>NC_045476.1:75467268-76861470 GCF_009650955.1 Corvus moneduloides
AGGACCAGCAGCTGGGGACTACAGGAGACCAGTAAGCACTGGACAGGGGGAAGACTATTGGGGGTGTGTCTGCCTTACAAGCAAACATCTCTCATGACAAAATTACTATCTTACTGAGAAGATCCTGTGGATTTTCAGGCACTAAGGGATAGAAGTAAGAAAATTAACCTAATGGCCCAAAGTTCTGTTCCCTCTCAGTTTTACTTTTCCCGTTTAACACTGCCTACTCCAGATGCATATGACCCCATTATATTGTCTATGGTTTTTTAAGGAGTGTGGCTACTATGAGCTAGATCCCTGAGGAATAGGCATCCTCACATTGCACATTTTAGAATCTGACTCTGAAGTGTCATATACCAACCCTGAGTTAGATGCCTACAATGATCAAGGACCCAGAGCATTCTGAGCAGAAAGCCAACAAGGTCAACAAAAAATAGGAAGAGTATAGAGACCAATGAGTCTGAATGATTTAAATACTTAATCTCAGGCTGTAGCAAGAAACTTCCCTCTCTTGGTATTTACTAACTACCTTGAATGCACAGTTAAGCTCATACTTTTCAAAGACGGGCCTAGCCAGGATCTCAGTTTTATCCAATAGCTCAGTGGTTAGTTTGATGACAAATAAAGAGCCATAATTCCTCTTGTTGAAGCTGCTTTACTTCACTGAGAATAATTAAATATTCATTGGGCAAAAGAGAGAGCAATACGTTATTGTCTAACATTTGAGGCACTCAGCTACAAGAAAAGAGGCCTCAGTGCCTGTGTCGATGAAATTTTAAGTATCCCATATTAAGTAATCATGAGGGCAGGGACTGAGATTCAGTTCTCTCTTTACTTAGGTGAGAGAGCTAACCACTGAGCAGTATTATAACACTAGCTTTTATATTCCTTTGGTTTCTTCCTTACACTTTCTCTATTCTAGCAAGTATTTTGCTACACTATGCACATTGGAAAAGTATAGAAATAATGGATGCTGAATGCCTCTGCTCTGGAAAACAGACTACGCCTAAAGTTAAAATGATCTTGGAAAGTGGGAAATACCTATTAAAAAGACAGAGGCATGAACAAAAGAGATAGAGTCTTCCACGTCTCAGTTCAGCTCTTTAGCTGATAAATAAAAAGACAGGAAGAGTGATGAGAGATCCTTGGCCATGTTTATTTTTTGGCCCAATCCAATATGTCTGTACTCAGAGTGTTTTCTGGATTGGATTTTGGATGCAAGCTAAGAGATGGGGTATCTTCCTTGAGAAATACAATGCTCAGACATCAACCCTTCCACTTTCATTAATGTAGCCACTTAGTAAATATCATATATTAAAGCCCATGGACTTAGAGATTTTATATGCCTCCAGGCAGAGAAGCATCCAAGTGAGAACTTTGACTCCCTATCTTTGGGATTCAAACATCTAAAAATTCCTGGGGATCCACTACATACACAATATTTGGTCATAAATGTCTAGCAGGTACACTTTTGCTTTCTTGACTTCAGTATATTTGCTTTGTTTGACTTCAATATACTTCATTATTTAAAGCTATCTATTTTTAGTCAGATCGTTTCTGGGAGCCAAAGACCAAATAGCTATTTTTAATTTAGTGACTAGGTAAAAAAATAGCTTGAGAAAAATGATGCGTTGTCCTGCTTAGTACTTGGAGTGTTGACTTAGTAATATGATTTCACTTCTTATTATTTTGACATTCCTTGCTAAGCTTCAGTAGCATGTGTATCTCACCTTCTCTAATGGTGTCCCAGCCTAAAAATTTTGAGTTGCTATGATACTGTATTTCATAAAAGAATAGTCATGTTCAACTTGAATAGGGTGATTGTACAAGGTTGGAAGCACTGTAGAAAATCAGTGTATTTCTAATTTCATCTGAGCTATTTTCATTGGGCTTTGAAAAAATGGATGCTTTATTTTAAAGATCAGCTAGCACACATCCAGTGATTCCATACCCTAACTCTGTTTTGATTAGAAATAGATTTGGACAGTGCATTGGACTATCATTCAACTGTCCTTGGATTTGCACCAATCAGCTCAGCTCTTGTACAAAGAACCCATCATCTAAGTGAGAAAATAGGGCATCAGGGAAATTCACGGATACGAAATAAGCTGAAATAACCGATTTTATGTGAATATAAGGATCTGCCTACATGGTTAAGTGGAACCAAAATAACAAAATGGCTCACATATTATACTCACAGTTATGGTAGTTCAGATCTTCACGAGTGCTATAATTTTAGAACAACAGTGCTCAATTGTGAAACACCATGGATTTTAAAAGTGCAATTTTTAGAAAAAGGGCAATCTTTTTCTCAATAAAAGCACTTACAGACAGTCAAAGTCCTGCATTTAAACAAGGCCAAATTAGTTTCTCATATATTTGGCATTAGCTGTTTATAGGAAGTTAAACAGACACATTGAGTACAGTAATCAAAGAAGGCTGCTCCTGAAAGCTCTCCAGCAGTCCTCTGCCTTTGGACTGACAGTGTCTATACTCTAAGGTCTAAAGTGTTCCTCTAACTGGAAGGTTTGAAAAGTGAAATGAACCTAAGAAGAAAGTAAGTTCAGATAACACTAAAATGTCACTGATAGTAAAGTGGGAAGACGCAAGCAAGTCTTTAATAGCAGAATATGATGTGATTCATGGGTAAGCCAAAAACCCCAAAATATTAGAGCTATTTTTCATTTTGTGATGAAATAGAAGCTTTACAAATACCTGTATTTTAAAACCACTTTATTTATGTTTGCTGTGTACTTAGAGATTTCAAATAAATCTTTTTTGGTTTTGAAAAATTTCTTGGGTGGCTGTGATGAAATGGGTGTGGTCTTTGGCCATTAATCATAGGGTTCAATTTTTCACCAGAGCATCTTTTCAAACAAATATTTGAGCTGAATAAGCATGGATAAGGAATGCATAAGCAAAAGGAATTTGAAGCTGACTAAAATTATTTCCTCTTTCAATTAAGTACATTTCGCTTGCCTGACTGCTCATACTACAAATGAATCGCCGTTTCTTTTAGGGCAATTGAGATCAGATTTTTCCTTTAAATATACAAAAAAAAATTGTTCCAAATATTCTCCTGTAAAATGTCTCTTTTTTGGGGGGATTGAAATCCTCATCCTATATGTGCTACAGCACAGCAATGGAGAGATACAACCTAGGTCACTGACCTCAATAAACACTGTCTTGCCTGAGCTTGCACCTGCAAGTCGTATCAAGTTACTCTCAGGGAAATACTGTCTTAACTTTAAGAATGTGCATATTTTACACTGTCTGCTGCAGAGCTTGAGTATATGTTAATAAGCTTCTTTGTGCAGGGATGATTTCCTGAAATGGGACCAAAGTCTGCTATCAGGTGTTACAAGTTCCACAAGTTCCAGCTCAGCGCAACCTTGAAAATGTTGCAAGAGGCACTTGTGACAATCCCCTGGCTGCACCTTCTTTAATTAATCAAATAGATCCTATAGCCCAGGAAAGTGAGGAAACTACAGTTGGAGGAGCTACCTTCTGGGGGCAGGGGGGGAAGAGGCTGAATGCTTCAGATAACTCAAGGTATGACAGCAATTGTTGTAAAAATGGTGTGTGTGGTTAACCCAATGCTCTATGTCAAATTCCAGCATAGTCAAGTACAAGCTTTACTGCATAGTCAAGGCTTAACCAGTAATTTGCAACGTGCCTTGGGCTTAGATGCATTTGTGTCATCTTCTATAATAAGTGGGGACAGTCCTACTTAGAGCAATGAATGTTTTTAATGATTGAGAACCAAATGCTTTTGTAGCAAACTGCGTTAGGGATATCTCCAAGGAAACAATGGGTTTGGTTCCTATTTGCACAGCATAACTTAGAGCTGAGTCTGTTTGGTGACTGATAATGGTTATCACAACTATCAGCTGTAAAGAGGTATTGGGACATCCTTCCTGCTCCATTTAACAGCTCAAGAGAATCACAATGCTCCTAGACTGTGCTGCCACAGGGAGAACCATGGACATGGGTTCACTACTTTATAAGGAACTTTATTCACATATCTGCTGAAAGTCCTGCTTGCTGAAAAGTCAGAGTGACCATATGATGTTTAGTGTAATGAATAAATGAAGACTCTCTGCAACAATCTTCAGGCTCAGCCTGGAAACATAGAGAGGAGGAAACCCTTGGTACTACTCTCCTATCAAATGGTGCAACAACTCTATAGAGGTACCTGCATGGGCTGTGCAAGCAAAGGTACAACTTACTGATGTATGAGGGAGCTGTGTTACCAAGTTAGGACTTCACTTGACAAAGTATTTTGTCACAGATGAAATCCCTACACAGACCCTGGTATATGTGGGAGCACGTAGAAATATCACTGAAATTACACGGTTGCTTCCATGTCAAGCATATGTTTTTTTGAATTGTGTTTATTTTCACCTATGAATATTTACCTTGGTGCATTTTAGAACTGTACATAGACAAGCTTAAACACAACACCAATATACACTAATAAGATAAGTTTGTTTTGGGGTTTTTTGGAAGCTGTTGGTATTTGCTAGCTGAAAATTTTCTCTTCTTTTAGTAGATGTCGAGGTAATTCTTTATACTGCCATGCTAATTTCCATTTCGAGGAACTGAAAGTTGTGGTTCACTAATGTTTTGAAACTTTCAATTAGATTTTCAGATACAACTAGGCCTAGGGGTAAACTCAGGAAGAGGCATGTTTAAAAGTTCTTCTCACCCCAGGATTACAATACTTTGTGATAATTCAGGTTTTAAAAACTGAAATAACCCCCCAAAAATTAGACTTAAATGTATCTAATATACTAGAGAGCTAAGTAGCATTAAGTGCTGCCAGCTGAGAGACTCAAGTATAAAAGTGATTTGAGACTGCAGGCCCCAAGCCAGTGGAAGCTGAAAAGCTTTGCAGATGTGATGTGGTCATTCTCTGTTGATGTTGGTGGTCATGCTGTTATCACAACACTGCTCCCACAGCTGTCATTGGAGTAATGTTGGCAAAGCCTTTGCTGGGAGACATCTGCCTTGGTCTTCTAACTGGAGTTGAAATGCGATGATGACAGCTGCACAGAAAGTGAAGAAAGAGGGAAGACAATAGAAATCCAAAAGAAGTATTGAAGATATAAATGGAAGCAACTATGCTAACTACTGTCAAGATTCAGACCAGAATTTCAGAGGAGTTAGAGAATGCAGCTACAGAGATGCCATTTTTTATTTCAGTAACAGTGCTGTAAACCTGGGATTAAGTTAAGTGACTCTTATTTATGCCAATGCAGTCAGAATCTGCCTTGGATCCCTAAAGCAAATTCAGTTCACCTTCCTGGTCTATTTATGCTGCCATTGCTCTTCACAGCAGCATGCCATGATCACACAACATACACATGACATTTTATGTAAAGGCTACAGAAGAAGCTGACCGTTGAACATAGCAGCAACTTCTATGAATGTCAAGAGAAGGGAGGTTGCTTTCAGTGTAGTTTGATCTCAGTGTACCATTTTACATTGAAAGTATAGCAATGATGGATCATTTTTTATCTCTAAAACACATCCACTGTTCTGGCAGTTAAAAAAACCCTATTACAACACACAGAAAATGGTATTTTTGTTGAGAACATCAGGTCTATTTTTTTCCCATTGCTTCATGTGTTAAGCCTTACTTACATGTAACTTAGTCCCAATGGAAAAGATGTTGTGACTGGTATGTATTTGTTATAAAGACTTGGAACATAACAAATACTTTAAGAGCACATGCATACACTGGATGAACTCAGAGAAATACCAACCTTTCTTCTAGATTGCCAAAATCATGAACAGACTGAGGCATTGCTCAAATAAGACAACTGACAACACCTCACATGCCAAATTGAACAACCATCCTCCATACACACACTTTTCAGGTGCAAGGGATGAAATTGCAGCCTAAATCTCAGCTCTCTACTGCAAGTGAATCGAGCCCTAATGCAACAAAAGCCCACCTCTCTCCACTGCCCTTATAGCTCAGCTATTACAGAATCTGTACACAAGGGCATCCTTGCCTTTGTGCTGGCTACAGACTGGATGGTGCTGGAAAAGTGGACTTTTGAGGGACACACACCTTGAATTGCATGACTTAGAACAGATGGAGGATAAGAACAGCCTGCTGTGCATGCGACATTACCTTACCTAACAGTATGTGGCAAAATGCCAAATGTGTGGGTGTCCTGGCCCTCAAATATAGGAGGGGAACGACTGCTACCTTTACAGGCATAATACCTTGCTGTATTTTCATGTAAGGAAATCATTTAGTTTACTTCCTTTTCTGGGGCTGGGGCTTGGACATATACACGATGGTACATGTACCATGACAAATAACAGTAGCACTCCTTCACAAAAAACTATTTTTATAGGATGCCATAGTAGCTGTGGCTGAATACTTGGCACAAAACAAACTATTTCATCACAAAGTAGATGTATGTGAAAATATGCAAAAAACACAGGGGAGACAATAAGAGAGTTTGCACAGACTTCCCAGCGTTAATTTAGAAGTTTCCTGCAACAAGCTAATAATTAATAAACACAATAGTGAAAGAAAGTAATGGAATTGTCATAATCATAATTGCAATACCAAATTATGCAATAGTCAGTTCTTATGGTTATCCCATTTTGTAGGCAAACATCTGTTAATGTTTTGGGGTTTTTTTCTGTTTCTGAGCATTCAAATCTTCCTACTGAGATCTGGCTTGGATTATTTCCAGAAACTCCCTTATAGTTTCTGTTCCCGAAACACAGTGGTTTTGTTGTGGTGTTGTTCCTTGGTTTCTTGATGGTACAGAGGGCCATGCTTGTGTTTTCTAGCCCAGTTTCTCTCCTCACATCCAGGAGTTCACTCTGAAGAGCTGTGATAACCAAACCCAGGAGATAGAAGAACAGGATTCTGTTCCCTATACATGAAAGTTCTTGATGTTCTCTGGCTGCCCTTAACAGTGGGTCCTAATTGTGTCAAGAAATGTAACAGTGAAGATGCTGTTATTTTCTCAGGATGATGCTTTAGTGCCTTAAATGTAGGTTATTATTTGTGAACAGATTCCCACAATGACTCCATGTTCACCTATGTGCTTCCAGAGACAGAGCCCCTGGGCTTCAGGTCAAGCCTTCATGAACAAGCTCGTGTTCACCTTCAGTTTGTTTATCACTGGGGAACAGCAACAACAACAGCAGTATCAAGCAAGAGAAAAAGCAGACATCCTCAGCAAAGGTGAGAAGCCTTGACAGTATTAACTGAGAAATGGAAAACTGAGTAAGAAACACTACATATGCTATAGCAATGACTAAACATCAGAGAATAATTCAAGACCCTTGAACACCATACCAGAGGTGTTATTGAACTGCTCAGATGTAAGGTCAGTCTTACTAGAAAAGAAGACACAAAGGAGTTAACTTGAGAACAAAATGCTTGTGAGTAATGAGACCTTTTCTTTTTGAACGGAAAATTCCGTGCTTTCCCTTCTGGTTGGCCTGCCGTAGCGGATATGCTTTTGCAGTACAGCATGTACAGTGCATAAGCAACTATTGCCATGCATGGTTGGCTTCCAAATCAGCAGTGCTTAAAAACATGAAGTGGAAATTTGGTTCTCTCTTCTATCTTGGGTTTTGCTATTATTGTTTGTTGTTGTTGATCTGAAAGAGTATTTGCTCACTTTTTTTAAAAAAGGAAAGATCTAATTTTAACTAAGTGGATATATTTCTCCTTTGTTTAATCAAAATGCTCTTCCTTTCCTTCTGATGTCGATGTCAGACAGTAGGCAGTTTCCTGTAAAGAAACAGCACTGTAGCTGACTGTGTCTTCTCCTGAACACAGTAAATGTCATCTCAGACCACCCCTGGAGCCATATCAGAAGAAACAGCTCCCCTAAGACAAATACAGTAACTATTCTGCCCAGGCACTGTGCGAAACCTGCTCTAGAAAATGTAATTAAACTGAGTGACAAGCAAGGATCAGCCTGAGAACTTCACATTTATCATGAGAGCAATCATCAATCCTAACTAGCAAAATATATCATTACCCACACTCTCTTCCCAAAACAGAGTAGCTTGTTGTAATTAAAAGACATGGCTATAGATATTGTTTATATTATTTCTGTATCTACATGTGCTGGTGGCAGAGCAAGACACTCAAGAGGGATAGCAATAAAAACTTTCAGTGTGAATGAAGATGATCATTACTCAGAGCCAAGCAGCAGGTCAGTATGCCCTTGGACATGGATAATGTTAAAAATGTGGAAATATTCAAGAATGACCAGAACAGCTGTGAAAGTGTGAGGACATTGCTCTCAGAAAACACAGGGACAGGATGACAGCAGGGAAGCTCAAGGGAGGGACTTCTTCACATTCAAATCCAGCCTCTCTCTGTAGCTGTAATCTCCTGTGCCAACAGCTTCACACATACTGTGGCTGCAGTTTAGGTGAGTCACACATACCAAACAAGGAGGACAGGCCAAGGTTTTTCAACCTTTATGCCTATGTATAATTATAAATGTGTGTCTATACAGCAACATTTTGGATTGTTTTAGTTATTCAGTATTCATAAAGAAGTATAGGAGAATTGAAGCAGGTATGAAAACCCAAAGCAATCTGTCAGAAGAAAATGTGTGTGCCAAACTCACTTCATGAGCACATAAAAGCCCATACAGTCTCTGACTAGAAACAAAAACATAAAGTCCACAGCCCCAGTTGTTTCTTCAGACCTAACTTCATTTGACTTCTGGGCACCCGACCAATGACTACCCCTCAATCCCTCATTCTTGCAGGCATGACCTCTTGCTAGTAAAAATGATCACACCATGGAAGCGAAACCTTTCCTAGTATCTTACCCCATGTAAGAAGGACGGACAACCAGTGTTCTCTGCTTTGTCAAAAGGCTTTAGAAGAAATGAGAAAACTTGTAGGACACATCAGTATAAATCACTGACAAAAACCTAGTTCATACCAGCCCGGCCTTCACTAGGATGAGACCAGTGGAGACTTGCTAATGAAAACCCTCTTGGCATTTTAGGTTTCGGAAAGTGCATTGCAATAGGTAACATGTCAACTAACACAATGCTAAACACAGTTTTGCTCATATTGCAGGAAAGAACAGTAATGTTTAAAACTGTGTCTGCTGGTCAGAATTACTCCGTGAACTGACTGAAGAGATACATGAATAAAAGTACTGTTCCCCTTTCTGTTCCTACTTGAAACTTGACTATAGCATGGCTGAAAACACACATGTTCTTTCTCACAGTGAGGAAAATGCCTCATGTCTAAAATGTTCAGACAACAGTCTCTCGTCTGTTCCCTACTTACTAGTTGCTTGACTCTAATAAGGTTGTTATTAAAACAACTCAGTTTAATGTCTTTCATGTTGTATTGACTTCATGTCAAATAATGTTTATATAAATAATCTTTGAGGCATGGGAAACTTGCAGGATGTTTTCACAAAGTCCTTGTAGTGCTTGTCTCAGGAGTTGTGAAGACACGATGACTACAAGAAATTCTAAATAAAATGCAAATTCATGAAAAAGAAAGTTTGGGGTTCTTTTCTTCAGAAATGTTTTGCACTTCATTTGTAACAGGATTTAAACACACTTCATCCATTCCCACCTTTCACCAGAAATCTTGTGCTCTTGGATATCAGGGTTTCTTCAGTTTTCATTATTAACAATTCTACCCACCAGAGATTTTCCTATTTTCTTCCGAATTTCTCCTTTTTCTTACTTTCCAAAGTTCTTACTGAAAGCCTTCAACAAATCAAATACTTGTCAGCAACTTCTTTTATCCTCATTTTAAAAACCTGTCACCTCTGTTTCTGTAGAATGATATTTTAAACTAGTCTAGAAGAGTGATTTATAAGCTTAGAGGCTGCTTTATTTGACCTCCTTCACCTTGAAAGGACGTGTAAAAGGAAACAGAGATTCATCTTCTGCCATTTCATGACTCCCAAGCTCCTTTTCATTGAGAGCAGGACATGATCATTTATCCTGAGTAAATTATTGCAGGTTGCACATGCTCTACTACCTCTATAATATATTGTGTTTTAACTTACGTTTTTCTCAAAATGTATTAATGTTAGATGCAGTATCTGGTAAAAACCTTCATTTTTGCCTTCTTTGGTGACTTTCCAAGGCATCAGTACTTGCTTCTGCCTTCATGAGATTTTACTTTGTCACTCACATGGCCAAATAGCTAAAATAAATGAACCTAGTTTTTTCTTTCAACCTGACAATCTAGATGGAAATTATGCAATGGTGGAAAGGCAGTTCAGAAGTTTTAAACAGATATATCTCTAATAAAGTGTGGCATCAGTAGCAACAACAGTTAGATATAATGAGTCATGTTGGTTTCAATGGAATAAGTGAGACTTCAGCCATAGGTGTTAATGTGTTCTCCCCAATGTAAAGTATTAAACCATTTAACATGGTCTGTGGTTTTAAGTAAAGAGATTTTAGCCTGCTCAGGCACATGGCAGCTGCACTAGAAATTCATGCCAGATCTGGGAATTATATTGATTAGTATGTACAAAAACAAAACACAGCATTTGGAAATTGAAATCAAGTGGTTAACAAGACCAACTTAATCAAAATCTGTCAGAGTACCTTTCCTAGACACAGGTTATTAATTTAGAATCCATTATGCTATCCAGAAGTCCTTCTTAGCACAGCAAGAAAGGCTTAATTTTCTTATTCATCTCTCGGATCATGACTATGGGACTAAAGATTGATTTGCTGCTTTTGATAATAAATATAGACAGGAAAAGCAGAAAGGATAGGAGACTGGAAAGCAAGGGAGGTGTAGCTGTTGCTGTGGTTTTAAGGCAATGAAACAACTGTGTAGTCTTGGAAAACAGTTTGGAGTAGCCGGTCAACGTGGTAACTGCTGGCCAGGAGCACAATTCCTGCCTACGTGGGACATCCCCTGCCCGGCCAAGTCAGGTCTCCTTCCTTCTACTCATCATCCTGCATTGGTAGAGCAGCACAGGCCAACTCAAAGCGCCGTTAAAAGCTGAGTGGCAAAACATGAGATCAAAAAATAAAACTAAGGGGAAGAAAGAGACTTTAAGAATATGGAAAGTCAAGGCAGGACATCCTATTTTTTAGCCAGTTTGTTGGGAAGAGCCAACAGTCTTGTTTGATGGCCTGGGTCTGGTGGAAATTGCCCAGTGGGGGAAAAAGTTAACCAGTGTCCTTTCCTCAGGAAGTTCTTCAGAAACCTCTTCCACCATAATGGTTCCTGCTATTTTGCTTTAAGAAGGTTCAACAGGTGATGTGAGATTGAACAGGCCATCCCTTCTGTTCTTCATCCACCTGTTTGGGTCCACTAATTTGTCACTTCACCCTTATCTTACCTGCCACATCATCATACCACCCTTGAATAGAAGAAGATCTCTCTGAATGAGTGTTTTCCAATTTCTTAACCCCTCTGCTATTTTTAACTCTTAGAGCTCACTGCAGCACTTTGTGAACTCCTACAGATTTCTCAGAGATTATTTCACATTTGTAGTAGGCATATCACATTTATAGTCTCCAATTATCACACAGGTAGGGAGAAGTCAACAAGTAACAACTTGTGCTTCATTTCAGCCAGGGATGCTTACTGGAATGTGATGTTCCACCAGAGAAATCAAATCCCCTAATAAAGCAGGGAGGAAACAAAGGATTGTGTTCTAGCTGTCATGGCTAAATCTGGTTTGCATTTCAAGAACAGACTTTAAATTTTCACCAAACACCATAAATTTCAAAACAATCCAGCCAGCCTTTTAGGCTGGTGAGTCTTTCTCTATGGTAAATGTGTCCAATTTTTCATAACACATTCTCTCAGAGATAGCAGCCACCTGGAAGTCAGTCTAATGAAAGGTTTTCTTCCCTTTAATCATAAAAATACCCACACAGATTCATCCCTTGCCTATCAAACTGTTTCCACAACCCAGTTCAAACTGATTTATGAAGGAGTAAATGAACACATTCTTACTATAGTCAGTATAGCTATAGTTGATTGTGCAGTATCAAGTGCTGCATTTTTGCAGTTTAGGTACCAGAATCATTAATTTGATCTGATTTACACTGATGACATTCAGGGCTGTCATTCCTATGATATAGAAACTTGTCATTGCCAGCTATTTAATTTTGTAAAGACATTACCTGAAATTTATTAGTAATAGGTCTTAAATGGCAATTCAGTCTTAAATTATGGGGGCAGAGAACACCCTTGAAACAGGCTTCCATTTATGTCTTGGATTGTGCAATTGGGCGGACTAGGAACATTCACAAGGAGAGCTGTAGCTGTTCAGCTGAGCTTTGCAGCTGCTTCCTTCAACTACAACCAGCAGACAGAAATATTCAAATTTCCATAATGTGAAAAAATGAAAAGGACTGGATCTAGAAATAAGGCTGGGTTTTCCTCTTGCTTTAATGCATGGGTTTACATAGACACAGGTGAGTTCTTGCTGTTGCCTGCATGAGTTTTGCTATTGACTTCAGTAGCTGTATGGCTGGTCTTCTCGACACTAGGGGGTGATTGACTAGTTATTTAATTAACTAGTTTAAGCAGCATTAACAATAATCTCAGCAGTACCCAATGGATTTTCTGCTTTAAATATACTGTGCACTTCTCTCTATTTATAGTAAACACCAGCAGTGGGATTCATCTGTCCAAATATAGATTCTGCATTGTAGGTGTCTGTCTCTGAGTTAACTGTCTAGGCTCTCTTTATAGTCAAGGGAACAGGCCTTCTGAGGGCAGAGCTCCTCTCATCCCATTTCCGATGTCTAAAATAGATTAAATGAATCACCTCCATTTAGGAGATAGAGTAGGAAGGCCTATTTCTGTTCATTCGCTATGGAGGGAGTCTTGATACCTGGCAATGGTATAGATGCTTACCCTGTAGGGGCTACAACACAGAAGGATACTTCCTGTCCTAGAGGGATACCAAGAAGATTGTGGCCATCAAGCAGCCCCTATGTTCCCTCAGATGAATAAATCATCACCTTGCTGCCTTTCCATAACCTTAGCCTCTATCTCCTACATGATTCATTGGGAAGCAGTGTATGTTCGAGAATGGTATTTCAGACCCACCCTTCTTGCTGGCTTTCACTCTTCTTCCCCTAGTTTCAACTCCATGGACTCATTTTACTGACAAGGAGGTAATGAGCTATTGAAATGAAACAGTGCTGCTGTGTAGCTGGTTGAGGAGATCATTGTTGAGCAATGTAACATGCTCTTATCCTTTGTCCCAGAGGACTGAGCAAACGTTTTGTGAGGCAATCCCATTTACTGCTGATGCCAATGCCAGGAAATGAACAATCTGTGTTAGCTTTTGACTTTTAAAAACAATGGGCTGGATGCAATGCCCTCTGAAGTTACCAGGAGTCTTGTTCTTCCTTTGTTTTCAAAGGGCATGGGGTCAGGCTCAACACTAGGAGTTTATTTTGCTTTGTTTTTACGCTTAATGAGAAATAAAAGTTAAAAGCAGGTGTAGTTGTGATTATGAGCAGTTGGTCTGTACAATGAAAGGAGAGCATGACTTTTAAACAAACGACAATCAACTTTCCTATTTAAAATGTTTTTGTACTAATTGCATATGGAATTTTTTAATCACACATGTCCTAGTTTAAGGTTTATATAGATTATTGGCCTCCGCATTATAAAATTCAGACACACAACAGTTTTGTTATGAAGTTCTTGTTATGCTTTTAGAGAGGAATTTCCAAAATACATATGTGTGTTTCTGATCATTCGTGTAGCAGTACTTTACAATCTTCCTCCATTTTCCTTCTCCCCATGTGAAACCTGCCCCTGAGGACCAAGCATAACCCATGGTATATTTATGTATGGGGTATAATGCACAGGCTTCTGCTCTCACTCAGAGTCTGAAGAAACTACTGTTACCCAAATGCAATCACCAATATTTCTAAAACATTAATTACCCTCAAAAGATGTTTATGTAGTACAGCAATGTTACTTTCTTTAGTTTAGAGGCAAAAAATTAAAATGTAAAAGAACATAATTGACTTATTCATGATTGTATGGATCCAAGAACTGTCTTTCCTGAGGTTATGTCCCATTCTCTTATGCAGAGAACTATATACCCTCTACACTCTGCATATGTATATCAATTAATGATTACATTCATTGAGGACACTCCCTCCCTGTGATATGGCTGACTTGTGGGAAGGACTGGTTTGCAGGGACTCTAATCCATAGGGACAAGAACCACTTCATCCATTTAGATGATCATGGCAGCATTGAGGCTGAGCATGGAGCTGCAGCCATGCACCTTTTGTGCAGATGACGCAACCGCATGCTAGGGCTTGGACTGTGCCTGCCACACGACTCACACATTTGTTTACCAAACATAATGTCCTGAGGTTACAGGAAGTGGATGGGTCTAACAGGCAGTAAGCTCTTCTTCCAGAGGCTTTCTTATGTATGAAAACATAGACAACATTTTAATAATCTAACATCATTCTTAGTATCTTTCAACACCTTTATTGTAAGCCAGAGGGATGATGGAGTAAACTCTCATCAAGATTTGCAGATGACACTGAACAGGGGGAACCAGTTGACTCACTTCAGGGTAGGGCTGACAACCAGACTGACCTAGATAATCTGGAGGAACTGGTCAACCACAACCGTATGAAATTTAGCGAGGGAAAAAGGAAAGTCCTGCACCTGAGAAGGAATAACCCTGGCAATGATACAGGCTGTGTACTGACCAGCTGCAGAGCAGCTAGTTAAGAAGGACCTGAGAATCATAGGGGGCAGTCAGGATTAGCCAGCAATCTGCTTGGCAGCTGGGAAAGCCAACAGCATCCTGGGCTGGTTCAGCAGAAGCACAGCCAGGAAAGTGATAATCTCCCTTTACTCAGTACTTGTTAGACAACGCCTAAAATACTCTGTACAGATTTGGATTCCCTGATACAAGAAATCCACTAACACATTGAAGCACATTCAGTAAAGGGCTACCAAGATGTTCTAGGCTTTGGAACACTTGTCTGGTAGAGAGAGGCTGGGGAAATGGTGGTTGTTCATCCTGGAGAAGAAGTAGCTTTTGATACATCTAACTAGCAGCCTCCCAGTATGTACAAGGAGGTGGCTTTAGGCTCTTCACTGCAGCCCATGGCGGGAGGATGACAGACAATGGGCATAAACTGAGACAAGATATGTTCAGGGTGGATATAAGTACAAACATTTCCCTGTGTCAGACAGAAAAACAGGCTAGCAGAGAAGCAATGCAGTCCCCATCCTCGGAGCTTTTCAAGACCTAACTGGATAAATTCCAGAGAATGAGAATGAGGTAGGACTAGAGATATGAGGCTACTTCCAACTTGAATTATCCTACAGTTTTATGGAACAGAGTTGTCAACAAAGATTTTGTCTATGAAAAACCAAATATTTCCAAGTCGCAAACCTCAGAAAGGAGCATAAATGCATACTAAAATCTTAGAGCAGGCACATTATGCATCCCGTGCAAAGCAGTCACTTCCTTTACGTAACAGTCTTTGCATTGTTCCTATTTTTAATTCCTTTATTATCACCAGTCACCACTAACACAAGGAGTGAGACAGAAGGAGTATGGACTGCCATACTGCTTATAATGGCTTTTGGATGCACTGCAGAGCACACAAAATTACTTCTGTTTATGGAGAGACATTCTGGCCTCTGCCTCACTACAAAAACATGTGCCTCGCTTATGCAGAATCCTCACATGTCTAAATTAATTAAAGTAGCTGTATTTTTATCTAGTATTTCACAGTCAGAAGTGTGTGAGCGTGCACAATGTGACACACCACAGTGAGTCTGACACACTGAGAGGTATCTGAGGTGCAACTGAGTTATTGTGCAAGCCCATACCATCTGTGCAATAAAAGGGAAGGCCTGCATATGGCTATTTCTCCATGTTCTACTAACCAGGCCAGAGGCCTGGAAATCTTGGCCAAATTGCCATATTTATTGTTTTCCATTTGGACAATAAAATAGAAAAATTGACACAAAGAAAAAGAGGATGGAGCAATGAAGATGTAGGGGATCGATCCCTAGAACAAATGTGCAAGGTCATCTCTCTCCATGATAGCCCTTACAATTTTAAGACACACCACTTCTGCTTCTCATGCTGAAGAAGTGTTACCACTCTCTTATCCAAGGATAAAAGTAAGTCACAGAACTATAGCTTTCATTTTCTGTTCTTTTCAGTCCTGAAATGGAACAACAGTGGGAATGAATTGAACCCATGTTGGTGGGATGTGCCAATTTGAAACAAATTCTCAGTACTATTTCCTGCCCTGACTTTCCTGCATCGTCTTCTGCTGCCTGCTGCCAGGTGTCTTCGTCTGTTTGAGGGTAGCTGTTGTTCTTCAGGGCTGGTGGGAAGCATCACTGTAGAGCAGATTGATTTCCAGATCCCAGAGCAGACCCAGTGTCTTATGCTTAAAAGGCTCTCATAGGCTTTCAGCACAGCATTTTCCCACAGGGTCAATACTCTCTTTGCTCAAAAAGTGAAAAGGGCAGTGATAAAGCTGATGAGTGGTTTGAAGCATGTTTTCTTTATTCAGGTCTTACTTACAATCTGACTCCCAGAAGCCTTTATGACAGTTGTGAACCAGTAGCCTCGTCCCACCAGAAGAACAGGAGGAAAATGTGAAAGCAAGGAAGTTCTCATCAAGTTCTCTAAAATGCTTTGGGCTTGTCTATGCATGGGGTTTTGTGCTGATCTAACAAAACTGAACTGGGGTTGCACCAATTTAATTAAATCACTGCAAAAGCTGTGCAATCTAATCCCTTGTTTTGGCTAACACCTATGCTACTCAAACATCTGAGCAATAGCTACATAAAGAGCTCAAAGACATAAAAAAAGACTCAAGCTCCAGTACACTAATCTCAGTTTCAATTAAAGCCTAAGAAAGTACAAACTTCATGACCTATACTTCCTTGTAAAGCAAAGAGAAACAGAGAAAGTAGTAGATATTCTTAAATTAAAGAAACAATTTCCTGCTAGGGAAAGGGTAAACAAAATCAAGTAACTTTCAGGTCTTCTTCCTTTGTAAAGTAGCACTAAATGGCAAAAGTTTTATATATGTGCACATATGTATTTATATATGTACTGCAAGCCACCTTTAAGAACAGAAGGAAAGAGTCTCCTTGACAATATTGTATGAGTCCCTTGAGGCTTTTCCAACACTTCATTTTAGTCATCTGGAATAAAATATTGATACATAATCATCCCTTTCAGAAATTTCCAGAGAAATTAACCCACTATTACTCACATTGTACATCCCTAGGGAGCAGTTTGGTTGATGCTTTTCTGTATAGTGGCTCCTGCCATGCTCAACAGTGCCAGACTTGTGTAGACCATCAAAGCTTTCTGAATAATCAGCAAAAAGGGATTGTTTTCTGATTTTGCCAGCTGGCAGCTGACAGTGGCTCTAATGGTAAGTTGGCCACTCCTCCCCATTTCATTTTCCTGTGAGGATACTGAAAGGGAAAGCTCAAAGAACCCATGAGCACTAAATTAGCTGAGGTGGAGGTTATCTGTTGATTTCTGATTTCAGCAAAAACAGACTGAAAATCAGCATGGTTAACCCACTAAAAATCAACAAATGATGGCTTCTGTTGATCTGCTGTGTAAATGAGGAGGGGGATCAGAAGCCCCCTTTCTCTCTTACTCTCTAAATACAGACTAAACAGAAACCCTCTTTGTGCTCCCCTAAGAATAAAAGTGGGATTGCGAGTTAGAGTATCTGGGACCAGCTCCAGCAAGAATATGTATTGCCCTCCTTCACAGTTCTGTAGCTGTTGCTTTGTCTGCATAAGCCCCGGCTGGGTTCCCTGGAAGCACACTGACCATCTCATCTCATTGACAGCTCATCTCATTGATTATTGCTGTGGTTGGGGGCATCCCTCCTTAGCTTGCCACTGCCTTCTGCTGCTGCAGCCCAGCTTGGAGGAATTCAGCAGCCTGAGGAGATAGCTTTGCTCCACACTCACTAAACACACAGTTGGTCAGCTACCTGGGCAGTGGATGAATCATTCCCTCCTGGCCCAGCTGTGCTCCCACTGCGAACAGCGGCACCAGCTACAGCAGTAACGGACTCCTCCACAACATGCAGTGCTTTCTCTGTTATCTGCAAGATAATGTGGAATCCTTCAAAGCCTTATTCAATAATCTTTATCCCTGTCAATTCCATCGCTTCCAAGTTCACAGAATATTTTGTTTACTCTTTCCTTGTGTGCAAAATTTTTGCTTGGTCACATCTGTAATATCCTTTTGGGTATGATGGAGTTATTGAGGAATAAGTGTAGTCAGAACTGGCCTGTTCCCATTATTTTGTTCCGACGCACATCTGTTAACAAAGTTTTGTGCTGTTTCCTGGCCCCTATCTCTTCTTCTGGCCCTGTTTTCATTATTGTTGTGAGACATGATGTATGTATCAAAGTACCCTTGTTTCCATCAGAACCTTTGTATTTTTTCTTTTGCCAAATAAGCATTTCTTCAGTGTATAGCACCAATAATGCTTCAGCAAATTTAATTACTTGCACATTACAAGCACAAGCACTTTTTTGTTCTCTGGTGAACACATCCACTCCCCTTAAAGCCTTTGCACATATGTGCAAGCAGGCACACATGCAGACCTACATTGCTCTTCCAGTGGAAAGAAATTATCTCTGTTCAGAGAAATTTTCTGCGTTTACTGAACAGACATCTTTAGGCTCAGTTATTACAATGCTCCATTATTTCTTTTCTTGCAGAATGGTAGGGCTGGCAGAGACTTAGGTAAGCCTCATTAAGCAACTCTTGCAGTATGCATAATCCTTGTGATGGAAGTTATAGGAGTGTTTATGGTGTTCTTATATGAATCAATTAAATATGTGACTTTAAATGACTTACCATGGTTCTGCAGCATTCACTTCCCATCTCTCTGACCTTTGTTCCCTGCACAGGCATACTGCATCTCCTTCCCACAAAATTCTGAATCTGGTATATAACTGACAAGAATTCCATATGACTTAGATCCATCATAAAGGGAGAGTGTGCCTTAGGCTGCAAGGTGTGTTACTGTGCTTTCAAAAACACACTCACAAGTCATCTCTCCAAACCATACAGAGTATCATCCCTGGAAGTACTAGAATTAGTTATTCATCAAAACAGCTACCACTGAAAGGTTATGTGTCTTCACAGCTCACTGGTTTTATCTAGTCATAGAGAAATACCTCATACAAAGCTCCACTGCCATCTTGCCCATCAGTGTATGTACCATTGCACACAATAGCGTACCTAAACATTCCTTACTCTATGGAGTTGTCACCTTTGTCTCTGGATGAGCAATGTCATGTTCTTAGTCACAACTAGAGATAGTAGGAGGGGCAGTGCTGACAGTTCATTATGAATCTCTTCCCCCCCTGTCCATCAAGGAAACCATGACTCACGGCCTATGCAAACAGTGTGGCACACTGTTTTCATGGCAGGAGCATTAATTCATCCCTTTTCCCTTCATTATCCGGAATGGGAAGAGTGGTGATCCACTGTAGAGACAAATAAAGCCAGAATCAGCTGAGCTAGGTCAAATCAAGTTATTTGGGCTATGACTAAGGGCTTGAAGAACTAGCAGAAATGCGTCGCTGACTGCACTTGCACAACACAGCAGGACCATGGCAGGAAGCTCTAAAGAGAATCTGTGTGCTGCCAGTACAATAATTAATTCCTTAAACTGCACTGTAATTCTGAGACCGTTGAGTAAGCGTCTTAATATTTCCTATTGAAAGGGGAGCAAATTTCCCAAGAACTTCTATGAGAAGTTTTCCCATTTTCAGCACTTTTAAGGTACAAAAAATTAAATATCACCACAGTATGGTAGAAAAGCAAAACAAAACACATGGGAACATTTTATACCTCCATAGCACTGGTAATAATTATTACTTCATTGATAATCCACAGTCCTACATTCAATAACACCACTTGCCTTATAAATCAGGTAAAAATTCATAGAGAATATCCTAGAACCATTATAAAAACCCCTACTTTTAAATAAAAGGGACTGCTAACTTAAGTAATGACTATGAGTACTCCATAATTATCATTGTTTTGAGAGTGCATGCGCTTAGCATTTTTAATATCATCCCTTCACTTTCTGACAGTCACGCTCTCAATATGCACTGTAGTAATGGTGAGGATGTTACAGTCCTACCTCCCACTTTAGGAGAAATAGAAAATACTCCAATTCTATGCTGCTAAGAGCCAAGTGCCACATTTGAAAACAATATTGGCTAAAAATAAATTTTAAAAAAACTCAGAAAAAAAAAACTTTTCCAGTTGCATGAGCTCCTTCATCTGTTTTTTAGCGCAGACCCCATACGCAGTTGTTCCAGCATAAATGAGGGATTAGCCAGGGGATAGAAAAGATGCAATTTACAGAGATACCAGGAGTTGTTTATACGAGCACTGCTGCTGGGAAAATGTATGTGCAACTACAGATAAATTCAGATTGTATTATTTATATATGAAATGCAGTTCTTGAAATGAAGTGGCTACAGAACACATGTTGTCCATCTCTTCTCTCACCAGTACAACACCAATGCTTATTTCACAGACAGCTATTCCACTTTAAGACAGGCAGCACCTTGAGCATTGCTCACAAAACAAAGGAGAAAACAAGTTGACTTGAAGGTCATACACTTTCATCTGCACTAAACCTTGCATGAGAAAGTCAGTAGTAATACAACGTATCTCCTACAGGCTGAACATTTCCTGGCTCCCTGAGAAAGAAGCACTCTGAAAACATGGATAGTATTTTCACTGCTGGTACATGTTGTAGCAATTAACCAAGGAAGAAACTGCTTGCATGCTGTGTTACCAGTGTACGTCTGTATAGCTGTGCTGCTTCCTTATTGCTGCTCCTGCAGATTTCATCATTGCTTTCAAGTATATGATTAAAAATGCATTATATTGGGGCTGCAAATTAATCATTAAGTTTGAACTGCAGTCAGACAGCCCTTCCTAGTTTACAGTCGCCTAACAGTTCATTCTGCCAGGTATTTATTTCTTATATCATTGAAGATGTCTTTCAATGTCATCTAGGAATGCCTTCAGAAAAAAAAAAAACCAAACAAAAACGAGATAAATATGCAGGGCCACTTGGAATTGTAGTGCTGTGAAGACATAATGAATGACTGTTTTGGCAGACATGAATCCAAGACTACTTTTCCCAAAGGAAGCAAACATTGAAAACATGCACTTTGCCTGGCCCCCCTATGTATAAGTCAACAACTTCCTATGATGATTCACTATGACTTAAATCTGATGATTCACTAAGACTTACATCATCATTGCTGTTGTTATTTACACTGAGAACTCTTCAGAAGAAGAATTACCTCTTGCTGTATATGTGCACAGCATCTGCTGGCTGCCCCATTAGAACAAGACATTGCATTAATACTTAGTTGTATTCGTTTCCTATAGCACATTTCTGTGCTTATATGGGGAAAAAAAGGATGAGAGAGCAGGTACATGAATTCCATCAACAGCTCTTGAGAAACACATGAAAATATTTTGAATGTTTCTTCAGCACGCTGTAATTTCCACACATACTCGCACGTCAGCAGGTCAGTAGTTGCCTAATGCTGAAGTAGTCTCCAGCTGAGCACCTTCATTGGGACCAGCCAATGTCTGTTGGGAATCTGACACTGATTAGTGCTTTCATCTTTGTTGGGGTCTCCCCCCCTTGCCACGTAGTCCTGGGAAAGGGGCCCTGGGGGGGAGACACGGGGTTTCCCTGCCCCTGCTCAGCCTCGTTCCCCATTGGTTGTTTTGTGTTCCCCTGCGCGGGCAAGGACCCTCGGGTCCCGTGATTGCTGCAGTTCCTTGGCGGATCCCGGCCATGCGGCTGGAGCAATAAACATCTCTCTGAAACATCTATCAAGAATCGGTCCATACATATTTCTTTTCCACGGGCCTCGTTGTCTGATACATCATGTTGCAGTGTTCCCACTGTAACAAATGGTGGATAATGTGAGCAGAGCAATCCCCGATCCCTAAGGACAGCGACTGATTTGTGAGTAAACTCTGGACTTCTCTTCTTGTTTTGTTTTGCTGTTCCATCTCTAAACTATGGATGAACCATGGAAGGACTCTTGGCTCTCAGAGCCACATATGGACATTTATCTTAAACTTGAAAAGATTCTTGAGCAACGATTTGTAAATTTTAGCTTAATTCAAGCTCAAAAGGAACTGAAACATTTCCTGGCATGGTTGTTTAAGAAATTTTTCTACGTTTCTTGGGATTTGATTCATACTAAAGACTTTTGGAAGACCGTTTGGACACAGTTAATTTCTGAGTCAAAATATATGCCAATGGAAGAATATTTTCATGAATATTATTTAATTACCGAGACTGTTGAGCAGTGTCAGCTGTGTCTTGGCGAAGGGAAGCCTGGCTCAGGGACCGTGTGACCCAGGTCATGTGGATTGAGCACTCTGTGAGCAGCAGCGAGGCACTTCCCGCACGCGGGTGGAGCAATGTGAGCTGCAGTGTCGGCAGCGGAGCATGGCGCGGCTGTGGCCTGCCCGGCCCCGCGCAGTGTGAGTGAGCCCCGTGAGAGGAGCGGCGTGCAGGCGGCAGCTGGCGGTGGAGCGGATCCACGCAGCTGAAATGCGCGCTGGAGCAGGGCACAGGGGGTCATCGCTCAGGGGCCCGGCCGAGACGTGGGCGCTGCCCCAGGCAGCGGCAGCGCAGCTGAGAGCAGAGGCGCCGTGCGGGGACCTGAGCGGCCTGGCCTGGCCCGCATGGCCCTGAATACGACCCCAGGAAGAGCACACAGGCACAAGCAGCCCCCATGGCCCCAGCAGCCCTGGCAGTTCCAGCACAGGAGCGAGCAAAAGCAAAAGAGAAAGCAAAAACACAGCAAGACAGAAAACAGCAGCCACTCAGACAAAGGAAAAAATCACCGTAGCTAAGGTTTTAGGAATAGTAAAATGGTATAATGTTAGACAAAATTATGGTTTTATAACAAGATGTGACAACCAGCAAGACATATTTGTCCATAGAACTGCTATTAAAAAGAATAACCCTGAAAAATACATCCCAAGTTTAGGAGATGGAGAAGTAGTAGAGTTCAAAATTGTGCAAGGTAGAAAAGGGTTACAAGCAGCAGAGGTCACTGGGCCTGATGGTGTTCCTGTAAAAGGCAGTATATATGTATTACAGCTGGTGGTGGGGTCCGAGGCTGTGACCCAGGAAGAGGTGACCGGTCCGGGGAGATGGTCCCAAAAGGAATCGCCTGCCTGAGGTCCAGTGTCTTCCTCTCAGCTGCTGGCAGAGGAGCCCTTGCAGAAGCTGTCAGCTCTTTAGTGATATCAGCTCGTGATTCCAGCTCAGCTCTGCAGGGCAGCCTCTAGGCCAAACCAGACCGGAGAGAGAGACGAGAAGACCCGTATGGCTGGTTCCGCATGAAGATAGCTTTATTGTGGGTCCCCTCTAGCGAAGGGAAGGCCAGGGACGAGCTCTCCCCTCTACAGAGGTGAACTGGTCTTCTTTTATAGGGATACAGGGGATCAGCAAGGGGACCAATGGATTACAGAGGGTCTGGGATAGACCAATGGGTTACAGAATGATCTGCATAGGGTATCCCAAAGGATTGTGGGTCTACTTTTCCTCACCATGACTCAAAAGTCCTTTCCAGGGAGTCCTGCTGGGCGATTGCGAAATCTTTTATCTCAGCAGACATCCCTCCAGGGCAGTGGCTGGGCATATCCCACATATATGCTAAAAATCGTAGTCATGTTAGACAATATCCGCATTATAAACAGTCTCTACAGTCTCCCTTTCCTAATCCCACCTTTCCCTTTTACCCTATATCCTGTTACCACCAGTGTATTCCCAATCCATTTTTCCACCCATGGTTTCCCTCACAAAACCATGCCTTTGCCAATTGTTTCCCCAAAAATCCCTTTCCAATGCCGAGTGGGGGATGAAGAGCAACAACTATTGTTGTTTAGGGTTTCAACAGGTACAAATGGAAGAAACCCTCTCCTGCCTCAGTTTCCCCACAAAGCATGCCTGGAGAGTCCTGTCTCCCTTCTGTCAGCCTTAAGATGTTCCAGAGAATCTGTTTGGACATTTAAAGACTCAGGAGGGTGGCTTGTTTTGTTTTGAAATGGTCCTTGTTATCTCATGTTTATCCAGTTGTTTTCAATGTTAAGTTTTAAATCTCTTTTTGTTAAAAATAAATGGGTGAAATGTCGGGGTCCCTCCCCCCTGCCATGCGATCCTGGGAGAGGGGCCCTGGGGGGGAGGCACGGAGTTTCCCTGCCCCTGCTCAGCCTCGTTCCCCATTGGTTGTTCTGTGTTCCCCTGCGCGGGCAAGGACCCTCGGGTCCTGTGATTGCCGCAGTTCCTCGGGAGAACCCCGGCCATGCAGCTGGAGAAATAAACATCTCTGAATCATCTATCAAGAATCGGTCCATATATATTTCTTTTCACGGGCCTCCTTGTCTGATACACATGTTGCGGTATTCCCACTGTAACACATCCTGGAGATCTAGTCTTATAACAAAAATGTCTCCTTCCTATTCCCAGAAAAAACATTCTCCATGCAACTTATGACTTGAAAATATGCCTGTCTGACCAGTCAGTGCTTTGAACTAGGCGAAAAAAACACAGATGTCACCATCCCCATACTGATTGCGCTATTTCTGAGCTGAGCTCACATGGGTCTGGTGAATGCTTCCAGAATGGCCTACATTAGTTTGATGTTCCAGCTGACAGCACAGAAACTCCAGCAGATACCACTTTTTTGTTCCTTGCCATGCACAGAGTAAAAGCTGAGCATTTTCCCTGGCCTCCGTTTTAAGAAAAGAAGTTGGCAATGGTGATGAAAATTTTCCTAGCAACTCAGCAGGAAATAATCTTTCCTCTCAGAGTTCCACAAGGCTCTGAAGGACTCTTCAAAATTTTCTATAGCTTCAGAGATAAGTGCCCAGGGAGGAAAATTCTGCAGTTCTGCACAGCATAAGGGCAGGCTGGGAACAGCAGTGAAGTGAGACAGTCAGAATGGACACAGTGCATCATTAACACTCACACATGTGCTTTCCTGATCAGCCAATTCCACAGAGTACACAGTTCAAGTGAACCATTAATTCTTCACAGTAGAATTAGAGGTCACCTGCATTTTAAAGCACCATTTTAGTGAGAGATATCTAACAAAACAAGAGCAAAATAAATACTGTATTATTAGTGGTTGCAGTCTCCATTAGATTCAGCAATTTAGTAATCTAATGAAGTATTCTCCCATTCTTTTGTACTCTACATAGGAAAGAGTTGCAAACATAAATACTGGGACAGAGAGATATTGTACATGAAATATAACTTACTGGTACTGTACCTAGAGAATAATATCATACAATAAATATAGCTTAATGTACATTATCACTGGCAGCAGGAATTTGCAACTGTAGAAAATGTCTTGATTCCATAAATTTATGACACCTGTGTACCATAAAGTTGACTACACCACACTTTACCATTTTATAGGTTTTCTTTTTTTTTTTCTAATGAGGAACTCTTATACAGCTTTCCTTCTACAGCAAGTTGCGTAAATTGGGTTTCCACTCTACTAGTGAGTTCACAGCAGAGACACCTCCATGGTACCAAGCAACTGGCTTATTCATCTTAATGGTGTGTTAACTTGCCCAAGTTTGTCCGTTGTAATGTTTAATTTGCTGTCCTTTTTGCTACAGTAAGACAGAAAACAGACATAAAATACAATATTCTGCCACCTGTGAGATAACATGAAATACATGTGAAAATCACAAGTAAGAAAGCCAGTCAGGCAGAGAAAGCATGCAATCCTCACTGCAAACCAAGATGCCCTTTACATTTAGTTTAGACATTTACACATATTAACACTTTTTTGTGCTGAGATTACAAGTGCCTTAAGACGGGATGAAGTTTAATAATTTATTTATTCTATGAAGAAAAATAAGCTTTCTTCTGCTATTTATAACTATTATAGTCAATCCCACTTGGTGGTGGATAAGGCTGTATGAGGTGTTCAGTGCTCCACTCTCATCTGCAATCAGATTCTCACACTGGATCAAATTCACCTCAGACCAATGGCCACCCTTGATTTTCGGATAGTTTCCTCTCAACTTTGAAAGATAAAAAGATAATACAAAACTTGGAAAGAAGGAATCATAGAGTCATAGAATCATAGAATGCTTTGAGTTGGAAGGGATCTTAAGCACCCTACACCTAACCCATGGAGGACCCCACACTGGAGCAGGTGGATGTGTCCTGAAGTAAGCTGCATGGATAGCCCACGTACGAGCAGGGTCCTGGCATGACTTTCAGCCTGTGAAGAGCAGGTCTATCCTGAAGGACTGCAGCATGTGGAGATCCCACACTGGAGCAGGCAACCAAGTGTGAGGAGGAAGGAGCATCAGAGAGGATCTCTTATGGACTGACTGCAGCCTGCCCCTCCCCATCTCCCTGCACTGCCCAGGGGGCAGGAGGCAGAGGAGCTGGGACTGTGGGAGTGATGTTGAACTTGGGAAGAACAGGGGTGAGGGTAAAGGGTAAAGTATTTTTTGTTTTTATATTTGTTTCTCACCATTTTACTCTAATGTAACTACCATCAAATTAAATCAATCTCCCCTAAGTCGAGTTTCTTTTGTCTGATGGTAATGGGTAAGTGATCTCCCTGTCTTTATCTTGACCCATGAGCTTTTCCATCTTATTTCCTCCCCCTGTCCCATTCAGGAGAGGACAGAACAAAGAGCTGGGTAGGCAACTGGTGCTGGTTCAGGTAAACTCAGCACAATGCATAAGAACTTTACAGTCCTGGAAGATACAACATAGATAAAGTTAAAAAAAAATGTTGGAAACAGTGTAAGTACATTGAACTCTAAAGTAAAAAAGAGATGACCTTCTTTCTGTCCATAATATATGAGGAGCTTGTCTCTTCACAACAGACTTGTCCTTATTCTGTACAGTAGAAATCAACTAATAAAGCCTCTATTGAACATTTCCAACAGTAAATTTCTGCCAGCTTTACTTCTGCTCAGTATTCTCGCTACTGGTCATAAAGTTGGGGGAATTTGGCTTTATTCTAAAAACCACTACTTCTTGGGGATATCCATTAAGATTAGTAAATAACTGAATATTTTCCAGTGAAGCTTCTTGTATCAAATTCAAAAAGTCAAAATACTACACAGCAAAACAACATTTGCAATTGTTCTACAGAATACTCCTAATAGAACATGCAGCATTGGACTTCTCAGTATCACTTGATTTGATCTTGGTTGAAGAGCCAGCCTGCAGAATGAAGTTGAGGAGCATGAATGCAAGTGAAGTTTAGATGTATGGTAAAACACACTTAGTATGATTGAAGATGGCATGTAATTCATATGAGAATTCAACTTCTGGTGCAATTGTCACAGCCTACATGTTGATTAGGCATAGCCAAAGATGTAGGATTAATAATAATTTTGACCTGTAATACCTCAAGGACTATCAAAAAATGTCAGATCATTGTTGCACAAAGTAAAGCAAACATTCTTCTGTTTTTAAATTTAAAGTCAATGTATTCATGCTAGTCTCATGACCTTTCGCCGGCATAAATGCTCTCAAGAACCAGACTGAAAATGTTGAGTCCAGTGTGATCCTGGGATTAGAATTTTAAACTCAGGCACAGTATTACAGCTCATATACTTCCATATTTGCAAACCAGAAGAATGGAAACAATGGTATGGGACTTTTAAAATCAGTTTATACTCAGATATGAAAAATATCCCTGGAAGACTGTTTGCATTTCAGCCTCAGAGTCAAAGACATCTGCACTAATATTCATCAAATTGAATAATGGGAACAAGCAGTGAAATCACAGCCTATTCACTGTCAGCCACCGAGCAGAAAGAAACACTAAATTTCTTGTCACTGTGTTGGTGAGTGCCAGCAAAACACATTTGGATAGCAGAGAAAAATGTCCCATGATGCAATTGATCATGAACATTAAAACAAAAAAGACCTAGTTAAAGGTTTGAGGATTAATGGCAGCTGTCACAGCCCCAACTTCAGCACTATAGCTTGCAACATGTCGGTATGACATTTATAGTAATGACTGAGAGTAAGTGTAGCATGACCTTTACTCATCAGCCAAGAGTAGAATAATGAACACTGTTAAGGACAGCAGAGTTATAAATCAATTATGCCCAGATCAAAAGTAAGATAGTCATAATATAAAAGGTCATTTTTTTCAAAGGAGGAGTCCTGAATTTCTCTATTTCTGTTGTATTCCATGCTTAACTTGTATTTTGAAATTATCGTTGCATGATAAAAGCATGAAATTTCTACTGCATAAAAAAGGAAGGCAATTCAGCCAGAAATAATTTTCTGTTATGCATTGGCCCTTTCTATTAATTGTCTATGGTTGATTTTATTATCAATGTGAGGATTACAAAAATAGTGAGGAAATGCAAGGCCATGTCAAAAATTCCCATCCAGTCTCAAGGGATCTGTCATTGTTACTCTTATAATCTCTATTTCTATTACTTCTTTCTGTGGATATCTCGTGAAAAACCTGTATATTCCAATGGATCTGCAAACATTGGAAGTTGGTGTCATTGGAAAAATCAAATACTCAACACTCCTGTGATTTTGGTAAAGGTGCAATAGTGTAAAACTAGGAGTAAAAAATGATGAATAAGCATTTCCACTTTATTTAGGAGAACTGTAAACAGCTATTCTAAATCCCTGCTGCTATCACTAAAGTAGAGTTCAGGGGATGCAGGAGACCAATGGGCAGTCAAATTATGACGGAGGTCCACTGTTATTGCATTAATACTATAGTAATTATGGATGTTTCCTTTCAAGCTCACATACATATGCAGCCTACAGGCCTTTATTCGTTATCTCCAGAAATGACAATATGACTGGAGTGCCAAACACAACCTTTTCCCTGCTCATAGTTTCTGACTTATTCTTTCACTCCCAGCATCAACTCCAGTGCTCGCCTTAGGTTAATGTGTGCCATGTAACTGTACTAAAGGATTCTAAAGGAACTAGCAGGAGACAGCTGTCACCATGGTATCAAACTGCATGTTCTTTTTTTTGAAGAAAAACATTAGTAAGATTGTACAGAATAGGTGGGAGGGGTAGAGTTAGCAGCAGGAGTAATAAGTTGTCTGGCATCCTGAACTTAAATGAAGGAAAAATTTTGAGAACCCAAGACTTAAAGAAGCACCTAATAATCCATTCCCACTTGTGTTCACATATTGTTCGCAAAGTCTAAAACACATCTACTGAAAAGAAAAAAATTAAAGGGTTCATATAAGCTATTCAGCTGTGATCTGGAGTAAAAAACTAAGGAACAAATACACTTAATTCATGCAGTCATATATTTTCCCTGTTCTATTACCAGTCTCCATGCTCTCTTTGGGAACTTAAATGATTTTGTCCTGCTGCGTGCTAGACCTAAAAATGTATACTTTTCTTTCAGACAAGATACTAATTTGGCCAGGAAATCAAACTCCTGCATTCAACCTCTTGCTGAACAAAGGGCTCTGAACAAGGGAACTTCTAAGCCTGATGTGGAAACACATGATAACTTTCTCAGAACAAATACCCAGACTCTGAGGGAAACATCCAATTAACTTTCTTTATTAACAGGTGTTGACTAAAAGCAAGCCTCTAACAGCAAATATTCTTTACCTGTAAGAGATTTAAAACCTGAAATTACATCTAGGTTCATATACTCAATTTTTTTTTCTGTCTTTAACATGTACAGAATATCATCCTTTATGAGAGTGGTGAATATCATATGAATATACAAATAGCTTTTTTAAGGTTTTCTCATGGTGTCTTATCGCACTGGTGTGTCTCCTGTCTAGAGAGTAAGGCAGGGACTTCTGCAGAATTGAGTACATAAGTGAAGTGGAAAAATTACAAAAATAGACAAAAGTGGATAATTCTGTAAATATTATCTCCTCAGCATATTCAGCTTTGCAAAACTTGCAGAACAGCTGCAGATATACTGCAAGTTGTAACAATCCAGTAGTTTTTACTCTACAAATGCATGAACTGAGAGCACTTTGGTATCTGATATTTGGGACTGACTTTGTTCTGTGACTTCTCACACAACATTTTTTATGTGGATTGATAGGAAAAACATGGACTTTATAATTAGTTAGGGATAACTGAGGCTTTCATATGTTAACATGGCAAAGTAGTGAGATAAATGGAGAAAGGAGCACTTCTCAGAATGAGGAAACAAAAAATGTTGTCTTGAAGGTATTTATAATAGAAATTGACTTCACCCTCTTTGAAATTGATGCTGAAGATGTAAATATTCATGGGGAAAACTAATAATTTCAAAAAGGCAAAGAAGTTCAAACATTCAAAATTTTTGATTTTATTTTCAATGGCACTAAGAAAAATTTATCAGAAAGTGCAAGAGGAAATTCTTGAGCAAGAGCAGTTCTGAGTGACCAGAGATGATGCTTTCAGTTCAGTCAATGCTGACTTTTGGTGACTCCAGCTATGGTTGGTAGAAGGCAATAGGTACCAACCTATCTCAAACTCTTAGACTAGGGTGGGTCAGGTTGTACTTTGAAGATGCTGAAGGAAGCTTAAATGAGTAATTCAGACTAAATTCCTAGCTTCTTAGCTCCTAAAATTGAAGAAAACAGATCTCATGCTAAGAATGTTTCAGCAGTTCCGCTGCTGAACATCCTTTCCCAATCAGCAGTCAGAGAATATCCAAGCTCTAGGAGACAACCCTTGTGCTTAAAATAAAAAAGTTGCTCTGGTGATCTGATCACAGCGATTTAAAGATGTGATGTGTGATATCATGATTGTTTTTTAGGTCCTTCCCATCTCATTCATGTATTTTTAAACAAACTAATTTGGTGAGAGCAAATATAAATACATAAAGCAAAAACCAAGCTAAGTGTTCTTAAAAGGCAATGTCTCATCTTGGCCTTTCAATCTTTCTAGAATTATTCCTATTGTTAATTTTTACATCAGTTTTTTATGAATTACATCAGACTGTTTAATAAAACCTTTTGTTTTATTCTTTTATCCCCAGAGTATTTTCTTTTACTTCAGTACTCTGGAAGCGTTGCTGGTGCTCTAAAGATCTTTGTACGTTTTATTTCCACAAATGGTTGTTCTTAATCATGGTTGTTTTTTAATAATAAATTAAAATTATTTTCTCTTGTGCAAAAAGGACAATTTTGAAAATTTCTTACCACTGCCATTGTTGTAATATTTACCATTTGAATTGCCTGACTCTCAGTGCAACTTAACAGCTGCCTTCATAGGCCTCTTATTTCAATGGTCATTTACATCATGGAAAGATGGTAAAGCTCCCACATTTCCCAAATGGCATTTCAAGTGGAATGTGTGTCATTTCAAGGTGAAGTACTGGGTCTTCTACAGAACTTGGTTTTAGTGTAAGGAACTTTAGTGTTTTCCTTTGAATTTAGGGCAGACTAGGCCTATATTAAAAGTCCTATTGGACTTTTCACTTAGTGGACAACAGGGATGTCATAGAATATCAGTATTTGACATTAGTCCACAGCCACTGGGAATACAGTCCTGCAAAGGGAAAACCTCCCCCTGTCTGTCCACAGTTTACAAATTAGCTTCCTGATCAGATCACCCAGACAATTGCATAGAAGAATAATGGATCCAGCTGGTGTACAGAAAGTTTTACCAAACAACCTGTTAGATGATTCTGTAACAGGACCACCCACATGACAGGGATGCTATGAACAAGCATCTGGAATGCATTGTATTTTTAAAATATTCATGAGGAAAGAATGTGTCTCCAATCCAAACAATTACACAGATAAAATATTGTCTGTACCAGTAAAAGGCACTGGTTCAGCAAGTTTTCCTGAATCTAGATCTCAGGGATTTAATGTCTCCAGTATTGCTGTATTTCTCAGACTTCCTCTCATTGCTTGAGAAGCAGGTGTAAAGCACTTCTGCAGGCTTCCTGACTACACAGCACTGAAACTGGCTTCCCAGATCTCTGGAAAATCCATGGATTCTGTGTGAGGATATGGAATGGAGCATTCTGATTCTGAAAGAACAGCTATTTGCTCATTCTTGGATAAAGGGTCTTTGGGGAAGGAGTTCTTCGTGATCAATTGACAAATGGCTGCTTTATGAGATGACAGATGTCCATTTAATCCCAAATTCTGACTTTGGCTCTAGGTAGTGCAGCTCACTCCAAACACCCTGCTTTTATCCCATGTGGAATTCTGTCAATCTCTGTGTAGCTTTTGTGGCTGAAGCACATGCTCTGTGAACCTCATCCTTGGTAATCAACACTCAACAAGGTCTTTGGGTGTGTGTAGAAGACACCAGTTTATTAGATTACCCCTCCTCCATTTCAATATTTTATGCATTTGCCTTTCTCTAGATACAACCTTTCCATCTTCAAGACATTCATTGGGAATCCAAGGCAACTACAGCAATCTTCTAAGAAAGCCAAGAACCCCTTACCAATTCAAGTATGTCTGCCAATTACATGACATCATCTACACAAGCTAGGAAGCTTAACTGTCTATCTCAGGACCTCAAACAACAGAAAGTTTGTGGACTGGATAGAGCCTGTCAGAACAATTTTAAACTAGCAGGTCGTTGCCTGCTAGATTACTTATCATAGGCCCTTCAGACACAATTTGGGAGAAGAATAGAGGCTGGGTATCCTGAGTTTGTTACTCTCTAACCTCTCCTCTCAAATTCTTTTGAGACTGAAGTGACTGGATTGTCCTTGCCACAAGGCAACAGTGTAAGATTTTTTACATCACATAATTTCCATAACCAGTGACAAAAGCACACATGAATGTTGGGGAAAAGAACAGAGACTACTTTTATGAACAGCCATGCAGCTGGAGGATGCTAGGAATCAGGTCCACAGCGATGTCTCTGTTTTGGTCATATCACAGACCTGCCTGCAGATGAAGGGCAGAGGAAGTATTGAGGTGTGCAGTCCTCACAAAATGGAATACAGTCTTTTCCAGCTGAATGATTGTGGAATGCTGGTTCCACCTGCACACTGGACTTCATCATTCATAGATAAAGAGAGTGACAAAGAGAAACACCAGCTCTATGGACCTTTCTGTTCTATTAGCCTTTGGAATGAATCTGTTGCTCATTTGCCCATCAGTTCTCATGGGACGGCAGAAGTCATTATACACACCTTTTAGCATTGTTGTTACCTCATCTAGGGCCCCAATTAGTCTGATTTAATTACTTTTCATAGTGCTCCCTTTTGAGCTGTACCTAATGTCGTTATAAATTTTACATGAAAAAGAATTGGATTTTATTTTTAAATAAGGCTTTAACACCTATGCTTACCTTTTCCAGGCCTCTGTTGAAACACAAATATTCGATCAATACAGTTTTAGCCAGGCCATACTGCACTGTTTTTCATCTCCTCTTTCTTTTAAAAATGGCCATAATCTGTTCACAAGGACTTTTAAAACTATTTTTCTAATACTGTAGATAATTTTTATTTATATAATTATTTGGATTGGCAAAACGTTCTTTCCTCTGAATGCCTTCTAAATATTTTGAATTCCAGGTGCTTCTTCCAGATGCTTCTGCTGCCTTAGTCATGTGTTCTGGCAGCTTTTACACTTTTATTTGTTTTGGTCTTGGCTCTGTTTTTTCTATGGATGAAGGAAGATTCAGTGCTGAGATACTTTGCTGTGCTGAGAGCAATACCATCTTGCCTTGCAAGCTGTCTTCTCTCTACTACATGCCCAGAATGCGTGTGTCATCAGCTACAGGGAATACGTGTTTTCAAAACAATCCCTCTACCTGCAGCATCTCTTCATGACTTGTCTGTGATGCTGTGAGCCATCCTAGAGTAAGAAGTATTGGCTCAGCTTCTTCTCCTGTTTAATTCAACCACCATGCAGAATGCTTTCCTAGATAGTCTGAGGTATTTTCTGGTTGCTGAGCTTCTCTCTCCCAAATCTTTGGTTATGCTGTCTTTGCGATCTCTTCACTACTTTGATCATGTTCTTGCCTTGCCAGAAGACTTGGCCTGTTTATACTTTTCTTGTAACATTGTATTTTGTTGCTTTTCCAGCTTATCTTTGTTTATGACTTCCCATAACTTCCTCTGAAGTATTTAGTATCACTTTCTCAAATATTTCCCATACAAGCTATAGTGAGAGTTCTTCATCATCCCAAAATAATAGCCTGAAATGCGCTCTCAGCTTCACCTTGCACAACTCCTTTGCCAAGCAATCTTAGCACTTACAAAGGATCAGAGAGATGGCAACACCCAATCATCTTTCTGGGCTGTATCTTACTCTTTCTCAGAACAGAAGAGAACAGAGCCGTTCATGCTCACAACCCCACTGTACTTCTATAGATTGTAGCATTCCACCATGACAGTCCATATCTTTGACTAAAAATAATGTGTTTAATGTGGTTTTTGGTCTGACAGCTTCATGCATATGTATGTGAGAGAGCCAAAGTGATACTGTGTGTGACATTCATAAGCTGGCCGTTCATTGACTTTCTATTTTTTTAATTCAGCCCTTTAATTTATACCATCAGCTAACAGATTCTGGAAGCTTGTCTAGACTGTGGCTTCATCCACCCTTCTTCTCTGAGTCTTGTGATGCGTTGGGTGGTGTCTGCACCAGAATATCTATCATACCTGTGCAGAGTTCAGTTTACCAACTGGAAACACACAGTACCAATTTGCCTAAGTAACAGCTTCCAGTGGCTCACTGAGGAAACTGTAATGCTCCCTACTTCTGTATCAATGCTGTTGACATGCTTTTCTTGCCCACTTGACTATCTGAAGCTGTAAAAGTGTAATGTCTTATTGTCACCTCTCCTATGTTCTGTTCAGGCAATTCCTGAATTCTCTAAACCCTGTTGCATGTTGGCATGCTATTGTAATATGAAGCAATGTTGCACGACTGGTTGCAAATGTTCCGGTTTTAACTTTAACCCAAATATTTTGACCCTCTTAAGTGTTAGATTTTTTTTGTTCTAAATTTCATTTTGCAAAGACTGTTCTGTTTCCACTCTGAGCCACACTAGAGCAAATCAGGAAATGTCAGAATCTCTCAAAAGAAATAAAAGGCAGGGTTTTGACCAGACAAAAGTCACTTTCGACTGGTCACTACTAAGTCACTGACACAAACAAAAGTATCCTTGCAGTTCACAAATCTATATGCAAGCTATATCTTGATGGGTAGTGAAGCTGAGATAGTGCTGCTCTCTCACTGTGATTCTAATATTAATGGTCAAGAAGCCAGTGATGTAGCAACTTCCTGCAACATCAATCTGATCACAGCAGGCTCAGTACTGCCAGATTTGCTACACAAAATCCCAGGAACTTCTATGGGCTCTCTCTCGAGTGTCTGAGGAATAATGAAGATAGGCAGAAACTTTGCCTTTGAGGAGCTGCCATGAGGTCCCCCTGACAAGATAATTCTGCTTACTCTAATTTTCCTTCCTCTTCTAGAGGAGACAAGGGGGATATCATACTCTTGCACCCAATGAAGTGCAAACTGAACCTTACAATTTTTTCAGCAGAAGCACTGCCTTTCTGTGCTAGGGAAATAAAGACACTTGCCTGTATGTAGACTAAGCATCAGAAGTGTGACAGAGCATGGGCTGGAGTCTTCATCTGCTCATTTTCCACAATGGAGACTTGGCTGGGTTGGAATGCTCCATTCTGGCCTATTACAGTCACATTCCCTTCCCACTGCTCTTGGGAAATCAGTGGCTGGGGAGGATGGTGTCTAGATCAATAGGTTACATACATTTTAAAATAAGGCCAGGATGCAGCCAACACATACACCTGGACTTGAGAATTATGACTCAGATGTTAAAAAAAAAGAAAGTGTCTGAAGCATTTTTGTCATTCTGAAAATGTGGAAAAACTCCTATTTCTATTGATCGCTTCAACATTCCCTGGAGGGCAGTGGGAAGACTGAGCTGTTTGTGCAAGATACCATCGACCATGTGAGTCTCTTTGGGGAATGAGGCATTGAGCAGTCTGAAGGCACAATCAACCTGACAGCAAGGGGCGTTTGAAGAGTTGTCACTTACTTCAATATCAGAGAGTAGAGAGTTATATATGAACCAGCAGAAGTTTGTATTCAGTCTAAGGGTTTGATTCTCCTCTCACCTCAGTGAAAGTGTAGAGAAATCACTAAGAAGCCAATGGTGTATAAACAGTACAAAGATGAAAAACAGAGCAGGAGGTATTCTGTAGTTTGGGGCCCTGATTATCAAATCTGCAGTATTACAGCATGACAATTTCATTCAATTCAACAGATCAGCATGAACAAACAACAGAGAACCAGATCTAATAACGAGCAGACAGTGACCCTAAAACCATTCAGGCCAAACTGTGCTCACATTGACAGTAGTGAAAAGACAAGCAGAATGCCATGGATTTCAGAACCTGGCCATAAGTCCCAGAACCAAGAGACAGTGAGTCATTCACACATGCCAGGTGCCATTTGCTGTGTACAAAAACAGCACATGTGCTGGAGCTGTTCTTGCTGAAAAAAGACACAGTAGCTCCAGGTGCTGAGACGCAACAGCAGTGTCTGCATCTGACACATGCAGCAGTATTAATATGAAGAGGAACTGCAGGTATTTTGTTCCAGGAATCGTCAAACTGTTTATATTTAAATCCAGGCAAAATGGCTAAAAAGTATGTTTTTCAAAAAATCAGAGTGAGTTTAGCCACTGACACTTTTCAAAACTGAAGGTGTTTCATGTCATTTGCATCCCAGGTTTGAATTCTGCAGGTTTTTTCATAGTGGGCCAACGAAGCTGGAGGGAAATCACTTTAAATAAACTTGCCAGAATCCAAGGCAACGCACCCTGGCCAGGGCTTTAAGGATTCTACTGCTAGAAAATTGGTGGGCAGAAACATTGCTGAGAAAAATGTTCACACTCTGTCCAAAAGGAAGTTTGAAAAGTAAAATAGTCTGTCCTAAAATATTACTGCTGGAGAGTTTGACATAGGTTTGCCCTAGAGAATCCTTTATTTTTCAAGTCTGCCATAGCAGTTCAGTACTATGTACAGCTTATCTTCAAGGTAGACTTGAAATAAATTTCTTGGTGAAGCATAGGCCTGGCAATCCTAATCATTCAGCATTAATTACTTAGATTGGAAAATAATACTACTTAGGAACTTCTGGTTATCGATGTCTCTGTATCGCATATTAAAACCAGACAATCCTCCAGCAGACAGATGTAACAACGGACACTCCAAAATGCAGGTGTAGTCTGCTCTCTACATGAGGGGGAAACACATCTTACAAACAAGCATATGAATGGCATTATGACAGCAGGGCTTGCTGTAAGAGAGGTAATATTATGCAGCCTTGTTGTAATGGCATCTCCATGACAGAGAGAAAACAGGCCAGGTATGAATCATGGTTCTTGAGAGTAACATCAGCTCTGCTTCTGCACTTAGCTGGTGTGTCTCCCATCATGAGCGTTTCCACTTAGGAAGAGTGAGATCAAGCTCTAACGTTGTTTTGTTTATAAGACATACTTGGGATGACCACAGTGGTGAGGAAACTAGAAGACGTGTGGTACAAGACCACTCCATCGAGTAACAGGTTATTGCTCACTGAGAATAAGCTGGAAAGCAAGAAGCAATGCTGAGGGAGAAAGCACAGGACATGGTCTGCACCATCCTCAAAGAGGAATCTCAGTAACTGGTGTTTCTGAAGAGAAAGTCCTGGGTTGTGCAATGAACTGCATCTGTAATTTGAACCAAGCCATTTCATTATTTATTAATTTTACACTTCTGTTTCAGTATGTTGGGAACCCATCTTCCGTCCCGTATTTTACAACTGCCACTTGAAGTCTCCTCGGTTCCCTTTTCCTCAGTGATAAACAACAGTTTGTCTTTAGATCCAGGATAATGGCATTATATAATAGAGCTACACAAGGAAAAAAAATAACTTACACTCATTTTTCAGGCATCCCTCCTGTGATGTCTGTATGAACCACAGATTGAAAACAGGCTCTGAATTCAGGCAATTCTCTGTAAGTACCACATGGAGGTGAAATTATAACAACTTAATTGATATACTATGACAGCTAAGGGACTGGAAAAGAATAATACTATTCTGTGGCTCTGCTGTCTGAAAATGTATGCAATAAAGAGTATGAGAACACTGGTTTTGCTCTATTCAGAAGCATTGACCAGAGTAGCCTCAGATAATATGCTCACAATAGAAACTTCCTTTATCAGGATGACACATTTGTGCAAAGTGAATTCGGAAAAAAATCTTGCGTGATACTTTTCACAAAATCAACTCACTCTAGTTTTACAACTACTTACAATGATACTTTTAATAAATGAAAGACATACTCTCAGATTATGTTTCACAATAAATAATTGTCCAGAACTTTTCCTGCCTTCCATGACCTTGGCAATGAATACAATGACAGAGAGAATTCCTCTATGACAGTTTTATGTCTTAGGATTCATAAGGAAGATTTTTGTAGTTAAATCACCTGAAAAGCAATGGATTGCACAGACTATAAATCCAAACTATTTGCCAAAAGTCAGAACAAGGAGTTTCATTTATTTCTGCATTGGTTAGCAATGAAAACACCTTGATCTGGGGAAGGAAAGCGTGAGAAGATCTTAATTTCTCTAATTTTTTCCCCCTCTAATTTGGTAATTAAGATCTCTACTATCATCTCAACAAAATGGATGACTCTTGCACCGAAAGATAACTCCTGTCTCAAGGGAAGGCAATGCTCTTGACAACTGTGAGAAGACTGTCAGCTGGCTCTAGACGGATCTAGACGCAAACTTTCCTCTCCCTTTCTTTCTTTTTTTTTTTTTTTCCTGAGTACTAGGCTACGCTTTTCTTACAATAAATCTTTATGAAGTAATTATGGACTAAAAACTAATTCTGATTTTGACTGATTTACTCAACAGGTCTAATTTCTATAACAGGAAAAATGAATATTCCTACTGGGCTGTAACAACAAATGAATAAATTCAGAAAAGATGCATCATTCTTTTAAATGGCTCAGTAGGAGCAATTTATTTGATCTCACATTTATATTTCTAGATTCCAGAACTTAAGTAGCAGGAGCATTTCAGCATCAAGAGACTTGTAACTCAGTAGCAGCTCCAATCCTTATTTTCCAGGTATTTACAAAGTTAATTTTCAACAATGCCATGTCAAAAATATTATAGATACTAAATACATATATTCTTAGGGGAGTTTTGTCACCAAGTCTGTGGGAAATTATGCTGGACATCACCATGGCTAAACAAAAAATACTCAGCTAAAACTTGGCAACTCAGACTTGACCCTTGGCTAAAATAAACATTTTTTACATCTCATAGGCTCTGCTAGGTTCTTGAATTAATTAATATCATCTATTAATGCTTATATAAAACACCAGAAAGAATTGGCATTTTTGACCGTATTTGTGATATATGGAGCACTGAAGACTTATGTGTCAATTTTGCATTGATATAAAATCCTGTTCCATCTTATTTAAATCACAACTGGGATTACACAGCTGTAAATTCTTACAGAAGTTTTGCTGCTGAGTACATCATATCTAATTATCCTGCCTTATCCTAATTATCTTTGATCTGTCCTGTTTGGAGCAGCAGTTAAGAGGCAACACAAGTGGATTCCAAAGGCGTTAAGTAAGAATTTACTCTGATACTTATGTGGCTTAAGGCCCAATTATAGTTTTTGGTCAAGAATTTACACTTCATTAGTAGTAATGTTCAGTAACAATGTTCTACCCCACACTTCTTAAAAATTCCAGTAAGTAAAACTGTTTCCTTGGACTAGGCCCATCCTGATTGGGACAGACTTGCACGCCAGAAATAAAGCCATCATGAAGCAGGAAGGAAAGGGGGCTTAGCAGTCAGGCTTGCCTGTGGAAGAGAGGAAGGGAGAGCGTGTAGCTAGGTACAGATATCCACATTGACCCTGGCTGGGAGGGCACCCGGGCCCCTCTGGGGGCAGGAGGAATGTTTGGTTGCCCCCTTCCTCTGCCTGTCACATCCCCAGTGGTTGCACTGGGTGCTCCCTCTCTGGCAGTGCCACTGGCTGAGGTCAGGTCGTTGCTGCACAGCATCCTGCGATTGCTCAGCCTGTGCATGTCACTGGCACCTTCCCTTCCTGTTCTGTCTCCTGTTCACCAGTAGCTACTTGCCTGGCACCTGGGGAGGAAACAGGCTGCAGGAGGGAAGGGTTTCCAGCAGGTACAAAAACAGAACCTGCAGACATGGTGAATGGTAGCAAAAAGCAGTGTACTTATTTCTTGTCTCTTCCTGGGGAAAAGTAATGGGAAGAGCATGAAGCCTGGCTGCATGAAGAGCTGGCCAGTATAGTGCAGGTGCCAGAAATAGGTGTTTGCTGACTTATAGAAAGATTTTACCCCCCAAAAGCATTGAATTTCAGTGTTAAAAGGTTTATTCACTTTTCCCTCTAAAGCATTAAATGATCCATTATCAAAGGAGAAGTATATGGGGCACAAGCCCAGTTCACCTAAAAAATTGCTGCAAGAGAATAATCTACACCAGGCACCAGCTCAAGCCAAAGGAACAGAGGCAGCAAAATAAGCCAGCAGGAAGAGAGACAACAATCCAGTAGACTTCTTATGGAGAGAGGTACAGAAAGAAGACTGAAACATGCCTGGAGACAAGGATGTTATGGATGTTGAAAATAGATTAATTTCATCTCCCAGTGCTGTAGCTGACAAAGAGAAAAGGAAGAAAAAAGAATATAAGTAGTAGTTCACACCCCAAGTAGGAATATCCAGACTTGCTATGAAACAGACTTTATGTAGCACAAGTTTAAGGCCTGTTTTTGTACTGCAAATGGCATGTACTGGGCTGCTTTGCTTGCAAGGTGAGATTAGTACCCTCTTTGACTGTAGCAGAGTTGTGGGGGCAGCTGGAACATGCTGTAATGCCATGCATAAGCTGTCCCTTCAACCTGTAGCCACTTTGCTGGGTGTTGGTGATGTGATACAGGCACAAGGAAAAGTCACCCTGGAGCCTTCTCTTCTTCAGGCGGAACAACCCCAACTCTCTCAGCCTGTCTTCATAGGAGAGGTGCTCCAGCCCTCTGACTGTCTTCCTGTCCCTCCTCTGAAATTGCTCCAGCACATTCACGTCATTCGTGTGCTGGGGACCCCAGAGCTGGATGCAGTACTCCAGGTAGGGTCTCATGAAAGCAGAGTAAAGGGGTAGAATCACTTCCCTCATCCTGCTTGTCATTCTTCTTTTGGACGCAGCAAGCGATGCTGAAGAATAGAAAAGCATAGCAAAAAAATAGCTGTTGAAAGCAAAAAGAAAATATAAAGGACACACCGTTTCTGAAGATTGATAGCCCTGAAAAGCTCTCAGGTCTCCAAGGAAACCTCAGGTCACATTATGCCAAAATAATGCCAAAATAAATTGCTAATTTAACAGGGCTCTGCAATGGAAAGGGGAAGAGTGCTTGGGAGCAGCCACTGTCACCTAATTGTGGAAATCTAAGAAAAAGAAGATTATAAGTATATAAGTAAAGTATACAGTAAAGAGTGATCTTCCCCTTATGACAATCCTCTGCCTTCTGACTGTAAACCATTTAGGATCTTTCTGTGTCAAATCTGCATTCAGATAGCATGTTCCTTGCCCTGTGAATGTGTCTGGCCATTTTTTAATCCAGTTCCACATTTTCAGTGGTTATGCTCTTTGGAGTGACACAATTTCATCAGTTTACCTTATGATGCTGACATATAATGCAATCACAAGCAATTAGAAAGCATCAGGAACTGATTTCAGTGACAGCTCAAGATAATGAAACTACAGGATGGTGATGTGAGGTTGTTGTACCATGTTGTCTGTGTTCGGAGATGATGACAGCCAGCAATTCACTCATTCAAGATGAATCAAAGTCCATAATCAAAATTAGCATCAAGTTTTCCTCAGGAAGTTTTTGGTTTGGTTTTGTTGTGATTGTTCTGTTTTGCTTTTGTTTTTCTGTAAGCAGCAGCAAATGAGCCCTGTATAGAAAATCACTACATCACTACATGTATCAGATGATATGAGCAGGAGATATTTTTCAGAGTAGGACAACAGTAATTCGACACAGTCTACACAGTAGACTTCATCCCCAAACCACAGTATGTTCGTATTTGCAACAGCAAGCTCCAGCCAGTTCAGCGAAGCACTGCCAAAGGTGGGGGTATCATATGGCAGAAAATTGCTTCAGAATCATTTGCAAGAAAAAAATGATGGAGAAGGCCTCCTGCTAACAGAGAGAGCAATGTATTTCAGGTTGAGATTTTGTTTAAAGGAAATCAAGCCTTGATTCTGGTTAATCAAAGGAGTATACCTACAGAATAGATACTCTTAAAGACAGATTTAGAAGGGTATTTAGCTGTTCAGTAATACAAACAGGCATCTAGTGTATTGTGCAGAAGAGCTTAAGCACTTAAAGACCACTGGCTTTAAGTATTTCTGGGAGGAGTCTGGTCCAAAAGGATATTTACATCACTCTACAGGCAAATACCTCTATGGCAAATACCATTAAGTTGGTTGCTCAGGCATAGTAAATGTCTGGCTACAATACGAAATGTATTACAAAGAGGAAGTAGAACTTCAGTTGACCACAGGTAACCCAAGAGGAAGCCTTACTCCTATATACATAGTTATAACTGCAATGTCTAACTTTCAAATTATGACTGTTCATGAGAAACATTTTTTTAACTTTTGGCTTCTAATGCAGTACCATTTTTAACCTTGGCTGTTACTTTGAGAAGAGCTTTCTGGATGGTGCCATCTGGCTGTCATCAGCTACTGCTCAGTCGTATGCAGTTGTGAGAATATATCCTAGGACAGCAGAATATTCTATTCCATCTAGTTTTAAGTTTATGCTTCATAATAGTGTAATATCTGATAATTTCTTCCTGTTTTCTCTGGTAGCTTTTAGTTATTTTGATTAACTGTTTGATTTAAAACTACACTTGTAATTCTTTACCTGTAAATGATGTCTTTTTGCCTATGCTTTATCTTTTCATTTGCTACAAAAAACAATATGATACATTTTATGTGACTGACTGCATTTAGAGTTTCGGTTGTCATGAGTGGTACAGACTGAAAAGATACTGAATAATAGTATACATAAATCCCTTCAATATGCCAACAGTCTGTTTCTAGCATTATCCACGGATGAATATCAGTAGTTCATAAACCCCAAGTAGCTTTTTTCTCCGCTCAGAAGTGAATGTGCATCATGGTAGAAAGAAAAAAATTTGTGAAGATTATGTGGTTTTGCCTGTATATTGCTTTTTGTCTAGATGAACCCCAGTTAATACAAATTTATCAGCACTATAATTTGTGAAAATCCTGCAGTCAGATTTGTTAGCCTGGTCTCCATGCAATGTACAGCATGCCATTAATTTAAATGGCGTGGCTGTACATGCACTTTGCATACGTACTTTCAGACTCATTACACAATATTATAGTGTTTGTTTAAACTACAATTACCCATAGATTTGGTCTGAACTGAATCACATTTTTCACTGAGGGAGATCGCAAAAATACACAGGAGAGCTTAGCAGAGGGAATGAATTAATGAATTTTTACGAAAGTACCTAGGCCTGGACCACTATTTCGGCACACTCACATTTTTATTAAGTCTTGGACTTGGATCTATATTTGGCAGTTCAGGCTGATCAATAAAATGAGAGCTTTTCCCTACATAAATGTTGCACCAACTGAACCACTATCAATGGTTTAATTTAGTGACAGTGGTGCAAATTCCTTTGTGCAGACGGCTGAAAACCTCAAACCCTGCAAGGAACTGACTAAATTCTGATTAATTTGCGTTAGATTAAAACCTAATCAAGAATACCCACATGGGATATTTGTAAGAATTTAATTAAGTTTTAAAACATATATCTAGATAAACAGATGCAACTTTGTGAACAAGTGGGCCTAATACTACGAAATTATACTGAAGTAATTCTTCAAGTCTTTCAGCCTGTTTTCAAGAACTGCAATTTTATCCTTAAATTTACTATAATTCTGATGAAATAGTTTTTGCTGCATGCTGATCAGCTCTTTGCATCAGACAGAGTAAGAGGAAGAAGCATGAATAAGATTTATAACAATTTCAGCTCTATTAGCCATTATGCTTTCAGTTTTTCGTAAGTTTTAATAATTGATGTCCTGAGAATAGCAGATGGTCCCAATTCTTTTTAAAATACTGTAGTAAAAATATGTATTCTTTTTGTCTTCCAATACGACACCAAATGTAAGTGCTTCTGGCTCCAGCACTCTCCTCCTTTCTGACTTACATTCTCTGCTTTATTACTATGCCTCTGTTTTAGCTGAGAGACAAGTTGAAAGCAACTGTCACTCCAGACAGAAGCACAGATACGAAATTTCCATTTAGTTTTAAACATGCAGACAAAAGGACAATTGAGTTCATTTGAATCCATATATATCCCATAGTTTGGAAATCTCACTGATTCAAATTCCAGTGAGGAAGACTTACCAGCATGTTATTTCTTGCCAGTATATCAGTTCCTCTAGTTTTTCTCTCCATGTAGCCATCCTTGTTCCCAAATCAGAGTATCACCCATGAACAAGTATTTCAGGGTCATACAGTCGCCTACAACTGTAGTAGCCATAGAGTACATGTATATCTTATAAAACTCCACAGCAGCAGCACTCTGTAAATACAATGCACCACAGACACTTCTCAAAACCTTCTGACAAATGTAAGACTTGGGGTAATTCACAGCTACAGGGTACTGCAGGAAAAAAAATCAGCATATTCATCACTGTGCTATGATCCTGCAATAGCAGAGTAGTTCCTAAACAAAACTTCTAGAGTGTCTTGGAATGCAGGGAATGGCCCTCACAAAAGAGAATGGCAAGAAACCCAAGTTAATGGTCCCTGCCAATCTCTCCTAAATGAAATGTTCCTCTTTCACTCTAAATCTGTCTGGTTTATTGCTGAGTACATGAGAACAATACACAACTTTCTGATCTCTACAGGCAACCAGGGAAAGCCAAAAGGTGATTTTTTTACTGTCTAGGGATTGAGTAGACAAACAGTGAGACAGTCTCTCTCAAATCAGTGATTTTTTGGAGGTACAAATACATTGGGTACTCATACCCAGAAATTTACTCTTCCCATCATACAGTCTTTATAAATTGATGTTTATAAAGTTCAGTTTTTAAAACATGATTGGCCTTTCACCCTCTTGGTGAAAAAACATGTTTTTAAAACATGATTTGCTATTGTTTGCAAGGTCACTTCATGTTATGCCCTAGCAACATGTTAGGAATTTTTTCCTCATTTTTGGCCTGAAGTTCTGTGATTTTATGACAATGTTATTATTCAGCTTTTCTCCTTTCTTATTATGTTCTACAATCTTTTAGTAGTCTTTTGGTCTTGCTTCCTCTGCAACTATTCCATTTTAATCTCTTCTTGAACACATGAAAACTTGCATGCAATACTGCAAAAATGGTCTTCTTGGTGCTTCATACAATGCAACTCCTGCATTTCTATCTCTACTAGAAATACATGAGTCAAGGTGTCCTAATACTGCCTTTCAAAGATGCTTCAAAATGGTCAACAGCTGCCCTCCAATAACCAATACACCGAGACCTTTTTCTTCCACCTTATTCCCTGTGATGGATGGTACTTTTAAGCAGTGTGTGCTGCTCTGTTATATTCCTTTAAGAAAGAAAGAACTGAGTCACATGGGCCTTGTGGAGAGGAGGAGACTGCTCTTAGCTTCAAGCAAATACCTGGAGGAGAGACATTTCCATGAAGGTAGGGTGTGGTGGGTAGAAGAAAAGGCAAAAAAAGTCCTACAGAGCAGCAGAGGGGTGGAGAGACTGCTTTCTAAGGAGCAGGAAGCAGAGCCAAGGCTAGAGTTCTATTCCTTTTTCTTATGCTCCACGAGAGGACCACACAGAGGTCTGGCAACCCAGAAAGCTGCTCAGTGGACTGAAATCACAACTAGAAGAAAGGATCCAGACAACAAAGTTTCTGTGGGCAGGAGGCAAGTTGTTTATAAATTCTTACTTCTGTGCCAGCTCACCTAGCCACTGAACTGTCTTTGTGTAAAACACAAACTGTTCTAGTGTACATGCAAATTAAACCTGGTCTTTTGAGAATGAAAATCTCTTTTTTTTCTACTTTGGAGAGTTCATTATAAGAAGGATGTTCAGGCACACCCGCTGCAAAGTTCTGGCTGGGTTAAAAGCCCATGTGTGCATGGCTTTGTGCTGCTCAACCCTTACCATTTCTGCCTCTTGTCCTTAAGCCAAAAATTATTAAGGAGTGTAGAACAAATCTCAAGACTGTTCTGTGAGGAAGTGTCAACAGATCGCCGTCTTTGTCTTGAGAACTTCTCTTTTCATACATCGAAGTCTCATGCTAGTCAGCACCTTATCGACCTAATCAGCTCTCGTGGCAATCCTCATAATTTCCACTTCAGTAATAATTTGCCTTGGCACTACAACAAGTGCTGCTTTAACATGAAAATTCAGGCTATCACACTGTCCCTGTGTAAAAGGTCAATTATCTTACCCCAAAAAATTACAGTCTGATACCATCTTTATTTGATAAAGCCAGGATTATCCCACTTTGCACTTGCCTTCAAGGCTTTAATTATTTTTTCTTTTAAATATTTTCTAGCACTTTATACAACGTTGCATTCAAACTAAAAGACTCAGAGTTATTCATGTGATTCCTCTTCTCCCATTTCTGTAGAATGTAAAAATGAAGGGAGATAGAGACTATATTGACACGAATACATTTATTCTGTCAATAAGGAGTGAATTTGTATTCAGTTGAGAACAGTCATCTTTTATCAAATTTTTGGCTTCTTTTATAGGGATAATACAATGTGATCCAGGCTTCCAAGGTTGCCAAATCTTCACCTTTGCAAGAGCTGCCCACCTATATGCCAGGTTCATAACAAATATAAAAGATTTCGCAAAGAACTTCATTTCAGCAAAGCCTCATTTTTCAACAGAACACTGTGTCAAAAATATTAATCAGACCATGCCACAGATTTTTTTTACTGTATAGTCTTTTCCATCATCTCTGTGGTCTTTATGACAAGCTTAACTGGCTGAATTTATGTTGTTTGGGTTCTCATACTGTGACCGTAACCTTGCCATCTAGGCTACTGCTTAATCTTTTTAAGTTTTGGGTAAACATAGGTTAATGTCACTGGTGCATTATGTAAGATGCTTTTATGGGGTAGTATTTCATTAGAAGGCAAATATTTGAGAATCTTTCTGTGTATGAATTATCTTCATTTCAGTAATGTTGACAGTGATTGATGAGTAATTTAAGATGTATTGTCATAATTTTATAAACATGTTTTCAAAGCACTTTTCAATATGCTCAAGTTCAAAGAGAATTAATGGTGAGGGCAGAAAAGTGGCTAGAGACCTCTCACTTTTTATTTCAATGAATATTTGGTGATGTATTTATCACACTATGCAAAATGTTTATCATACTGTGAGTAGATCCATCTACAAACAACATAACTTCACAGATTTCAAATACAGGAGGGAGCACTGTAAGACACAGTATTGCACTACTGATTCCCTGTACCACAAAAGGCTATAAGTCTCATAATTAATTATTACTTCAGATCCAAGAGCATACTTGCTTTGAAAACTTCCAGTGACACATCTCTTACAATTCTTGCTTAGACATTCTGGTACTGATTTTTCGTATCCCAAGACATTTTCATTTTATTTCTAGCTGTGACTTTCAACATCAGATCATCTTACATTTTGCTTATCAGGTATAAGAGCTGCCTTCTAGTATATGTTTTTCACAGACAGCAATCAAATCTTTCATGTACCTCTGCATCAGTGAGCTTTTTCTCCTTCTCTCACTGTAAGTCATGCTTCTCTTTCTTTAATCATCTGCATCTCTTCCAAAGTGACTATTTAACATTTTTCTCAAGAGCATATTTTGGATAGAAAGCATTTTGGTAGACAGTGTATCAATGATTACACCAGTGCTAACTCCATTAGCCACTGCATCATACTACTGAGATTTTTTTCAGTTTAGTATTGCTTCCAACACATAATCTTTTCAGTCATTACTTTCCATACTACAGTCCCACCTTCTGTAAGGGTGGCCTATATCCTTTAAGATGTCTGTACTGAAACACATTTTGTTTGCTTGAAGATGGTTACCAAATAATTCATGTCACTCTCTTGATGTTCTCTCTTTATTATAATTCAGCACTCCCCCACAACTTCAGAAATGTGCAGATTTTATCAGTAACCACTTGATGATGATTTGCCTTTTATAGTAAATATTTTTAAATCAGTTTATAACCTATCATATCGACTCTTTCTTGGATTACATCTGCAGTTGATGAGCAGTAAAAGTCCATACAATGAATCACCAAGACTGATCAAGAGAGCAGCTTGTATCAAAATGTGTTTAAGTGAATTTGTACTTTGTGTAACAAAATTTGGCAGGCTGTGACCAAATCCTTTAGTGCACTGCTTCTTCTCAGTGATTCAAGGCTGAATTTTAAAATTTGAGATGAATATTATGCTTTAAAAATGTATCCATATTTTCAGAGAAAGCAATCACTGCACTAAAAAAAGATGAGGTCATTTTGAGATTGTGAACATTTCTGCACATAGCAATAACTGTCCAAATAATCTGACTTTCCCAGTAATAAAAAACAGTGACTCAAAGGACCAAAATCCAGTGGTTTTGAAAATATTTTAGCAGATAACATCTCTGTTTGTTTCAGAGGTGCAGAGAGCCTGGAATGGGTGTGGTGGAGCTGAGAGCACCAGCCAGCAGGAACCAGTAGAACCAGTTCTTCTCTGTACAGCCTGGGAAATCTTGCCTTCAAAGACATGAGTTGACTGCTTTTACTAAAATATCCAGCTCACATTCAGGTAAAACTCAGACATAAATCACTGTCTACTGGGGCCTACCTGCATGTAGGCCATTTTCATAAGAGCACACCTATTCCTACCATGTGACAACAGAATTGGACTAGCATGTTTTGGATATTTCTCCAGGTATGAAGCCAAAGTGGGCCATGGTAAACCTTTTTTTTTTTTTCTTCTTTTTATACTGTAGGGTTGTTGTTAACTGGAAATCACTCCTGCCAACATGTGTCTCATCCCGATCACAATTCCATTGTAAATGCACTGCTTATAATGCACTGTCCAGGTCTTCTGCTAACTGCTGATGTTGGAACTTCTGTCACTTATCCCACTATTTAGGTTGTCTCCATCTGTCTTTCAGAGGCAGAGTGATTTCACAATGTGCATGCTTTTTATACACAACAGAAGAAATACTCTTTTTCAAAAATTACATCTAGTTAAATGTGGCTGAAAAACAGTAGATAGGAGCACCTCATTTTAAAGCTGTAGCATTTAAACATATAGAATGCTAAATAAAACCAAATATGTGTTCTTCTCGTTTGACTGGACTGTGGAAGCTGCAGTTAGGTTCCTGTATTCATTGCTAATGATGGAAATATGAAAAGAAATTATATCCAGCTTTACAATCTGAATTTTAGTGACAAGTATTTTCTTTGTGTCAATCTAAATGTGTAGATCAATTTGATATTGATAACATAGTCAACATGTGCTTTATTTCATGTTTTATTTCATTTACTATCTCTTCTCTGTGTAACTCATAAAAATAATTGCTGTGTTTAAAGAAGGTGCTTGAAAGATAAAGAAACGGAGCCATTAAACCCAGTGATGATGTATAAAAGGAGAAGTCCATAAGTCATTACATATGATACTCAGGTCAGGATAGACTGACCTGAACAGCTAACCACTTACTAATTATGTATTCATTTCCAGCAATCTTTGGATTGTTCATGGATTCTCTCTTCACGCCTAAGTTTGTATGGTTATATCTTGCATTCATCCATGCTGATGACAGTCATTCAAGAATAAGATAAGGGGATCTATCCTACACAAATGTCCTCCATGGGGACTTCTTTAGATTGCTGTGGTATTTAAGAAGGCATGTTTTGTTTTAAATGACAGAGACAGTTTGTCAGGGAAATCCTTAAAGATTAGCTGTTAAGATAATTCACAAAGCAACCAAATTAATCAATCAGGTCCTGCATTGTGAGAGGGAAAAAATTACTATAAAGGTAAATCTCAGATGTAGGAAAAATTTGTTGCATTATTTAAGACCTCAAAAAGAATATTACTGAAAGAAAATATTCTCCACCTGAGATTGAAAAAGGAGAAATAGGTCAGCTATAGACTGTAGGTTTGAAAGAGATGAGCTACAAAAGAAATTTAGGACAAGAGGCTATTGCATCAGGCAATTAGAGGAAAGGGCAGTTGATCAGCAGAGACTGCAGCTGGGCAGCAGAAGTATTATGGACCACAAAAAATCCCTTCCTCTTTTTTCATCAATTTGCTTCACGCTTAAGTCATCTTCTACTGAATGGCTAGGAATGCATAAGAGTGAGCTTACTTTCCTCTAAATTGCTGACAGACAAGACCTAAAGGATGAATCTGAGTCCTCCTTTAAGGCACCTGAAAAAAGACCCATTATACCTTGATTCATATGGAACAACTCACTAGGCTGACACCCACTCATTTCCTGTCGATCAAAATGCAGGGGAGTTTCCTGTTTAATCACTTCTCAGATGGTCATAATTTTGGTAAGTTCATCCTTTCATTTTCCTGATCACCATGAATTCAACATTAGAAAACATCTACCAATTAGGAGTTGCTGTATGGTGTGTACAGCAAAAATGCAGCTGGAACAACAAGAAGGTGGAAATTATAAACACATAGCGACAGAATATGGGGAAACTGCACAGGTAAAACCAAAAAAGAAATCCCATTTTTGCTGAATTAATGGAGACAGAGGTAGCATATACACTGTAAGACGTTCACATAGGAAGTCTAAAGACAGAAGAAGATTTAGGGTAAAGAAACCCAATACAATTAACATCCGCTGTTGCTGATGAAATGAAGATATATAGTCAATTGGGAATCCTAAAAAAACACCCAAAACTGTTGAAAATAGCCAAAATTAGGTGATAGAGTAACTCTTTGCCTTACTAGTCTGTTCTGGTTCCATGTAAGAATATGGACATTTATCCACAAACAAAAGAGGTAGAAAACAAATGTAAATTTAGAGGATGGTTCAAAATGGTTGGTGCCAATTATCGCAAAATCATGGATGTGTCTAACACAGGTGGCAACATGTAGGATGACAGTTTTATCCATAATAAGGCACATCCTGTACAAGGCTCCTCACAGTACAAAATTGTTTTTCCAGAGACAGCTTTCTATTCCACACAGAAAATATTTTCCATGAGTCATTTTTTTTAAATGTGAAAGAGAATTAACTTTGATTGTTCTCGTGTCTTTTTATGTTTGCTGTCTAAGAACATTTAGGTGATATAATGTCTGCAGAAAGTAAATTTTAAAAGCAGTCTCCCTATGCTCTGTTCTTTGCTGTATATAAAACTCTCCAGTATCCTCCATGCCCACCTAGTTATTGTGTTGAAGATTAACATGATTCTCAGAAAGTGAATAGAAATTGACAGAAAGCAGACAGTAACTGCAGAGCTCAAGGCCTGCCTTCTCTGTGTCCTAAAATCCATACAAATCCCTACAGCTGAATCGTATGCTATTCGTCTTTCACCCATCAAATGCTTTTCTGCAGCACTAGCCTTTCCCATTAAGAGTACTAAGGATGTTCCTTATTTGTCCAATCCAGCACAAAAAAGAGAGGCTGTTATTCAGACCCTTGTGATCAAGATAGCTGAACAAGGAGCGTCTGACCCTCTCTTATTACTTCATGACAAAAATGACTTTGACAAAATATCTGAAGATGTCACTGAGGCAAAAAAGTGTTAAATAAAGTGAGCATGCATGGTTGGTCATTGAGAACAAGGGAGGCTGAAAATAGAACCTGCTTGTGAAAAGAAGCATCACAGACTTCAGAAACAGCACCAGAAAGAGTACAATTGAGACAGAATGAAACTGGGGGAAGATCAGGGAGAAACAGCTTGAGAATTGTGATCTTTCAGAGGGAATGCATAAAAAAAAGCGCTGTGGTGTTAGCTGGTGATTAGGGAGAGCACTGTAACAACAGTAGTGAACCTTTAACATGTAGCCTGACATGTAGCCTGACATACTCTAGGAGAAGGAGGTAGTGAGGGAGGGCAAGAGATCTTTTTGCCTTTTGTCAGGTTTCTCATTAGCTAATGCCACTGGCAACTAGCAACTGGCAAATATTTCAAGGGTTTTACCTTTCATCCTAGCCTATTAAAGGAGCAGTTGCTCACATGAAGAGTCTTGAAAGAGTTTTATCCACCAGCAATATTTACTGTCCCTTTCCACCAGAATTTGGCATGAAAGTTGCACAATGTTTCTAGAGCAGATCTATTGGTTCATCGCATGACACTGCCCCATCGCAGGAGCTGAATCTGGCTGTTTTCTGACCTTGTGCTCAGCTCATCCACCTCATTAAAATGGGATAAAATGAAGCTAGCAAAACCCAAAACAAAATTCTTGATTGGTTAGAGAGATGAATTGGCTCAGTCTCCATCTGGAGGAACGCCAGAGCAAGAGCAAAGGAGGGAACGAGACATGCAGTAAAGAGGGTGTTGGAGAGAAAGGGGCGAACAAGACTGATACATTTTGTGACAGCTGTATTGTGAAAATTTACCTTTAGAAAAGAGGACAGTCACTGTTCCTATGCACCAAATACCTTGATTTGGTTTTAAGTTTTAAAACTGAGAGAATTTCATCCTTAAAAAAACCTGGAAGATTTAGTTATGATATATAAAAACAAGTGGTGGTAATTTTCCATTATGTGCTTTAAGAACATGATGGAAAAGAGGAAAAAATTCAACACATGAAAACTATCACTGAAGTCAGAAACTGCTTTACACTATTTTTGTTCTGGAAACTTTTAAACCTAAAAAGGACAACAGGATGTTTTGTTTTATGAAAAGGTTTGAAAGAATTCCAGTATAACTACAACAGACAACCCCTGCCTGCAAAGACGACGAAAACAAGATGACATGAAGTATTTTAAAAGATGGGTTACTAAAATTCAATTCTCAGTTCGCTGTCAAAATGCAAAGGGTAAGCCCACCATTTTGTCTTCCTTTTAAACTCTCATTTTCCTTTCTTTAGGTCGCCTTTACCAGCAGAGGGAGCAGGTGGAAGAGCAAATGGAAAAGGAGCTCACTTCGATTAAACTTTGATCTTTGCTCTTCGTTCCAGACAGAGAAAACAAGGACCAGTTTCAGCAGCTGCTGCTAGCGGGCCAGAGTATCCACAGCAGGAATACACTTGTTTTGCCTGTGTTCTCCCTTCTTCCTCTTACAATTCCTGGTAGTAAAGTGGTATTCGAAAGCCTAACTGTTCCACCAGTCCTGTCTAATTTTCATCCCTGGACTGGCAATATTTAGCGGAAAATTGAGACAGAATTCCAACTGATGATATTCTAAATTCAGCTGCACATTACTCACAGCCTGTCCTGTAGCTTGTAGCAATATCACTGCATCTTAACCTCTTTTCTAGAACTGGGCTCTACTGCAAATCTGGAAACATCCAGACTATTTGTGTAAAATGAAAACTCATAAGGAAATTTATGTCTGAATAATGCAGTGCTAGTTTTGATCTATTGGAGAAGGTTTTCAGTTCACCTGCCTCTCACAAGAGGATTTTATAAGCTAAAGTCTTGTTCAAAACAATATTTTTAAGCCATTAAATGTTTTATCTGAGAATGTTCATGTTCTCTTAAAAACAACTTATTTTCTCCCCACCTCTCATTTCTACCTATTTGCAGTTAGCTTCCTCTGCACCATTTCTGAATACAAAATGGACTTTATACCTAATAATGAAATTAAGCCAAGTACAATCTCTTACTCTGCATCAAAGATCCTGCAATTTTTTCTTTTTCAGAATAACTCAGCATGTAGAAAGAGGGAGACTAACACTTTCTTTTTGAGACATAAATCTTCTGGCAACATGAGCTTTTTTTCCTTTAAAGTAAAAGTAAATGTATAGGACATGCAAAAGATGGTTTAGAAGGATCAGGCACCGTTCCTCCCTCAATAAACAGGAGACGGTCCAGTGGGATCAGGTCAGCAATTTAGGGAAAAGCTTTGTACCACATTTGTCAGAGAGACATTCCCAATTAAATCTTACAGAAGCAGTTTAGCACTATCAAGAAGTATATAGGCTTCTCTCAGTCCAACTTGAGATTGCTGCTTCTTTCTTTTTTTTTTTTTTAACTCAGTCCCATGGGACTTTGAGCAAGAAATAATTATTCTGTAGAGAGTAAAGGTGAGAACCAAATAGGTCTGAAAATAATGCTGTTTTCATTAGATCAAAGGTGAGTTATTACTATAAAAAAGTAACCACTGATCAGTTTCTGAAATTTTGACTAGCACTTTACAAAAATGATTTACCACATGGCATAGAGGAAATGGGTGGCTTTGTAACAACTCCCACAGCAGAGCTATACGTGTGGTTTATCTATCCTTCTCAATCAGAAGAGATAAACAAGGCTTTGAAGACAAAGAGCAGTGCCAAAGCCCTTATGTCTGTTGCTGTACCTTGAGAAGCCCACAAAATCATCAAGAAAACTCTCCGTTTTGAGCTGGTAAGTAGTTATTTAGAGAAGGTACAGAGACATTACAAACAGCTGGAAGAAGAGCCTTTAAATCTGCCCTTAAAGTGGAAAAAGCTGTGCAGAACTACAGCAGATATTTGCCTGTATTCCTCATATAAAACTATTTGATAAGATGTTTCATGATGTCATGAGTGGTAGATCTTAGGTTAATCAGGTTAGGTTTATTTTCTAAAAAGTTCAGACAGCCATCGTGGATTAATATTAACATCCCATCTACGCTCCAGAGTCCCTATGAAACCATTTTTCTCTAAACAGAAGGTTTTGATTGACTGACCTAGCTGTACATTGAAAATTTTAGTCCAGTAGTTGACAAGTTTTGTCTGGTTTTTGACTCATCAATATTTTCTCATGGAAGTGAAGATCCCTGAAGAGTGAATTCAAACTGACTGACAACAGACTTGCAAGTTTTAGTTGCCTTTGTTGGACCACTCGGAAGTACCTGAGCATGGGCTGAAAAATCCCTAAAACATGGTCATATATGTGAAATAGTTACAAGTATAATCCCCTTCTACTTTTTTTTACCCTCTTTCAAGGAACTATTCAAGAGTGTCTCTTTTCCCTCAGTCTGTCAGGACTGTATTCTTGATGAACAAGTGGACTGAAGACAATAGCTCAGAACATAAAACTCCTTTTGCATGCAAATAGTATCCTCTTACTTGGTACAATCCCAGATCAGTCTAATCTTCACTTTATTCTCTGTTTATAAAATAAATTAGAATAAACTGAAAGAACCGATCACCTCTTTAAATTGGAAGCACTCCCTCTACAGGGCCATTCAGAGGGGAACAAAGGAACTTAAAACGTATCAGCATCCAGTTTCCAAAGGAAATTCACGGTCAAAGTTAAACTAGCCCTATTGCTTATGCAGTTAGTAAGTGTCTTAAATAGGTGGTGAGTGCTACCTCTTTCATTTGGGGAAAAGTATATATAATTTAAATGAATGCTGGCCCTGGTATTTTGTTTATTTTCAACTCTCTCTCTGTCCATATTCCTGATATTTATTTTAATAAAACTAACACATTAAGGTTTTCCTGGTGGGACATTGGTAACCAGAAATGCTCTACAAGCCCTGTGGAGGGCTCTGAGTGGATGGTCGCCAAGAGGCCACAGATAAAGCTGGGATTACTGGTGTCTCCTCTAAATCACTGTTTAAGATCCATGTAATTAGTTCATATGTTAATGCTGCATACATTAATATTCAATAATGTATCTTGATTAGTAGATTTGAGAAGGCATGCAAGAGCTCAAAAACTGATACTTCTGCGGGGCAATTCCTCAAATATCTTGATCCGTACACTCAGACCAGCCTGCAAAAACCAGGTGGCATCTATGCCAGAGAGGTAATTACCATGCTGTCATATTGCTCATTGCATGCTACAAAGCATGAGGATATCTCATCCTTCAATGGATCTTGCTGACAATATTCATCTTTCTCATTGCAGAGATTGAGGATTTTCACTATGATTGGGGCATGTACGATCTTCTCTTGATAGCCCACAGTGAAAACTAAGGAAAAAGGTAAAATTTGATACTGTCCTGCAGCTGACTTCTACCTACCAGCTTGGCACAGCTCACTGGTTCTCCAGTGAAATGGCAATCGAGTTAAATCTAGCTTGTTTTTTCAACTACTGCTCAGAAGTCTTCATGAATGGTACTCAGCAAACCTTAAACTCAAAGAACGACTTCTAAGCTATGAAATAGTGTCAGCTCTTTTAAATATATACATTGATGATCTCCCTGACACTTGAGCTTGTAAATAGTCTGGGTATTAATTCTTACGACTTTTCTGACCTTGAGCATAACTTGAAACATGATTCAGCAGTAACACTCATAACTGGCAGTTGCAGATGAATGCTTTGCTATTGTAACTTCTCCTGTAATTCAAGTTTAGTTTCTCAATAGAATACAGTCCATATCTTGTCTATCTCATAGTTTCTCTTAGTAGGTCTCTGACTTTCCCTGTCTGTCTGATAACACTTGCTGTCAATGTCAAGACCTGCCCCAACCTATTGACAAATTGTTGTGACTACCATGCACAATCTTCAAACATTTGCTACCACTTTGCTACTCAGAAGAGAGTGTAGTTTTCCAATTTTGGCCCCCTCACCTCATGTTACATTAGCCAATTTAACAAGATAATCACACCCAGCATTTTTGTCCCATTGACTAATAATGTCTTACCACATTTTTATTCTGAAAAGTCTGGAGACAAAAGGGTCGTGGATATCAAAACCTTGCCCGACCTTCTGTTGTATTTGAAACTCTCCCTTTAGCCCTCTGTTTAGTTCAACTTGCCTAATATTCTGACATGTTATATGGTCAGCCCTGTTACTCTGGCATTTTGACAGCAGAAAACACAGACCTTATTGACAGCAAACTGATGAAAATCCTACCATTTGACAACCACATTTTATGCTGGGATCTTCCTAAAATACTTCCAGATTGCTTGAAGATAGAATGTTGCTACCAGATTATGTTAAGGCATAAGGAGAATCTGAACTGCAGATGCAAGCAATGATTCGCAACATACAACATACATTTCCTAATCAGATGAGGTCTAAGTGTACCAGATTCTGTCTCTGAAAATGCTGATGTTTTATATGACAATATTTGCATATACTAGTATCTCTAGAATATTATTTACATGACCACTCTATCACTGAGCACATTAAACAACTAAAAGAAGTCAGGGGAAGAGATGCTTTCAAGGAGGTCTAGCATATGTATTAATGTTAGGAAATTATTATGGTTCAAAGATTAAAATTACTGTGCAGTTGGTCAACATCTCAGTCTCATTTGACACTGGCATTCAGATCATGAACCCTGATCTCTGACCAACAGGCAGGGCATTCTGTTGGGTGGTCACATTGTCTCATTCTGTATTTTTAGTAGATTTTCAAATCACAGATGTTGAGTGTTACTACCTCTTCAAAGAGCCACTGGAGTCCTATCTATACAAGGATTTTGCTGTAAAATACAGCTGGAACTTCAATTTACAATGTGCTAACTACTTCATATTGTGTCCCCTATCAAGGCTCATTCAAAATCACACAGGCATCAATTGCAGAGGTGGAAAGTGAAAGAAAGAGCCTTCTGTGCTGATATTTAATAGTATGGTGCACTAAAACAAGAAACACACAAACCTTGTGTACAAATCATTTGCTTTCACATTACTAGAATACTATTTACAGTACAAGAGGAAAAATAACTACAAGTTGTAATTTACCCTCAAAGAGCTACAATGGAGCTGTAGATGTGCTGAAAAATGCCCACATCTTTAACCTCAGCTGGACTGAAGCCAGCAGTGCCATAAGGAAATAAGATAATGAATAAAGGCTTATCTCTACATTGCTAGACTCGTCTGATCACATCAGGTATTTGTATTGATGCATATGTGTACTTGCAATATTCTAGAGGAAGTGTTCACTACAGAATCAGAAACTAAATTTCTTCATATTTCTGTGGTTCATAACCTTTAATCATGTTACTTATATTTAGGAAGAATTTCTCTGGAGTAGCGTTCAGCTGATAACTTCTTCCATATGAATCGTGATAATGTCTGTTGCTATTTGCATAGCACTGGAAATTATCAAGATGAATAGGAATGACCCTTTTACTCATCAGGATGTAGTTTGTTCTGTTATTTCTTCTGCAGTTAATTGGTACTCATTGGTAATTGTTGAAGCTTCCAAAGGAAGCAGAAGTCTGAGGAATAGAGGTATTTCTTGAATTAGGGAGAGTTGATTAGTTCTTCACATTATTAAGAAAGACACTATAAAAAATAAAGTGCAAACAAATCAAAGCAACTATCAGGAAGTGGTGTGCAATTTTATTAACTAGCTTTTTTCAGATGGGGGTTCAAGGATTGTTTTAATGTAACATGTAATTTGGATTTGAAAAAAAAATTTTCCATAGAGGGACATTTTTTCTTCTTCACATCTGCCAGAACAAAATTTATTTATGCATAAACTTGGGTTTTACTACACAAATCTTTTATACCTGAGATTTTCTGGGGACTGTCACCTATGAATACAAGTTTTAAATACTTCGGACAAGATGCTTAGACTCCTATTATGTTTAAATAGCACCTTGTTCCTAGAGTGACTCCACTGGAGTGAGATGCAGTATGGTTCGTCTGGATCTGGCAGTGAGTGGTTTACTTCATTATTAACATCAATATATTTCAGTTCTGCCACCAGATGCTAAGCAGTTACAGAGTTTTTTTAAAACCAATTACAATAAAATCAAAGCAGAATCCACTGATATGGTTTTGTTTACAAAAGCTGAAGTCTGATATCGTTATTCATGTGACAACTGGTTCATATTCAATTCACAAGCCTTTCTACACATAATCTATCTCACAAGCCCTGAAACAGACCTGAAGACGTACTAACAGGGCTCACTTTTTCTCTGTTATCTGAATATTCATTTAAGAAAAGGCTATAGATGGCTTATTATGTGACATTAATTGCTAAGCTGGGAGTCGTGTGTGCAGTTTCTCTAAGTCCACAGTGAATGATTTGTGGCAGGGCAAATCTTTATGTGAGGATATGGAGAAGGGAAAAACCAAATATTCTCGACTGTAATTGACTATTAAAATGATTGAAAGTCAATCGGCTTCTAGCCTATAGGCGGGCATCGTTTTATTTCATTCTTCCCCTTTCCTAAAGACAGCAAGAAACAGAAGATGTGATAATAGTGAAGAGACTACAGCTCTCTGGAAAGCTTAGGAATGCATTATGTGTGGAATGATTTCAGTGAGCTCAGAATGTCAGCTCACATGTAATAGCAGATTAAATGAGAGTGCCTGAAGTACTTACAGCTCCCAGCTGCCTGCCTGCTCTTTGCTGGAGGATGCTGCTTCACATGCAAGGAGAGCTGCAAAGGCTGTGTAACATCTCCCCCATCCTCATATTTACAATGGTTTATAGGTGAAGGTTAGGGCAATTTGAAACCAGAGCTGCTGTGCTACAAGATTGTCAGGCTCAGAGGTTCTTTTGCTGCCTATTCTCTGTACCTATTCCTGCTGTATGTCCCTCAACAGGACCTGCTGAAGAAGGGTTGGTACAGACTAGCGTGACCTAATTGCTGCCTGCCAGTAGCTGAAGAGAGCCTACAAGAAAGATGGGGAGAGAGTTTTTGCAAGGGCATGTAGTGACTGGACAAGGGAAATGGCTTCAAACAGAGAGAGGAGGTTTAGATTAGATATCAGGAAGAAATTCTTTACTGTGAGGGTTGTGAGGCACTGGCACAGGTTTTCCAGAGAAGTTGTGGATGCCCCATCTCTGGAAGTGTTCAAGGCTAGGTAGGATGGGGCTCTGAGAAACCTGGTCTAGTGGAAGGTGTCCCTGCCTGTGGCAGTGGGGCGGTTGGAACTAGATGACCTTTAATGTCCCTTCTAACCCAAACCGTTCTATGATTCTGTGACTCATAGGGAGGTGGCAACAGCTTCTGATCTTTCAGCTTAGTTTGACGCCACCGGTGAATCAACATGAGTAGTGGACAAGCATACCTATTAACAATTCCCCACTGCTGGGGGAATTACTGTGAATTACTGACTGAACAGCCTGTTCAGTCTAGATTTGGTTAACTGCTGAAGGACCTGAGAGCTTTGTGAAATTTCCATGGCCCAAGGAAGCAGAAGAAAATAACAACCTTGGGAGAGTGAAGGAGCTCCCATCTGATGTTCCCTGTCTAATACACTGGAGCAAAGATGGCTTACAATGCAACCAGCACAGCAGATGGGCCTTACACCATTTTATACATCTATGTTTGCACACACACCCACACCCACACACACATTTGCATTATTTCTGTGTAAGTAAGTCTGTGTTAGTGTTTGAATGTGTTTGAAAGGATCTGTTAAACTCTCAGCAAGTAAGAATTTCCTTTTCCCTGTCATAGAAGATTGCTTTTTTCCCCCTTTGCCATTTAAATATATTGCATTTTGGAATGGATATAAGCAGCTGCAAGAAGGAAAATACTGCCCCAGAAATGAAGATCATAAGAAACTGGTAATGGGAACAAGGTTAAGGAGAGTTAAGGCAGTACAGAAAAATCTTCATTAAGAACTTTTAAATGAAAAGGTTTGTACCTCAAGATCACAGTGAATCAAAAACAATGACCATACTCTACAAAGGACAAAAGCCACCAATTTCCAAATTATCTGACTCAGATGAGTATGACTGCAGAGACAAAAGGCCACTTAGTTCAATAGCTGTGACAGTAGCCAGCAGCAGATATTTCAGAAAGAATAAAAGAAACAGAGCAAAAAAAGAATGATATTTTTGTTGATATTTCCCCCCAGCTGCTATAAACTGGCAATGGGAGGTTGCAAGGTTCTTCCAGAAGCATCTTGCTATGACACCCCTCTATAAAAGACCTATTATTTACCCATGTATCCTATACCATAAATCCCATGAATTTGCATGGTATGGAGGTCAAAAGTACATGTCCTTGAATCACAATGGGAGTCTTTCCTTCTCAATGAAGGTAAGATTTAAACAAAAGAACTACAGAGAAGCCAGAAACTATAGTGTGTAAATAGCTTTAAGTCATCTTAAGTACTTCAGGACAGTCAGGTAATAGTATCTACCATTAGAAAACTTTGGCACTGACAGGCAGATTGAGAATGTGTCATACCAGAAATCATTGAGAGTTTAATGAAGGCGCATTTTTTCAATGGAAAGCTTTTTTGTAGAGGAATTTTTTTCAGTAACACAAACTACAACCCTGCCAGGAATCCTACTGTGGCTCAGGGATGGTATCTCTTTTCCCTACCCCATCCCTACCTGGCCATTGCCTTCCTTTGGCCCTTGCTGGCCTTCTTCCTCACGTAGGGGGAAGGGCTTTTTCAAAGAGCAAGGAGCAGAGAGGCAAAGTGAAGAGCTCACCCTTCTTTCAGGAAATTGAACATCCAAGGCCAGCATTTATTCTCAACAGGGACTATTTTAAAGATCCAAAAACATCACTGACAAAAAGCTTTCCGAACATGCAGCCTAAATTTTCTTTTTTTGGTATGAGTCAGTTGCTTCTGGTTATACAATCATCTGCTCTGCAGTCCTGTGAAATTTCTTTCTTTTTGTATCCCCAAAATACATTGATGGTGTCCTTTAATTCCCTTTTATGGTGTATTTGAAAAAGCATTATCTACATAGAGATGACATTTCAAGTCATGCTATCATTTGATTTTGTTCTGTAAGTACTTTAATAGTGTAAGAAATCAGAGACAAAGTCAGATGACAGGTCTTCACACATTTGTAAGATTTAGGGGAATTCCGGGGGGAGTGTGTTAGATACTAGTGCAGATGTCCTTCTGTATTTTTATTTTTGTCTCTTTAGTAGCCCAGAGATCCCTAAAGGCCTGAGGAACTACTGCATGAGGTCCAGCCCAAGCCTTACAGAGGCAGTCTTTTTCTAAAGGTCTCAGTCAATAGTTTAGACAATACTAATTACATGATTACGATGGTGAACAGTGCCATGAAAGGGCAAAGTCTGGCAAAAAGTGATTGCTTAACATAATAGTCACTATGACAGCAGTGACACACACTCTAATCCTCAGGTCAGAAGCCTTGGTGGATGTTTCAGAACAGCCCTAAAGGTGCATACGCATGCACACGCACCTGTGCACAAACATATTTCCAAGTTTCTTCTTAACATGATCTTTCTAACTCCCCCATGCTAATAGCTGCCTTTTAACCTTTCCTCCTTCTTTTTAATCATGTGTTATTATGTTCATAGTACAAAGTCAGTTACCTTGATCCAGTGAGCTGTGAAAATCCAGACCCAAAACTCTAACATTTTCCCTATCACCATGCAAAACAAGACTAGTATTTCTTTTCCATAATTTTGAGAAGTTTATATATAGACCCTGCATAGCTCTGACTTTTGCTCCTGGTGTACTTTGCTGAGAAATAGTACATAGGGGTTTTGTCCATTATCACTCTCTTTTCTTTTCTTTTGTTGCCAGCACTTCCCTCCTCTCCTTTTCTTTCTCTGACATACATGGAAGTTCCTTTCATTCCCATTTGGTGGCTTATTTTTCTCTGTATCTATTCAGCTCTTCAAGCAATTCCTTTCTTTTGCTAGCTCTATCTAATATTCTTTCCTTTATTTGCTCTTTTTACCCCCTAGGCTGGTTAAAGGCTCTTCCTTTTTTTTTAAAGCACAAGTCTTCTGGAGAGCAGACAGGCATTCTTAGATAGGCTGTATGCATTCAATCCAACAGCATGTTATTTCATTAAAATGACTGGTACTGATGATAGGATGTTTGGATGGTACTTCCTCCTTGTCCTGGTTTGCTGGAGTTCATGGCTTAATTATGTGATTTGAAGGACAAATAGAGGGGGCTGGGAAGACAAAATAACTGTCCCCTGCAAATATTAGGGAGGTTGAAAATGGCAAAGAGAGCTAGAAACAACCTACCCTGAAACAGAAGTACTTTGATTTACAGATTAATGTGATTTTACTATTTTTGTGACTGCCAGAGTGTGTGACCATAACTATAAACAAAGAAAATGGAAATTAGGCTTAAAATGGAAAGCTATGTAGAAGGTTCTTGTTATGTCACTCCCTCTGGCAGAAAAAGCAGGAAGACTGTGCTCAGATTTCCCAAGATATTAGACATGTGGTGGTTGTCTCAAATGTTGCTAATACAGCTATGAAAATGCTTTCTGAAGAGTAAGTACTCTGTCTTTTTTTCTTCTGTGAATTGACAGTACAGCTTCTTTCTTTCTTTTGCATTTTTCTACCCAAAATATATTTAGTTTGAAGACATTTTCCAGGCTCACCTTTTAAAATAATTTATTCAGAGTAGTCTGAATGTCAGCACAGCTAAATGTATAGGAGAACTGGACACAGTTACTTATGTAAACCTCCTTGAAAGACTAAATATTTCCTGGATCAGGTCCTGTATTTGTTACATTTCATTCAATAAATAAATAAAGAACACTAGAACTTACCATGAAAACTGAAAAATGATTCACTTTACAAAAAAACCTTTTTAACCTCCGATCATACCGTGGAAAGCAGGTGCCATTTAAAATCCAGAACACTGACTGTGGTTTACAAAAAGATCATTAAAAGGTCACACTGATCTCAGTGATAAAACATAGTACTGCTACCATAACTTTTAATTTTTCTTCAATAACTATTCTCTTCCTGTTTTCTTTCCAAGTTTGCATCTTCCAACCTAAAATTTCTTGAACTAGTCTTCCAGATCTGATGGATGTAGCTACAACTCTGTCTTCAAAAAACTGATGCCAGACCTTAAACTCTCTCTGTTTAATCCAGCAGGGTGTAAGGGCTGTTTCAAAATCGAGTTGATTTTGAAAAAGTAGCAAAGAAAATGCCGAAAAAAAGCAAGAAAGTATTTAAATACATGTACTTCTTTGGCTCACAAATAACTGTGAGCACTCCCATAGCGTGCTATACATCTGTTCCAGCTCTGTTTTCTCATATCATAGGATTATCTGTTCTATCTCAGAGTTGTGACTCTTGGATCTGCAATGCAACACTTGACATCAGTTTGGCTCATGGAGTGTTATCTTTCTCATTATAAACTAATTAATCTTTTGAAAAATTAGTGTTCTACTTTTAAATAAAATTGCTCTAGAAAAAAAAAAATCACATTTCCAAACATGAAATACATACCCTTTTCTCTGCTTTCGCAAAAAATTAGATCTCTCTTATCCTGGAATAATTTTAGACAGTCATCATATCACACTGAATTGTCTGCTTCAAGAGCTCTATTAAGGACAGGCAAACTTATTTGAATAATGCAAGAACTGGTCTAACCCTTACTACTAATCTCAAAATACCACCAGACTGAAATTCAAAGAAATTCATCCAGAGCCAGCCCTTGCATGTTTCCCTCACCCACAAATATTTTCACCTACCTCAATATATCTTCATTTTGGAGAAAACTGGGAAGCAATGTGAGCAATAATTCCTTTCTTTCAACTGAAATCAACAACAGAGTGATTCCCATATTTTTCATCCCAATCACTGGAAGAGGTGAAGAGACAATGGCTATGAAATGTCAAAAAGTACAGATAAATTTCAGAAAACAAACAGCAAAATTCAAGCTTCCTCACCATCAGTGTATGATAGATGAGAAGACATTACCTTTTAAAAAATTTCAGAGCAACAAGAACAAAAGAGAAAACAATTCAGCCAGCAGACAGAAAATGAAAGATTTATGACTTTTCCTAACTATATTAGAGACTATTATGTGAAAGACCTTATGCAAATACTTACTGGAACTTTATGTATAATATTATCCTCTGGCAGAATTTTTTTGCCTTTCTGTATGTAGCAGTCAAATAGGGCTTATTTTACATGCCCATCTAGCAGAAATGGGAAATAAAAGGAGTTTCCCTGCACATTTCTTTTTATAACTAGAAATAGATTTGCTTTTTTTCAAGTTTTATAAGCACTATATTATATTTTAGCATTGAAGACAGTGGGAGTCTTGCCTGCATTCTCTGTCAGGATTGGGCCTATTGAAATTTCTGACTGGAAGGCTGCAAAACAGAGAACTTATATTCAGCCATAAAACCACAAGACTGACTTTGCATTTTGTCTATAACTACGAGAAAAGCATCAGATGAAAACTTAGCAGATTGCTCCATGGGAGGGTTCCTGATAACTGCAAGCATCTGCCATTAACTAAGGGTCCAAATCCCATCTGATGATCTCAGGCCTGATGGGTACTGATTCTCACAGGGCATTTGTTATGAGAAAAGACAGGATTATGCTTATTATCCCTAATTTGACTGTGTACATTTCTTTTTCACCCAGCAGCTCAAGTATCAGCCCAATGGAGTTAGTAGGAGTACTTCTATATACTTTAAGCACGCTGGATATGTTTAATATCTGTTGGATGGGCAGTAAAGAAAGCATATATGGAGATTCACACAAGCAGTGTAGTTAAGCTGCATACTAGAGAGTAAGGCTAATTAAATTTGGTTGCACTAATTGTTCTCTTGGCTTTGTTTTTTCTCTTCTATAGGACTGTTTCTAGTAAGAAAACACACATAATTGTAGGCAGGTCTCCTGCTCTTAACTGTTGGGATCAGTTTTTCTTGAATCCTTTACATTCTTCATAATTTTTGATGTTTGACGTGAGTCAGTGCTGCTCAACCACATGGGTGTCTCTCAGAACTCACACTCCATGAACCAAGTTCAAGATTTAAACAAAAAGTGAATGATTATCCAAAAGGGACCAATGTTGTTTACATGGAAGGTTGTTTTTGATGCTTCTGTTTTGAAGCTGCTTGATTGCAAGGCAAGTGCTGCCTCTTTTGCTGAGCTCCTGTATCTAAGGGAACGACCTTGAAGAAAGGCCTTAACCCTTGGCCGTGTTGCTGAATCCTGAGCTCAGGCACTTTGCAGCGTTTCATATGCACTGATAAGTGCACAAGTGTTACTGTTATCTTCAGTTCTCCAGAGGCACGTACCTGACTGTGGTGACATGGAGCTTGGGGGGTGGGCACAGCTAATGAATGTGTCTGGAGATGGGAACAACTGGAACATGGCAGGTTCCAGTGTGATGAATGGGATAAGACATAAGAATTTCTTGTTTGCTCAAATTCTGACTTTGCTCCTACCACTCACTTGCCAGTGCAACTGTTTTGGAGACTTTGGGTTTGATTTTCTTCTGTACTTCAGTGTTAGTACACAAGCCAGAACACTGCAGCTCTTAAGAGTGCTTTAGAGCACAATGGCATATTTTAAAGATGACAGCATTGTGAACTGTTCCAGAGGAGCTATTTGGCTTTTAGGATGACTGCTCTAGAAAGAATTCTGGGCTTAACAGCGCCAGGAAAAGGGGCAAGAGAAATACAGATGCTGCAATCTGGTTACGGAAATGACAAGCTCCTGTGCTGTAGTACTTAAGCACAGTCTCCAGCCGACACCATTTATGAGCTGTTACATACGGCTGCAATCACACACAGGCTCAGCGAGGCTTTCCATAGGGCTCGCATTTGTTTTCACATTCACTTTGTAAATGAGCTTGTAATGTGGTGCAAATGGTAGCAAATGGACGTTAAATGAGGCTTGTATGAAGACTGATCCTTTGTAAATATATAGGCTATTTTAAAAGCAAATAATAAGAAGGCAAGCTAAACAACAGCAGTCTCTGCAACAGAAACCAGTGAAAAAGGAGTTGTTTTACATATACAGCATTTTGAAATGTGAATTTCCTGTTTAATCTGTCTTCAATCCAGCCTCAACTTCTCTCTCCATACTAAAGCTGCAACATATTTTATATTGCCATGGATACTTTGGACAGAAGACAGTGTGCACTAGCAATCAAATTTTCCATAGGAAACTATTCCAAGAACCTGTCCCACACTGCAGTGCTCATACAGAGTTTTTGCTCAACCGTATACAATCTTTTTCTAAAGGCTATGGCTAGCTGGGACCTCGGCTGCCTGTCTGCAAGTTTGGAACAGGCCCAAGGCATTACCACTCTCCAGGATAATTACTGCTAACTTCATTTTGCTACCACTTGCCATTGCTAGCTGTTTACAGCCCCCTAAGAAGGGTCTGGTAGACTGCAGGAGGACAATCTCTTTAGGGTGCAAAGTAGAAATACAAGTCGACATTTTAAAAAGTCATTGGGAGACTAAAATACAAGCAAATCTTAATGGTGGCCAAATAGACGTGAGTTCACAGGAATTACATGGAGTTGAAAGTATTAGAGGCTTAAAAGGGGAATAGTAAGGAGAAATTCATATGATGTAAGCACCTTACATAGGAAAAAAGGCCCCAAAATATATTGTTGTGAGGTTTTTTGTTGATTTTTTTAAATAGTCAAAAAAATTTGCTAGGTTAGGCAAATTGAATAATGAACTTTTACCTGCCTCAGAGGTCAGGATCTGTTACTTCTCTTTGTCTGTTCCTCTTCTTTTCTTCTCCCATAGCAATTCAACCTGACATCTTTTGTCCCATCCAGTAGTGAACTCTCCTCAGAGCAGCATTCATTTATGGATTGCAAGGTTGAGTCCTTCTTAATACTTCTCCCTGTTAACAATATCATAGAAATGTCAAGATTTTTGAATGAGAGGTCACTGGGGTTCTAGAGATGGTTAGAAGGGGTCTTCTCTCAGTAGTAGCTATTTACCTTTTCATGCCTAGGTAGTCCAAGCTCTGCTGGAGGCTGAACATGCAGCAGCTGGGGCACAGAACAGTCCTTTCCCCAAAACAGCCTTTTCACTCTACCTTTCCCTTCTGGCATCCAATGGCTATGTGCACACAAGCTCTGCTCTGTGATGATGCTTCCCCAGAAGAATCGGTAGAGCCACAAAGAGAGTGGCCCAGCCAGTCTCCTTCCCCACTGTTGGAGCAGTCAGGTCACACATAGGAACATCCTAGCCCTCAGGAGGACAACAGGTGGATGGCTACAGCAAATCCAGGGCTGTGCAAGGCCTGTCAATAGCAGGTCACAAAATTTGAGTAACAGATACCATAGTGCTAAAGTGCTATTACATATTTAATAACTGCTTATCATTGTCATCAGTTCAAATACCTCCAGCTTAACAAAACTTAACACTCCAGATTCTTCTTCCTGGATGTGAACAGTCCGCATTTGTGCCTCGCCTCAATTACATCTACTGCCTTTGAGGGCAAAACTTCTCTTCTGAAGTTACTGAGTTCTTGCCTAAAGCAGAAAATTTTCACCTATTTCCCATGAAAATTTTTAAAATATATCTTTCATTCAATATTGATACCCAATTGATATCCAACTGATACTGTAATTTTCATTGAACTTCCCTTCCAGTTGAGCATGTATTTTTTGGGTGTGCAGAGAAATGTTGGGTTTATGCCACACGATACAGCAGTTTGAGACATTCGTTTTGCTGTACACAGTTCATCTATCTAAAACAATCTTAACAACTAAGGTTGCAAACACTTTGTACTGTGTAGTCGCTTGTAGAATACTCATTTCTCAGTCTGCTAATATTTTGGCAAAAAACCTATTAAACAAATAGTTACCATACCCTCTCTTCCCTTTGCATGCTGCATTTCTCCCTGCTTCCCTTCTAAGAGAAGCAACATCTCCTCCTGGCTTCATCACATGAAATGCCCGTTAATATAGGAGTGAAAACTCTATTTAAAGCTTTTGTAAATCTCAGCCTTTAAACCTTCATTGACTACTTCGTCACTTATCTTAGATTTTTTAAGGCATCTTTTCCTTTCTTTCAAAAAGAGGTGTTTATTAAATATTGCTCATCTTGGATTCTGGGTGAAAGCTTTATGGACAGCAATGCCTCTTAATTCTTAATTTTTCTTGCCAGCACACATTCCATTTTTTTAATGTGACTTTTACCATTGGCTTCTAAATATTTCTGAGAATCACTCTCTAGTTCTTGTACTTTTAATTGGTCACATAAAGGAACCACCTTTGCCTCTATGAATATCATCTTGGTTGAATCCAAAAAGCTTCCCAGATCAGATCTATCAGGAAGTGTTCAGACCATCTGAAATCACTGCTATAAATTTAGTGGTAAGTTGATACAGCAAGATGCTGAAGTATATGTATTATCTTTCAAGATATTATAAGATATATGTAGTATGTGGTATGAAAGAGTAAATGGGGTTTCTAAAATTGTGATTCATCACCCTCTAAATATTATTCCAATCCAGTGCTCTTAACAAATTTGCAGCCTTTCTAAATATCCTGCTCTGGACAGCATTCATCTATCCTGAGCTCTTGTCAGCTGAACCTAGGACTTCATTAAAATTCACCCAGGAAGTTTACTTCCTCTTTCCTGCCTGCTATAAGAAAACTAAAGGGCTTTACAAAGAAATTGAAAAGAAAGAGGAAATATTTAAGACAGGATTTTAAAATAATTTTCTCTTTAGTTAACATTTGGTCAGAAGCATCTACATCCTTCATCTAACAACTTGATTTTTAAGACAAGCAATATATTGAGCCAGTAAAATTGCCACAGCCCTCTTCCACTCAAGAAAGAACAAAGGCTCAGTTTCCATGGTTTTAAATGGTTTGGTTTTTTTCTTGTAACGGAGAAATGGCAGGAATCTACTACTGGACTTTTTGTGAAGTCCTCTTTCATCCAGATCTTTGAAAATATATAAAAGTAATTTTCCTTGCTTCTATCATTCTACCTCTATTATTTTATTCTTTTTCTATTATTATTTTCAAGGTATTGTTCTTTTTCTCTCAACTTAAGGGTTACAAATATCTATAGAACATTGAATATTCTACAGTAAGGATTTTATTTTAATATTAATTTCATTCTTTGAAAGAACTGCTGAAGATCTGGCTTTTCTCTAGGTCTTGACAACGTATTGTGATTCCACTTTTTTGGTTTCAAAGTATTTTCAAGTGTATATTAGAGCCATAAAATTGCTGATGGAAGTCACAATTTGCCCAAATTTAATTCCCTGTCAACATTTCCTGACTATTTAACCCATTCCTCTTGTCACCTTCCCAGGAGTGAAAATATTCCTTACTGCAGAAAAAAGAATAAAACCTCAATTTGTCTAGGTCTCTTCTAGAGAGGGGTTGCCAGCCCTTTCTCAAGGGACCAGTGGAAGGTTCTTGACTGAGAACATGGGTGAAGCTGTGGCCCTGTGACATATTTGTTGAAGACTGGCATCTTGGCTCACTTCTCTGCTATGATTGCACCAGTGTATTCCTTTCATCCTCAGAAAATCCCTTTTCCCACATGCATTTCCAGGAGTTTTATTTCATCTCTAGTATTTCCTGGGATGTTTCCCCTTTCACATCAAATTCTCTTCTTTATATAGGTCTTCTGTCTTAATCAGGTCCATTTGTGACATTTTAAAAAAAAGCAAACCTGTGGTCTCTTTATTCCTGTACTTAAATTTCATCTTTATTTCACCTATAAGTTTGCTGTGCAGTATCATGGTGCTGTCACTTGATGTCTACATCAGATTCAGATTGTATTTCTAGACTGTTTTCCAACCCCATTCAGTTCTTCAGGGACTTGTTCTCTTCCTTTTTCTTTTTTTATGATGCGGCCTTGACATAAAATAAGGTATTTGAAAGGAAAATGGTATATTTTATATTTGCTGTTCCAACACAGTCCATAATATTGCTCACTTCCTCCTGCTCCCTTAAAGCAGCCAGAGATGGGCCCTTAAACACTTCTGGTTTATGTCCTCTCTGCAAAAAGGCTACAGACTTCTTCAGAATCTTAACCTTCTGTTTAGAAGAGCACAGTCTTCATATTATTAATTTCTTGGCAGGGGTACAGAGAGCTTTTTGGGCTCAGCCTACAATGATTGCTGGATTTGTTTCCAGTTGCACAAAAAAGTGAAGATCTAGCCTGAAATATTTAATAGGAACTCCCTTCTTTACACCTCCTGTGAACTTCCTCTTCTCACTCGTATACTGGTTTTTCTTCTGTGATTTTTCTCTACAAACGTCTTCTGGTTTTACTCTTGGTCTAATCTTGATTTATTTTGCAGCTTTGTTCCTCGCTGAAAGATTTTCCACTCCTCTTACCTTTTTAGACCAGTGACCCTTTCCATTAAATCCTTCCATCAGATTTAACCACACAAATCCTCTCCTCTTTGGGGGGATTTTCAGAGATCTGATTTTCTGATATCTGCCTGCTGTTAACTCCTCAAAGTCTCTCTGGTAACTGGGCTTGGTTTTGTCATTTTCCTTTTTCTAGTCCCTATACTCTTTTCCTCTACAGCAACCATCTCTTGTAATTTGGGCATTACATGCTCTTCTGTGCTAAGGACTTCCAGGAACTATTTTTTTTGTCATGGGGTGAAAGAGTAGGAGGAGAGATAGTACAGTTTTTCCTAGTGGTCCCCTAAATAGAAGAAGACAGGGAGCAATGATATTTCCAAATCACATCATCATCTCCTTGAAGCTCTAGTTTGAGCAGCCATCTGCTCCCGCATGCCCTGGTGGTCCCCTAACAAACCATTTGTAATGCATTCATGAGGTCAAAATTACTTCAGCTGAAGTCAGTGACATGGTTTATCTATCCAAGGAATGTAAAAATGCATAATTCAGGCATTTTATTGTGGGACTACGCAAACAGCAGTTGCAGAAGTGCACACAGAGGCAGTGACAAGCTAAGTTTGAGTTCTGCATAGAACAATTTATATCACATTCCTTTCATGTTCACAGCTATTTCACACCCCTAAACAGCTATAATTCCTCTGAAGCAAAGGGGCACTTAAGTGACAAGTCCCCGTGTGAAGGACACACAACAGGGACGAAGAGTAGCTTTTTTCTCTCTTCATATCCCAGGCAGGATATGGAGTCTGCACAGCTCAAACCTATTCTGAAGAATTAGGCAGTAATCTGTCTCTCTCCTCATGCCCTACACCCAGTTTTATTAACACCTTTTATTAAAAGCAAGGAACTGTTCTTTAACAAATCTTGATGGGCATCCTCCAACTTAAGTTTTTAATTTTAAAGGAGTAACTGAAATCACTTTCGCTGTCCTCACTGTGACAAGTGAGACTGTGCTCCTATTTTTGACAGGATGACATTTCTGATAGAAAAGAGAAGCCCTGATTCATTTGCTCTAGGATAGCATATGGTCCAGTGATTGGACTGCCACCATGGGATGAGAGAGATAAAAGTTGGGATTTGCTGCCACAGCTCATTTACATCAGGACAATACCTGTCAAGAGTATACTGCTTAACTGTCTGTGCCATATGATGCTGCTAAATGCTGCCTGCAACCTGGTGAGTATCGTAGGGACATGCCATAAAAGGCCCTGAGGATTGCAGAAAAGCAACAGAATGAGGAAATCAGAGGTCAGACTTCCTTGATGAAACTCCTTTCACTTTGTACAAGTCATTAAAAATCCAATATGGCAGTAGAGATTCTTTAGGCTTTTAGTTAAAAGTTTTCAAAAGCTTTTGGCTTTTATGGAATGGGAAACATTTTGAAATCTCAGATAATTAAAACTGGATTTTTTTTTCTGTTCATTTTTTTTTTCTTGAATACAAAGTGTAGGTAAACTTCTTGGCTGGCATTCAGAATGCCTGGATTCAACTCCTGCTTCTCCTGGGGCTTCCTATGTAAATTCTGTCGTCTTGCTTTCTTCTAGTTGAAAAAATGTGAGTATTTCCTTTATACTACTAGATATCCAATTTGCATCTTTGCCTGCTCACTTCTTTCTGTGTTTCTGTTATGGAGTTTTTCTTAAAGGGTTCTGGATTTGAACAAATCCTTTATCCTTTCTTAGAAGTATGCAGAGACGTTAGGGAATTTTAGATAGTAGTAAGAAGAAATATGCCATGCTCAGGCCACATTTCAAACTTCATATTGGAACAGAAGCATCACACAGTATCATAAATACAGGAGATCTCCTGAGCTAGCCCAATTTGGAGGGATCCAGATCTTTCCAATTATCTCAATTATTTTGCATTTTAGAAACTAGGAAACTTGGAGTTTTAAAAATTTATCCACCTCTCAAAGCCATTCTGATTCATTACGGATGCATCAGAGAAACTAGATAAACCACATTTCTGGAACAGTAACTAATCCTGCTGCTGCAGGATTTGATTGTAAACTCTCATTTAAGAAAGTATTTAGACCTGTGTTTCAGTCCACCTTTCAGGATACAGAACATGATAACAAGCCCTCTCATGTGAAAATGTTCTCTGGAGTTGAAGCAGCGTGTAGTAGCCTGATGTGGAAATGTGCTGAAGAGAGTATAAAATTGACCTTAAACTTGAGTATAATATGCCTTTATCTGATGTCATGTAATGATATGTACTGATTGTGGTATAGCTGCAAGCTAGGTCTGAACTTGATTCCTCCCTAACTGGCAGGTCTGGTATTTTATCTGGGACCACTTCAAACAGCCCTCCTGGCCTGGCTGTGGGTTGCCAACCCTACATTTACTCTGGTTCCTGTAGTCACACAGCTGCAAGTGGAGTTGGCTTGGTTTGCTGCTCTGAGTAATATTCATCCTTCACGAAATAGAGGGGAAAAAAAAAAAAGAGAAAAAGATAAAGATTTGTCTTCCCTCAGATCAGAAAGCTGAAGCATTTTGCCCTGTGGCCACACAATCACCACACTGAGAGGAAGGAAGAGTGTGGGAAGCTACAGCTGCGGGAAATGGATGGGGACTGCTCATATTCTCAGCAGCCTCCAGTCACAGTGTATTAGGTGTAATGTGAAACTGCACCCTTGGTTGCTAAGAGAGAGCGCTGCTCGCTTCCTTTGAAATAGCATGGTAGCTAAACTGCTCAACAATACCAATGTACATCACATATGGGTGCTATTACAGGTGATCTCTGCCATTCAGACTTCACTAAACTGAGCAACTCGGTTAGCAAAATGTTAACTGCTGCTTCCTCTGCTGCTTCTCTCTGCTTTGCCATCATGGTCTTCTGTGTGTTTAGTTCATACCACTTGCAGTAATCTTTTCCCTACCTTATGGAAAAATACTGAGGCTTCAGCTAACTCCCTGGAGAACACGTCTGAAAGAAATCTACTTAAACTAGCAATGACCACATTACAGTCTTAGGAATTTTCACTAAATCTGAGTGATGAATGGTCTCAAAAACCTTCCAGTTGGTATGGTTTTCCTATCACTATTACAGAAGTCATAGACATATATTGAAAGACACACATTGAAATTAAGATGTGAGAGCACATGGTAGCTACAAAAGATACCTTGATGTTTTCTTAAGATTTTTTTCCAGAATTATGAAAGTTATATCAGTTCTGACATGAATGATCTCAGAGTGTGAATACTTTACATAGAAAAATAATGCCTCAATCATTTTGGGTTTTTTTGGTTAATCTATTTGAAAGTCAACGTTTATGCATTTTTTTTACAGATGCTCATTTGTTCTTGTATGTTCTTCAAATCAAATTGGCAAATTATTAGCCTTTATTAGAGGATAAGACTTTGCAGATGCAAAAGGGAATTTAAAACTTGCTGCACTGCATCCGTTTTGTGACATTGAGATCATCATGAAGACAAAATGCAAAGTTATTTCGCCTGCTTAATCTGACGCTTAAGCCAGCTTTTGTCAAGTGTCCAAGTGAATAAGCATTTTAACCCACTTTGCTCAGTTAATTATAGCTGCTAACATCAGTGACCACAGTGGTTCAGATAGCAAGATAGTTTCCATGCTATAACACTACCTCAATTTGTTCACAGCTTTCTGGAAACACTCACTTCTTGAAATGAAACTTCTTATTCTTAGTTTCTGTCTGAGGGTGGTCTGTCTTTATAGAGAAGAATTATGAGGAAGTGTTCAAATGTATGGGAAAAGAAAGCTATAACAAAACGTATTCATATTTGTGTTTAGTTGCTCACTTTTGACATGTTCAGAACCTACAGCCCAATCCAAAGCCCACAAGAATTAATGGAAATAGCCACAATAACTGCAGTGAGCTTTAGATCGGGTGCACTGTATTTAACAGAGTTATCCTTGTTTGGTTTAAAAGTAATGCTGGGGTTTGAATCAGAGACATGCTGGCCTAACAGAAAAAACTATGGCAGGCCTGTTGTTTGCTAAACCTGGATATGTTGTTTGCAAAAAACTTGTCTAGACATGGAATATTGTTATTTACAGCAGTAAATGTCAAATCAATCTATTTATATCAGAAAAAGGAAACGCACAAAAAACATCTTTCCCAAACCCACACCATTTTAAACTAGTAGTCATGTTGGTACTAAAATTACATGCTCAACTCAGAAGCAGGGAACAGCTGAAAATCCTTATTTACAATGAATTAATGTTTCTCTCATTCAAGTTACTGGGCCCTCTTTATCAGTGGGAGAAGGGCAAGACTAATAACTAATGCTTTTGCAAAAAACCTTTGCCTTAGCCCATATTTGTACCAGAAGTACAGCACTTATTAGCTGAATAGCTATTAAACTTTCAGATTCTCTGAAAAAGAGAAAGAACCAGACCAGTAAGTTCTTCAAGCTGAAGAACTTTCAGGTAAATCATTACCCAAATATCCAACATTAAGGAAAAAAGCCCCAAATCTATGTGCACTTCTCCCCCACACACGTGTCTAGTCTATTATTAAATCCTCAATGAAATTTGCATAGTTACAACCACAGGCAGTCTCAGGAAATGCTAAATGTCAGTGACAGAAACATCACTTAAGGTGGCCATCCTTAAGACAGATCAGAAAACACAAAGGGAAGAATAGGAATTTCTAACAGAAAAAGTCAAGCACTACAGAATTTTCTCTGCAATCTTAAATTTGTGATTTCCCAAGGGTTCTCCTCAACACCTTGAAAATTCCTGTATCTAGCATACAGAAGTCACCTAGGTGCTTCTTTAAAGTCAGGAGAGACCAGCACCTCCATAACACTTATTCCTGCCTGTCACAGGATGAATGCCTAAGCTACTGAAGCATGATACGAATCCAGATGACAAGTCCACAGAGACAGATAATTTTCAGATGCAAGAGGATTTCTCCTTCTTCCCCTCCTAAAGACTCCCTGTTTCTTGTTTTTTCAACAGTAAGATTATCCTTGACTACAAGAATAATAGCATGTCCCTACTATATAGGATTGATTCCATAGAATCATACATATAAAGGTGGAAACATACAAAACAGGTAATTACCTAGAGAAGATAGACAAACCCCACAGCTGTAGCCTGATAGAGAAAGGCATCTCTCTGTATGTCATTATATATGTCCATTTAAGAGAGCAGGAAGAACTGGTTATGTAGTCAAGCACAAGTATCTGGCTGCAGGATTAGGTCATGTCACCAGCTCTTTCCCCTCTCTGTCTTTCAGGTTAAATGTTTTGCTCACAACTGCTGTTAATCTATTCCCTATAAAACATTTATAGTGAATGTGGTATATGCTGATATTATTGGAAACACTCATTTTCAGACATGCCAACTAGATTATTTCAGCCTGAATGTTGTATTAACATTGGTCTTTCCACTTAATAGCACTATGTATCTACAACACACAGTTCAAACCAAAGACGTTTTAAAGTGCATATTCAGTACTTGGCAAATAGACCTTCTAAAACACATGGAGACAAGCCTTTTTATGGAAATCATTAGATTATTTTTATGAGCAGATATTCAAGACAACATACTTTGTTCAACATTTTTGTTCCTGAAAACACTTGCCTCGCCTCTTCAATATCTAGGAAGCAGGTGCAGATATTTTTAGAAGTCTGTGTGTAAATTAGGGTAAAGAACAACACCTTGGGACATTAATGATATATTAACATGCCTCCAGACCAGTATTATCTAAAATCTGGGTTTTTTTCAATGTATTATCAAATCTGTAGGTCCTTTCAAATTTTCATGCAGTGTTTTGTGGCTTTGAAAGTATGCCTGATTTTTTTGGCTATGTTTCACGGAAGTCAACACATGCACCTGTTTAAAACACAGCAAGAATGTGACTGAAAGTAACCGAAAAGAAATATTGGAGACATGCAGCGAAATGACTGAGGATATCCCAGTTTCTTCGATCTTCACATTTACAAAAAGCATTTGTATTCAAGACCCCAAGCGGAATTCTTGAACTAGAGATCTTTAAGTTAGTGGCTTAGCTTCAATTAGCAGCTAAATAAAAAAGGCCAGATTTTCAGACATGAAATCAATAGAAACTCCAGATACTTAATTTCAGAGGTTCGTAAATCAGTCCTTGGTGTTTAGATGGATGAAGATAATGACCTATTTTCAGAAGAGCTAAATGGTGTCAGTTAGAAACAAACATAGTTACCATCTCTGAGAAGCACACCCTGTCATTATAAGGTATTAACCCACTCCTTTATATTTGCCATCTTTTTTCTTTATGATAAAAAGAAACATTATTCCTGCAGCAGAACAGATCCATCCAGCACCTACAGAGTATTTCTAACCACAGCTGAATTGTGCCCTTTTGCACATTGATACAAAGCAGGAATACATTTGCTGAAGTTAATGGAATGACTTTCATATTTCTTCAGGGAAAAAAACTCCAATTTCATAGATTTTAAATTTTATTTAATTTTCAATTTAAATATAAGCATGCATTTCTGGAATAGGATTGCTGTAATATTTCTGAAACACAAAGAGAAAGAAGAGATTGCAGCAGGGAAGGCTTCGGCTGCAACAAGAAGTTTGTAGCTTCTGCTGCAAACAATAAAGCCAACTCGATTTTACAGGCACTGAGTTCTTTCATCATGATGTTACCAAGGTGTTCATACATGAAGCAATGCTAAAGAAATTTTAGCCTATTAAAAAGTGTATCAGCTGGAAATTCCACCTAATTGATTATTAAATTTAGAAGAACAAAACACTCTATTGATTCTGACTATCAGAGAAAGATTTAGCACAAGTTTTTAAAAAGCACCACTCTTCATACAATATACTTGGCTTTGCCCGATTTTACTGCAAAGCAGAAATGCGATGCCTTTGGTAGATAAGTGGAGTGGTGCTAATGTGTTCAGGACACCACAAATTTTGCTTCTAACAGAAAAAGGTTCCATGGAAACCACTGAACACTGATGAATATTTGACAATCATCTATTTTTACTCCTAACAAGTCTAAACACCCCAAAGATAATTTTACCTTGGTTTTTTCAGAATTTTTTTTCTTTGCCATTTGAAATAAAATGTGATATTTCTAATTTATCAAATGGATTTTCTCTGCCAGTGTTAAAAATGTAAAAAACAAAGTTCTCAAAAATATTAGGAATAAAGATTTGACACGGAGACCTGGGATTTCTTTCAGTTCTGCACAACACTGGGTTACTGTCAAAAATGCATAAATAAGTAATTGTAAACCATGCAATTAAAATTTGAAAACACATGTTCAGAAACAAGAGGATATTTTATTCTCCAAACATTCCCAAAGGATTTTATTTCAGCATGCAAGCTGTATCAGTGAAATTAATCATTCACCCCCAACCAACACTAACGGTTAATCTCTTCCAATGTGAAGAAAGTAACATGTCCCTATTTCTCACTCCCTTGTATGGGTCCACATAAAGGTTGTCTCCCTTATTTTTTATTGAGCATTAAATCTCTGTACAGAGTAGAATAGCAGCATGTCAGCTATGTTGCTATGCCATGGCCAGCATAAAAGTCCTTCTGAGTTTTATAGTGGATCTATGTAAAATAGTAAACTGTTCTGGAATGTTAATAGATCAAACAGATAGTAGCAGAGAATAGAAAGGGACATCTTAGGGTGTCATATCCATTTTTAAAAAGCATATCTGATGCACAGAGATTTAAAATATTTCAGTAGCTGATAATGGAAATCTAATTAATATAATGAAAAGTTTATCTTTCTCCCAGTCCTTAGAGTTTCTTAAAATCCTAACCCTGCCACCGGTGAAGACAATGAGAATCTTTCCATTCACTTGAAAGTGCTCTGGATTCAACCCCAACATCAAGCACACCTGCTCACTTCAAGCTAGAATTTTTCTGGGAATTTTGAACTTTGTGTAATGCTCAGACTGGTTTCCCTTTTTATTTCCAAGCTAAAACATTGTGCCTCCAGAAGTCTTCAGTCTCAGTTTAGTTTTCACAGGTATCTATGTTTCACATAGGGCACTATGACCGCTGGATGTAGGAGAGGTTCACCCTCTTTAATATTGCCTATACTAATAATTTCCAGGGATTCCATACTTATCAAACTAAAACAGTTGTGGTTTAATCCCAGCCAGCAGCCAAGCCCCAGGCAGCCACTCGCTCAGTTCCACACCAGTGGGATCGGGGAGAGAATCAGAAGATTAAAAACCAGAAAACTCATGGGTTGAGATAAAGACAATTTCACAGGGACACCAAAAGCCATACACACAAGCAAAGCAAAACAAGAAATTAATTCACCTCTTCCCATGGCCAGGCAGGTGTTCAGCCATCTCCAGGAGAAAAGGGCCCCATCACATGCAATGGTTGGGAAGACTTGGGAAGACAAACACCATCACTTCAAACATCCCCCCTTTCCTCCTTCTTCTTCCTCCCACTTCATATATTGAGTGTGATGCCACATGGTCTGGAATATTCCTTTGGTCAGTTGGGGTCACCGGTCCCGGCTGCGTCGCCTCCCAGCCTCCTGTGCATTCCCAGACCCCCTGCCAGTGTGGCAGTACGAGAAGCAGAAAAGGCCTTGTCTCCATGCAAGCCCTGCTCAGCAATAACAAAACCACCTCTATATTATCAACCCTCTGTTCAGCGCAAAGCAAAAACACAGCCCCACGCTGGGCACTGTGAAGAAAGTTAACTCTACCCCAGCCAAAACCAGCGCACCAGTTCTTTAATAAAAGAACTATAAATAAAGCCGTTGCTGCTGTATTTATTTTGTGCACATTCATCTATGTGCATAAAATTGACTCTGTGGTGCTTCTACCAGGTTATTACTTCATGCAACCTGACCTTCTCCTTGGAGTTCTGCACCAGTTCAGACATGTCTGTGCTGTTCCAAGGAGCAATGGTTTTGGAGTCCTTGTGAACGAGGAACTGAAGCTTTTGGTTTTGGTTTGTTGATTGGTTGTTGTTTGCTTTTTTTTGTTTAATTAAAGTATCGTTAAAACACTGCATAGGGTTGATGCATTTGTGTGGTTTTTTCTCTGTTGTCTTGGTCTAATACCATCTTCATGCTCTTTTTTTTTCTTTTTGTTTTTTATACTGTTAAGTTTGGCTTCCCAGTTCATAAATTTTTCAGGACACACATTTTTTTTCCCAGAAAAATGCACTCCTGTATATATATGCATGCCCTAGCCCAGCACATAACAGTAGTGCTTCTCTAATGCAGAAGGGTTAGCAAGACCTGATCAGTCCAATCAGTAAAAAATGCGTATCTGCACACCTTGTGCTACAGGCTACTTAGAAGACATACAAATGTCATGTTGTTTGAGAGATTTTTACAATAGATTTGTTCATCATCCCTTGCATAGATTTTTGAGTAACCACTACATTTTTCATGCAAATTTAGAAACCTCTGCAAAGAAATCCAATCTAAGATAATATCTAGCCTTAGCTGTCCCTTCTCTTTCTATTCAGTTAATTGATATTGTGATAAACAAGAGATCACCCTAACACAAGGTGATATTTTTTCAACAGAATAGAAAAGGTGACAGTGGAGATACTTCACTGTTTTGCATCCAGTAGCATGTATTATTAAAGCATCAACTCATATCTGTCACATGAAGTCATATTTCTTTTTAATAAATTAAATAACTTCAAGTAGTGTTATTGTGCCATGACTTTCAGAAGATTTGTTAAGAAAGAGGCATCTTTGACTATTCACTTAGCAAAGGAGTCACACTGTGATATTCCTGACAGTTTTGGGACAGGGGAATAAAACAAACTTCCCTCTTTTAAATCATACTTATATCCCCAATAAAGTCCAAACCCTCTTTGGGCAGCCCCAGGGCTCAAAAAACACAGCTTTGAAAGAGCAATCTGTGCATTGAAATGTAAATATTCACTACAGTGTACTGTACACAGGAATTCTGAAGGAAAGTAGGATGCTGAGCATATTTATTCATCCATCATTACCCAGAGTTCTCAGTCGGCTGTTTCAGAGAAATGCTTTTCAGTTTGTTTGAGTTCTGGAAGAAACAAGGCTTGGGCATTGCTTTGGAACAGGCAAAGTTCTTTTCTTTGCCCTTGTAGAGCACTAAAACTCATTTGAAGGCTTGATTCAAGAACAGATGAGTCAGTACCTTCATTAACAGATTTTAGACCTTCATACAAAAGTTGCAGGTTTGGTTTTATTGGGAGAAGTAACAGAGCTGTAGGCCCATTCCCTCCTCCCTTCCATTAGCACAGTCTCACATGCTACAGCTGTGGCTGTGCAACGGATTTAAATCAGTTCCATTTGTATGATCAGACAATGCATTTGGAGATGAAAGATGGGTAAGTAAGTGCCAAGCATTGAACGCTGCTCATGTCTGAGAGGAAAAAAAATCACTGATCTGTACAAGACAGTCACTTTCATTTTTAAGGAGTCCATTTTAGATGATATTGGCAAAACAGAGTAGAATTTTGTTACAGCTTATTTCCTCATGTCCCTGGTTTTTTTGGAAAAGAAAAACAAACAAACAAATCTATACAAATTTAATTGTATGTTAGCACAAAAGGACTTTTAAAACAGTGTTTCATTCTGTCAAAAAAGAGCATGCCTTTTAGGCAAATAAAATTTTGTATCGGCGTTAGGCATTTTTAAAAAAAAAGAATGAAACTTCAAAAAGTGTAGTAAAATTCCAAGAGAAAAACTATAACATCATGTTTTAAGGATGTTGAAATAAAACATTGCCTTACTTTCAATTAACAGTTTGGCAAATTTGTGAAACATATTGGTGTTACCCCTACTGTCTTCTCTGAAGGAAATCTTAGCTACAGTTGCACCCAGTTCTCTTGAAGAGTCTTTAAAGTAATGCAGTTTTCAATCTTGTAATTTTTTCTGCCAAAGGGAGACAAATGTAAATATAATAATATTCTGAATACCATGTGCAATTGTAAAAATGAGCCATTCTTCTTTCTTTACAAAATGTTTAAGAAACATAAATACCTGTGAAATAAATAAAAAAAAAGATATCTTAATAAATTCTGAAATTTTTAACAGAACACTTGAACTGAGAAAATTATGGTCACATTGCCTACTGTTATAAAGTCATGACAAAGCCAAACCAGATTCTTTCAATATAACTGAAGTAGGTTATATTACTGTTTCTGAACTTGACTTGTTGATTCCCTTCTTTCAAAATTATGGCAAGTATCTTTCTCAGTAAACTCTATATAAGTACTCTCTTTTTTTCAGCAGATTTTCTGCCTCCTTGTGTTCAGAATCCATTTAATGGCTTTAATGGCAAGACAGTTTTCACTGCTACTAATAGTTAAGATCCCACAGTAGATTTTTCCTTCTTGTGAACAATCAACATGATTTTTTACAGAAGTCAAGAGATGGAATAGGTCAGAAGTAAGAAGCAATAGCATTTGACCTTCACAAGGGGCACCACTAAAAGCCATCTGTATATTTTAAAGAAAAGGCAGTTTAGCTCCTGGTGCTGTTCTTTGAGGTAGAATCTGTACATCTGCAAGTCAAGAGCAAAGAGGCAATGGGAAAATAAGTAAACCCAATGGAAAAATAAATTATCTCTGCTGCAGCTATGTATCTTTACTCTTCTTGGTCCAGTCACCAGAATCCAGTTGAATGAACTATGAAAGTGAAGAGTATGTTCTTGCAGAGCACACAAGAAAATAAAATTTTGAAGGGTGTTGGCAGAGTGGGTTTGAAAAACAATTACATGGGGAAAATCTTTTAAAGAAGAGAACCTTTTTAAAAAGTAATTTTTAAAACTTCGTAACTATGATAATCAAGTAATTACTGAAATTTGGAGCAAAATTTCTGATGGTTAATTTTACTACAGGGCTGAATTGTCAAGAATTTCAACTGGGAATGCACTGAAACACTCACAGTATAACAAGTTTTAAGAGAGTCAGAATGTAAAATACCTGTTCCTGCTCTAATGGGATGATTATATGCTGAGTTTGACATGGGATGAAAAGCTAGTACTCCATCTAAGAACAAATCCAGAAGTTCACCTGGTATCTGGAGATTTCAGAGAAGCCAATGGTAGAGCAGGAAAATTTTATGGTGATGGAGGAAGTACATGCACGTTACATGGATGTTGGAGACAAAAATCTAAAAAAAGCCAGCTAAGAGAGAAAAAGAACCACTAAACTTGTGAACAGGAAAAAAAATCCCTTACTTCTCTGAATATAATATACAGTGACTTATGAGGAGGAGTTTAACCCAGCTGTAAACTTTAATGTTCAGGAGAATTAAATCCTCAGCTTTGAATAACATTTGCAGTAAATTAAAGTGGCAGTTATGCAATGTCTGGAGTACATCGTAACCACCCCATGATTACCATACTCAGCCAAACCCTGTCCCCAGGCAGGCAAAACTTCTAAGTGGGATCAAGGTTTTTATCCAGTGTTTAGTCTCCTTCGACCTAATTCCTTTCACCACCCTTGCTTTGGAAGTAAGGGGAAAGTTTTGTTGCTGTGAAAGCCAGTGCAGATATCTGGGACAAAATTAAGCCTGGTGTAACTCAGATGATGTCACATCAGGATGGATTTGTCCAAGAGTGTCTGGAGAAGTTAATGCTCTTCCTGAACTGGAGACAAGTGTTAATTCATCTCAATTCTTTGCTGCAGCTACAACTGCAGGTCAAGCCAAGGACCTGCATGACCTACGTGCAGTAAAGAGGGGACAACAAGTTTGCTGCTGCTGGGCCAGTACCCCTTTTGTACCTTTACAATAGTAACAACCTGTTAATTTCTATCCAAAGATCGTCACATTTCTTTATAAATGTGACAAAAGCTCTCCTACCAGCCACTTTCTTTTTGGGTCCCTTCTGCTCCAGGCATTGCTGATAAAACCTTTTGGTTGGTAGCATTTCAAGTCAGCAGGAGCTGCTGCAGCTCACAGACTGCACCTCAACATTCCCTTAGCAATGGCTGCTGCCATATCTCCTGCGCTAATCACCTTCGCATAAACAGGGTGATAATGTGCTATTTTAAGGGCTGGATTCTGCCCTCTTACCCTAGTAGATGAGATGGAAATGTTGTGGCAGCATTATAGCTAGTATGAAAAATGCCGTCTGTCCGGGAATGCTTGCCTCCTGCATTTCAAGTGTTCCTTGTCTGAGCACATATCCCCATTGAAAGCTCCATGCATATACAGATGAGTAATAATGACTTCTTATTTAATGGCCTTTCCACCCAAGACAGTTATTAATGGTGAAAAGAATTTACTGCAAGTTTGGCACATAAATTCCAGGAGAGCTACAGAAAGAATCTCTGTGTCCTGGTGACAATGCCATGACACCTTGCAAGGAAGCTCAGGCAGTAGCGTTGTGTGTCTCAATTGTAAGGCAGACAGGATAAGCTGCTGAGTGCAGGGAATGGTCATCTCTGGAGTCCTTGCTAAGGAAAATACGAGGGCATTGACAAACCTGCTGGAGGAAACCTCTGGTCCTTCTCTGACACAGCCCCATCCTCCCCCAAACCAGAAATCAGGAGGGCAGAAGACGAAAACGAAGTTGGCTAATGGGCTGCTTTATTCTGAGGCAAAGATAAAGCATGGTCTGCCCTACACCTGCCATCTCTTGAGCACAGCGTGGCGCTCTGTGCACAGGGCAGCACAGTTTGTCAGGTACCTTCAAGTGTGGTCCCCTACTGCTGGAGTACTTCCAAGGGGGCTAGAAATGAGGTAGTGATGTGACCTACACACCAGCTGAGGAAGTCCTGCTTCTTGATCCCTGGCTGACAGCAAGGTCAATCATCTGTACAGCCATTGATGCCATGAAGATTTTTGCCTTTTCTTTTATACCCCTGTTATACCTTTTACAACTTCTGTATTCCTAGTGCTTTTTGCCTACATTCTTGGACTTGTTTGTCAAGCTAAGAGACTAAACATTTTAGAAGCTTCGTAGTTAGGGATCAGTGTGCCTCAGACCCCAAGGTCCTCTCCAGAACGTATTCTGTAAACCAAGATAGAGCCATCCAGGGGAAGGTTCCTTGGGGAGGGGGGCTCACTTGAGCCTCTCATTGGGGAATCTTTGATAGATATGCTAATTAGTAAAACCTATAATGTTATACCCAATGTTGGGGGGAAGAAGGAGAGACACAGAGACACAGGGAAAGACTCGGTGGGGTGCATCTCGATGCATATGACCTGGACGTGTACACCTAATGATCCTTAAGAATAAATACCAAGGTAAAATCCCTTTTCCCCTTCTAACCGTGTATGACTCTTGATTTTAAGACCAGGAAAAGGCATCACCATGAATGAGTCTCATGTTGCTTTTAACCCAAGAAAAAGCTGGAAGAAAGCCCCACTATTAAATTGCACTTGGATAGGGACACCAGATTAACTCACAAATCCCAGCAGTATTGATAAAGTCAAATCATCAGAATCCTATCCAGCATTTTAATCTTATCTTAATAGTATGGTTAATAAGTTAAGCTTCCAGTCAGCTGTAAAGTATGCAAGCTTTTAGTTTGCCACTGGAAAATGTCCCAATTCTTGTTCACAGTGTCAGATAAACCATTAATACACCTGCCCTTGCTTTTGCATTACACAGTCTTGTAATCTATTCAATCCCTGTCCAACCTCAGTGCTTTAAATGCTGTGACCTAGGCTAGTTGCTTTTCCTTCCAACTGAAATAAAGAACCCACAGCTCTTCTGCTCCTCTTTTCCCTACTCCACACAAGTCTGCATTTTCTTTTTATTCCCAGCTTTCAAGTGAAATTCATGGGCTGCAATGCCATTAATTCCACCTGCTTTTCCCTTGTGTGTCTTTCTTGATTTGCTATATTCCTCACTACATGATGCCCTTCCAAATCCTGATGTAAGGAGGGGGTTTGCTTACTTCAGCCAGCAGTGAAAGGGCTAAAGCCATGAAAAGCAAACTGATGTTTTCTTCCCATGTTGGTTTGTCTTTGGGAAGTAGAGATCATAGGAAGCCTCCTTCCTCTTTCCTCTGAGAATATTTCTTAGAAAATGTCATGTGAATCCCAGCATTGGTCAGAAGGATAAACAGAAAGTGGAGAATTACCAGACAGGGTGTAAAGAATGTAATAGAAAGCAATTTTATGCTGCTATATGAATCCATGGTGCACTCACAGCCTAAACAGTGAATTTCTTTCTGATCATTCTAATCCATAAATATTATTGTAGAATTAGACAAGGAATAGTAGACTGCTACAGTAACAAAAGAAAAGATGATAAAAACATTGAAAGGCTTTGCTCAGGCAGAGACTGAGGCCCTTCAGTCCAGAAAAAAGTACAGTCCAGGGAGATTAGTAGATAACTACAGTATCTTGGGTGATAAGCAGAACTATACACTGTTTCTCAGAAAAAGAATAAAGCAAGAGGCTCCCAGTGAAAATTGCTAAGCCTCAGGATTCAAAAATCACAAAGGAAAGTGTTTTCCATGGACTGCAGAATGAAGCAGTGGGACTCATTGACACAGGATGTAATGGAGGTCAGAAGGAAAATGGTTAAAAAGGACTAGTTCACTTCACAGAGAGGTCTACTGAGTCCTGTTAAATGTGACAGGATGGATGTAAGACTCAAATCTAAAAATCCCTCATCACCTATTGTTAGAAGATGGAAAGGTATACCATAGGAAGAGCGTATTTACCTTGTTTATTATGTTTCCCTAAACATCCATTACCAGACCCTCTAACAGGCAGAAAGGTCACCTTTCAGCCTCATCTGATTGGCCCATCTTTGTGGGTTCTTTCTTTCTTTCTTTCTTTCTTTCTTTCTTTCTTTCTTTCTTTCTTTCTTTCTTTCTTTCTTTCTTTCTCCCAGTAAAACTGGAAGATGTGGTAGAAGCTTCCCACCTCCTTTACTGAGGCTCCCAGAGGAAGGCATGCCGGTGGGACACTTTGGAGCAGAGCCCTTGCTCTGAGATGCTAGCGAACACTCAGGCTCATGACATGAAAATTATGAATCCCAGAATATATAGGTCGCTGTCTCAGCTCTGCCCTTGGCCTGCTGCCTGCCTCACTTGGTGATTATCCCAAAGCTTAGTGTATTCTGTGTAACAGAGATTTACAGAAGAAAAAACACACCTATGTAACCAAGAAAATAAGGATTTCCTATCGTGGGTGTCAGTACCTTGGGAGATTTCCAAGTAGAAGAGTAATCCAGAGATTTAGGGTGATAAACTAGACAGAGATGATTTTGTTACTTTGTATTCACCCATTTCTGTGCCTTGGTTTTCAACCTAGAAGATAACAATTTTGGGGCAGGTATTTTTTGTTGTTCTTTTCTTTTCTTTTGCTTTTTAATCCTGCAAAGGTTTTACTTGGCTAAATATGTCAGATGTTTTGATAGCAAGTGAGATAGAAACCATAAAAATACCTGAACTTATACTACATGCCTACAAATGGAGCTGAAGTCCAGCTCTGACATTTCCAAATGGCTTTTGATCTCCCCCAATTTAATGCACATAGCCATTTTAAAAATAAAAGTGAAATCTAGCATGGTTCACTAAGAGTACTTCTTTAGAAGCTAGAGGGTGGATTTGCCCCACTTCATATCAAACCGTTCGTACCAGATGGTTGCAATGTCAATGTAAGGACAAAGTCAATGCAGATTTTAGAAAATAGCAATGTTGTGGAAAAAGTGCTCCCTCTGGTTATTTTGCTGGAGAATTATTTGCTTACAGCAGAAGAGAAGTAGGGCAGAGGGCAGTTGGGTTTACCTTCATTGTTTTCATCACTCAGTCAGGACGAGGGTTGTTTGTGAAACAGGGTTTTGTTCCTCCCCACGCCCCAAGGGCACACGTTCCTGACACACCGTGTTAGTTTTCTGAGGAGGTGAGGGCTCTTTCTCAGAGGCCGTGCATTTTCTGGATGCGGTAGGGAGGGGAAGAACATAGTTTCCTTCCCAATGTGGGTTTCAGTCAATCTTTTTACCTGCTACGCCAACCATATTGTTTAGGAGCAGAGACCCAAAATGACAGACGTGACTGAGGCAGCTGCTGGAGCCAGCACAGCCTCCTTCAAACTCCCCTGAACCGACACAACAACAGTGCAGCGTGCTGGCAGCCCTGGAGGATTACAGCATCACCGCTGGCTTGCTGTTAACCCTTTGCTCACAACCAGCCGAACTATGGCATGAGCTGGCAGGTGACAAATATCGACGGCACTCAGCACCCGGAGGCAAAGCGTCTCTCCAGCGACGGGACCTTAAACAGCAGGACATTTGTACAGTACCGATTGCTGGTGTGGCACAGTCAGCTCTACCTGCCTTAAAACAGCAACAAAAGAGAAAACTCTCTTCCAAAATTTTGCAAATGGAAAGTAAAAGCACAAACGGGTCATGCCAAGACATTGTGTGGAGATAACAGCAGTAACTTCAAGGGTTCTCTCTTCAGGAGGAGAGTTAACATAAAACATTTGTGCATCAACACAGGGAAGTAGCATGGGCATGTTCTGGGTAATGTCATTTAGACTGAGTGAGCAGATACACAATATTCGAATGTAATGTGCTTGATTGCTGAGGAGACTTCACAAACTAGTGGTTGCCATGTTGGAAAAAAAAAATACTGTCCAAAAGAAGTGCTGAACTGAAACCCCCAGAGATTAAGAATAATCTCAAAGCACATCTTTGGGAGTGTGAGAAGTCTGGAGACTCCTGCACCACAACCATGTCATGATTCCAGGTTGCCCTCCCAAGCTAGTGGATACTAATGGGTATCATTATGATACCTCCCAGTTAATGGCAATCACAACTCTGACTGCAATACTTTTGTAGTTCAGAGCAAACACAGATTGCCAGTACTATGTCTACATTTTGCAGAGGTTAACACACCTCCCTGTAATGACAGTTTCTTACAGGAGTACTCTACTGGCAGACTTAGCAAGGACCAGGAAGATGGACTTCTGCCTATAGCAAACCTGAGCTGCTTTTGACCTTGACAGGATAGGCTGGTTTTCTCTTAATACATGTTAATCATTGTATCCCATATGCTAGGCAGTGCAATAGAAAAATCATGGACTTTTGTTACAGGCTGCACACGTAACAATCTGCAATTCATGATCAGGAAAAAATGGCTGTTTTCTGTGACAGCCCATAAAGAGTTTACAGATAACTGACATGAAAAGTCAAGACTATCCTACCGTCAGTCCTAGAACCTGTTTGGATTCAGAACGTGACATGTTCTTATTTGATACCTTTATTATTGTTTATTTGATCTTCATCATCTTTCTTCCTCCTTCGACACCTAAATGTCTACATATCAGCTGGTCTTTTAAAGTCTGTATTCAACATCTTACCCCTTCTTTCCCTTCTTTGAGAAATTGTCTCCTCATTCCTTTTTATAGGGATGAGAACACAGTTCATTCCCCATGACAGATTTTTTCTTTTGGTTTGGTGGGTTTTTTGGTGCTTTTTTGTTTGTTTTTTTGTTGTGGTTTTGGTTTTGGTTTTTTGGTGGTTTTTTGTTTTGGTTTGGTTTGGTTTTTTGTTTGCCTCCCATCTGAAGCTACTAGTAAAGATGACACAAATGATGTAGGGTAATGCTGGTTGAACAACGCCACACTACTAATTAGTCACAGGCCATCTGACATCCAAAACTCTTCTATTCTTACATTTTTATTTGAAAAAGAAGACCTTTTTCCCAAACTCCCAAGTGCACTAATCCAGGAAGTATTCCAACAATGAGGAAGTGAATATTTAATTATTTTAATTCTACTAGTTTATTGAAAGCACAGTTTCAAGCAAGTTCATTTTACGTGTGGCGATATTGAGGCCGTCGGTTTCAGTCCCCAGGTCTTGTCACAAGTGCTGAAGCCAAGAATAGATCTGGGTTTAAGTTGCATTGTTTCAGTACATTGAAATTCTGACTGTGTCTAGTTAACATTGTTCCTAACAAGTGAAAACCAAAGCTCATCCTGTCCCTCCTTTAATAAAAAAAAAGAAAAAGAAGGCTTTCCATGTTTTTGCTGCAAATAAACTATATTGCAGTACAAGCAGAGCACAGCTACTGATTCTATATTTTGTCCAACCAAAATAGGTCAGTTAGGAAGCACTCCAAAGTTGCACAGAAGTTGGCATTTCTGATTATTCGGGCTGAACGATTCCAACGGGCCAGTTGTCAAGTACAATTTGCAAAGGCTCCTGGCACTCTGGCCAGGGGGGAGCTCCCCAATTTATGTTGTAACACAGACACCAGCAGTAACATTTTAATCAGATGGTTGAGCCTGCTGGGAAGCTGTTATAATCCATTGTTATGCCCAACAGGACTGCAGTTGGGTATGGCTGGGGAGTCTACAGTGGGCTGTGGTTCCTTAGTGCAGCCACCATGGATGTCAATGCAAAATTAAAGAAAAGATGTTTCCCCTCTCCCTTGACACATGCTACAGTAAGTGACTGTAGTAAATTATTCCTTCTGCACAGTACTCTAAGCTATTTTAAGAGCTATCTGCTCTGCAATTAGATCAGGGAATACCTTTCATGTTAACAGGGGAAGTCGCAATTAGGAAGCGGAGACAGGGGTCTTTATCTGAAGGACTAACAAGAAATGGGTGAAAGATGGATCCCGAGAGCTCAGTTTGGGTAGTTAAATGTGTGTTAAGCACAAGTTCTGCATCTATACCAAACTTCTAAGACATGCTAGTCAACACATTTTTGCAACCAAGATTTTAAAATCAAAAGTAAGGGTTTTGATGGGCTTTAATGTCAAAACCATTCTGTCTTTTATAGATACTAAGGAACGGAAGGGCAACAGTATCAGCCTTCATCTCATGGTCCAGTTGAGAAGGCCTCAGTATAAAACCAAAAATACTTCAAGAATAAGAGAGGAGGAGCAAGAAGAAAGAACCATAGGACTATGGATTTGGCAGAAAAAGAAGTAATGAATTTAAGAAAAAAACAACAAAACATTGTTAAAATATATAACCTTGAAATTGATATACTATAAGTACAATAGTTCCTAAGTTCATGTTTTAATTACATTAACTAGTATCTTTCTTGAAGCAATTATAGTATCCCTAATTAAATTGTGGTCTTTTACAGTAATATCAATTAGCTCTTTAAAAACCACATTATTAATTTATCAAGAAGACAACTTGATAACATAGCAAATGCAATGAAATAGATCAGTCTGTAACACCCCCTGCTAGAGGGAACAGACTTCATTCAAAAGTAAATGGACAGTGAATCTCCACTAACTTCTGAGGAGTTGCACAGAGCCACCCCCCTCAGGATGGGATCTGCATTCTTAATATCAAAACTTTCTTCTTTATCTGCTTTTTTGCCTGTTTTCTATACGCACAACCATGAAGGAAATCATATTGTCATAGAGTATGACGCATAATGAGGGCCTATTATAGTGTGTTTTTCTTTGCTGTAAAATGCATCTTAGTGTGTCTGGGCAGAAGAAAAGGGCATAAAATAAGTTCGGAGGGAAAATGAGAACTGAAATTAAAACAAACAAACAAACAAAAAAGTAAGAACTTCTTCATTGAAAGGTACTTTAGATACTGACAATGAAGTTTCCAGATGATCCAGAAAAGAAAGGAGTATGGGAAATACCTATAGAAAGTATTTCTGAACAGCAAACAGATGGTTGGGATGGGTGGTGTGTGTTTGACAGCAGCTACTCTGTGGAGTCATAAAGGAATACGAGACAACTGTTTGACCTGCTGGTGGGTTTGGATGGCAGAGATCTGTCTGCACTCAATATGGCACTACTTTATGGGAAGGAAGATATACAAATCCTCTGAAGAAGAGGAATACAAACAAACAGTGCAGAGGGAGAAGTATGACAGTCTTCCCCTGGTGAAACAGAATTATGCAGCTCCTCATTTACCAAATTATTACAATGGCAACTGTGTTGAGATATAGATATAGATATAGATATAGATATAGATGTTAGTATTTTTCTCAGTTCTGTTGTTACATCTCACCAGTTTCATTGCTCCTTTCTGTTTCTTCTTTCAACCAAATTTCTGACATCATTTCCTCCAAGCATTCTTCTAAAGACAATTTCTTCATCAGGGCCCCACAAATATCTTCCTGATTTGCGAAAGTGTCATCTGTATTTACACACATGTTTGTGGGTCAAAAACCAAGCTCCAAATCACTTCAGCATGTGCCTGCAATGACTTGCTGATGTCGACATACACCCACTTTGGGCCACGCACAGAAAGTGTAACGTAGAGAGCTCCATTTGCTGCTGCAGGGGCCTCTTGGATCATCATCGCACAGATTCCTGCAAATGCATTTAGGGAGGACACAAAGATTGTGCCACTGAACAGTCTTTGGGAGTTCTACACATCTGCCATTCATGTAGGCTTCCACATGAGCCTTTCTGCTTTGCTCTTATGCCCAGGATATTTGGGCAACATTACAAATATTGTACATGAAGTCAGTCTCTATCAAATGAAATCTTTGGAGTCACAGAACTGGTATTTTCTGCTGGGAAGCAACAGCACCACTGGAAAATTTCTCATTCACTTTAACCAAAAATTCAGGGTGCTTTTCTGACAAAAGTCATCTGAATCTTCTGTAATGTGATGTAGGAAAATGGTTCCCACTCTTCCAAATATCTTTGAAAGAAAGAGGGGTATGCAGGCAAAAGTTAAAGTAGTACCTAGATATTAGAGACCCACAAAATATTACTGCAGAAGCATGAATAATACAGCAGGACAAACCTAGACAGAAATTTAAAATATAATTTTGCTATGTTAAAATTTTCTCCAGGAAAATTCTCTTTCATTACAAGGAATCATCTACCTTGCAAGACTATTGCCATTCTATTACATATATCTGAAGAGAAATCAAAATAAAGCTATGAAAGTTGAAAGTACATATTTGGGAGGAAGGTTTTTGTACTCTAACTGGCAAGAATATTTCGGAAACTAGACAAAAATTTTCAAGGAGAACTGGCTTTTTGCAAACCTTATCAAGAACTGTGCTTTCTAAATGATAGTAATAACAAAGAAATACACCATGCCTAGGTAGAAAATTGTTTTCCTACTTTAAATTTGAAAAGAATCACAATGTGGAACAATGACTTCAACATAGCTGAAGCAATCTGTCGTTGTCCATGACAGCATTCCAGATAATCAGATGAAACTTCAATCAGTTCCCGGTTTGGATGAAAACTAACATTTCTGGCAGGTTTGATCCTATACAGAATGTATAAAACTCTGCATCTTCTGCCCATATATTGAAAAATATGCACTTAAGCTATCTCATTTTGCAGTTAAGTCCCCAAACATGACTTCTCACGCAACAGGATCAGGAGGCTGTAAGACTGTGAAAGACCTCTCGGGTAGCACACAGACAGCCGCTATCACAGCGTAGGGGATTGCAACAGAAACTTGTACAATGCACCAAGAAGGGTGATAAAAAGAGGAGAAAGACCTACTAATCTGAAATAAGTGGGATAAGTACATGAATCAAATCCTCTTTGCCAAACCGTTTTGACCAAATCCAGGAAAGATGGAAACAATTTTGCAAATGGCAAACCTCCAAAACAGTGATACCTTACATATGGTTCAGGGAATGTTTCCTTTGAAGTTAAAAGGCAGCCAAGTGTGAAATCTGTGATCAATATAGGAAGCAGAAGGAAAAAGCTAACCAGACACAAACAAAAATTCCTGATGGCGTTTTAATTCCACATGCTTTAGACAGGTCCCAGGGAAAAGATCAATAACTGTATATACTTTAAATAAACTGCATGCAAAATATGCAGTGTTCGTCCTTAATAGCATACTTGCTTCCCTTATCAGTTAGGAACTCCTTTATTTCAATTTTCTTTTTGTGCTCTGAAGTTTTGAAAGGATGAGATTTTATAAAATTAAATAAATTGACTCTTCTTTGCTAAGGAGTACTGCCGATATTTTTAAAGAACATTCAGGAGCTTCATGTAGCTACAAATATTTGCTCCTGAAGCATTTAGCAACTTTAGGAAGTATCATCCGCAATTAGAAGAAGAATGCATTACATCTGGAATTAGGTGAGATAAAACTTTATACTATTCCCACTGAAATTTCTCATGGTGAAATATTTGCTGCATGATTTCAGGAAGGCCTGGCTCCCAGTAATACAAATAATCCAGTTAGGGAAAGCTTGGTGGATTGTCTGAAACTACCTAAAACTAATTTTGCCTCGATTATGTCTTTCAGAAATGAAGTATTCCCAGCCTTGACTAGAGACAGATCTAAGGAACAAAGCTGGGCTCCAAAGATCAATTTTCCTAAAAACATGGCAAACATTTCAGTTTGTTTCTCTGATTTGTTTTTTCTGAAAATGAGATACAAAATTTTTGAATATGATATCTTCTAGCTAATACCTGTTGTGTGGCCATTTAAAATGGGAGTGCTTCAGCACCTCAACTCAACACATATTTAATATCCTGTCCATTTTTAAACAGGTGAACAGTGTTATTGATTTCAATAGTATCTCATATGTCTATTAACGAGATAGGGAACAGAAGAATGGCTGACCTCCCAGGGCAAACTCAAAACATAGACAGCAGTCCTTTCCAGTGTGCACTAAGCTGAGTAGGCACGGCAGGAGGCTGTTTCGGCAAATGTCACTCCCCTTGGATGAAGAAAGATTTGGGAAGCGTGGTCAGTCTTGTCTCAGTTCCTGAGAATAAAATGCAGGAAATCTTCCTGAACATCATTTTTGGACAAATGAAGGAGACAAATGAAGGAGATGAGATGGCTGGTTCAGTAAATAAGGGTATTAAAGTGGATGTCATTTACTTCGCCTTTAGTAAGGCTCTCAACACAGTCTCCCAGAGAATCTTTTCATCCTATCTGGAAAGGTATGGCTCATGTGCATGGAAAACTAGTTGGACTGCCAGCCTCAAAGAGCTCAAAATCAAAGGGTTGTCAGTTACTAGCGATGCTTCTAAGTGTTGATCTTGGTAAGGTATTGCTTAACACCTGCCTTGAGAAACCGGGCACAGCCAATCACTGTCTGCTACCAACACACTGCTGGCAGTAGGAATAGTCTTGGCCACAAAGCCTCAAGGCTCCATGGAGATGGACACCATCCTAGTGTAATGCTGTTGACTGGTGCCACTAGAAGGCATATACAAGAATTGCATACAGAAACATAACAGCACACATCCAATACGTAAAACTTACTTCATATTTACCTCAATTTATTTGCTCTTCATCTGCCTAGACATGTCAGAGCAGGGAGCAAATCTACTTTTTAAGTTTTTTGAAAACCAGCAGCAAGTGTCTGTTGTGACTTGGATCTCGGGGAAGTATCAGGTGGAGCACATTAAAGTACTTACGGCCACATATTAGGAACCCTTTCTGATTTTCATAAAATGGCCTCCTTGATTTAAGATTAGAAATCCAGGATGGGATTTTTTATGGCTAGGCAGACTCATCAAAAATGTTTCAGATCTCTCAAATTTATAATATGCCATTTAATTTTCATGAATTTGATGCACTGTTTTGACAAGTTTCTTTTGCAGAGGTAAATCCTGAAAAAGATGGATTAAAATCATCACTTTTCCTTTGTCTTCCATCCTCTGTTCTAGTCTTTTGGGTAACTACAGGTGTCCTGAACATTTTCTAAAGAGCTGGCATTGTGCTGTGCAAGTCAGGGCATCATATTTAGTTTTCGTATGTTCTCTACTCCCAAGTGACCAAGCACATTTGTCTAAGAATGCCTACTGTACATATGAAAATATATATGAAAATACGAAGGATTTATTGCCATTTTTCCATTTCTTTAAATATATGAATAGTATCCTAGGATATCTTATCAAATGTTAATTGAAGTGTTGGGAAGTAAATCTTTTTAGCAAAGTTATTCTTTTAAAAACTAGAAAATAATTGGTCTGGGAATATTCTTCATTACTTTTAGGGAAGAATAAAGCATTTATAAAAAACCAAACAAATCTGTCTGCATGACAGATGGTGCTGGGCATCCTTCTTGACACATACCTCCTCAGCCTCTGACTACTCTAAGAGACCTATGTACTAGCTTGAAAACAAACCAGTGGGAGGCACCAAGTCAGAATAACAATTTAATAGGGAAATTTTAAAAAAATAAATAAATAACGGCAGAAAACACTGGGTTAAACTAACAGAGTCAAGATACAACCTGACACCCTGTTAGTCAGGGTGGCGGTAGCAGTCTGATAAGATGGTGGTTGCAGTCCTCTTGAAGTGATGAGTGTGGTTCTGTCGAAGCAGTGATCCTGTAGAAGGGTCTGCTCTTCCTCAGAAGGTCCAGTGGTGGCTATGTAGCTCCTGTCCTCTGGGAATCCAGTGGAAAGGTTGTCTCTGGTGTTCAGAATCTCAGATTATATCCAGGATGGAATGCTCGGTTCCTCCTTCTAGGTGGAGCATCTCACAATGGGATGATGAGTCATGAGGCCAGGCGTTTATGGGCCCATTAAGCAGAAGATAGTCTGGAGAGAGTTATCTCTGAGTCATGCGGCAGGACAATGATGGGCCATTAACAGAAAGATAGTCCGGAGGGAGGAGGCAAGGAAACACTGCCCCACCTGGTTTCAACAGCTCATGAGGATGGTAACAGAATACACTGCAATCCAGGACAACCTACTAGGGCTTGTAGCGTATTAATTTGCATAGGTCTGTTTGGTGGTGCAGGAACACTGCAGGTTTTGCTTGTTCTCCTTGTATCTGCTCTAAGCCTCCATGAAAAACACGTTGTGGGCATTGGATTAGCAGCTTCTCTATGCTACAAGTATCCAGACAGGCTTAAGGTACACACAACTCATCCTAAAGATCTCGTTCATGCCAAATACAGTCATCTACAATAACACTTACAACAAATAGCTTTTGAGACTGATGTGAGACTGCTGTGGAGGGCACTGTGGATGAGAAGTATGGCATTCATATCCAGTTTTAGGTGTGCTTGCTGACTTTGTATCACAGGTATGCACTAATGCCCTTATTGATGAGAAAAACCTTGTATGTGAACCATAGAGCATCTGCTGCTGGCTTCTATTAGAATGGAGCTCCGTGAAACTATAAAATAACAACTCTCCTAATTTTTCTGTCTTGTTTTAATTTGAATTCATTCTTTCAGGAGGGAATTGAGTCTGATCATTGTCCATGCAAATAAAAGACTCCTGCAACTTACCACTAAGAGCAAAACCAAAGCAAAAGTAAACCGCCCAGAAAAAGCAATTATACCACCTTTGTGGCGTACTGAGTAATACATATACTGTAAACTACAGATTACCAAGACTGTACAATGAATTTCCAGATCCCTCCTAAGGACTGTCAAAAGCAGTTGCTAATACCACTAACATCCATTGACTTCAGAAGAAGTGTAATCAGGACAAAAAGAAGCACATCTAAGCAAGTATATATTGTCTTTTAAGAGTATGACTACATCAAGACCAGAAACGATACACTGAACTTCTAATCCAAAGAAAAGAAAGTATAATTTGCTCCTGTTTTGTTCTTTTCTAAGTACACATGAAGTAGAAATACAAAGGGTTAAACAACAATATATACAACAACGTATACTAACATAACAGTTTTTGATAATTCCCCTTAAAATATAACTATACATTTTTATCCATGTAAACAATATCTTATGACAAAACTTATTATTTTAAGTGAGGTTCCTTCAAAAAGAACACGTACACTTCAGCTGGCAGAGAAAACTTTCCAATAAAACTGAGGAGTATCAAATTTTGTATCCTGTACACAGCTGTGGATTTATCTTTACAAAATACTCAAAGGGCTGACTGAAGTCACCTTCTTATTAATGAACATCAGGCTTTGCAATTGTAAGTGGGAGATGTCTTTCAGCCTCTGAAGTTTGTTCTCTGAGCAATCTCCTCTCAAATTAGTCCTGCAGTTTACAAATATTAGTACACTTGGCTTTTGGTGACTGAAGTTCACAATGCTTTCTTAAAGTCTTTCACTGCCAACTAGTGATTGGGGAGACAAAATAACATGCATTTGAAGTGTACCATACTTTAAACATTTAAAGCAGTTGACTTAAGGGAAGGCACAAATACCTGAACATCTGCAATACTCCATTTCTTGCTTTTTAAAAAAGGATGCAAGGGCACAAATTGGTTTATGATTTGTTCATAAAACTATTCATATAAAATACAGTTATTACACGTTTCAATAGCTGAGCTGAGTACAAGCCGTTCTTCTTTAGTTGCATTTATATAATCCTTCTGGAAGGCAAGTCAAAGAACTGGACAAGCCAAAGAATTCGGCCTTAAATTTATCAAAAATATTAGTACTCCTGGAAAGCTAAACAATAATCTGATTGCAACCATGGGACAATCTACAATAGTCTTCTGGCTCTCAAGGTCTTGGCCCTGATTACACTTCTACCAGCAGCAAGGATGTGTAATTCAGCTGGAGGCAGTGTAAAATGAGTAGGTGAGACCACAATCATGCCTTTTGAGTCCAGTATCAACCTCTTCACACCTTATTTGAAAAAAAAGGGTTTTTCCTCTTGATTCATATTACACTTTTCTTCCTAGATATCCTGGCAGAAAACCAGTCTCTCTCTTTCTCTCTCTTTTACTTTTTTTTCTCAGAGTTACATGGAAATTACACAGCACATACAGAAGCTGCCAAGGACAGCTCTAAATGTCATAACAAGCATCATATTCCACATATTTCTTAACCAGCTTTGATGTAATGCAGGAATGATCAAATGGTCTTTGGCATGTGCAAGTGAAAGACACATCAATCTACCACGTCAAAGCTACAGCAGGAGGAAGCTGGTGTGAATGCCAGGAGTTTACTTTCCGGGAAATATTTCAGCCTTGAAGCTCTGCAGAGAGGAAAAGAATGTACTAGAGGCCAGGCTGCTGGGAGTCTAGGCAGGGACAACAGAGAACCATGATCAGTAACAGAAACAAAACAGGAAAATGCCTGTGACCTCTATTACAACACAGAGCACCTCAGTCTCAGTAATGCTGCGTTACTGACAGGTAAAGTGAGCATGAGTGTCTGGAGGAATACTGATTAAAATAAAATACAAGCCATCTGAGCCCAGTCTTTTGCCTCATCACCACTCAGAAAGCTGGACTGGATCGCTTACCCCATTGCTTCCTTTTTGCCTGTCAGACACAGCTGCATCTTCAAACTGTACCTCATGTAAAAGTGAATGAATCCCACATTTAAGAACAGCATCAGTTTGCATTGGTGTGTTCAGGAGACTTCCTTGTCATTCCAGGAAGTAGCAATTACTACTCTCATGAGAACAACCTCAACAGTTTTAGTGAAAATTTCAAAAGAGAGTGAATAAATTAAGAAAGGACATTTTTAACTTTGGTCTGTAAAATTCTGAGCCAAAATCCACCAAAGACAGCAGGAAAACCTGGTGCAGAACCTCTGCCGGTGCAGCTACACAGCTAATATCTGTACTCTAGATGCAGCCTGCAGACAAGAGTGGCTCAAGGGACTCATTTGGAGATTGCCATGTTGTTATCTGTGATATCAGCAAGCTACAGACAGACTTTGAAACAGTGTTTTTCTACCACAGTGGTACTCAGTTGACAACAGCAGTTTTTTCCAGGAAACTTTATGAGAATTCAGGAGAAAATAGGACTGTCCTTGCATTGATCTATTTGCAACACGTCTCATAGCTTTTTTAGCATCTCCTCCCACTATGGATCTTACTTATTCATGTATCCAGCCTCATTTTACTGCATCTCAGACTCCTATGAAGGCTTTTGCATCTTCTTAACTTTCATAATTCCAAAAACTGCTTTCAGGAAAAATTAGGTTTTGGTCTGCTTACAAGGACATTCCTACTTGAAGTAAGATTTTTAAAGTACTAAAAGCCCTGCAAATTTTATTTAAATGAAATGTTGAGCCACCCACAATGAGTTCAGAGGTAGCCAGTTTCTGCTGTGATTTACTTCTTTGCACAATGGTTGAGATAGATTGAGACAGGAAGGGCAAGTTCTTACTGCACCAGCTAGAGCAGCAGAGAGGCTTCAGGGAACATACGAAGGGAGGGAGGGAGGGAAGGAAAGAAATTAAGAGGGAGGAGCACTGTTTTTCCAAGATGGGAGGGGGATAATAAACTCTCATATCCCTTAGCAGAAAAACACAGGACCAGACGGAACATCGTAAGTTAATGTGTTCAAGTGCCCTGCTAAGACATTCCTGCTAACCTCAAGGTTATTCTATTGATGGCCAATTTATGCTTATTTGTTCATGGGGAAAGGCTGGGAAGATGCATTGCCTCTCCCTTATTTAAAACTCAGTGCTTGCTTATTGATAATAAAGGCAGATAGAAAAAGATGCTTGTTTCATTCTTATTTAAGCAACCCTTTTATCTAATTAAATCCAGTTCATGTGCTTTCCTTCCTCCCTCCTCCCAAATCTTTAGAAAAAACCAACATAGTCAAAACCTTCTTTTCACTTTCACTTTGTTAAAAATGTTGATTAAAAAAAAAAATAGAATTTCCTTCAAATGTCACTGAAAGTTAAAAATAGGAAGGTATCAGAAAAGGCTTTTATAGTGCAATCATAACAGTACCACATCACTGTTGAGCACCACAATTAAAATGATCCGTTATGACAGTGATGTGATACATCTCTGCCTTTGGTCTTTCAGGAAGTAGAAAAAAAAAAAATAGTGCAATTTTTGTTCTGTCTGTCAACCAATTTTTCAAATGGGGTACTCATATACTTTGAGATGCTATTCTTTCCTTTAGATGTTGTGATACAGGTATTTTTTAAACACATTTTTGAGATGTTAAAATAACATTATTATATAGCCACCAAATCTGCTAAGACAAGAAAAGTAAGACTAAGACTCTAGGGTACATAATACTTATAACTGGATCCAAAAGCCACAGTTTGTTTGGAAGACTCTGGCCAGGATAGTTACGTTGCCTTTTGTGAATTAGGTAAGAGTTGCAGGTGTGAAATTACTTTTGATATTTAGATAATTAAATTAATTTAGGAGACAAATTTGTGCTGACATTTATAAATGTGGATGCCGCTACAGTTCAGTCTGAAAATGGAATGTGAAAACCTTTCAAAGCTGAAGCATCTAAATAAGCATTTCTGAATTATAGGAATACTGTATTTTCTTTAGAGTGAAGGGCCATCAGAAGAGAACTGTTTTCTTAAAAAAACTTGTCCTGTTACATAATGCATAAATGGTTACAAGGGTTCAAAGTACACTAAAATTTAAGCAAGTTAATCTTAATTTATAATCAGTTTTACTAAGATATTCATGAATACTTTGTTCCTTTATTCTATGTGAATTAAGATCAAGGAAAATTGCAAAATTATAGGAATTTTTAGATGCATTTCTTAAGTAGATAAAAGGAAAAAAATTTACCATTGCACCAAATCATGAATATGCAATGAATTACACTAATGAATACAAACCTAAGTTTAAGGTATTTGAAGTACTGTGTTAAAAACTGAGGAGACCCTGGTGGCCAGCCTGTAAGTCCCATGCTCTTGAAGCTCCCCTCCAAGCCAACTTGGACATGGAATCATCTCTTTGTGATATGAATGTTACATAGTCCAAAACATTTGGTCAGTACTTCTTTGCAGAGAAGGCTTTGGGAAAATGCAGCTTCTTTTCTAATAGTTCTTCCTGCCAATACAGATGACACAAACTTGCATCCAACAAGATCAAGGTGTCTATTTCAGTATGACACCAATGGAAAAACTGGTGTAGGGAAAGATTAACCTCAGGGAGTAAGAGTTTAATTACTGCTTAAGCAACACAGCAATTTGCAGAAGAGCATGCTACCAATGTGTTGCATGAATCAACACTGAGTGGAACCTGAGTATATAATAATGACATTTAAGTCAGAAAGAAGGCAACAGAGGAAAAAAAAGCCAACAAAAAACCCATAGCTATCTGTAGTAAGTGAGACAGGGAGTGAGGAGGGATGACTTTTTTGCCAGGGCAGAGTAGGCTATTTCATATCATTACATGTGAAATGGAGCATTTCGAGAAAAAAAAAATTCCTGATGTTAATTGTAGAAGTAGGAATAACTGGAATATGGGGCAGGATAAAGGCCTTTTGCTGAAGATGTACTACTGAAAACACCCAAAAATTGACGGAAGAATTAACTGAAACCATTAGAATTTTCAGTTTTTCTACCACCTAGACCGTAACACTATGACCTAGACAGAACAGCTCTGTGCAAGACTTTGTCATCCTGCTGAAGTCAAACATCCATTGCTCCTTCCTCATCCATAGATCTAGTTGTTTCATTATAACACGAATCGGGTTGGTCAAGCGTATCACCCTTGGTAAATCCACACTGTCTGTTCTCAGTGACCTTCTTCTCCTTCATGTGGTGAGGCTTGGCTTCCAAGAGGACTTGAGCCATAATTTCCAAAGGATGTAAGCAAGGTTCACCCATCTAGTCCCCATGTATTTTTATGGGTTCAGATTTCTTCAGTGAACCCTTACTTGACCATCCAACACTATCTCTCCTATTTGAACACGTCTCTGGGCACAAGGCTTGGGAAGTGCTGATAAAGACAGAGGCATTTTTTAATCTTCTACCACTAACTTACTCAGCACATTCAGCCATGGGCCTACATTTTCATCATTTGTTCTTTTTGCTGCTAAAGTAGCAGTAAGCATGCCCTTGATGTTTATTGTCTGTTTCAGATCTATCTGAACTTTTGCTTTCCTACTGCCACCCATGCCATCATGGGCAGCCTCTGTATTCTTTCTTTGTAGTCTGCTTCTGCTTCTTATGTATGTCCTTTTTGCATTGGAACTGAGCCACATGTTTCCTACTTTGTCAAGCCATGATACATATTTTCCTGAGTCCTGGCATGGGCAACATTTTGCTCCTTATCAATAATACCCTGAGCTCCTTTGCACTTCCGTGATGCCTTCTACAGGATCTCACCATGAATAAGCCAAAGTCTTCTCTTCTGAAGTTGAATTTCTCCCTTGTTCTTTGCCTACCTCACCCCACTCAGGATCTTGAACACTGCTGCTCTATGGTCACTGGGACAAGTCTACCACTGACCACATCAAGAAACTACATCATCTCAGATCATAGTATTCAAAGGGCTGAGATACTCGGTCCTACAACATAGGTTGTAAAGATCACTCCTGTAAGGCTGAAGTCCCAGGGCTCAGAATACTTGCAGAGGAAAGTTCACTGTGCAGCAAAAAATGTGTTCATTTTCTTTTCCTTTCTAAAAAATGGAAGAAAAAGCAAAGACTGTACAGCATGTGTATATGGATTTCATTATTTAGGGGAATTTATATCAGCTTTTGCAAGATAGAGTTATCAATTCTGGCATGTCACATAAATATATTTATTCTTTACAGCATAGGGCACCGAAAGATTTTGAAGCCATGCTCTTATCCACTTCCCTTTAAATACCCAGCAATGACAACTGTACCAGCCTCCTACGAATTCACTGGCAGCTGTTTATTCCTTTATGCCTCACTGTCTTTCTCCACCCTGTTGTCTCTTAAATTGTAAGCTCTTTGTGGCAGAAAAGCTCTTTGTTCATTGTTTTGTGGTGGGTTTTTCTGAACAGCACCCAGAACAACAAGGAATGAGGTTCCTAAGCGTTACCATAATACTAAGCAACACATGTTCATAATTTTTTCTATTTTTGTATCTTTATAGGTGACATTTTAGACCCTTTTTACCCAGCTCAGCCAGACTCCAGAAGCTGCTCCATTCACATCTTCACAAAGATAGTGGTTTCAGCTGCAGTGAGCAGAAGATTGATCCAAATAATCTTCTTCAAATATGTGTAATGTAAATACTGCCCAATATGTCATCTACAGATATAATCAGCTTTCTGAAGAGAGACAGAGGCACAGAAAGATGACCATGTTACAGGCTGCTTTTGCCAGAGAAAGAAAGCAAACTGATCTTTGTTACAGTGAGTTGTTTTGTTCAAAAATAACAGAAAAACAAATCGGAAAGGACACAATGTTGTTCTTCATGATAGAGGAAGACAGTTCTTACTAACTTCCACTGAGGGATTGACATATTTGTACTTCAGTTTTTACAGTACACGCTTGGACCCAGAGAAAGGTTACCTTTCATTTTTGAAAGCTTTGGAACACCAGAACACCAGTGTTTCATCATGCCTTCAGTGACATACAGTCATGTAGAATAAACTTCACCTTTAAAAAAATTGCACAAACTCCGCAAGTTTTTACTTTCCTCACCATCCATGAAATAGGTACACAATTTCATGGATGGTGAAGAAAGTAAAAACAGTTTGTCTCTAAAGGCCTCAGTTCTTCTTTTCACAGGTTTTCACAAACTGTTTCTTCTACAATTATTTGGTAAGTTGAGTTCCTTCCAAAGCTTAGCAAGCGCTACCTAAAATGCCACTACATTTAGTGGCATTTTAGAAGACGAGCAACGAAATAACTTGCCTCTGGAGATGACACTACTCAGGTCACCAGAGAGGTGGTCCAACAGTACTGACAGTCACTCTCATCCCAAATACTTCAGTGTTTAAGAAAATGGTCTACAGCTATGTAGTCTATTCAAGCATAATCAAAATAGCCCAGGATTACAAGAACACTGATGAATGATTCTGTGTTCTCATCTGTGTCTGTATGTCAGACCAGTTTCGTTGTGGGGATACTTGGAATGGAACATCTTTTTGTTCCAGTAGTGACTATTCTGAGTAAGATTTGAATAAATTAGTCTCTGCTTCCACCAACATGAATAAATTTGCCAACACTTTTAAGCATCTGCAAATAAATAATAAAAAAATGACCTTTCATGAAGTCTGACTTGCATAACATTTTGTACTTTCTGTGTATTTTTCTTGAGAATCTCTTATGCTCTGAAACCTGGATGCATGCCACATGACTCCGTCAAAATTTAAATGATTTAGTCCTGTATTAAATATGTCTCTAATAAACTCCTGAAGCAAATTCACCACATTCACCTTACACCATGACATTCTATCAAAGTTCTAAGAATTAAGAAACAAGTATTATATCTGAAAAGCAGCAATAAAGCTCTTGTGACTTACACATGTAAAACATTTAAGGTGTGCCTCTCAGAATTTATTTTCATAATTTAATATTTTGTTCCCAAGTCTACTAGTTTTTCTGGGATGCTCATAGAAAACACTTTAAGACGTGACTTCTTTTTAACGCATGTGAAAAAGAAATAGCTAGATAATTTGAGTTCATTTTTAGGGGATTCTGCAAACCACAAAGGATTCTTGTGCATCATCTAACAAGGCTGGCTTTTCATGTTTGTTTTGCACTGAGAATAGAGTCCCTCACGTCTCTACTACCTTGTAGTACTCTAGCTATTTCCGCTAGGTCTCACAAGGGGAAAGAAACTAATGGACCAACAATTTTCTACCTCGCCCCATCAGTCTTGGCTGTGCCAGGACACCATGGGGTGAGACAGAAGAATGTGCTGCTTTTTCACAGCCAAGATCAAGTCCCTTAGAGTGATAAAAATCACCAGTGGTGACAAGTCGATTTATAGGGGTGATCAGAGGCTTATTGTTTACAGAGTGGCTTTTCTGTATGAGCAGCTTCTCTGAGATGGTCACCAAAATTGGTAAAGTCAGTGTTTTTCCTGCATCTACTGGTACTGCAATTATTTCCATAACACTAACAAGTACTTGATGTTGTTTACAATAATAGTGAATGCAGGTTTGAAGGGCAAGTGCCAAAGGTATGGAAATAGAAACAAAGGGAGACCTAGTGCATGCCATTCTAAATGAGAACATGTAACATAAAATTCACACAGCTTCAGAAGATCCAGGTGTCCACCTAGTGTTCCTCCAAAGCATTAATTTATGGGACACTCTCCCAGGAGCTCACAGAACTTTAATCACATTGCAAATTCATGTTGCCTGAACATCTGAACTAGACTTAAATAACATAGATTCAATAAAGTGCTGCTCCCCATTCTCAGTGAAATGATGTTCAAATATTACATTGTCAAAAGAGCAAGGCAGCTACAATTCCAGCTAAGAATAAAGTTCTAGGAAGTGGCAAATTTCATGTGAAACAACAACGAGAGACAGAATGTTTCTTTTGTCAGACAAGAAACAAAAGCTTCAAGGCACAAAGGAATCATGAAGGATTGATTACTTCACTGATATACTGTCTTCCCGAAGTGGGCACTTCAGCAAATCAGCAGTACTTACGATGACATCTACCAAAAAAAATGTAATACCACCTTCCCGAATTATTCATTTTCACAGACTATGTTTACTGAAACATTCTTTGTTTACTCATGAGATTGTGGCAAGGAAACTTAATATTTTTTGATGTTTCTTCTCGCTATAATGCCCATATGACCACATGAGTAGAGGCATCTAATAAAAGGAACTGGATGCTACAAGTGTAATTACTGAGAGGGCCAGACAAGCTGAACTATCCAGGATGTCTGTTTGTCTACAACGTGCATAAAGTAACTTTGTCAGCTAGCCATCGAATAGCCTACATGCATCGAAATAAAAGATTTTAGTTCAGATTGTATTTCAAAGCCCTTTTGAAAGTACTCTTAGTCCAGATGGTAAATAATGTTTCTCAGACTTTAGGAGTTTTAAAAGGATTTAGTTTTACAAGAAGATAAGCATCACAGAATTGCTGACACCAGAGTACTTGTATATAGACATTTGGCTAAACACAATGCAATTGAATAATTATTCTGAACTCTTGCAGATGACGGAGGCTTGGGATTCAAAGAGACCAAGAGGATTTTGGGATCTTGTTCAAAATATTCATGAACTACTGGATGGATCCAGCAAGCAGTGATTAGGCCATTGTCAGCCTGTGAAACTAGTCTGGCCATGTTTTATTGGGAGCAATGAGAAGACAGCTTCCAGATCTGCCTAGAAAGAACAGAGAAACGCAGTAAAACACCTACTAGAACTTTACAAGGGTTTGGACTTTATCTGAAAGAGAAGGGTGCAGGACTGTCAGGAAATAATGTTATCATCAAACAAGACGGATTTGTTTGGACCATGTTAAGTGTTGCTTTAATGTCCTTTTTATTACTTCAAGAACTGCTCTCCTTCTCCTATAGTAGGCTCAATTTCTACAGAGTGTGATTAAAGATGCAGAATGAAGCAGCCGCAGGAAAAGGAGCAGCAGAGAATGCGAGTTGTGCTAAAACCAGCCCCTGGCCAGATTGGTATTATTGCTGGCCTAAGTTTGGGCCAAAGAACAAATATTGTTAATAGTGAATTGCAGAGTTTGTGGAGAGGTCATTGGCAAATCAAAACAGTGCAAAAACCTAGAATTGATGTGGTAATCCATACATGCTGGGGCACGGCAATAAAATGTGCTGACAGGTACAACAGAGACTTACAAAAGTGTTTGTTTTAAGAGTGCATCTGCAGATCACACTATGATAGATAAATACTTTTTTGCAGAGCTTCATCGATAAACTGCATTTCATTAAATGTTTGACCCAAAAGGACAATTAAAAAGTATAAGCATGACAAAGGTATGTAACACTTCTATAATACTTAAAGCAGTTCCTGTGCTTTATGTTAGCCAAAGAACACTGTGAGGAAGCCTAACTCCTCAAATTATCTATGGAGGAGAGACGTATGCCTGTTAATTCGCTCTCAGTAGGTATAAAAAAATCAGTCACTTCTGAAGACATTCCATCAAGAGGAGTATAGGAATGAAATCCTGTCTAGAATACCAGAAAAAGACAGAGTGAGGGGAAAACTAAAACAAAGTTTAATAAGAAAATGTGGTCACTTGTAATCAATACCTGCAAAGCAGTGACCAGCCTTTGCAGGATTCCTCTTTACAAATTGCATCAGCAGTGTGAGGGAAAAAGGAAAACACTGTAGTCTTGGCAAGCAGGTGAATTTTTCAGCAGACCTCTTCTGGGCTTCAGCAAGTCTGGAGTTTCCCCAGCTCTGTCTCAGATTTTGCAGGAATTCCCATGGCATCTATATTGTTGGGGCATAGAATAGTTTAGGTTGGAAGAGGCCTTGCAGATCATTGAGTTCCAAACCCCCTACCATGGGCAGGGACACCTTCCACTAGGTCAGGTCGCTCAGAGCCCCATCCAACCTGGCCTTGAACACTTCCAGGGATGAAGCATCCACAACATCTGAGCAACACATTCCTGTGCCTTACCACCCTCACAGTAAAGAATCTTTTACTAATGTGTAATCTCAATGCATCCTTTTTCAGTTTGAACCCATTTCACTACAAGTGCAACAACTGATATTAGTGAAAGCCATTAGCAACTCTTCTGCTCCAGAAATTTTCCACTTCACTCCAGACAGCTCCTGCTCTGCAAGAGCCACTTATACTGGCTTGTACCCTATGCAAAAGTAAAGCTGGACTTGGATAATTTCTTCTGGTAACAGTCTCAGACAACTGGCTGGGTTGCAGTAAATTACCTAGAACATAGAGCTGTATTAGCTATAAACTTACACTCTTCAAATAAACAGTGAAGTAAAGGATACTAAAGATCATTTTAAGGTGGACTGGTGGAAACAAAATTAGTAGGTTGTCTCAAGTTTACATTTCATTCCTTATAATTAACTTAGACATCTAGTGGCTGTTCTCCAAGAAGACAGATACTGTGTTTATTTAAAAAACAATGGGTATGTGTTATATTTCTTAAATCGTGTTAAGAATCTTTAGTTACTAAAGAAGCGTGGGTTAAGTATTACAGCTTGTGTTTGCCAGTAGGGAAGAGGGGAATGATATTAGAAATAGGCATCAGTGTTGCTATGATCCAGGTTACCAAAGACTACTTAAGCCTGGATGTGGAGTTAAGCATCATTAGAATTTATGCTTCAGATGTGACCAATTACTAACATTTCTGATCTTACTTCATTTACTTACTGGCATTGCACTGCACCTTGCAATCTGAAAACTATTCTATAGGAAAGCAAGCATCTACAACACTCTCTTTTATCTATACTCAGTTTAATTATTTGATAGACCATGAATCATTTGATTAGGTTTGCTTCGTTTGGGTTTTATATTGTATTAGATTATCTGCGCTGCTCCAGTACAAAGGATGCCGCCTTAACGTCTTCCTTGTCCTCGTTTTCCAGTGCTTTACCACGAGGAGGAGCTGTAGGGAGCCTTGTAACGAGATGGAACATTTATCTTTGAACACACCCGCAGCAAGCATTTGCTCCAGACTCGGCCGCTACTGGTACAAGTATTTCAGACAACTGCTTACAACTCTTACGATCAGGATAAAGGCTGCACTAGACTCTTGTCCTCTGAAATTATCCAATGTGATTTCTATTCTTTAAAAAAACCTCAACAATTTTAGGTCACTAATAAATAGATTTAGCTATTTTTCTTAGCTTTTACTCTTTCTCCCAAATACATGATGAGTGGAACTAACTGTTAGTGCCGAGATTCATGCATAGTCACATGTGTGTCCATGCAAATGTCCCTTCTTGTAGGAAAGTCTATCAGAAGCTGAAATCTATATTTGAACTGGCTGAGTTCTCTCCAGAGAAGAAGGAAAAAATGAATTAGCATATATTACACTCCAGTGTCTTCTAAAAATTTAGTGTACTCATTATTTATAAATCCCAGGGGAGAAATTAGCAAAGAATTTCATTTGAAGCCTATAGAATTTTATGTTATTTCCTGCTCAGTTTTACAGCAGCTTTACTATTTAGTTATAGAGATGTAAAACACCAACAGCATACTGTGAACATCCTCTTCAAAGCAATAGTCATGACAAATATTTTACAAGCCAACCATGCTCTGAAATGTTTCAACTTTTATTCCTAATCCAGATTAATAGCAAATTTCTTTATAAAGCAGGAAAGGATGAGAAAATTACAATTTTTTCACCTGTTAACAGGAAATACATATATAAAAATTAAATAATGTCACTATACCTTTATTCTTTTCATTCTACTTCTGTTTCATCATTTAGCCCTCTCTATCATAGAATGAGATACTTGAGTCATTTCCTGATATTTCTCCTCTCCCTACCTTTTGTATCATTCTCTTTTTTACAATATATAAGCAGTAGAAATCATCTCACTCTTCATGTCTGTTCATCCTTCTGCTTCTCTGCTGCATGCTGCTGTCTACCAGCCTGACAGCTGGTGCCAGTGACTGGTATGATCTGGACACCTACTTGCTAGGAATTAGAAATAAGCTTGGTACAATTCCATTGCATGCCTCTTTAGGATTGCAAAAGAAATCCCTATTTCCAAACATAACATGTTCAAATATATCATCGCAGGATATTCAGTAAAAAATAAAGTTTTATTTTAATTGCAAGAATTTTACAATTTTGCTTTCAGTGACATAATAAATGGGATAATTTGGAGCACTGAGATGTTCCACTAACAGCTTTTATCACTGAAAGCAATGAATCACTGTCACTGCTGACGGTCTCTAGGCCATCATGGGAATTGGAGCCATACATAAAAGAGCTGCTGTCATGACCATAACTGCATACATCAGGTACTCTCTCCATAAACTAACACTCTATTTTCTTTGTGTACTGCCAAAACAGATCCAAAATCAACAACCAACATATTTAGAGTCTTCAAAGATAGACCAGTTCAAATCTTCTGAGAGGCAAACTACGGCTCTGCACCTTCCAAGTAATTAATATTTTAATGTTAAGGGAAATATCTGCAAAGCACTCTCCACACATGACTAAAAGCACTGGGCAATTAAAGGGTATTCATTACATACTGGAGAAGGAGAACCATTATCCTTTCCTCCACCAAGCATTTCCACCACGACAGAGAGATTAAATTCTATTGACTTACTGCAACAACACAAAATTCTTTGTCAGGCACAGTTTGCCCCTCTAATCATGAGGCAACACTTGTGGCTCATGGTGCTTATAGCACAGTTGGGATGCACAGATTAAGTGCATATGTGCAGGAAGGAGGCATCATGTTTTTGAACAAACTTTGCCTTGTTGTTCAAGAAACAATTTTGCTTATTGGTACAAAATGGGTGCCATTAGACTGAAGGATGATAACAACTTCTACTCTTGGCTACACCAAATCCATTTTAAGGAGCTTGGGTTTCTTTTTTGAGCAGAAACAATCTTGACCTTCATTTCAGCTACTGTTCAGGGCCATTTAATTGTTATGCTCAGGTTCTTTCCATGGGAAGTATAGGGCCTCAGGGCTGCCCCAGTTCATTTTGCAATCAAGCCAGAGCCCAAGTTCTCACTTCATTCAAAGTCATAAGATTCCTGATTTCCTTAGTGGTGACTCCATGGAATGGAAAGGTAAGTAACAATGGAGAGCCAGATCATTATCAAATGATAAAGACAGGTAAATGCTGTGGTCTCCATACAGCGACATGATTTAAAGGTTTTCTCTGTGATCTAAACAGCTATGGATTAGCATGAAAACCAAAACATTCTAAAACCTAGCTGGAAAAAGGCATTTCTATAAACACTCTCCTCTAAGAGAAGCATCTCAGCTATGTGGATTAACCTGCCTTAGATAAATATTGAACAAATTTTTCAAAACAACTAGTAACACAGGAGCATGTCTGAGGCTGGGTTGGTGGAGAGTAGGGGAGAGGCAGGAGAATATAGACTGAGAGGGAAATTTGAGAAAAGGAAATAAGAGGTATCGAAGAAAAACCTACAGGAAGAAAAGCAATAACTTACTTAAGAAAAAACAAGGGACACTAGATTTTAAGTATCAGGATTTCATAATTTTGACCAAGTATAATAAATAAATTGACTTAAATTGACTCTCAAGTTACAGGACTCCTTAAGGGGTGAGGAGTGTGTGTGATTTCCCTTAGGAAATTACTCCTATTATTCTAATGATTAATAGATTCATTTATATGACCTGCTTATCAACCCAATTTAGAACAGAAATTATAACTTTAAAACAAATTAAATAAATCAGTTAGGCTTTACATCATTTCAAAGTAATATACCTCTAGTATCAAACCGTCTAGGTAGCAGGTTTACTTCTTCATGCTCATAAGATTCATATGATATAGAGGCATTTCAATCCAATTCAACAGATGTGGACAAAGATGTAGAGTCAGCTGTTTTGTTTGCTATTGAGCACAAAACTGATGTTATCAGAGAACTATTATAGCTCAATACTTTAGCATATCTATTCAAAATGGAATGAATACCATATAAAATTTTCTAGACTGAATTCATCTGACTTTTTATCATCCAGTCACTCAATATCTTGATGTCCTTATGCATATCTTTTCCATTGGCATGTATCATTCCTGTTGTGTTCCTACTATTCCTACTCCATCAAGAGTTGTTGGGCCAGTGGATGAGGAAAGAGCAGTGCATGAAATATGTTGTCCTGGTTTCAAGTGGGATAGAGTTGGTTTCCTTCCTTGGAACTGGCATGGTGCTGTGGTTTGGATTGACGTTGAGAAAAACTTTGATAACACACGGATGTTTGTTTCTAAGCAGTGCTTACCCTAAGTTAAGGACTTTTCAGTGTCCCATGCTCTGCTAGCGAGGAGGTGCACAAGAAGCTAGGAAGAAGCATGGACAGCTGATGTGAGGTGGCCAAAGGGATATTCCATACCACAGACATCATGCTGAGTATATAAACTGGGGGGAATTGTCCAGGAGAGGCCAATCACTGCTTGGGGCTGGGTATTGGTCAGTGGGTGGTGAATAAATGTGTTCTGTGCTGGTTCTTGGGTTTTACTTCTCTTTTTGTTTTTTCCCTTATCATCATCATCATTATTATTATTAGCTTCAGTTATTAAGCTGTTCTTACCTCAACCTGAGAGTTTTACCTTTTTTCCAACTCTCCTTGCCATCCCATCAGTTTCTGTGTGTGCGTGCTGAGTGAGAGGCTGTGTGTTACCTAGTTGCCAGCTGGGGTTAAACCAAGACATACATACTGACTAAAATTGACCACAATTTCAAAATTAAACTTGCCTTAAAGCAGAGACAAAGCAAATAAGAATTACAAAGGAAAAATATTATGTATTAGGGTAGCTTCCAAGAACATCATCAACACCCCAGAAAATCACTAGCTCAAAATTAAAGAGGAATCACCAGCTTCTGACACCTGAGTTGTGCAAGCAGTTCAAGCAAAGCTCCTGACATGGACCTACACCATACCCTTGTCAATAGATTTATGGTGCCCTGGAGTCTGCTAGGTCATCCAAGCCCTGGGCTGTGGGAGGAAATGAATTAGCAGGACCCAGTCTCCAGATTACACTGGGTACAAGCAGAATGCCCTGCTGCATTTAACACCAACCTGTGATTTACTGCTAAAACTCCTTTGCTGACTCTGGTCACTACGTGGAAAGGTGAAGTAGTGAAGAAACTAAGTCTTACTAAACATATGGATGCAGTCCAAATGTAAATGTTTCAGCAATCATGCCATCTCAAAGAGTGACTATGCTCTGAGCTGTGTCAGCTCCACTATTTTTGTGGAGAGAGTAAATCAAAATGGGAAACTGGTCCATCTAATGGGTCTCCTTGCGTGGGTTATTTTTTAACTGGCTCACTTCTCTGATCTGGTTCACTGAATGCCCACAATGGGCTGTGCAAGGGTGAGCACAAATAAGAAGTAAAGAATGCTGCTGCTTACAGTCCATCAAGGCCCAGAGAATCTCACACATGAGAAAAACGTTTACTACAATAATTGTTTGATGGAGGACGAAGCTTGTGATGCAGACTTTTGCTTACTGGAACCATTAATAGTTTCACTTTCGTCTGTCAACAAAAAAATGTGTAGGGATTTAATATCTTCCCCTATCTCTCTGTCAAGTTTCATTTTAACATGCTAATTGATGCAGATTACTGTCGCTTTATAATATGCTTCCTAAAGGAGCCAGGTAACAGCCCCATTTATACCTACTTACAGGTATACTGCCTTCTGCAAAATAAAACATTTTAGCAATATAAACAGCCCAAGACAGAAAGCATACCACATCCCTCAAGGCTATGACAGAAACCGAAACAAATCCCCCAGAGGCAGTGCATTAATGCTTTAATGTCATAAACTGACATAACTGCTGCTGAAAGAAGCAACCCACTGCCTGTCAGGCCCCCTCACATCTCCCTCCTTGGCACCAGCATGAGTATGCATTCATCTGTGTGATGGAAAGGATAAGGTGTTTGATCTGGGTCACGATTAACCTTTATTCATTTACTTACTTGGGTTTTGCCTGGTTAATTGTAACTCAGATCAATTCCCTGAACCGGGTCAATGTGCGGCCATGAAAACAGCCCTGTCAGCAGAAAACAAGGCATGGGAGTGAACTAGGAGGGACTGAGGAAAATAGAGAAACTGCTCCTTTCAGTAGCAGTGTTTGCTTATTCTGGCTTAAAGTTAAACTGTGAAATGATGGCCCTAAATAGTTTGGGGGTCTTTTTTTCAAATGAAAGCGCAAAAACGGGAGTGCCAGTTCTTTGGCAAAAGGGTCTGATGAGCCCACAGCCAACACCTGCATCATTTAAGGGTTCAGGAAACTAAAAGGGACTCCAGCTTAAGAAGATTTCAATTCCTTTAATTAACAACAATTCTGCCATTTGTTGATTCATATGTTAAATAAGACTCCTGTAACTACATCTCCTGATTTAATTCCAGGCAATAATGTTTCTTTACCAGGTGCTTTTAGTGTGAAAAACCAGTGGAACCCAACATATCACTTTACACACCTTCAAACAGGATTTTCTCGTTTCCTGCACTTGCAGATTATTTTTAATGGATATCTTGCCAAAGTACTGACAAATGAGATATGATATGTAACCTTTCACAAACAGTTGTAGAACTTCAGAACAGGAGGATGAGAATGTACACATTCCACAGATTGTGAATAGGGGTTGCAAATCTACAACATATTTGAAAACATACAGGTCTTTCAAAAGCTAAGTACCTAGATTTGTGTGTTACCGTGTAAAGCTCCACAAAGTATCTTTGAGATTGCTTTTCATGTTATTTCCTAAAAAAAAAAAAATATTATTTGCAATTGCACTTTTGTTTCTGTTCTGGTTAAACATCTTTATAATAATATTCCTATGCCGCTTAAGTGCTCATTCAATAAACCAAGCAAGCTGATGAGGAAAGTGTAGCAACTTCTGAACACCAATACACTGGTTACAGAGAGAGGCCTTGAAACAAGATTGCCAAGTAGTTTCTTTAAACCTGCAACCATGACTTGCAAGAGCAGCTAAGTGCTGGTGTTAAGAAGCCCAAAAGTTACTATGATGATGACTACAGAGCAAACAGCCTTCTCCAGTGTCTGAATACTGTAAGTAAATAATGGATGACCAAAGAAAATAGGAATCTGCCCATGTTCTACCTACAGAAAATTGTACTAGACCCTGTACAACACGGGCACATCCTGCAACTGTACTGTAAAGGGATCAGAAAGACTGTACAGTGAATTCTGTAAATTCTGAAAGAGAATATTGAGAGATATTACAGCATGCAGAGAGAAGAACTAAGCAATAAAAATACAATGTGACAGCTAACTTTATGGCACACTTGAGGCAAGTCCTTCAATAGCAGTATAGTGCCTAAATAACATACAGTAGTTTCCAGACAGGAGGCTTAGCCCCCCAGATAGTCCTTTGTGAAAATATTTCAGTGAGGTAGGCCTAAACTTCTAGTCCAGTACATAGGATCTTAATAAAAATTATATGTATTGTCCAACCTTACTGAATGCTGAGAGTTTTGGAAAGATTCATTATTCAAGATAGAAGAGATTATATTTTTATTAGATGAGGATAATCTGCAGCTAGATGGGATACATTAATTTACATTCATGGTAAAAGAACTGCAGTGGCTGGGGGTAACAGGGATGTTTTGGGATGGAACATTAGGGCAAAGCGTGAGAAGACAGAGATAGCTCAAGGCATGTACCAGGTGGTCAGTGGAGGTGACTACTGAGAGTTGTGGACCAAGAACTTGGTATTTTAGATCCAAAGTAAGCACAATGCTGCAAAAAGGCCATTACTCCAGAATTAATGATTGCATGAGAATGAACCAGCAATCCGGACAAGAAAAGTGGAGTATAATTTGTTAGCTCCTGATTAAGTCTCATGTTTATATTTCTCTGCTGGTAAAAAACTCTGTTTAACTAAATAGGTCAAAGTCTAATTCCTTCTTGAGTGTCAAGAACTGAGCATACCTTTGATGCTGAAGAAAAAACAGGGCCCACGTAAACAGGAGGTTCCAAAGCCATGCTTACAAAAACATTGGTGATTAATGTCCTTTGCTAATACCGTAGTTTTTTACACTGTAGCAGCAAAACTATGAAAATCCCTCTCCCGTATGTCTGAAACAGGTTGTCATCATCAGTGCAAAAATCATGCTAATATCATCACAAATTAAGTCCTGTAGGATTTATTGGACTGGTTTTCAACAGGAAAACCATTTGTTATGGAAATCAAGTTCTGAATAATAAGTACACAACACATCTGCTTTCTGGATAAACACTTCCATCAAAGAGAGAACAGCTGCCTTGTCATGGTAAAGAATTGCAAATATTCAACTCCTTAATACTGAGTTCAGTCCAGTAACATTACAAAAAGCATATTTTGGAAAATCTACAGGAAAAATAATCAAACACCCAACACAAAGACTACAGAAATTATTGCAAAGATGCAAGAATTGTCATCACAGAAAAAAAAAGATGATAAAGATGATTGTGCTGGTCAGACTGTAGAATATTGCACATATGAAGAAGAAGAAGCTGGTGATCCAAATTTCTTGAAGAAACTGGTGATGTAAATGATAGAATGATCACCTCAGTGTATCAAAATCAGCTTTGATTGTGTCAGCAGTGTTCCTCCCTTCCAACACAAAGTTATGCAAAAGGCTTGTATCAACACGTCAGAGACCCTGCAATTAGGCTGAAACACAGCACATAAGTATAGATTGCAACAGGCAATCATTCTGCAAACAAAACACCAGGATCTGGTGGCCTGAAAACTTAGTGCATGATTTGGTGTTTGATAATAAGGGCCCAGTGTTTTCTCTAGCATACCCATACCTCATATTTATTAGGACAGGACAGAACTGGCAAAATGTACCTGTGCCCATGTATAAAGGGATAGAACAAAAGAGCATAACACTGAGCCACACTGAAAGTTGTAAGGTTTGTGACCTTCCTCCCGCAAGATCACACTTCCAAGAATAAGAACACATCACAAAGAAGAAACAGTTAAAAACATGCTTAGAAAAGAAACCATATTGCATATGTAAGGAAAAGATAACACCACCTATAGGGTAGAAAGAGGTTTATGTAATGAGCTTCTCATAAAATGGGGGGTGGGGGGGGAAGGGGTGGGGTGGTTATGTATTAGCTCACCTGAGCAGTCAGATGAATGCTAGGAAGTTGAGAGAAAGACAAGAGAAGAAAAAAGAGAAAAGAAAAAAGGGAGGAGAACACCTGGAGATACAGGTTTCTAGAGACAGACACATACAGCAAATTGCACTCTTGTAGACACAATACTTGGATTGTGATCTGTATCTTAGAGAGGTGATGAGAAAAAGAAGTCGCTGAGGTTACGATTTCTCTATAGCCCTCTCTGTAAGCACTGAATACTGCTGGTGTCTGTATTTTATCCTGTAGTATACAATCCATCTTTGAATGCAAAGATGCCTTTTTGCAGTCTTGAGGCAAAACTGAAAGATGTTCATGCATTTTCAGAAGTTCCAGTGGGACTTTATTAAAAAGGCTGGCTTATTTAAACTGACATACATTCAGCATAAAGAAATTAAGCAAAATTAAGCTCCTAGACAGTAGCACAAAATGTGAAGATGAACTAAAAAAGGAAAAGAATATGAGACTTTTACCCAAGGATAAAAGTGCAGCCAGGAAAAAATCTTCATCTTACCATTAATAATAAAATGCTAGAGAGGACATTGCCATGAGGGACTTGTTTGTCAAACAATAAATCTGAAGCTAATAAATCATTACTAAATGAGTCCTTTAGGGAGCCCTCTCTAGATTCATTACTTTAGTGCTAACAATACTACTACAGTAAACTTTCAGTTGATACTCATTACATTGCATTTCTGTAGTGATTTTTCTGGCCTTTACAAATAACAAGACTAAAGTTGTTGTGTTCATAAGGTTTTGGTTAAAAAAAAAGTGTTCCTATAACTTGACCAAAAATTGCTGGCATTTTAGAGCCAAATTCTCCTCTTACTCACAGAATAAGCCTTGTTCCTATATCTCAGAGCAAAACTTAGCCCACAGATTCTCTACATGTTCAAAATACTGTCTCTAACAAGTTACATACTTGTAAGCCATGAGTTTTGCTTGATTAGGGGAAAATAAGGATATAGATCAACAAGAGCGTTTACTACAACACCTTCAGGAAGGTGCTTTTAAAGTCTTCTACATATGTGAAATGATTTCACCTCACAGCCCTGTCTAGCAGAGATGTAAATTGCTACTGAGAAGATAAGCCACAAAGAAATACCTGCTTTAAGTAGGCCTGCTACAACTGTAAACCAGTAAAGATTGTGTCTGAAATTGAGAAATGCTAGGATCTGTAATCATGAGTAAAAGTCAAGGTCTATCAAGTTCAAAGAAGAACACCTGTACTTGAAACCCAAGGCAACGTTAGGAAAAGTCAGCTACGTGTGATTTGACCCAGGTCACACATCATGACCTTCACAGTATGAGGGGAAAAAACTGTGTCACCCTGATTGTTAGTCTCTAACAGTTACGTACTATTTGGAAAACTGCAATAAAACATTTAAGGAAGGGGAACCCTGAAGGTCATTAGCAGCTTCAAAACATTTATCCTTGAGGAGAGTCTTAAATGCATTTACTTTTGGGGAGGAGGGAGGGGAATCCCCAGGACTAAAAGGTGATTTTATTGGATGTCTTTTGAAAGGACACTAACAGAGCTGAGTACCGGAATTATGAGGATCTTCAGAGCTCATAAGCAAACACAGAAACATCTTTCACAGAGCAGATAACACTGGCAAGGGAAAATCAAATATACCTTCAGGAGATGAAGATGAAAGACCAAAAGCTGAGCAATAAATAGTGATATCTTTTAAGCTAGATGGGGCAGACACTAGTGTTTATTCTGCCCTTACGCAGTGCCAGTGCCACTGATGTACAGACACCAAGCCAACCAGCGGCCTGCCAGGTGATTTGTGGGCACAAGCAACAATACAAACATTTTAGGAGCTACCTAAATAGAAAGTCAGTACAGTAAGTGGCTCTAATTAATGATGCAATGCCCACTACAAGCTGCTTTTGGGGGGGACTGAGGCAAGCCCATGACTTTTGCCCATGAAAGGGCTCTGGTTTCATATCAATTCATTTTCCACTGATTGCTATGGTGACCTCGGCCGCCCACCCGGGTTGCGCCACAGCTGGTTCCATTTCTGACCCTGCACAATTTGCAGCATGTGGAACTGCCTGGTCTTCTTGTTACCCTTGCTGTAAGTGAGTTTAGGGTCCTGAGCAGCTCCTAAAGCACCTTTAGCCACTCACAAGTTTAAGGGACTGGATGAGATTTATCCAAGGGTACTGAGGGAGCTGGCTCACTAAGCTGCTCTCCATCATTTATTATCAGTACTGAGGGAGCTGGAGGTGTTTAGCCTGGAGGAGACTCAAGGGTGGCCTTACCACTCTCCACAACTGCCTGAAAGGAGGCTGAAGCCAGGTGGGATTGGCCTGTTCTCCCAGGCAACCAGCGACAGAATGAGAGGACGTAGCCTCGAGCTGCACCAGGGGAGGTTCAGGTTGGACATTATGAAGAATTTCTTCACGGACGAAGTTGTTAAACATTGGAATGGGCTGTCCGGGGAGGTGGTGGCGTCACCATCCCTGGAGGCATTCAAGAAACAATTGCATGAAGTTCCCTTAGTTCACTTGGCGCCATGGTCTAGTTGACAAGGTGGTGTTGGGTCATAGGTTGGACTCAGTGATCTCAGAGGTCTTTTCCGACCTAAATGATTCTGTGATTCCCGGGCATAGCTTCGAAGCGCCGCCACACACCGCAGCACCGCACCTCTTCCACCCACAGCGCCGTGACGGCGCTATCGCCCAGCCCCGCCCTCAGGCCGCCCTCCCCGCGGCGATGGAGGCGGTGATCCACCCCCGGGTAGAGGGGGCGGCCGCCACCGCCCAGCCCGGGGCGCGGCCTCCCCGGCGGGGCGGGGTTTGGTGTCTCCTCCCCCCTTCCGCCTTCTTTTCCCCGATTATGGCGTCCCCGGCCCTGACCTTTGTCCGGAGGCTGTGCTGGCGGTCGCTCTGCGGGACGAGGTGAGTGCCGATCGCACCGGGGCTGCCCGGCGGGGCCCCTCAAGGGCCGGGTCGGCCGGGGCCGGCAGCCGCGGGCCGGGGTCGTCTGCCGGGGGCTGGGCAGCCGCAGCTCCCTCCCGCCGGGGCTCGGCGTGCAGAGCAGGTGCTGCCCTGCCCGCGCCGCTGGATGAGCCGGGCTGGCGTTCCCTGGATGGCCCCGGCGTTAGTGCGTCGGGCCGGGCGCCGCTCTCATCCTGAAAAACGGGGGAAGTCTTTCTGCTAAAGCTGGGGACACCTCCGGCCGTACCAGCCACCTTTAAGTGTTTGAACACAGCGTGGGAGTGGGAAACCTGTGTTTGATGCCTTCCTGAGGCGAATGTTTAACCAGCAGAAAAATTGTTGGTGAGGTATCCAAAACCGTACTGAAATGTAGAGGAGAATGTGTTTTGGCCTTTTCTTGTTTTCTGTATTTTATTTTACTTTACCAGGCCCATCGGTCATATAATCATAGAATGGTTCGGGTTAGAAGGGACCTTCATCTAGTTCCGACCCTCCTGCCCGGGCAGGGATGCCTTCCACTAGACCGGGTTGCTCAGAGCCCCATCCAGCCTGGCCTTGACAAAATCAAGTTTAATTGTGGGTCCAGCTAATTAGGGCTTCTTGCTAAGACTGTTTTGGCTTTCCAAATAATCATGCAGTATCTTCTACGCCTTTATTTATTGTATACTGTCTCTAAGCTGTTTCCAAATAAAGTGTCACGTGCAGGAGTGTGCAGTGTAGGAGCTGTGCACCTTCAGGGTTAGCTGGGCAGTGGAAAGCAGAAGGGATGGCTTGAGTTGCAATTACACTTGGAATTGCGTGATTAACATTTTAATTGAAATGGCTGAATTGGAAATTCCTCTATAAAATTGCTTGTATGTGAATAAGAATCACAAAGTATGCTAATTCATAGAATTTCCTCTTCCAGTCAAAAATAGCTTAATACTAAAGGAAAAGCAAGCATTTGGTGCGTTAAGTATACTTGGTAAACAAGTTCCTAAATGGGATAGTGAAGCAAGCATCATCATATCAATAAAGATGTGTGATACTCTGATTGTTAAAAACATTCATATTTGACTGTTATAATGCACACTTTCATATGTGAAATGCTTTTACTCAAGTATCCAAGTCAGTTAGACACGAGTGCATCTTGACCAGAAGACTGTAAGACATTTATGCATTAAATTGTAATATTTTTCACCCAAAGCTTTGTAAGAAATTATTTGAAGTTAAGTACATGAACATCATAAGATAGAGGGAGAAAAAAGAGAATTGTATGACTTCTGCCCTCAGTTCAAAAAAAAACTCTCTAGGCAAGCTTTCTCAGCTAAATAATATTAATTTAATGTAGCTAAATTGTTACAGTGAGAGTGAGGGAAAGCAGTTCTAAATTGGGAAAACATGTAAAAGACTGGCCTGCTGATCATCATTGGGCTGGTGGAGTCACATCTATTTGAAATGGCAAGATTCTCTATGAGATAGCAGTTCATACATCAGTATTAATAATGGGTTCATGCTTTTGGTGTTTTAATCAGATATACTAAAGGAAAGTAGTGCAATTTTTCCAATGCCAGAGCACCAGACAGATGAGCTTTGTTTTCTGTATTAGCAGTATGCAAGCAGAATTATATCAAAGACACTAGCAACATTGCTGTGCCAGTGAATTTAGGAAGCGTTTTTTGCAGTCTAAACTTGGAAAAAAGAGTCGTATCCTTGGAACAGGGAAAGAGAAAGACTTGTACAAATTAAAGGCAAAATGCAAGGATTCCTCTGACTTTGTTTTGGTTTGTTTGTTTTCCTAAGCAAGACATTCATAACCCTTTCAGAAATGGAATTTTGAGTTCCACAGGCTCTTCTTTTCCTGCCACGTTGCAATATATAATATTTCAAGTTTGAATTCATTTGAGGAGGGGGAAAGCTGACACAAGTGCACATTCAGAAGAGTCTTACTGGGGCTGTACGTACTTGACAGTCTTTGCGTTCAGATCTTTGAGGTTGGAGGCCCCGCAACACCACTGCTGTGAAGCCATATCTGGTCAGGCAGACCACTGGGCACTGAATGCTTGCTGCTGGGAAACCTGCATCTGTGCTATCCTTGTTCTGAGGGGTTCCTTTGGTCTAGTTGTCGTGCGATCCCAGCACTGAATGCCTGTCTGTGGCTGGAGGACATCTCCCAGTTTTATGTAGTCTAGAAGGGATCTGACTTGTATGTGCCAAGACAGCTGTGCTGCACAATCCAAGGGAGTGGAGTTGGCAGCAGCTCAGAGACTTTCTCCAAGAGCACTCTTCTGGTCAAACTGAGACAGTAACATTGTCACATGCAAACTTCCAAGTGTAGTCCTTGGTTCAGCTATTTCAGCAGCTTTAAAGGAGGTCAGATCTTGTCAAAGACCAATTTTCCATGAGCTACTCTTTTATTTCTCAGAAAAGCCTGTTTCATAGGAGCACTATTAAATGCTGGTCTTTAAGTAAAGTGAATTGAAAACCAGTAAATTTTCTCTTACGCTGTTGGCTGCTTCTTGCTTTTGTAGCCGTGTTGGTCTTTCCCTGTTCCTGATTCCTGCTTACAGTAAATCTCTCCTTACTACAGTATCTAGTTTTCAGCTTGGGAGGCAGCAGTCTTAAGAATTCAAGTTCACTTCCATCTGTCTCTTGAGCAGCATTCCAAATCTCTTCTTGGCATCCCCTCATCATCTCATGACAAAACATCTGGATGTTTACAGCCCACCCACATAGCAGGAGCTCAGGTGTTATAAAGTTCCAGGACAATACACAACAGTCCTTATTCAGCCCTCTTGTACTTCTGCCTGGGAGTTAAATGATCCTGCTCCCTGAATTGCTTACCCTTTGTTTGGTAGTGCAGTTGCATTTGTTGGTCATTATATCAGGGGCCCTTTGATACATTTATGGCAAAGCAGGACATTATAACCCTTCCATCTCCTCCTTTACCTCTGTCTAACTGCAGCCCTGTAGACACGTAGAGAAGAGCTATGGGTCTTTTCTGCCTTGCCTCCCACTAAGCCAGTCAGATGTAAAGTCCTGGGTCTTTAGGGCCCAGAAGCTTTGTCTTTGCCCTGAAACTGTGCTTTTATGAGGAAGCTGCTCCACTGAGGGTGGAGGAAGAACTGATCTCTTGCAGCTGAGAGATTATTTCTTGTTTCATCAAATGCCTGTGCTCAGGGCCTCATTCAGTGGGAAGCAGTTCAGTATTCCAGGTCATTCCCTGAAAAGGCTTCTTGGTTGCTGTTTATGTTGTATTACCTGCATCACAGGTTTTTGTTTACTTCTTTTTAATATGTGAGGAGAGATAATATTGGGGGGAACTGTGGATGCCAGCACACCCAGAGGACATGTAAGCCTTGCCTTGTGGAAAACATCTTTGAGTCTGCTGTCATCCTGGAGGTGACGAGTAAGTCTGGTGGTATCCGCTTTTCTGTTCTGTTTCTTTTTTCCAGGTTTGGCCATGAGGACCTGTTTGGCCTCAGAGAGAGTCTGCCTTGTATCCCTGTGGTGGGAAATGTCTAGTCCTTTCTGTCGATCTTACTCAGATAGTTGTGGTTGGGTATGGACATACAGATTTTAGTAGCTTTGTTCGGATGTTCTCATGCTGGCTGAGCAAAGAGGACACTATTGCCTCTTCACCTACTTTCCTCCTACCAGGGCCTATTTCTGTATTGTAGCAGCTGCTTTCCTTTTCTTTCCGGCTGTCTGCTGTCATCCCTAATCCAATTCCCTTTTACAAGGAGGAAGACGAGGTTTTTGTAGTGTTGTTTTCAAGTAATAGATCAGACTATATTCTTAAAAACTCTGTTTGCAAACACTCCTGAGTCTCCTGGGGGTCTGTACCAAAACCTCTGGTGCTGGCAGTAGAAGTTGCTTTTATGCCTGAAGCTTTTCCCCAGATGTAGGTGAGTTGGGTCTTGTTTCCCTCCTGATCTCAGTGTGGCATAGGCAGCAGATGTCCTGCAGCCTCCCAAACATCTGCCTGCCAACTTCCCCACCCACTAGCGGTTGAGTGGGAATGCATCCTGGCTCACTGACATGGGAAAAGTGTCCACATACAAAGGCTGTGTCTTATCCACAGTACAAAACACATACCCTGATCCTACACCACAAAAGCCCTGTGGAGTATGTTTTTACTCCCTGTTGCTGTCTTACACAGACTCCTGTGTTTTGGTTTCTGAGTCTCTAACGCTTGTGCCTCTTGGTGCTATATTTCAGGCTGTACCAATGCACCTTGCTCGACTCTTTGCTATTCCTATCAACCAACATCTTTTTCTATGACAGATTTCCGTTTATCAGCTCTCCTTGGCTTATGCTGGATTCTGTAGTGCTCAGGTACTCTGCTCTGCTCCTCCTGCTCGAGATAACCATGCTTATCTTTAGTAGGTCAGATCTGTAGTTCTAGTTGATGTTGTGAGTTATGTGGGTCACAGACCCTTGCCTGGGCACCAGAAAAGCAAGCAGAGCACATACCTGCCTTGATTTTAAACTTACTTTTTCCCCAAGCTTAGTCTTTTCTGTGTTGGTGCAAGTCAATAGTAAGTTTAGAGAGCTCATCATACTTTACTTACCTTTTAAGTAGTAATATTTCTTTTGTTTTATGTATTAAAGAAACCACCTTCTTTCCTTTCTTGAAACCTTGTGCCATTTGACTTTTGCAGTAAGCTTTTGCAGAATACTAGTAAAATCAGCTTCTTCTAGCATTTGTAAGGTAACTTTCAAGTATTTCAGAAAGGGTCTTTATACCACCAATGGATCTTGAATTTCTCTTTAAGGCCTAGGATTCTGAAACACAGCCATTGGAATAAACTAATCCACTGTGGGCTTAACTAGTCAAAGGAAAATGAACAAATAACTCTCTTAATGGGAGGCTTTCTCTGCAAATACTCATGTTAATTGCAGGGGTTTTTTGTTTGCACATGCTGGTTTACCAATACAATTTAAAAGATAAAAGGTAGTGGTGAGTTGATTGGATAGTTTTCCAGAGAAGTGTCTTGGTAAACTTACGTGCTTATTTAAGGACACTCTTAAACTGTTTTGAGTGGAAATACACACAGTGCTTAAAATCAACAAAATGTAATCCAGAGCAGCAAGCTGTATGTAATTGAGCTGGATTTCACAGTTCATAGCCAAGGTGTCTGGACGTCTTGAGGATGGATTGTCTTGGATCACAGCTTTCTGAGCAATCCCAGTTCTCTAGGACTCTCTTCAATGTGAGATGCTCCATCTTCCTGGTTCTTTTCTGGTCTCTTCCCAGTATGACCATGTCTCTTGTGCTGTGGAACTCAGGACTGGATGCAGTAATCAGTAATCCAGGTGTGGTCTCACCGGTGTTGAATAAAAGAGGTTCCATTCTTAATTGGGAATAAAAATGATTTATTGAGGTTTAGAAATATTGTGCTGTATGGATTCTTTGCTGTTTCTTTGGCCCTCCAAAAGAGTGGCTACTGTTTTTCTGGTAAGGTGTTGTGATAATATTTATTCTGGTATAAGGTCTGGTGTAAGAAGTATATAGCTTATAGAATGGTCAATAATTCTTTAATAATTTGATCCTTAGAAGCTAACCATTAATTTCAAATATGCTGTCATTTCATACCATGATACTCATGCTTGTAAAATGCTGACTGCTTCAAACGTGTCAGTATAGTCAGCCTGTTTCTGAAACAAAAGAATCTTTGTTTGGTTTTGTGTTGTTTTACTTAATTGCCAGTAAGATGCCAGATAAAGCACACTTTTATTCAGAGGAAGAACTTCCAAGTTATATGGGTTGTCCGCCTCTTTCCCGGACCAACAGTTCTTCATGATCTCTACAATGATAGAAGCCACTTTGGCTCCACCCTTGTTGCATCCCCGCTTATAACTGGCACAATTCAACATGATCCTCTGGCCTCTGTCTTGGGAGCTGCTGCTTTAGGTGCAGCCTTCCAAATGCTATAATTTAAGCTTTTTACAATGTCTTGGTAAGACATGAGACGAAGTCCCCTTTAATGTGTATAATTCCTTTTCAGTTCATTGGATTTTTGTTGAGTAAATTGCTCCAGGTCTTTAAAGACAACCTGTTGGTCTGTTTGACTGTGGATGCTGGAAACACTGACAAAACCAAGAGCAGTGTGCTACTTTGTGTTTAGAACTAAAGTGTTTAATTCTAAGCTGTCTGAAAGAGCTCTGGATTTGTACAGGATAAGCCATGGCAAATACTTCTTTGTTACTGTTTTGTTCAGTATTCTTTGTGTCCACCCCCATTGTATCTAGGTGTCATGGATTCAGGAGAGAAAGTAAGCCTCAGAGAAAAATTTTCTTTCCTTTCACTGATTCAGCTGCACTATGAGGAGTGTCAGTGTGTGTTCTGATGTGGGTAGGAGCTCCAGCAGCTGGTTGTATCCGCATCAAGAAACCTGCCTATGTTGGCTGTTAACATTAAACTAGTTACATGTTTTCTTGCTCTTCATACAACCAAGAAGATTTGTCCCTGCAAGCCAAATCAAAATGGCTTTTTCCTTTTTCCATTAGCAACAAAATTATTTTGAGTATTTGTTCATAACATTTTGTTAAGTAACCTTGGATAAGGATGTGTAAGGAACCTATTTGAGTTTGCTGCTCTCCAAATGCTGCAATAAACTCTCAGTGGTTCTCAGCAAATGTCACATGTATGAGTATTGCAGCTGTATATTTTTTATGCTAATGTTCTTATTTTTAACTTTCAAATGTGTTTCACAGGATATCTATCTGTAAATCTTCCTGCTCATAGAGGTGTCTTATATGGGCTGAGAATATACAGGAGGTTCTCTCATGCTTCGGTCATTCACCATGTCCAGGCAACCTAAAGAAAAGGTTTAGGACTCTGTTAGTTACTCTGCTGGAAAGAGAATTCTTGTGGAGATTTCAGGAGATGATCCTAGTTTCCCTTCCAGCAGCTGTGATGAGAGAATGAGTAAAATAAAACTCTGCCTGTACAGAGCACAAAGATCAGAGCATTTCATATCTCAGTGAATGGTAATCTAGAGGCTTCATTCTTAGCTATTCTTTAATATTGAAAAAGAAACTATCAAGCGCAGCTGAGCCACTTGCACTAAACAACAGTGATTCAGCACTTCAATTTGCCAACAGACACATAATTATCCTCCCGTTTTTATATGTCAAAACAGTGTAGGAGTGTAAAATAGTAAAAGCTGATAAGGATTTATACACAAAACTTGTGTTTAGAGCAACTCTTGGAACATCCTAATGTAAAGGAGAAAAGAATTTGACTCTCATTTCTTTGTTTATTAAAGTAGCAGCAAGCAAATTGTTTATAGAGTATTTGCACTGATGTTTTCTACTAGTTAGGAACACTGGAAATATGAGAACACTAGAAACATTCCTATTGCCTGATAGCAATAAATTTTAGTTTACTCCACGCTGCAGTATAGTGGGGTACAGCCAGGGACTATGCTGGTGGAACAGGAAGGGATGGATAGTTGTTTCCTTACGGCTTGGGGATTTTTTTAGGAAGGCTGGAGTTCTGTCTACTGAGTCATCATCTCCTTCATGGTATCGCCATGGTTAATAAAACTTGGTATTTTTCATCCCCAAATGAACAAATGCATTGATTTCTAGAGAATAACTTCGATGCTGATAAGACCCCATGGATGGAATAGGGACTGTGAGCCCACATGCAGGAACTCTGAGCAAATGGAACAGCATTGTAACCAGCCGCTATTAAATTAATCAATGCTTTTAACAAATTTGTTCTAACATGCTCTGGTCAGATCTGTTGTTATCTCAACCCTTTGTGCCCCACCTTGGGCATCAAAAAGGCCTGTTGTGGCTTAACCTCAGCTGAAGTACCATGAAGCCACTCGCTCACCACCTCTCTTCTCCTAGTGGTTACTCCACCTTTCCCAGTATAAGAGAAGAAACTTGAAAGGACAGACCTAGAAATAAAAACCTGAAGTAATTTGCCTTTATTAGTGTAAAAATTGTCAAGCTGAGGTTTCTTTTAGTATTATAGTGTCACTGCCTACTGCACAACTCCTATTTGTGAGACAATCTGTCTATACAACTTAGAGGAAGAGTGCTTTGCAGCCAGAAGTCTAACAGCAGCAACAGGCATCATTGATTTGAGAGGCACACATAAAAAAATAATTTAGTAGCAAGAAAAGAAAAAAAAACTCAACTGAAAAAAGTGTATGGTGAGAAGTAGTGTGTATATTTAAATGATCTGAATTTCTTCGGGAGCAACCTGTAATAAGATGGCATAAAGAAAGAAACTGCTACAGCCAGAAGAAACTACCCAGAATTTATCTGTAAATTTACCATCTACGCTCTCCATAGCGCTCCTTTTTTTTCCAACAGCAAAGGAGCATGAGTGTTCCAAACATGCCACAGGATGCTCAGTTTGCTTTAGCATTTTCAGGTGCCTCTTCTTTTTCCCAGCTCAGACCTAGGTAGCTTGTATGGGGAGAATAACTGGAGAGATACAGCAGAAATGAGCCCTCTCCACTTTAATCTGTATGGGAAAAGCTCTTACATTGCTGTGTGAGTGCTCGGGCTATGTAAAAAAATGTATGAGTCCTTAAAGTTACATTATTATCTGTTTGGATTCAGTAGAATGTGACCAATGGCATGATGAATGATAACTTGGGGAATCTGCAGATTAAAATTTTCTAATCATTTTTGTGTTAACAGCATAGACAATAGCTTCCTCTTGTCAGCAAAATGAAGTACAACTTTTACATTTACTGCATGAAGAAAATACTGCAAGTGAATATGGAAAATGATAAATATTATTTTCCTGGTTGCCAAGGAAGCGTGGTACTGCTAATGCTTTGCTCATTGTAATTATTTGTCAAACTTTCTTTTTATTTTCATCTTGTTAGAGATTCTGATATGAAGGCTTGGGAGGAGGGGAATGAGCGAAGTTGGTGTATCAGGTTAAATTTCTTTTTTCAGATGGTCCACTCATTTTCTCATGGTTACAGTTTAAATACAGGTTTCTATTCCCCTCACACACCTCATTTCCTAGCAGTTGCTGCAATTTCCAGTGGTGACAAGCTTTCCCACCAGCTCTGCTCCTGTGCCCCTTGATGTATCTGAACTAATAATCCAAAGTTGCTATTCCTTCTCCAAATCCCTTTTCCCTTCCGGGGAGAAAAATCAGGATAATTTAAAGAGAGGATCAAAATGAGAGAAGTGCTACTGAAAGAGGGGGGCTGAAGCCTGAAACTGGTTGGAGTGGTACTGTCCAGGCACCAGCAGGGAAGGACCGCCCCAGCCGCCTTGGCAGAGAGCACGCGTGGTTCCTCGCTGTGGATGGATATGTCCCCACAGCAGGAGGACAGGGAGCAAGGAGGTCTCTTTGAGCTACTCTCCTGTGTGACTTCAGAGCACCCCTAAGAGCAGTTGCTGGTGCTCTTGGGATAGGTTTTAGGCTCCTGAACCTTGTAGAACAATTGAAGGTCTGGCTGACACCTGCAAATCAGTTGTGGGCTGGGCTGGGAAATGTTCTCTCTCTTCTTTGCAGGGACTCTGGAGAGGCATGCAGTCAGAAGCTTGTGTTAGGTTATAACCAAACACTTAGCATCTTGAGGTTTGTGGGAATTGATTGCTTTGTGTCATAGCTAAAAAAAAACAACCAACAAAAACCAACCCATACAACTCTTCAAACAATAGCAGCAGCAAACCAGTATTTCATTTTATTTTCTCTTAAGATGGAAAGGACATGAGCAGAAATAGCAGCACTTTATGATGCTGTAATACCCTTTGTGTGTGGGAAATGTCATGGGGTGGTTACCATGCCCTTCACTGTTCTGCATGAGGAACATGTGGAAAGAGCAATGGAAAAAATGACAGCACCTTGAGATAGTGATCATGGCAAAGAAGGGATGTTGCACACATTATCTGAAGTGTTAAACATAATGGACAAAAGATGTTGCAGGATTCATCCAAGTGACAGTTTAATGTGCTTCTTGCTTCTGTCTAACAACACTTCCTGTTCTTTTTCATGCTTGTCTCCCTAAAGCTGCTTAAAATAATGTAAAATGACCATTTTCCATTTCAGGAGTTTTAAACCCATGTGTATCTAGCACCAGCCGCTGCTTTTAATCCTAATGGGATTTATAACTGCTTTTCTATGTGCTTTATTTCCCCAGGATCTACTAACGTTTAAAAGAAAACTTTTACTAAGTAAATGGAAGATGGATTTCAGGTATATCCATCCCTTTCTTTTGCTGAATGTACCTGATGTTTCCTGTGCAAAGAGATCTTTTGACTTCTGTTTAATCCTAATGAGGAAACTGCAATGTTGCTTTAAAAGTTAGAAAGTGAGTAGTCAGTATTTTACAAAATGTTGGCATTTTTAACTCTTTTAAAGTCCTTATGCAAGTGATAGAGCTACACAGAAGTGAGAGGCTTGCCTTTAACAGGCTTTGAAGTCTTTTTGTGAATCATATAAACAGTGAGAAATTACTTTCAGTGTAATTGAAATCTTAAATTTAAGATTTGAATTTTTATTGGGATGAGAGACATTTAAGTGAACAGGTAGAATGAATAGGATGAATGGCGAGCCTCCAAGATATCCTGAATGACTGAATAGCAACAAAGAGATGTCTGAAACAAGGGAATAAACATGAAATGATTGTCAGCCTGGATGTTTCAGGTTCAGGCAGTGATGCCCAGGATTTATTTCTTTTTTCAGAGTGTACACCTTGCGAAATCCCCAGTTGCTGGTCTTGCAGGAATATGCAGGCATTTGTCATGGACTCTGACTGCTCTGCCAAGTTGTGACTCCTCTGTGACTCTGTCTCTCTGGTGGGGGCTGGCTTTTACCCAGCTGGGGGAGGTTACCGAGCCCTCTCTGCTCTTCTGTGGGTGCCACTACAGTGAAGGTAATTTGTAGCAGTGGGGCAGTGGCAGCTAATTGTCCACAGGGTGCAGGGCCATAAACAGGAAGCTTTGTGAAGGAAATCATTTTGCTTTGTTGCTGTGAGTAGATGAGAAAGGGAAATACAGAGGGGTTTTTGATTGCCTTTCCTAGGTTTCTTTTCCTGCCTGAATTAAAAGCTTGTATGTCAGGTTCCAGGCTCTCTGCCTGCCTTGCATGGTTTCCACAAAGTGTGGCCACTAAAGTGGGGTGTGGATTTGCTCAGTGAGTGACTAAGAAGGACTCAGTATCACAGCAAGAGAGCAGCAGATGGAGGGAGCAAGTTGTCCCAAAATGTACTGCAGCAGCCCCTCCTGCTTCTCCGTCCTTGTGCTGCAGCAGCCTCTCCAGCTCCTCTGCCCTTGGGACTGTGGCACAGCACCACTGTGCAGTGCCAGAGGTGGCAGCGCTTCTGTGTGTGCTGAGAGGTGTCGAGTCATCTCCTCACTCTGTGTGATTTACTTGGGATCGAGGCGCTCTCTTACTGCTGTTTGTTGTGCCTCTGAAGAATGAAGTCCTGTCCAAGATGAATTAATTGTGAAAGAACTTAATTTTTCCTTTGTGTTTTCATCCTTTGTTGTTATTTTAATAGAGAAATCATAGTAATCAGCTTAGCCTTAGCATGTCGAGAATTGATGAGCATCTCTGATGTGTAGGAAATGTCTGTTGAGATCAGAAGGCAGAGGGAATGGAGTGAATCATCAAGTCCTGCAGAGAATTGAGCTATAAGCAGCAAGGAAGAATGAAAGATAAAAGGCCTTTTCTTATAAACAGACTTTAATAGGTTGCACAATCTCCTATTACAAATCAGTAGGTAAGGAGGAAAAGAAGAATGAAAGATGAAGTATTTGAAGTGGATAGTTTTACCCAAACATTTTTTAACTTACAAGCAAAAGTGAATATAACCAAACAGCAAAGTTCTTCTGAGCCTGTACTGACTGAAAGATCATTCCACTTTTCCCCAGCCAGATTTTTTTATTCACCTAATTGTTTTCTCATTCTCTTCTAACTTGTCTACTTTGCATCCATAATAAGGAAGAGAACCATGACCTGCTAAATGAAAAAAAAAAAACCAAAAAAAATCCCAAAAAAAACCCCAAAAAACCAAGCCAACCTTAACAGCAAATATTGTGTACATACCTTCAGACTGGCTTCTATGGCATTCTCTTCTCCCCAGCTGCTCATCCTCAACTTTCATTAATTTATGATCATTATCAAATTGTATATAAAAGAGATTCTTAAAGCCTTTTTATGATATTGACCACAGCCAGGCTGGAGTGAAATCCAGATTGTCAAACATGGTGTAAACCCAAATCTCCATTTTTAAACATGGGGTCTACCTCAGTCAGTGCCTAGACTGACAAGAAAATTCGTAGCAGATACACAGATCATCTTGGGGACAGTAGCATTCCAGTAATTCCAAAGGTGGCTAGCAAAATCGGAGGGAAAAAAAAGCCAAACCAAAACAAACAATTATTCTTCCTGAGCTCTCATTTCTTCTTCCTGTAAATGTGATTTCAAAAACATGTTTGGAAATAGGATCTGAAAGGGTCATGTTCTGGGACTCTGGAGCAGACTAATGAAAGGGATGCAGTATTAAAAAACTTGTATCTGTGTCCATTTAGGTGCACTTTTTCCTGTTGAAAGTCTTTTTTTGATGCTGGAAACGAAGTCCACAAGTTGGCTAAATAATCCCCAGCTGTTTAAGGGATGAACTCATTAAACTCTTGACAGAGGCTTCTGAACACACCAGCTTGAATATTGGTTACAGTGAGAGTTGTTAACCCCATGTTTGTCTGGATGCGCTTCTATCTTAATAATAAGTTTACAATGCATCAACTCAATTAAAAGGACTTTCTGTTCCTGCAACCTTTTCTGCTAGCCTATTCCGTTTTGTATTGTTCAGATAGGTTTCTTGCTACTGGCATAAGATTTTGAAGCAAATTTTGAAATTCTTTCACTTCAAAGGAAATTCTGTGTATAAAAAAAAAAATTCTTTCCATGTCTGTCATTCAAACTTGGTATCTCCAAAATGTCAGAACTTAGATTTTATTAACGAAGAAAGGCTGTAATAGGACATAAAACCAATAGATCTTACAAACATTTGTACAAGACACCTAAACCATCTAGCTGCATAAAATGAAAGAGGAATAAAATTAATGGGGGGCAGTTCACATTCTTCACACTTTCTGCCTGCAGCTTTAAGGCTTGCAGCAGAAATTGAATTCTCTTTAAGAAATAAGAGCAATGAGGGTATTTTTGAGGTAGGCTGTAGAACATCTTTAAAATTCTCATTAAGCTGTATAAAAAGGCAGTATTTCCATGGTTTTTAAATGATTGTCCTGTAACTGAAATATTAACATTGAGTTGGTTAAGCATTCTGTCAGTCTCCATTTGAGATATTCATTAATTTTTCAAATGAGACTGATTATGAAATCTATTATGTATGATGTTCTAACAAGACAGGTGTGTCTGTAAGTTAGAGTAGGGAAAGTTAGGCTATTTTTCTTTTTAATAGAATAGAGAAGGAAGGTTCAGACATAAACTGCAAACACTTTAAAATAGTAAAAATGCTTAATGTATATTGCCATTTAACCAAAAAAAACCCTGTGACAACATGCTTTTACCCTCTTGAAATAAGTCAAAATTATTGGACTTCTTGGCTTTTGATACCAAACTTTACTGAAATAAAACTGTTTTTACAAAGCATTGTAGAGTTGGGTTAGGTTTGGTATTTTTGCGGGAGGTTTTGATGGAATTGCCTTTTTGTGGTGGGAAGCTGTTCTCCCAGAATATTTTGACTGCCTTTTTTTTTTTTCTTAAGTGCCTACAAGCTGGCTTACAGACAGTCTTTTTTCAAAGAACATTTTGAAATTAGTCTTCACTTGTGCTGCCCTGATTGGAGAACCAGGCTTTCAAATTGAGATGTTTCTAGCTAGAAGCACACACACTTGAAAAGATCACAAAGCAGACAGGCTGCATCCTCACCTCAGTTCGTGGGCATATAAAGCTGCTAATCATAGAATCATTTAGGTTGGAAAGGGCCTTTGAGATCATCAAGTCCAGCCATTAAACCAGTACTGCTAAATCTGCCACTAAACTGCGTCCCCAGAGGCCACATAGACACATCTTTTAAATACCTCCAGGCACAGTGGCTCACTCCACTGCTTCCTTGGGCAGCCTCTTCCAGTGCCTGGCCACCTGTCTGGATATTAGGAAGATTTTCTTTGCCAATCTAAACTTCCGCTGGTGCAACTTGAAGCTGTTCCCTCTCATCCTCACAGTTGTTATCTGTGAGAAGAGACCACCTCCCACTTGGCTACACCCTCCTTTCAGGCAGTTTTAGAGAGTGGTAAGGTCCCTCCCGAGCCACTTTTTCTCCAGGCTAAACACCCCCAGCTCCCTCAGCTGGTCCTCTCAGGACTTGTGCTCCAGACCCTTCACCAGCTTTGTTCCCTTGTCTGGACACATTCCAGCACCAAAATGTCTGTCTTGTAGTGAGGGGCCCAGAACTGAATGCATTATTCAAGGCGCTGAGAACAAGGGGGTGAGATTTAAATAATTAATAAAATTTAATAATTTCCAAAGGTTAATTATATCATAGCAAAAGCGAACTTCTAAAGCAACTTTCTTGTGACTTTTAATATCATTCTTGTTGTTTTGATTAGTGTTGTATGTAATATTTCACATTTACTTTAAATGTCTTAAAAAGCAGCATATTTGTTTCTCCTCTAGCCTTTCACAAAAGTCAAATAATGGGATTTTTTTTCCCCACTTACTCCCAGGCCAGCACAAGCTGTTTGCACTCCAGCGATTCACCTGCACATGGCTGCAGCCACCATGCAGGTCAGCCAGAAGGACTTCCAAAAGGCTCAAGAACAGCTGAAGCTTTTGAAAAAGGATCCTGGGAATGAAACCAAGTTGAAACTCTATGCTTTGTTTAAACAGGTAGGCTTGACTTGACTTACTTTGTTTAGTAAGGAGCATTTATAACCTGAGGGGATGGACCTGTAAAATTTATTTAAAATACAGGCTGTTCAAATGTATTGTGCATTAACAGGCCCTTGATTTTACGTGCTCAAATTCTGTTCTTGAAATTTTAGCCCCTTAAAATGCCTAAATTCTGAGGGAAGCCAAACCTGTTTTTTTATGCTTTGAGTAGGAACCTTTATTCAAAGAAACAGAGCAAAATTACATCCATTGTGGGATGCCTTCCATATAATAATATTGATTCAGCTTTGGAAAATGGCTTATGCCTAGGAAAAAAAAAGTAGGCTGCATGCTTCCTCTTAAATTTCTTGTATCTACAGTTATCTGGGCCTATAATATAATGGTGTTGACATTTGACAGTTGATTTCTGTGGTATTTTCCTCTCTTTTTTTTTTAGTATGGTCATTGTAAGTTTTGTTTGGGGTTTTTTGTTTGTCTATTTTGAATTCAAGGAACTGTTCCTCCACAGTTTGAGTGAAGGTTATTCTTTACACAGCATGAAAGGGGACCTTTCTAGAAATAGCTTTATGTCCATAGCAGGGCTTGTATTGGTATTTGGGGAAGTGTTGGTGGATCAGGAGTGACTGCAGGGTCAGTACAGGCTGTGGCTTGTTATGTTGAGGAAGGCAATCAGTAACTCATTTCAAAAAACCTTAAAGACAGCTGATGGTTCCAGGTAGCTTTACTAATTAATAATAGTGAGCTCATAAATGTACTTTTTCTTTCTTTCCTGCTTCCCACTTGAAATATTTCTTTCCAATAGTTTATTTTTCTTCAGGAAAACTGATCATAGAATACTTTAATCAAAGGTTTAAATAAGTTTGTTTCACTCTCTTTTCAGGCTACTGAAGGTCCCTGCAATGCTCCAAAACCAGGTATGCTGGACTTTGTCAAGAAAGCCAAGTGGGATGCGTGGAACTCTCTTGGCAATTTGTCTCAGGTGACAAAACCCATAATTTCCCTTAGATACTGTGTAGATTACTCTACCTTGAAGTGTCTGGTCTTTAAGTGAGTGGCTGATGACAAGAACATGCTAGTTGAGCAACTCTGCTTCAGCCATCAAAATGTTTCCCTCTGTATTCCTCAATCACTTTACTGCTTCAGTGTTTGGAGATTTTTTTTTTTTGTGTGTGTGTGTAAGCCTAGTTCTACGTTATTGCTGCTAGCTTGTATTTGTGCAAGAGATCTTATGTGGTGATTTTCAGTAAATGTAGTGTTCTTTTGTATTATGGTCTATTCTGCTCTTGTCTTTAAGAAAGATGGATTGAGCTTCTCAGTTCTTACAACAAAACCCAAATCTCTGAATTCAGCATATTCATAACTTTGTCATTTTAAAATGTCAGTCTCTTACACTGTTGACTAAAAGGCTAGGAAAAACTGGTGTATTGAGAGCCTCTTCATTCTTTCTTTCTCAATACATCTTGACATTTTTAGCATCTTTAATAACCTTTAGAGAAGTCAAGTGAAGCAAGCCGGAAGAATAAAGATGCAGAGGTACATAAGCATTCCTTTTTCATGCAGGCTTTAGTAAGTCTGACTGCATATAGGTACCATGGTTTCCTCAGTCGCTATTAAATGAAGGAAACAAACTTCTCAAATCAGCTGTGCTGCATTAGGGCTGCTGCTCAGTAGTAGTTGCTGAGCTCAGTCAAAAAGATTCTTTAATATAGAGGGGGTTTTTTGTATTTTTCCTTTTTTTATTTTTTTAAACAAAACATTGTTGCATGATTTCATGAATACAACATACTGTTCTGCTTTAGGTTTTTTGGGGTGCATTTTGAATTTTTTTTTTAGCTTGAGGTTTTGGATTTATTTTTGAGATGGCCCTGCTGCTTTTAGGAGTAGTCAAGAAATACTTAAGGAGAAGAATTGGCTCCTCAAGTTAGAGTGGAGAGTGGATAGACAATTTCATGTGCTACTCATTATGGATTATAGAATTGTTCAAAGTATATTATCCTTTCAAGCCAATAGGTTGTAACAACCAAGTACTTAAAATTCTTTTAAATCACTGCTTACTTTAGAAATAGGGAGACAGGATTCTTTAGGCTTCTGAGTGTCATGTTAGTGCTAAATGAAAACTTGTTAGTGCAAGTGAAAACTTGTTGTCTTCAAGCAGTTTTAAAATGCTGTAAGATCCATTTCAGTGCTCTTATTTTTGGCAACACTATTCTAAAATAAAAACTTCGGTTAGAGAAATGTCCAACTGGAAAGCAGAAACAAAGGATCCACAGAAATGTGTAAATGCTGGCAATATGACAAAGGTCTCTCTGGTAAGCTTAGGCATGGATGGGGGCACTCTTCCAGCAAAATAAATGTCATTATCCAAGCATCTATGCACTTCTCTTTTGTGAATCTATTGCTGCTGCTTTTAAGGTGACTTGAAGCATGTTCTGCAGTGTTCAAATAATACGTGTTCCCGTCCTCACCCCCTTAATTGGAATATATTATAATAGAGATTTTTGTTTTCTTTTGTCCTGAAGCAGTCACCTTCCCCTCCCCCTGCATCCAGGTACCCATTTTATTAATACTGTAACTGATTTAAATTTTAGCTTTTCATAATCTTGTGTGTGTTATTTTCATCTTACCTTTTTTTTTAGTATTTTTTCCTTTTTTTTCCCTTTCTTTTTCTTCCCTATTTTTTAATTTATTTTATTTTCTTGCAGGATAATGCCAGACAGAAATATGCTGAACTTGTCTCAAGTCTGGTCTCTGCAGAATCTGCTAGCCAGCAGAAAGAGGCTTCTCCAGAAGAGGGCAGACATGATGGCTACGAAACATTAATAGTTACTACCAAAAATAATATCACGAAGATAATGTTTAACCGACCTGATAGGAAAAATGCCATCAACCATCAGGTAAAGAAATGAACTTGGGAGGATTAATGATTTATTTCTTTCTGGATAAGCTACTTAAATCTTTAGAGTCCTTACTACAGGTTTAGCAGAAGTGACTGAAGCATGGTGGTCTGAAGTTTATGAGGGATTAGTATTGTGACTTCAACAACAACCTAAGGAATAAACATCTAGTACAAAATGAAATCATTCAGCTAAAATTTTACAAATTAGGCTTTTTTGTGTCTCTTGATTTCTTTCAAACAATATAGGATTATGGTCTGCACTAAATTAAAACGGCAAACTGCAGGAGGACTGGCCTGTGGTTTGCATGCAAGATTTGACTGCAGCCTTGAGTATAATAAAGCATTTGTACAGCCTTTGGCTCAGCACTGCTGCATGTGTGTAGGTGATCCTCTGTTTCCCGTAGTTACCTTCATGAGTAAGTCCCTCCTGTTGGAAGCATCATGATCATCCTGGTTCACAACTGCAGAGATACCAGAGCAGGGTCTTCACACCACTGCTGCTGATTCTTTCATGTGTTATTTTGTCCACTTAAACTGCTGTATTGAAATTAGCTGTTTCAAGTCAGTGTTTGTTTCTGCAAAGGACCTTATTTTGTCCTTTACGTTTGCACTGGAAGTTTTGAGTATTGCAAGTGTGTGTCTTTATGGTCAGAAGTACTTCACGTGTAATACCAAACTTCTTGCGCATGACAAATTTTTCAGTGCTTAAAAGGATCATAGCTAATCTGTCTCTTGAGTTCCTTGTTGTCAGTGTCAATCTCGTTTTTATGTTCTTTTGCAGCATCACATTTGTACTTTGTTAATTTTCCTTTTATGCAGATGTACAGAGAAGTTATCAAAGCACTTGAAGAAGCTGGAAAAAATGATTCTACCATAGCAGTTATTACTGGTATGTTTTATATTATACCAAAGTACAGTACTGACATGAAATTCCTACCTGTGCTTAGACTAAGATAAAATTAAGAGAGGAAATTCTTTCCTATATTATAGACCAAAGATTTTCCAGGGTGTTTTGGCAGATTTTCTTCGAGCTGGTGTTTCAAATTCTTAAGTAAGCTTGCCGTTACATCAAAACATCTTTCTCAGCTGAGAAGATGGACATGGAATACTCCTAAGGGCTTTATTACTTTTGAATAGCTGCCTGTCTGGTCCATCCTCATTGCAGAGAAGTGTCTTTTTAGGAATTTAGCCAAAACTTGAGTTTTGGCTGGCAACTAAGTAGTGTGAATTCAAGGTGAATTTGGGCTTAAACCTGTTTACTCTGAGGTAATTGCATGCAAATTCTTCTCCACTGTCTGCTTTACTGACACCTGGTTCCCATTCCCAGGATGCTGAATTTCCTTTCAGTAGCAATGACTGGGCACCACAGCTGTTACAAGATAAGAAGGGTGATTCACACAACTGGAGCTGGAAAGTCTAACACATGTATAGCTATGAGTCCACAGCAAACACCTCTGCACAAACCTTTCTGTTCCTTTGCACACAGTGAATAAGAGCACTGCAGTGTAAAGTAGGTCTCATCCTGTGAATGTCCTCATGGAGCAAAGGGCGATTCAGGCAATTAAGTCATGCAGTCTAGCTTTTAAATGCTGCTTGCTTTTTTGGTGGTGCCTCAAACTGGCTTATACATTGAATACCAGCTTATCTGTTTTTTACTGAAGAACCATCTTCCAGTACAGTCATGGCAATGCAGTGCTGTCAGTCTTGTCCTTAGACTGCTGTGCCTTTTTCTAAATAGATCATTAAAAATGTGAAACTACCACATATTAAATAGGTTATTCTATCTACTTTTGATTTCTTTATCAGTTTGAAGGTGGGTGAAGAGAGATGCATCAACTTACATTTCCATTGTCCTGTTTAAAAAAAAAAGTTTCTCGCATCTAATTATTTGAATGCTTGTGAATTGACAGAAAAAAAATACCTGGGGAAGTATGCAGGGAAAGAAATAAAATATTTTTTCCATCTGACACTGTTACAGAAAAAAAAGAAAATTAATTTTCCCCATCAAATATTTCACAGTTAATGTTCTTTGGCTTTTTACTGATTGTTCTTTTCAATAAATTGACAGTCAGAAACTTACTTTTAAACCATAGATGTCCTTTAAGATATTGTGTATACTTCGAGAAAATCCCTCTAATGACTTAACAGTGTTAGACACTGGGGATAAAATTCTTTTGTAAATGTAATAAATGAAAGCTTCTCTTTCCTACTCAGAAACCATTGGTGCATTTACTCCTATGTGTTCTCTGCAGGAAATGGAGACTACTATAGTAGTGGAAATGATCTGAATAATTTCACTAATGTCCAGCCTGGTGAAATGGAGAAGATGGCAAAAGATGGAGCAGTATTACTCAAGTAGAACATCTTGGTTTCATATATGCATAAGTTACTGTAATGGGTAAAATATAATTTGCAGGCATGGTTAGAAAACAGCAGGGACCCAGTTATGCTACGATTCATCTGTTTAGGTGACTGTGTCTAAGGGCGCACCCTGTGCATAAACACAAAGATGGTGTGGGAGGAAGTGGTATTAATTGTATGAAATAAATAGATTAATATTAGAAGTCTTTTTAAATACAGTGATGCTGAAGACTTGATTTCATTGTTTAGTTCCCAAAGTACATGCAGATATAATGAAAAATTGTTTTAGCTGTACATGAAAAAATTGTGGGGTTTTTGATATCCAGCAGTGTCTACACTAGCAGGAAGTGCCAAAATACCTTCGCTGTCAGACTTCTTTGAATAGAGACGGGTGTAATGAACTTGTTCAAAATTGCCCAGTAATTCTGAGATCTTGGTTTAAATTTGAATTTACCAGTTAAATGAATTTCTTTTCTAAGGCCAAGAAGATCAGGGATATCATCTGACACAAGGGGCTCTTTCTTTTTTTCCCTGCTTAAGCAGATTTTGTCTTCTTTTTTACTTCTGTATGTAATAATTGCATCTGAGAGATGCTTGCAAGTTGGATTGTTTCGTCAGGCACTTGCAATTGGTGGAAAAGCTAAAATACACAGAAAAGCAGTGGTTTTGATTTATGTTTTAAAGATGAACTGCAAGTACTCAGTTTTGTAGCTTTTACTTAGGTGAGCTGTCTCTGTGGGTCACAGGTGCCCCTCGATGTGATCATGATGCAGTGTGAGCCTGTTGTGAAGATGTTACTCAGTGGCACCTGGCAAGTGTTCCAGCCTGCAGTGTTTTGTAGGGTGTTCAGCACAATGCAGTCTCGTGTGCTTTGTGGTATTTAACCTTGCTCTTGTGAGAAGCCTGTGTTTGCTGGGCTGTTACTTTTACATAGGCACAGTGTTCCACTACAACCAATGCACAGAGATGCCAGAGGAATGGAGTTCTTACAACACTGTTCACTTTTGGAAAATGCTTGATTTTGAGAATTCATTTCGCACCTCTTGGATGGAGAAGCAGCTGTCAGATGAAGCAAAATGCTGTTTCTTGAGCCTGTGCAGAAGAGCACTAGGGAGTTCTGTGCTGTGGTAACATCCCAGTGTTGCTGCCTGTTGGGGCTTCACTGCAGAACAGAGTCTGTGAAGGGAATGGCCATCCCATGGGTGGAGTTGGGATGGATATACAGGCAGAGGACTCTTGTCAGTGACCTGTATTCAGCAACTGTAACTGAAGAGGAAAACACTTCCATAACTTGATCGCAGGAACTAGAAAAGCTCTGCTGACATGTACATGTTTGATTCTTAGTTGCTAAGGAAATGCAGCTGTTTCAAATAGCTCTTATTTTGTTAGAATTCATTTCTGAGAGGCTGAAAAACCAAAGACTATGTAGTTTCTATCTAGCTCTTGGGTTTTGTTATGCAGTGTCTAATCACGTGTTTTGAAATTTGTATCTATTGGATGAAAAACACTTGAGATGTGTCTCTTACATCTTACACCTTCTGTTTTCTTTTCCCTCTAGAGAGTTTGTGGGTCATTTTATTGATTTTCCTAAACCACTGATTGCAGTGGTAAATGGCCCAGCTATTGGAATCTGTGTAACAGTCCTTGGGTTGTGTGACCTTGTCTATGCTTCTGACAGGGTAAGTACATGGCCTATCCCAAGACAGTCTTTAAGCCTCTGTCTGTATTAAATATTTGATTTGGGGTAGTCTGAAAGAAAAGAACACTTCAGAAAAGTCTTAAAGGTTTTGTATATCACATCAAGGAACACCTGTCTGTATTAATTACCAGCACAGGGGTACATCAGGGGTACATCAGTGGTTAACATGCATGGAATTCCCTGTGCTGTAGTTATGCTTATCAAGTTACTAACTCCAGCTTACAGACTCTTTTTTAAGAGCCCCTCTTCAAAGCTGATGTGAAATGATGTTTGTAAGGCCCGTTTTAGGTGTGAAAGGGGGAGAAAAAGTTTGTTCTGGAATGGAAGTTCAGTAACTGGCTGAAGTAATTCATTACAGATCACTTGTGACCATGTCACTCCTGTCATGTGCTTGTCTAATGTGCATGATTTATTCAGTCAATTATGGTCCATAGATATCTTTTTTTGCTACAGGGTGAACCTGTTGTTTCTAGTTCTTCAGTTTAAAGAGCAGTCTATATTCATCCTCCCTTAGAATAACCTTAGCCATCAGTGTACTTAGCCTATTAGATATATCTCAGGTTTACCTTCTCTATTCAATCTTTTCCTTTTTTTGAGCTAAACAGCTGACATTTGTTCAGCTTTTCCTCATGTGGCCTGTAGACACATTCCTCTGGACTCCTTCCATTTGCTCTGTGTCTCTTTAAGCGTAGTGGCACAAGCTGGACACATCAGCTCATGTCTTACTGACGTGAAGTGGAGCAGAAGAACTTCTCCACGTTCTGCAGGCTGTATTTCTGATTTGACATCCCACTGTGTTGGGCGTCAAAAATCAATATGTTGATTTACATACTTGTGGGCTGATCTAACACCTGGATCCCTTGCTATAAAGTTGCCAGTAAAACAGTTTTCCCTGTCGTGTGTCATATGCTGCATACCAAGTTGTTCCTGACAAACTTTAACTTGTCCATATTCAATAGTATCTTCTTACTTATACCTCTCAATTTTATTAAGACTATTTGGAAGTCTAATCACTTCCACTCAGCGTATCATCTCCTTACAGCCATGAGTTAGTATAGATTTAGTTGAAGTTTAATCCAAATAAGCATGAAATGTTTTGTCCTGTTAATATTATCTTTCTTTCTTGAATGGCTTGAAATTCATACTTGAACTTCCTTTACTGCCTGATAAATGCATCGTATCTTTGCCTTGTGTTTCTATTGTTTTTTTAAATCCCTGCAGGTTTATATTAGTGTCATACTTACAGTCTGACATAGTTTTCACTTTCTGTATGTCTGTGTTTAAAGTCCATGACAAGCTCATTATTTAGAGTCTATTGGTACCTTCCTACCTGCGCTGGGACAGCTTTTGCTTGTACCCTAGGTAACAGTTCTTGGAGGATTTCTATAGGATCTAAGCTAGCCTTTTACTTAGATTATCCTTCATGACAATTTTCCTATTATCTTCAAGTTTATGGAAGCCTTCTCAAAGTTGATCGTTCTCTGTTCTAAAAGATGGTTCACTGTTCAGTTCTAACTTGCAATTATGGTATTATTTTGTATGACCCCTTGCTGCATTTCTGGCACAGGCTCTTTTTAGATTTGCTTAAAATTTGGGGAAAGAAGATTCAGTGACTTGAATTTTTCAGGAGAAGAATAAACTTGGTGTGCCTTCAGGAAGGCAAAAATTCTGTTTGCCTCCTAAGTTACTTGGAACACGTATTTAATAACTTTTAAGGCAGATGTACATGAACATCCTTTCTGTAAAGACTTTGCACATTAGTTTCTCTAAGTGCTGTATTCAAATAATGTAACTCATCAATAGGGTTGTTGGATAAGGGAATGGAATTATACAAGCCAGCTCTGGGGTGCATTGAAAGGATGAAGCAATGATTCCAGATGGCGTTTGAAGCCTATTATGGTAACAGTTCAGATGTGTTTGGTGAACTCTGTCTCAGTAGAAGATTTAAAATGAAAATTAAGTGCTAGTACTTTAATTCCATGCTGTGATGTAAGGTTTCCTTTATTTTGTTCCTTTTTTTTTTCCAGGCTACATTTCACAGCCCATTTAGTCAACTTGGGCAGTCCCCAGAAGGATGTTCCTCTTACCTGTTTCCAAAAATCATGGGCTTAGCCAAGGTAAGAATGACTACACTGCTTGTGGGATCATCTGACCTTCGTGTGTTGGTATCCTCTGACCATGAGAGCAAGTGTAGTCTGTCCATCTTTTATTTTCTCTGTCTGCTCTAGAAATGAGGAAACTACATAATAGTAACTTAAAAAAAAATCAAAGGTAGAAAGAAAAATGAAGAAGCAGAATCCAAATTTTCTCAGAACAGCATAAATCCTTTCTTCTTCTTTTGATATCCCACAGAAAAAGTCTTGGCAGTTTAAAAGACTTCTCTGATGTTTCATGCATTAATATAATGTATTTTTTTGAGCAGGGTTTAAATCTGTAAAGAACAGATCAAGTGCTTCATAGATATCCCAGTATCAAAAGTATTCTATTCAGTGAGATACAGCCTGCCAGTACATGTTCTAGAAATCTTGGAGTCACTGCAAAAGTGAACAAACATATTTATGATGAGGTAATTTCAGATTGCAACCTTGGAGCTCTGCTCGAAAAGACATGTACAGTCCATGTACAGCAGTGAACAGTAGGAACTGTAGGCCAGTCCCTAGTGGTGAAGCCCAGGCATTGACACTGGGCGTGATACTTGCTTAACTGCTTCATTATGGCCTGAATGATGGGACTGAGTACTCTGCTCGAGCAGGGGCTTTGAAGGAGACAGTATCTGGCAGTTCCTTAATAATAACAATAATAATCATCATCATAATAATCTAGTCTCTGTTCTTTTCAGAGGGCAGATATTAACAAGCAAGAGACTAAAATGAATGTGATGTGGAAGCATGCAGCTTCCCTGTCAGATTGCTCAAGTCTTGTGTCTTATTGAATCACACTTTCTTTTTTTGTTACATAGGCAAGTGAGATGTTGCTTTTCAATAAAAAGCTGACTGCAGCAGAAGCCTGTGCCCAGGGACTTGTGACTGAGGTCTTCCCTGACAGCAGTTTCCAGAAGGAAGTTTGGGCAAGATTAGAAGCTTATGCAAGCCTCCCCAAAAATGTCAGTATTTTTCATTTTTCTTCACCTTGTAAGCCTGTAGCATTCCCAGTTCTTCTGCCAAACCTCTCCTGTCTCTTCATTTCACTTCATCCTTAATTGAAATAATGAGGATCATTATATTTTCCCTCAAGCACAGATCTCTCCCTTTGCTTCTGGGAAACAGATCCCTCTCTTCTGCTCTGTGTGCATCTAAGATAGTGCACTGTCCAGAGAAATGCAGTGACTGAAAAGCCTTACAAATTACCTGACTGCTCCACCTGTGCAGTGTCTCTCTGAGTGCCTTGAGTGGCTTTTCTTAGGTTTTTATTTTGGCAGTAGTTTATATTTAAGAATATTACCACTGGTTCTGCAATATTAATTGTACTGTGTGCACTCTGGGTGCTCAAGATGATGCTGGGTGGCTTTACTTTTTGCTGAATTCAGTGATCCTGCTCCCAAGTTTAGAGTTGGCAAGACTACTGAAGTCACTGTGGTCTTGTGTTACCTTGAACAGGAGGAGACAGCTGTGCCAGCTGCTGATAATGCGGGTTGCATTTGACACTGCAGACAGTTGAATGGGTTTTGTTGCTTTTGACCATCTACTCTGATAATGAGCACTTAGTGGACTGCTGGTTTGCTTCCCATGAGCCTTCTACACCTTATTAGCAGTCTGGGGAATTAAATGCAGTAAATACTTCCAGCAAAAATGTTGACTAAAAGCTGAGAGATGTGATGTTATTGCAGTTGGGTTAGGATGTGATGTTATTTGCCGTGAGGGTTTTGTATTATTTCCTGAAGCATTCAAGTATAGAAAACTCACCCTCCTAATGTTCCTCTCTTTATTCTCCAGTCCTTGGCAGTGTCAAAGCAGCTGTTACGAAGTATGGAAAAGGAGAAGCTCCATGCAGTCAACAGTAGAGAGTGTGAAGTGCTGACGGAGAGGTGGTTGTCTGATGAATGTGTAAATGCTATTGTCAGCTTCTTCCAGAGGAAATCAAAACTCTAATCTTCACCAGTAGAATAATTCACCAGCTGGCAGTAGCCTAATCTGCCGTCATCGTTAATGAACTTTCTCTTCAAATAATAATTCTTATATCTTTTCATGTGGTATATCTCTGTTCTGAGTATTGGGTTAAACCTGGTTCACAAAATTAATACACTCTTATGTGCCTTGGATCCATTATGGATATTTAGGTTGGGGAAAAAAGGTTTGTTATTCTGTAGGCACCAGTGATGTTTTCTGAATAATACTAAAGCAGATTGTCTTTCAAAAGAATCAAGAGATTCTATAGCACCCTATTTTGATAGCTCTTCAATAAGTATCTTATGAGTGATTCTTTTTATTTGTCTGTGGCGAAGGAAATGCTGTATTAATGAAACAATAAATCAAAATATTTAATTACTCTTGTGGTGATTCTTATTCTTCCTGTGAAACATCCTCAATGAGAGGGCAAGTAGTTCATGGGAGCCCTATTAATATAACAGTCCTACAAAAAAGCATTCTATTAACTTCACATTCAACTCAAAAGATGTTTGTTTTGAGCTTTGTGGATCTAATCTCCAATGCATTTTTCCATTAATTGCTTCATATGACCCCTTTTCTATGGAAAAGTGTGATGTGTTTGTTTTCCTAAAGCAAAAATGTAGCCCTTGATAGCCTGTTGATGGATGAAATAGCAGAAACAGGGATTCCTTGATCAGTAGATGCCAGCATACCTCTTCCAGCAATGGGAGATAAACCACTGCTCTCTGTGAGTAATGAGACTAAATCAACGTTACCTCTAGGGAATGGAACTCCTGAGTGGTTTTGGTTAACTTTTGGAAAAAGTTAAACCATTGTCTCAGATCACTTAGAAAGTTCCTAACTTCTATGTTCACAAAATGTTTGTTTTGAATTAGCATCTTTAGTAATTTATACACATTTTAGAGGTGTCTGGTATTAAGTACAACAAAGTCTGATGAGTCTCTTAAGACAATTTCTATTTAGTCCATACAACAAAGCAGCAGCTTGGGATAATTTCTTCTGAAATACAGTCACTTATTAATTTTATCTATTATAATTAGATTGTGAGAATTACATTAGTGTTCCTGAACATTCCCTTCCAAGGTGTCACTGTTGGGTGGTGCCCATTTTCCTAATGGGGGTGCAATGTACAACAGGATTCAGGTCCTGCTTGGCACAGTTATAAATACACCTACTCTCTGCCACTGTGCTTGTGTAGAATCACAGGTAAATAATCAAATAGATCACACGAATACCAAGGAGAAGAAACCTGCGCCTCATTTCAGAAAATAAGGTGTTCTAAGCTTACACTGATCAGACCTGCAACACTCATGGATTATATTCATTATAGTTACTGCCAATACAATCTGTTTGACTAAGAGCACATTTGAGACCAACAATTAGAAAGCCAGAGTCTGTCAGAACCCACAAACTCTGCATGGAAGTGATGTGCTTGATACTTTCAGGCTGCATCATGAAGCCAGCTTTTGTGTATCTAACACTGAATTTACAGTAAATACCCTGTAACAACTCTGCTGTGTTGAAGTGCCTCTCCCTTGTTCCACTTGCATGTGAACACTTCCATGAAGGTAATGTAATAGATCTCTGATCTGAACAAGGATATAGAAAGTTTTCAAACGGGTTAGAATTTATGATGAAAAACTAAACTATGGTCATCATTAAAAGGTTTCCTGCATCTAGAAACTTTCCTGGGTACTTACAGACAATTATACATGTTGCATAATTGTGTAGAAATCAAGAAAAATGTTCCCATTTGCAAGATTTTTTTGGAAGATTATTTGCCCTTGATTTGCAAGTGAGCAAACATTAAAATGCACTCTGTATTGATATTACATGTATATGTAATATCAATACCAATCAGTATCAATACATTTTAGCCATAAGTAGGTGGAGTAGGTCTAGAATGCAAAATGTAAAACCTTGGGGGGAAAAAGCAAGCCCAAAACCTTTGTCCCTACCTAAAATTCCTATCTTGTTCATGCAGACCCAACACCTGAGGTCTAAACTAAGTTACTAACTAAAACTAAGACTAAACTAAAGTTTACTAGACTTAGTAAACTAAGCTAAAAACTAAATTACACATTTGTAGCAGGTTAAAATTTTCTAGTAAAAGATCAAAGGGAAAAGGCGAGTTGATAATTTCTGAGAAGCATTTTCACAAGCACTGTATCTCTAATTGGTTTTCTTTTCTTTGCAGGGCTCTTGTGGACCTTTTGCTTAATTTGAGGCAATCTGAACATCAGTGTAGCATAACAGAGGTGAACTTTGTTGGCCAAATAAATTAGGTATCCTGCTTTATTTCATATTCCATGTGCTTATTCTGAAATGAATTTCTGATATTTGAACAAAATTTTCCTTACTTTAGCTAACTCAAAATATCAACAAAGAATGAATGTTCTATGCCTGGAAGAAGACAAGTGAAGGTGAAATTGCTCTGAGCAGGTAAAATAATGTTTTAATAATTATATCAAGTTCAATTGAGTAGTTCATGTCATAAGCACCCACCCGGGCCAAACAGGGGAGAGCAATGCATGCAAAGACATGTTAGCACTCTGGAATTAAATATCAGTATGTAATTATGAGTTTATGTACTTTTTAATTGGAGCACTCAACAGGTTTTTATTAATTGATGTCAATTTTTTGTCATTAAAGTTATGGAAGGGCATTTGGGAGGTGAAAACCAGTATGTTCCAGTAGAAGCCTGGAGTCTCCTATTGAATGTGTTAGTCTGTTGCACCCTGAAGATGCTTGTAGACATCTAAGTATACAATTCATTAACCCCATTATTAATATGATTTCTTCAGTAAATACTCTGCATTCTCTGTCTGATTGTTGGTTTTAGTTATTGATGAAGTAGGATACAGCAGGAAGGGAGGGTTTTGCCTGGCTGTTTTTTTATTGATACTGGGCTTTCTCTTCCAATTTAGTTAAGACCCTAGAACTGCAAGAACCACGTCAGTACTTTCAATTTCAAACAACATTTCTTGTGCACCACGTATTCTAATCCACAGGAAATGCTTATGCAGATTGAGAACTTCAACCTGAACTTTGAATAATCGCTTATCTTGTTTTCCCTGAATGTGTACACAAATAATGATATCTCCAGTTTGTATCCCTCATGATAATGAGGGATATGAAATGGGTTCACCTTAATTAACATTTAGTGATGTGTAGAGTTTCATGTTTTCCAGCCACTAAAGTACCTATTGCAAATGTATTTTTTACCTGGTATTTTAGATAAAAGTAGTATAACTAATTCACAGATATGAAATAAGGAATTCTTTACCTATTGATATGAATGTTAATTTAAAAATCCGTAAAATACTTGCATAGTTTAAAAAAAAAGAAATTAAACTACTTACAGAAATTCCATGGAGTTTGTAACAACTTACCTAAAAGAAGATAACAAAACAGTTTCTAAGTTGCTACAATTTGTATTGAAGGGATATTTTTGCTGCCTCACAGCACTGCTGAATGTTGTTCTATTTCTTTTTGACATTTAAAGTGATGAGTGCAGAAAATTTTAGAACTTTTTTTTTTTAAAGCATCTGAGCAACAAAAAAAAAGCTAGCTTCTGACCATATTGTTCCATTACTCCTGATCTTTTAAAAATGTGTGACTTTACAGTTCTTTTGTGATACAAGTACAGAATGCTGGTTTTTTAAATCAAGGTCTGCCGTTGTAAAAGGAATAAAAGAAGGTACAAGTAAGTACACAAAATTAGTGGAGAGAATTTCTTGGAAATCTCCTCCCTATTCTGCAGTAATAGAACAAAACATTTTGTCAAGGACAAACAGTATCAAACCGATCTAAATTCCTTCAGTAGTGTGACCTGCTTGGTGTGTAAGTGGACAGCGGTGAATGTCATTTCAGTTTAGTAAGGCTTTTGTGCTGTTCTGCTGTGCAGCTGCAATTAACAATTCCAGGAAATGGGATCTAAATTAAATCACAGTTGTAGGGTTGTAGAATCAGCTGAAACACTCAACTAAGCAGCAGTCATCAGGTTATCAAAGTGAGAGGGCATAGACTGGGATCTGCAGGAATTACAGAACAGTTAGGGCTGGAAGGGACCTTTAAAGATCATCTAGTTCCAACCTCCCTGCAATGAGCAGAGATACCTTTGACTAGATCAGGTTGCTCAGAGCCCCATTTCACATCACCTTGAATTTTCCAGGCATAGGGCACCCTCCACATCTCTGGGCAACCTGTTCAGTGTTTCACCACCCTCATTGTAAAAGTCTTTGTTCTTAATATCCCATCTAAACCTGCTCTCCCCTTCAGTTTAAAACCATTACCCACTGCATATCACAACATACCCTGCTAAAAAATCCAAGTGTGGTAATGGTGTGAATCTTCACATGTACTTTTTACTGGAAAAGCACACAGAAAGAATTTTCTGCTGCTGCTTTTGCTGATTGTGTTTGTAAATGAGTTGGATGTCAAAAGAAAACATTATTTTATAAAATACATGGCTAACACCAAGTTCTAACAATTGTGAGCTGGATTGTTCATAACCAAAAGGATGAATTTCAGTGAAGAGAAGCACCTTTCCACTGCTGTATTTTCTTGGATGATTCTACCAATGATTAAATTATTGTCTAGCAGTGCTGAAATTGGATAGCCCAAGAACTGACATAATTGCTCTAAAATTGTTACCTCAGAACCATTTCAGTAAGGATTAACTTTTTAGCAAACCTTAAACAGGTTTGTTTCAAATTCAGTTCCTGCTAATCTAGCCATCAAGGACGGACAAATTCTGCAACATGAAGTAAGAACCCAAAAAAACATTCTGTTAAACACTTCTGTTTCCCACACCCTGCCCTTCCCTCATAGTTCTTCATCTCTGAGACTGTGCTCTCCCTTTGCTCTTGCTGGAAAACATAAAGGTGATACTAATGGGGTGGAGAGGGGAATTGTCCCAAGTTTTGCTACAATGTGCTGTAGCTAGCAGAGAGCACGTGGCCAGGTTTTGGGAGGTTTTTCTTTTCAATATGCTTTTGCAAGTTTTTTGTAAACTCTGTATTTCAAAAGATTTAGGAAGAATCTCTGTGATATACATCTCCTGTTACAGGACATTCTTGTAGCAGCTGTGCCTTCCTCCTATAGTAAACAGGAAAGCAATGGAAGTATGTGTGATTGTCTCTGCTCAGTCAACTAGAAACTGGGAGAACCATGAACCAGTGGCTTCTGCCACCCTCTCCTTCCCTACTCCATAAAACCCTGTGGAAGTCCTGTGGCTTAAGAAGTGCTCAGCAAAGGCAGATAGTATTTTACCTCTGTGATGGGTACAAAGCCAAGAAACCACTAAAAATTTTTAAACTCTTGCCCCTTAACATTCAAAACCAGCTTAAACAAACCACAGTTTCCCCTGTGCCTTTCAAGTTTCATTTCCTTTTATCATTCCTATTGCAGATGAACATCCTGATAACACTCTTACTTTCTTCTGGCCAGTGTCTTATCACAGGGCGTTCATCACAGGGCACTGGGCTGCTCATGGTTATGGGAAAAATTAGATTGGAGCTAGAACACTTCTTAGACCAAAACCAAACTGCGAGGTTGTGATTTTTGGTTTATTTATTTATTTTGCCTGGCATCTAGCTGTGTTACGGAAGTTGGGATAGCTTTTAATTCATAACATTGCAGCACATACTCTGAACAAGACTGTGCTTTGCAACAGTCAAATTTCTGTCACTGAGGGTCAGCTGGGTGGCAGGAGGGAAGCTGAGATGTTGCCAGTAGTTTGTTACTTGTGTTTTGATGTCTTGGTTGCTCTGTTTTGTGATCAGTGTACTAGAAAACCAAAAACATGTTGTGAATCCAGTAGGAAGAGTACAGAAAAGGTCCCCAGCCTCCCCCTGGCCCTAGGAGCATGAGAAGCAAAAGTGGGTGTGCACCTTCTTGTGGGAGTCTGGAACAAATTTGGAAGTCGGTTACACAGGATTAGTTGCAGTCTTTGGAGCAGAGCATCTGTGAGATATCCTAAATTGCTCTCAATTTCATATATTTAACTACTGTGTAATTTACTACAGGAAATGAGGGTTTCTGGATTATTTTAAAAGAGAAAAACCTCAAGAAAAAAAGGATCTTGATCTGGGCATTATTTGGGATTTTCATGTAAGCATAGCTCAGGTTTTTTATTAAGGCCTTATAAACATAAATAGATTGGAAATTACTTGCAAATAAGAGTGGACGTGGTATATCAGCTTTAATGAGCTACAGAGCAATTTGGGTCAGCTTGTGAAACCACCCATTTCCTACCCTGTCAGAGAGTGCTGGATGTTCTCTGTAAAAGAGGAAGGGACCTCTATGCCTGAATTTGCTCTGCCAGATTTATTTAAGCCTCCTAGGGGGAGGAAATGGATAGGCATTCTGTGCATTTTAGATTTCATCTAAAAACTCACAGAATGACCAAATTGTTATTATCCTGTGTGAAGGAGATCACCCAAAAGAAGACTGATTGCAGGTACTCCTCACGTTCAGCCATGATGCAGCATCTTCATTCAAGAGGCGGAAAGGAACACACCAGTTTAACCCAGCTGGCCTAATCTGTCTGGATATTAAATCCAAACTAGATTTTATGAAATTATTTACAGAATTCTGTGTGTTGCCTTCCTAGTTGCCTAGTAGATACACAAGTAACCATGGTATGGAGGTCAGCTTGGCTTTAGTTGAGCTAAACTTTGTTCCTGCCCCTGGAAAAGCTGCAGCTCAAATGTCAGATTGTTTTACAGAGTACCATGGTAACATTTTTAGGATGAGTTTTGTTTTAGCATAGGAGAAAGAGTTGTAGAATGTCTGAGCTGTCCCATTTACGCAAGGAGTTTTGCCATTGGTAGTTAAGAGCTGCTTGAAAAGTGAATATGCAGAATGTCAAACCCAGACCATTAAATACCCTTTTTCCTGCTACGACAGACGACTACGGAAGGTGGCTACCAGTGAAGAAATTCACCTGCATCCTCTAAAAAACCATATTTCTGCCTGATACTGTGTCAGATTCCGTGACAGATCTGCCTCTCCAAAGGGAAAGGCCTAGTGTAGCTGCAGGTTTAAATTGGCTTTCAAAGACTTGAAGAACACGTCAGTTTCACTAAGAGTCTGTGAAAAGGTCCATTTCCTGTACCAATAGAGAATTAGGGTTTTAACGTGTTACTGGCAATCAAGAGTGCTTTCTTCTCTGCCTTCTTGTGCCCAGTAACCTTTGTTATCAGCTCCTTTCTTTTTAAAGCTGTACCGACTTTCTTTGCTTCTTACTCGTGGTAGCTACTATCAGTCCCATTCTTTAGACTGGGGGTACTTGAGTTATCCTCAGTGACCCCCTCCTAGTTTCTTTCCACAAGAACACAAAGCCACCCTTCATTGCACTCTCACTTAAAAAGTCACTTCTGAGACTGAACCATCAACAGTTACTCTATCAGTTATGGCCTATTTGTTTATACCTGCCCATAAGAAGCTTTAAATTATTTCTCATTAACTTAAACCAAACACTGAATCTCTGTAAATATTCATGTGTTTTCATTATTTTATAAATAATTAGCTCATACCTACTTTATAGAAATATCTGGGCCACAATCATCAAAATCAATGTTTATGATTTATGACTAAGACAGTGAAGAATTCAATAGGTGTATGATGGAAGGAAGGCCAAGGTTTTACATTTAGAGTAAGTATTGTCACAAGTTAAAATTAAGTTTTAATTATCTACATACTTAGATGAACAAAACTAAGACATGGATGTGTAGAACACACATGTGGTAGTCCCACTTCTGTACCCCCACACAAATATACTTAATAATGTGATACATAATTTACAAGTTATAAATAAAAACACACATTCCCTCCCACTTCCCTTTGCTGCTACTCCCAATCTATTTTTTTTCCCTTATAAAGATTAATCTGTAAGTACATACGACTTCCCTCTGCTGCAATACAAGGCAATTCTTTCCCCCCTGACTCAATACTAATACCTTGCTATAAAAGATAAAAAAAGGCACAGTGAAAAGTAAAGTGGATTCACATGAAATCTTTGGTGCTTAGGGGGCTTCCAAAACCATGGGAGACACAGAGACGCAACTTAACAAAAGCTCCATTTTACATATTCAGGAAGACTTTTCCCAGAGATTCTAATGCCTCTGATACCGAAGGATACAACCCCATTCAAAGAACTGTACTTAATTTCTAGTGCCTTTAAAACTTGTTCATACATTTCATAGCTTTGCAGTAGGAGATGCAGGCACAACGGAAGACAGGATGCAGGCAAGTTTTAAGCACAGTTTATTAATTTCAAGCAATTGCCACTTCTCAACATTCTCCACCCACGTTACAATTTTACACATGCTGTAGAAGATCCCTCTATCTCCAGCAGTATCACAGTCTGGTCTGCCTTCTGTGTGGGGGTCAATACACACATAAAGGTTCTTCAGAAGTTTAATGCCACTTACCCTATGTATGGAGATAAAGTATTATTAAAAAGGTTTTAAAGGAATCATTATCGACTATTAAAAACTCTTGAACAGTAATTAATTTTTAAACTAAGTAGTAGACACCAAGGTAATAAAAACACATTCTAATTCCACAGGGCTGGAATCTTGTTTTTTCTGAAGGCTTGGAAAACTGAGTATGTTAAATGTGAAGCTCCTTGTCACCATGAGGGAGAAGGAAACAGAAATCAGCACAGTAAATTTAGCCAAACTTTCTGTATGTAGGACCTCTAGCAAAGACATAAGTTAAAAATTTGTGCTCAGGAGGAGAATATAAGTTATCCTCCCTCTTAGATGAGCTGAGAAATTGTTCATTCTGTTGCACAGCTGTTCTGTTTGCACCCAGCCACAACCATGAGAATTCAGCTGACTGTGGAAGCCACAGCTCTCTCCTCGCCTCAGAGACCTCAGGCTACAGGGACAGGCATTGCCCAAAACTGGAGAGGGTCCTTAACAGCGTCAAAAAATCCTCAAGTCCAGAGGTTTTTGAAGCTAGAACTAAAGATTTTTCTATTGTTGCCCACAAGAAGTATCAGCTAGATGGGAGACTGAAATCCACTTGTTTTAAATAACCCCTGCCAGTTATTCTCTGTATTGATAATTGTTTGACAGAATTGAAATAAATAATGAACCTACTGAAGTTAAAGAAAAAAGTGCATCATCTGCTTAAATGTTTACTGGTTAACACATTTATTTTAACCAAATATAATGGCCAGATTTTCTGCCTAAATGTCATAGACTTTGTACTGCTCAGTCTATCATTTTAAGAAAACTACATTTAAAGAGTAATGCTTATTTACCTACATTTAATTACAATAAAAAAAAATCTCTTCAACCAGAAACAAAACAATCTATGTAACAAATTCTAATACAGCGAGTATGTTTCAGGAATTATCAGTAATGCAGCAGTGTTAATCAATTCTATATTGAAATGCTGGAAACTAAAAGACTGAGACAGAATTAGATGAAGAGCATTTTTCATATCTTTTATAGGACAGAAACCTTTGTTCATGTCTTCTGGTAGCCTTCATCTTCTTTTGAGCTGCACCTACAACACAAAGAACAAGTAAACGAGCAACTTTATGCTTCTCCAGAACAGCTTAAAATAATTCTGTAGGTATTAAGGGGCATCTTTTCTACTGCTTTGTTTCTGTATCACCAACTCATTTCATTGTTTCATATTCCTATTTTAAGAATAAAGTATAAAGCAACAGAAAGAATAAGCTATTACTACATCTGTGTAAAAGTGCCCTCAGAAGTGCTGCCTATGTTGTAAAAGTGCAAGTTAAATACAGAAAGCGTAACTAGCAAGCAACTAGTGTTTCCCTAAACATGAAAGCTAACTTCTTTCATTTCCTGTATGAAAAAGATACCTTAAATATGTGGAAATAGGGAGAGATTGGTTTTTATTAGTAATTTTACAATATAAATTGAGAAGAGACAGGTTGAAGGTTCCAAATAGGCATACAAAACCACCCATCTCCTGCTCGTTTTCGTAGTTAGTTCATTACACCTCCTGGGTGGGGTATTCCCCACCAGCAGAATGACCTGCTTTGTGGCATTTTTCCTCATTCTTGAGTGCACTAAGAGTGCATGATTGTTGCCATTATGTACCTAGATGGATACAAAAATCCTTCTTAGTTCAAAGTATTATAAAGTACGTGAAACCAGTGGGGTTTTCACAGCCTGTCAGAATATATTAATAAAAAATGAAAAGATGAACTTCTTAACATCGTCAAAGAGAACATTAAAACAGCAGTATGGACCTGAAAAAGTTGTTTCTGTTTTCCTCACCCTGTATAACCAACTCAATTGTCTCAAGCTCTTTTAACTTGTTGCTAAATGTTTATCTACACATGCTGTCAGAAATAACCTTGTTAGGAAGGTGAAGTTGGTGTCTCAGCAAATCAGACCCATGGAGTAGGCGTTGAGTGGCCTGTGACTCGCTTTCCTTTTTTCTCTTTCAGCACCATCAGAAGGAAAAGTGAGAAAAACAGCACAAACATTAGTTAAAGCCTGAATTTAATCCCATGTCCTACAGGAATAATTTCATTACAATGAAAGCAGACAGACAGTATCTGTAGGGTTTTTTGCTTTGTTTTTAAGCAGTGATAATTATTTATCCAATTAACATAGCCTATAGCTCTCCCAAAGATCATAACATTTAATCATCCCTTTAATTAAATGATTAATAGGAAATGCAGGGCCGGGTCTTACAAATTACCTGATTTACCATCACTGAAGACAGATTCTTTTAAAAATGGCTACAAATGCCTTGTTCACAAAAGACTTTATTATCTAATGATGCATACTGAAAACATACAGAAATCTGCATGGTCCACTTTACATGCAGCAGAACAATCTTCACTTTACAATAAGTAAGTGTCAACTGTTTTATGCAAGAGACAACACTTTAAAGTCACATTTCTTAAAGAAAAGCTTCATTTACAAAAGAAATAAAAGGTAAAGAAGCAATTACCGCTTTTAAAAAGCAGCTGCTTTGTTCAAGAGTGGAAGGTTTATGCCTGTATTGAAAGACAACATGATCACAAATAATGAAAACAATGAACAAATGAAACACTTTTAGCATAAAGCAGTACACTTTCAAAATGACATACAAATAGTTAAAAATTTCATTATGTTGTCTATCTATCCTTTAGATATAAGGTCTTTCGAATGAGATCCCAACATATGTAATTACTAAATGAAAACTCTTCTGTAAGTATTGGTTCTATGTCATAGTGAACTGTATTTAACAAAATGTATACAAAGTCTATAGCAAGTTGATTAAAAAAATTAAAGTAATAAGAAACAGTACACTGAAGGCGCTCTATCCATCAAGTGCGCTCTCTCCCAGTTTTAAATGTGATGAACAGAACAGAAGTTGTAACTATGCCACGGTTGCAATGCCAGAAAATAAAACAAGATCATTTCTCAAACATGCAGGGAATTCTGCCACAATGCTATTGTCTCTCATTTGTCAGTTGTTCCAGTAAAATAACAGCTTAAACACCGGTGATGTTGATGGGTTAGCTTACCTTCAGTGTACTGAAAGTTGTACACAACCTGCTTTAAAAGAGGAGACCATCCCTGCGGGCAGGCTCAAGAAGGAACAGACCCCCTTCGGCACTGACTACACCAAGGGCATGCTGCTGTGGCCTGCACACACACACCTAGGAAAATGTGAATATAAACAGCATTTATGCTGGCCATTTTGTAAAGACAAAAATGAAGCCAAGTCTGCTAAAAACAAATCAACCACCCAGTATTACTGCTCTCTTTTTTTTTTTCTTTCTTTTTTTTTATAACAGATGCTTTTTTCTTTTTATAATATATACGAACTGCAACCATATACATTAGCATTGTACTTTTGTGCAGTCTTGGCAATTAAAACAGTTCTACAGTGAAAATTTTCACATAAGACACAAAACAGAATTACTCTAACATTTCTAAAAGAAATATCAGCCTTGATGTTAATTCAAATGTATCATTTCTTCCTCAACTTTGCAGGGGAAATATTTATGTTTATATACATTAATAACTGCTGTGAAATTTCTTCAGTCTTTGTATCTTAATTAATCAAACCCTTTGAACTTCTTCATCTGGTTTAAATTTTCTCCTGGATGAAGGCGTGCTGTAGAGCCTGGTTGATGCTAATCCGTTTAGCTGGGTCTAGCATTAGAATCTGGTCCAACAAGTCCTTTAGCTGGTGCACTTTTTTACGCTGGTCTTCAGGGAGTCGTTGGCACCCAATCAAGTCTGCTAATAGGTCCTTGGTTGGATTAATGGTGCTCATAACAGTAACCTTCTCCTACAAACACAAAAATGGCAGCCTTGTAGAACAGAAGTAATGCACAAACTCCCTATCCATCCCTTTTACAGAGCTTCAGCAGCAGCTTTTCTGCAGGCTTGTCTCGTATCAGAGCAGCAACACCCTTCCCCCACACGGCCTCATAAAATCATCACAGGGCAGAGAAGAGTGGAAAACACACTCTTGGGGGGAGGCCACCAACACAAGTTCACATGAATCTAACATCCCAGTTAACTCAGAACATGGAAGTCCACATGGAAAGTCCTATATCTGACCACTATTTCGTGATTCTTCTTAAATATGATATGTCAAAATTATACCAAAATTAATAGCGACCTCATACAAAATAACCACATCATACTGAAGTTAAACATCCTTCTACAAAATGAAGGCAGAATTTCTTATACTAGTAATCTAAGGACAGATTATATGGAGGCACCCTGTATATCTACCAGATTAAATTTAGATTTCTCTTAATCGTGTTCCTACATCCCAGGAAAAAAAAAATCTTTTGCTGTTTTATAACTCTGTAATCTGTCCACACTGCTGCAAAAGGACTTTCTAATAGCTTATAAAATCTTGTTTTTAATTAAGAAGCCAAGGTACATTTGAAAGACCATAATACTAGGAAAGCTTGGAAAAAGTGATGGGTTAGTCAACACACAGGGGACTTACCCTTTCTGTCACTTTATCTACTTCTATATACATAAAGTTGAGATTTTGATCAAAGTGCTGATCTTTGAACACGCCTTTTCGAATCATCTGGAAAATAAGGAAGAGGCAAGAGTTTCAGGCAACTTCTCTGTGTCTTACAAATTTCACAATTAACATCAATGTCTACTAATTTATTGCAACATGAGTAATTTAATACTAATAAAAAAATATATCAAAAGGACAGGAATAAATGTTCGAGATTGAAAACAAAGATACAGTTCAAACCCCTTGAAAAAGGACACAGTATCTTTTATTGACTTACATTTTTTTTCAGGTCACTGCTTAGAAGGTTTCTGCTTTCACTTTATACTTAGTCTATGAAAAAGAAGCTGTATACTTTCACTTCATAAGATTTTAAATCAGTATAAATTACACAGTCAGAGCAAAGTCTATTACTTACTGTTAAGAAAAAATGTATATGATAAGAAACAGAATTCCAGAAGAACAAAGAATGTATCTTCTACTGTTCATTATAGCAGTTTCAGATATTAAGTACTTATTTTTCTTACCTTGTTTGGCATCTTTCCTTTGAGATCCATGGCAAGTTTCAACATATGATTATTGGTTTTGCCAGGAAACAGTATTTTTCCTGTGTAAAGCTCATATAATGTGCAGCCTACAGACCACATATCTATACCATAGTCATAGATTTTTCCTATAACTGAAACAGAGCAATTCCAGTTAATTCCAAAAAGGCAGACTTTGATATATCACAAAAGCAGACAGATGAAAAAATTCTGATTTGTAAACTATATTGGTGCTGCTCCTCTTAGGAATAAAAATTTACCATAAAAGAAGGATGTAAACCTTTTAGCTTTTAAAGTACCCCTATTTTAGAAGGGGAGGTTTTTACCTAACACCTAAACCGATCAGCTTTAAATTAGCAAAAACCAAGAAGTGAGAACAATACCTCTAAATTGAAACATAACTATAACCCATCAGAGTGACTTCTCACTGAGCTGATCACCAACATACATGAAGAGTCACACAAACATGCCTTCAAAGCCTGAATTTTTGACAGCCATCATACTTCCAGAGTCATGTTTTGCTAAGACTAGAGAATAAATCCAAGTCAAATTTTCATCTGCTAATACTGGCATGTGACAGATGTAGCTAATCCAAAATGTACTTACTGATTTCTGGAGCTCGATAAAATCTACTAACTAGATAGGGTGTGATGTCATTATCTGCGACATGTGAAGCTGAGCCGAAATCACAAAGCTTTAGTATTGTTTTAGACTCATTCACCTGAAAGTTAAAACATAAATATCCATTAGCAAAAGAGAGGCGTTAAGGACCTTTCCCCATCATCTCACTCACATAAACAAAATCTCCATCCAGACTCAAACAACCTACATCCATTTTGCAGAAAGCAAGAACATCTTTCAACTATTGATGGGAAAATTCCAAATATTTCTCCCATGAGACATTGTCTTATTTTGGAAGATCTGCTTTCTATGAAGATGGAAGTGGATGAATGTTTGTTTGGAAAAGATTTTATTTAGATGCTGTATTATATTTCTTCCTTACTATTTATACCACAGTATCATTTTATATCAAAGTGTGAACCCTTAACATTTTCAGTAAATTTGACTTCACCTAAATTAACAGAATGATATGAACTTCAAATACTTCATTTTACACTACAGACCATGCAAAAAAAGTTTTAATTATTTGTTACTTACCAAAATATTATCTGGTTTAATATCTGCATGTAGGATATTGCATCTTTTAAGAAGTTTTAAAGCCAGGAACAATTGCTGGCTGTAGGAACGCACAGCTTTAATATGGAGCCCAACATCTTTCCCATACTTCTTCAAAACCTCTCGTAAATTCATACTGTTAAGGGAAAGGGGGAAAGAAAGAATTGGAAAGAGCTTAACAAAAAAAACCATAGCGGCCTCTTAAACTCTGAGACAAACTTGAACAAACCAGTTAGCTTTAAGTATTTTTTGAGAAAAGCAGCATTTGACTTAACATACCAACCACTCTGTGAGCTGCAGAATTGAAATAAAAAGGCTGGTCAATCAGATCTGTCCTATATTGTGTAATTACTTACTAGACTGGACTTTACTTAGTTCAGAGCATACTTTTTAATCAATATTGATTTGAGAGGATTTATTTGCACATGAACAGCATTTTCTTAACAACCGTAAAGCCTTTGTACTCATTTTCTTCAGAAATAAAAGAAAAAGGAAGCATGCGAAACACAAAAAGTTGAGGAGATTTTTTTGGTGACTTAAGCAGCAGATGAAAAGACCATCATTCCAGGACAAAACCAGTAATTGGACATAAATAAGGTACAAGCGTGTTATCAAGAGATAGTGCAGGACAAGACAATAGTTTGTTCTACAGTTAATTAATGAAATATGATAGTAATCTCACAAACTTTGTATTGTTTCAGTATATAACTTATGCTCACCCCAAATATGGCTAAAATTGAAATATGACATACACAGAAAACTCAGGATATGAACAACTGATGTCTCTAAGTAGGAATGGGGACTAAGGCAATTAATGTATCTGGATCTACCATAAAACAGTATTTACAATCAACCTGTCACAAGAGCTTAATTACTTGAACAGAAAGTGAGCATGCAAAGAGCCACTGTAACAATTTTCTTCCTTAGACTGTTATTATATAGGTACTCTTCACAGAATAAACAGCAACTCCTGAATCTCTCTGGGAATGCATTCTTAACAGAAACCCTTAAAATGATGAATTATTAAAACTAATAAAAATACTGACATACACAAAAAATCATTAAGTAGTACCAGCGAGAGGAACCATACATGATCTTGTTTCAAGTATTTTCTAGGCAGAAAACTCACAACAGCTAAAAGTAAATCAGAAATAGTTCAGTAGCCTGTGATTTGTGCCCGCAGACAATTTTTTTTTGTTTCAAAGTTCCTTGCATTCTTGAATCTTGGCATGAGAACAAGGTATCAAAACAACAGCCAAACCCAGCAAGGTAAAGAATGCTCAGTAGTACTTTACCTTTTACAGACAGCCCCAAACATTTGTCACCTTACCTGAGTGGCTCAAATACCAGACAGAGATGTTGTTTGTGGTAGAAATGCCTGAACAACCGTAGACAATGAAACTTGTCATCAGGATCAGCATCATTGAGTTTCTTTAAAAATTCCAGTTCTTTTAGGCCAGTTTTTTGCCTGAAAACAGAGAAATGTGATTATAAAACAAAATCAGTTAAATTCTAATATTTTTTTAAATCTAGACATTCACTTGTTGGTTATAGTTATCCAGGAATGAGAAGTGTCTTGTCATTACCTAACATACCGCAGCTAAAAAAAACGAAACCACAGCAGTGGTTTGCTGTCAGTGACTACACACTGGGTAAGTTTATTTAATTCTTGGATCTTCACTGTACCATTGGAACCTACTTAAACCTACTTATCCTTTCCTTCTCACTCTCAGTTGCGTATAAGGCTAAAACTGGATTTTGTCCTGTAATATGATAAATTTTAAACAGCACTCACTAGAGTAGCTTACTTTTTAAAAAAAGTACTTTGCCACATACAACAGTATTAAAAGAAGATTTAAACTGAACTGACTATAGATTCAATTACACACCCAAGCTTATTACCTGTACAACACACCAAACTAAAATAGCTTAATCACCCTCCCCCTTTTGCCTCTAAAACTTTTATTCATGTAACTAAAACCGATCCAGTTATACACACAGTAAGACAACTTTTAAAACTTCCAAGGTAAGAGACATGGAAAACATTTTCATTTAGGTTGTCTTTAACAGAAGAGGACACAGTGACTGTATAAACACTGCAGCAGATGGTAAAAATGAGTATTGTAGACAAGTCCTCAAACGACACAGTTTAAGAGATCTTACTTATTAATGTTGACTCATTCTGAAAGACCTCTTTTTTTTTTTGTATTTCAACAGTGAGAGTCCCATCCCTTTTTATCTATCTTATATACATACAAACATTTAGATAATATACAGAAATAATTAAATGTATGGAAGTCTCTTTGTAAGTTGCAGATGACTGACTGGGATCCAACCCATAGCCTGCAATAGATTTGGTCCATCGAAACAGTCCACAACTCCCATCTCAAAAAACATACAGCTCATAATTAGCTGTAACCTTGTTTCTCGCTATCACTGCTCCCTGCGGTTTTGCAAATGAGAAAGTGCCTGATGAAAGTGCAAGTACCCTTCTTCCCGTGATAGCTGTAAAGAAGTGTGGATACATAGTCCTCAAGCGCTTCCCATTATCTGGATCATATTAGCAGAAAAGGCAGCAATCACAGCTGTTACCTGTTACTTTACTTGAAACAAAGGGAGATTCAAATCACATCATGAAAAACTTCCAACTGTTCCACGTGCTTTATTACCACCAAACAAAAACATTACTTACATAAGTTCATTGTTCCTGATGATTTTCACAGCTACTTCTTGGTTTGCTCTGGCCATGTCCCTGGCTCGCACCACGTTACTGAAGACTCCCTGACCAGTGTAACCATAGACATTGTAACGTTTATCTAAAACTTCACCTATATTAACACCTGAGGGAGAAAACCGAGCAAGTTCAAGTTACAAGGGATAAATGTAATGGAACTTTTCCAGAAAAATAAACCATTCCCTACCATTACAAAATATGAGGGCAAATAGCAAAATCCTTTAATTTCATGGTGTGCAATGTTTTGTAGCACCTAGCTTTGTGGAGATTATGGGGAACAAAGGGTGATTCTCCAAGTCTGGAGTCTTTTCAAAACTGAGGTTAAAATCTGCATGCTCATTTCATCCATTACATTACACACTCAGAGAGGGCTGTGGGGTACATCTACATTAGAACAAAATTTCAATACTTTTATACATGAGGATCTTCTCCACTCAGCACCCTCACTCTATTTGTCCTTGCTGATAAACAAACACAACTCACGGTAATAGCCTTCTGCATCTGTCCAGTTATCCCTGAGATTGGGGTTTTCTTTGAAGTCTTTTCCAAACCCAGCAGCCCTTAGACGAGCACTCTGAAATAAAAATAAAAGTAACAGCTTTGCCTGTGTGCTCTGTATTTTCCCTTGACGTTTATTTACCAAAGCCCTTTTCCCCTACTGAACACTGTTTCTCCTCACAATACAAACACACTTATCTTGCAGGAGAGAGAAACAACTTACTGTTATTTACATATCAGTATTTAAAGACTGATGCAAGGAAAGAGGATGAGATCAACCAACAGAACTATTATTAAACATAAATGGGCAAAGTTTCAATTAATACAAAGAATTTATACAAGTCATGTTAGAATGCACATTCTAACATGTAAGTAAGACTTCTTATTTACAGTAAGTTTATAGTAAAAAAATATAGCAATTTGCAAGGAAAACACAATTGTTTAAGCCTTGAATTTCTGTTCATTACATGCCACTTGTTTCATACTGTTATACATACAAACGTAACACTTCTACAATTGCTGTTGACATCTCTTAACAGACTGGGCAATATTTTGTCACAAATTCAAAACTATGAGTAGTAAAGTGTATCTTCAATTGAACAACAGCTTCTGGAAGGGGGAGCTGCTCACAAGCCATGTAAATCCCCACTTGTAACTTCTGAACTTTTAAAAATGCACCCTCACACACACACTACCCTTCAAGTATTCATCTTTTTCCAAGTCACAGTGTTACGAGAGTAAAACCATGGCAGCCTATGTTACATCTGCCATAAAAATTCTCCAGCTAATTTGGTTTAAGTTAAGAAGAAAGTTCTTGTCTTTACTTATTTCTGAGTGTTGTGCATCAGCAACAATGCAGAGGATCTATAGAGAATGGCACATAAAGTCTCAAAACTAGTCACTGGACTGCCAATATCTGAAGGTCACTGCAGGACATTTAGAGAAAAGGTAATGAAAATGTGTTAAACGAGGAAATGTATCTTTTCACCCCCAAAAAATCTCCAAACAAACCACCAGATTACTCCAACACAGCATCATTAGCCAATTTCAGTATCTTACCCATTTTTTAATTAACCATATGTGAACCTCTGGAAAAAGCTCATATTTAGAACATTGCAACATGGTAACATTAATAAAAAGCTGAACTTATAAATAGATTCATGTTTTTACCACGTCCATTGTATTCAAACAGCAGGTGAATTGCCAGTTGCTTACTCTGGTAAAACTGCCACTTATTTCAGCAGGTTTTATTTCACTGAAATACTAATTAAGAACCAATTTGCCTGCCTTGGGTGACCAAAAGATTAAGAACATACAAGTCACTTAGCTGCACATGCCTTTACAAAATCAAAGTTCTCACAACCCTCAGGTGACAGTGACTAACAAAAATCAACCAGAAAAAGTCATACATTTCATCTCCAAGAATTACCTACATCAAAGTACGCAGCGAACATATCATCTGATTCTGTGAACATATCGGGAGCTAGCAGCTTCTTCTGAGATGAACCTTAAAATGAAATTTAGATTACTCAGCATGAAAAAAGATGTCAAACGATAACTGTTGCCAGTATAATTTGGCACTTAGTATCTTTACAACATAGTCTAAGATCAGTATATTGGCAAACAGGTAACTCTACTAACGTTTCTAGCAAATATCATTTCACATAATTGACATTCTAGAATATAAAACTCAGACTAGCTAAGTTCTTCCAAGCACTCAAAAATTTATACCTCCTTGAAAAATTACATATAATAGCTTTCAAGTAAGCATAGCAGAAACAAAAAAACTACATACTTACGTGCTCCCTACAAAGAATGCCTATATAGATGTACGTATAAAAAGAAGTATAAAATGACTATGTGTATACATTCAAAAATACAGTCATGTTTTCAATACACAAGTTCAGGCTTTTCTGTTAATCACAAGATGTTCTATGAAAACCCAAAGTTTTAAAGCCCAGAAATTCTTTCTTTGGAAAATGTTTTCTCCAACCCTGCCAAAAAGGACCCGGTGTGTAGCTTTTTGTTAAACACAATGTTTACTACAATGTTAAAGAGAAACATTTTTGTTATGGGCAAGATTATCCCTCTCTCACCTTTTAATCATCTTTAAATCCCAAAGACATTTTACTTGGTTGATAAGATAAAAGCAAAGAAATATAAACTAAGTACACATTAACAAAAGCAAGCAAACTTCAAACGATTTCATTCATGCACACATTACGGCAGCTCTCTATGAACATGGTAAATTGGAGGCCCCCCCTTCACTATGCAATGGAGAAAAACAAATGGCTAATTCAGCTCAGAGGCTTCAGGTCTCGTGATGCACACAGCCAACCACTTCCACACCAAAGAACTAGACTGAAATGTGACAGCATAAAAAAAATCATCCGGTATACTGATACCACTGTTTCAAGGTATAGACCTGTCACCTGACACTTGTGGGGAAGCAGTTTACACCACTGTTTTGAGCTACAAACCCTTCCAGAAACTTCCTCATATTTTCCTTTTAGTTCCAGTTACCTGCACTGGGCTACAATGAATTATTGAGTAGTTTCTTAGCAACTTATTACCCTGGCCCTGTAAGCGGTCAGGAAAGAAAAAAAAATTACTCTTGCGGAGAAAGATAACCCACTACTTTCAGCTGTTGTTACAGCCACCTCCAACCCAGGATCTTACCACCCAGATGTGAGTGTAACTGATCTGGTTTTAAAAACCTTTTTCACATGTCTATGTGGAAAACGCCTATGTAGTTAAGACTTATATTTTCGTATGCTTTAGTATACAAAACTAGAGAGCAGTACATGCTTTGACAAAAAAGGAAAAACACATTGTCTGTTAGACATAGTAAGTCTAAACTTGGGGTATGCAAAGAAAGCACTAGAACAGTTCTTTTTACTGTTCTTATTTTGCAGGAGAACAATCTGAAAACACACGACTCAAGGGAATGCCAGGATAAACTACAGAGCAGTACAGCAGTCCCTAAGAGATGCAGCTTTATTACTTTGAAGAGAAGCATCCACTAGAGACAGTGTATTCAGCCCCCAAGGATACGTGTGGCGGAAGACATGAAATACAAGCTAACTGCAACTCTTCCTTGGAGGGGTTGGGCAGGCTCCACAGCCCTTGTTAAACAGTGCTATTGCAATTAAACTGTAGAGAGAAACCAAAGCAGCTTAAACTAGCTCCAGTATGACCACACAGCATCTACACACACCTTTGACTACTTGGAAGATGGACAGTAATCCACTTTCAAACCACAAAAAAATCAGCAGACTTTCAATACTACAGGGTGCGCTGGGAGATGTTCCGCATTCCTTTTGCTGCAGCTGGCACAAGGCAGGTTTTATATCAAAATTTGTTTCATTTCAACATTGCTGTACAATAGAGTACATGCAGGGTGGAAGAAGAAAATACCTGTTTCAGCAATTAGCTATGCTGCTAAAATGGACTTAATAGCAACGACCCTCAAAAGCTTTAATAATTCTAAATTACTACAGACCCACCTATATTCTTCTGTCACAGTGGCTTTGACCAAAAAAAAGGTATAAAAGAAGCATAATTTCCAACCCACAAAAAATAAAGTCTAGGACTATACTAAGCTTCTAGGAAAACAACATGCCTAAGTGAAAAGAAAAATTTGGAAGGGTAATTCTTAACCATAAAGACAGACATCATTATTTGCTCTTCCAAATGTAAAGCACAAATCGTGTTAAGAGTTATTAGAAATACAGAGAACATGTTCCACTCATCCTTCCATCCTTCCTAATGAGGAAGATTTATTTTAATGTTATGTTTTAAGCACCATAATATTTGTGAAAATGTTCATAAATTCCATCCCAAAATTCAATCTACTTCCAAGTCTGGAAGTATCTGAGTAAACTAAGCCAAGTATCTGAGCTTTCATAAATTGCATTAGAGAGATTTCAGAAAACCTTACCATTGTTCTGTTCAACTGTCATGAGGTTGTGCTTGGCTTTCACTGATGCCTCAAATGTGTCCACATTTTCCCGTTCATACTCCTTAACATCAGCAGCGACCCTTTCTAGGATGTCGTCAGGAGAATTTGAGCGACTGCGTGTACTACTTTGAGGGCTGCTTGGTTCAGATGGTACAGATATGTTACTGTCTTCTGTCTGGCCTTTGTATTTCTAAAAAGAAATTTAATTCTTAATCTCACCGTCACACCTTATCACAATTAAAACATTTTCATATCCACCCTTTCAATGGTCTGGGCTTTCAGCTGAAACCTTAATCTTTGCTTTCATAATCACATACGTCTCTAAAGACAACAGATTATTTGCAGAATGGGATACAACTTCTGAAAATTCATTTTGTCACAATGCACCACAGCCCAGACCATAAGACTGAAACATTCATGTGTGTTCTTTAGGTCTTTATATTTCTGTAAAAAGCAATTATTACTGAATATTAGTTATTTCATTATGCACAACAAAATGTCAGCAACAACAGATTTATTACTAAACCGTCCTGGCACAAAAACACTGAAACACAGTCTCTGAGGAAAAATTAATTATTTTATATCCTATATTCTAGAATATTTCTCAGTTTTATTAGTGTTATGGCACAGAAGAGTAGCTTTTAGACTCAGTTTTCTAATGTGAACTGGAAATCCTATTTATTCATTCGTGTTGAAAAAATTCAGAAGAATTTAGAAACTTCAAACATCTTTGCAATTTTTGTTACCCTTAAGTACTATGAAATTATACAGACCTCACTTCCTATCCCAAAAGTTAAAAACCAAGATGAAGAAATGCTGCGACTGCTCAGCTGTCAAGGCTGAACTACTCAATAAGAAAAGCAGAGGTTTTCTGTTTAGGGAATTCTGCTCTGAGATTTGCTTCCTGCCTGCACCAACATCATGTGTAACCAGTCTTTAAACAGAATTTATATAGTTTGGCTCAGTCATAGTTCTGAAGGATTTTACAACGGGCTTTGCATAAAACTCAAATCATGGGCAGTATTTTTAGTGCTACTTAAAATAAGCAGTACACTAAAGCCAGTGAGTTTACCTGATGCTAAATAAATATGCTACAGCATTTTGCTTGCTATGGTCTAATTGTGTGCCAAATCCCACCTTTGAAAAGAGATACCTGACTTGTACTGTACAATTGCACCCCCTTTGGCCACAGCTCCTTTCAGGGGTCTTCATCACACATACACCTGTGATTAGTTACCTTGTTACCTGGAATAAGAAGTTCATGGGAACTCACATGTGCACTAATACATTATCTGCTTTTAGGGAGGAACCCATGAGAGAGTGGCTTAACAAAATTTTGGAATCTGACAAAGACAACTTCTACTTGAAACAAACTGACCAGTTAGGTTAATTGATATATAGTTATATATATCCGTTACACTGACATTATTATATCAATGATACAGCTAGAAAGAAAACCTACAGATGAAGATAACTAAAGAACATTTTTGAGGTGTCTTAAGACCATCAGAGAAATGTTTAACTGTAGCAAAAAATGACTGTAGCAAAAAATGACTCACAGAAGCGTCACTTCAGTTTTAAAAGCAATGCTGTGACAATAGAAGTGTAGAGTTTTAAGAGAGACTAACATTTACAATGAGCTAACTGCAAAAATATAGCAACAGGAATTACTATCATAACACAGCAATAGGCAAAGAGCCTTCCTTTACCCTGACACTACACTAAAACCACAGAAGTAGTTCCTGCGACCATGTACCTGAACAATTGCTTGCCGTTGTAACCTCCTTTGTCTGATCTCTGCTTCTTCATCCTCTTCTTCCAAATCAAAGTCTTCAAGACTACAAAAATACGATTTTTTTATATAACTTCATAAACATGTAATTATCTACTGTATTTTACCAAGTGCAGTTCCTTGGCATATGAAACACAGAATATATTAAACAATAGCTGTTCAAGTGACTCAGAAAGCAACAGTGTATTAAATCCCACTGCATATATTTACATTTCCTTACAAAGAAAATTTATCTCTTGGTATCTCTTTGGGACTTTCTGTATTCCATTTTTAATTGCAAACAATTAGCAGCCATCTTTCAAAAGACAACAAACAAAAAAACCTTGTTCCTTTTCACTGAAGCATCATTCTTCCTTAATAATTTGATTAAGAATGCATACTCTTGCACAATTGAATAAGCAGATGTCGAGGAAATATAAACACAATTTGCAAACAGCAGTTAATCCTTTCAGCTATTAAAGTTTTTCCCCAAGCAGTAAGCTCTGGTAATCAGACCAAAAGTTTTCACAAGCTACTGATCAAGTTGAGTTTAAAAACCTAATGATATATCCTCCCCTCAGGTCTGCCCACTAGCCAACAGGTCTTGCTATTTTTTGCATATTCCAAAGTTTTTCAGATCCTCCCAACAGTAATCTGACAAGATCACAAGTACTAAGACATGATTATGGTTTTAGGTGACAACTCAAAAACTACACCATGAAGATAAATGTTAACTCGTTCTTGGTATCAGTGGAACTGTAGGTTTTAAATAATCAGTGCAAGTTAGAAATATATTCTTACTTTTCATCTGATGAAGACTCCTGTTCAGCTTTCATGCCCTCAGAAAGACTACCTTTAAATTTGTCTTCCTTAACTTTGCTTCTGCTCCTACGTCTATGGCCACCACGTGACCTGGACCTCCTTCGAAGGCGAGATCTACTTCTCCGACCTCTATCCCTGTTTGTTAAGAATAAGAGATTTGGATTTGGGGAGGGTTTGTTTTGGGTTTTTTTGAGAAGGAAAATCTTTTCAGAAAACATAAATATACACAACGATTCCAAGTAATAAAACAATTTAACTCATGGAGGACAAAATTAATTTAACTGTGCGAGCACATATTAACATGGACAAAAAAACCAGCATAGTCTTTTTACATGTAACATAGCAATCCTTTTTCTTCCTGTAATCTTACAAAACATACTTAAAAACACAGGGTGTCTTTACCTCCTTCGAGGAGATCTACTCCGCCTTCTGGGAGATCGGCTACGTCGAAGGGGTGTTCGAGATCTCCTCCTGATGGGGGACCGAGACCTTCTTCTAGATGGGGACCATCTGCTGGGTGGGCTGACATCCTTTGATCTTTCACGTCTAGACAAAATGTCATCCCTGGTCCGTGTTCTTAAAACAGAGGAAGAAAGTGGTAGTAAAAATCAGGAGCAAGCTGAAAACAAAAAAATCCGTTCTCTCTAAAAACTCACTAGAAAAATCTTACTGCAGGTGAGGGACCACCAGATGGGCTTCTGAGGGGAGCGATGGATAAGAAGGCTGCAGAGCTGGCTGCCCTTCCTGCGTGTCTCTCCCCACTCTGGGAAGTGTGTGCCCATACAAAGATCTAGTTCAGGACAAGTCTGGAAACAGCTCCTTAATTACTACCACAAAGCTAAGAGAGGTTTTAAAACAATGCTTGTGTTTAGGTCCTACATAAATAGTGGCCTGTTTTCATGTTTACCAGAAACAGTATTGAAACAATACAGAAACCCTAAAATCTTGTTCTCGAGAATTATTTCACCACCTTCCAACCATAGTATTGAAATTTAGGCTTAGGATCATGCTACTTCACAGTAGTGACAACACTGTCTGTTTCAATTTGGGCATTACAACTGCACGGCTTCAACATTTCACACATTCTAAAACAGCCGATGCAAACTAGAATTCTTAATTAAAATGCAAACTAACCCTTCTCAAATTAAAAAAAAAAATTCAAGTCTGATACTATATACACTATTCAAAATTTGTTTATTCTTGTCTATACAGATTCACAATTATCCAAGAAAAAAATCCTTGATGGGACTACTACATTAAGAAGCTTAATTGCATGATAGCAAGAGTTCAATCAAAAATTGGAAAGAATATGAATTAAAAATTTAACAACTATTCTAATGAGGCTGCATTAGAAATTGGAAAATAGTTTCACACTATTTCAAAGGAAATGTTGCTACACTATTTTCCTGCTCCTTATTTTTGATTTCTTTTTAATCAAGTTGGAACAACTTATTACAGGTGTTATATCTCATCAATGAACAAAATATCTTGGATCTGAAAGACTAATTCCACCCATTCTGTGATTTTTTTTCATTTGCTTCATCAGTTTCAATTACCTTAACTACAGACAATGATCAGACATACAGAAGTGATGCAAAATAGTAGACAGTGGAGCAATAGGAAAATTTATATGTGAAATTTACTTGTGAAATTTGCATGTGCAGAGTACTGGCAGTTTCTACAAGGAATTACTGTACTCAAATGCTGGAGTAGGCCAATACCTTTAGCCCAATTAATTTATATAATGTTCTTGTGAACAATATTACATAAAGAGTCACAGGATGAAGAGTTACAGGCTTCTTGCCTAACAAAGCGGTTGTACTGCCAAAACCCAATCAAAATATCTGTTACAAAAAATAGATTAGTTCAGAGATCACAGGGATGAGATAAAAAGTAGAAGCTGATTAAGAAGTCATAGTAACATCACATAATGAGTAACTCCAGTCAAAGACCTGAGAAGTGTCTTACAAGATTAGAATACTGGAAACAAACTTAAAAATGAAATTACTGGGATTTTTTTTTTGTTAAAACTGTTCATTAAAGCTCCTGAAATTCTCTGGCAGTTTGAGTAATTACAAGTAGTTAAAACTTGAACAGCAGTTTGAGTTAGTTAAGGTGTCTTACAAGGAAAGATTATTTCTGCTGATCTGCAAACACCTCCAGCAAAAAATATTTTAGTAGTCCCCCACTCACATGCTGCTCACCACGCAGTTACAGAAGTATGAATTTGACAGCAAAATTCTAGACACATGCATCACTTGAAATAAGTGTCTAGACAACCAATTCAAACTGGCTGCAAAGCAAGCTGTCAAGAAAAATGAAAACTGAAAGATGCAAAATGCTACAGAGGAAAAGTTAACTACTATGCCAGAAAAACTCAGTGGTTGGGCCGACACATTCCTGATTTACTGAAAAGCAGCCAGATAAACTGGCAGCATTTACAATCCTTGCTTGATCGGGTTAACACCACTGGGGCCATTCTCCAAAGTACCCAAAGATACCCCATACCTGAAACCAGAGTAACCTTCAGTGCTTCAGGCTGAAACTTTCACATTTTTAGGTGCCCATTTACCAAGCTTGATCTTTTACTTAAATTAGTGGTACATAAGTGGTTCCAATTCCAGTTTTAAAATCATATTTATTTATTCTCAGTTCTCAAACTGGGTGAAGCTAAACCCCCCGATACAAAGTTTTAAGTTATTTATTATCCAATGCTGAACTCTTCTGCCTCTTAAACTTCTTACAGCTAATGAATTAACTTCCAAAAATGCATACACTTACATTGGTTCTCTTCTTGGAAACTTGCCATCCAGGCATTATTAGCTTTCAAATTTCAAGGTAACTGCTTTCATAGGCTAAATTTGTCTTTTAAAAAAATGCCAAGACTACACCAATACATTAAACAGATTTCCATCCTTCTCCTTTAAGCGTATGCAAAATATGGTAATTATATACGGCAGTCCAATAACAAAGCAACGCTAACATCCCGCTAGCAAATGAAAAACACACAATATTTTAAAGAAAAAAAAAAGACTCTGAGAAGGATATCTTGATATAAAAATTTGCTTACATTCACACATGCTGACTCTATCCATCATTAGGGCTTTTTTTGAGGGGAAATACAGGCTAATTACCCACTTTTAGCCAACGTTAATACATAACACTGGAGAGGATTCGCACTCCACAGAAATTTCAGAAAGCAACAGAACTATTGACAAAGAAACAAAATAGAAGCCAAATTCTGAATCCAACCAGCAATAAAAAGGAGAACACAGTTACAAAACTTGTTCCCAGTAATGGTGTGAGCAGCAAATAACTTAGCACTTTAGCAACCACAAGATGAATTTGCGTATCTGACAGCTGGGAGGAACAGTTTTCTAAAAAATTGAATACATACAAAGTAAGCTTATGATATAATGTACGATCTGATTACCTTTTTTAATACCTATTTACTGAATAAAACAAGGAGATAAACATCAAACTAGAAGACAGTTCATCCCGTAATGTATTTTTGTGATGGCTCATGACATCTTTAAGTTACCTGGGAGAAGAAAGACGCCTCCTTTCTGATTCTCTTCTTTTCCTTTCTGCAGATCTACTCCTCACTCTTCTAACCGGAGACCGGGTTCGAGAGGGTGATCTACTCTGTTTAGATCTACGGTCGTTAAAGAGAGGGGATCTGCTTCTTCTTGACTTTTCACGCTGTTTGGGAGATAAGCTTCTTCCTTTTGGGCTACGGCCAGGTCGTCTAGGGGACCTGTTTTCTTTCCCTGAAGAAGCATCTTTAGAAGGAGATTTAATTGGCTTTTTTTCTTTGTCAGTCTCTGATCTCCTAGGTTTTCTATCTTTGGACCGTGATCTTCTATCTTTGGATTTGCTTCTTAGTTCTGCTGGAGATTTAGATTTTCTACCACGATCTCTGCTTTTGTTTTCATTTACAACTGGAGATTTTCTGCGGTCTCTTGATTTACTTTTATCATCAGCCTTATTTCTATCCTCTGGAGGAGACTTAGACTTTCTGTTTTTCTCCTGAGATCTCCTCTTAAGTATAGGAGACCTAGATTTCCTTGTCTGATCTTGAGACTTACTTCTCTTATAAGGGCTTTTGGATTTCCTCCTTTCTTTTGACTTGCTTCTAGTAGTCTTCTCTTTGACTCCATCAACTCCTGCCTTGGATTTCTTTTTGTCAGATCTGTGCCTAGTCCTTTCTTTTGATTCACTTTTACTTGCTTTCTTGGAACTAGTTTTATTGTCCACAGGTTCTAATTTCCCCTTAGTATTTGACTTTGTTGTAGGTCTTGCTCCATTTCGTGCTTTTTCATTAATCTCCCCCTCTTCTTCAGATCCTGACTCATAACCTTGTAATATTAATCCCATCCCAGACTGGACTTTTCCTTCCATTAATTCATTTTCAAGTTCAGCTTTCAGCAATGCTCTTTGTTTCTCTAAGTCTTCCAGAGGAGCCAAAAAATCAATTTTAGTTCTTTTAGCTGGTCCATCTTCTTTGTCAGAGGCATCAGCCACCTCTTTCCATTTATGTTTCTTATGTTTGTGTCTGTGTTTATGTTTTTTGTCCTTATCATCTTCTGAAGAATGTTTATGTTTCTTGTGTTTACTTCGGTGTTTGTGTTTCTTTTTTTTGTGTCGGCTGTGCTTGTTCTGAGGTTGGTCTGCCTCTGATACTTCCCCATTTTCTTCATTCACACTTTTCTCGGATGCCTCAGCATCCTCAACCCTGCAAAAAACAAAGAGATCAGTACTATAAACTCACTGTAGTCCTTTACCTCATGTTAAGTAGACAGCCTTTTATGATAGAAACTAACTGGCATTTATTCACCTACCTTCGGGAAAATTAAAAATGTACCACTAATTTAAGTAAATTATAACAGCAGATACACTTCCTCAGGAACAGACAGCTATGGCTGCAGAAAGAAATACTATGGAAGGAACAGACAGCAGATGCACTGACAAAACCAAATGTGTGGATGGAATCAATGCTTACGCCTTTACGTTCAATTCTGACCTATCTGTTAATAGCATACAACAGCGCTGAACATTTATCTGTCAGTCCATCAGCATCTGTCACTTTCTGCTCCACTCCAACGCCTAACCCAAGCTATGCCTTTTAAAAGTATTTTCAAGTGGCAGAAAACAGTTGTGCTCCAAAAATCAAAATTTATTTCAAGGTATGACCACCTAATGAAACCTCCTTGCAAAATCTCATGCAGAGCTGACTGACTCTCTTAGCTGCAACTTTTTTCTCTAAGTGTACACACCTGTTAGAAAATCAAGAAATGTTCTAACATGTTGATATTATTTATGCAATACAGGGAAAACTACTGAGGAACAGGATAAATTAAAGTAGTCCAATTTCAGAGCAGCTTTCTGATAGTATATAGCAGGCTAGCAGCTTCAAAAAGATGTGGTAATATTGACACCTGTAAAATGCAATTGGCCAAAACAGCTGAAAGTAAGTCTACAGCAGGTTATTAATATAATAATATACAGTTTCTTCTAAAATGAGTGTTTTCAATTAACTATAATTTCTTCAAACAGCAACTTCAAAAAATATAAAATTCGGTCTCAACATTACACATTCCCTTGTATTATGTTCCATAGACATTGAAACTGGCTTAACAATAAGGGGTTTTACAGTGTTTAGCAAATACCTCCTGATCTCCTTCAGAACATCAATTAAGTTACTGTCTCTGGTAATACAGACATTTGCCTTTTGAAATCTGTTGCCAAATATTACAGGTGCCAGAGCTCACCCTTCTACAAACTCACCCCATCTAAACTACAGTTTTGGAATTTACTCATTAATACTTTAATAACTTAAACATAGCACTTTGCTGTATCCCAAGCCTCATTAGGTGAAAAGAAATCCCCCAAACATGACAGTCAGGAGCAGGGGGTGAACGTACACAGAAATGCGGAAATTATCTTCTGAACTCTACTAGTTTCATACAACAGCTGTTTCTGAAAAGTATGATCAATAATCTGATAGAATAAATGTATCAGAGATATTCTAAGCCAGACTTAAAGGACAGCATCTCACTATGAATTTGATTAGTGTCTTCCTAATTAAGGACAGGACCTTCAAGCAGCACACATTTACTCTCTCCTGCTTGAGTTAATGCAAATTCTCATACTAATAAATACAGCTGACTTTTCTGCAAAGTACACTAAAATTATTTGCTAAAATCATTAACAGCTTAGTGCTCTGAAATAAGGAGCTTCCAAAGGGAAAAAACTGTTTTGAGTTAAAAATATAAAATATTCACGGACTTAACTCAAAATGTTGCTTGTCTTTTCTTTCACATTTTTATTACTACTCCTGCTTATTCAAGGCATACAGAAAGGTGTTTTTCTTAATTGCTACCTCCTGACACTCCACAAAATTATGATAAGAGAATATCAGAACAAAAGAGGAAAAAATGGCTTTAAAAGACTTTATTTTATGTTGTGCTTGCCATAAAAAAAAAAAATCTTAAATGCTAAACTTCTCCAATTTCGATTTGCTATCTGTGACATTAAGTGAAGAAATGCCAGAAGGAGAATTTTAAGGGAACTATGTGACTTTAAAAATTTCTTTTAGCTGGATACAGGATGCTGTGTAAATCCCCAATTAACAGATTAAGGGTACTTCAAGACATCATAAAAGTATTAAAGACCAAAAAAATCACGTCCATTCAAGCTGTTCCAGATAAGTCTTCCTTCTCTTAACAGCAGAAAGTGACACCAAAATCTTTAAGGAAGTTATTTTAAAATATCGCATGTATTTTAAAGTTATGCAATAACCTCATCCTAAATTCTAGAAAAGCCAGCTGGCAGCAAAGGTGCCAGATAAGCCACATCATCCCAGCAGTATCTCAGGCCACTACAGACTGCCAATACAACTGCCAGCTGTCTTTGTAACTCAACAACAAAATTAAGTTCATTAATACGCAATAAATAGTTCAAATTTTCTTCATGTACAGGGATAATTTATTTCAAGTAATTTCATTGAACTGTGGATAAACTTTTACTTCAGTTACATGCTTCAGAGGTATAGTGATGTGGATGAAAAAACCTTCTAAGAATATTTTAGAAGGTGATGAGGCAGTCTACATGTTTAGGTGCTAATGGCTTTAAATAGAGAGGAACTGTGACATGATCTTGTTAAAGCCCTACTTTTTCGTACTTTTTAATTCAAGAAGAAGAATTACAGGAAGTTCATAAGGATGTGCAAAGTGATTTCACCCATATTTTCCTTCACACAGGGCTCTTATCATCAGCTTCTATCTTACTACTTAACTTTCTCTCTACAGTACTAAACCCTCTTCTTCATGTGCACATGTTTTACAAGGCTCACATGTACTCCCACTGCTTTTCCTCACCTGTTTTCTACTCCCAGGATTAACAATAAAATCAAGCTTCAAATCAAAACTTTTCAAGGCAGAAAAAAATACAGAAAGCAGTTTATATGGCTAAAATATTAATGTAGGAAAGAGGAGAAATAGAGTAAGCATTAGATCGTTAACTCCCAGCAGAATTTTCAGAAGACCGTGTTCACGAGCTCCTGAGTGTGGACAAACCCAAACCCCCACGGCACTAACCGGGGTGCCTGGAAAACGCACGCCCGGGAGCCCCGTTCCTGCGGGGAGGCGACAGCGCGATCTTCGCTTCCCAACGGGAGCCGGGAGTTGCCAGTCATTTCGAGGGCTGGAAGGAGGGGCTGGCGGCAACAAATCACTTTCTGCTTCCACCAGCACGGGCACTTTCCATACCGCGAGAGCGGCCGGGGTCCGGGGGAAGAAGGGAGGGAGGAGAGCTCGCCGCAGGGCGGGCAGCGGCTCGGCGGCCCCGGGGCAGCCCCGCGGCAGCCGCTGGCCCGGAGCCCCCCGGCCCCGCTCGGACAGGGTGTGGGGGTGTGTGTGTGTGTTTGAGTGGCGGGGGAATCTCGGGGAGCGCCGGCCCGGATCCGCCTCAGGGATGCCCGAGCCCTGCGCGCCCCGGCGGGCAGCGGCCTCGCAGCCACGCGGAGGATGCTAATCCCTCCCTCGCGTCCCTCTGTCCCACGTCCCCCGCGCCAGAGGCGAACCCGGTTTGCCGGCGGCAATCCCGGTTCCCCGCGGCCGGAGCGCCACCAGGGCGGGAAGGCGCACGCGGGACTCCCGGGGACACGCGCCCGCCGCCGCTTCCCTTCTCTTCCCCCCTCCCCCCGCGCGGCCCTCCCGAATCCACGGGCGGATCCAGCGCTCCAGGCCCCGGCGCGCCGCCTCGCCGCGGGGCCAGCGGCGCCTACAGCAGCCCCTCTCCCCCGGAGCGGCCGCCTTCCCCCATCCTCCTCTCCTTACCCCCTCCTCCCTCGCCACTTCCACCCGGGCCGCTTCTCGTCGTCCCCGTCCCGTGTAGTGTGTCCCCCCCTCCCCAATCCCCTCGCCCGTGCTTCTCCCTCCAGCTCCCTTCTCCTCCTCCCCAAGGCTCCAGGGCGAGGCGCCTCCCCCCCTCCAGCCAGTCCTTACTCGGGCGGTCGCTGCTCGGGCTCGGCCGCGGCGGCCATTTTGAACTTCCGAACTCCTTCGCTGCCGCCGCCGCCGCTGGGAGAGGGCGGGGGGGGACGCGAGGCCGGAAGTGAACCCCGCGCGCGGGGCCGGGAGCGCGCTGGAGGCCCCGCCCCCCGCCTCTAGGGTGGGCCGAGGGGAGGCGGCGGCGGGAAGGGCTCCGGCGGCGGGAATGGGTCCGGCGGCGGGACGGCGGGTTTGGATGAGGTACTGGGAGGGAGCTCTTCGCTGTGAGGCACTGGCACAGGTTGCCCAGAGAAGCTGTGGATGCCCCATCCTTGGGAGTGTTCAAGTCTGGCTTGCCTGGAGCTCTGAGCAGTCTGGTCCAGTGGAAAGGTGTCCCTGCCCATGGCAGGGCTTTGGAACTGGGTGATCTTTAAGGTCCCTTCCAACCCAAGCCGTTCTGCGATTCTATGATCCTGCTGTAAGGCGCTGCTCCGCTTAGTTTGCCTTTCCGGGCTCGGCCTGGCTGTGCCGAGGAGCAGGGAAGGGGTCGGTGGGGTTTGGGCGCGGGGCAGTGTCTGGGTGCGCTGTGGTGGCTCCTGGGCTGGAGGGTGCAGGTTTCTCACCAGCGTTCTCGTCTTCTAAAAGTAGTATTAGATTTAGGACCTCTGCTGCCTGTCTCCTAACAGGAGCTGTTATAAATTTAACACAGAAAGGCCGTAATCTTGCTAACCTGTAGTTCATTTTTAGTTTCAACAGGTGATTTGAGCAGTCGTTTATGGCATCATTTTTCTCATGCAGGACCCTCACTTCTTTCAGATAGTCGTAAAATCTGCAGACATCCCTAGGACTGGAATCTGAATCTGGATGTTGTTGCTCCCCAGACTTTGGATAAGACACTTGAAATCATGAAGTGGATTTTAACTCTTCTGTTTATTGTCTTTTCACAGATTCATAGAATATTTGGAGTTGGAAGGGACCCACAAGGATCCTCGAGTCCAACTCTTAAATAAATGGCCTGTATGGGAATTGCACCCACCACCTTGGTGTTACCAGAGCCATGTTCTAACCAACTGCAACTACAGAAAATTAGTTGTTTGTAGTTATTTAACTACAAATACCAATGTGCTCTGTCAATGAACCTGCACATCACTGTTGGGACATCACAACATCCCAGCTGTGTGCTGCTCTGCTTGAGGATTTTGAAGCCCAGATTGCCCTGTCTGGTGGAAATATTTCTGGTGGAGATATATAGGTACAAGCTCTGCCATTTCACAAGCAGGATCAAAAGTAAGATCAGGATACACCTGGCTCAAATGCGTGAAACAGATATGGCATGTCGAATTTCGGGCTGTTCTAAAATGGACCAAGGTAAAAATGAGTTATATAGCATTGGAGATGAAAATAATGAAAACAAAGAAATCTTGCAAAAAATGACTGTCTTGTTGCCTGTCTTTCAGATGCCTCAAAATAAAGAGTCCTTGCTGTTGTGACATGAGCCCAAGCATAATTCTCATGCCTCTCACTCCTGTGAAAGGAACACCTTGTTTGGAGAAGCAGCATCTTATTTGCTACTTGAGGAACCCTGCAGTGCTGACTTCTCTTCCATATTCCAAGGGAAAGGACAGATAAGTCCAGTCTTTGCCTCTTAGCATCTGTCACATTTCCAGTATTAGAACCCAGACATTCGCTGGGGAGATAAAAACCACTAAGACTCAATCAAGGTGTAAACATCACAGGAAAATCAGTTCAAAGCTGGATCTAAAGGCTCAGCTCACCCTGTGGAAAATGCTTGTGCCTTAAAGCTGGGTTCTGAGATAAGGCAGCCTTTCTGCAATGTGTGCAGTGTAGCACTAGAGTAGAAAGATGCTGAGAAAATCCATTTAAAGGGTCATGATGTGGATCGTGTCTCTGAATGTGTTTACTGTCACATGACTGAGTAGATCTTAATGGAAAACCATTGGAAATCACACATGCGGCTAAAAGAAACCTACCAGTGCCTCATCTGTAGAGGTGCTTTTATATCACTTTATAAAGTGCCTGGGAAGTGCACAGAAACAGCTGTCAGAGGAAACCTCATCTCAGTGCCCATCACCTGGAACTGAGCAGATAAGAAATCTTCATGTAGCTTGCTTGGCCTTACCAGGATATGGTTACATGCCCACACAGTGATTTTACCAGTAAGTCAGATTTTATTTTTCACTCTCATCCAGTTGCCTCCTCAACTTAAATTTATTGCTGCAAATAACTTTATTTGGTCAATGCAAAATTTATTGTAGCCTTTCAGTATGAACTGTAAATGCTATCATCAGAAGCTACTGTAAAACATCTTCATGCTGGTTTGAGCAAAGAAAATGCAAGAACTGTAAAAATACTAAAAATGTGTTGTAAATGTTCACATTTTGATAATGTTCATTCTGCAAAATCCTGTCTCATTTCGTATTTTGGATTCTGAATATTTTATGGGTAGTTTACCATCATATTCCAATAATTTCAATATTAATAGCTTTTTAATGACTCTTAACATTACTGTGAAGGTACTTCTATCAAGGTGAATGCCTGTTATCTCTACATTTTGTGACATTTTTAATAGCTAAATATTATCTCCATTTATCAATGGCAGACCTTGACTAACATAGTCTGTCTCCTAAAGCACAAAAGGACATTATTCCAGTATTCTAGTTCTGTTCTCCTTTGCATTAACTACAAATGTCGCTTTTGTACCAATTACACTTTCTCCTCATTGCTTAAATAATGTTTCTGTTAGTAATTTCAAGTACTCTGCCCTCAATAAAGCTATGCATCTAGTGCTCACCTTCATGTCTGTAGGTAAAAATCTTGAAAGATTGTGTACAAAGGTAGTCTGGGCATTTTTCTGTTTAACCATTCAGTATTGCAGGTGGTTGTAGTGATTAATTGATTTTAGCAACGTTTCCGTGGCTGCTGCTGGGATACAAACCAAATTCTTGCTTCAGGGGTTGAACTGCTCAGTTGGTTCTGATTGCTCAGTATGGCCAAGGGAAAGAACAGGTGATTATGAAATAAGGTGATGGCTCCTGGGTGTGCTCTGGTGTTTGTGGCAGCGGTCAGGTAAGGGAACAGACAGGGTTAGGAACATGAAGGAATGTGGAATGACGGGGCATCCTGTGGTTGTAGCCAGGCATCTGTGTTATGATGTAGGGTTTAGATTAGATTATGAAGGGTTTTGATTGAAAGGTTTAGATTGGATAACATGTTATGCTGTCTAGTTTTGATGCCTTTGTTGTCTTTGAGATACATGAGCTTTTTCTGAGGCTATTACTGCCTGACAGGGCTGGAGATAGAGCTTTTTAAAAGGTTATAGCAGAATTTCTGGAGGAAAAGTAATTGAGAAAGTGGTAATTTTTGGAAATAAAAGCAAAACAAGTTTTTTATTTGCTTCACAATGGCTGTAAGCCAAGAACAAGGCTGCAGTCCAGTATAACTTTTTCTCTAAGGGGGTATGGAAGGAAAGCGCATGGAAATACAATTGAAATTCACAGTATTTCAAAATAGAGATGACTACAACAGTGAAAAAATTTATGAGTGCTTATATAAACAATCTGGTTTTTAAGTGAAAGGAGAACTGCTTTTTATTAACAAATTATAAATTGTCTCTTGAATGAGTAATTTCATTCTTTTTGGGTGGGAGGCGTGGGGATCAAAAATCCATCTTCCTTAAAACTGTGATGAGAAAACCTGGGACTGGGTTTTCTGAGATGCTCTTTTGACAATTTCCGTCATGTCTGGGGGTGATGAATTTTGAAGATTATAATTTGCCATTCATTGCTATGTTAACATGCAGATAGTTTACTTAATTTTAGCTTCCTGGTGAAAAATTTAATAGGTTAAATACTTAATAATTTTTTAAGCTCTTGGTAGTGTTGTGGAATGGTAAACATTTTGTATTTTTTCTAAATATTGCTTACATTTTTGTGATAAATGTGAGCAAAGGAAACTTTTCTAAATATTTATTTAACACCATGCTACTTTCTATACATTTTTGAGGTGCAGAAGAAACAAAAAAGAAACTAAGAAAACTTCAACTTGGTAATGTTTTTCAGATGTTTCATTCCCTTAAAGGAAGCTTTACTGTAACACTTTGAGGAACTGCTGTCGGCTGATTTATTGTGCTTGTGGAGCTGATACAATGAGTATAAGAGCCTTCCTGCTGGCTGTGGGGATAGTTTTTGAAATAGTTTTAACCATAGCTTCTTAGCACTAAGATTGTGTTTAACTTAGTGTCAAGTTCTCACTGTAATTGCTAACGTTAGTTGATACAATATACTTGTTGTAGCTTTTAACCTTCGTGAAAGCCTAACTGGCTAGTGGAAAACAATGTACAAATTGAATCTTATAAAAAAGAGTTCAGAAGCTGCTGAAAAGTTGAGTGATTTTATATAAAAACCTTTACAAGGAAAGGGTTAGTGGTCTTGATTGCATTTCCCTTTAGACAGAAATCCTCTGTCCAAAGCTACAGCCTCCAACCAGTACTTTCTCCAGACCAAATCTAGACTGTCAGCAGATGTGCTCAGAAGAAAATGGACATGTAAGGTGTATTATGTCTGCCACTAAAAATAATCCTTTGAAGTTGGGGTATTTTAATGTATCTGTTCCTTCAATATTTTTCATAAGCTGGGTAATTGACATCAAAATAACTCCACTGCAAGTACATATTTTGCTAACTCATTTTTAATTGTGGTTTGAAATCTTTGAGAGCTCCTTGTTACCATGTTTTGTTTTGGTTTGCTTTTTGTTCTGTTTTGACATTGGAAATGCATTAAGCATTCTTAGACCTGAGCTAACCTTGGATTTGCTGCCAGAATCCCCATGGTCAAATTATGTCTTCATAATCAATATTTGCTCTTTCTTCTGAAATACTGTGCATCTCAGACAAATTTGACCTCATGTCGCTTAAATAACTACAAAATACTTTTAAACTGCATGGGAGTTAAGTTTGAACATTTGTGTTAATAACTGTTCAACCTGGAGAAATGTCTTCTATTACAAATTAATGTATTTGCTCTGCTTTTAAGCTATTGTAATGAACTGTGGCTTTTAATACAACTAAGGAATGGATCAAGGTCTGCAAGCATCTATGCAAGCACAGATACTGTTTCAAACTATACTGAATGGAAGATGTGAGATGTTTTTTGCAGTTATTTTCCTTTTTTTTTTAGTGCTAAATATTTGCTTAATACAAGTGTACATACAAGTAAATTTGTTTTAATTGGTGGAAGAAGGCTTTAAAACTCACTAAAATAGATTAGAAAGGCTGTGCTTTGAAGGGCAGGGGAGAAGGATTAGGGACTTCTTAGAGTTTGCTTGAAGGTACTAAACAAAGATCTCCATCTTTCCAAGGCAATAGGTGGGGTGGGATGTGGCAGCTGCATGAGTAGGTAGCGGAGAAAAGAGGGCAACATTCAGGGCAGGGAATCTGGATGGCAGGACATGATGAGATGCTTGGGTTTTGAATACTTCTTAGGTTGATTAGAGTTTCTGATGAGCTCATTTTGGTAGTTGATAATTGCTTGGTTGGATAACTAGTTGTTAGTTTAAAAGGAAATTCTGCCTTGTTAGTAGCAGCAAGTCTATCTTCCTTTCTCAAGTGTTGCTTCGTCTTACTCAGTGAAGCTTTATTTCCATCTACAAGAGGTAGAGATCCTTGCTTCATACAAGGAAGACTTTATTACCTCACCATTTTTTTATTTGTTATGTTATTAAACTGGGGGTGGAGATACTGTACCACGTAGAATGTCAAAGCTGAAGGATGCTTAATGTCTGAAGCTTTTCTGGCTTTAGCTTTGTGTCAGTGTGACTGGAGTAACACCAGAATTGTAATACTCTTCATGATGACCATCCAGGTTCAATATTCAATTTAGATTTATTTTAACCCAAGGGTTTAGTCTCTTTCTGATTCCTTTTTGGACATTTAATGATGTCAGAAGTGCAAATCAACAAAAATGATTCAGCCTATTTTCTAGAATCCCTATGGGGAAAACTTTCTGTTCATGATGTTTTCAAGTGGAACTTGCAAGATTTCGTTTAAAAAGCCCTAATAGTCTGTGTCTTGAAGGAAATATATAAGCATTTTTCAGGTAGTGTCTCCTGTTAGAACAGCTGAAAGGCCACACTCCTGATGCAAATATCTGTTGAGATTTGGACTTTTCAGTATCTCTGAAAAATGCAGTGATCAATGACAGTACCTTATTGCAGGAAGCTAATTGTGACAGACTGTTTTAGAGAGGCAGGGACTGGAAGTAAGAAAACTTGCCAGTTTCCTTTGGTACGTGGTTTGCAAAGGTTTTTAATTCTTTTGTGGACAGCACATAAAAGAAACTGGATACTGAAGACCAGTGGGGCTGGAAAACCTTTGAGATGTTGCTAGAGATAAAGACGAGATGAGGAGATGAGCTTAAGCAGAATTTGGCATGTTAGCAAAAGTGATTATTGGGTCAAGGCAAAGTGGGCAAAGAGTAAAATAATGTGGAGTCTCAGAAAATGAGAATAGCTTGGGCAACAGTTTGGTCTGAAGTGGACAGAAAGGATATAGCCTCAGACATGTGAATCAGCATTAAAACAAGAGGGTACGTAATCACTTCTATTTACTAGTGCTGCCATTACTCAAATGACAATTAGTTCAAACATGAGAGGTTTTTGATATGTGTGTGTATATTTTTATATATTTATTATTCCCCATTGTGAAATCTGGCATTGATTCTTTAACTTCTTGGGTATTTTGATTCCAACAATGAAACCTAAACCTTGTTGAATGTTAAAAAGAAAATAAAACCACACACAAAAAAAAAAAAAAAAAAAAAAAAAAAAAAAAAAAAAGGGTTGAGAACTCTCAATACAGGTCAAAATGCCAAGCACTCATCTTGTGTGGGTGGGTACACTTGCAAAATCTTCAATTGCCTGATTTGCCTGTATACAAATTTCTGCTCCCAGTGATCCTTTTGAAATTCAGTGTGTAGAACGGGTAGTGCTTCATTAGCCTCGATTTATTCGTTAGAGAGCAGAGTAGATACACAAAAACCAATGAGATTAAGGTTACCAAGGCAACTTTGATTTTGACAATTCACCTTTAATTTTGGCAATACCTAATTTTTATTTCTTGGCGTAGCAACCTTAATGAGTTGAGGCTTTGAGTTTTTTAATGTAGCTTTTATTTTATGTGGGAAATACATTGGGAATCTACCTTAATATGCTAAAATAACTCACCAGAAATGCTCTCTCCTTTAGCATTATGTACTGCTGTATGTTCTGAGTTACTAGGCTGTACATAGCTATGTATGTGCCATACAGTACATGGCTGTATAAAAGTTCACGTATTTCTTCCTTAGGTCCTGTGACATGTAGACCCTTTAGAGTTACTGGCTTCAGCTCCATCACAACATCCTTACATGTGTTGGTGGCATCTTGGCTACTGAACCACGCTGGTGTACGTTGAATTGGAGGGTCAGGTAAGTGTTTGTTTATGCTTGAATACAGCAAATAAAAAAAGCAAAAAAGTTCTTATATAATTTTCAATCTGTAAGTGGTCACAAAACTGGCATTTATCCTCCCTTTTCTCTTACTCACTAGAGACTCCAGAATTCAGCAGTATTGGCAATCTGATGCTTGCTGTGTCATCACATTAAAAGGAATAGGCAATTTAATAAGACTTGGTGACACTGGGTAAGGAAAAGTGTTTAATTTTTTTCTTTCTATAATCAGCAGTCTACTGAAATGTCTCACATTACCAAGTTGTATTTTTTACAAATACTCTTCAGAGTTGGTACAACTGTTTTGAGATTGATTTATTTGTATAACAATTAACATCAGATTTTATATCTTGTTTGTAAGCTTTTGGGAGAGTGGTGAAAGGAGATTTTTTGGTATCTTGGCTAGTGCAAAAGCAGTAAAATACAAACTATGTCAGGACAAAAAATATTGAGTCAAATTAAGTTATGCTGTGCCAAATGATACTTGCATGGATGAAAGTATTTCATTTACTCTGAAACAAACACTGGGTATCTTCTCAATCATGTAATGGGCTTATATTTTTTTCCTAATTTTTTATTTAGTTAATTCCATATAACTATGGTATATATTTAAAAGTGTATGCAGGACTGTATTTCTTAAGCTTATATCTTGGTTTGACATTTCACTGATCTTTGAGTTAGTCTTAACAACATAATTAGCATTCTATGTTATTTTAACAATTTTTGGATAGTCATAACATAATGAAAGTAAGTCAATTCCTTGCAGCATAGTAGCTGTATTATGTAAAAAGGTTGGTTGGTCTTTATCTACATGTATTATGATCATTGGAAGTTTAACTGAGGAAACTTAGAAAAGACAGAAATGTTAGAAATGTGCATTGTAGTATAAAGGTTTTATATGATAAATACACTGTAATCTGGTAAAACAAATGGATTCAGGTCAAATGAGAAACCTGAAAATCATGTTTCTCCTTCCTGCATTGTCACTTTTAAAAAGAAAGGATATTTATTGTCGTGGCAAGTATGTCAAATGCAGTAGTAACTTTTTAAATGCTATCATTTTTATGATTATAATTTGTGCTTACCTAATTTTGGTTTTATCTTTCATTGTGCCGAGCAGCACTTTAGCAATTTTATAATGCAAGTGTTCCTCTTATAATGATAATCTGTACGTCCAAGGTGTGTGTGAATGGCAGTTAAACATTTCTGTGTATCACTTGAGTGTTCATTGTATTTGCAGTATATGCAAAATAAAACAGAGCAGTTCTTTCCTCAAAATTACTTATCTTTAACTTGCATCTAATTTTGCCCTACAGGTTAAAAAACCCTCAAACAACACAACAAATGAACAAACAAAAACCAACTCAAACAAATGACTTTTCTTGAGAAGCTCTATTTTGTGTGTGTTTCACAAACAGCACAGAATGAGGAGCAAGGTTTATTTTCTCTACAACTTTGTCTTTCATCACCTGAAAGTTTCCTATCTCAGATTTTTAAGTCTTTCCATCACTGATGGTATTATAAAATAATGGTATAGTGTATTTCAGGGTTCTTTTTGAATTAGTTTACTTAACTTATTTCTTAATTGGCAGCCCAGAGAAGAGTTGAAGGAGCATATGGAAAATTACAGAACTTCTACAGCCCTTTTGTCTTCATTTTGGGATCAAGTATTCAAAACCAGACATCAGTTGAGCGGACATCACAAACAAATCCATCATGAAGAAACAACAAACCCACAAATGAAAGACAGGAAGAGAATAAAGAAGCCTGAAGATAATCCTGTGTGTTTCAACACAAAAGCAACTTGAAAGAAGGATTCAGGCTAATTTAAATGCAGTACCTCCAGTAGGTATGATCTGTATCATAGCAAAACTTGCTATTTTCTTTCTTCATTGTATAATATTTGGTAATCTGGCACATTTATTTGCTGATTTATTTACATATCTTTGTAAGACAGTTGCCGTTAACCTGAACAAAAATAAGGTACTCTTTTCAAACAGCTGCCTTCTTCTTGATTTGGAATAGTACCAGTCTTTGGAACAAATTATGCAGGTGCTGATCAAAAGATGCCGCTAAAGGTTTTCTGTTATAGTTTGTTACAAGCTTGTACAAGTTTGTTACAAAGTAGAGCCACTGAAACAGGCTCTTTCAGGAGCCAAGAGAGATGCTGTGAGACTTCTTGGAATCCGGCGAGTTAACTAGGTGGAAAAACAGCTTTCTTTGTAGTCACGGCTGAATTTTTAGGAGGAGCATTAACTGAAGCACCAATTTTATCAGTTAGCATAAAATTCTACTTATCTGCACTTGTAAGAGTTAACACCAAGACTTTCCCTGACCTCAAGTGCATCCTTTCTTCCAAACAGAATTTGAGAAGGCATTTGATGCATTCCTGTTATTCAGAAAAGATCTCTTTTTCTTTGATAAAGAAGATAATCTCTGGTAGCCACCTGTCCATAAGTTGACATTACAAAATATTCTGATAACTTTTCTAATATTTAGGTAGAGAAGCTTGTGTACATCTCTTTCTCTAAGTTTCTTCTAAGTATGTGCATTTGGTTTGGGATGTGTTCTCTTTTTGTTGGTCTTTATGGCCATACATATGACTGTTACATTGTCAGAAAACATTTTTACAATAGTTTAACTAGAGAAATAACTTTCTGACTTTCACAGTTGTGTATCATAAATTAATTCAAATTGTCAAAGTTTTTTTCCCCAAATGGCTTCTTTATCCTGCTGTTTTCTAGGACTTACATAATTGTTTATACTGAATCTGGCTTTTCTCGTTTGGAGTTGTTGTCGCTCACATGGAAAGAAATAAATACATGTTTTAGTAGCTTGCTGACATTGGTATTATAAAAAGAAAGCAAAAATGGAATTTGGGTTTGGTTAGTCAAAGGTCTAATTGCTTGAAGTGAGCTAGAGCATTTTTGTTAATAAGTAGGGAGCAGACCAATATGCTGATGATGTACCTTGCACATAGGCATCTTTTGGGCTTTTTTTAAATGAAGCAGTCAGTTAACAAAAGTTGTCTCTGTTTGAAGTTGCAGAAGTGTAAGGTTAAGCACTTTACATCATTACATCATTACAATGGTTACTTGTGAACCAGTGGGGTATGACAATCCAGATTTTATCTTAGGTTTCATAGGAAATCTGTCATCTGATGTACACACTGCATCTCTGTTTTGAAAGAAAAAGGAGCATTTATGGACTGTCTGGAGCTCTTCCTGGAAACGCGAAGATTAAAAACTTGAACTTTTCATACCTAGTTCTGACTCAAGCTTTGCTTGACTTCTGTACAGCAAAACAAACTTCATGTCAACACTGTTCCTTTCTTACAGCCCCCTGAGGTGCAAACTCATAAAACTGGCATCAGCCATAGTCCCAGCCTGCAGCTGTCTCTTAATTCTTTCTGCTAAAGGCCTTGTCCCCACAGCAGAACAGGATCTGTTGGTGATCACAGCCAGCTCGGTGGTGTGTCCTGCAGCACAGATGGAATAGCTGATGGCAGAAGGGCATAAGGGTAACCCTGCTGTGCTGACTGTGGCTCTGTGAGCATGGGCTGTGCCCTGCACAGAGCTCCAGAGTGCCAGAGCAAGCTGCCTCATTTTCTCTTCGTTCCACAATTGTCTCTCTTTATGCCCATATTAACAGACACACATGGGAAGTATATTTTAGAGTCTATGGATACTGTAAAACTTCAAGGAATTCCTTTAAAATGAGGAAGATCTGCTGTCACATGGTTACCAGCAAAGTGTTGGTAGCAGGTCCTGGAAATCCAGCTGTTTTCCTGGGCGTCCTGTGGCGCTTTGTTTGTTTTCCACCGTGAGGGGGCAGCAGATGAACAACATCACACGGGCTGTTCGTTACCTTTCAAACGCTTTTCCAGTGTCCCTCTCTGCCTGTGAATCCCAGCAGGGGCTTCATACCAATGGGAGAGTTTAAAATTATGATTCCTACCTGGAATGTACAGGAATGATTCCTGTAGCTGGAATGTATGAATTTGAAGTCTTCATTCTTTTCAGTATTAAGCAGTAGAATTTATTTAGTAAAATCTATCTCAAGTTTATAAAAAGGGCAGTTCTATATTGAGACTTAAGATTTTTATGACTATGGCATTAGGTGTGTATATATTTTAAAGGATAAAATAACCAAGCATCCCAACCCCATGTGCTTATTAGTTAATGTCACCTAAGTTTTACTTAACATCTTTCAAATATTTATTTTCTATATTTCAAATTGCATATTACAATTAAAGATAATGTTCTCACAGCCATTCTTCTCCCATCAGAAAATAAAACTGAGAATACACTAAATCTAGTGATGCTTTTCATTTGTGTGTAATTAATGTGTTCGTGTACAAGGATGGCTTGTGACTTCTGCTGACAGAGCATGGGAGTTAAAGGCCTCAATTCACAGGCAGTACTAGTGGTGCTAAACAATAGAACCAAATTTTATTGCCTTACTTCAGCCACAAAGTGCAGTTTTATCACCTAGAACTTTATGGAAGTGTACCATATTATTGATTGGGAGTAGAGTGGGGTCCTTTTTCAGACTGTAGGGAAAATGGTGATTATTACCTACCATTGTGAATTTTTTGAAAGTGTGTGTCTGTAATTCTGTTTAAGTTACAGATAAAGTAGTTAACAAAAAGCCACAGAGAGAGGGAAGTCAAGCCTTTTCAGCTGCTGAGTTTTATCCAGGAGTTTATATAAAGAAAGGAAAACCATAGTGGCATCTGTGAATATCAGCTCCTAGTATCAGTGTTCAGAAGCTAACTGGGAAGAATGAAACTTAAGATTCCTAACAAGACTGGTAGACTTGCCTTAATGATTTTCATTAAAATTGTGTTGTAAGGTATGTGGGACCTTTATGGAGCCTAAAACTTTATCAAGTGACTTGACTTTTTTTTTTTTTGTGGTGATTTTTTTCTCTTTAAAGATTACAAATGTTTAAGAGAAGAGGAGAAACTAGTTACGAAGATGTATTCAGAATGGCACAACTTGCCTTTCAGAGTTGGCTTTCATCTTGAAGTCCACTGTTTAAATTACAGGTTTTTTCATAGAGACCCCATGGTTTTACTGAGGTCACTCCAACAACTCCCCTGAGTATTTAAGGGGAGCATTCCCTTATGCAAGTTAAGGGCTTTTAATATTGAAGCAATCTAAGCTTTATTTTTCTGGTGCAAGAAAGATCCACACAAATAACTGAGGATTAAATTCCCTTTTGCCTATTTCTTGTTTTGAGTACTGTTGCATAAAATAACAACTGTATGATTCACTCTTGCTTTGTGCAGTAATTAACAGGAATAGTTTTACCAGTAAAAGTCTTGAGTATAGTACAAACTAATTCCATAGTATTCTAAAATACTTTGTTTTCAAAATAGCTGGACTTGAATTGCCTTTGCAAATATGTCATGAAAACAGCTCTGTTTTCCTTATAGAGTGTTTAAAGAATGAGTAATCCTGTTTATTACATCTAATATATGAATGTACTACATGTATTTGGGAATAGTATTTACACAGCTATTAATTATTTACAGTGTGTTTTGCAAGGACATTGTTTCTGTTTGTTGAGTGCTGGTCAATAATCTGGGTAGATGTGTATGCACTTTTAAAACTTGCTATAGTTGGTTTTCACAGGACAAGGATTTTAAACTTCTATGCTTCTATTTCTCTCTTTGAAATGATTGTGTGTTAAAGATGTGACTTTACAACATTAAAGACTTGTGTTTGAATTTGTGAACAGCCAGTGCTGTTCCTCTGTTGCTGAGGTATGCTAAGCACAGTGAGGGGGATAATCTAGAACATCAAGGAATTTGGGATAACAGATCTGTAATCTGCATCAGCCTTTTCAAATGTTTTCTGTTTCCCTTCCTAGGAATCATCTCTGTATATTAGCACATATATAATTTTCATATGGAGGTTTTTTTCCCCTTCTTAAATAAATTCCGCTTGCAAGCCTGAAAGAGTATAGGTTGTATAACAGAGACAAAAAATTTCTAGAAAGCTGTGGTGGACCATTCAAACATCAAAATAGAACAATCCAAGATGATCATGTTGCATTATGCAGTATTGGCTGCTAGGAAATTAATTTAACACAGCAAGTGATGTCATTTTGGGAATATAAATAATTAAAAGATAATAAACTAGTAACTGAAGTATTTCATGGTATACAGGTCTGATAGGAATCTTTGTGGTCTTATCTTTCCCATAGTGGTGCCAATCTTTCCTAACTGATAGCCTTAAATACTCATGATAAAAGCCATTAAAAGCCTAAATTAACACAGTAACTGAGAAACATAATCCCTTCCAACCACCTACACAGGAAGAATAGATGATGATTTTCCAGCTGTGACAAGGTTAATTTCCTTTCTGACAGGAAGCATTCTTATAGTTAGCTCTGTAGAAACACATGGGAATGCATGCTGGCATCAAAGCCATTCCCTGCTAGCACTGGGAGTTGGGAACAAGGTCTCTCTGACACAGCAGATGTAAACACATACAGGTGGATTGCATGGATGTCCTCTTTATGTTACCACTTACGTAAATTGCTTAGGGAGGAAAAAAGAAGTACTCTACAGTTGGATATTGAGTGCTGTGAGGAGTGATTTTTTTGGGACATGAAAAGGATTTCTAGAGAAAAGGGGTGCTTTTTTCCCACTGGTAGTTTTCCCTCTTACATTGAATATGCAAGAACCAAACACTGTGATCCTGTTTTTACATAACAAGCAAATTTTTAACTGAAATTAGTTTTTTATGGCAATTAGGGATATTGATCTTTAAGGATATATTTGATTCTGGTTTAGAATTTGTGTTCAGGCACCTATGTAAAGATATAAATACTGCAAGGACAAGGACAGCTTATGCTCCTGGCTTGTTAACTGAAAAGGGTCTCTTTGCTAGTTCAGAGGGATGTGGACTTTAACCATGCCTTTTTTTTTCTCTTCTGGTGCTCCGTGGCCAGATTAAAAACAGGAATGTCTTCTTAAAACTTTTAAAATCAACTTGCACATATAGGCGTATTTGTAGATTTCAATATCATAAAGTTGGGTTTCCAGTTTGACTACATTCCCTTTCATTTTCTGGAAAGCTACCTACTTCAGTTTTTTGTTTTGAACTTTTTTGAACCTCTGTCAAAGGCCCGGTCTCTGTGACTGATGTTCTGTAGTCCTTTCTGACTCAACCAAGTGATTTGTTTAAATAGACTTTGCATTGCCATGGTTATACTAAACCCATCATTCTGGGGGAAAAAAAAAGGCAGTTATGGTAGAAATTCTAAGTTACACAGAAGAAAGTACCTTGTAGCACTGTCTGCTTGGAACTGTTGGATCCACTCCATCTTGTTGGTATTTAAAAGGTGAAGCCTTTCCTTCTTTCTTCTGAACTGAGCATTTTACAGGATTAGAAAATAAGGTTAAGTGAATGCATAGGATGGAAACAGGCTATGTTGTGTTAATGCCTTCCTGAAACCTCCTTGGTGTGTGCAGTGAGTGGGTGAACAGGACAGTGGGAGCCAATTCAATGCTCGTGATAGTACTTAAATAAAATAGCTTGCGGAGAACTCATCCTATAGGAGCTGGCAGCATAGTGGATAGGGAACATCCACCTTTGTCCACAGTGGCAAAATTACCTTTCCACTGAGTTGAAGAAACAAAATACTCTTGCAGTCACTCGGCAGGAGCGTGGCATTCCAACACTTGAGTGCCGTGGATGGTGCTGCATCCCGCAGCGTTGGAGCTGTGGCATCACACACGGCGGCACAGGAGAGTAGGCAGATGTCTGGCAGGAAACATGAGTGTGAAGGGGGCTGATAGACGTCTCTTGCTACTGGGACAGATGGCTCTCAATCTCTGTGGTAGCAAGTGTGCCATGTCTTCAGAGACAGGCATTTGCTCTATTAAATATTCTTAGCTTATGTAGAAGCCAACTGACAGTGCTTCAAAAGGTACAGGAGAAGGAGAGTGATGGGCAAAACAACTCTGCTGGGAGGCTGACAAGGCAGTGTGGCCAGGATCTGTTAATGGTGTTTAGGTGCATAAGTAAACAAGTGTCCAAACCTTTGCAAAATAAATGAAACTCTTGCAAAAAAATGAAGACAGTCACTGTCTAGAAGAACGATTGCAAATCTAGAACTGTCTCCTATTCCCGGTTGTGCTGCTATGTGACCCACAGCGAATGCATAACTAGTTTTAGGAAGCTACTTATTACCTATGAAAATATAATTTACTACCTTCACAGCTGCTTGTGAAGATGATGTCAGCCTCTTCCTGTTCATTTCCCCATCGACAGTTGGAGGTAAACCTAAAGAATGCTGGCTATGTAATGGTCATGCAATGCATTAATTCTTGAAAGATAACAGTGGTAGAACTGGTACAGGAGCGATACTTGTAATAATGTTGGAGTGAAATGCTCTCTTGAGGAGAATTGTTACTATACCAGGGTTGGTGTTAGGTTTAGATTCTTAAAATATGTTCACTTGTTGTTATTTTTTTTAAACTCAAATGTTTTCATTGGTATGTTTTATTTTGGGATGTAAAAATGAAAATAGGTTTGCATGTGTGGGGCTTATCCTCTATTCAACCCTGACCATTCTGTGATTCTGTTTCATTTTTTCAGTCTGTGCTTTCTTCCTGATTAGGTTCATTTCAGGTTCTCCACTGTAAGACTGATATTTCAGAATTTTCATACAAATATGAAATAAAACATTGTAAAATAGAATTTGTCAGTGGGAATGTAAATGAAAGGGGTGTCCTGTTCTTTAAGAATGTACCTCTCAATGTTTTTGTTTTTGAAAGTCACTTTTTCTTTGTATTTGTGACCTAAATGTTGTCCTTGATGTCTTTACAGTAAATTCTTTGTGTGTTTTCTTCATTAAGTTAAAATTATTTTACCTTAATGTGATTTCCTATTGCTTTTTGAAAATTTCCTGTTCTGCTATATTCCCCTTTCTGGAGAATTTGTCTGATTTTAATTGGTGACGTAGAATACACTTGAAGTTGTCCCCCTGAACTTTGATTCAGAAAAAAAAGATCAAAACAAAATCTGGAAATGGTTCTGGCCAGTCTATCTTGGTTAGACTTATGTTTGAAGGCAAATTTAGATGCAGTAGGTCTGCTGCTGGTAAAACAGACTTCAGCGTTTAACTGCCCAGAGCAGTGTCTAAGATGATGCTTTATTAGCAACAGGATCGTGTGAAAGATGAGCTGTGGCTTGGAGGATGTGCTGTAAATGCTGATCCCCTGACATTCTTCTGGATTCTCCACACACACTTGGTGTTTGCCTGGAACAAACAACATCCTTCCTATTTGCTTTTCATTTCCTGATAGGTGAAAAGCTTTTTCAAGTGTGAGCTCTGCTCTTGTGCCACTCTGGTGACACTTGCAAACACATACAAGTGAGAGACCCTGCAAATTTGGCTCTGCTCATAGAGTTGGTAGGTGTAAATAATCCCTCTGTCAGACAAATTCTGTAAATCTGGTGGCTTTTAAAGAACAACAAAATCCCACACTTTGAGGTATGCACTCCTACCGAAGTCAAGCATTTATATACATTCCTGTTGGGACCCTGGCTCTGTGAAGACCTTTTTGCTTAAGGGAATTGCTTTCTGGCTCTTCTTTACAGCTCTCCCTCTATGTAACTCCCACATAGACTCTACCGAAAGATGTATGGAACACTAGTGGGATAAATACAAAAATATCCAGTAGGTGACAGTATCAGTGCATGTGTTAGAAGAGATACTGGGACAAGTGGTAGTAGCTTATGTAAAAAAACCCAAGAACATGTTCATTCACTAATTGTATGTCTTAATTTGGTGGTTTAGGTTCACCATGCAGCTTTTTCACTGATTTTGTCTGCAGCTTTGCTTGTAGTATTTTGATTCTACCCCTCCCCCCTCCTCCCCCCACCCCCACCCCCCCCCCCCCCCCCCGCTCCCGTGGATTGAGGAAATGATCACATTCTTGATAGTGCTAAACACATCTCGTTTTGCGGTGTTGGCGGGGCATGTCATGTGATGAGTGGGAGCATTAGCTGGTCTTAGTAAAGCCGAAGAATATGTTCCAAGTATGAACTTAGCAGCCTCAGTGGATGTTTAAATGTTAAATTCATGTGTGTTTAAGCTCTTTACACTAAATAATGTGTTCTTTGCTGCTTTTATTTCTTTTCCTAAAGCTGAAAAGTTGAAACTAATATAAGCTAATGTCCATGAGTCACTTGTTGAGGTATGCAGTGGTTGGTGGAGAGATGGTTTAATTAGTCTGGGTTTGTTACTTACACAACAACAACAACAAAAAAAAAGCTTAATCTATTCTGATTCTTTAGCTGTCATAATAATGGTGGTTCTTATTACAAAACTAGTGCTCTGTTTGGAGAGTCTTTTGATGTCTGAACTAAAATCTGGAAATGCATTTATCAAAAGCGATAAAATACCTTGAGCTTAAAGTTCGTTCTTCACCGAGAGCTTTTCAGTATCTGGTAATGGAATAACAGGCTAAAAGGCTTTTTCCTAGCTTTTGTGGCAGGTGTGCAAAAATGCAGAATTGTAAACATTATCCAAATGTTGTAACAAAAAGTGAAGGAAGTTCATACAATGGAATGATCACTTACTGACCTTGTTACAACGATTTCCTTAGTTATTAGATACAACGTAGTGACAGGGATCCATACTCTTTAAGTCCTATACTACAAAAAATACTTTTAAAAATAAATCATTCTGTAATATCTGTCATGATATTTTGTCTCTTTTTGCAGTATTACTTTAGAAGCACATACTTTTTCATTTACTTGTAATAAATCAGCCCAACTGTTTTGTTGCTTGCAGATTACCAGTGTGCCTCCTTTCACCAGCCTGCTTTGCCCTGTTAGATGCATGTTAGCCATCATGATACTATAAACACTTCCATGCTCAACTTCTGCTGTAAAACTGGTTCCATTTGAAATTGACAGAATTTTTCTTTAATAAGTCAAAAACTTATAATGACAGTCTATGAGATCAGGAAGTGAATAATTTAACTAGTGTTCATTAGAGTAAACAATTGCATTGTCTGAAAGTACTCTTTTGTTCTATGTGAAATTTATACTTAAAAAAATATTTAGTTCCTATCTGCATAATGTTCCTGACCTAAATAGTTAGAGTGTTTGAAATTGCCACTTGTGAAAGAGTTTGCCTGAGTTGGGTAAATACAGTTAAGGTTCTGGTTTTGTTTGGTTTTTTTTTTTTAAGTAGCTTCTTTCGGGTCTGTGTTGGTCTTAAGATTTTTAAGCACAATAAAATCTAACAACCTCTACTTCTGAAATTGTACCAAAAATACAATAAAATTTAAGAATACTGAAGGAAAAAAAAAAAAAGAAAAATCTAGACAAACCCAACCCAGTCCCCAAGCATACACTTTGCACCCACACAGAACCCATTGCCTGATTCAGTGGGCTGTGTTCAAAAGCGAGGTGTAAAGGGTAGAAATCACATGCAGATCTGAGTGTAAGCAAGACTAAGGATGGCATAACTGCAGTGATGAAATACAGAAAAGTGTAATCTCTAAACCTGTATGGTATTCTCATATAGTTCATGAATAAATATAAATTGTTTACTGATAATTAGAAAAGAGTGCATTTCTACATGTGTTGATGCATTTATATATGTGTATGAGTATGTAACTGGGCTGTTCACAACAGTCTTTTACTTTAAGGCTTTTGTCTTATCAAGAGCTTAAAGCTGAGTTGAAGATGGGACATAAATTTGCTTGAGATATTTGCCATACTTAGTGACTTGGAAGAGGCAGATGACTGCTTCTGATGGCACAGAAACAGACAGGTTCACATTTTTTGTAGCTTTGCTGTCAAAGACTGCAAGATGATTTCCTGAAAATTGTGTGTTCTGATGATAATAGAGATGGCAAGGGTTCTGTGCTTCTTTAATAATAATATAAGGGAAAATGTTTCATCTTTTGTATAAATCTTAGCTTGAAAATGGATTTTTTTTTTTTGTCTTCTAGACCAACCAATTAAATTTTTTGTTAGGTGCGAAGGAAAAGGAGGGTTAAGGTATGCTTTTTCTATTAAGCATACTTGTAAGGAAGTCTAAGGGTTTTTTGCTGCTTGTATTTATGTAATAACACCACCACCCAAGTACCACTCCCCCAAATAGAGAAAACCCATAAATATTGGCATTACCAGCCACGAGGTTTTTAAACTAGTGTGGTGTATACATCAGTCTAAAAATTAGGTTTAGCCAACTTAAATGGTTTAATCTGACCTCTCTGAGGGTCCCCTTCTATGCTCATTGAAGAATGATGAGCATTCCTGCGAGATATCTTAATTTCATATGAGACATCACTTAAATGTGTGGGCTAATTCACCTGTTAGGATTTCTTACTGCCTTCCTGCAGTTAACTTTACAGGGGAAATCTAGAAGGTAATACGCCTGTTGGCTAACACTGTGTGGGATGAATCCTCCTGGAGGTGATTGTTTCAATATCTTACCTTGTAGGTCTACAAAGAGTGCTACCAAAATAAATGGATCCTCAATATTTGTTTAAGTTCAAACTTAAGGAAACCTTAAGTTCAGAGAAGCTTGTGTTACAAATTGGTAGATTTTGGTGTCTCATAGTTTGATGTTAGGGCACAAGTGCTGAGACTAACCCACAAGTCACAGTCTGGGTTCACTTGTACCCTGTGTACAGCTGTATTCTTGGCTGGTTTTGCATAAGGAAGGTGCCAGAAACCAAAGGTTTAGATTCTAGGTTTGGTATTTCCTGATCTGAAAGAACTGAGATTTTGATAAGTATCAGATGACAATTCCACTGTCTCAGGGGAGGATTTTGACCCATAGTAAATGTGTGGCAAACCTCATGTTTTTATATAGAATGAATCTTTGACAGTATTTGTATTATGTTTAAGTTCTTTATTTTGAGGTATGTCCCTCTGTCATAATGCAGAATAGGTAGAATAAATGACAAATGCAAGTTCAGAGCAATTTGCAGCTTTCACTACATTAAGCTGGAATTATCTGTACACGCAAATGTGTGCATCTCTGGTGTAGTTGGTTACATGCTGGAGCAATTGTATCTGAAATGCATAGAGGTGCTATTAAGACCAAAAAGTAAATTGGGACACTTGTGTTTGTAGGAGTTTAGATTTTTTATTGTCTCTATGGAGGTTTTATTTTAAAAGAATAGCTATATCCACAGCTGGACAACTGAAATAGAAGTACTGCTGAAAACATGCTGCAGACTCCACTAACTTACTCCAGTGGTAGGGAAAAAGTGGTGAAAGGCATCATCTTGCTTGTGTAAAAGGAGAGGTGCTTTAGGTGTAGCATCTCTCACTTGGGAATACGGCTAAGCTGTAAGTGAAATTGCTTGTGAGAGCTGCTCTGGGCTGGATCTGCTACTGGACCGAGCCGTGAGATCTTGTGAGGGATGGCTCATCCCCTGACCTACTGTTTGGCTGTTTTGGATTTGTGAGCACTCCAGCTAGAGACTGACAGCCTGCATCTGTGCAATGCTCACTCACTGCTGCTGGTGGTTGTAATCATTGATACATTTCTGGTTTGTTACAGCTTTCAGAAGAGCTTGGACCTTCACACAGGCTGACATCCCACTGGTGTTGAGGTGTTTGGCTCTAGTTTTTGCTGCTCTTCTTCCTCTGATAAACAACTTCTCTCAAAATACATTAAGAAATACCACCTGAGTTCAGAAATCTCATTAACCAGTTCCCAGGCCATCTTTATCCTCGAACCACTCCCTGTGGAACATTAGGTTCTTAAACTTCCACCTGAGCATTTCAGGAAATAAAGAAGTTGTTGGCATTGTCAGGCTTTTGTGCTGAAAGACAGGGATTATATGTAAGAAGAGAAAAAATAGTTCTTATGTGGCAATTAAAAGCACTTAAGAGTGGTCTTTCCTAGGTGCTTTGTGTGAGATATGGTACTGGTGGTAACTCCAGTGTGCTGAGAGGATCATGGGGATTTGTCTTGTCCAAAGGGTGAACATGTTGATTTCTGTTCTGGTTACCTCTAGCTGATAGGTTCTGCTTACTTACAAATGAAGAGTGTGACATTTCAAGGCAGAGTTAGTTGAAATGTGCCAAAGCTGACAGTGAACCCTACAACTGGTTTCTTCTTTGTGTCTTTCATTTTTAATACAGTCTCTATATAAAACAGTAAATGATTCAATAAAAACTACTGATGCTGTAGCATTCAATGGAGGAAACAAAATTCACTAAATTTCTTCATGGTTACTTTTTATAATGAGTATATTATTATAAGCTCATCCAATGTTGAAATAAAAATATAAATTATTGAAATATGTTATCAAATAAACTTAAAAATTCGGTGGTTAAGTATACTTGAATCTTATTTAGCCAAATAGAAATTGCTCTTTAAAATGGTTTTACTCTAAGACTCCACATTTATTATTTGACTGTGGTTTAAAAAATCTGTAGGGATAAAAAACCTAGTATCACAACTTTATACCAGACAGAAGCACTGTTCTCTGAAACACAGTTGTGAAGAATATACTACTGCAACAGGATAAAAGTTTCCCTTCAGGTAAGTTATAGATTTCTTGATTTACAGGAAAATGTTAGTTAGAGAGTTATGTGGAGAGAAGCTACTGGCAATTTGTAAGTAGAATCTCTATGAAGGAATTAAAGAAAAATTTTTCTAAGAGAAGAAGATTCTCATAGTGTAAGAAACTGATGAGCATCCTAAGTCTCATCTCCCTGTTGTACATTTGGCACAGAAAAGGTTGGAGATGCATACTGAACATAAACACTTGGTCCCTCTTCATCTGGAAGAATAATAGTTGGACATTTGGAACTGAATACGTGAAGTGTTACTATAATGGGAAGTGTTTTCTTTCTTTAGAATGCTGCCATGTGAATTGTATTAACTTGTTTGCACAACATTCAGATGGTTCTTTAACTTGAAATTGCTTGAGTGGTAAGTACTCATTTATGACAACAGCAGTACTTTATTCTGAAGAATTCTGGCAGCTTTTCCCTGACTTTGCTTTGGGGAACTGTTTTGATCCTTGTTGATGTTGGGCTCAGAGGACACTGACGTAACATGTTGGTTGTTTAATAGCATTTAGCAGTAGCAAAGGAATGTGAAGGAGATGTAGGTATGTGGAATTTAATTAAACAAGTTGGAATTCAGCCAAAACTCAGATCAACAGTCCCAATCTTGCAAAAAGCAAGAAGAGACTTGTAATAGTTGGTAAGTGAACTGAGCTCTCATTTTGGTGTCACCTTGACAATTGTGTTGTAAGCAATCTGCTTTTCTAGGGAATTTATTCAGTACTGTTGTGAAGGATGGTCTGTACCACTTACTAAATTACTAGTAATTACTGGAGATTACTTCTGGCGGCATTCTGCCCTGTTTTTACATCTTTCACATAAGCACCAAGCTCAATCTTAGCATTTGAGAACAGGCAAGAGTAGCTTGCAGTAGCAGAGCTGCAGGTGCAGTATGGTGCAGTTGCATGCCCACTAGAATTTTTAATATGTTGGGGGTTTTTTCCATTTTTTTCCCCACTGTTGTTCGAGCAGGCTGTACAATAAACTTGATAAATTAATTAGAAAGGGGACCTTGAATACAAAATAAGTGCTTTATTTCTTTTTTTTTTTTTTTGGTATGTTTATTACCCTGTTGTAAGTGGGCAGAAATATTCAGTAATAATTAGTTTACTGAAAAGACTGCTGATAACAGGTTTTGTACGTACAAGGTATGATTTATAGAGCCAGATTATAATCTGTTCTTTATCCCAGCCCCAGGCAGTATAGTTACTCTGAAGTAAAGTGAAAGATTTCCGTATGTCCTTTTAAGTGATCTTTCAATATGAATATGACAGGTTCTACAAGAATTATTTCTTTGCACTCTAAAAAAGGAAGAAAATTTAGATGCAGAAATTAATAATCTTGACATATTTCTGGTTTGCTTCGTAAAACATCTTGGAACACCAGCCTTTTATCAGAAGTTCACACACTTTGGTAATTTGGGAGACACTAGTAGTGGAAGTCTAATGTGGCTTTCATGTGTAACTGTGATTGAATAATATAAAATATTTTAAATGTACTTAGACCAGTATGCAATTATTTTCTACTCCAACTGCCAGGTATAGTAGAAATCTTCCAAGTCTACTCTGACTCCAAGCCAAATTATTCAAGGAATATCTGAATTTGTATGTTTTAGTTTCTCCGCAGTCCAGCAAACAGGGATGTGTGTAGCTTTTTGAATGTCAATTTCCATGAGTCTGAGAGGAACCCAGGCTAGGTCTTAAGGTGTTAACTGTGCTTCCTCTTGAACAAACTGATCCTTGCATTCACTGTCCTTCCTACTTTGCTATCGTGAAAGACCTTTCATAGAGCAGTAGCTCCACAAAGTGCAGGCTCAGCACAGGTTAAGGGCTGTAGCAGAGTTGACAGAAGACTCTTGTGTTATATTCAGGCAAAGGTTCTACTGCTATAAATAATGCATGTTTTAATTGGAAACTTCAAATGGAAATATCTGTCTCTAAAGGCTCATTGATTTCAGTATAATCTCTAGGGGCAGATTCTGTTTACGTGCTGAATGTGCAACACATTCCCCACTTTTGTGCTTGGTTTTCTTCATCAGCACTACCTGCACAAGTGAGCTCCTTCCTATAAATTAAGACAAATGTCATATATACATAATCATCTGGGAATTTTTATCACTGTATATTATAAAAGTTGCATGAAACACAAGACTGCATACCCACTGATGTTAAGAATTCTAGTTTCCTTTTCCCTAGGTCGGTATTAATTGGAGGGTGCACCATATCTATTAAATTTGATTATTAGTAGGGAATGAGTTTAAAAGCAGATAATAAACATTCATTTCTTGCCAGATTTTCCTGGATTTAATCACACTGTGCCTGATGTTAACCACAGACTTGGGCCTCCATATACAGCTACACTGTCTAGGCTGATACCTGGTTAATTAATGAATCTGGAACTCTAATCCCATCCAACAGGATGGGCACAACTTTTCTTACTATTTTAATTAAATTGATTTAAAACCGCACCTTAAGGCCTCTTCTAAACATAACATCCTACTGACTTCACTAAGGGTGTCTGACAGTTACCGAAGTGGTGTCTAAGTGTGTGACTACAGATGTGTGTGAAGGCTAGTAGTTTGCTTTGGGCTAGGTTGATTTTTGCATTAATTTGGATCCTTTCTGTTTGCATGCATTCATCAGTCTTGTTCTGAACTCATTTAACAGTGTCAATAAGAATTTTGCAAATTCTATTAGTAGTTTATAGATATTAAAATAATAAATGAACCCCTGCCACACAACTTGCAGAATTGTAGAAAAAAGGGAAACAGATTAGGGTGGTCAATGTAATTTTATTGCTGTCCACTTTGAGCCCCCTAATCTGTTGTTTGTGGGCAAGCCGAAGCAACTTACACCTAGAATGCATCTAAGTTGTAGAATTTAGGAATACAATAGGATTTAAATGTAGAAGTCCTGAGTGATGTGGAATCCTTCCAGAAGTGCCTGAAGGCTGACTTCAGAAAAGGCTGTTGGAGCACCCGACCCCAAGCTTTGAGTGCCTATAGGCACCCCGTCTTTCAGCATGAGTATGTACTGAGTTACAGGTGAGCCAGGTGCCTCAGAGTGCCATCAGGAAGATGCTAACATTGAGTAGGGAGCCTCCAAGAGGCAAGGTTGAACACAGGATTGTCTTTTTACCCCCAATCTTCAGACTAAAGTACCTCCAGCTGGTTGTGATTAACTCGTGAACTCTTACCTCTTGATGGATGGCTGGAGTTTACTTTGACTAGACACAACCTGGGAAAGTCCTGGTGCTCCTAATCTTAGTTTATTTGTCTCTGTGAAGATTGTGTGTAGAGGTTTAGAAGACTTCTTTGCACAGTAAGACATTGTTTTTTATTCTGAGTTTCCCAAGAGAGTGCAAAAGGGTTAAAACCTTTTGGAAATGGGGTTTATCGAGTGCTCCTATGAAGGTGTTATGCATGAGGAGACTAGGCTTCTAATTCCTATTTCAGAGAGTTTTCGAATATTCTGTATTAAATGGAGCAGGGTTTAGGCTACATCATTCCATGTAGCACAACTTAAATGTTATGTTGTATAGACTTTCTCTTATTTTTCTAGTAGCTAATAGTGACTGAATTAGTCTGTTAGCAGTGGTTTCAGACATTCTTCTAGCTTTATGGTCAGAGCCCTTTCTTTAGGGGTAGCAGAGATAACATAAGGCAGAAGACAGTTTTTAAATTTTTTCACTGAGGCTTCAAAGCAAGTCCAGGGCAGAAGTCAGGCAAGGAAAAACAGTTCTGTCTTGTGCATGAGTCTTTTCAAATATACCTGTCCTCTTTAGCAGAGTGCTAGAAATAGAGAAGAAAGATAACTTCCTTCCCTTCTTTCTCTAGAAGATTCGTCCTGAAAACAAATTCAGGATAGCTACTAAAACTAAAAAGTAGGAAGGAGAAGTCTGAACCAGATAGAACTGCTCAAATCTGATTTTTGTTGAAGAACTAATAGTTAATGCTATTATATGTAGTTACCTCTACATTCTGCAAGGCAGTGCATTGTATAAGTACATTATTCTTTTCTGCATCATAAATATACAGGACTTAGTGGTATACATGGTGTACGCTCTTGGATTGCATTGCACCTAAATCAGTGTTTTTAACTTCACATTCCTGTTCCAAGGTAATTCTACATATAATGGGAAACCTAAAAGGCCAACAGAGCAGCAGTGTTGGCAGAAAACATCTTGAAAACATTTATGGATTATGTTTTCTCATTTACACTGTATTTTCAAAATAAGCAGCTCCCTGTGGACTCCTAGACACAGAAAACATGTTCCAAGAGATGGCATGTGAAGATGAACCAACAGAGGTAGGGTAGGTGAAAGTCCCACACTGCAAACTGATATTCAGCATTCTTTTGAGTCATTGCCCTGGTAACTCCACACCCTCTGAGTAATATGGTCATACAGCAGTGATAAGCCACCATAGCCCCTGGAGAAGGAAGCTCTTTTTGTGTTCCCAGCCAGGCATATGCAAAGGTATGCCCATAAGCTGTTGCTGAAAGTGCTGGTTGCATCTAATTGGTGTTAATTTATTCCGGTCTGAATTGTATTGAGAACTAGCTGTTAGCAGGAGCAGAAGAATTTTCCTCTTTATAGGTGTTGATTCAAGTCTTGCTGAAGGACAGTGTGCTGCTGTGTTTGTTAGTAATTCTTATCCTCGGAGCAAAGGGATCTGTAGCGCTCCTCTTTTGTGTCATGAAGAATATTTTGGCCAGAATTTATTATTCTTGCCAGTCCGGGTTGGCAAGAAAGCGTGGTTCCCTGTCCTCCTTATGTCTCCGGTGGCCCTGCCACTGAGGTTACTCGTGCTAGCAGCTCTTGTCCAGAACCAGATTGCTTAGGGAGTTGTTCTCAGATTTTTGCTACTGACGCACTTGTTGCGAAACAATGTCTCTCTCTGGCTCCCAGTTTATAGGGTTGGGTGTGTCCAGTGTTAGAAAAGGCCATGCACTGGTAAATAGCTGCGTTACTGTTTCTTTGTCGTTGTTCTTTCTTCGTACGCAAGTACAAGGAAGCAACAACCTAATATAATGTTATAACCTAGTACTAAGAAAGCTTCACTTCCTCCACAATAGTCGGTGCAACTGGCTCAAGGCGTTTGATTGTTGTCTGAATTTCGGAAATGATGTCTTGGTGATTGGAATGCCCTTTCTTCACTTGCCAGCTGCGGCACAGGGGTGCCTCAGTTCCATTTTCGTGTGCCAGCTTTAATTTCTGTTTCCTTAACAGAAAGTGAGCAATGCAGCACACCTTTCCTAGCATGCAATTAATCCTGCCTTAGTCACTGCTGGCCGAACAGGCAGAAACAGATAATTTGATAGAAACTGTCTCTAATTAAACTGAGGCAGACATGTCCTGTTGAAGATTGGAGGAAATCCCTTCAGGCAAAAAGTCTGCTTCCTAAGGATGGACTTAGCATGGCCTTCCTTGTATTGTACTTTCCTTCCTGTAGATGACAGATATGGTTAAATGCTGGTACCATTTCCGCAAGCATGGCTTTACTCCACACCCTGCTACAAGGGGTCACGCTGGCTGTGGCTGATTCTTCCCAACCTGGTCTTGTACTAATTTCAAACTTTCCTGCAGCCAGATGTGTGACTGAGCTTTGCAAACCTTAGTAGCCTAAGAAGTAATGCATTCCATCTACAGTCTGGTACGTGGATACTTTCTAGAGGCGACGGGGATAGTATTTGTTTCCTGGCAGTAATCAATCCCATTCTGATTGGGGTGGTGGGGTAGCAAGGTGTTTGCTTCCTAGGCGTAGGCACAGCAGGAAGTGTTCTAACAGCCAGGGTCTCTGCTCTCTGCAAACCCAGCCTTGCAAGAAGCTCTGCTAGGGATCCTTTTCAGTTATATTTTTAGACAAATTAAATGCTGTCAATAGTCAAATTTGTTATTAAAACTCCTTTTTACAATAATCTGAAAATTGTAATGGTATTTAAAAACCACCAGTCCCTGCAGTCTTGTGCTCATTGTGGAATTTGGGTAAGTAAAAGCAGTGTTGTCCGTCATGTTTTTCTCTAGTGTGTTTTAGAGAGCTACTCAGACTAAGATTGGTGAAGGAGTCCTACTATATGGCAGATTTGAAGAAAAAGTAACACAATGGTATAGATTTTAAGGGCAAAAGAGATCATAAGAACAACATCTCCCAGGTAGCTTATCTTCTGACACAAACATGGCCTGTATGCTATCTGTAGCCATAGCACAAAATTGCTTTTGTAGTATTCTCACTTAAGCAATTTCATGAACAGCAAAGCTACTGAAGCCTTGTTTCCAAAGTGTGTATATGCATGTTTCATGTCCTCCCGTGTGGATTCTCTGATGTCTTAATTCTGTGGCCTGTTCCTCTGTGGGAAAATAAGAGATCTATGGGTTAAGAAGAGGTCTGCTTTGTTAAGGACTGGCTGGGCTGTTTAATATCTTTATTGATGATCTGGATGAGGGGACTGAGTCTACCCTTAGTAAATTCGCAGATAACACCAAGCTGGTTAGGAGTATTGATCTGCTGGAGGGTAGGAAGGCCCTGCAGAGGGACCTGGACAGGCTGGATCAATGGGCTGAGACCAACAGTATAAGGTTCAACAGGGCCAGTTGCCAGGTCCTACACTTTGGTCACATCCCATGTGGAGCTATATCTGGCACTGGTGAGGCCACACTCTCTCCAGTTTAGAATTCCTCACTACAGACACTGTAAGACACTGAGGTGCTGGAGAAAGTCCAGAGAAGGACAACAAAGCTGTTGAAGGGGCTGGATGACAAGTCGCATGAGGAGTGGCTGAGAGAGCTGGGGTTGTTTAGCCTGGAGAAAAGGAGACTCAGAGGTGACCTTATCATAGACTTAAGCCGTGCCAGGGAAAGTTTAGGTTGGACATTAGGAAGAATTTCTTCACAGAAAGGGTGAATAGACATTGGAATGCCCTGCCATTCCCATGCACAGGAAGGTGGTGGAGTCACCATCCCTGGAGGTATTTAAGGAAAGACTGGACACAGCACTTCGTACCATGGTCTATTTGACTTGGTGATGTTCGCTCATAGATTGGACTAAATGATCTCAGGGGCCTTTTCCAACTTAACTGATTATTTGTGTGATTCTGTGATCCTCTCTCTTTTGGCTCTTTTCACAAATGATTTAAGCATTTCATACTTAGCAACCCCCTACCTTTTGCTGAATTTCATTAAACTTTGCCACTGGGTACCAGAATTACTAAGAGGCAGTGGACAGACCTATGTTTATGTAGAGCACAAAGCCAAGTTTTATTTTCATAGGAAGCTTGGCAATAAATTTAGAGTGAGGGGTGTGGTGATGTGGTAAGGGTATTGAGTAATGACTGATTGTATAGTGTGGTTGGCCCCGAAAAGCACAGAAAGATGCCTGTGCCTGATCTCCCACCTTGCCTGTTCTCTGTAGTCCATTTCACAGAACTCCTGCTAGACAAGAGATGGCTTGTTTTTTATGGAAATACTGTGTCATTTAAACATAAAAAAAAGAAGTTTACTGCTTCAGTTCATAATCAGTCATAGCAATGGGTCACAGTTAAAATGTTACTTATTTTTTCTCTAAATTGGTGTTATTTTTTGCTTTAACTTTTTACTATTGATTCTTTCAATGCTTTCCTCTGCTAAGTGAGACAACCCTTGGAGACCAGCTATTTTTTACAATGAGGGGTGTGTGTGCTGTAATTGGATCATTCATGATTTCATTTTTTGATAAATGAAGCACATTGAATTCTTTGGGCCCTATGATAGGGCATTTTTTTCTAGCCATCATATTCTGGCTCCTCACTCTGTAATTGCAATCAGTGTGGTCAAAAACAATTTCTAAATTAATTGTCAGGTTCTGGCTATAGTATGCTTTCTAACTGGCACAGATCCTGGAGAAAGAGAGCAATATCCAGTTTCCTATCTGCTTTGCATGATAAAAATGCACAATAAACTAAGGACGGCAGCATCAACTAATTTGTTGGGGGTTTTTTTCTTTTTTTTTCCAGTGTGGCTGGGAAGATGCTACTTCAGTACAAGCTGTAGAACCAGCTAATTTGAAGTTGCATTTTTATTTTTATATTTAGTTTTCTTTTTACAACTCTTGCATTCATTAGCAAGCATTTGTCAAACTATGCTGTTCCTTTGAGATCCTCAAATGCCCTGCTCAAAGCCAAGCACTGTATGCATTCAGGAAGATGTTGGTCTATCACTACATGTTTCCATTTTTCTCTCTATGAAGAACAATTTAAATTTATTATTGCCAGCTGTTTCTTTATACAGTGTTGTGCTGTGTTTTTTTCTCATGTGATTAGTGATCCTGATTGATTCAACTCCTTGCCCTGCACAGGGATAGCATCAAGGCTGCTCTGTTATGTTAAATTGCCTGGCAAGCTAGCATCACAAAAGATTTAAAACCGTAAGCAGAAAGAGCATGTGTTTGACCGGATTTTGCTCTTTTATAAATCCCCTTTGAAGGAGTAATTTATTTATTTATTAATTACAATAATAAACAAATGTGATTAATTTTACAGCCTGTCTCAGTTTATCTAGTGTGGTCATCCTCTTGCAATTTTCTTGAGTAAATACTTGCACCAGTTTTGTTTGCTTGCCCCCTGTCTGATGCATGAGAGCCTCATTTCACTGATTACTGGAAACCTCTTGCTCCCAGTGAGTTTCATGCAGACACAGTAAAATGCTTAATCCTCAGTCTCTGAGGGTGATCAGAATAGTCAAGTTAACCATTTCACCTTATGGCTAAATATTAATTATGCAGAGTGTACTAGTATCCTTTTTTTGGAAACATTTTAACTTAAAGCAGTCAGTGATTAGTGCTGGCAGGTCATTTTTTCCCAGTGCTGCTGCAGAGCGAAGTTAAATTTTGCTGGCTGCATCTGTGCCTCTAGCTGGGTGATGAGTTGTATAGGTTTAAGACAACAATACTGACAAAATGGATGGGTTGAAAATCAGATTCTTCTGTTGTTACAGAACAGCTAGGCTAGAATGAAATGGCAGTGGTTCAAGCTCATGCTAGACAGACCATATGGTCCTTACAGTGAAATGAAGTGGTGTTGCATATGTGTATTGCTAGGCATAAGGACAACTGCTCCAGCTTTCAGAACTGCTGGCAGGAGTCCTACATGGAAGAAATGTTCCCTTCCTCTATCCCTTAAAAATCATTTAGGAGTGAAGCCAGCATCCCTGCCTGTCTCATGCTGGAGCAAGATGTACTAGGAAAACATGCCTTTTATAAAGAAGTGGACATCATTAATATATTTCAATTATATATGCAACTTAGTTCTGAAATAATCAGCTAAAATCACCACAGAACTATCGCTTCTGAAATACAGGACTGCAAGGGATCTCTTGAGTGACTGCGTCTTACCCCTTCTCTCCCAATAATTAAATGAATGCTGATTAATTTATCAAATTCAATTTTGAGAGCTGTCATTTTCCTGCCTTATTGTTCCAGAGCTCTGATTCTTTCCTACCTTAATTTTCTAATTCTCACCACAAATTCTAGACTTGCTTGGGGATGCCATTAATGGCTTTGAAATTTTTGAGAGAAATAGACAGTTGTTTTGTGTCTGGGAGAGGAGACGTGGACATGACAAGTGTGTTTTGAGTTAAAAGTGCTGGTTGAAGACCTAGCTGTTGGCGACTTAGAGCTGCATAGTAGAAACAGTAGTTTTTCCTGCTTGCAAGTGGTGAGTGAGCCAAGTCATCCTCAGGCAGAGGAAGTAAACCCACAGTCTTCCAGGAAATCATCTTCTACAGGCTCTTTCCCAGCTTTACAATTTGCATGGCCTTAACAAGTGACTGTACACACCTGAACTGGTAGATCTCCATAGGAGATTTTCACAAAGCCCATTGTCGTTTATGTGGTGCTCTAACTAAATCAGAACAGGGATAAAAACAAATAAGCCCTGCTGCAGCTCAGGCACGGCTAAGTCCATGGCAATTGCAGTCATATGCTAAAGCAAATTGATCAGACTGTGGAAAGTATATCTCTATACCCTTAATCACCCACTCTCACCCTCCTATCCTTACACCCTCTCTTTCGTCCTTTGAATCCTTCTCTGCTCTTTTCAGGCCATGGTGCTATTAGTTCTGGTGCTGTGCCCTGCATACTGGGCAGCTGAATGAAGTGTGTGTGCATGTCAGAGGGCAAATCTCACAGGTTTTCTTTGGCTTTGCTTTCTGACTTCTGATTCCTGGATTTAGCTATTGATGTCATTTGCTAAAAAGCAGAAGGGATTGAGCCATTAGCAATAAGCCATTTCCTTCTGTTTTTTATTTTCCTTTCATGAAATGCTTTCATGCTCTTAAGCAGAGCATTGATCCTGCCTGAAATTGTGTATTATGCTTGCTGTCGTCCAGGAAAGGAGAGACCAATTTAAACACCTCTCCATGCAGTGACAACTGAAAAAAATTGGGAACTACTACGCAAGTCTGGAAAGGGGCATGTGGCTTAGTGGTTTTGTCAGTGCTGCCAATGAATTTAAGGGCCTGGTTTTCGTACTAGCACTGTGTGTATGAGGCAGAAGTAGTAGGAAGCCCACAGTGCCAGAAGAAACTAATATCTACCTCAAACTTTGTCACTGATGAGTTTCTCAAGAGAGTAAGACAAGTACAGTGCTGCTAGAAGGGGGTTTGGGACTGTGAGAAATGGCATTGTGTTGTGCAGTTTGACTTATATAGTGTCGGTTTTTGAGGTCAGGTCTGCAGCTGGTATAAATCATGACAGTGAAAACAAATGTTGATGCAAATTTTCCTTGTAATCTTTAATTCATTTTTTGTAAATCATATGGCAACTGCAAAACAATTTGTCTTCATTAGCATGAGGCAAAAATCCTGAACACTGGGATAATTTAAGCAAAAAAACCCACCACGTCTTCAGATGAAGATGTAACTTAGATCCAGCTGCAAACCACTCAACCTTAGTGGAAAGTAGTTCAGAATTCTGTATCACAAGTACCAAACACTGCAGCAGCATTGGATTTAGAGCTAAGTGTCTTCTGCTTTTGCACAGGTGTAAATTTGGATCATATCCAAAGACATTAGTGGGCTTGCACTGTTTCTGCACTGGAGTGTCTGGGCCTCTCCTACAGAATCACAATTCCTTCTCTAGGAATGGATCTATGTTGCGGACTTCTGTTGACACAGCAATATCATCCAGGGATAGGAAAAGGTGTCATCTCTGGCTAGTGGAGCCAGGCCAGGAAAATCTCCTAATACAAATGCAATTACCCAGCGTAACTATTATACAGTTACAGGGTGACTTTCAGAAGGGTTGCCAAATGCAGTGGTTCTGCTGCTCTTGGATTACATCCACACAAGGGATTCTCTGCTGGATGTTTTGGCTGGAATGGTTACTCCAGCAAAAGGTCATGCTAGTATAGATCAGGTACACATCTTTTAAAACCTGCCTTCTTTAGCAGTTAATAATTAGTAGGCTTTAGGCAAATGGGGGATCTGAGTTTTTAGGCAAACTGTGGAAGACAGGCTAAAGGTGCCCAAATGAGCCTGTGTTACACGACATCTGGGAAGCAGTAAATTCAGCCCCCCCCCCCTCCCCCCCCCCCCCCCCCCCGCAAACACAACATTTAAGAAAAATTTGTGGCTTACTCATAAGCTGTTAGAATTGTTGCTTTGGGTTTGGGTTTTGTTATTGTTGTTATTTTGTTTGGGTTTGTTCATGGTGATTGTTGTGAAGATATCAGAAGACATGATATTCCCTTGGTATAATACCAAGGGAAGTAGAAATGTTTTGCAGGGACTTTAGATCATAACACAATGTTTGGGTTTGAATGAGGGGGAAGAAAGACTGCATTGATTTGGATATGTATGTTTATCCTGCAACCTAACTCACAGGGCTTTTGGAGCCCATCCATGAACCCAATCCCAAACCCACATACTTCCCTGGGAACAGCAGATGCTTCACATCTAAAGGGGCTCTTTTCTTTCTCATTCTTCTTATTTATGGAGTCTTTCTCCTGATCTGGTGATCTTTTGCCTAGTTAAAAATAAAGAGGGTCCAATAAATGAATAATAAACAGGGCTAATAATGATATTAAATAAGCAAACTTCTCTCTTAGAGAAGAAAAATAGAGAAAGAAGATCTAACTTTTTCTAGCTACTTTCTTAATTTTAGCAACATGATTTGCAGTGCTGCTTCCAGCACAGAGATTCTTAGAGAGTCATAATTCTTCTGCTTGGTAATTCGTTGTGGTTTTGGATAATCTAGGCATTGTTGCCAATGGCAGAATGGGGAAAGTGGGGACAAATTTGTTCGTATGTGCACACTAGCACTTGCATTCATCTCTGGCTTATATGCGTCTGGAAGGATTCACATCATTCCCCTCCAAGTATATGGCCTCCATGTGTTTGGGATTTGTTACATTCCTGTCAGCACAGCATAAATCCTTATTAGGTTGGTCATAATGTTTCTTACTACTCAGCTGGGCATGTGTTTGAAAACTTTAGCCATTTGCTAGCAGAATTTGGAACTGACTTCTACTGAAACATGTAATAAAGCAACCTTTGCATTTTTAATACCTCTTATTGCATAAGTTAGTTTAATTAGTTCTGCCGCTTCACACTGGCTTGTTAAGACGTCTCCCTTAATATGTTGCCAAATTAAGATATTGCAGAGAGAAATATTGGAAGAGAAGGAAAAAAATCTCTGCAGCCAAAGAGCAAGAGAAAGAAGTTTCTGTGTGTGTGATTTGAAATGATGCTGAGAACTAGTGAAATACCACCAGGAAAACTGCTGCCATCAACACTGTTGGGAAGAGCTGTGGTGGAACATCTGGTTCTGGTAGGCAAAAGCAGAAACCTTGAAGCTCTGTTGCTCTGCAACATGTCTGGAACACTTAAACACGTTTTTAATGACGTGAATGCAAAATGATGGAAAATGAGGCTCAGCCGTTTGTTTTAGTGTAACACAGTAAATGATCTAAGGGCCCAAAACAGTGATGCAATAAGCCTTCTCCAAAATCCTCCAACAAAAGCAGACAAGAAAAGTGACTTTTTGTGGATGGACTCCCACATCCACTGTATGTCCAAATATTTCATAGGCAAGCACACCACCTAATGACACATAGGGTAAGCAGTAGCAAGATAATAAGCTCCTCTCATGTGGTGTTGTATTTCCCACTGATTCATTTATTAAATGCCTTTCACACTGTTGCCCCCCACTTTCCCCTGCCCCTAGCCCTGGCCATTCCCTCCGGTTCTCCCTATTGGTTCCTGTACCCCAACTCCGCCCATGTACCGCCCCTGCGATCTGACAAAACCCCCCTGCGCCCGGATCACGAGGTCTCGCTACCTCTGGAAGTCACTGGGACAAAATGTAACCATTAAAGGTCCTCTGAAACCCTCATGGGGAGACCCTTCTCGCCTTGTTCGCCATCACTGGGTTGTAGAGCTGACAGCTGACCAGAGCAAAACTGCGGGGCCGTCCGAAATGGACTGCGGGAGGGCGACAATGGTCGCACTGCCCTAAGCAGCTCTGCTGAGCTCTCAGGAAAGCTGCAGCTAGCTAAACAAAACCTAGCACTGCAACACTCTCACTGATCCAAAACTATCATCCTTGCTATGTTTTAAAAAAGTCTTTAGAATTTCTACCATGCATCTCTAAAGGAAGTAGCCATTTGTGGGGATCAATTCTGATTTTAGCTTTCAGGTTTTGTTTTTGTTGTTACAGTGTGTCTTGTGAGAGCAAACTGAAAGTGATTTTGAAATTGGTTAGTATGAAACATCCACTGTTGTTTGGCATCTCTTGTGTTTCTGCTCGGATTAGCATGCCTATCACAGGAGACAAGCAGACTTCCAAAGAGCAAGGGGGATCTTTAAACTTCAAAAAGAGGAGTTCTGATTATGTCAGAATGGACTTTGTAGAAAATGTTACAACTTCACACAATTACTAAGAAAAGGGCATTTTGATTTGAAAACTCAAGACTTCCACCTGAATCTTACCAGTTGGTCAGTGTGGCTGTCACACTATGTTAAGAACGCCCTGCAGGAAAGAATTTCGTTTTGACAGCTATTATGTGATGCTGCCTGCATCACAAATATGCCTTTAACTCAGAGCTTACTCATAAAAAACTGAAAATGCCTAAATGTACATGCTTGAATTTGCTTCTTTCCTGGCATGAAAAAGCAGCCAGCCAGCCCCTTGCTCCTAGATACCACTGATTAGGAAGATGCTCTTTACTCAGAGCATGGTGAGGCACTGGAACAGGTTGCCTAGAGAAGCTGTGGGTGCCCCATGCCTGGAAGCGTTCCAGGCCAGGTTGGAGGGACCCCAAGCAGCCTGTTCTAGTGGGTGGCATACCTGCCTGTGGCAGGAGAGTTGGAACTAGATAAGGTCTCTTCCAAATCAAACCATTCTATGTTTTGTGACAGCGAGCTTGGGAATTTAATCCTCCAACAGAGAGAGACGTTTTGATATCCAAGTGAGTTTTATGAATTCAAATAACTGTACCAGTTGGAGATCTCTTTATTTGCTGTTGCTCTAAAATCTGATTTACTGCCAGCCTAGAAAGTCCTCTTATTACCAAACTTACTCCCTCCCTTGCTATTGATGGAGAGATTTGAAAACAGGTTCACTCTGAAAATGTGAAGTACAGAGCATAGCTTAATAACCAGCTACCTGATGCTGTTACCAAATCTCTGAAAACTGGAATAACACCAATTTTTCTTTGTTAAAGAGGGCATCATCTATTTAGGTGCCTGGAAGGCATGGGGGATCAGTCCTCCTAACATGGCCCCTGATTTCTACAAGCATGTTGCTAATATACAGTCACTACATGCATATTATACTTTGTTCACTACCATAAAAACCCTGCCTATGTTCCCCAAGTTCCTAAACTCAGTACTTGTTTTGGATGTAGCTGCATTCCTGAGCCAGATGTCTCCTCTTTATCTTCTAACATCCTTGCTTGGAGAACAATTTCTGCATGCCTTGCTTGTCTGCTAAAAGTGTGCGGAGTGTCTTTGCTAAAAGTTCGCAGTTACAGTATCTTTCTACTAAAAGCTCACGATTACAGTAGAAATTTAGTTAACTTTTTTGGTATCAGGGGAATTTTATGTGAGGATGAGAAGATGAGACATTTTACTACGTCAAGCAAAAGAAGATACAGGTTTTGAAGCTGAGTTTTAAAAAGAACTGCCGAAGCTCGTGCTGATCTAATATGATGAAAAAACCTGACCAGGTCACCTGCAAGTGGAAAACACCCTTAAATAAAGTTCAGGAGGCCACTCCAGTTTACTGACTTTGAAGGTACAAGATCTGTCCAGATGTCTGAGCTATGTTTGTAGCATTTGGGAAAGTGTATTTTCTTAAAAGGTATAGTGTTGTCCTGAATTACTCTGCCTGGAGGAACTCTTGTCATTCTCATGAGCTTGAAAAAAGGATAATGCAAGCCAGAGGCAGACATGATACATCCACCTCTCTGAAAGGCCCTGATGGTTCATTCATAATGTTCAGTAACCCTGTTATAAATGCTCTTCTGGGTTTCTCCTTTGGGGGCTCTTCCTGGTACATCCTAACTCGCCTAAGGAGCTGCAGTAGTTTGAGAGCATCCACTGTGGCTCTACAGGCCGAACGAAAGACCTACCTTGGAGATTCCTGTTAGCTTTTGTAAGTTTGCATTAACAAAACTACCCAGTTGTTCACGGTCACTCTAGCAGTCCTGCTTCCAAACCCTGCCCTCAAAGTCAGTGAGGTGGAATGACAACTTTTGGCCCCACCAGGTCATGGCAGTGGGATAGGCTGAGTCAGAGTAGACCAATTTTCACACTATGTATTTGTGAGGCATTTGCTTTGGTGCTGCTGCACTGGGTGAGAATGGGCACGGACAAAGGGTAGAGGCAGCTCTGAGCCATTGCTGGCCTGCATCTGTCCTTGTGTAAGCAGGTAATGTTCTACCAAGGCAAAACAGGGCAGGAGAAAATTCTGCAGCATAAGGCAACAGCAACCTGGTCTTAACTGCCTTTCGTTTTCCCAAGTCTCACATTTGGTTCAGTAGAATAGACAATTGTATGAATAGCCCTTCACTGCATCTTTTTCTGATCTAAAAATTTCTTTTTAAGTACTATGCAGCAACCAATATACTTCCTGACAAGAAAAGTGTTATGAATTATCACCCTGGAATAGTGGGATTTAAAGTAATTGAGTTTCAAGCTCAGGCTTTCTGATCCAAAGCTCTTGGAGTGATACACATCTGCCTTTACAGACAGCAAAACCCAGAGATTAGAAGCTGATGCAGTTTCTCTTCTGTTCTCTCTCAAATTAGTTCCCTCTTCATGTTGATTTGGAAGTACAGTTGCAAGGAGGTGCAACATAAGGTAGTTGGTAATTTTGAGCATTTTGGGTTCCCCCTCCAGTCAATCCCTATTTGCTTGATTGTGCTGAACTTGTTACAACGTGTCTGGATAAGAAACAATTCCAGAGTAAAAGGTGAGCAGCTTTCAAGTGAGCTACACGTGTAAATACATTATCAGTGGGAGCAGAATGGTGATGGTGCCTCCACTGTCACACTGTTTGCCACTTTAAAGGGGCCTGTCTCCCTTTAGTACTACATGTAACACATTCTGGGAGCCCCATTGCAAGTAAAACATTTTCTATAAAGAAAGTTGGTTTGCAACTTGCAGTGGTCAGAACTGAGGCACACAGTACTAAATCCCAAGCTCTGAAGCAATGAGGATGTCCTCAAAATATACCAGTGCTCTCCAGAGCTCTGTTTTGCAGACATATGGCTAATGTTAAATGCTGCTGAGCAGAATGCTAGAACTATGCTAAAAGATCAAATTACTCAAGATCCCTCTTGTTATGCAGTGTATATTAAATTATGTTTTTTTCTTGGTTTAAAGCAATTTTTGGGTAATATTTTTGCTCTTTGCTGTTATTCCTTTTTTAAAAACTTGCAGTGGAAGGGACTGCAGAGGTTGAAAATTAGGAATGGTAAAATTGTTATTTGCTGAAATGTGGGGAATGAATTTTCTGTTCTGGGCCAGTTTGTTTTGACATCTGGGAGGATGCAAGTTCTCAGCTGGTTGTTAAGCCTTATTTCATGGTCTTCAGATAGTCTAACCCTGCATTTCCTTCTTTGAATCATACTTCTCACACTTGTTCTTAGTTCATCAACATCTTTTCTCTTTCTCTCTTAAAGTTCAGCAATTTTTCAAGAATACAAGTATTTGATTTTCTTCATTAGGAAAACAAAAAACCAACAAAGCAAAACCCAACTATCTTTTTATACTGATATTTGACCTCAGCAAGAGACAGTGGAAACATATTTGACAGAAACAAAGATCATTGTTAGGAAGAAGTCAAAGTATCATCTGAAATTTTGGTTTCTGGTTGTAACTGGACTGGCAACATGTTAGCATAAACACAAAATTAAGCATAAGCTTGAATTTTTTTACTGAACTGGTATGTTTTTTGGTGCCAGGAAGGAACAAGTTCTCAGAGGACTGAATTAACAGCCTCTTAAAAATCTGTTTCTTTTGCATATACTGTTACTGGCCATATAACAAGCCAAATTCTCTCTGCATTTCATTAGCTTTGCCCATGCATGCGTATATAAAGAGTATGGCAATGCCCATTGAGCAGACAGTCTCTCAGTGCTCCATTGTGTTTGCACATGCATGCATAAGAATGTTGCTTTTTAATATAGAAAGGCTGCTCTTACGTGGTCTGTGGTGATGTTTGTGTAAGCAAGCAAGGCTTCCTGGCTTGTCCTGTCTCCTGCTTCTAACAGCCCTGTCTCACCGTTTGTCTGCATTGGGTGAAGGGGTTTGGCTTCCCAGATCCAAAACTCATGTTTCTCATCATGGGATTTCTATCTTAAAAATTATCTGCCAAGATTGTTCAAAAATAAATAGTTTTTCTACCCTTGTGATGTGTCTTACGGTTCAGTCTTTTTCACTTAGACCCATCATTTTAATTCTTTAGAAAAAAGTGCTCAGGTGGGACAAAATGACACAGATCTGTGCAGCAAATGGTGTTTGTAAATAGGTATCAGTGTGACACCCAAACAAAGAAATAAAATTATTTTAAAATATTACTGCATTTACAGACATCTTTTCTGTAGAGGGAACAAAGCCAGGTCCTTTTGTATTAAACAGCACACGATCAAACCATTAAGAAGTCTGTTGGAGTGTACAGTGTGGAGGAAACATGATTAAAAACCCTGTTGGGACTCCTGATGTGGATTTTTGTGTAGGAAAAGACACAGGTGGTCTTTAGGAGTGTGAACCAGTAATTAAAAGCTACGTAATATATACATGCTTGCACATAATTAAAACCTGTGTGGTGGACACCTTAAGTGGTGGAGATAACCAGCAGAGTAAGATGATGCTGGATAAAAATTGTACAACTTTCCATGGACTGAATGTGCTTTGGCTGTGAGCTAAATGATACATCCCTCCTGTTCCAGTCTAGAGACAGCTGTGGAGTGCTGCTGACCTTCCTTGTTTGTGTGATAGAGTGAGGTGTTATCAGTGGAAAATTACATCAGCACCGCCTTCTTCAGGTCAGACATTTTTTGAACACCAGTTTAAATACCTGTCACAAGAGAAACAAGCATTTTATTGAACTGTTCAACCTGAAGTCTCTTCTAGACATCCTCGCAGACAAGCAATGCCATTCTCCACCAGCTTTCCTCAGTATCTCACTTCCCTGTGGGTTATTTCTGTTTCTCCCCTGGGGAAGCTGGTAACGCTGACTCCTCTGCAGAAGCATGTGCTTATGCCTTCTGAAGTCAGTGGGCATCTGCTTATTTAATCAAATTATTATCAAAGCAAACCCTCATCTCAGGCAATTGCAGTGCTTCCTATAGCCAGTGGGCAAACATTAACTTCTGATCTGGCAGGTTTTGGGCACCATCTGCCCTGCCAGGCTGTCAAAAAGTACAGCTTAGTAACCCAGCTGGAATTGTTTGAGAATATATCATGGATAAATATGATCAGAACATGGCAGTTGCTTCTCCATCCTCAGTTACTGTTCTAAAGCAGGCTTTCAGGAGGTATCCAGCTGACATGGAAAAATCTTAGAGCCCAAAGTAAATACACTGGAAAGTGGTGACTCTCCACATTTCCTCTGATGGGCTCCATTGTTATGAAGACACTGCTCTTGGAGGGAAATGACCCGGTAAACCCTGGCCTCCGTCAAGTAGAGTCCCAGGTAGTTCCATGGACAGATAAATGAGCTGACAGATAGTGCTTGACTGACCAGACCGGAACTGATGCTCTAAAAGTCAAAGTTGCCATGACCATACAGCAGTTTCCTCTATCTGAAATGGAATTCTTGAAATCGTTTGGGTTTGAAGTGCTCAGAAAATAAGGTCTTATCTGCCTGTAGAGAGCTGGGGGCGGGTGGGGGGAGAACAACGGGTTTGATTATTTCTCTGCTTTTAGCTCAACTGTTCTGTGTTATGAATTATTCATGACATCGGTGTATGGTACTGCTGACATTTGTCGTTGCAGGTTTTATTATATGCAAATGTGCAAGCCCCTTTTGCAGACACTACACGAGACTTTTTTTCATTATGTGAAAGAGTGAATGTATAATTAACAGTGTACCAGTGAAACCAGCACTTACTTGGCCTATCATAACAGGAATCTGTTCTTCTCTAATAACGTTTTCCGTTCATCACACACTTTATCTGCTTGCAATATGAGTAATAACCTTGTCTTTCTTGAGTCAGATTCAAATGGTGCTTTTTTTCCCCCCCCCTTATTGCTCTAAAAGAACTCTGAACACTGTAGAACATGGTAATTTAAGCTACCCCTGTTCAGATATTGCTGGCCTCTGCTGGTACATAAACATCGGGCTTTCATTAGCCATAAGCATGAGAATTTAGCTCTGAATATGGTTATCCTGATATATCTCTGGAATATGTCCACTGGGAGCCACAGCCTGACTGCGGATGTTGGATTGTACCTGGAGTGGTGGAGAGAGTGTGCCTTGGGAAATGAGTCAAGGCAACTGGTACTCTGTGAATAAGGCCCTAGATTTATGTGTAAATAAGAGAGGATTTTGGCTCCAGAGTACAAAATTACACTCGGGAGATGGTGTTTTCATTGCATTTATTTTAAGAAAAATCTGCTGTTGGAGCAGGAGCAATTTAACTCTTATTATACTCATTTGTGTGAGACTCACTGAAATATTCCCTACTGGAATATTATTCAGACGGGGCTTGTTCTGTATAAGTCTCTTCATCTATTTAAAGTTTCTTAGGTTAAAACCTCATCAGTTAAAGAAATCATTATAACAAGCACTTTCTATATGTCAGATTTCACCCAAACTTTCAGACTAACAAAAGAATATTGCCCTTTTCCCTGCCCCTTTGTTCTTTAGGTCCATGTTCACCCTTTCAACACAGTGCTCAGATAAATAGGTTCTGCTTGCAGCTCTTTGCTGGAACAGCAGGGGAATAGAGAAGAAATTATTTATTCAAGTTGTCATTACTTCAGTGTGGGGGAAAGAACACCACAGTGCTGTGCCTGAGAATCTTTCTGGGGCTGCTCAGTCTGTGTCAGGGACTGAGATGAGGACCAAGCCAGCCCATGAGGACCACAGACACACTTCACAGGAGTTTTCCTCCCCTCAGTCTGTTGTTTCTGCAAGCTCAGCAGTAAAGGAAGTCAGAATTGGGAAATTTAAATGTATGGTTTTTAAAACATTCTATGTATACTGTCTTAAACTCTGCCATGACTGTGCCAGAAGGCAAAGCTTCCTCAGAATATTTGAAGAAGTGTTTCAAAACCTTTTTTCCTCCCTTTCTCAGTTGGAGTTTTTTGATTTTTGCCAAAAATGAATTTTTTCAATAAAAAGGAAAGTGTTTTATTCTAAAGTCCTTACAGCAGAAAATCTTTTTGTTTGTTAAATTAAAAACAAGCTATTTTACTTCAGAAACTCCATTCTTGACTTGTTTAAAGTCTCCATGGAAATAATTTGGGGTTATTTTGGTTGGGTTTATTTTCAACAGCCAAACTAATAAAATGCAGTAGACTCTTAGGAATATTCTGTTGTTGGAAAAATATATTAGCAGATGAAGCCTTCCCTGATCTGTGATTTCATCTCATTACCTCTTCACACAGTACCCTCAGCAGTGCTCAAAAGCCATTTACTGTACTGAAACCAGATTGAACCCTGCTGTAACTCCTGCAGCTCAGAGGGTGAATTTGCCCTCTGAAATCTCCAAGGCAATTTAGCAAATCTTATTTGCAGAAGGGATCAGATGAGAAATTGTTGCTGTTTTGTTTAATCTCATTCAGTTTTCCAGTTGAGATGGGACTGTTTATCCCCTGTTCTGCAGCAGAATTTTCAGTGCATTGTGGAGTTCAGGCATGTGAAGGTCACACACACCCCACCTCAGCTGTGGTTTTTACCTCCGGAAAGAAGGACTTCTCAAAAAGGGCACGATTGTTATTGCTACTTATATTTATGCCTTGAAAGAGCTGCCATTGTGTAGTAAATTACAGTGTTTATATATGGGTTTGGGACCTTGAACAAAAAGAGAGAGTTTTCTTAATCCTGTTTGTCAGAGGCAAAGATTAAGTATAGATGATCTACTAAAAGAAAAATGGAAAGAGTGTCTGGATTTGATCCTAGCCTGACCGAAGTGCTAAGCTAAGGATGGAGCTGTTCACTCTTAAAAGTGAGCCAGAGATTCTCCTGGGAAAGCATTATGGCTATTGATAAATTCTGTAGAAATCCTCAACATATGAAAATATAGCACACACAACATTCAGAGAGATATAACTGAAGCCAAGCAGAATTCCTAGACATTTCTGGTACTGTTGCACAGAAAAGTCTTTGTGGTGTTGTGAACAAAAAGTATTTAACCTCTGGCAAAAGCAGGTTGCAAGTACCATACATTTCAGAGTAAACAAAGGCTGTAAAACATGGCAAAGGGAGAAAATGTGGCATTCCACCCACCGTAACCCCAGACAGTCTCCAACCCCAGATATTCTCCAGGGACTGGGCACTGCATCTGGGACTTCTGAAGCATCTTTTGCATTGTAGCCTGAAATTTAAAACCCAGCACTGTTTAGATATCTCTGAGCTACTGCAAGCTGCTCAGGCTGATATGAAAGAAGCTTCCTAAGATTAGTCCTAGTACACAGTGGTTTTTGCCATATCTGGCTGTAGTGGAAATTATCTACAAAAATTTTATAGGGTCTGTCTCAGGGTTCAAACCTGTTTGACATGTAGGAAGAGCCTGGATGGTTAAATGAAGCTTCAGAGGTGACAAGTGTGTTTTGAGCTTCAGAGCCAGTTGGATCAGCTGTAGAAGGACAGAAGTAAGTCTTCTGCTCCAAGCATTTGAGAAATATAACAGCAAAAGGTCACGATTAAGTGTTTATTAAGATATTACAACTTAAGTTCACATACCTGTGACAGAAAAGAAAATGTGTGGCTTGCTTATAGCTGAGACTGTTAAAGCCTTACAGTCAACAAATGCCGAAATGCAGCTTATTTTATTGCCTCTGGAAGTGATCACTGTGAGTAGTCACAGTGATCAGCAATACGTAGCCTTGCTCCCTGCAGTAAGGGGAAGTGCTTTTTCTGCTTTGAAAATTCCAAGAGTTGACTTCAAAACAACTTACTGTACATCTATTGCTATGCAGGAGTCAGAATTTCTCTACCATATGCTCTGTAAAAAGCCCCAGATGAATTTGCTGAGACGCTCTAAGAATTTCTTTCTTTCCAAGAAAAATCTAGTAGTAAACAAAAGTGGAACAATACAGACAGGCTGTACATTGTTGCCAAAATTGTTCCCTCTTCAACCCTGGGAGAGAGGCAAAAGAGAGTTAAAATCCATGGCAACCTATCAGCCAGTTCTGGAGTACTGCTGCTCCATACAGCATAGTGCTCTCACCACAATTTCTGCTCTGCCTTTGCTGCCTTTTTCTGCCGTTTGTAAAAACAGACCCTTACTTACGCTTAGGTATTGGGGAATGAAGCAAATTGTAGTGATAATGTGCTGCTTTATACACCTATAACCTTCGAAAAGGGACTTTCTTCCAGAAAATGATACAATGTTCTGCCCTGGGCCCCAGATTTCCCTACCCAAAAAGCCAAGCTAAAAGTCTCCAAACAAAATCAAGTTCATAAATAAACCTTCTCTTTCTTGAAATGCCACACCAAGCACAGCTCCTATTCCACAAAGACCACTGCTGACATTCTTTAGTGGGCACTGACATGATTTGAATGTCTTAAAGTGTGTTTTTCTACTTAATTCTCTGCTTTTCTTCTGCTGAGCTCTCTCATTATCTGTGGCTCTGGTCTTGCTCATCTGCATTCAATTTATTTTGTGGTTTTGAGAAATTCAGTAGTTATGCTGAAAGCTGTGAAGGCCAATAATTAGTTACAAATCTTTTCAGAGAATTCTTCTGAAAAGAGCTCAGTGCTTGAGAAAAGTCGTGAGCAAACAGGACTGGGACCCAAAATCTCTTCCTGCCACACTTGTGTAGGAAACTCTACCAAGGCAGTATTCCCCTTATTTTAGCAGGGTGCTCCCTTGCTTGTGGCTGACTTGATAAAACACAGAGCTTGATGCACCTGGCTGCTGTTCTTGGCTCAACCAGTGAGCTGCTGGCCAACTGCTCTACCTGTCCATGCCTTGTCCTCCTCTGAAGAATGGGGATGGTGCTGCCAGCCATCATGGCATGCCTTTGGAAAGTGCTCTGAAGAGAAAGGGAGAGTGGACAAATGGTTATTCAAGAAATAGATGGTGAAATATCCTTTAAATGATAGGATCATATTAACATTTTTCTAGTGTAATGTTCGATTAGCTAGTAGCCAGAGCCCTGCAAGGCAGGACTGCTTCTAAGTACTATTAATTATGTATCATCACTTATTACTAATTGATACTGCTTTTTTAGACAGGCAAAAGGGCTTGGAGCTAGTTAAATGTGCCTAAGAAAAGGATCCTTCCACTGAGGGGTTGAAATTGGCAGGAACTGCACTTGGGGATCAGCATGAATGCAGTCCTGCAATTTGTTGTTGTTTCTGACAGTGAAGCTATTGTGGGGCAGGAAGGGAGGGAAGGGCAAACAACCACAGCTGGAATTTTCCCTTCTGCACATTGCTTGCTCCCTCTCTGTGCCTCACAGCCAAACTGCAAAGCTCTCTAGAGCTGGCAGTAACTGCAGAAGGAAGTCCTGGGTGCAGTACTGTCCCCAAGGTTGCTCTGTGAGAGTGAATTTCAACATCTGCTACAGCAGCAGCTGAGCTGGGATCTCAGCTTTTTCACTCGTGTTCATGTGAGCACTGATTTCTTTTTGACTGACCCTTTTGGGCTGGAGGAGAGCCCAAGCTAAAATCCCATTTGTGAGCACTGTCCACTCTTAGTCTCCTAGGGTCTGAATGGAGAGAGCCTGTGTCTCAGACATTGTGGAAGTGTTGCCTCTAGAGCTCATTGTGGTTTGGCTCCATTCCTACATTGGTTTTAGCAGCCAGCAGATTTGCTGAGGGACTGAGCAATAGATGAACCTAGATTATTGTAGTAATTTGAAATTTTGAGGCTGAGAATGGGAGGTAAATCCAGAGATGTTCCTGTTGTCTCCTTCTAACAAGCATTAAATAGTATCCAGGGAATCCCACTCAGGCACAGAATTCAAGCCCCCCCAAGTGGTTTCTCATGACCTTTTGTTTTGGATGGTGACTTTTAGCCATGTTTTGGTTAAATTTCCTTTTAAGTTTAAGTTACCTGTTGCTTTTCAAGAAACTTAATGGCTTTTTGAAACTAACAGATGCTTGACAACTCTCAAAGCCCCTGTTCCTCTTCCTCTGTAAGGTTCAATGATTGTTAACAATACAGAATACTGGAAGAGGTCACTGCAGACTTCACTAATCACATATATCAAATATTCAACATCCTTTCCTCCTGGAAGGAACTGACAAGAGTGTTCTTCAAGTTAGATTGGATAAATAATGAGAACATTGCTTCTATTTTTCATGAGTCAATACAATAATGTGTCAAAAGATAAATATGTTCTCTATAAAAATTGTATTGCTTGTGCTACAGGGAATTTTTTACTTCACTAATAATAATATTTAACAGATGTATATGCTATTTTATAATTGCATAAAGTGAGATAAAATGGCAGTGCAGTGAAAAAAGTGTTTTTCAGGGCTAAAAGAGAACTGTGCCATAAGATCTTAAGTAACAGTGTTGTAATGAGACATCAATTAATGCATGTGTCACTACAGAGTGGGGACTGGAGGCAGAAAACATATTTTACAAAAGCCAGTTAAAGGCTTACAGAGTCTGAGTTTCAAGCAGAACCTGAAGAGGCTGGCCTAGATGACAGGTGATATTTCTGGTTATATCCTTTCATGGAGATACGGAGATGGTTTCATGAGTTATCACAGGGCTTTGTCACTCAGGTGAAAACTCCCATGCTATAAAAAAAGTATTTTATAATGCCAAAAAGGTGGTTCTGCAGCTCTTATGGTTTATGCTGTAATAACTAAAGCATGTCTGCAACCCTTTCCCTCTGAGAACCGCTCTAGCGTCTCTTGAGGAAAAGCATCATGATGTATGGTTGTTCACAGACCTAAAAATGACAATTACTGCTATAGGTGAGGATGTATTTCTTGTGTTTATCCATCCTAGCTAATGATTTTTGAGGGAGATAGTTGGGACAGAGAAGAAAAAAACAGCCAAACAAAAAAGACAGGGTGCATTTTTAAATGTTTGTAACTTTCCAAAGTTGGGTTTAGCACTGAAATCAAGATTTTTCTTTCTTTTTTGTTTTTTTTTTTTTTTTAATAAGACCTCTGTAGACATTTTGCTCTAATTGGCAGCTGCAAATAACTGAGCAAGAAAAGAACTTAAACACAATAGAGAGCTGCAATAGGCAGCCAAAACTGTGGGTGGGCCTTCTACAGAGCTAAAGAAATGAAGAAAAAAATGGGAAAGTCAGCCCCCTCTGAAGGACCTTCCTCCAAAAAGCTTTTATGAGATGGGAATTCAGCTACCAGCTATTGAGGAGGCAATAATCTGAATGACAAACGTGCTGCAAAAAATCTCTGTCTCTACTAGCACAGCATTGCTTTCTTTGCGCTGGATGCTTGAGAGATTGAATTCTGTAGTGCTATTTTTTGGTGGCAGTGGTCTTTGTTCACCTGATGTGCCAGAATTTGCAACTAATTTTGGAGTAGTAAGGTTCATGTTAGTGTGGTACCAGTCAGTGTCTGCCTGTGATGGCCTCAGCTCTTAGGGCTGGTGGTTCACTGGTGTCGCTGATAAAATCGAAAAAATAAAAGGGGTCAGCAGAACCCATCCAAAACAGGGAGCCCTTCAGAGAGGCTTTTGATTAGTAGTTCATTGGATTATGGTTGCTTCAATTATTACTATGTTTTTACTCTATTAGTTTCCTGTCTATCAAAGCTGTGCTTTCAAAAGCAAATATGAAGAGACTTTTAGATGCCATATTACATGTCAGAGATTTTAAGACTTGAGAAGTAATAAGGACCAATAAAACTGTAGTTTTATTGCTTAAGCACTGAGTCTGCAGTTTGATCAGATTATATGGGCCTTTCTTTTAAACACTGACAGGTGTGACTGCAGTGGCATATATCTCAGCTGGGTTGAATCCCAGAGATCAGGACACATCCTCCAATATTTTTGCAGCATAGTTTGGACCATTCTTAGGAGCTACCAAATGCTGCAATAGCTTCTTTTAGTGTAATGGTTTATTAGTCTCTGACAGATACATAGCTTAAAGCTAGGCTTTTCCTGCTCCAGCTGTGCTTCTAAATAAACATTTTGAAGGTGCTGAGTTGCTTAGGGGACCTCCTGCACTTTGTGTGAACTGGTGGCATTCAGCTGAACTGACAGCATTAGAGGAATTCTGAAAGCATGTTTGTGTGAGTTCCCCTGGTGCTGGTCTTTTATAACACATACAGGTTTTTAAATCTTGACTCATGTTATTTTTTTCCAAGAGTTAATTGCTTCCTTGTGAAAATCCCAGAACAAAACGTACTCCCTACATTATCCCTGGAGAAACACAGAATACACATTTCTTGATGTACCTTTCTTTTTCTCTTTCTTTATTACTGATGGTGTCATTCTGTTAATTTTTTTCACTTCTCACTGACACAGGTGAATGAGAAAGGAGTAATGACCCCTCCTCAAAGTTGCCATAGAAAATTTGGGCACTTAATAAACCCATGAACTGGCAATCAGAAGGCACATTTGTGGAGTGGCCTCTATGATTGTGGGCACAAACAACCCAAGTAGTTGGCCACCTATGCAGGACAGCTCACCTCCAGAACAGGCTTGTCACAGGCAAACCCTCTTCCCCTCTTGGGAAGGGTCCATTGGACCATTCTAACTGCAAGATCCTGTCTGGTGATGGTTTAGGGAGAGTGCAGCTAAAATTGGTAAATTTATGACAAAGAGGATGTTCAGGTAGTTTACTGGTTAAGAGAAGCAAGTTGGAGCACGTGGAAATGCTTTTGGACCTGGTTGGTCAATGAGGCCTAATTGGTTAGTGTGTGCTGATGCTCTCTTCCACAGGGTAACCACATCACATATGGCAAGAGAAGTATGAAAAGCTCATTTCTAACTCTACCTCAAAAGCAGATCTATTGTTTGATCCTAATCAAGGTAGCTATTACTGTACCTCTGGCTGAAAACATGGGGAAAATTACATTTCTTTAATTACTTATGATCATATTGATGCTACTGCTATTACTATGATTAGAGCAGCTCATGGGTCTGCACAATCTGGCTGTAGCCACTACTGCTGCTCCAGACAAAGACTATTGCAATTTCAATGTCACCTCATGGGCAGGAAGCCAGTTTGACAACGTTAATTCTGAGAAGTTTGAGTACTCTTCCCATTATATCAACACACGCTAATGTTAGTAGTGGTTGTAAAATTATGCAGCCTTAAAAAAAATTCCACACACATGCCAGTTCTATTATAGACCCCATCTGTGCATCTACTGGTTCAAAACAGAAAAAAAAATCCCTTGCCTAGCATGTTGATCAAGTAATTATTATAAACTACGTCTCGCAGTAACATTCTGTTTCAATGGTGTACAGCTGTTTCTGTGTTTCTTTTGCCTTCTTCTATATTTTCCCAGTCATCTTCCTTAGTGCTTTGTAGCCAGTGGAAGAATTGATGAAGTCTTTAAAATATTTGATCTGTAGTCTTGATAAAGAACAGTGCACTCAGTCTTTCAAACCAACTCAGTGGACTTCAGATCAGTATCTAATCATAAAAGCCAAAGAGCACTGAAACCTACCCTCTGCTTTTACCCCCACAAAGCTACAGACTTTTTGTCTTCTTTTCAAGCCCCACAGAGATTTAAAACATGCTTCTCAGGCTGTCCTGTGATGTGGCAGGATCAGGCAGGTGCTTCAGTAGCATCAGAGCTGGCTTATGGAGCTCGGTCCCTGTTGGGCCAGGTTGGGGTTTCATGAGCTGTTGTGCTTGGCAGCCAGACTTGCTCCATCTCTGCCTACTTTCCCCTTCTCCTTTCCAGGCTCCCCACTCAGTTGTGCTAACACAGTGACTGGTGGAATCCCACCCTAAATAGTCATGGGGAGCCAATATGGGGTATAACTCCTTATTTCCCTCCTCCTCCCCAAATTTCCATGCTCCTTTTTTAAGACGAACTCTTTCCCTCACTGATTTTACAGTTTGTCCATGCAAAGGGAGATATTGGCAGAGCTGAAGACAAACAGCGTGGGGTGAGGAGCAGGGCAGACAGGGGAACTATTTGCAGGGTGTTGTCTCCCAGCCAGTCAATGCAGAAGCCAAGTAAATGAAGTCAAGCCAAAAGACTCAGGGTTCAGCATTTACTCTGTGAGTATTTCCATTGAAATTGCTGCTGCTGCTGCTCCCAGGAAGAAGTGTGAGCACAGTCTTAACTCCATCAGCCCCCGGCTCCACGGCAGGCCCATCTGGTGATGGATCACTTTCAAACATGAAATAAATTTAGATGGATTTATGCTTTACCTAAAAATCATGCAGTGCTTCCAGAGCTGAATGTTCAGTTGACTCTGAATCAGGCAGCATTAGAGCTGTGTTTATTTTAGTTGTTTGTCTTTGCAAATCAGCTCAGACTGAAGGCAGAGAAAGATCTGCATGAATGATTGCAAACAAAAAACTGCTGATTTTCCCAAACTCTAGTTAATTGACCATCCACCAGCTCTAGGAAAAACAGACAGAAACTGTGGCCAGACAAATGTTTTTTAAAATAAAATCCTTGAAACGCCAGTGCAGAACCTGCAACACAAATCTGTAGCAACGGCCGTCTTTTGGGGATCTTTAGTATTCAGTCAGAATAGTCAGCAGAGCAGGGCATACATGACCCTTAGACCTCACTTCATGTTGGCTGAGAGCCACCTAATTGTTGTACATTATAAACATTGCCTCCTCTTGCCTGGCACTGACAGGTTTTCCCACAGTAGGAAACACCAGCAGCACCAAATGTATTCTGACGGTTTCCCAAATAAATAAATTGTATCTGAAAAGTGGAGTCCAAGTGGCAAGCCAAGGAAAGGCCTCTACAACAAGGCATCTAGAAAGGACAGAAAAGCCTCTGTCGGGGGAGGAAGCCCTTTGCCCTGAGTGTCAAAGAGTATCTCTGAGGAAATGCCTGTGGAATCTATGAATGTACCCATGGAATCTTCCTGTCATATTATTACAATTTGGACTGCAACTTTATTGCAGTGTACAAACTAAATCCAAGATCTAAGACTCTGTTCCCTGTTGGTCTCTTGGCTGTTCACATAAGAGGGATGAGGAGAGAACACAGAAATGTCCCCATTTGCACTTCTTGTTTGAAGGCTGTATTGTGCAGTCTAGACAATGGGGAAGATTAGTCTGCTTGAAAGACATTGTATATTAAAGATAATCTTTGAGCAATGGCTGGTCTTGAGGGAGGGATATGAAGCCTCTGTCAGTGTCTGAGGAAGAGAGAGTGCCTGCTTAGTGTTTCACTGGAGACTAACCCTCACATTCATCTGCTGGCCCTGATCTCCAGGCTGGTGATGCAATACATGTTCCTCTTCAACTGCTGGAAGAAAAAAGCAGTTTTGTGCAGTGACTGTGCTGGGGTTATAACTAATTCTGAATTTAGTGAGAAAAAAATTGTTAAATTGGTGAGATACTATTTTTCAAACTCCTGCTTTCACTGTTTCAGGTAAGAGTTTGCTCTGTGAAGTGGGGCACTTCAGCCTAATGAATTTTTTTTTCTAAGACAAAAGTTATTTCAGATGCCCTGGGGGCCAGAGAACATTGTCTTTGCTTGTCCTTACGTGTCACAGCTTACAGAAAACTTCCCTACAAATTAAACATGTGAGAGCAAACATCAAAAGCCATGACTTCTCTATGTGCCTCAGGAAGAGAACATGAGACATCAGGGGAGATCTCTTTGATTATTTTTTTCCCAACAGTTTTAAATCACTCCACAGTTTACAATTGCAGGGGTATTCCTGCAACGACTGAAAGTATATTAAGATACTTCCTCTATGAAAATAGTGATATTTTCTCCCCACCCTTTCAAAGGAGACTCAGATCTTCTCCCCTCCAGTTCCATGAGCATTGTAGCTGGCTTAGGTTTCACAGGGAGCTTTTCTTCCTCCAAGTGTCTTAAGGTATTTCTCTATTTGAGCTTCATAGATGTGAGCTTCATAGCTTCACCATCCAGAAAGTGTGTGTAGCAAGTGCTTGCCACATCAGGCAGTGATTAGAAATTAGATAGCTTAATCCTCAGCCACAAACCAAATGGTGTGTATGAAAAGGAGAGGCATTGCACACTCCACTAAGACCCTAGTCACTCAGGAAGTACACCACCTCACTTCATGCACCATTTTTTTCTACCTCAGGCTTTACCGTTATCACTCACTACATCTTTTTTTTAAAGCTTCCAGGTCATTGCATGAGTCATGCCTTAGTTGAGGCCTCCCTTCTTGAAGGAGGATGCTGTTTCATCATGGCTGAAGCCAATCCAAATCCAGCTAACTGTCAGTCGACACTTGTTCCCACTGCAGCTGGCTCTGTTGTCAGGCAGTGGAGTGGTTCAAAGAATTGATCTGGCTAAAAATGAGTTTGGCAAAAAGTAAAAAATTAATCTCCTTGAAGTGGCTTGTTTTCTAGTTGCTATACTACTTATTGCTGGCACAAATTAAAAGGTGGAGAAACAGTCTACCAAGGCCGAAAATCCGGGTGATTCAGCAACCTGCAATGTGCTTAAGGTCAGTTAGACGCAGAGTGATTCCATTCTTGCTGTTGGATAGGGATTTTTCAAGAGTTATGGACAGAGAGTTTCTTTCTGAATGATGGTAAAGAAGCAGAATTCTCTGAGGAAGCAAAATCATCCTTGCCTCCATCAGTGAGAGCTGTAGGAATGTCATGGGGGTCTTCTGAAGAATGAAAGCACGGAATCATAAAATCATAGAATGGTTTGGGTTGGAAGAGACCTTAAAGATCATCTGGGGGGGAGTTCCACATTCCACTAGACCAGGTTGCTCAAAACCCCATCCAATCTGGCTTTGAACACATTCAGGGATGATGGCATCCACAAGTTCTCTGGGCAATCTGTTCACCACCCTTAAAGTAAAGATTTTCTTCCTAATATCTAGTCTAAACTCATCCCCTGTCAATGTAAAGCCATCCATCCCTTGTCCTATCACTTCATGCCCTGACAAAAAGTTCCTCTCCAGCTCTCTTGCCGGCCCCCTTTGGTACTGGAAGGCTGCTCTGTTGTTTCCCTAGAGCCTTTTCTTCTGCAGGCTGAAAAACCCCAACTCTCTCAGCCTGTCTCCACTGTCCTGTCTTTAATGTGAGTGATGTTCTGTTTGCAAAGTTCAGAGCAGAAATAGTGAGCCTAAGGATGTAAGTTCCAATATTTTGGTCTACTCTGGGAGAGCTGAGACCTTTCTACTCACTTTTCTAACTTCCTGAGCAAGCATGGTGCTCTGGGGAGCTCGCAGCACAGACAGCAGCTTGCTGTAAGACAAATAGGCAGGAGAGCAGCTGGGGCTTGCTGACTCAGCTGTAGCAGCTCCAATGCTTCCTCACATCCTGCTGCTTTGCATCCTCAGCACTGGTGTCACAGCTTTCAGTCACGGGCGTGTCACCTCCTGCTGTCATGAAAGGCAGAAAGGGAGCTGAACACACACACACACACACACGTACCCCGTGCTGTGCACATGTAGGGCCGCGGCCGCCGCAGCAGCAAGTGAATCCTGGCACTTGCACAGCAGCAGTGCCCTTATGGCTCATGCAGCTGCTCTGCATCCAAGGAGGGATGTCCTCTGTGCTGCCATGGCAGATGTCAGACATGGCAATTTAGGGGACAGGGTGCCACCACAGCCCCAGCCAGGAGGCCGTGAAAGAAAAGGCACAAAGCAAGGCTGCATCTGTTCTGAAACAAAGGACATCTGTCCCTGGCCCAAGCAGCTTTCTGGCATGATTTCACAAGGACAAAGGCTCAGGTTGACTGATACAAGGCTGGTACTCAGTAAAACAAACCATAAGGTCTTAGGCTGTCCAAATGTGTGCTGACAGTGAAACAGCACTCTGGCAGGAGTGAGGTTTTATTCTTCCATCTAAGGAAGTGGGTAGCACAAGATGGGGATCATCCTGTGCGCTGCCTTTAACTGCACATCTGCCCATGTGTTAGGATCTCTTTGCGCTTTTTGAAACCTACACTACTATGAGATTATAGACAACAGATGTTCTATTCAAATAGTTTTTGTGTGTGACATACTCATAGCAAGAAAAGTTCTTTTGCTTCTTTAGAATCTGGGTTCATCCATTCCGTTCTCCAGGTTGTTAAATTTTACTTATAATAACAACTTACTTACTGAAAGGCTGCAAACCACAGATGTGCATCTGCCTTCTGCATGAATGCGAGTCTTACATGAGAAAATCTTTTAGAAAGGACAAACTTCAATAAAGTGTTTGGGAAAGAAGGTGACCATAGCAAGCTCTAATTATTAACTTGCTTAGCATCATTGTTAAACAATATGCTGTACCTCCTTCCTTTCTCTGCTGGTGCCAGTAGTGGCTGTAATGCTTTTTAGCAGGGGAGAATCACAGCAGAAAATTTTGTAACTGTGTGTGTGTACGTGTGCACACAAGAATAATGCAGTGGAGATTTAGTGGAACAACATCACAAAACCAGAACAACCTCGGATTGCATTAACAAGATGAGTCTATTTAGTTGTTATATACTGAAAAACAGAAGCAAGTGACCATTAACATTTTATGAGCTTGTAACTTTTCCTTTTTATGTTCAGCCCAAGCTGCTGCATGGCTGTCTGTGAGGGAGTGGGGAACAGCCAGCAAAATCCTCACAGCTGGGCTGCTGCACAAGTACACAAACGCATGAGAACTCTGTAATACACTTAGACCTTTAAGAAAACCCCAAATATATGGAAACTTTTTACATGGTACTTCTTAATCACATGCTGGCTCCACTGTGCTTGCCCATGCTTGATAGCGTTGAGGCAGAAAAACACTGAAACATTTTAGCCTGGTTTATAAAGCTCTGGTGGGGATGGTGTAATCACTGTCCTGCAGGTAAAAGCCTCTGACTTTGCATCTCATAGTGATAGCTGTTGAACCTGTTGGTTTGCTTGGCTGATAAGAAGCTGATTTTCTTACTGCATCTTTGAAGAAAAAAGAGAATAGAGTGTATTCCAGGGAATGAAGACCAGAGGTTTGTATCCTTACTCTGCTCATTGACTGGGAGACATGACTGAGAAAAAAGAAGAATTTCAGAACTGTAACATTCTGCTAAATGATTTGAAATTCTACACCTGCTGTGGCATCTGCTATGTCTGCAGTTTTAACAGGGAAGTGTGAGGCCTAAAAATCACACTGGGATTGAGATGAAGTCTGTATATCACAAAATACAGAGGTAGAATAATGAGGGTAGAAATCATTCTTGTGTATGCAAGAGTATTCAGATATAATTTCAAATGTCCAGCCATGGTATGAGAAACTGCAATGAGAGAATAGTTAAAAGAGATCTAATTTTCAACTGCTAAGTGAAGATTTTCTTCTACAGAACAATTTGTTACATACTGCTGTTTGATGGCTTTTGAAAACACAGAAGTTTTCCCAGTTCCTGGCCACATCTGGCTAGGGGCATGTCCCCCAGCTAACACATGCTGAGCATAGGAGAAGGCAGATCCCTCCTCTGGATCATCAGGTTTTCATCTGAACCCACTATTACCGGCAAAGAATGAACTCCTTGAATGTTTTTACTGGCTCCTGCTTGGGAAGCTGCTCTTGAATTCAATTCAAGGCCTCCACAGATGTCAATATGCTCCATCAGCAGATGAGATAAAGACATCAATTTGGGCATAAAGCCATCTATTTTGTCCTAAAGCAGCTTTTTAGAAGTTTGAGGGCCTGGAAAGAAAGTTTAAAACATCTATGCTACTGCCACCTTCATCACCATCAATCTCAATTTTGTTTTGTTCTTCAGTAGTTACAATGATGAATCAGATCTGGGAAGTTATTTGTATTAAAAATATCCTGATTTAAAACCTGGAGCAAAGTTATACCACCTGAGGTTTGTTCAAACACGAGTTTCTAATCAGTGTCCTGGCACCACTGAAGGAGTGGTGAAGTAGTGGAATTGAATGGCTGTGAAGGGTGCAGGAGCTGATGGAGGTTCACATGAGCACTGCCGCTAAAGGACACATGCAGGAGCCATGGTCCGGGTGAATTGCGGATGTAACTTATGATGCAGAGGCAAGCAAAAATTACAATCTTGGATTGCCATTAATTAGGAAATGCAGTGATAGGTCTCAAGCTTCTACTACAGACCTGAGTAAATTAATCTGCTGGAGATTTTTCATTCCCCAAATTCCTCAAACACTGCAGTAGTTATATACAGCCAAAGGTTTTGGAAGGCTGCCATTTATGAGGAAAAGGACACTATTTGGCACACACTGCTACTATGACTGGCACTCAGAGAAACTAATAATACACAAAGTTGAAGTGATGTTGTATATATAGGTAACAAATTCTTCAAGGATTTATCAAGTGTTCACTCGAAAGATTAATATATGTTTATTTTGTTAGCAAAATAAGAAAAGATGGATGTGATTTATTCTGGTTTTGATCTGTGACTTGGCTACTCTCTCCAGCTATCTGAAACAAAATAAGAGGCATTGTTTATTTACTGGTTTAAAGCCAGTTTCTTGCACTGAACTTTCCTAAATCTTATATTATAAGGATCAGCACTTCGCAATGTGTATTTTAGCCTTTTGATATGTATTTTAGATTGTTGTTTCAAAAATAAGTGCCTTAAGTATTCACAGTAATGACTGAGAAAAATGAAGAAGGTTCATGCCTCACAAAATGTCAGTCCCACTCTTCTTAGTTAGCCTTAGCCCTCAGCCAAAATTTGTATCCAAGTTATACACCACACCCCAAAGAAATACTAAAGTTTTTGTAAGAGGAAAAGAATGCTTTGGGATCGCCAGAATAAAAGCTTCCAAAAATATCTTGGCGACTGAGTCATAAACAAAGACATTCTGTAATGGAGGGATAAGAGTCATGGGGATTAGTACCAGGTCTTGCATGTTTGTAACTGTTAGGACTTCTCCAGTCCTGCTGTGGTGGTGAACAAATGCTCCAGATGTGAACCATGGGCACGTTCACATCTGCTGAGTCCAGAGATGTCCAGGCTTAGACTTGGCTCTGGTCCTTGTTGCTCTCTTCTTTCTCTCCAGGCTCTGGAGCCAAATATGTCAGTTCCTTGAATTGACACTGAGACTTGAAAGACACTGCTGGCTCCTGAAAATCCTGTGCCCTAAAACAACATCAGGATGAAGCTGTATGGAAAAGCGATTGATTATTAATGCTACAAGTAGCAAATAGAACCCACTGTTTCTCCACAGGGTTTATCATCTGAGTTATTTAAACACCCTCTGGCTTGTCTACTGTCACCAGAGAGCCCTCCTTAGCACTGGATGAAGAAATTTGCAGTTTTCTTGCTCATTTCTTGACAGTTTTTTGATAATATATTGAGCTATTTATTTTCTGGTGGAAAGTCTAAAAATAAACACTGGAAATTCTTAAATAAAACCAGGCAATTTTGGAAATTTGAGTGCACTGCCCCCCTGCCCTAAATCCTTCATCACTTACAGTTGCAGATGGATGGTAGTCAAAAACACACTACTGTTGTTTTCATGTTTGGTCTTTAATAGATCTTTCTCTCCGCATTTTATTCTCCAGAAACTTTCCTGATGGATGTGACAGAAATGTGAAAGCTGTAGATTTTATTTATTTATTTACCTACTTACCTTGCCATTAAGCTCCAGGAATGATCATTTGCTTTCCTCTGAGAAGTTGTTCATTGTGTAACATTAATTATCCATGGCTGTAGAGACTGCAAACCCTCTAGTGGCCCAGTGGCCCCTGTGGTAAATGGTGGAGAAGCCTCATCATAGTACACATTAGCAATATTTTAGTTAAGAACTTGTCAGCCTCCATTAAACCCCACCATTATTCAGGATTTCTGAGCAATCTATAAATATTTGCTGTGGTATAAAAGAGCTCAACAGAAGAGCTCCTATTTTTAGCTGAAGGTTAGGTTTGGTTGTTTGTTGTTTCAGTTTTCATCTCCTTTTAAAGAGATGCTGTCAAGGTTAATGGAACCATAATTTGACCTCCCTTTTTAATACTGTGCCTGTTTGCCCTGTGTGTGTGTTTCCTTATATGTGACCATTCCCCTGACAAATGTGTCACAACGAGTCACTGCAAAAGGTGGAGACAGGACACTAAAATTAATTGGCAGCTCGTACAAGACTGAATTCAGTAGTAGTCAGACACAGTCTATCTTCTGTCACAAGGTTTTGAACCTTTGTTAAAAAAAAGATCCTGTAATTAATCCTCAGTGCCTCTCTTAGGGCTTAATCATGCGATGGGATGTGCCTACACTGCCCCAAATGCTCAGTGAATGGTGTCATCATCTCCTGCCCTGACCCAGCAAGGCACTTTAGCGTGGATAGCTCTTGTGACACGTAGGTCTGGTGGGTTTGTCTTTTATGAAATGGTGTGGAAGTTCTCCTAATGAACACAGTGATGGGGTATTTTTCTGACTGTTCATAGCGCAGCAAGCCTCCTAATGGAAGCAGTCAGAATTATCATCAATCATGGTGAACCTAACTGAGCTCCGCTGGCCTTATGAGGGGATTGGAGTAATTACTTTGAAGGCCAAATCATGTCTCATAAAACTTCTCTGGTGAAGAATACTGCATGTTTTAATTAGTGTTTATTGGTGTTTATCTGCATAGCTGGCATCATGTAAACACATAGAAGCACAAGGAGGGAAATGCCTGTTTGGGCCTTGCTCATCTGTCTCTGAGTTGGGAAGCAGAGTAAGGGGCAGGCTTTTAGCTGTCAAGCTTTGCATTGTCAGTGTTGCATTCTACAGTATTTTACAAATACCTATTTAATCTTGTTTAAAAAAAAAAATTGCTTAAGTTCCCTTGGGGTCTGAGAATATTGCAAATTAAGGTCACAGTTCAATCTAAATTTGGCTCATTTGGGCATATAGAGTAGAATAAAATCTTTGTTGACTCTTACGATTTCAGTGCACATGACACAACAGATACATGTCTGGGGTTCTAGGTTGCCCTCAGGGGGTTCCAGCTATCCCTGGCTGCCTCAGCACAGTTCTGGGTTTCCCTCAGGGATTCACATTTCTTTCCAGTTGCCCCTGGGTGCTCCTTGAGGTTCTTCAGGAGTTTCCAGTTACCCACAGTTTCCACCTGGAAAAGGTTCTTGGTTGCCCTTAGGGGTTTTCAGTTGCCCCCAGCTGAGTTCTGGGTTGTTACCGTGCTACTACATGGAAAATTCTGACTTTGTGTAAGGAAATTTTTCTACTGTGGAGGTTGACAAACACTGGAATGTGTTCTTAGAGAAGCTGTACACTCTCTACCCTTGGGGATCTTCAAAACACAGCTGGACAAGACCCTGAGCAACTTGCTTTAATTACATTTGCTTTGAGCAGGAGGTTGGGCTGGAGACCTCTAGAAGTCCTTTTCCAACTGGAATCACTGTATACTGATTTTGAAGGAAAGAAGGTATTGCGTTTATTTCAGTAATTTAATGGGGCACCCTAGGTCTTGTGATTGAAGTTAAAAATAGGGTTTGGAGTTTGCCCAACCTCCAATCAATCACATCTGTGTTTCCAACTTCGCTTGCACAATAGGAGAGCAGTTGCCTTCTTGGTATTATTTTAGATGGTGTCTGGCTGTGGGAGGTAATTGCAGTGACACAGCAGAAAATTATAATCAGATTGTCACATGGAGAAAATGCTCAGTGATTGTAACTTAGGTCATGGCCAAACTTGACCTTAGAAAATCTTCTTTTAGTTCTTCTATCCTTCTTATTCCAAAGGAGCCAGTTCATCACAGCCTTGCTGGAGTTCAGCAGCTCCACTGTTAACTATGAAATCGTATCAGTGTATTTAACTGGAGCACAGGACAAGTGTAGTGAGCCCAGGAAATGCCAGACACTTGCAAAATAGTATGCTATTAAACCCGTACACATAACAGCTTGTCAGTGACAATTTGATTTGACTTTGTAATTTTGTTAAAAGGAGATAGGCTGAGTTTGTACCACTTTATTAAATGTGCTTGGGAATGGTCCCAGCCAGTGAGGCCAACTGGCATGGAACAGCCTGCATCTATACTGGCGGACTGGGTTGGCCTGTGCTAGGTGGCTGCGAGCCAACTGCTGCTTGGGTGTGGCTCCTGGCAGAATCCCACTACCAAAACAGGTCCAGAAGCTGCTTGGGAAAGTTGGAGCAGGCTACATTCTTGCCGAGGAACTCTCTCACAGTTTATTAGAATAGGTAACAGTGTTTGGAGCACATAGGCGCATTGTGAACGTGCTTGAATTTACTTTAGACTCAAAGTCAGATGGGCTTTTTTGCTGCAAACAATTTGTATATTTCAGATAGCTCCAGAGGAAAAGACCTAGAAACAAACATTTCTTGTTTCTATTGTCGTATGAACCCAAGTAAGCATGAACCACAGACCTTAGAAAGGCTGAGAAGTACAAAAGTTAAAACCCATGGATGTCGCTCATCTTTGCAGAGTGTGAGTAGGGCAGTAACATGTGTGCAGAAATCTAATCTACAAATGGTGTACACTGGGAATTAACCTGGTCAATAACTATTCTTAAGGATTATAGAACAGGAAGTGCTCAAGTGAAGCAATTGCTTGAGTTAGTCATGAGGCATTTTTCTGTTCTGAACTTTATTTCAAATGACAAATAGGGAAGAATTCCCTCTGTTTCTGATGGCTTCAAAAAACAACCTACAGAGGAGGTCTGCCCAATACCCAGAGAATGTTGCTGACACTGTGGTGTAAAGAACAAAAATCAGATGACAGTGGAAATCTCTTAGCTTTCCCCTCTTCCAGCTTGGAGAATACATCCTTGCAAAATAGAATGTCATCAGGAGGTGATAAGCTGTTTTCCTGGAAGGATGCCTAACATGGCAAATTGATAGTATCTGCTGTGGTTGCATCGTGTTACCTTTGGAACTGAAGGAATCCTTCCTGGGGCTGTGGAAACAAAGTCACTGAAATGATTGCTGAGTAGAGCCATTTTGCTTTTCATTATGAGGGTATTTCTACATCTGGACTGAGAAAATATATCCACGGTCTTTCATAAACTGTCTTTGAGAGCTTCTGTGCTTGTCCAAGGATGCTCATAGGGAAGGAATGCACAAACTTTTCTCCAGGGAAACACTCTGTGGACAGAAGGCTACAGAAAATAGTTTTGGCTACTTGCAGGGGTTGCATCAGGGCTAATGTAGGACGCATCCCGGTGAGTGGCAAACACTGGGGCTGCAAGGATGTACAGCCCGATGTTCGGCAGGCCATGCACCATAGTCTGCTCCTGCCTAAAGAAGGGAAATTCTGTGGACTTGAAAAGGTCCATTGGTTCTGAAATATGAAAATTACTCCTCTGGAGCTGTTTTTCTGCCTGCTGAAATCAGTGCATAGGCTTTCACTTGAGATCTCCATCTTTGCTTCAAGCCCTTAATCCCAGGTTCAGGGACAGAAGCAATGTTACCATGACACAATGGAAATCCCACGAACCTTACAATTTGTTTTCTATCAACCTCTTTTTGAGACTGGTATCAAATTATAACACAGTTATACAAGCTATAACTCGGACAGAAGAGGCACATAGTGATGTTCTTAAAGTCTTTTTCCACAGACATAAAGAGTGAGTTTAGTTACAATGTATGCTCTAAATCTTGTTGTGGTTTTCTTTACAAGTTTTAAGATGGTCCTCAAAAGTGATCCTTTTTCTCTCTGTTTTGTGGTAGTTAATTTTAATTCCAATACCACATGTAGTTGTGACCACTGTCTTTTCAGAAAGGTGAATTGAAGCTGGCAGATGCAGAAAAGGACAGTGAGAAAGATCAGCAGAACAGGGATCCTGCTTTACAGTAGGAAATTGAAGGGAATGATTTGTTTAACCTTGCAAAACAAAAGCAGAAATGGGATATATTTGCTGTCTGGAAATGTATCAGGTGGGTAAATACCAGAGAGGAGAAAAGGAGCCATGGATGCCTTAGAATACAAATGACCAGGAATAAATTTAAGATTGAAATTAGCAAATGGGTTTTAGGCATTTGAACTGTAGCTCCACAAGCGGGATTCATGACTGCTTTCAAGATGGACCTCACTGAGGTGATGAATGGGAAAGGGTGGTGTGGGCATGTGTATTAGCAGTGGCCTAGGCTGAATGTCCTGCTGGGTGCCTGCTCATTCTGTCTTCCTGCCATTACTGTGCTGAAAAGTTGTTGGAGATAATACTGTGATGAGAGTGAGATACACATCCAGCAGATTTCTTCCTTCTTCATCTGGAGTTTCTCTTCCTAATTTTAAATTCTCTTTTGATACGGGTTGCAACATTTGCTGGTTTGAATGTTTGCCTTAAGGAAAATATCCTAATACTTCTAGAGATGGGCCTGGTATGTTTTGAGGACAGCACATACCTGCTCCAGGGCAGGAAAAGCAGCAAAGACAAGCTGGGAAGGATTTTTTTTGGCCCTGGCCCAACTCAATCATTCCAATGAAGTCAGATCCAGGACTTGCCTCCCATAAAGATTTTTGGGGGAGAGAAACCCACAAAACATGGTTCATGTTGTTTGGGATAGATTTGCAGGAGCAGAGAATCTGCTCTTCCAAGGTGGTGGGTGCAATTGTAAAAGAGAACAGTTTTCTTCAGAATGTGAAGAATTCAGGGGTATTTGAATAGATATTCCTACCTGCTCTAATGCTGGTATTTCCCTGCCAGGTTTTCAGCAAGCAGAATTGCTAGAGGCACTGGCATCTTCATGTGAGCAGCTCTTTTGTATACCGAGGACTTCTATACAAGGGATGTTTGGGATGGCTTTTTCCCCTCAAATTGAGCCATACTGGTGAATTTCCAACCACATATGATGCCAAATCAGATTATTTTGTGTTGTGGAAGTAAAACAGAGCTAAAAGAGTAGGTTGAGGCAGGCTGAAAGAAATGAAAATAAAAGAGATATAGTACACTGGAGACTTAGGCTGCCCTAAAAGCCAGAAGAATGGGATCCAGTAAGTGACAGTCCAATTTCATTTGATGTTCCCAGAAGCTGTGGGAAGAAATTATCCTCTTAGAGCAGAGTCAAGGTTCATTGAAGTGGATGAGAAAATTGGCTCAATCACATCCAGAGGGTGTCAGTGCCACAGTTTGGCAGAAAAACTAACTAGAAGATGAAAAGGGTAGTGTCTAACTCATGAGTGATGACCAACACATGAGCAGCTGAGGCACTAAGAGACCTGTATGACAGATCCCCTGAGCTATGGGAGGCTGGAAGGGAAAGAAATGCCTTGAAACACTCAGGGGAAAATTACTGAAAAATTGCCCTCAGTGGTAAATGAATCCAAATTTTAGAGAATTTATTTTTTATTGCTCCATTATTATTTTGATATACTTTTTTTTCTTGCAACCATTTCAAGGAGAGCTCTTTCCTAGCAGACATTTACTGGAGACACTGACATCGATTCCCATTTTGTTCCAGAAGCTGTAGCAATTGGTAACAGAGCTGCAATCATGGATGAGTTAACAATCTCCAGCGTGATTTGAAAGTGTTCAAAAGGAAATGTGCCCCTCAGGCACAGCCCTCCACATGCAGAGCATGCTCCCACCATGACAGTTCTGCTGTACAAATACAAGCCTGCCATTCTTGAAACTGTTTTCTTGGTTGCACACACCATAAATGTGCTGTGGGTCAACTAATTCAATTTGGCAACACAGACACTGGTAAGAGAACAGAGATTCTGAAGAGGTTGTGTGAGACATCCAGAGGTGAATTGTCCAGAAGATACAGTGACCAGATGAATCTGCAGTGTCCCAAGAAACCAGTACTGGCTCACTTGGGCTCTGCATGCAACATCATCAATAAAACCTTCATGTGTTAAATGAATTGGAGGTTTGTGGCATGGGACAGCTCAGAGCTCCCAGCTTGCCCCAAATACATAGTAACTTCACATCTGTGCTCAGATCCATTGTGTCAATAGAGTGAGTCACATAGAGGGGGAAATAGGCAGACTAACTCTCTTTCTCAGGAATAAATGATTCTCGGTTTGGAGTGCAGCTTGTTAAGTGGTTGGTGAGAAATTTGGCCCTGAATTCCACTTCTTTCCTTGCTTTTTTGCTTTCTTGCAGTATCATTCCACACTTTTTTATAGTGTGTCAAAACTCTGTGATACCTCTTCCTGACCCTGGTGCTTGGATAACACAGTTTTACGTATAGTTCCTCCAATCCAAGTAACTTTTTCAGTTGAATATACATCCCATGACAGATAAGAAAATGCAGCCCTTTCATTCTACTCATGCTTTTAGTGCAGACTTCTTGACCATGTTGGCATTAATATCTATTCTTGCCCTTGTCTTTTTGTCTCCTTTTTAAAATAGAGATAAAATAGAGAAAGTTTCTACTTCACAGGATTGGGGATTGTTTGAAGGTTAATTAATTAATATTTGTTAAGTATTAATGGGAAGATGCATGGGGATTATTCTGTTCCAGGTGAGATATTTGAATGAATATCTACAACAGCCCAACATGAAGCAATCAGAGGAACTTTTTTCCTCTGGCTGGCATTCAGTCAAACCAGCTTAGAATCCTCTCATCCCAACTTCGGTATAAGGCTTTGAAGAATGTAAGCTGGTGACATAAGGTTGGCCCATTGCAGGAAGCAAAGCATGCATTGCTAACTCCTGCTAAATAAAGCAGATGACTTTTCTTTTTTCCTTTGTAAAGACCAGGTTCCCTTATGGAAGATTTAAAAAAACCCAATGAAACAACACCAAGGTAACAAATCTCATTCCAGCACTTTCAGGTTTGGTTTTTATTGCTCTTGGATCCTTCCTGCTTCCAATTATTTATGGAACAAGCTCTGAGTCGCATGGTGGAGCTGGAATGATTCAGGAATTTGTTAAGCAGAGAGAAACAGGAAAAGAAGGGCCTGGCAGTTCAGGCAAATGACATCAGTGCTTTGGCATCTTGTCCCAGGCCGTGGAAAATGCCATGTCTCTGCAAGAAGGATTGCAGAGTGATGCTCAGAGGCAGGAGTGGCTTGGTTTCTTGGCTGGTATGCAAAATAACACTAGACATAGTCTCTTAGGGTTTATGTGTAACGACAAGTCAAGTGGGAGATACGGGTGTGTAAATTGTAGCAAGGAAAACAGTTTAGAGTAGTGAAGAAAAATTTCATCCAAAAGGGTGATTATGCATCTGCAAGAAGTACAGAAACTGTAAGGAGTGTCTAATCTTCTTTACATTTCTTAGTTGACTGCCAGCACAGGTTTGCTTGGCTGGATTTTCTTTTTTTCCATCTTAAGAATAGGAATTATACCTATGTGATAATTCCTGGGAACTGTGCAAGCACAAAGATAGTAAAAAATTTATCTATTTCCCAGGATAATGAAAAAGAAGCTGCCAGGCACTCATTGCAACCCAATATCCCTTATCCGTGGGTTCTTGAGACTGTGGTTCTGGTACCTTGTGAGAGATTAGCTGGAAAATCTTGAGATGCTAAGGTCGCATGTTTGCATTGACATATTTCCCTTTCAAAGCAGAGCTTTGGCTTAAGGACCACTCAGCACGGAGCTGATAAGAGTCTCTGAAATCCAGCACATTGCTATAGCTCAGGAGACAGTGCCAAGGACAATGGTTGTCTCTTCAGCTACTACAATACAAGAATAAAATAAAAACCAGTTGCAGTGCCTGGCAGGAAGTGTGTCCCAATGAAAAAGTGATGGAGGTACACACCGGTGAGGAAAAAAATCATCTATGTGCTGATTTCAAAATTGTTTTTTAAACTTGATTTGTACTGTTATCCATGTCCATTGTGTCCTCTTTTAAGGAATGTATGTACTTACTGTTAGTAATGACATTTTACTGACATAATATAGTAATCTGAAAAGTCACACGTTGCGGCAAGCTGGTGAAAAAAAATTCTACATCACTAGGCTTGAAATGTAGAAGATAATGGACAGAATCACATTGATACTGTTTGCTCCGTTATGGCCTTCTTGCTGAAAGGACTGAAAAAGCTGTAGCCAGTTGTAGCCTCTCCAGCATGACCCAGATGTTTAGCCTCAGTCTAGAGACATGGAAGCCCAAGCATTGACATTGTGCCAGTGCTGGGCAGAGGGGGTGTGTGCTCCCAGGGCTGCTGCCAGCATGTCTGCTGTAATGCCTGTCCCTCTTCCAGCCTCTCTATAATGTACTGGAGGAACGTGGTGTAGGAAAAGCTACAGAAAAAGGAGGTGCAGGCAGTTAGACTGCTCCTCTGGCATGTGGCTCCTCCCTAACTGTGCTCATCTGCAACAGGCACAAGCAGTGCTGAAAGTAAAGCAGCAGCAGGGCCAGACAGGTCAGTGTGCAACATCACCGGCAGAGCCCTGGGACTGAGCCAGGAGGAAGGCAAGAGGGTGGAAGCAGGCAGTGATAATCATAGCACAGGTGGAAAAAGCTCAGCAGCAGGAAGGTGCAAGGGTCCCAGCCTGCTGGGAGATGCATGTTTTGGGGTGAGGCTGTGACAGCTGGTGGATAGCATGCAGCAGCCGTGGTTTGCTAAAGCAAGCTTCCCTGGCAGCTGTGGTGGGCAGCAGGGCTCTGGTCATTGCCTGCAAAAGGTTCTTTAGGAAGCTGGTTGGTGCTGAGCACCTTCTGCAGGTGTTCTTACAGAAGAAAACCCCAATGGGGAAGTCACTGTTTTCTTCTTTTCCTCCCACAGTTCCCTCACAGACAAACATTGGTTTCTGGAGGAGCTTTTTTCCAGAGAGCAGCCCCTGTGGTGTATTCAAAGCCACGGCCAAGAGACTCTCTCTGCTTGGTGCCAGCCAGCAGCACCAGGCACTGCATTTCCTTTGTTCACCTTCAAGATATGGTTCAGCAAGAGAAAAAGGGTGGCACAAAGACATTATTGAATGTCATCTCTTTTGGAGGAGAGGTGACAATCCCCATTAATCCCTTTCCTACTAGCAGCTTCAGTGCCACTGCAGCAGGCATGGTTGGCAAGGGAAGGAAAATAAACTCATGAAGCACTGGGAGGAACTCTCAGGAATGAGAGTTTAAAGTGTTTAAAACCAGCTTAATTAAAGCCTTATCTTCTGTCACTGTAGGCACATGTTCAGATTACAACAGTAATGTTACTGCAAGTATAAGGCTGAGGAGGGAAATGCTGTAGCGATGGAGGGCTTTCTGTAGGGGTGGGAAGTTGTATTTTCCCTTGGGAGTTCAGAGAGTTAGCAGCGGGAGCAAGTGAGCACTGTCATTGCAGCAGCAGCCAGTCAGAAACCACTAGACCTTATGTGGGTTAGTCATGTCAAGTCACAAGATGTGACATTGACTGGTGACTCTAGAACACACTGCAAATTGCTTATTTTCATATGCTGAAAGCACAAATAGAAGCAATTAATTTCCCTTTTTCTTGGTAAAATAAACTGAGAAAACAAAACTGTTTTGACTGGATAAAATATTTTGGCAGAAAACAAGTTTTGTTAAGGCATTTACATTTCTTCAAAACTCATTTAATTCCTTTCAAAAATTATATTTAGAAAATTTCAAAAATATAAAAAAACCCGGACATTTGAGGATGTAAACATAATTGTTTTGGCTATCCTAGTTCTTCCCCCATTGGATTTAACTTCAACTGTCCTATGATCTTGTTCCAAATTTGTAGGTCACTTCCTCCTTCCACAAAAGTTCGTTTTCCAGTGAAGTTTTATATTATATTACATTACATTTATTTATCTTAATACACTTTGGCTATTTTAGCCCCAAAGCACGCCCAGATCCAGTGTGACCAAGCAGCATTGTTATTCCTCTGCTTTAGTCACTCTTTCCCAAATAGGAATTCAGACTGCTATACATGCCTTTATGCGTAATTTGTCTTTACCAAAATCACCCACTTTGAAATTCTCAGGAACACCTGTCTCACTTCTTAATTTTAAAAGTTTGACACTTTGCCCATGGGTGGGTGTCCACAGTCCCAAGCCCTTTTTCTTCTCCATGAAGCATAGTAAATAAGGCTATTTCTAATAAAGTCTGTGAGCTGGCACTGATGCCAAATTTGGATCTGTCTGCAAAATCTGTTTCAAAGGAAGCCCTTCAAAAGCAGAGTGATGCCAATTATTGTTGCTATAAAATTCATATGAATGCTTTGTTTTTACATGAATTGAAGGTCCAACCTGCATTTAAGACCACGGGATGGTGTTGATTCTGGACATTTTGAGTGGTGTTACATGATACAGCTTTAAGGGATTTGTCTAACAGCACTTTGTAGGGAGAGCCATAACTACGGGGGGAAAAAAGAGAAGCAAATAGTTATTTTGCATTTGAATCCTGCCATCCAAAAGGAACTGGATTTTGCCTTGAATGCATACATTATTGGAGGAAGTCTGCTCTGAGTTAAAAGAATAAAATGTCTTATGAAAACTGAAGAACATGTAGAAGTTTCTTGTATACCACAGTGTGAAAGAGAAGGATGGAAATTGAATAGTTCCTGTGTTTTCAGCCAGGGTCCTAATAGCTCAGAAAATAAATGACTGATTTAGTGAAGGTGAAGTTGGTTGCAATGGGAGAATAATTGTAATTACCAGTAGAATACAGAACTTTCACACAAGGCCAATTAGAGATGTCTCATAGCACCACAGCTATTTTTAATTAGCCATGTATGTGGGAGAGAGAAAAAAAATCTTCTATTTAGGTACATTGTCTGGCAGCAAAAATTCAAGAAGCATGAGCTACATGGCCTTTAAGCCAGAGGAGTAGTTTCGATCCTTTCCCTCAGACAGCAGTAGGTGGCTGTAATTAATTTCCTCTGGTCTGGGTTTTTCTTTGTAAAGGCATTATTGATTTTTTTTGTTGGTGTCAGCTACTGGTAGCTTCATTTTCATCCCAAAATGTCCACGTCCTTTAGACATCCTCTATGTTCCTAAAAAGCCCATACTTGCTTCTGATGGATGACGCGCAGCATCTGGCTGAACCCAGAATGTGGACAACCAGCTCAGACACCCCAGACCTAAGATTCTTCTCTCTAATGAAAATGCCCATGCGAGAACCTGGGGAAATTTTGTATGGGTGATCACTCAGAGGTATTTTTCTTCCTCATTTCATTGGTTCATTCTGCTTCCGCAACCTGTTCCGGGAATATTCAGAGAGCAATTTTACTGCCCTGAGTGCCCATGCTGTAATGCTGTCAACAGAAACAATCAGGCCCATGAATTAAAATCATAGAGTAATATGGATGTCTCAAGAGCTTTGCCTGAAACAGTGGCCATTTAATGGTCTAGATGAAGATCTACCCACAACCTTTCATCTGTCTTGACCAACTTGAATTCATGTATGCATTCATTCTGAACAGCTACACGAATATAGAGAAAGTTATTAAGAGTGTTTGAAGTCATGTTATAGGACAACAATTCCCAAGAAGTGAAAAGATGAATGCAATAAAAAAATACTCCAACCATTCTACTTCCAAAGTATTTCATAAACACTAGCCTGTTCTCAAAACACTTTGGTCAATTAGAGAAACTTCATCCACAGTTTACAAAAGACAGATCTGAATAGCAATGAGCTGGAAATTTCAATGAAGCTCCCACATATTTTCCTTGGCTCAATACAATTTACTTTCCTTCCAGGCACCTAAATGTTTGGTGCTTCCTGTAAAAACTACACTGTAGGCCTTTTGAGTGCATAAAACTGGTGTCTCCAATGCAACCTTGGCTATTATAAACATACTGACCTTTTATCGGGTCTTGACAGCTGCTTAAGAAATTTTTTTTCTCCAGGTGGTGGTGCTTGATAGGCTGTCTGCAAAGAAGAAATCTGTCTTCTTTTCCATGTTGCAGATTCCCCAGAACCTTTTTGCCAGCTGCAGAAATAACCTCCACATGGGCAGAGGCTTCCTAGGCTGACTATCTCCATCCCTTCTTGCCCAGCAGTGTGTTGCTCACGATTCCCACTGCAGATCTGACTTTCCCTTGCATGCACTGGTATCCTTCAGCCTGTAACCATAAGTGTCTTGTGAAGAGAAAATGCATTTGATTCAAGTTACTGACATGTTTGGAGTTGGATCTATGTTGTGAGTCCGTCTAGAAATGCGTGGAGTTTGCAATGTGGTATGCCTATATGGGAAAGTAGACGCCCAGATTAATTTTGCCAGCATTTTTTCAGGACCAGAGCAAAGTTGTGTGACTGCTTCTTTTGGTCTGGCCCGTGTGCCATATGGAAAATAGCTGCTGTGGGGCTGGGAAAGTACCTGGAATCTTCTAAACATTCATAAAAAGTTCATTTCCCGGGGAAATAAAATATATGCTGGCAGCTTCAGATTTTCTGGGTATTGTTTGGTTTTTGTTATCAATTTCCTGATAAAATTACTCCTTTCCCAAAGCATACAGTACCTTTCTCATGTCACTGCCATTACCAGGGTCTGCATCATTGCAGCAAGTGGCCTTTATTCAGGGCTTCGGGCATGTGCTTAAAGCAGCAGGGTGCTTTGAAAAGGACCTGAGCCTTTATACCTGAAACCAAAGCCAAATTATATTGCCTGGCTCTTGTACTTCTCTGCAGGCCTGCACTGTGTGTGTCCCCACCTACGGCTCCCTCCCATTCCCTGTTGCACGCTCTTGGTTGGGGTGTTCCTCTTCAGCAACAGCCTGCATCTCTCAGGGACTGACCTTTTGCAAAGGATCTCTGTTCTAGCAGGGGTTTCATACAGAATGCTTTCAGGGAGTCTGGCCTGGAAAACTGTGCAGTTCTCCAACATTTCATAGCACTGTTGGGAATCTCGAGGAATCATTTCATCTTACCTCTTGCTCCTTATACATGATCCACAGTAGAAAAGCCATGAAACTGCAGCTCTCATGAAAGCACTGCCTCTGAAAACCAGGACCAAACACCTCCACATAGGTAGCAAATTTTCTGCAGTCTGAGGTTTTCAAGAAGATTCTTTCTCAAAACAGTTTAAAGATTCTTTTACTAGAAATCTCATGCTTTGATCATATTTTGATGTTCCTATGACTATTTTTTTTTTAAATCTATGAACACTTTCTTAAAAGAGGCATACTTTACATTGCAGAGCTCTCCTAACATTCCTGAGGAGTTCATGTTCTATTGAATAACCTTATTGCCTGAGTGATTGTGTTATTTCTTGTGTACCTCATTTTTTCTTTGATCCAGACACATAAAGGAATGACCTCCAAGGGGCTTTTGGAGATGACAGGGATATTTGAAGATATTTAAAGGATATACAAAAATAAATTGCATTTCCTTCCCAAACAGTTGCAGCTCCAAGGTAAATACTTTGTATCATTACCATTTGCTCATTATCTGAAAAGACTACTCTGCCTTTGTGTTTTGAAACAAACTGGATTTGGTGGATCATTCGACAAATAGCTACAGTTTATCTGAAGTACTGTCTGTACCCTCCTGCACTTAATCAGCTCTTTGTTCCCTCTGCTATGGAAGAATAAAGGGGTGAATCCCTTAGAAAAAAAAATAAAATGCAGATTGCTAAGTTTAATAGTGCTGGCATTGAACAGGAGCCCAGCCTCAGATTTTACAGGTTGTTGTGTGTCCTCTCACTATTTGCATGTCCTGTGTGTTATGGAGATCTGAAATTCACCTCAGGCTGTGACTCGGCTGAAATCCCCTTACAAATCATTGAGAGTTTGCTTCACAGACATAAGTTACTTTTGGAAATTACTTTTACTGCTTTCAGTGCCATGGAAATATCACGTCATTACCTTTAAAAATTTGAACTGTGCTGCTTTTCTCTGCTTTGTGCTCAGTCCTCTCTCCTGTAACTGGATCCACTAGAAGTTAATTAAGTTCTCTGTGTAAGTTATGAAGCTACCTCAAAGTTTGTATTAGGCTAGCAAATAGCAGCTGGAGTAGGTAACATTTATTGATGACTCCTTTCTGCCAGAGGGGAAGATGTGTTTACTACCTTCTGGGAAGGCAGCTGAACCCCTCCAGGAGGTACTGTCACTCAGCACTGCTCACCAAACTTGGCTCTCCCACCTCTCCTGAGCAATCCCTGTGGTTACCTGTGCAGGCTCTCACTGTGTGCTTGCTTTGATGCTAAAAGACAGTGATAATTGCAGCATTGTGAAATACTCAGAAGATTGGCTTGGCTGAAGGACATAAATCTAGGAGGGTAAATGCTGGGATGATGAATGAATTCACAGACCAAAGGATTCCCATGTTGACGTGATAGGAATAAAACTTCTTAACTCCGAGCACTGCAATCTCAAGTGAAAGGAAATCCTGGCAGTCTTCCATGAATGACGTTTTCAGACCTTGTTGTTTTCCCTTTGCTTTGTGATCCGGAGGACGGAGACCGGGACTAACCCTCTTCCACATGAGTCAAAACAAGAGCTTGCGTGGTGGCTAAACCTGTGAGATCACGGAAGGGTGCAGGAGCAGCTCGGGGTTATTATTTCATCCAGCTGGCAGTTGCCATAAAGATCACACGATACAATTATCTCAGCCTCCAGGAAAGAAGCAGACACTGACTGCCCACTCTTGACGGTGTAGCAGAAACACTGGAGACAGTCTTCTCTAATTTCTTTTTTTTATTCCTAATAATTATGGTGTGAGTTCTGCATCCTGATGAAACTTTTGGACTAATTACTTGACACTGAGTTACTGAAGTCGATTGAAAACAGTGGGTAGAGAAACAGAGAATAGAAGATGTTCTTCTTAACTTGACAGCTGCTTCCCAAACTAGAGTAGCATGGTCATGAAGTTCTCTGCTCACCTGCAAGCCTCAAGTGAGGTTTGAGGCTCTTTGAAACTTACATGAACTGCTGATGAGAGACAAAGCACCAAAAAAGTCACAGAGAAGATTTTAAGTGATCAGATTAAAAAAATTGACTGTACATCACGTGGGTTTTCCAGCAGCTGTTAGCAGTGTAGCTTACATCATAGGATCATAGAATTGTTTGGAAGGGACCTCAAAGATCATCCAGTTCCATCCCCTCTGCCACAGGCAGGGACACCTTCCACTAGACCAGGTTGCTCAGGGCCCCACCCAACCTGGCCTTGAACACTTCCAGGGATGAGGCAGACAGAGCTTCTCTGGGCAACCTGTGCCAGTGCCTCACCACCCTCAGAGTAAAGAATTTCTTCCTAATATCTAATCTAAACTCACCCTCTTTCAGGGTAAAAAACAACATCACCCCATGTCCTATCATTACACGTCCTTGTAAGAAGTCTCCATCTCTCTTGTAGGCTCCCTATAGGTACTTCTGGGCAATATGTAGAGAAGTTAAACCCAAGTACACCTCATAATTCTTCCTGGAGTGTATTCTGAAGTCTTTATAAGTTGCAAAATTCAGCCTAGCTAATCCAGGAGTCTGTGCTCCCAGTTTTTATTATAGTTGTCCCTGGTGACTCTTTCAATTACAGGATTGCTGTTGCTACTCTAGCATTATATTTATCACCATCATAGGGTGCTCCCTAGATGTTGCACTAAATAATATAATGGTAGCCAACAAACTCCTTTCTCAGAGGGTTAGTGGTTTTGAATAAATAATTTAACCAAAGTGGGGAAAAAAACCAGCATATATAAATATTTAGCCAAGGCAACAGTCCCAAACATAGACATTTCTCTCCTTTCCTGTAGAGCAAACAAGCAATTCACAGGTCTTCTGAGAAGGTGCAGGGTACAATTAATCATGTATTTTGTGTATGAGATAACAATTCATATTAATGAACCATTCAAGTAAAGAAAGTGGCTTTGAAACTCTTTCTATGCTGGTGTGACTGATTTAAGAAGCTATGGGTGACAAAATGAGAGGCTTCTTTTAGGTTTCATTTAATTTGAGAAAAATTTTGGATGCTATTTGTTCTTGGTACCCTTGAGTAGTAGTCAAAGTATTAATATAGACTATTATTTTCCTCCCCTGTGGAAACACTGATGGATCTGTGTTGGAAAAGCAATGTTCAGGCTCTTGCAAACCATTCAGGAGCAGGGAGTAGTTGTTAGTTTTTCTATAAAGAAAGCATGTGATTTTGTGCTTGAATCCAGAGCTGCACAGGAAGGGTTCTCAGAAGTTAAAGATGCTAAAAGCAGAGAAACAATAAAAATTGGGGGCTGCCACACCTCACTTTTCCCCTGTAAAGATCACTCACAATGGAGAGCACAGTTCAAAACCAGTGTGGCTGTACAGAGCTGTGACTACGTAGGACGTCACTGCCAGCCCTACCCTGTGGGGTTCACTTTGGGCTGAGTCACTACTGAAACTACAGTGGCCTCTGGACTGCTGGAGGAAGCACCTGCCTCCCATAGCCCATGCTGGCTCTGCAAAACAGAAAAAACCATGAGGCTGGAGGGCAGGAGTCCAGGGTGAGAATATTTCCATGAATTAAGAAAGAGTTTTGAAACCACACAGATCAGGAGAGAAAGCAGAGAACAATACAAGGGAAGAAAAAATGAAATCAAGGTTTTGCCAGAGTTTAGTTCTCAAGTATCTATTTCACGATTATTTTTTTTAATGTCATGTGAACTTCTTTACACAAATTTGTATTACCTGAATGTTAACTGTATTGATTTGAATGTGCTTATAAATAAATCATGAAGATGTGAGCAGGCTGGTGTCTGGCTCTCATGGAGGAGTCCACAAGAGAGGAACCACCTCAGCAGGCTCACAGCAAACAATCTGAGAAGGGTATAATCTTGACTGCCTGATCAGAGGTTCATGACAGAGGGCGTATGCCAAAGGCTGCTGACTGTGTGATGAATGTTTCTTTTGGCTTTCTCTGTGGAACTTGATGAAGAGATGTGTTGTAGCTCTTGATCCAAGAGTTGATAATAGTGAAATTTGTGGAAATACTCACAGATTTTTACCAGCTATGCTCGTAGTTCAATGCCTTAGAAAGCCTTGGGCAGCCTAGAGAGGTAGCACGGGCAATCCAGCATTTCAGTAGCTCTGAAAGCGGCAAAAGGTAACTGCAAAGCTGATACCACCAGTAGAAGCAAAGAGGGAGAAATATAGCCTTCGGTTTGCCTAATTCCTGCAATTAGAAGCTTTCAAACAGAGACAGAGACAGATGCTCGCAGAAGGAGTGCAAAGACAAATAGGGCAGGCCCCCTCTCGGGTCCTTCTTTTATTCAGGGAAGGGTGAAGGGGCGGACTGGGGGCGGACCCGGGGTGAGCGGCCAATCAGACACTGCTAAAGAGTTTGAGTTACATTTGATTTTGCCTGCGCTTGGAACAAAGGGGTTCAGAGCACATGGCAGAGGCAAGTCCTGCCTTGTCTTGGGGAGGGGGAAGGGAAGCTCAGGACAGGCAGCAACAGAAATTATCCAAGTCAACCGGCTGCAAACCAGAGGAGGAGGGGAAGGGAAAGTATCCTGTTGTGATGTAAAACTTGGTTCTGGTTTTGCCTGGGGTAGAGTTAATTTTCTCCCTACTGGCTGGTACAGTGCTGTGGCTTGGATTTAGGATGAGAATAATGTTAACACACTGATGTTTTAGTTGTTGGTGAGCATAATTTACAGTAAGTCAAGGACTCTTCAGCTTCTCACCTAACTCACACTGGCCAAAGAGATATTCCACACCATACAGTGTTGTGCTTGGTATATAAAAACAGAGAAAAGCCAGTACAACATAGACAAGCGCTGTTTCAGAGGCTTCAAACCAAGATTTTAAACGAATGTGGGAGTTTATCTTTCCTTTTCTGCCTCAGTGCAGGAAAGCTCCAGGGGAGCTATGCAAGAAATGTTTTTCTGATGGAGGTTTATTCAAGAGATTACATTGCCTGGGGTGGGATGAAAGACCCCTAAAATAAAGATATTTTAGACCATGGAGGACCAAAGTGAAATTGACTCTGGAGACAAAGGGAAGGCTTCTTGTGGACTTTGCAGGTTGTCTTGAAAGACAACCCTTTTGGGCTGGAGATATGAAGAGATATGAAGACAAAATCATGGCTGACTTTCTCAAAAGAGAGTAAGCAAGCAGCTCAGGAGAAAAAAGGAGTACCTCCTGAGGATGAGGAGGCACAGCAGAAAAGAGAGTTTCAGAAGGGCTGCTTCCTTTTCTGCGAGATTCCTTCCTGCAGTATAATGAATAAGACATAAGAGATGTTTGGAAATCAATCTTTAACAGAGATCTGAGATTTCCAGGTAACACGTTGCAGCAGAAACAAACTCTATGAGGGACTGCTAACACAAGCGAGACATCCACTGAGGTTATCAAGCCAAAGTTAACTGTGGTGTGAAGACTGTTCCAGCAGATGCAGGGGAAGTTACACAAAGGCTGTTATTTACCCTGGCATATGCAGAGTCCTCATTGTGCCTTATTCAGGAAACTTAAAATGTCTCAAGGGAGAGGAAAGGCAGGAAGTTCCACGCTTTCCTTTGCAGCTCAAGGAAATTACCAGAGCTTGCCCTAAAGAAACCTGCAGCGAAGGCTTGGCTGCACTGAAATTAGTGGCAAAACTCGTACAATTTTGTGCTGCTTCACATCTGGTGGTTTTTTCCTGGCAATTAACTTCTCTGACTACTTCTGTCACACCTTGAATCTTGCTCATGACTGCATGTCTATTGCTGCCAAACTGGAAAGTGCTTCTCGTGGGCCAATAGATTCTTTGCAACCACCTCCTTCCTATTTCTTACTTATTCTTCTTGCCTCCTGTTATTTCCTTTTCCCCAGAGTGAAGTTACAGTTGCATATTGTGCTTTTCCCATGTTGCATATATGCGTGTGCTTTCCGGGTATCAATCCCCAGGTGCACATGGTAGTTCTAGGTGGGATCTGAAACTCTAAGAAGGTGGCCCACCTCTTATTGGAGTTGGGGTCTGACCTAAAAGAAGCCTTGTGACAGCTCTGGGAGCTGTTGCGCAGTGACTGTTGCTGTCATGGAAGAATTTTCTGGAAGTTTTTGTAAAAGATCATCTAGAACCATATTCAGATTTACTCCTTGGTTTCCAGCTCTACAGCTCTGTGGCCTTTGTGAGATGAGATGGAGTGCAAAGGCTCACCCGAAAAGCCTGTTAATCTAAACCTCATCTGAAACAAATGCATTATTTCGAAAAGGCTTGTCATTTTATATCCAGTCACTGGGGCTGGCTCTTCCTTCACACAAAACTGTCTCATCTTGTTATGCATGCATATGTACATTTAAGAGGTCACCTACTAAGAACTGGCATAATTTGGTTTTTCATTTGACCTACACGCTTTGTTGATCCCAGAGGCTGTATTTCCTGGGATTCGGAAGGAATTTTGCAATGAAGTACTTATTGCAACTACAAACTTTCTGTGTGTCTTACCATCCTCCTTTCCTGAATGCCTGTCCCGCAGCTGCCTGGCAGGTGCTGCCCTTTGCCCTGCAGCAGTCTTCTGTCTGCTCTCACTTGAGGGGAGCCTGTGTCTCACTGCTCTTTTCCTCTCTTCCCTCTTCATTTTGCCGGGGGGATCTGATGTGCCCCAAACTGTCCAGTTCTCCCCTATTCCATTTGGCCTTTAAGGGTGTTTTTAAGGGATGTCAGGAGACAAACAGAATTCAGGTAGGTAGGGGAGGAGAGACGTGGCAGACTGGAGTACTAATGCCTGCCACTGTGTGATCTGCACAACTGCAGAGGTGGCCCAGGCTGCCAAAAAGGTACTGGCCTTTCTTTATCTCACTGTCTTGTTGGGAGAGCATATCAAACCCATTCCAACTCAAACCAATAGATGTCTCTGGATTTTCTTACTGTGTTTGAACTCATCATACTCAGCAGTGATGGAAGTAACAGAGTGCCCAAGAACATCAGCTTGTTCATGGGAAAATTGTTTCTGTGAGCCCTTCTGCCTCAGTAGCTCTCAGTCAGTCCCCATTACTTAAGGTATCCAGGGCCTTCCCAGAGACCCTTTTGGTTTTAAAGCAGCAGTAAGAACTGAACGCATACGGATGATAGGTCTCAAAAGAACACGCTGGATGTATTACAATAAATGCTTTCTGTTAACAAAGTTTTCAGAGAAGGCATTCCTATGGTCTTCCTCTTGTATCCTACAACTAGACTGTCCTATTTATGTTTGCAACAAAAGTGTAGAATGTTCAGGTACCAAGAATGCCTTTTCATTGGCTTTGTTAACCTTTCATGTCTCAATTTCTAGGAATCATCTTTTTCTTACATTGTAAGCTCTGATGCTCGCTTGCATTATTAAATTCACCAGGGCCGAGTTTACAGTTGATGGGTTTGCAGTTTTGCAGCTTGCAGAACTCCCCAAAATCAGTTGGCCAATATACAGCAGTACAAAGAGATTTTTCTTATCTTTCTTCCTTGTTCCAATTCCCAAAAGTACCCACCAGCAAGCCCAGTGCACATTGTCTGGTATTTCCTAATAAAAAACAGCTTAAGCTTATAACTGAAAATGATCTTTACATGATGGTATAGTCATGGTGTCCCCTTACGTGATAGTATAGTGGTTATGTCTCCTACCATTAGACTTAGACTTTCAAAAGAGCTGACCTGTAAATAAGCTCTTTTTGGATGAAGTGTCCAGAGCTGAAAGCTAAGTCTGCCACTGCTGCAAGCCCCAGAGCACCAACTGTCTTTGGTGGCAGCAAGCTCAAGTTGAAATACTAAAAGGTTGTTCTTAAAAACTTAAAACTTTCCACGTTACTTTATTGTTATGCTGGTTTAAATTGTATGTTATGTGATGGCTGGCTAGGAATTATCTGAGTAGTGAGTATGAGTTTGTCAAAACACATCAATTCATATTTTGCTAGACAAGAAGGAAGTGACATAGCAGCTATCAAAAAAACTCCCAAACCTGTCCTTGCAGAGTGTCCTCAGAAGAACCCTTCTCAAAATACAAAAATGTGATTTGTATACATGTGAAGAATTTCCTTTTCCTTTCCTCCTCACAGAGGTGTTCACTATGTTTCAGCATGCCGAGGTTGGTTCTGTGCTGGGCTCATCTTGTACCCAAATACCTCTCTTGTCTCCAGTAACCAAGATTCAATTTGAGAGTATTTTTATTGATGTACAAGGACAAAATCCCGTCACCCAACATGGGATGTTAATGCAATTAGAGGGATACATGGCTTTCCTCTGGATTTGCATTCATGAACTAAAGGCTGAGCTTGACTTTGAAGATACTCCAGATTCATTTCTGATGGCAATCGTCACGCTTGGCGGGAGTGAAATTACCTCCTTTTTGGTGAAGGCAGAAGTCACCCACAAATCTTGACTGAACACACACCAACCCATGAAATGTGAACTCTTCAGTTAATTTTATTCAAGAAAGAAGCAATGGGCAAAGTTTAATCTTTCTTTTCTTATGGGTCTGCTTACAGAAGAGGGCTACACTGTGACTGAGAATGCTGTGTCTGTCTCCTGTGAACAGGAGCAATTTCTCATAAGATGTTCTGCCAAGCAATCTCTTAAAATGCTTTTGCACTTATACAGTGCTGTCTGAAAATAGACTTAATTTTCTGCAAACATGAATAAAATCATGAAAGGAAATGAATAGGATAGTAAAATGATCTTGAATGTCCCAGATTTCTAATGGAGAAGATAGAAGAGCAAGTGTATATATGGGTATAAAGAGAACATGAAGAGACCATTATTTCATCTTTATTCTTTTTTTTACATCTATTACTTTTTATGCTCTTTTTTCTGGAAAATATTTTGGATATGAAATTGAGGAGAAAAAGCTTTTAACTGGTTTCAGAACAACCAGCCAAACTGAGAAACTTGTTTTTCTGCTTCTTTTTGTAACATATCTCAAAATGAAAATGTAAGCAAATGAAAGTGAGAAGAGTTTAAACAAAAATTAATTTTAAAATATTTTTCTTTGGACCTGCAAAGAGAGGGGAGGCTGCTTCTCTGTGAGGAAAATGCTGCTTTTATCCTCCTTTCAGCTTTTGAAGGGGAAGGTCTTTGTAGTATTTACCACACAGGAGGGATTTATTGCCCAAAGCTCAGCACAACTGAGAAAATAATTTTGACCTGATACATAGAAGTAATGTCTAGACAGAGAGCATTGAAGTGCTCAAGGGGAAACTCAGAGTAGGAACCAGTTATGACAAACTGAGCTTTTGAAGTGACAAATAGAAGCAAACATGTAAAAACTGAAGATCTCATAAAGTAAGTGTGAGATTTGCTGCTGACCTAAATGAAACTGGACCAGCTAAATTAGAGTGTATTTGTTTCTGCTGCCCTCCTCTTCCAAACAGGAGCCAGAGCAATTGCTGGTGGGGCCATGTTATGCAACCAGAAAGGTGAAACCACCTTTTTCATTTGAGATGGGTTTCTGAACAAAGCCAAAGCTTCCTTCTTTTACCTGGTCCGGTTGGAAATCTGGATTGATCTCAAGAATCATTAGGATGACCTAGAGGTTAATGAACTGCTTTGTGTGAGAAAGTAATGTATTAAACTAGGCTGAGCTCTGCAGGCAGCTGAAGGGAGCTGTATTTGTGGAGTCCTGAATATGCCATTTTTGGGGGCATTTTGCCTTAGCAAATCTAAACACTTATTTGATGGTATTATGGGTTGTAAAGACACCAAGTTAAGTATCACCTGCTTCTGCAGGAATTGAACTGAAGAGTGATTTCACACTATCTGTGCTTCTGAAATGTTACAAGTGAAAATCTGTTATTTGGACGAGAATTTTGATGATTACAGAATAGAATTATCAAAGGCAAAGACCTATAGCCAATTGTCATTTGCACCCCCACAAAATATCCTGAGTTCTTGATCTGTATCAAAGCATTCAGCCTTTCTCTCTGCTAATCCACTGAAGAGCCTGTGCCACTGAAATTGACTCCAGAATCACAAACTAAGGAAAGTTACTGAAATACTGGAGTTTCTTTGATTAGAGAAAAAAAAAGACGAGGAAGGAGCAGGGAGGTTGTTTATCTTCAAATAAGCACAGCTAATAGGAACTTTCTTTTCTATCTTTGTTTAGGCTCTGATGGTTTTGGGGGTTTTTTTGATTTTTTACTAGAACATCTAAATGTTTACTAAGATAAATAATAAATCCTCATGATCTTAAGTAAAATGGCAACAAGAAGCATGCAATATATGCTTCTCAAATTTCTTTCAGACCATGTTTTTCCTGCTGCTGCATGGTATAACAACTATTTAATTTTGAACAGCAGTAAATTATTGAAGTTCTTGAGTTCTGATGCATTTTCAGATATCAGCTTTAAGACTATGTGGATGTATTCTACACGGTGGAATATCTTGCGCCTAAGCTTTTTGATGCCTTTACTTCGGAGGGAACTAGAGCAGCAAAGGGAGAGCATGAGTCTGGAAGTGTTAGGTGATCCAGCGCAACATCCTGTAATAATATCCTATTATGCTTGTCTGAAATGATTTGATCTCTCTTTTTTTTTTTTTTTTTTTGGGGGGGGGGGGGGGGAGAGGAGGTGGGGGAGTGAAATAGATGTCAAGAAACTATCTTCTTTCATTTATTAGGCCAAATGACTCTAGAAGAGTTAATTTAGTCCAAAACCAGGATTGACTGACACTTGAATGACTGCTTTGTTACTCACAATCAATGACCATAAGAGTTACACATCACTTGAAGCATGACAATAGTTTTAACAGAACATGTTTCCGGCTCATACTGTCTCATGCTGACTTTCAAGAGAATGACTCCATCATGTATCACATGACAAGAAATGACCATAAACATGGCAGAAGAGAAGATGATGATATTGCAGGCTTTCATATTTCTGGTATGTTTAGTTTTGTCTGCAAAAAGGACATTTTAGGTTTAATCCATTAAAGTAGGTTTGTAGAAAGTAGAAAATGGAGGTAACTTATGGGGCATGAGAACCGTGCAAGGAGAATGTCTGAGAGTAAATCTAAAATGGAAATGTTTGCAATGTCTTGCTTAGGGCACAATCAACATAATAAGAACATAATATTGCCCGTTGCAAGAGTATGTAAATTACTTGGCAAGTGCAATGCACTGTATTGATGTATTGGTGCTCTTGGGTTGTGCTAGAGTCCTGTATCAGAAGTGATGAGAGATAAGAAGGAATGGCCTGAGATACTTCTGAAAAAGCTTTTCTAAAAGTGTGTTATTTTTGGACAGGTCTTGGTAACAATCCATGGCAGAGGATCTGATCCAACCAGAATTACAGGGTTACAGGCATGATAAAAACACAATTTGCAAGCAAGGTATGAATGCATAACAAAATATATGTGATAAGACTTGATAGCAGTAGCATTAAAGTATGCTTCCTTTTGAACCAAGTGGTAAATATTTATCACGTCTGAGCTGTATCAGTGATCTCTAGTGTATCACAGAGGATGCCCACACAGCCTGACACATGATGCTGCGTAGGCATGACAATACGTTGTCAGGAGGCATTGCTCAGGAGAGTGTTCACTTCAAGTACAATGAAAGTGAAATTGCTCCTAAATGCAGTTGTGAGCAGCTATTGCATCAACTCTTTGGACTGTGTGCAAGGGGTTGCCAGCAAATACACTGTAGGTTTTCTGCTTCCCACCACGACAAGGAAACCATCTCCTTCTTTTTTGATTTCCTTTGTCTTCCTTTACATGCAGTATGGGGGGGTTTTGTAGAGAAACAAGATTTTACTTTTTAAATGTTTCGTTTTGTTTTGGCTTTTTCTGTTGCTGGTTGTTAGTAGGAACACCAAAAATTCACACTGGAAACATTACAAGAAAGGGAAAAATTAAATCCTTCAAGTGCTAATAGTTCCTTCTTACATTTGTGAGGATGTATATACAATGTAAAAATACTGTTTTTCATTTTTGTCTTAGACAATTGTTTGTGATCATTTGCCTTCTTTCCCATTATAAACACTAGATTTCTTTCTGGCACATCTTTCCCTGTCTGGAAGGATATGTTTGAGACACACAGCACTCTCCTGAAAAGCATGCAGGCCATACATATAAAAGTTCTTCCTTAGCCCCGTTTATAACTTCGGTTATAGTGAATGATATCACATTTGCTCTGAAGTAAAAAGTTAAATTATCCTTCTGTTTTACAAGGAAAAGCTTTGTAAACCTGTTGTAATTACAGGCTGCTAAATATTATCTAGCATTGAAATTTATTCTACTTGAACACACAAAAAATTATTTTCTCTTTATTGAAAATTCCTGAATTATTTGCTTAACTAAAGACTTGAATGCTTCTTTAAGTATGAGTGAAACAAAGGAAAAGAAGACTTTTTCACCCAGAGATTTTCCTTTTAAATGTGGGAATTGTGTATAATTGCACACCAACATTAAAACGAAGCCTACACTAGAATAAAGCCAGGTTCAAGCCCATGGAGTAGAATTTTAAGTGTGAAACCTTGTGGTAGAGCCCTTGACAAATTTAGCAAAGCTTAAATCTTATCCTAAGGCTTCACCATCTCCTTCATGGTCGTGACCATTTCAACTTTGAAACTCATAGGAGCTTGAGCTTTTTATTCCCCCTTATTTTGAATGCTGGAGCATAATTACAGTCCCTGTGCTCCACATTCAATTTTTTCTATTTTGCAAAAGTGCTAAGACTTCAAAGCAGAGAAGACTCATGGGCAGGGCTTTCTACCACAGAACTGCTGAAGAAAATGCCATTTTTTGAATGGCTGGTTTCTGAGAAGGCATTATAATACTTTAATATTTTATTCTTTGTGTTGTAGTTAAAGCTCTAATCGTCCTACAAATTCCCCAAGGCATTTTTCTTGCAGGGTGGAGGGGGTTCATTTTGGAATGCTTTCTAAAATACAGATGTGTATGAAGGAGTATTTAAACTTGCATGACCCAAGCAGGAATGGGAGTTAATTTGAAAACAGAGTGTAGCATTTCAAAGCATGGAATGAGGTAAGTTTTCAGCACTGAGCTTGCTCATCAACCCTGTAAGTTGCCATATAGATGGTCTTTCCAAATCCAAAACCTTTCAGTACACCCAGGATCTAGCTAAAAACGCCTCTTATGTGGAAACTGATCTTGCACATCTTTCTTGAGTTGGTCATCAGCAATCTAGGCCATTATGAAGAATAAAGCCAGGCCCGTGGGTTTGGATGTTGAAGGAGCTAATGGAACAGTGTGAGCTGCAAGTGGTTTCTGACTCTGTTTGTTTAGGTGAGAAGGCAGTACCATATCTGGCTCTTTGAAGGGACATGCAATAAGCACTCCAGACATTTAATGCACATCCCCATACAGCTGAGAGGACTTCACAAGTCCTTGTGCAGATGGTGAATAACGGCCTTCCCTGCTCAGGTTTCAAAGCCCCCTTTGGTCACCTTATGGGACACATAAATTTAGGAGCTGAGAGTGTTATGAAGCTTCCTACCTATGCCAACAAAGAGTGATATGCACTACCTGTTTTCTTTTGATGCCTTTTCATTCTTTGTCAGCCATACCTAAGTTGATTGCTTGTTTTCCCCGTACAGTTGTTTACACTGCGATTCAGCTGGGCATGCATTTCTCAATCCTTACGGTGTAGATTCAGAGGAATTTCTTTCTTGGGGAGTTGTTCGAACTTGGGCCAGTGTAAACAAGGTTAAGAATCTCCCTGGATGACACTAGTGGATTTAGTCTGGTTTATGTTTGTAGAGCAGATATTTTCATGGAAGAAACCGGCAGAACTTCTATTTCAAAAGCTTCAACAGCAGTTAAGCTTTGATAATACACTCCCTTCTTTGCTTTGCTATGAATACTGGCTGGAAGAAAGGAAAGGGTTTCTTTCTTCTAAATCCCAAGTACATTAATCTCTGAAGTGACTGATCAGGACAAAGTTGTAGTGTCAGATAATGACATCTGAAGTAGATTTTAGTGTAATTGCTCAATATTGCATGTCGTTGGGGAAGATGGGGGAGGGTTGGTTTTGTTTTTATACATTGCATATGAAAAATCCTGCTTCCTAAAACTTTTCAGTTCTTCTGTGGCAAGGGGTGGTCTGGGGTTTTTTAAATTTTTTGGGTACACGTCTTGCAAATTTTATTGCTTATTAATTTGTTGCAAAGCGATTTAGGTTAGAAGGGACCTCAGAAGGTCTGTAGTTCAACTTCCTGCCCAAAGCAGGTTTAGCAATGAGATCAAACCAAGTTGCTCAGGGCTTTATGCAGCCAGGTCCTGAAATCCCCCAAGGGCTGAGATTGCACAACTTCTTGGCAACTGAGCCGCTGCCTGACTGTCCCAGTGGGGGATTTCCCCCTTCTATCCCTGTTTCAATTAGTGGCCATTGTCTCTTTGCTGTGTACCTCCCTTCTTATCTCTTCTCAAAAGTGCAGGATGTCTACTCTCAGATACCCAAAGCCACCCCTTCTCAAGCCTGAACAAGCCACAGTCCACCAATGTCTCCTCTCAGACCTGTGTGACAACTCCTGGCCCTTCTGGACTTGTGTTCTCACCCTGGGGCCAGAACTGGGTGCCATGCTCTAGGTGCAGTCTCATGAATGCCAAGTAGAAGGAAAAAATTGCTGATCTGTTGCCCATGATGCTGCTGGCCACCTTGGCTACCAGGCAGGCTGTGGCTGGTGCCCAGGTCACTGTTCACCACCACCCTGAGGTCCTTCTCAGCAGCACTGCTCCTCAGCCAGCACTGAAATCAGAGATTTTTACTCAGACTATTCCTCCCTGGTGCAGAAGCAAGCCCTTGAGCTTTCTGAAGCCTATTTCTTTATGAGTCAAAAGCTCAGGGACCCTTTCTGAGCACAAGAAACCTGTGACCTAATAACTGTGATGAATTCCTTCCCGTGGTCTTTCCTCTCCTTGGGAGCAGAAAGTTGGTGATGATGCTTCTGTTAAACACATGCACTCCAGTATTGATCTCTGTGGGAGACCGATATGCACAACAAGGGTTTCTACTCCACACTATGTTTCTTGAATCCTATTAGGGAAAGCAAAGCAAAGCACTACTTCTATTTCTAAAATTGTAATTAGTTGTTAAAGCCACTGTCACTTTTCAGAAATACCATGGTGCTATTAACAGGGCAAAATGTTCGGCAAAAAATGCCCTTTAATTAGTTATGCAGAGATGAACTCTTGATTCTGTAACTGCTGTCTGTGCTTTATTTTGAAGGAGCAGGAAGGCTGCCTGAGAAGGAATAAAGAAGAAAGAAAGTCTGAATTCTGAGCTCAGTTATGCCAGCTAGTATGCAGGGCAACTTGGAGCCAAATCTGTTTTAGGAAGGACTTTAAGATTTAGCTTGTTAAATCTGTACAAAATGAATTACTGCAACAAAGGAAGAAAGCAAGCCTTGTGGTGATAGGACAAAAAGGGTTTTATTCCTGTTTCTTCACAGAATTTCCTTGGTGATCTTGACATTTTTAGGCTGTGTGACTTGGTCAAGCTTGAGCGCCTGTGGGTAGGCACCAGACATGCATGTGCAGGGATGCTTCCAGTAAGCAGCCTGATTTTTTAGAGGGTTTGATCATCAAACCTTGCAGTTCTCAACAGGATAGAGGATGTGCTCTGCTTAGCCTCCCAATTTATCTGATGTGCTGTGGTCTGACTGGATGTCCCCAAATAAGCAGCTGATGCTTACACAACCACATCTGTTCTTCATGTTTTCTTGCAGGAAAGAAGGACTGATTCAATGCATGGTTCTGCCTTAAATCCAGGATTCGGGCCTCCAGTCCTGTTCGCTGTTTTCCGAATTGGTTTTTCCAGTTTCTGCATCAGTGGACACAGCTGATAATTTGGATTATCCAAGTCCTGAGTGGGAGAATCAACTGAGTGTCAGCAATCTGAGAGAAAAATAAAAGATGACACTTTATATTTTCAAAGAGGTCAGCCTCAAATCTACTGATTTTTTTTTATGTCCCTTGGCATCAGAGGAAATTGAGCATGATTTGAAGAGGAAGACATTTATAGGGAAGGTCTTATCACATGAATCGGAGCAATCTGGAAAGCATTACGTATTTTTAATAGTTTTATACTGACAATGGTGGGAAGTAAACTGGAGGCAATGGCAACTTTGTATGTTTTATGTATTCTGATATTTATTTCCCTCAGTCATGTGCCTTCAGTCTCTTGTCTGGTAGTGGCAATCATGTGCAGGGGTAGCTACTCAGGCTCAGTCTTTCATGCTGGACAACTTTTTCATTGCTCCAGTAGGCAAAGAGGGGATGCTTTTTCTGGGAAAATTAAGCCAACTCATTTGAGTACCGAATAGCTTTGGAAAACTACTGTGGGATAGGTAGCTTTTGGGCTTACACTGGAAGAAACTGCTTATCAGTTTTGAAGGTTGTGATATAGCATTGAGAGGGTTGTTAAGAATGATTGCTCTAGGGCCAGCCAGTTTTGCCCTCTTGGGTGTTACGGCATCACCAATCCTTGGAACTAAAAGGAGGATGAAAAAATACATTGTTGGAGAAAAATGAGCTCTTCTATTTTAAAACACACTGTTCTTGAGCTGTACTGTGGTAAATTTCTTTGCAGACCTTCCACCCATCTGGTTTTCTTTTAAAGGGAGATAAATCTTGCTAGCAATTGTCAGAGAAGCTAGAAGATAAATTAGTGTGTGATTTTCAGCACTTAGCATTACGAATACTTCTCTGCTGTAACTGTTATGTGTGGCTGTTACATACTGGCACCTCTCAGCAGAAGACAGCAATGCAAACTCGTATTTTAACAAGTCTCTGCTGCAGCACCATTGATTGTAGCCAGCTATTGTCCTCCTGAATCCTGCCTCAGACAGGGAGAGAGAAGTTGCCTGGGATTTTAGGCCCAGACCTTTTTGACGGGAAGCCGGGGATAAATTAGGAGGCATTGAATCTCTTCCCCCCCACACATACACTTTTTTAAAATTGTAAACTGTGGAGATGGGGAAGTCAAAAGAGTTTCCCTTGTTTTACTCTGCTGCTGTGCAAGGGGCTGGCTATATATACCATAGTTATGTTCTGAAATGCTTTGTAGACAGGGGTTTTTTTGGCATGGGGTGGTATCAAGCCACTCTAAAGGGAGAAGTTGCTCAACTTCTCACTCAAAAGAAGGTGACATTTGTGAGCTGTGGCAAGGCAGGAACAAAAGTTTGCTGATGCCTCATCTGCCATGACAGGCTTGCATCTGTCTGTCACCTATCGGAAACCACAGGACTGGCAGCTCCCCACAAGCAGATGGCTGATACTTATGCTGTTTTGCCTTTGTGCTCTTTCCTTCCTGTCAGGACTGGTGCATACAAGGCCCTAATATTGATTTTTCTGTGCAGCTAAAAAGACATGAAAGCAGCTGTGCTTTTGAGGGCTTAGACTGTCAGTTTTCTTATTCCCTGTAGGTCTTCCCAAGGTCTCTCATCTCTTTTTCATCTCTGCAGATGCCTCTGTCTTCTCTAGATCCTTCCTGGTGACTCCTTTTAGGGAGGACTAGAAAGCTGAAATTCTGGTCCCATTAAAACATTTTGCTATAAAGCTCCAATTCTGCGCTTAATTCTGCATGGGCTTAATTGGCATCTGTGTTTAATTGTGCTGACACATAGTTATACATGGGAGTGATCACAGCTCCCCAGTGATTTGCACCAATGAATCTGTGCTTATGGAGCTACATCACTCCAAAATATTCAGAAAAACGTTCAAGTTCATGGGGAATATCTTTGGGGATGAGTGAGAAGGTGTCCCCCATTGTCTTTAGTCCTCACAAAGACTGTTACCCCTCTATTCCCATCTAGCCCCCTAAGCTGAATTGTAAGAAATTTCTTGGACCAACTAATGAATCTTGCTTTGCATTTGGGACCCTGTCAACAGCCAGTATCCTTATAATATTAATATTGCCTTTAATTCCAGATGTTTTTGTTCATTGCACAAGCAGCATTTTGAGGTTTTGATCACAAATGTTAAGAGAAAGCAACTTAAAAGCAAAAAAACCTCAAAACAAATCCTCACAAAGCCACCACCTGTTTTATTTTTTAATAAACAGAACATGCACTGGCAATATACACTGGCAAATGAGTTTCCAAAAGTAAATATGATTCAAAGAAAACCTCACGTAATAGTGGTATTTAACTAACTGTATATACCTCTCATTTAATCTAAACTTATTTTTAGTAGCTCAAGCTGCAGTAGTTACTATGAGATGACATAGGACTGGGATTTAGGTCTGGACCTTTTTTGACAGGAAGCATAGGATCCCCATAACATAGGAAGTTCACCAAAGATTAGGCAAAAAAGAAAAAATAATACTAGTTCAGCAGCTACAAGTAACCATTCTAGGCAGTTTTTGTCACCTCAGCTTGAGTTAGAGTAATAGGAAATAAGAAAACTGAGAAACCTAAGTGGTAGGAGTGGAAAAACAAGCCTTAATATTTGGCAGGCAACAACAGCAGAGAAGCAGCTCGATCAACAAGCTAGCCCATAGATGCATTTTTTACCATACCTTTAAGATAAGATTGTATTATCCTATCTCTTTGACTTATATAATTAAATCATTTGATGTTAGTGATGGCACTGTTAGGTCTGGCATAAAAGAAGAATTTGGCACCAAGGTGGTGTTCCCACAAAGAACTCGTTGTTCATGCAGAGGTTCCCATCTGCAGAATTTGTGAAAATGTCTGATAATTAGGCCCTGAATTGAAGTAAAGTAAGGTTTTCAACCCTCATTGGTAAATTCCCTACTAAAGTTCTTCAGAACCCTTTTTCTTTTATATTTAGATTCTTAAGATTTCTTCTTCTGGTAATTTTTTCTTCCAGTCAGACAATATGCATTTTCCATCAGAAGTCTGTATTTCATAATTTGTTGCTTACTCATTGTATTGAATCTATTTTATTTAAGTCAAATTGTTTTTAACTACTCCCATTAAAACCTAGTTCCTCTCTGGGAGGGCTCCTTGAACTCTCTTAATGGCCACTTGTTTTCTGGGGTCACTGATTGTATGTACAGCTGCCAACTTCTAATGCTATTTATTTCTATTTGTTGTAGTTTCACTGAAGCAGCAGAAGAGATGGCCTTGGACTAAGGACTGTGTTGGATCATATAGTGATGACAAGGGGTAAATCTTTGCTGGGCAGGCCTAAAGAAAACATGCATTGCATTTACAGTAATCCTGTGGTAGGATATTGCAGCAATTCCTTTTGCATAGCCTTCGCTTTCAGCAGAAATTGAGGATTTGTACTTCTGACATTGACTGTAAAGACCCTCCCTCTTTCACAAGATGAGTTGGATTGGTGCCCCATGTTGCAGTGTTTGTTGGCTCTGACCCATGGGATACGACAGCATTGTGTGCTGAAAACTGGAGTCCTCTGTAGATTTTTTTAGCTGGTCTAATTTGGACCTCACTGAACTTGAAAATTAAGGTGGTGTCCAGGGAGATTAGCACTGGAATACAATCAGCTTTCACCTGCATGGTATGGAAACAAGAACAGACACTGGCTTTGCATCCCATCTTCTCCCAAATAAAACAAACAATAAATCATTAATGCTGAACCTAATAGGTTTTTGTACTTGAAGCATCTGTGCAATGTCCAGAGGATTTTTAACATGGGTAGAGGTTGTTTTTCCAACAATTTACACTACAACCTCTGTATGTCTTTTGCTTCATTCTTCATGATTATCTGAGGCTTCACAGTGTTTTCAGTTGAGAGTCCTTGGTTGATGTTCCAGAAAAACCATCACTGTCCTATGCAAACACAAAAATTTAGTAGGTTTTTTTATTAACCTCATTACATTGAAAGTGACAAGAGTTGTCCATCAGAACTTGTCTTTATAAGGAGAAGGTGCTGTGCTACCTTTTGTGACCTTTTTCAGTGCGTGTTAAGTGTACGTGAACCCAAACCACATGAATGTTTAAGGTCTCTGGCCTCTATAATGTGACAAATCATAATAAGGACTTTAGGGAAAATACTTATCATATGTCTGCTTGGAAGGGAAAAAACCCCATAAGGCCAACACAGTAATTGACTTAGAATGTTATAAAGGGAAGTATCTTTTCTCATAGAGAAAAAAGGCCTCGATTCACACATGAGCTGTGCCAAGTAGAACTGATGAATGTAGCACGATAATCTTAACAGATTCACTACAGGCCTCGTCCTGAATAACGAGAAAAAGAAACAAAGATGAAGGAGGCAGGGAAATGGTTACCTTCTTGCTCTTGGGAAGAGTTAAAAAAATAGAATGCTAAGCAATATAGGGAAAAAAGGAAAAATAGTCACATATTATTCATGCTTCACTTGTGTTTGCTACATTCACACAGGCATATTAAGCATGAAAAGAACTCTGAAATGTAAATAGAGACATTCATTGTGTGGTTTTACTTTATTTTTTAAGGAGGAAGGGAATAGAACGAATGGACACCCCACTCTGCTCTTTATCAAAAGAAATCTCTTCTGAAGCCATTCTGATGAAAGCATAATTAACCTTGTTTTCATTAATGGGTCTTTCCTTTGTGGAAAGAATGGGGGAGAGCATGGGCCACCCTTGGCGATCAAGGAAACATCATAAAAATTTAGGATGAGGTTGTTGTACACAAACTGAACTATCAAAGGTATGATGGGCTTGAATTCAATTCCCGCAATTATACTAATGATGCAGAACGTAGCCAGGCCAAAATAACTCAGGTAATTACTTAGCATATTGCTCTAGTTTCTGCAGTGGCAGTCATTGTTTACATCTCTAATTATGCCGTGTAGACACATCAAATCACTCACGCTTGTTTTGACTTGAAGCATTTGAAGCAGCAAACACCGATGAGCTGTATCTCAGGGATGCTGCTATGTGAATGAATGCAGTTGTTATCAGGCTCAGGGTCCAACTCTGCGTGTCTGTCATACTCAGAATTCCTGTTGCTGTGACTCCCTTATGTATTTCATTGAGAACTTCTCCTTGCCTTAAGCAGATGTTGAAGGGCTCCTTATTCACATAGCTGAGCACTTTGTGTGCCCTTAATTTTAAGAGCATGAATAGACCTACTGCAGGTCAGCAGGACTGCTCAAATGTTTTACGGAAGAGTTACTGCTGGTTAGGATACTCTCAGAGTTTCAAGCATCTAAAATAAGAGCAATTTCTTCTCCTGGGGTAGTGGAGCAAGAGCAAAGGAAGAACTCATTTCAATTAACTAACAACAGCAGAAAAAAATACCCCGTTTGAGTTTGTTATCCACCACCTACCACTTTTAAACCGAGTGATTTTTCTCCACAGGAATGAGGGGGGGGGCGGGGGGGAAATGGAAGAACATTAGAACAGTTTACCCTTAAAAAACAAAGGAAGAAGATTTGTTAGTGTGTGCACATGGCTCTGGTTGGGCATTTACACCTCTAGTGGTTATGCAATGTCATTGGTTTCTTTCCCCTGGAAAACAGTATGTTCTCTAAGGGTTGTATACAAGTTCTCATGCCAAATGCTACAAATACTTCTAACTTTAGGATGAGCTGTTTCTGCACTCTTAAGCAAGCTGCCTTCTCTGCTCTGTGTCTCAGTCTCCCCTTCTGCAGACACGGAATAATAATGCTCATCTATTTTAACACTTTAGGACTTCCTATTTCAAAATGCAATGCAAATTTGCAGTCTTAGACCACTCAAAGGATCATTACACACCATACTGAAGGCCAGCATTGTGGACATTTTTATTGCCCAGATGGCTGATTGCACTAGGCTAAGAGTCCAAAAACACAGATAAATTTTGTCTTGCTTATTTTTATGCAAATGGTTTTCTTAGCAACCTGTAGGTATATTTACTTTATTTTGCTCTGCTGGAAACATAGTGAAGATATACTTTCTATGTTGTCTCCGAGAAAAAGGCTCATAAAGGGTAAATTGTTCTACTAGAAATACTCTCCTATTAGATGAAGTTAGTTTACCCTTTGGCAGGAATATACCTAGCTTTCAACTGCAGTTACAGCTCCTTGAACATTTATAATACACATTTTAATGGAAGGAATTTCAGGCTCTTCTATTAAATGCAATTTAATGTCAACTCTGAGGGAGAAGAAGGGGTCTTTCAAGCATTTTTTTACCCAGAAAGCATGTTACAGATTCTAAAAATAGGCTGTGCATACATTAATGGCTGTATTATGAGGTAGCCAAAACTGGAAAGATGTTGAGCACTTTTTAAACTCCCATTGGCTCCAGGAGGGCTCAGTACTTCACAGAATCCGCCTGAGGGAGAGGGAAGGAGAACAAAGTGAGAATACACAGTCCCAGCAGTGCTCTGGCTATGCATGCAAACCTTTTGCAGTCAAAATGCCCCACAGGAGCATGAAAGGATGTTTCAGTCTGTAGCTCATTTAATCAAGGACTCCCCCTAACCAGAGGTGTTCAGAAGGAATGGATCTTGTCATGTGAACTAAAGGCTAAAACAGGAGAGGCTGCTTTGACTTTGGATTGTACATTGAAAAAAAACCTTTTAGCAGAATAGTGCATGTTGGGGGAGAACAGAAAAAACCCCCATGCCCACCCCATGTTGTTTGCAGGTATTACAGAGGAGAGGGCTGCTTTTAAAGCCCATTATTTCCTTCCACTTCTTGAGTAAGTGTACAAAGCTTCAATCCCTCTTGCTTTACAAATTATTTTGTTGAGCAACAGACGAAGGTTTTAGTTACTCCAACACTGCACTGGTAACAGAGCCAAACGAGCTAACTGAGCTTCTTTGCAAAGACTCTGGTCTCCTGTGTTTCCAAATCTGGTAGCTGAGGATGGAAACGTTACCCTATTCTTCAGCGGAGTGTCCGGGACATCCATGTTCTCATGGCAGGAAGATTTTAAAAAGCACCAGACAAGAGCTGATGGATGACTCCAGTTGTGGTGGCCTTTTGACTTAAGTGACTTCGGGTGTTGAATAGTAAGGACCAATTTTTAATGAAGCCAGGTACCTTGGACACAACTTTTTCTTCCTTGTGCAAAGGAAGCCTTGCACAACCAGAGAGCCTCTTAGTCCATGGCAGGCATTGTCACCCTCCTGCCCCTCCTGGACACTTTCCAGGGGGATGCACCAAAGCTATTCAGACTGATTTTTAAGATCAGTTTTTTCCAACTCTTGAGTTTTGGTGGCAGTATCAGGTAAGGGAAGTACTCCCCTGTCTGCCCCTGTCTGGTTATTCTTACTCTGTACCTTAGTACTGTGGTTTTAAGCCTGATCACATGGCAGGGGTAATCACTGTGGTGCAGAAAATATCACTCTGACAGTGCTGCCAAAGCCAGGCTGCCTGCAGATCATAGCCTGCCTCCATCCTTGAGTTTCAACTTGGCTCTTCCATGAGAAGCCTCACCTTTAGGTGTCCCTGCCCCAGAGACACTCACCATAGTTTCAGGTGGAAATGCATGTTGGCTGGCTAGTGGCTGCTACTGTTTCAACAATCTATTTCCTTTAAAGAGGTCAAAGATCTAAACTGAAGTAGTGAAACCTGCCAGCTTCACTGGTCATGCTCAAAAAATATACATTTCATTTATTCCTTATGGTGAAAATTTCCTTTATCCCCTGTTTGCAGTGGTGGATACTCCTTATTACTCAGCATAAAGCCTACTGCCAAAAATGAGGACTTAAATTATGAAAATAGTAGAAAAGCCTCTTCCTCTCTTGAGAAGTAAATAGTTCCTGGATGTGGACAGAAAGTGGGTGAATCATCCTGCCTCTGTGCTAAGGGTGTTGAAGCCACAATGGTTAAAAGGAGCCCAAAATTACTTTGAAACCATGACAGGGAGAGATCTTCTTAGATATTTAGATGACATTCCTCCTAAATGTAGATACAGTCTGGGAGACAGTAATTCTTGGGGACTGTAACTGGTGAGGGCAGAAGAAAATGCTGCAGTGGACTGTAGGCTGTAGGATGTGGAGAAAAATGTAGATAGTACAGAAATAGCCTTTAGAATTCTTCATAGCCTACTTCTATATGACAGAATGCAAGTATCCCTATAACTTCCACTACACTGATGAAGAAACCTGAAAAAGCAGGGCTGACATGTCACAGCACAAGGTTAGAGCTACAAGCTCATTTGACTTCATTTGTGTTTCTAGCCATGGTTCATACCACAAATATAAGAGCCAAGAGTTACCTGCCCTTGAGCTTCTTAAGCACCGTGATTTGGCCCTGGCCTCTTTTCAAATCCAGGCAATTTTGCTGCATCACCTCGATTGTGTTTGCATCGGTTGAAGATCTGAGGATTTTCTTTGGCCAGAGCAACCTTTACAGGGCCTGAGTCCTTTCAGCAAGCTTATTAACAGTATGTGGTAGGTACCCTGCATGTATTTTAAATGAATGAAATAGTTTACAAGTTTGTGAAAGTAAAATGCAAGACCATAAAATTGATAGGTTAAAATCAATCTAATAAATGGCCAAGCAAATACATGCATTCCCATAACCTTTTATGACTCCAGTGAGACAGTAAGATGACAAAAATGCAAGTGGATTAAACATAGGCTGTTGGCATCTTTATTCTCTAAAGTGCAATTGCCAGTAATGACTCTCAAAACTTAAATATGGAAAATAGTAAAACTGCATGTCATGCAAGAAGGAATAAAATGTGTTTTAATAAAGCACATCTTTCTACTTTATTTAAAGTCAAATACATGTTCCTATTTTCTGCTGAAGAGCAATCGTGGCACAGTGCCTGCACACACGTAAAAAAACTTGTCAAGTGTAAAGGCCCAGCCTCGCAGTATTTTTAAAAGTGCACCAGAGATACAATTTATGCTCTGACAATAAAAAGAACTAATAATAAAAGATATTTTCACCTGGAAGATGTCTATGTCCTTTGGGACTATTTGGCCTTCCTGCACATCCATTTTACATTCCATGAAGCAGATAAGCTTGTGAATTCCACCATCCTCCTCAGCACACCACTAGTCTAATGTGAACTCTTTTTTCCTGTGTGTAAGCATTTTCCAGGAAAATTTTTCTGGAGCCACACAGTAACAGATGTTTATTACTAACCCAACTTTAATGAATAGCAATTGTGCCCAGATTTAATGTCTGGTCAACATTACACTGCTGTAATAGGGGCACTCCTGACCCAGGAGGGGAGAGGACATGTATATGCATGTCCTGCCACCTGAGCTGAGAATGAGATTAGATTGCGGGGGGCTACCAACTTGGCCCCAGGCAATGAGTGCCAGAAGTGCTCAGTGGCAGGATTTAGAGCTGTGCACAGTTCTACTTTTCACTGCAAAAGGGGATGTTGTACTTTTGGACTTACTGGATTAAGGGTTTTCTGAAACAGGATCATACTCACAGGGGAATAACAAACTGACCCTGCATGTTCAGCATTACGCATAGGAGTACTTCTACCTTTCATACTCATAAAATTCAGCAGGATCTGGCATCAGGATGACATTTTCAAGCCCTTTAGGTATAGAATTTCCAGCTTGGGCTCAATTCCCATGAGCATGAAGTGACAAGCACACAGGGGTGTGCATGATTTGAATATTTTAAGTAAGTTGGAAGCATGGCACCTGTCAGACTAAAAGAGAAAAATAGAACCAAATATTTAATGCTTAAACCTACAGGATGGCACATGCCAACTTTGGCCTAAGTTGAGAACCCCCAGGCAAGGCCTTGCAGAGTCCAGCTGAGGCCAGTCCTACACAGTGCTGGGAGCCTCAGAGGTTTATTGAGTGACACACAGGTCGTGGGAAGGCTAACAACAACAACGATCATTCTATTGCAAAGGCAGAAAATACCAGTCAGAATGAGCAGAAGTCAAGTTCTTTCATTGCTTAAACAGAAGCAGTGCAAGGCTGACATCTTTGAAAAAGGGGGGGTTACTCTCGCGGTTCTCTTCCTAGAAGTTTCACTTCCTTAGGGTATGTGGTTATTTCGAGTCAGCACAGCAAGTGCCAGAAGAGAACACATTTTGTTTTCTTGTTTTATTTTTATATTGAAGATCAGGCAAGACCACCATGTACTGGAACAAAAGGAGGGATTACAGAAGCCAACCCTGAGAAAAAGGAGCTCTGTGGGTATCTTCCAACAGTACAAAGTTTCACGGTAATTCCTTTCCTGTGAAGCCACACTGGGCTCTCTGAACAGCTAATATGTGGTACCTGGGACATGTCTAGCCCAGCAGTGATGTGAAAACTCTTTTTGTGGTAATCCAAGGTGAAGTGTGTGGGCCTCTGCCACATGCTTTGCTCTGTGAAGGGCTACACACCTCTGTATGGGAAGTGAGTGCCTTCAGGTTGTTTGCCTTGTCTGTTTTGTATCACTATGTGCCTGGCACTGTTCTCTATGAAGTCGGTTTGGTAGGAATAGGATCTGCTCTGTCATCTTGAGTATCACCCACCTGTTTTCAAAACCACAGATTTCTCAAAAGAAATGTCTGCAGGTGTTATAGAACAAGGCTGCAGCACACAGGCACATGCCTTTCTGTCGGGAGAGATGGGGCTCAGTTGTTTGCATTCTTTATACATGACTGTGCTTCAGAGAGAGCTAAACACAGTTTTGTTATGTAGAAGCAAAACAGAGAAAATATACAATTGGGACATCATTGCATTTGTTGGAGTTGCTTTAACATAGAGGCTGCTGGCACTGAATGATGTAGGCAGCTACTTGTAATGTTATCTATTGAAAAGAGCATGATTTAGTTATTTAATTACACATTTTAGAGAAAAGTATTACATATCTTTCGCCTTTGTGCCACCCCATCATGCTTATTTGTGCTACCCTAAGCTGATCCAGCTGTGATGCTCCCCAAGCACTGGTTTTTGGCTGATCCTTGTAACTGTGGTCTTGCCTGTGGGCTCTGCTGGTTTTTCTGAAAGGTTAAACAGCACCTGAATTGTTACCATGGGAATTCCTGGCCTCCTGAGCCACAGATGTCACTCTGGCAGAAACTGGCTTAAATTTTACAATACATAGTGTGAATGTAATGATGTCTGACCTCCCCAAATTATACAAACAGGAAGGGTCTCCTGCCCCGGGCCATGGCATGACCCAGGGAAGTCGCTCACCACCTGCCTTGGCCCTGCCGAGCCACCCTGCCTCAGAAAGCCTGGTGCCGGAGGCCACTGCCTTCCAGCAGGATCTAGTCCTGGATGATGCATCCTACATCACAGCACTGTCATTTGCTTCACCTTCAGTGTCTACATCTTAACCCTGCAGCTTGAAGGCATTTGCAGGTATCCAGGCATCTCCCACACACTTCCTTGCTCTACAGTGCAGCTCCGGTTTTGCCAGATGCCTGCTGCGGCCCCCACCAGCTCTCCCCGTGCCCCGCTCTCTGGGCGTTCGGGCAGTGCATGGCGTGGGGTCCCGGTGGGAATGAGGGACTGTATTTGCAGCACAGACCTCCCCATCTCTCTCCGGTATGGGATGCTGCTGGAGGCTCCTTCAGGGATGCCATCCGGCCCGACTATTATCAAAATGCCGAAGGAGTTCCAGGCACCAGCTATGTACTCCCTTCCTCCTGTTTTTCCTCTCTGTGCTGGCCGCCCTCCCCGCCGGAGGTGCAGCCTCGGTTGCCGGGGGCTCCATCGAAGCTTCCCGGGGCACAACAGGGGCTCTGGTCCGCCCTGTGCACTGCTGGCTGCTGACAGCCTGGCAGTCTCCCTCTTCCTCCCTCAGCTGGCCGGGACGGAGGCTTAAAGAAAAAAAATAAAAACAGAAAAAAACCTTCGGGGTTACTGGGAGGGGAAAAAAATTCCTCGTCATGTCTGCGGTGTCTACGAAAACGTCCCGAGAAGGAAGAGGAGGATCCCGCCCCCCAGGCTTCGGCGGAGGGGGTGGGCGCTGGCTCCGGGGCCGGGACCGGGAGTATCCCCCCGCCTTGGACGGGAGGGACCCTGCCTTCCTTCTGCGAGGAAGAAGGGGCCGAGCCACCCTGCTCCCCGCCCCGGAGGGGGTGAGAGCCGTCCTGCTCGGCGCCGGGGGCTCGGCGGGGCAGGGTGCCCGGGCCGTCCCCTCGCTGCGGCCGCCGTCTATGGGGCACTAGCGAGCCGCCCTCCAGCGCCGGGAGACGACGCAGCCCCGGCGGGCAGGGCTGGGCCGGGGGGCCGTGCGGCGGGTGGCACCCCCCTTCTCTCTTCCTCCTCCTCCTCCTCTTCTTCCTCCTCCTCCTCTTAACTTGGCCACGGCGGCGCGGGGCGGTGCGCTTCGCCCTGCGCCGGCGGCGGGGGATGTGCGGGCGGCGCCGGGATGGCTTCGGCCGTGTTTGAGGGCACCTCGCTGGTAAACATGTACGTGCGGGGCTGCTGGGTGAACGGCATCCGGCGGCTCATCATCAGCCGGCAGGGCGACGAGGAGGAGTTCTACGAGATCCGCACCGAGTGGTCGGACCGCAACATCCTCTACCTGCACCGCAGCTACTCCGACCTCGGCCGCCTCTTCAAGCGACTCCTCGACTCCTTCCCTGAGGACCGGCCCGAGCTGTCCCGCTCCCCCTTGCTCCAAGGTTTGAGCAGCCTCCGCGGGCCTGGCACTCGCTGCTCCGCGGGCGGGCGGGTTTCGGCCGCCGCCGCTTCCCCGGGGTGGCGGTGGCAGGGGAGGACGGGCGGGCGAGCGGTCCCTCTCGGCAGAAGGAAGCGGGGTGAGGAGCTGGAGCCGCTGAGAACCGGACGGGGTGGGGGGGCCGAAAAACTGCGGGGGCGTTTTGCGGTCGGAAACTCCTCCCGGGATGTTGAGTTGTGTTTCTCCTTTTTTTTTTTTTTTTTTTTTTTTTTTTGACTGTACGGCTGGAGCCGAGGGCTCCCGCAGGAAGGAGACTTCAGTATCGCTGCTGCTGTCTCCGGCTGCGCGGCTCCGGGTTAGGTTGGGCTCGGGGAGCAGAGGGGTCCCCGTTCGCGCTGCTCCTCTGCGGTGCCTCTGGGCTCCCCGAGGAAGGGCTGGGGGGTGGTTGTCAGGAAAAAGGGTGTAGCTGAAAAATCTCCGCATGTTGGTATGTTGTTTGCCACAAGGAGAGGGCAAAAAAAAAAAAAAAAAGGGCTGCGGCGCTTGCCAGGGGAAGGAGCAACTCTGGGAGCTGGCATAATTCCTCGCATAACTTCTGTGAAACGGGAATTGCACCAGCGGCTGTAGAGACCGTTCTCTTCCAGTTTCTGAAGCGGATTAACCAACTCAAGGGATGTTGCCCATGCTCAGGCCTTGCTGTGCAGAAGCAGGATGTACCCAAGCTGTCTTGGGGGTTTGGTTTAATTTGTTTAATGTTTGGGATATTTTTTAGATAGAGTTACGTGTTCTACTCTGAGGTATTTCAAGTATGTAGAGTGGTGAGGAGCATCCAGTCATCTGAAAATGGGTGTATGCCTGGCACTTCCAGTCTTCCCACTTGTTTGAGTTACCACGTAAATGGTTTGATTGAACAGGAGCGGGGGAAAGCCGATATTCTGCGCCTGGTTTTTTTCTGTGAGAGGATGGGGAAGTTTTCCCCAGCTCTCACTTAGCCTCTCACCTTGCTAGTGGGACCCCCCTGCAGAGGGTCTGCTTTTTGCTGTTCTCGGAACTGGGTCTGCACCGCTCATACTGGTGTAAACCCACCGAACTTCATTCCTGGGCCGTCCCTGGGTGACAGCGGGCTCTGTTCCCTGCCGGTGGCGATCTCTCCCGGGCTCACTCCCCAAGGATGTTTTCTGACAGGTGTTTATAGCGAGGCAGGTCTTTTTCCATGGTCCTGCCAGATCCCTAACCTCTGGTGATGGGCTAGGTCTGGGTTTTTTATATGCCTCACATGAAAAAGCTCGTACCTTTCCCTCTCCCACGCTTCCTTGTGTCGCGGGAGCCGCAGTCCGCTCCTGGCCTGTGTCGCCCGGCGCTGGGCTTTCCCGTCCCCGCCGCCGGGAGGTGGCAGCTCGGCCCCGCCGGCCCCGGGAGCTCCGCAGCCACTCGCAGGCCCCGAGTGCCCTCTGCAGACGGCGGGGATGGGCGCAAGGGAGCCGGGGCGGCCGCAGCCCCGCAGCCCCTGCTCGCCCCGGGGTGCGAGCGGGAGAGGCTTGCAGGGCTGGGTGCCGGAGGGGGGCTGTCTCCTCCCGCTTGGGTGCAGGCTGGGAATGGGGCTGTTCCTGAGGATGCCGGACTCCACCTCTCAGCCCTGGTGTGTGCCGGCACAAACAGTGCCTCATGAATTTCTGTTGCTGACCAGGGATCTAAAGTACTGCAAAAGCTTGTTACCCACCGAGTGTGTCCAACCCAAAGTACTGCAAGTGTGACTTTTAGTAGTGCTGAGTGGCAGTAAATTCTAAGCAACATGGCCTTCAAGTGTATGTGGCACCTGGGCCACGGCTTTTGAGGATATTTGGGTAGGTTTGGAGCGAGCCTGCCTGTAGTGTGCAGGGCACAGCACCTGCCAGAGTCACCGTGACTTAAAATTGACCTCCCAGGGTGCCGGTAGTCCTTCTTGTTGGCTTTATTGGGCTCTGAAGAGTAGCTTGGCAGCTGGGCTGGGGTGTGTGCTGTGTGTGGCTGCAAACAGACTCGATCCTTGGCCTCCTGCCCCTCCCAGTGCTCCTTCCCCACGTACAGGAGCCACTCCTTATCCTAAAGCCCATCTCATTCCTCAGCGCCTCTCTCAAACAAGCATGGTTCCTCTCCTGTCTCAAGGTCTGCCAGAGCTTTTGCGAAGTGTTAAACTCTTTTCACTTCTCTGCAAAGCATTATTTGTGCAGTTTGAGCCAGATGGGATTATAGTCCCTTGTACTGGCTTTACTTGACAGTCCCAGGTAGATACACCATTCATGCATGAACAACTGAAAAAGATTAACCATCCTCAGCCTGTGCATCTCAACCCCTGCCTAAAACCTAGACCCAGCAACCTTGACTTACCTTTATCTCAGGAACAGGTGCACTGACTTCAGTAGAATTGGGAATGAGCAAAGCATCAGTCCAGGATTTGAAAAATCAAAAGCTAATATAAGCAGATTATGATCTGTTTAGCTTGTTGAGGGGGTGGGGGTTAACTTTGCAACAGAGACAGAATAAAAATCAGGAGTAGTTTCTAAGCAATTACAGCGTGCGTCACAATTTCAGCAATACACTATTTAAAATTATGCTGCTCCCGCTCTAAAGAAAATTACTTTGCAGAGTATGCTTCTCTGCCTAGAGAGCACTTCATCATATCAACATTTTAAATTGGCTGGCCACAGCCTCTGATAACTTGACAAAGTCGAGTTTAACTAAGTGACACTGATGCAAAGCTTTGTATCACAGATTTGTATTTGCAAGAAAAGATTGCATGGGGCATGTCCAATCTTTACAAAATTCATGGGGTAAGCATGGTTAATGTCCTGTTTAAAGGCAGATGTCCTGCTCCTTACAGTGAAGCTCAATATATGGAACCCAACAAAAACAACTGACAAAAGCCCTTTCTTGTGTGTGTTAGCATTTAGTCATATACATTTGTGTGTATTTTTATGTATATACAAAGATATATGCATATGTATGTGAGTTTGTATATATGTGTGTGTTTCTTTTGGTCTTTATGAAAGAAGGTGAACATCAGCTGCGCCTTTTATCTGGAGGAAGTGATAAAGTGTTGCAAACCAAATTTGCATTGCATTGAAGGACTCCAAAGTCCCTACAGATTAGCCTAAGGAGCATTAAAAGGTCTAGCATTATCCTACAGCTCAGTCAAGCTGCAGTGTGTTACATTTAAGGGACACGGTGAGAGTGGAAGCTTGAGCTATTTGATGTTGTTAACTTTTTAAACGAAGGCTGGGGTTTTTTTATTTTAAAAAGTCAGCAATTTCAGAAAGAGTTGGTTGTTACCTTTATTGCTGGCTTCAGCACAGTTCATGCTGAGCAGGAGTGTGCTCCTTTTCTTGCTCAGCACGAGGAAACCATCCTCTACATTCCTTTCTTGACCCCTCATCCTCCCGGACTGGCTTCCACAATGCTCTCCCCTTCCTTATTTGTTGGAACTGCTGAGTGCTTTGAGATTGCAGAGGAGAGGATGGGACGTGTAGCTGTCTGCAGTGGCTGTTCATCTTAGACTTTCTTTGATGTGAGAGGAGGGGAGGTCCCAGGAGGGAGTATGGCATTCACATAGTCTGGTCTTGTCTTTGATAACTAATAAGAGCACGTGGTAGAGTGCACTCTCTGCATCTGGAGTGTACAATGATGCTAAAGGCCAAGGACGTTCAGCAACACAAGGCATCTCACTAGGAAGCTGGTAAACAAAGTTAGATACGTGCATACCTGCAGGGTGACTAAGGATAATTCACTGTGATGTTACCAGTAACTTGCTAGTATTTTATTTGTCTTTGAAATGTGCCTGTCCCTTGCTCTAGGCAAATGTACAAAACAGGATCACAAGAAAACACAGGCTCGTTCACTCCTGCAGTGAACACAGCCTAATGTTACTAAACTGTCTGTTTCTCTATGCAAAGTCTACCTTTGAATTTAAATCAGTTTTCATGAGAAAGGCAGAGTTATGGACTTAGAAGCTGACTTAAAATTGATGGAAATAGAAATAGTTGCAACAGACCAAATAGACAGCAAAAGTGAGGTATAAATCTGGAAAAGGACTCTTTCTCTTTTTTCCCCCTCCTATTTTCTCTAAATACTACTTGTGAGGAGGTCTCATCTAAGATTTATCCTAGAACTTGAGCCAGCTTCAATGCAGTCAGCAGTCACACACCTCACTCACCTCTGACTTCAGTGTGGGCAGAATCAACCCCTTAAGGAAGCCAAAAGAGCAAATTAGCAGCCTTTCAAAGTTGGGATTTGTTTTGCCCTTGGAGTGGCAGGGTGGATTTTGACAATCCTCTGCACTTGTTTGTTGCCTGTTATCAGAACAGAGGCTCAGATGCTCTTCCAATGTAACTGCTCATATTGTACCTATGTGTAGTGCCTGGTCCTGCTCTGATACTCTGAGCTGCCAAATCAGAAACTCTCTGACAGATTTCTTTTATTACTAGATGGGTCTCTCTTCCCGAAGTTCTCATTTTCCTCCTTTCTGTGCCTCTTCTGACTCATTCTACTCTGTCATGGCCATTTTTCCCCTTGATGTTCTTTCTGTTATTTCCTGTCTGCTTCTCCACGTTGCTTTCCCTGAGCTGCTTGCTGTTCCTTTTCTTTGCCTCCAGGTTCCCCTCAGCGGTGTGCTACCATCCATGGTTATCTATGGCTCTGCAGGACTCCTCTGTTCCCTTCCACCTTGCTGTCGCTCAACCTCTGTCCATCCACAGAAGTTTTCCAGTAGTGGTGGAGATTTCCTATAGAAACCTTGCACCTACTCGTAGCATAGAGGCAGTCACTTCATCTGCAGCAGACCTGAGCAGCCCCTCACAGAGGATCATTTTCAGCTCTAGCTCCAAGCCTTGTGCCTGCCTCTGGGGTGGCTTCTTCCTGCGGGAAGCAGGTGATCATCTGTTTTTCATGTCCCAGTGGGAAGCTCCTCCAGGCTTGCCATTGGAAGGACATGCACAACACAGAAGGCAGTTCCCAAAGAGCCAGCCCAGGAACATTGTTTGCTTGCAAATGTTGCATTCATAACTTAGTTTTCTATATGCTGCATTACAGAGTTGTTGTTGTTTACAAGGCCATCTGGGAGTGTGATTTATGAGAAGAGGGAGCTCTGCAGAAGCAGCATCGTGGTTTCTACAGACAGCAGCTGTTTCTCGGTGCTGTGACAATACAGATAAATACACTGCATCTATTGTGCTCTTTTCATTGTTGACATTGTCAACAGTTCATTAGTGGAGCTTGCTCAGAGCTTCTGTCTGGCAGACAAAGGATGCAGCTCTTGGTTATCAGGCTCTAGCAGAACTGTATAACCAAAATTAAGTTTGTGGCTTCTGGGTTTGTTTTTTTATCAGCTGAATTTCATGGTTCATTTGTAATGATGGAGATAAATGAAGCTGGCTGTGTTGTTATAAAGCTAGACACAAGTTGCCTTTTTGTGGTGAACAAATGTGTCAGGGAAGTTTTTGGTGGAAAGGAATGGAAACAAGGTGTGTTTTTCATGACATTTCTCACCTGATAAGAAACCAGCACTAAAAATGGTTGTAGAAGCTTGCATTTTCCATCAGGTTTTGACTGTTTTGTTCACTCTTATCTCATGTGTCTTTGACATCTTTTTCTTTCTTGTGGCTCATCAGGCATCAAGACAGGGAAGTCTGTGGGGAAAGCCGGTCTGCTGAGCTCTGCCACCAAGATGTGCCATCCCTTCCAAAGGTCCTGGGAGATCCCATAACTAATAATAGTGTGGAAACCCCATCATCTTGAGGGTCCGGATTTCTCTGCTTTTACCTTGCCTCTTTTCTTTGCATGGGTGCCTAAGTGTGCCAGAGTCCTCAGGTGATCATGGTGACAACTTTCACTCTGGGGCATCTCAGTTGGACAGTTGTTTGGACAGGACTTTTCCCCATCCTGCATCTGCTTCATATGAACTGCAAAAGAAGAAAGGTGTGGGCAGGGTTTTGAAAGCTCTCCCTCTTTCCGCATCAAACAGATTTATCTCAGTATCTTCCTATTTTGTTCCTCATCATTAAGAAGGGCAGCACAATGTGATAAATGTCAAAAGTCCACCTCCCTACACCCACCCCTCTTTTCAGCTCTGCTGTATCCTTTTAGCTGCTCCCTCAGTAATGCCACCAAGATGGATCTTGTCAATGATATTGCGTCAACAGCAAATCCTTTGTAAAACCTGTAGTGACTCCTGTCACGTGAAATGGATGAACTTCCCCGCAAGGGGAAGGGGCAAGTGTGTTTTCCCCAAGAGAGGGGTGTTGTAGAATTAGGAAAGAGGCATCAAAGAGGAGTTGCTAGAGCTGCCAGACTTAAGCCAGGCCAGTGCTGTAGCTAGCTCTAGGGTTCTGTCCCTGGTGACGAGAACCAGATGCTGCAGAAAACAGCATAAATAACAGGCAGAGACCAAAAAAGTGACAGTCCTGGTCTCTAGTAATTGAAGATCTAACATCCCTGATTGCCCATAATTATCTGCCCTTCTCTGGATCTTATCAAGTCTTTGGACTTGAAGGGATTTCTGTGGTGTTACTTCTGCAGTTATTGAAGAAAAGTTGTGTGAAACAGGCTTTCTCATCTGCTGGTTTTTTTTTTTTATTAATTTCCTGCCTTTACATACCCCTGGGTATTTCTTTGCCCTTCTAGCAACCTTTTATCCTCGTCTCCTCCATCAGAGAGGAGGCAGCTGTTAGTGGGAGCTGGTTTGGCCTTTTCAGAATCCAGTCTGAGGTAGCTAATGCCACAGTTATGCCAGGTGGCAAGGTTGAGGGAACACGTGTTTGCGGTGAGGAGGGATGCTACCTGGGCAGCTGCTAGGACGAGCAAGGTACGGTGGCCATGAAGCAGGGGAAAATGACAGCTGAAATGGTGTTGAGAAGAACCCAGTTCAGCAGAGGGAGGAAATAGGAGGCAGTGCAAAGGACCAAAACAGCAGAAAAAATGGGGCTGAGCTGTCTGTCACCTTTCAGCCCTGATCCATGTGCCAGATGAGTGGCCTCAGTTTCTGCATGTTTCTGTGGAGTATCTGTCTGTGGGTCTCTTTAGAAGTCAACTGGATATGGTCCCCAGTAGCCTGATCTAACTTAGGATCTGGCCCTTCTTTGGATGAATCAAATTAGACTCTTTTATTTAACATTATTCTGTGATTCTGGGTACCTTCTTTAATGACTAGGACCTTCCTTCTATTCCTCCATCTACCTCCTGGATTGTGTGTGTGCACAAGGGTTAGAACACATCTGAGGGGAAGGAGGAATAGGGAAAAGGATAAAAAAGTTTTAACATTGCAGTGTTGATAAATACTGTAACTGGGGAAAAGGAGGCACATCTCCCGTTGAAGTCTGGTCAGGAGAGAGAGAAGAGTAGCAGTGTCCCATGCAAGGCAACTTGTATGTCTTCCCTAAAGATTTGAAATCCTTAACTGCTGCTTGGGGTCTTGTGCACAGAGAGAAGGATGGACTCATGATCTGAATCCATAAGCCTCAAAACTTTCTTGGAGTGTAGATTAGCAGAACACAGTAGGATTTCTCTCTCAATTTATTGGTTACTCCTTTTTTCCCTTTGATACCTACTCTGCAGTATTCTTATAGGGAATGGAGAGAGGATTAGATGAGAGGGGCTCAATGCAACTTTAATCTTCATCTGCATACTAAAACACACAGCATTTAGGACTATTGGCATTCCATCTTGTACATATCTTCGGAAAGTACACCTCAGCTTCTGCTCTTGCTCAGCTTTCTGTACATATAGAACTGATTTTGAGAAAGTAGGGTATCTCTTCGACATCCTTTGCTCCTGTCCCTGACCATAAACAAGAAGTGTAAACCTTCAGATTGGAGCGACAGGGTTTGCCCACAGTTTGAGATCATGTGTACATAGTGACTTGTACATAGCAACATATCTCCAGAAAAACAGACTTGTGTGTGTCATCGTTGACATGACATAGGAGACTTGACTTGGGCATGAACTTACCCCTCCTTGGAAGGCACTAGAGGATTTTTGAGACAATGCTCATCGTGGACTCTGGCTGTCGGGACTGCTCTGTGATTTCATGATGAGCCATGAAGCACATGCAGCAATTCCTGTCCTGCTTCCTGTGCTAGAAGGACAGGGTGGATTATCTGTGGTTTTTAGGATGTCATTAGTTTCAGATTTGGTGGCTCACGTGGCAGTAATAGGACAGCCCTACCAAGGCTTGTGTGTTTACATCAGGAGTTGGCTCTCAGTTCGTTCTTCTCTGCTGCTGAGCTCGTTTCCTGCCTGTGTGCAGCTCTGGGCCCCTCTCCCACGCTGTGAGCCAGTGTGCCAGGTACACAGCTGCTGGCCTGCTCCCCTAGCCTCCTGCAGCTGCCCCAGCACCAGGGACCCAGGGCAGGAAGAATGTTACGGGCCTCTGGTGCTGCTCGTGCTGTACTTTTCCAGACAGGCTGCTCTGCGCAAAGTTGCTACCTACGCTTGGTCTCGAGCTGAAAGCAAATCCTTTTCAGTCTTAAGGACTCTGCCTGGGGCTCTTGATCTGGAAAGGGGCAGAGAAAATGTCGAAGGGATTGAATGAGGTCACTGACTATGTGGGCTGTGTACACAGCAGAACCCTGCTAAAGCAATGTTCCAGGCACAGGTGAGTGCCACCCTGGATTAGGCAGTGTCATCCCTCCTGTCACCCAGCCTGTTGGCTCCCCTGTGTGCAGGGTGAAGGAATCTCAGAAGTTTGTGGTATTTGGCAGCAGGGTTTGTGGTAAAAAAAGGAGCCAGTGGGACTCCAGTTTACCTCAAACTCTATAAACATAGGTGTATATAGCATTTAAATCACTTGAAATAATAGCTAATTGTCCGAGCACAGTATGGGTAACAAGGCAGAGAGCAAAGTTTTCCTGGGAGGAGTTTATGTGTGTTTTCCATTAGCAGTCAGACAAGGGCCAGAGCCGAGGAAAAGGCATGAGAACAGCTTTTCACCATGACCTCACTAACAAATTTCCCAGCTCTGAGCTCAGCTCTGTTGCATGACTGAACAAGTGAAGAAAAGACAACTGGTTCCAGGATACTGGTTACTTTACTGGTATTTTATTTTTATTTTACAGGAAACGGAGTAAGGGTTCTTGGGGAGTAAAAGCCCCAGATAGAAATACAGGCTAGACATGTTTTTATGGCCCATGGGCAGAGACAACAGCCTCGGGGCATTTTGTAGCTGCTGTATGGATGCTTCATATGTGGCCAGGGTGTCCCATGCACTCCAGATGCATCCACCTTTTGGTGTATTTGTGTCAGGGTTAATGAATGGAGGCAGTGCTGGGCTCTGTCTGTGGTGTCAGCTGGCATGTCTGTGTGTCTGTTCAGGCGTTTCCAGCGTCTGGAGAGCCCACATCAGTCTCTGGCTTTTTTTCCTCTTTCTTTCTGCCTCGACAAATATTCCAAACAGGAGAAAGAAGACAGGCAGGGGAGAAACCCCCACAAAGTGAAGAATAGGCCTGGAAACTTGGGTGCGGTTCTGTGACCGTTTTTTACACTAATTCAGATTCCTCTCAAACTTAGTATACTGCCTGGGTGAGAAAGGAGCCGGTATGGGGCATCCTAGCCTGCAGTCTCTTGCTTTTTCTGTGGAGTCTGCGGTTTCCTGAGGTGAAGCCTTTGACAGGAGTGGTTTGAGGTATTCCCTGCTGCTCACCTAACTGTGCTGGCAAAGCAGAAGCAGCTCTCTGTTGTGGTGTGGGAGAGGAAATGAGGTGCAGGGGAGGGTGGGAGCACCTTAAGCCAGTGTTGACACTAGAGACTTTACCTTGCGAAACCCCAGTGTTTCTCATGCACGTTGGTGCTGTGGTTGATGACAGCAGCCAGTTACAGAGTGCTGAAAGGGATGGAAAGGAGGGACCAGGACCTCCACTCCTCCTGGCTGCTTGGGCAGGCAGTGCCTCACTCTGGTTAGCGTGGCTGTGGGGTTGGGAGCAGTTCCTCGGGTTGTGGGATCATGGTCTATGACTAACTGAAAACCACAAGAGCATCTGTTAACTTTTAAAAACAGAGACTTGTAGAATTAAGATAAATGAGGGCCTTACAAATTTCATGGAATTGCAGAAGAAATTACAGGTTTAAAAAAATGTGTGTATATAGCCAGTCAAGTGGTTTCTGTGTGCTTGGGCTGTAGATGTACGAAAAGAAAGGCTTTAGCCTGGCCAAATTGAACTCCCTGTATGGAGAATTCATTTAAGGTCAGCAGCTTTACGCCCCAAAGCTGTGCATCTGTAATCATTAAGCACAGATATAGGAAGCTGTCCAGGCAGATGTATCACCCTCCTTCCTACGCTGTCTGCTTTTTGGTTTTGATATTACTGAAAGCTTCAGTAAGAAACAGTTTTTATGGTGTCAGATGTTACAAGTCTTCTGTGCCAGTTTCCAAGTTGGAGTGTGGGTTTGCATTGTGGTGTCTTTCCAAGAGGTGGAAGGAGATAATATACCAGGGCTGGAAATTCCTTGTGAATGCAAGAAGCTGTAAAACCTCCCACAGGGTGATCTGTGACAGTGCAACAGGCTGACAGCCTTGTCTGACTTCTTGGTGAAGCATAAAAAGGCCGTGTGGAGCTGCAGATGCTTTCCCTGATTACTAATGAGAGAAATCCTGACCGCTTGGCTGGTTTTCCTCATGGAATGAATGCTCAGGGTTGTTGCTGAGGTGGTTTAGGGTTTGTTTTTTTTCTTTTTCTCCACCTCCCAGTCTGAGTATCTTCATTTGTTTGAAAGTATCCCTCTTCCTAGTAAAATGAATTCCTGGTGGATTGGCAATGAGGTCTTCGTTTGCAAGGTGGGAGCCACAGCGGGGCAGTCTCTGCTCTGACTATATCAGTGTTTATGCAGAGTGGATCAAGACCATCAGGAGAAGTGGAGGCACCCTATGGCAGCTGGCATCAGGGTGGCTGGCTCTGTTTCCTCTGATGTGGGCTCCAGGAGGGCCAGCAGTGTGTTTCTAACATCATGGGTAGGTGTCTGAGCTGTGGGACCATTGGCAGCTTTTTTTTTTTTTTTAGGAAAGGTGAAAGCACTTTCATTGAAAATTTGAACTTGATTCAAATGTGGGATGGGAACATATTTGTGGAGGGGTGAAGCAGATCCACCTGAGCCTGCGCACACCCTGGAGTTAGGAGGATGAAGGGTGCTGGTCTGCAATTCATCTCTGTAGTGTCAAGCACAGCCCAGCTGATACCCAGTCTGTGGACCCATGCAGATGAGTTTATTCACATTTACAGCCTTTCAGAGAATTTCCAAGCAAAGCTACCTGACTGTAGTGTACACCAGCCAAAGCAAGACACACACCACCTTCCTTACATGCTGATATGCATTGCTCTGCTGTCAGCAGAGAGGCAGAGTTGTGCTGGGGTGAGGCAATAGCCATGCTGAAAATACAGGCAAAATGAAGGACTGCTGAGCAAGAGAAAGGCTTATACAAGCAGGCAACTTTTGTGGGACAGCTGTCAAGTAAACCCGGTTGCTTTGGAGACAATCTCTGTTTTATTTAGAGCTGTAACTGGAGGAGAGCTGACAGCTTACAAGTCACACTTTTGTCTGGGAAGTTTGTATGGGATTGTATCTCGTTGGTAGCAAACAGCAAGGACTGGTGCAGACTGAAACTGTTTGTGGATGTTGTTCCCACACTCTGCATGTTTGATGGCTCTGTGTTTGTCTTTTGAATAGGGAGATGAAGATACACTTACTTTAACACAATTGTAGTATATTGAAGTGCTTTCTCACAGACTGCTTTGCAGATTTTTAATTTTGATGGTTTTGATTTATTGTGTCTTTTCCTTTTCCAGCTTTTTGTTGGGTTGTTTGTTTGGCGTGGCTTGTTATATATAATAATTTCTCTTGTAGGTATTTCATTTTCATGGGTATATCCTGCTCCTTGGAAAAGATACACAAATGTAGAGGTTAAATGATAATTTGGTTAAGAAAAAGTAGATTGCAAATATCAGCAATAAAAGGCCCACTAGAGGAATGTGAGATTTTGAGGGTTTACTTCTCCTTACATGCCCTGTACATGTATATAACCTGTGCTGTATTTCCTTCAGTCTGCTAGAGGTGGGGGAAGTTATAGGTGCCCTGCAGGTTAGACATACAAAATATGGTGTTAGTGTTTAAGATCGCCATTCTGAGAAATTCAATATTGCATTGTAATGCATCATTCTGGATATTGGACAGTAAAATTTTCATCTTAATCCCTCCTGCAGCACTGATAATTCAGTGACTGATGATATGAAAAAAATCCTAACAGTGATCTTACACTTGAAGAACATGACACTGACCACTCTCCTTGGACCACTCATTGGGGCTTACAGTCAGAGAAATACAAAACTGCCTTTTGTTTAGCTTGTGTTTGTTTTTTCTCTCTTATCTGTAGGATGTGTCTTTCGGTTTTCTTGGGTTTTCTTTTGCTTTTTATTTACACACACACAAAAAAAAAAGGACGGATAATGGTTCTTGCAATCAGAAATTGGGCTGTTTATTTATCACTGCTGGAAATGCTGCGTAGTGAAACTGTGGGTGAGGGAGTAGGTGGTTCTACTTCTGCTTGTCTTGCAATTCCTACATGTGGTCATAAACAGCTGAGTTTGTGTCAGGCTTGCAGCGCTGCTTGTAAACTACACCCACCTCAGTTTGGGGTGCACACTTTACCATCAGTTGCTTTAAAAGACGTTTCTGGGAGGCATATTTGAGGTTGTTCCACATCTTCCTGTGGGGCTGCTTCTGGCTGCTGAAGTGTGAGTAAGTGTGCCTTTGTTTATGCTTATGATCTGTTTACTTTGTTTCTAGGGCTCATCACAATAAAAGAAGCCCATGATATAGAAGCCAGACTTAATGAAGTGGAAAAGCTTCTGAAGACTATTATAAACATGCCCTGGAAGGTGAGTTAGCCAAGCTCCAATTTAGCCCAGCTTGACTCCTCCCTCATGGCGACATGCACTCTCATGCAGATTAGAATATGATGGGCAGGGTTGCCAAACTCTGAAGGAAGCAGCAATTTATTAACTTGGAAAATGTTGAGTGCCAGAACTGTGTAATGATGCCTCTAAGCTGTCGCTTGTAGTAAGTTTTTCTGTCATACGATGAAGGGGTTGAAATGGAGAAGAGGGACAAAACAAACTACAGGTTAAAAACGGATGTCTTTTTTTTTTATTCCTCTCTTTTTAAGTATTCAAGGTCTGAAGTTGTCCTCACATTCTTTGAAAGATCTCCTTTGGACCAAGTTCTAAAAAATGACAATGTCCATAAAATTCAGCCAAGCTTTCAAAGTCCAGTTAAAATATCAGGTAAGAGTTGTTAACTTCCTGCAGTTGACAAAAGAATTACAGAATGAAAATTAATTTATTTGCTGTTCCCATTATTACTTCTCTATCAACAATACAGTTCTCAATAGTCTGCTATATGATATAGACTCAATATAGTTCTCAATAGTCTGCTTTGTGATATAGAACATATAATTAGCCTTGATATACTATGCAACGTGCATTCAGGCACTAAAGTGGCAGGTGAAATGGGAGGCTGACAAATGCAGAGCAGTGAATGTGAAGAAAATGCAGTCCTTACTGCATATCATCACTTATGATAGTGCTGTTACCACTTAAAAAGGAGATTTTGAGGCTATTGATACAGTTCTGTGGAAATGTAAGCTTGGTGCCTAGCAATGGGCAAATACCAGCAGTGAGACTTAGATTCTATTACTAGAAAAGGAGGGGGGAACAGAGGAGAGGAGCACAACCCCATCTTGAATACAATATGCACAATTTTGGTTTCTCTACCTCAGGGTATAATAGAATTTAAAATTATACAAATAAAAGGCGAGGATCTAAGTTGTAGAACAGCTTCTCCAAGAAAGAGGTTAAACAAAGAGGGACACTTCATCTGTGAGAAGAGATGACAGACAGGGGTATGATGGAAGTCTACAAAGCTGTGAATAGAAGGAGGTCAGTTACCCTGTACCTCTCATGAAAAAAGAGCTATAGTTATCCAATATCACTGACGGACAACAGGCTTTAAACAAACAAAAGCAAGGTTATAATATTGTTTTGTTTCCATACAAAGCATAGTTAAGGAGTGGAACTCATTGTCATAGGATATGGGGAAACTGAAAGCAGAAGTGACTTCAAAAGGGAGTTAGACAAGCAAGTGGAGGAAAAGTACATTGAAACCTGTCACAGGTGGAGACGTAGGAAGTTCCAGAACCACAGATTGCTAGTGGGCAAAGTGCAGAGCCTGTCCTTGCCTATTCTTTTAGCCTTTCCCCTCTTCATCTGCTACTGACCGTTGTCAAAAGGCCTGTGAACTTCTGGTGTGCCTGGTTTTGTATTTCTATACTGAAATATTTTGTTTGAGCCTAATGGCAACTGCAGGTTTTGTGTCACCAGAAGAGCTTATTCAGAGTTAATTAAAGTGAAATACTACACAGTCCTCCAAGGTTAAAGTGTCTGGCAAGGAACTGGTATCAGTTTTCTTTGATACTAACATGCCAAAGGTGTAAACAGTGGGGTTTAAGGCTTGATGTCATACACAGGGTAAACAATTAGTAACTGATCCTTAGCTCTGCTTCTAAATGAATCTGTCTTCTGTTAAAAAAATATTCCTTTAATTGAATGGAAGATGGTTTATGAGTATTGTGTAGCACAGAGCCTCAGTGAGAAGTGTGGTCTTGCCAGCCTGTCTGGGCTGGTGCCTTCTTGTAGGGTGCCCCAAGCCCAGGCTGCAGTGCAAAAAACAGCCCCCAGGGCCACACTGCAGGTTTGATGCAGGTTTGACTTCCTGGGTACGAGAAACAGGAGCCAACATGCTTATCTCGTGTTCCACCTGTGGCTAGGGAGGTTTGGATGATGTCTTCAGTCAATGTGGAAACCTTGGGTAAAATTTCTCTTGTGTATGCTCTTGCCATTAGACATCTTCCAAAAGCTGCACATGGTCATACATTTTACTCCTGAACCAAGAAATGTTCTCAGGACAGCCACTTGAAAGCACATTCATGGGTTTTGTCTGAAGTATGTTGCTACTCTGTGAGACCAGAGCTGCAAAATGGATCCTAGATCCTGCCCGTTATGAAATGAAGGAACTACAAACTAAATACTTTAAAAATGTTTCAAGGGGTGACTGCTGTTGGTGTTTCCTTGCTCTTGTTGGAAACATCAAATACCAAGAATAAATGTCTTTGGAATTGTGTAGGTTACATGCTGGAGCACTGCTCTGGTTTGGGGCTTTTTGCTGTGTGGAATGCTTTCATACACTTTTTGGGAGGGTGTGCACCCCATCAGGGGACATGTACTCTGTGTGTGCATGACTGAATATGACACATGGTGGGTACAACAGAGAGAAGACAGTCAAGATGAACCTCAATTCAGAGCAAGGGGGCCTGTCTGATGGACAGAAGTTAGCAGCAAAGGGAGCCCTCCTGACAGCCTGTATGTAGAGGAGCTGTGGAAACTATCTCAGCTGAATAATAGCATGTTTTAATTCTAAATTATTGTTGGTAGTGATGAGCAATACCTAATTAACTGGAGGAAGATTCTCCTACCTATGCAGCCATGCAAAAGCATCTCGTGGTAATTAATTTTGTCATTCAAGTGATTGCTGCCATTAATGCTAAGAACATAGGTGGAAATTTGATGTTAATTGGTATTTGCCTCATCTGGATGTTGCACACTGGAAACGGTTCAGTATCTGGCAGTGCTGTCAGTAGATGGCAGTAAATGATAACGGGTAAGGCAGTTCATGCAGCAGTGAAACGCTGTTCCTCTTAGGTCAAGTCAAGGACACTAGGAAAATACTGGCATTCCTGTTAGTGCAGCTTTCTACCTGGCTTGTAGTCTTGGAAAAGCAGGCAAAAATGTTTTTTATTCTCTGAAAAAACAAATCCCACATGGTCGTGCTCAGAGTGGAAGTGATGGAGAAGAGAGAAAGAACTGCCCTCTAAGATGAAAACTGAATTTGAATTTATGGTGTAAATCTTATTTTACATATATGCTGGCTCAAGATGAGTCATGTGAAGTGTGATTCTGCTGGGGTTCAGTGTTTTCACAACCCCCAAATGTATTCTGCTAAAGTGAGTTGCAGTAAAATACAGACTGAAAGTCAAAGATGGCTCTCAAGAAAAATATGGAAGTGAGTTCTGGCTTTACCTTAATGTAGAAACATGTAAATGTTAAAAAAAATTACCTCCTCTCTCCTGTCTCATCTCGTGTTCATTATATGAACTGTTTATGTAGCAGAAATTTGTTTGTGTGTTTTCTGCCTACCATATTTTCTGCCACAGACTAATTTTTTTGTTGTGCTGATAATGCAAGGCTGTAACAGAGGGTCATAGTGCCATGAGGCAGACCAAGAGTTATCCTACTTAAGTCAGTACTGATTTTTTTAAAAACGTGCATTTATTCTATTCTGGTGGTCCTAGCTTCATCTAAAATTGTGTGACTGAAAGAAATCCTTGTGACTTGCCTAGTTTGACTTTCCATAGCACAGATGTGGATTAACTTCTCATTTACATCAAATACTATTCTTTAATTATTAATTCTCCCCATGGTAGTAAGTAAGTGGAATTAGGTATAAATTTTAGATATTCTGTATTGGAGGCTTCTAACACTGTGAGAAACAAAATAAGCAGGGTCAATGGCAGTGCAAAACATGGTATTGCTTTACATGACTTAGAGTTGGTGATTGAATTATCTTGTAAGGTCACTTTTTATTTCCCTTTTTATGTCTTCTTTATTTTTGCTTAACTGGCTTAAGCCTGGGACTGTCTAAGAAAAATACAATTATGATTTGGTAGTGGTAGTTGCTTCAGATGCTTTGTGTCATGAATTGATTAGGTGAATAAAATTGCTTGAGCGCTGGCAGCTTGCAGATGTAAGAAGCTGTGAAACCAACCCTTCATTCCTGCTTTCACGTGCAGATTTTCAATGTCATGCACACATCTAAGTTCATAGCCATGTCAATTACATATGATACACAGTTGTTTTCCAGCTTTTTTTTTTTCATCTTGTTTTCTTTCTTCTCCCGACAGAAATCATGCGATCAAATGGATTCTGTTTAGCCAACACTGAAACCATAGTCATTGACCACAGTATACCTAATGGAAAAGAGAAGCACCTGGATGTAGATTCAGCAGAACATTTGTAAGTGGAGTTTGAGCAAGAGCAATGCTGTCACCTTCAGATAAGCTGTAGCTTTCCCACCCCCCTAGCAAAATGTTATTGTCTGTCTAGGAGCAAGACTGGTACAGCTGTCATCCTGACTGGTTAAAGGTTACTGAGCCTGATTGCTTACACTTCACAGCAATTTCCTGTTAAAGTGGATAAAATGAGATAATGATTGATCCCAAAGTGCTCAAACCTCTCTGTATGAAAAAAGAACTGACGCTGCCATAGGGGTGCTGCCAAGGGAGAACAGAGTTATTTTGTCCTCTCATGATTGTGATGAGAGCTGGTTTGAGGCCAAACTTGGAAACTCAAACATCCTAACAAATGGCATATCCTGCTACAAAGGGTAGTGGGATGTTTGGGAAGCAAAACACTGTCCTCAGAGGGGAACACATCCCTGAAAGTAATTGAACAAAGGTCAGCAGCTGCTCACCTAGGACTTGGGGTAGCATGTGTATTTCCTTAGGGGAAAGGCAAGTTAGACTGCTCTTATTGGTAAGTTCTGCTTCCTAATATATGTAGGTATTCTGGGGTCAGAAACCTGTAACCAGGAGGGCTTTTATGGCTATAAACTAAAGCACAAGAAGTTTTACCTCAACATGAGGAAGAACTTCTTTATGTTGAGGATGGCAGAGCACTGGAACAGGCTGCCCAGGGAGGTCATGGAGTCTCCCTCTCTGGAGACATTCCAAACCCTCCTTGATGTGTTCCTGTGTCACCTGCTCTGGGTGACCCTGCCTTGTCAGAGGGTTGTAGTGGATGCTGTCCAGAGATCCATTCCAACCCCAACCATTCTGTGATTCCTTGATTCATGTAGGTCTTAAGTCAGTGACCGTATTCAAACATAGGTATTGATGGAAATCTGCTCCTACAGATTTCTGTCATACCAGGTGATACTTCAATGAGCTTCAGGTAGTGAAGCATTTAAATATTTTTGGTGAGGAACATTAACCTACTTTTTCATTAGACCAGTAAAATTAAGGAAACAGAATACTATAAGCCTTGATCTTTGAATGCAGTGATCTGTCTTGCTATATTTGAAATGTGGTGATTGCCAGTCTATAACAAGGTTTAGAGCTTGGCAAGACTTTGTCAGGGGCTGGAGAGTATCTCTGGCTCTGATATAATTTCTTGAAGTCTTTTTATTAACTTATCACTTAGTGTTTTGAACCTTGACCTTGCTAACACCATTTAAGCTTATAAGCTTGTAATAATGAGGCTGAAATGGCACACTAGAGGTAATTCTGTAAGGCCAGTACCTGGAAATTATTATGTTATAGTTCACAGTGGATCAGTTTTTGTACTGAGAGACAAATCATAGGAGAAAATTACCAAAGAAAGCCTTTTCCTGCTTTAATTGACTATTAAAAAAAATTGATTAAAAAAGTATTTATAACTAGCTTTGATTTTAAAAATGTGCTCCAGCCCAAGCAAAACTTACCTGGCATCAGAAACTGCAATCATCTAACTGTCATCCCATTAAAGTCAGAGACTTTTAAGGCCAGAAAATACTAATGTGATGAAAACTGAATGGTAGGCATAGCCTCCCAGAAAATGGTGGAAGAAATTATTCTAGGGCAACAGCGTGACTTTGTGCATTTGTGGTTTAACTTTCCAAAGGATGTGAAATCAAGAGTCAAGAAGCTAATAAATTGCATGTGTGTGTTTTATATGGTGCCCTAAATTTTCCCATCCTGCAGCTGTATTTTATAGCCAAGCGGTAATAGCCAGGAGATAATGGAACCAGTGTAGCACAGCTGTTTTGTAAAAATTGAACCTTCTTCAAAAGCAGAAATTTTCTATACTGTTGGTTTAAATGTATGTTATTAGCCCAGAAAGGAAACTTTCAAATCTGTCAAATCCTATGCTATTCCTTTTTGGTCTCAGTAAAATTGGATTTATGGTGTGTTCTACCCTGAAATCAGAGTTAATTCCTTGTAGACTTGATATCTTCAGACGGGAAATTTTTCCTTTCAGCTGCATTAAACTCTTTATGACTTCAGGGTTTTGGCTGCTGCTGAACTTGAATGAGACATTTTGCAGAGCAAACCTGTATTTTTCGGGAAAAAGTGCTTGAAGCTTCAGCAGGAAGTGCTCATTCCCTATACTGGTTAGCTGTGGTAGCCTGCAGTGCTACCTGCCCAGTGATCCATCAGCTGAAATGTCTCATATTTGTTGCAAAAGAAACCACAGCACTTTTCCAAGTTGCAGTTGCTTACTCTATTGTTCTGAAGTAGGTATTTTCTGCTTCCTTCATTTTCTCTCTGATTTTAGTTGGCAGTACACCATACTGTTGCAAAATGTGGTGAAGCCAGTGTGCTCAGCATGCATGTGGCATAAATAGTCCTTCTCTGTGTGGCTCTTGGAGAGTAGTCTGAAGTTCCTTTGAAAGAAAAAGGTGGTAAATAAATGCATTTGAACTTCTGCTTTGGTTTTGTTACAGAGGTACCTTTCTCTGCCAAGACTGTTTGAAATTCCATCTTCTAGGCCAGCAGCAGAGTCTGTGGCATTGGATAAGCTTCCTTTTAGGCAAATTTGCTCCAGTACCTGAAGGAGGCCCGCAAGAGAGATGGAGAGGGAATTTTCATGGGGGCATGTGATAGGATAAGGGGGGAGCTGAAGGAGAGTAGGTTTAGATTAGATATTAGGAAGAAAATCTTTAGATGAGGGTTGTGAGACACTGGAACAAGTTCCCCAGGTTGTGGATTCCCCATCGCTGGAGGCGTTCCAGAACCAGGCTGGATGGGGCTCTGCACAACCTGGTCTAGTGGAAGGTGTCCCTGCCCATGGCAGGAGGGTTGGAACTGGGTGATCTTTAAGGTCCCTTCCAAACCAAACCATTCTATGATTCTATGATATGTATATCTTTTAAATACTTCCAGTGATGCTGACTCAACCACTTCCCTGGGCAGCTTGTTCCAATGCTCGATAACCATTTCAGTCAAGAAATTTTTCCTAATGTCTAGTCTAAACTTTCCCTAGTAGGACTTGAGGCCCTTATTTCTTGCCCTGTCCCAGGTTACCTGGAGAAGAGTCCAACCCCCCACCTGGCTACACCCTCCTTTCAGGCAGCTGTAGAGAGTTATAAGGCCTCCCCTGAGCCTCCTCTTCTCCTGCCTAAAAAACCTCAGCTCCCTCAGCTGCTCCTCATCAGACTTGTGCTCCAGACCCTTCACCAGCTCTGTTGCCCTTTTCTAGACATGCTCCACCAGCTCAATATCCTTCTTGGCTGTGAGGGGCCCAGAACTGGACACAGGATTTGAAGCGTGGCCTCACCAGTTCCAAGTACAGGGGGACAATCACTGCCCTGGTCCTGCTGGTCACTATTTCTGATACAGGCCAGGATGTCATTGGCCTTCTTGGCCACCTGAGCACACGGTGGCTCCTGTTCAGCCGCCGTTAACCAGCACCCCCAGGTCCCTTTTTGCCTGGCAGATTTACAGCCGCTCTGCCCCAAGCCTGTAGCTCTGCATGGGGTCACTTGTGATGCAAGTGCAGGACCCAGCACCTGATCTTGTTGGCTTCAGTCCATCAATCCAGCCTGTCCAGATCCCTCTGGGAAAGCCTTCCTACCCTCCAGCACATTGGCACTCCCACTCAGCATGGTGTCATCTGCAAACTGACAGGAGGTGCACTTGATCCTTTCATCCAGACCATCAATAAAGATATTCAACAGGACTGGACCCAAAACTGAGCCCAGGAAAATGCTACCTGTGAATGGCTACCAAATGGATTTAACTCCATTCACCATCACTCACTCTTGAAGCCCAGCCACCAGTTTTTTATCTAGCTAGCCTGTTCAAGCCATTAGCTTCTATGGTTGTTCCCTTTTCTTCCTGGTGAATCTGAGTAGCAAATCTCATGCATTATCAGAGGCTAAAATGATGAAGAATTTTGTCTCACAACAGAAGAAATAGGCTCTTGCAAAAGATGGTGTGTCTGTCAAGGTACTTTGAGGAAAAAATATTAAGGGCAGCAGTTTGGACATTTAGGAATCTGCAGGTCCATAATAGAGCTGCAGAGTTTGAGAAAAAGACCTGTTGGTAACAGCACAAAAACATCTTGACTGTTGGTATTGTATACAGCTGCTGACTGTAGTAAACAGTCCTGGTTTATTGAGTTTGGTTTTGTGTGAGCACTCTAGAGCAGTGCTTTGCAGACTGCTGTGCACACACTTCGTTTTTGGTGGCAAGAAAAGCTTCCTGCTGAACCACAGCATCTGACTTCCACTCCTTTGGGCCTCACATTCTGCTTGTAGTAACCTATCAGTGAGGCTGGAGAACCACAAAATCTGTAGGTTATTTCAGTCATGATAATGTAGCTTTATGCTGACAAGAGAAAGAGCAAAATCTGAATAGCCTTCTTGACTCCTCTTCCGCTTTCTTCACTGTCTGCCCCACTGGTATTTCATAATCTGTTGTTTCTGGATCACTTGAAGTCCATAAGACAGCACAACGTGATCTGGGAAGTGTTTGCAAGATACCAAGTCAACTCCCTGGTGCACACGTTCCCACACACGCAGGCAAGCAAACAGCCTGGAGGGACTGGAGGAATGAGGGTAATAAACGTTCAAAGTTCAGTCTCATTGCTGTTTCATTTAAAGTGAAGAGCAAAGCATCAGCACCACAGGAGAAAATCCATGAGTTTCTGCTCAAAAAAAATGTTCTCTATTTTGGTTCTCATAGTTAAAAAAAAAAGAGATGAGAAGGACCAGGAAGGAGTATGGAAAAGGTAGAACTGTGGCCATACATTGCAGGATGTATAGCTTAGGCTATCCAATAACCCATGATGCTTCTAAATAAAGTTTTGGGAAGAGATGGGAGTGGAAGACTTACCTGTTTACCCTACCATTCTTCTTCAGGTCCTCTGAAATACTTCACTCAGGAAACCCTCAGGGTGAGGTTAGAGGGATGTCTGCAGTTTTTTCACTTATCTAAAGAGTCTAACTAGTTTATGTGTGAGATGCAGTTTTAAATATTAATTCTTTTAAAGCTCATCTGTTTATCTGCCATTCAGAGAGCCGAAGTAGGCCAGCTAGGTTGATAAAGGTGTTAGAGACAGATGCTAAAAGTCACACTAGGTTATAATTTCTATTTCTATCTTGTGCAATTTTTCAGTTTCTATTTCCTTTTATTTCTCACTCTATCATAGTGAATGAAAGTTCTTTTAAAGTATTAAAGAGAAAGTCTGAGAAAAAGAAACTTTACAATTCTTTAACCCCCTTTTAGAACTGAGCTGAAATTTAGTTTTTTGCCTGCAGTGACTGCCTTTAAGTATTAGGCTATCTAGGAAGAAGATGATGTTTCTTACTGCAGAAATTCAAGCCTTCTTGGAATGGGAATGTGTGTAACTGAGAAAAGTGTAGATTTTAACAGCTTGATGCCTTCTGGCTGAGAGTAGGTAAGAGACAGTGGGTAATCCTTGCAAGAGTTCAGGTTATAAAACAGGTGTTGGGAAGTGGGGAGGAAAATACCAAAACAAGTGAAACTAAATTTGAGAATCTCTTTATATTTCGAGATCCTTTGCTTGTCAAAACCTAAGTCTTGTACCATGGGAAGGATAGCAAGACCTGGAGGAAGGACGCTATAGCCATTTTTCCTACCTGTGTTAGACACTTGGCCTCTTACAAAAGCCAAACCCAGAGAAGGTGCCTGTGAAGTGAAAGGCTGAGGGTCCAAATTCAGATGGGAAACAAAGGCAGATTCCTTTTCACTTTTTAAGTGAGAACTGAGGCGTTTTGTGTTGTTGCCACATGCTGTAGGAACAAAATAGAAGGATGTGGACTTCAACTGCGTGATTCACTCTTCCAAGACTCACTTGCTCGCTCCTTCCTTCCTTCCTTCCTTCCTCACTAGTAGCTTTGAAAATCAGGGGTGACAAGATTACTTGCTTGCGTGCACCATGGTTCTCACTGGCCCATGGTTTAGTCATAGCCACATGATTCTAGGAGGAGAAGGAGGTGTGGATGGGATCAGCTCCAAGTACTTCTCCTACTCCCTTAGTACTTTTTTTCCAATTCCATTGATTTTCTAAATGACTTAATGCCTTTTGGTGGTTTTTTTCATCTCTCCTTAGGTTTGAAAGTGTTAGTGACTTTACCTCAGAGCTGGAAGACAGTGATGATCCAACAGCTTATGTCACCAATTTGACATACTACCACCTGGTCCCATTTGAGACTGACATTCTGGACTGAGGCTGCTCAGTGGTGCAGTCAGCCAGCGTCCAGCCAACCTCTTCGTCCATAAGCTCTGCTATCTCGGCGTTGCATCTCTGTGTATAAGGCTGTGCAGACAAGACCAACAGCAGGGAAGCTGCAGCAAGAGCACCACAAAGCTGGTTTTGTAGTGTGGTCCTCTGTTGTGTGTTATGGAGACATCTAGTAAGGAGTTATCTGCTTTGCTGCTGACAACAAACTCACTTTCTGTGAAAGCAAGGCAGTAGAGGCTTCCTGGGGATCAAGGAAATCTCTGCTATGTCCATGGGAATTGCCACCCTGATGCAGCTGTAGCACACTGTCACCCGTGCTCCCTGTGGTGCAAGTTGAGACTTCCCCTTTTAGGATACCACCAGGAACTTCCTCAGATGGCGTGACCACACTTTTTATGCTTTGTAAACAGGAAGACAAGCAAACCAGCTGAACTTTGCCAGTTCCCTCTGCAGTTGCTTAATGGAGGTCTCGTGGGTCGCTTTTTGCTCAGCTACCGGATGATTGGTGCCTTACACGAGATGTCAGAAATACCACTGAGTGCCTCCAGGAAACAGAACACACGAGCTGACAGCTTTACTTCTTTTAATCATGGGCTTTTGTATAATCACTGAAAGGGCGACTGCTCCTTCCTGGAATAGTAAAGCAGACAGCAGCTGGCGTTGCAATGAACTGTGCATGATGTTTGGGTACCCGGATGATTTCAGAAGTCTGAAAGCTAATGGGAAAGCTGAGCTGCTCTGCTAAGAAGGGTCAAGGCTATGGCAGGCACTTCGATAATTTTTTTTTTCATGTGGACCAGCGTATGTGAATGGTGCTTACAGATGTTTACATCAGAGAGATAATTCCCTATGCATATTTCTTCCCAGAGGATGGGAAGGAAGACACTGAGATTTATGTTGTGTTTGGACTGAAAAGGAATGATAAGCTGCAGTGTGCCTACAGTGGTAGGAAAAACAGTCTCTCCATTGCCACCCTGTCTCAAGGAGTCTGTCCAGCTTTCTGAGATCTTCCTGGAGGGGTCAGCTGCAGGCCTCGTTGTTGTGTAATGCCACAGATTTCAGCACAGATAGGACAGCGGGAGCAAGAGTGGGATTGGACCCTGCAGCCTCTTGACTGTTGAGTAGTGCAATGTTAAAGTCTCCTCGGGGTCTCTCCCTGGCAGAGCACCCCAAATTCCCGGCTCTCATTGTGAGTGCTCAACACTCACCAACATGACCTTTCATCGAGCTTTTTGCCATCCTTTTGCAAATATTAATTTGAAGGGATTGAAATGGGAAGAAATGCATTTTTGGACATGTTTCCTGGAAAAGAGGCTTGCTTGGTCCTGAAGAAGCTGATATAACTCCCTTCTGCAGACTTTTTGTTTCTATCTATAGAATAACAGTCAAATGGAACTTGTTAATGTAAATAATAAATTATTGAGAATCCTAATTCTTTTACACAGTATGTTTTTAAAATATATTTTAATGAAATGAAATAAAATATAACTCACCTTCAGTACATTTCTGCAGCTTAAAACAGTGCCTTCTTTTTGGTTTTTTTTTTTTGGTCTTGTTTTGAGTACACTTTCCCAGACATGTCAAATCCTCTTTCTTTTCCTCCTAGTTTTTGAAACATGCTGAGTAATAGCAATTTCTATGCTCCACATGTTACTCATACTGGTGTGTATCTATGTGAAACTTCTCTGCCTAGCTGTTGATCTTGGGTCTAAGTGTATGTGGTTTAATGCCACTAAGTTTAGTGGAGGATTTCTGTATTTTCAAGATCATCAGTGAAATCAAATCTGGCCATTATTCTGTTTGAAAATAAAGCAAATTCTTATAAGGTAAATTTCTGGAATAGAAGGGAATATATTATCACTCACTCAAAGACTTTCTGAGCAGCCTCTTGTATTAGAACTGGGAAGGTTTTTTTATTTGTTTTACTCCCATTAGTTTTAATTCTTCTGCCAGTGCTCTTAGTTAACTGTGATGAAGTAGAAATAGCATCTGGTAGATGTGTATTGGACTGGATATTGGAATATTTTATTTCAATTCATAACCTTGCTGTCAGCCTACCATGTTGCTTTGGGTAATTCTACTTCATCTCCCTGTCACTGAGTTTTCCTTGACTAATATTTTGGAGAACAGCATCACTGGCTTTTGATGCAATGTTGTCCCCATCATTCATTTGAATTTTCCTGTGAATTATTGACCACATGGTAAATACTTCTCTTTTAAAGCACTTTAAATTGCATGAGTTAAAAAATAAATAGGTAAATACTGCTAATTTTAAAAATGTACAGCCACATTCCTCAAATGAAAGCCAGCCAGGCTGTGTGCATTTCCAGTTTCTCAAGCTGAATATCAGGGCCCCATGAGGGTCAGTGGAGCAGGGGCTCCCATGGGGCTGTCAGGGCAGAGCTGGGCAGCTGCAGCCTGTCCCAGCACCCTGCCAGGAGCAGGGCACCGGGCACTGGGGCAGCATCAGGCACCTCACTGAGGATGGGAGTGGGCCAAGGACAGGCCAGGACATGGGTCTGCTCTGGGGAACGGGAGAGCAGCCCTGCTATGGTATTTCTGGGGCAAAGCCTGATGGGCTGGGAGGGCTGACATGGGGTTCTGGGCCATGAGTAAGTGGGGGAAACCCAGGGGCCATTAGGGACCTGGAACCCACAGGCCCAGATGCTGGATGGCCAGGATTTTTGTTCTGCATGTTTTGGAAGTACATTTATTTTTGCCAGGTACCCTGATATTCTGGGGACATAAACCAGTGCAGAATTCAGTTCTTGCTGCATTATGCACGCAAAAATTGAACAAACACACACCAGTCTTTCATAATTTAAGAGAAATGTAGCTGAAATAAGATTCCATGTCTTAGATTTCTAAACAGGACCTCTCCCCTGTGCACCCACTGTAGCTGGTAAAATCCCCTGTGCCCAGATCTGCAGAGCCCTGTGAGAAGTGTCTCAGGGGATGCAAAGTGCTGCCATCCAGATCTGTGCTCTGTGTGGTCCTCCAGAAGTGTGTAAAATTAGCATCGTTACTCATTAGTTAACCTATTGATGATTCTAAAGGAAGTGAGTGGCACAAGGATTTTATCCCCAAACCCCTCTCCACTGAATGCAAAGACACTTCCTATGTAAGGCTTGTTGAAAAGCTGGTCTGTGTTTTCTCTGCAGCTTTGGCTCCTGCCCTTGGCACAGATCGTGGGCATCATGTGTACCAGTCCTTGCTATGAGCTGCCTGAGCAGAACAGGGCTGAAGTGTGCTGGTATCTAGGGAAGGAGCAGGAGGTGTGTGTCTCTTGGCAGGAGCAGTGATGACAAAATCATTTGGTTTTTATTTCTCGAGTCATGAAATATGCTGACTTTATAATGTTGCCAAATCTTAGGAGAGTTAGGGAAGACAAAGAGTATTTTTACATTATGCTATGTTTTGTCCACCAGTCTCTTATTTTTTTGTTACATCCACTACTTTTTGAAAGCTCAGTCTTGGATTCCAAGGCCATCCTTCATAGCAGCAATAATGTGTAGCTCAGCATCAAACTCTAAAATAAAAGAGGAGAAAAAAAAGAACATTTTTTAATTGCTTCCTCTAATATCCAGTCCTGCTCTAGTCAGCTATCTCTGAGCTCCCTTCCCCACACATACACAAATTATTCAGGCTATTTTACCAATCAGCTTTCATCAACGTAATTGCTTTCTTGTGGAAATATTCACACCCTGAAGTGCAGTTCTCAAGTTTTATAGCACACAGAGCATTCCCATTTTCAGTGCTGTCAGATAATTTCATCTTGCTCTAAACCCATTCTCATTCTAATTAACTTTGTTAGTAATACATACATTGGGGGATTTAAGTAAGGCAAAATACCAAGGTAATAAACATAATATATCTAGATCTAAGAAATGGAGAATTTCTATTTACCTAAAAGCAGCAGTGAAGATTGGTGGGATGCATTTACAATTGAACTGTATGAATTCAAACTTTCCTGGGCTTTCTCAAACCCTGTTATCATGCCTCTGTTTCTTACAACTAATGCTTCTAACCCTGCTGGGCTCTGTTGAGAGAAAGAACAGCTTGAACTTCGGTATCACAGAAGGGAAGATGGAACACCAAGATCTGGCTGAGACAGAATTTTGGAGCACTTAGTTTTTGTCCTAGCAGGACATCTAGCATGCAGATGCCTTGCACTGCAGGATAGGAGTTGCTGCAGAGGTTTGGGTTGTCATTCTTCACATGCTGCTATTAAGGGAACCTACTCAGGTAAGGATTTAGAGAAAATCTCTTTATTCTCTAAAGATGCCTCTCCTAACTTTTCAGAGTAGTAAAGTTAATTTTCTGTTGTCCTGTGAGGCTACCTGCATGACTGAACTGAAGAACTGGCTGGTAAGAGAAAATTTCTCAGCATCACAAGTGTCCACTTCTGCCAGAAAGTACTGGATTAGAGCCCAGCCCTGACCTGGACTGTGGAGATGCCTTTAACCATCCATCTTTTAGTCCTCAAATTTTGCTAAACAATTTTCAGAAACTTTTGGATAGAAATGACAGCTGATATAGTGGCAAGAAGAAAACCCAAATGTGAACAGTGAATCTTGATTAAAAGCACCCCAGCATCAGCTCTGTGTATGTATTTTGAAGTCAACTTCAAAAACTGGAAGATTGGAAGATTCTTCACTAAAATCTTTTACCGCATCTGTTGGCACTCCGTGTAAGACCTTGCACATCCCTCTGATACAGCTGTTTCTAACACAACCTGGCAAAAGTCAGTGCTTGGCCACAGTTGCAGATGTGTGTTTACAAGGTCTCTGAGCCACTGAGCTTCCTTTGGCTCCCCTGGCAACTTGTAGGAGGCTCTCAGTTTCTTGGAGGCACTGGTCCTCTCTACAAATCTTGGTGCTGTCACATTAAAATTCCTCCAGCATTCTGAGGGGCTCCAAACAGCTTTAATATTTTCCATTAGTAAGTTAGCTCCATTTAACATTGCTGTTTAGTTTGGAAACCATCTGCAAGTAATCTTGTTTAGCTGTATCACCTTGTACTGGGCAGGCTGGAAATAGAAATAATTACATGTACCAGAAGCCAACTTTGTTATGTAAAACGGAAAAAAAAAACCCATCAGCACCACCAACAGCAAAACAACCATTGTCCATTATTTTCCCCTGTAGCCATTAAAATTAAGTTGAACAGATTCCATGACTTCTGAATGAACATGCACTCATTTCAGAAGAGAAATGTCCCAAGTTTTGCCAAGTTTCCCTTTGTCTTATGAGAGCTGGCTTCAGTGGTTGAGTACAGTGATACCACATGGTTCATCTAGCCATCTCAAAGTGATCTTCAGATAGGAAAAAAAGCAGTGGGAGTATGTGAAAAGGAGGGCAGGAGGCACAGGGATGGCTTGGAAGGAAAGGGACTGAGAAATAAATGAAAGATTGTAATGCAAACAGAGGAGATCTCCCAGGATATTTCAGCCTTGAAGCTGAAATAATTCATCTTTGTCAGAGTGCTCTGGCCTGGCAGTGTCCAGGTGCTGAATCACAATGTTCCTCACCTGTTATCCTGCAAGGGATGTTACTAGCCCTGGCTGTTTTTGTTGAAAGGAGGAAATGTCTGTGTCTGATCAGGTGCCTGTGTATAAAGCAAATATGCTGAGCTTTTTGGAAACAGATATTTTGCAGCAACAAAATTTATTGTGGTTGCCAGTTTAAAGCACCACACAGCTCATGTAGAGGGTTTAGGAATTCAGCTTCTGTTTCAGTTAATCCCCCATGCACCTCTCTCTGCATGCTTCATGCCCATATGGGTAGGATTAAAAATGCAGATGGCTGCAGACAAGAGCCACGAGGGCCCTCACAGGCTTGGATTGCCCCGACCGTCCACCTCACCTGGGACCTCACCCACACCCTCCATCCAGGACCTTTAGCATTTTCAAGGTGGACTACAAGAGTGGCTGCCTCTAGTCCTGCTCTGGAGTTGTGGGGATTTCCTGGGTTGCCTTCTGACATGTGTCATTAACGCAGCCGGGGGCTTGTCAGCACAAGCCCCGGCGTGCCCTCGGGCAGAGGGGACGCAGCGTTGGCCTCCACAGCGTCCTCGCTGGATGGCTCAGTGGAATCAGCGTGGGATGGGTGCGGGCGCTGGCTCCTCCTCAGAGGAAGCACGTCCGGCAGCCGATGGAATGGCTCGCGTTAGCCCGGAGACAAAGAAGGCGGGAGGGGCTTCTGGTGTGAGTTCCAACAGGTTCATTTGCACGAGGGATCAGGGACCAGCAAAAGCCCCGAGGAGACGCGGGCTAGCCCCCTTTATGGGGGGGTGGAGTAAGGCAGGGAAAGGGAAAACAACCAATGGGGTACAAGCAGAGGGGAGGATACAATTTTTCAGAACAGATGGGGAAAACAGGGAGGCAGGAGTCATAACAGGGAACCAATTAATAACTAAAAAAGGGAGAACTTTCTGGAACAGGGGGAGGTAGTTTAGGATTGGGAGCCACCCAGGGGGAGGTAACTTAAACCGCAGTGATCTCTTCTGGTGACTGACATTTGATGGTTTCAGCCCGAGAGCAGGCTGAGCCACGCCAACATGTCATGCCTCATGCTGCATAGGTGACTGATGGTGTCACCACCCTGCTTCATTCACAGTGAGTTCCTCTGTTGTGCTTATTATGACAAGCCTCATCTTTACAAGCATTTCCTGACATGAGCAGGATTTTTCCTGTTCCAGGGAAATACTTCCCAGAGATGTCTACAGAGTCTACATGCCTGGGGACACATTCTTTGTGCAACACGTGAGTTGAGAGTATGGTTAGCTTGTTCTGGAAAGTATAATTGCTTGATGACTCAGCTGCTAGAAAACACTGGTGTGACACCGTTATTTATGATAAATTAATGTTGCCCTGGGTTTTAGAATAAAATTATATCTATTCACATGTAGCTTCCAAAAATAATCAAGTTATTTAATGGCTGGGGGATTTGCTTGTGTTTCTTCTCTAATTCCAACCATTTGTAGAAATCAATGGACAGTTCACTTGAAATTACTTATTGGCATTCTCTCTCTGTTGAGTTAGTAAATATCTAATCCAACACACAAGCTGACATTATAGCAATCACAAATTAGAACCTATATTAACCATATAACCTGTGGTTCCAGGTGGTAAATATGATCATTGCCAGAAGAGTGGAGGTGTTCCCTAGCAGGAGATACGCAGAGGTCAGGGGTTTGATAGGTGTGACATCACCATGGAGCCTGCACAATCACCGGTGCTGGGCATGTTGAATGTGCAAGCAATACGTTTCTCAGAAAGAACAATTTTTATCTCTTTTCTACTTAATTTCATAATATCCTGGGGTTTAGTTGTGGACAGGTTAAGAGGGCTGGCAGTCCCATTCCTCAAGTTGAAGAGGCAACAGGGACATTTACCCAATCAGCACTGAAACGTGCAGAATGGCAGCTTCTGAGCTGTGAGAAGACTCGTGATTCGATTTGTCTCCTTCATGCTTAACAGCCTGAGAAATGATGAAGGTGACAGGCCAGCTGTGGAGGATGGGTGATTAGATGCATGACTGAGGGGAGAAAAGGCTGGCTGCTAATGGGTATAAGCAGATACCAGCAGAGGAGCAAGAATGCCAGTCAAGGGATTCAGTAACAGGTACTATAGCAATATGTAGTGAGCCTACAGGGCTTTGGCTTAAGACATCTGAGGCATTTAAGTGGAAAACAGGCATTATTTTCCATAGGGCTACTGTGCCAGACAGGATTTTTATGAAGCAAGCAACAGGACAGAGAATTATATATCTCAGTGAGTCAGAGGAGAGGTGCAGAGGTGGACATGATAAACAGAAAAGATGGAATTCCCACTTTAGGCGGCTCTGAGATTGCAGATCCAGATTTAGGGTTTTAGCCTGATCAGGGAGTATCAGGCACTGTAGTGCCTAGTAGAAGAACCAATAGAGTTCTTCAGGTTAATGAAGGAAGCAGGATGCTGTTAGAATTTAATGTGCAAGTTTATTAGGCATCTAAATGGCGATTCATTAATAGCTGCGAAGGAAGATGAATATCTTTCATTTTATATGCAGCTAGATGCTCTTATAGGAAACCTCCCCTAACACACTTAATTAGTCTGAAGAGGGACATGATGCTCTCTGTGTATGGTCCTGTTATCATTCCGGTCGCTGAAGCAGCCTCCAACCTAACAAACATCCAATGGGACTGCTGTGATAAAAATAGCTGCCCACTGCTTACAACTGCAGGAGAGGGCACGGCTGCAGATCAGACACACGGACACCTGCAGCATCGTGGGTGTTGAATTCTTGGTTAAAGCACATGTATGTGGCACACATCTGGAAGCAGTGTTACTCTGAGCAATTAAAGCCTGTAGTGAGCTTTCTAGAGCATGGAGGTGATTTCCCCAGGTGGGAAAAGCAGCTTCCCACCTGGTGGTTGCCACACGTCAAAAAGTGGTGAAGTTGAATTTCTGCTTGGATCAGGACTCAAGAAGCCTCTGCTCTGCACAATCCTGCATGGTATTTATATACCAAGCCATTCCCAAGTAACTCACCTCTAAATTAGTGTCAGCACAAGTCCTGTGACAGGATCTGCTACTCACCCAGTGTAAATGCATTACCTTTCATGCACCAGCCTGTAGATTTAAGGTAAGGGTATTGTATCTCTCTCTTTAGATCCAGCACAACAATTTAAACCTTTTGAATGGCAAGGCCCTGGGAGAAAGGATATGACAGGCAAGGAAAAATACTGTCTCCTTAGGCCATCTTCCTTTGACTGTGGCCTGTGCCCTAGGTTGATGTAGTGAATATTAAGCCCTTTCTGGGAACCTTTTAGACCAGGATTCCAAGTCCTTATTCCATTTAATATTCAGAGCTGAGGAGTGTCTTGTGATCCATTGTAGTTATTATTATCAATAACCTCTCCCATTCTCTGGGTAGATGCTGTATGAAATTCCCTGTTCAGAAGCCAAGTCAGGACATTTAAATGCAGGACTAACATTAAAAGCAGAATGTGAGAAAATCACCATGTTTGTTTTCATTTTACCCTGTTAATACCAGTGCTGCTTGATCTTATAGATGGCACTGGAATCTGATTTAAGATAAATATTTTAAGCAGCTGAGTTAAATATTAGTAGACATGAATGTAGGCGTGACAACTTCTTTTAAGAGCCAAAAGTTGTAGAGAGTTAGGTTATATTAATAGGAACTAATATGAATGGGAAGAAGAAAAGTTGAAACTTTTAGATACCTTCCTTTGTAAGATTTACTATGTTCCTAAAATCATTACCAACATAATTGTTTTAAAACAAAACAAGCCACAAATATTGTTTCAGCCTCCAGGCCTGGTTTTCCATATGTTTCTATACATGCCATTATGGCAAGGCTTTTCTTAGGGCAATTTTTACCCTGAACAGTTTCATTATAAGAAGACGTATTCTGATTTTTCTTTTTTTTCCCCCTGGTGTTTGTATCACTGTTTTTCTCCCTGCTCCTCTCTTGTTACTTCACCACCAAGAAGGCTGCAACAAAAGAGAGAGGAAGGAGAGAAGGGGGAAAAACATGATTTAAAATGCAGAGCACCGTAAAACTGCATTAGTTTTCTTAAACAGAATCAGGAAAAATGATACTTTAATATCACAGGTGGGTTTTATGCCAATAAAACCTGATGTTTTGACAACCTCTCTTTCCAAGGTGCTCTCCCTGCTTCTGCTCCCCTTGCAGAAGTTCACTTACAGCTTGCTGAGACATGATTATAGAGCTTAGATTGACTTTTATTTTTAATTTTTTGTGCCTCCATATGTATTTCAACACAGAGTTATCAACACTGCATTAGCATTCTTTTTGAAGGCTATCTAATAATTGGAATTGTAGAAGAGAATTTTCTAAAGCATAGTCAGTGGAAGACTACAGGACATCTCCTTTGTAGATTGGCATAGTAAAATTGTTGCCAAAAACCAGATTTTTTAAAAGGAAGACATTGCTAGCTGAGGCTACAAGCTGGCTACATTGACACAATATAATGTATTATATTCACTGGTAAATTTTAGGTGCTTCAGCAGGAGAAGCTGTTTTCTTCAAGTTTATGAGTGTATCTTGACAAGGCCTAGGGATGATATCTGATGCCCAACCACATGCTAGTTTCCTTATACGTTGAACACAGAGGAGGACCATTATCTTTCCTGTAGATTTTCTACAGAAAAACTCATCTTGTCCTTGCTCTGTAAATGAAGCCTCTTTCCTGACTTGCTAAAGTTAATGGTGATCTTCCAAGTTTTTCCAGCTCTAGTCAAGGCTGTTGCTGTTAATATTTGTTAGAGGGAGGGAAGGAGGAAGGGAGGAAGGGAGGAAGGAAGGAAGGAGCATTTTTTGTTCTCAGGAGAAAAGTTTAATCCCTTTTAAGAGCAAGAGGAACTAACAGGGAGCAGTTAAGCAACCCCAGATCAAGGTCACGCACAGGGAATGTGTGTGGTGTACGCAGTGGCTGAGCCTCCTCTGCTAACACCAGAATAAAAAAGGGACCTCCCTTTTTTTCCTCCTCTCCACATCTCTTTCCAAAACCATTCCTCAGGTTGGGTCATCATGGGTTTGAAATTTATTATGATAATATAATACAAATATGAAAATCAGATAGCGAAAGGAATTGGTAGTCCTTCCAGCCTGTCTGCCAAGCAGTAATGGGGCTGAGGCTGCTCCACAGGGGACAGGGAGCCAGGAGTGAAAGTGAAGCAAAGTAAGTAGGACAGTGCCCTCATGATGGGTCCCCGGCAGAGAGAGTAGAGTGGTCTGGGTGATGGTGACCAGGGGCAGCCAGGAGTCCAACTGGACACATGAGTCTGTTGTGACAAGGAGGTGCAGGGCTGGGAAGTTAAACTATTGGGTCAGGTTTGGGTTTGTGATGGGCAAGGGTGGGCTCAGGGCCATCTACAGCATAGTTTGGGCAGGGACCAAGAGCAAGGGCTTGAGCTTAATACACTGGAAGGTGCAGAGACCCCCAGCAAGGCTTCTCCCAGCTCTGCTCCCGGGAGTCAGGTCCAAGGTCACACAGCTGAACGACTCAGAGTTGGCCTTTAGCAGTGGCCCTCGGAGGGGGAGGAGAGGCTGCAGGGACTAACACTAAGAACAAAATGTTCACCAGAAGGTTGGCAGGGCCATCTGTTAGCCATGTGGATAAGACTGCTGCAGGGATAATTATTTGTGTCTGCTTACTGTAGAAGAAGCTGGGGAGATTCCCTCTGCCATTCTTTTTAGCAGTGATTCAGCAAATGCTCAGCCTAAAATCTGAAGTAATTCTGGAACAGGTTGAGGTACAAATAAACAACATGAAAATTAACTGATTGCCAGGGCTCGTACTAATCACCCAAGTGCTCTGGAGGAGCTCAAGTATAGACTGAGAAATGATCTCCTGAATTTGAGAAATGGATAGTAAAATAGCAGATGAAATTCAATGCATGTAAATGTAACTCCTGGGTAAAAGTAATCCTAACTTCACATATGATATTTTGAGCTAACACTTTGTTGTTCTTATGTAAGAGTGAAACTGTGGGTTTGTAATAGTTCCATGAAACCATCAGCTAGTACTCAGTAGCAATGGAACAAAAGATTAAATACTATTACTTTGTGGAAAGAGAATAGTGATAAAAAAAGCTGACTCCAAGGGTCACCCCCCCCCCCCCCCCCCCCCCCCCCCCCCCCCCCCCCCCACAGTTCTGGTCCTCTCATCTCAAAAGTATCATAGCAGGAGAAAGTCTGAAGAAAGGTAATTTGTGTGAACAAAGGTATGAGATGGTCTCTTTGAAGGAATGGTTAAGTAGGCTGAAATTTACACTGTCCCTTTCCAAGGATGGATGGATGGTGTGATAGAGATCTACAAAATCATGAGTAGCACAGAAGAGGGGAATAGAGATTGACTTCTTGTTATTTCTTCTTGCATGAGAACTGTGGCCCATCAAGGGACACTAGTAGGAGGCAGGCTCAAAGCAAACAGGAGGTGGCTGTTCCTGTGGAGTGAATGAGGCTTGTTGTACTGCCTGCCAAAGGATGGTTTGGAAAAGAGCCTGGAAAAGTGTTTGGAATAGAGCTTCTTTGAGTTTTACTATCTAGATAAACCATAACAGGCTCAGGGAGTCCCTTAAGGCTATTATATGGGGAGAGTATTAGGGTGAAAGTGCCTTCCAAGTGGCACTTGCTTTTTACCTCATTTACAGGCACTGTTGGAGATGGAAAACAGAACTAGGTGGACCAAGGTCTGCTCAGATATGACTCTACCTTTTCTGTGATTTTACTCACACCTTTATTTTTTATTTTTGAAGACAAAAATCTGAGTTACTATTTTGAATTCAAAGTGCATCTGTCCTAGGCATGATGCAAGGTTGTCATATACTGCCATGAAAACTCACTGTTGTGTCCTTTGATCTGCCAGATCTTCAGAAAAGCTTTGACACTGTGCAAATCTTCACAGAGTACAACAGCAATGCTAAAGATGAAACAGAGGACTTTGTCTAACGCCAGCTGTCCAGTGAGGAAGGTCACCAGTCCCATGGCAAGCCCTCCAGCACGAGGATACTGTGGTTTTATCCTGTCTTGCATCTATGAAGACAGGATGCTGTCTTCCTCTTTGTGTGCAACCTTCTTAAAATATTTGTTCCTTTCCATCCTTCTGCTTTTGCATTTTGAGGGAATTTGCCATGAGTTGTTTCCATGGTTACAAGGATAAGGCTGCTCTTGGAGTGGGAAATCTGTGGAGAGCAAATAGAAAAACCAGTGCATCTGGGACAGGGTAAATGTGCTTTGTATCCATAATGGTCATTCTGCCCCAGTTAGAAGCCGGTATGAAATTGGAAAAATACATGTTATCCTTAACCCCCTTGTCTTACCTTGAAATGCAGCACTCTCATTTACCATTAGGTCTTCTCAGATTGCTGAAAGCACTCTGATTTCTGTGGTCCCTTGGGTATTAAAGGGCAGGAAACAGGCTGTGTTGCAAAATATGCTACTAAACCAAGTTGTGCAATTTTTTTGTGTAAGAAAGAAAAAGGCTTTTTCTTTCTTATTCAGAGTTGTACACTTCCATTTTGTTCTTTTTTCCAAACAAAATGGAGGAAAAGACCATCGTTTTGGAAGAGATGCAAATGGTTCTTTCCTTGCCTTTGCACTCTTTGGTAGCATTGTCAAACATTTGTGCCTCTGACCAGCACTGCAGAGCACTTGGTTGAACCCAGGAATAATGCTGGGCACATCTACAGGGGCATGCACGAAAATCTTCCTAGGAAGAAGCTGTATCAAAACAGAGTTTGTTGTAAACCTGAAGCCAGCCTCACTCCCATGACTAGCACTGAAGAACCCACTGCCTCTGCTACAAAATTTGAGGAAGACTTCACCAAAAATGCAGAGGGTGAATTAGCATGTGTTTCTGAAAAGGCCAGTACAGAGTCTCTGCACACACTTGTAGCCTGGAGGGAGGACTTAGGAGATAACTAAGCCACCCTTTGCAAAACCTTTTTATTCTGGAGCGGTAATTGCCAATCAGGTAACTTTGGTTAAGGCTCTCCTGCAAGTCCTGACTGTAGTGAAGAAAAAGAAAAAGCAATAAAGGAAGCAAAACCCTACATTAGGAGTTAAACTTGGAGGTTTCTCTTGCTCTCTTCCTCCACAGATTTTAACTGTAGTTCTTTGCCACTTTAATGCATAACTGCTTATCTGAGCAAGCATCAACACAATTTTCAAGGTGAGTGCAGCTGCATTTTATAGATGCTGATAAAAATGCTCAGGGGACTAACTGATGTTCCAGGCAAGACTATCAAAGGATTTATTCTAATTTGTCTTATTTTCATCAATTGTTATAAATCCTTCACTTAACTTCGGTAAAAAATGAGTCTTTTGGCTAAATACACACAAAAATCCACCCCATTTTTAAAACGTATTTTTCTTATAAAGCCCAAGTTGCAGATGTCTTTTTGTTTGCAACTTCTACAGTAGAATTCTGTAGTACTTGAGAAAAGTTAAATGAGTTTTTGATAGAAGAAGCAGCTAAACATTTAGGGGAGCTTACCATGCAGTAGAACATTGCAAATGGCAATAAGTATTCAAATCTCAAAGCAAGATATTTTGAGGCTTCCATATTCCAATAAAATGATTAAAATGAAAGCCTTGCTATTTATAGAGGGTGGCAGCTTAACACCACAAGATATTCATATTTAATAGTGTGCTCTTGTAATGCTGCCAGTGCTGAGGAGTTAAGGGACTGCTTGCCATGATGGATGGGTTTCAGCCAGGCAGAGCCTATTGCTGATGCTCGGCCACCACAACAGCCACCTGCAAGACACGAGGTTCTCCTGACAAGGCAGAAGCCCCTTGATGGGGAGAATTTGTGGCTGATATTTATTAGTTTTCTTAACCACCTGACAGATATGCCTATGGTATCGCTTTTTAATGCTGCTGGCAGTCACAGGGCACAGCTGTAGCCACACTGAATTTAGAGACAATTGGGACAGCTCTGAGGTAAGCAATAGTAATTGTGTGTGTGCCTCTGTCAACTAGCATTTGCCTGGCTCTGTGGTGTTCTATCCCTTTTACTTCACAAAAATGCAGCTTTGCCTTCTTCTTTGATAGTCATGCAGCCATCCTGGAAAAGTGTGGGGCTCTCCTAGTTGCACAAAAATTAAGCTGGACCTTTAGGAATTGGTGGTGGAGGGTACAAAAAGCCCCAAACCACATCAACAAGCAAGCCAAAAACACTTCTGCAAAGCACAGTTTAGGTCCAAGCAGAATCTCTAGCTGGTTTTTTTTCCACCATAATACTCTGTGTGAAGAAGTTCTGCCAGCTGCGTGTTAAATGAGATGAGTAACATCTGCCACATGCTCATTAAACATCACACATATATGATACCAGGCCCTCTGCCGAATCTAGTGCTAATTAGGATCTGTAATGAGAGTTATTCTCCTTTTAATTAGTATGAGCAGGGTAGGTTTTCAGTAATATCTAAGTGAGTGAGGAGCTTACATCTGCTTTTCCAAAAGCAGCTTAGAGAAGCATTTCACCGGGCTGAAATGTCATTCAAACAGCAGCAGCAGTGGCTACTTTTTAAACTGGGACATAGGCCTGGCTGCACTGGAACTGTTGACAAACTTAAGTCTGTTAATTCTGCTACAACGAGTTTGGTTGTCAGTGGGGTGATGTGATGGAATTCCTTTCAATTTCTTTCCTTTCTTCTGGCTTGCTTTCTCCCTTGAAAGACAGGTGACTATTCTGGACAAGTGCTGCGCTTGAAAACTGAGTTTTGGACAAAAGCCAAGGTCTTGATCCAGCTCTTAGTGCAGCAAGCAGAAAGATGCCCATTTATGTGAGAAAAGCTTCAGATGGCCCATGACATTGGAGCCTTTTTTAGAAGTTAGGTTTGATCTGATTTCTTTGTCTGTGTAATAACTTTGTCTTACAACATGTGCAGTTCACAGTCTGACAGCAATGGCCTTTTGCAGGGGACAGGGAATAGGTGTTTTTAAAATAAATCCAAATATGTGGAGATCAAGAGTTCTGTACAACACATAAAAAACAGTCCTTAGGAGAACTAGTAGAGACAGGGCTTTCTAAAGGCAGGTCAAACACAGGCTCAAGGAGCAGTTATTAAATAATGAGAAAAGCTGCTCTGTTAGAGCCACTAAGGATCTATACCATACATGTACCAACATATGGTCAAGGATGCAGCTCAGCACTGGGAGATATGAAGGTCTGACTTTTCCAGACAGAAACTTGCCCCTACTCCCCTGCCAAAACCCATCCCAGGCCTCCATTTCTAATGCACAGCCTCCCTGTCACGGGAGCTCGGGAGAATGCATGTGGTCTGGAAGTTGGGAATACCCATGAAGTCTGGCTTAGAGCCAGTGAAGTGAAGACAAGCTCTAAGTCATAGCTGAGAGGTAAGATTGCATTTCTGGGGAGAAGCTGGCTTCAGCAGGAAGAAAGATCCCAGCTCCTGCTGAGCCCCTGCAAGCAGACATCCTGTTGCCTTACCCTGCTGCAAGCTCCTTCCAAGGATCCTGCCGCTGCTGTGGATCAGGCTGCGCCCTCTGAACGTCACTGCTCCAGGCAGCAGCACCTTGTCCCTGTGCAGGAAGGTTGGAACCAGCTCCTGCAGCTCCCATGAGAGTGTTCAGCAGCTCTCCTGCAGTGAGGGGGACACAGCATATGCGCCTCACCTCAGAGTGCTCTGCTGGTGTTGCCTGATGGTCATCCCAGGACTCACACAGGTGAATCCACTTTGTGTAGGCTGAGGGCTGCTGCTGGGCAAGGAGGGTAAATAATCTTTAGCAATATGCTAAAGGGTCAAAAGACTTTGAACTGCAACCAGGTGCTGAAGCAGAGTTGAGCATGTCTGGTGCTGAGCTGATTGGAAAAACCACATAGGCATTTCCTCCCTCTGGCTTCAGCTTTATCATTTAAGTTACTGCATTTGGTGAGGCTTCAGAAGCAGCAAGCAAACCCACAGAGGTAGAGCAGAGGGACAAATGTGTCAAAAATCAGATCAGCAGAGCTATTCCCATCTGATTTTTATTGAGTATTGTGGAACACATGGCTATTGTGTAAGAGATAGCAGCTGAATTACTAGTAGAGGTATTCCAGCCTGTTTGGAGGAACATAATGAGCTTTTGATGCTATTATAAAGATAACTGATTTTTGGTTTAAGGTAGGCTTAAACTAGCCTAGCTAAACTGATCTAGCATTTTCATTTAGAAATAAATGCTGTGTTTCAAATGAAAAGGATGTAGCTCTGTTCAAAGGAATCATAGCTACAGTTTTGATTTGATCTACCAGCATTAGCTGAGTGCATGTTCTCTAGAAAATAGGTCACAGCAAGAAAGGCAGTTAAATTTAAAGAAAAGGAAATATGAGCAGTAGTGACTAGGGAGATTAAGGTGTTCAGTAGAGGAATGGCACTCCATGACAAACAGCCCTCTTTCAGTTGGGCATAAATATTAATGCCTTCCACATTCATGGTAGACAGAGCCTTTTATTAAAACCTACTAAATAAGAAAATTGCAATCTGCATTTCTTAGGTTGGAGGCTTTGAGCCTACTGTGACTGCCTAGTAGGAAAAATGTAAAGCTATTCCTGTAAATGGTCACTCTTTGATCACTTGTGAGAGTGGGGAATTCCAAATCTGATTTGACACATCACTTTTCAGGACAGTGGCATATTAAATAAATATAAAGTAAACACTGCCATCACTTCCTTGCTGCAGGTATCATTTGTTCAGTTGTTCTATTCCCCATTCTAGCTTGCCCTCCAGCTTTGTTTCTGTGCCCATGCTGCAAGAATAGCCAGGGCTCTTGCTTCAGTGTTCCCCTTTCCTAGCTAATACATTGTCTCAGCTGCTTCAGAACTACAGTTTCGAACATTTTAGGTGATATACTCAGTATTGTGATTACATGTTGCTCTTGTTTGCAGTTATACCATCACGATTACAATATGGCAGTCTGGAAAGGGTCCACCATGTAATTCTTATTGGGGCAGTGCTGTTACTAGGGAAAATTTGTGTTTAGGATTGCCCTTTTCTAGCATGACTAAAGGAATTAAATTCTTCATAAAGTCAGATATAAATATTTGAGTTAAATATATGTATACAGGCATACGTGTATATTTGTGTACATATATATATGTATATATACGTGTATATTTGAATATTCACCAACATTTCCATATGCTGAGGAAGCTTTACGGTTTAAACAAAGATTTTGAGAATTTGGATACAATTTCTGGGCCAGGACTAAAATCAGTTCATTTCATTAACTCTGTCCCTACCATTGTGTTTCATGGCTGCTTCTTGCTTTGCATTCTTCCCTGTGGAAGGGAGCATAAGACTCAACACTTAATGTGTTATTTCAAACATGAGGTATATCAAGGCATGGGCTTGATGGAATTTCTCAAAGGTATTGCTTTTGCCATGTGTTTGTGCTCTTACATGAAGCGTCAACAGTGTGCACTAGGAGCTAGCCTGGAGTTTAACAGATAAATTTAGAGAAAAATTGTAACCTTTCATCAAGAAACCAGCCTGTTTCTATAGTTTTCTGCTGGCTGATGGACCTTTATTAGTTTAAGCTGGTAATGTTGTTATTATGAAAGGAATTGGTCTTTGTGATAGCTTTAGGAGGCTGTGAATGTAGTGGGAGTTGTAGGAGGAAAAGCAATCATCTCATTGATTGAAGTAATCAATGAAATCATCCTATTCATTCCAGCTGTTTCAGTCATAAGTGTGACATTATTCTCTCCATGATCTACCAGAAAAAGGTATTTTTGTGAGCATTATTCAGTCAGAGACTTTGCAGTAGGTCATGCTTGTATGTTGATTACTGGTGCACTCCAAATTCTGGTGTGCCCATGCAATAGCTGATTTGGGGTGGGAGGTTACAGCTATGAGAAAATGCTTGCGGAAAAAGCATTTTTACTCTGAGCAGGCCTAGAGCTTTGGTGCTAAAAGTAATTTGAATAACAATGAAGATCGGTGTCAAACTGAGTGGTGACAAGAGGTTTACAGCCTCCAATAAGCAAGGTGGCCTCAGGATGATGCAAAAGTGAGCAAAAAAGGAGACATGTCCTGGAAGGTCTGCTTCCAGCTCTCCAGGCAGAGAATTCAGTGGCAATCTCTGTGTAATGGGATCTGTGACCAGTTGCTTCTCCCCAAAGAACCTGGCCTGAAGGTGGGGAAAACAGGCCTAGGAATGGTGATCTTGTATTCTGGTTTGCATCCAGTGGACAAGCCCTTTATAGGGAAGGCATAGGAGTGCTACAAGAAAGAGTGCCACCTTCTTTCCCCTGAAATGCAAAGAAATCCCACTAGATTCCAGAGATAACCCACCCTCCTATAGTCATTGGACCAAGCCAGAACAGTTCTTCAGAAACAGTTTCTTCTTTTAATCTTGCCAGAAATTTTAATTCATGCAGGCAAAAGAGTTGGCATTCGCTACTAATGTTGACTAGATAGTTCTCATTTATTACACTGATTCTCAAAAGCAAAACCAAATAAGTCCCTTTCCCTGTGGTTTGGGTTTTTTGTTTTTGTGGGGTTTATTGTGGTTTTCTTGGTAGCCTGTCTGTTCAATAATTTAATGACTCATTAAGCATCTTGGAGGCAGAAACCATCATATTGTACTAAAGCTAATGCAACTCAGTCCTTCCTCTTGGCCAGGACATCATAGTAACTGCAAAATACTGATGTATCATTTGGAATACGAGTTTCCAAAGAATAAGTCAGACATTTTCTATATCCTCAGAATGACTCTTTTGTGCTAAGCAAAATGTTACAAACACTGAAACTGTCATTTCCTGATACCCACTTCTGAATTTTCTAAATTCTCTCTCATCTGTCCCTTCCACTTAGCTGTTCTTGTTTGCTGTTCCCTACTGACTGGCAGGTTAACAATAGAAGAAAGGATAGATAAATTGTCATAGGCTGTTGTCCGGACAGTGTTTTTGAACAAAGCTCTGCTCAGAATTAAAATCCTTGTATATCATGTCCACAGCTACAGAGACTGTGTCCAGCAGCTGGCCTCCATGAGGTCTTCCACTGCTGCTGCTGCTGCTGTAATCTCTGAAGTCACTTGGATCTTTTGGACATAGGTAAAGTTAAAAATCCCCTTTCAATACACAGATACCTTCTCTTAATATGAGGAAGCTGGATTCTTGATGGACACATTAAACTGCCTATTTTGGATGCCTTACAAGGCAGAGGAGAGGACCAAATTTAGATACTTCAAAATCCTAGTGGGTGTTTTCAGTGGGGTGATCTTCATGGAGAAAGTTAAATGCCTGCAGTATCTTCTTATTTTTCAAAACTAAGATATATTTACTCTGTGTGGGTTATGTTTCACTGCTTTGTTGCCTTAAAAGAGATTTCATCAATGTATTTAACAATGTTGTCTATAGCTCTCATTCAAAGATCAATGCATAGAGTTAGAGATGGAGCTGAGCCATACACTGATGTATTGGAGCAGTCTTCTGCCATTTCAAACATGTTTCTAGATCATGAGCAAGAAAAATCTTGAAAATAGAAACTTCTAACTTCTTATGGCTATAAACAAACGATCATATACCTAGGGTCTGAGTAAGATGAAAAGGTGACTAATTTTTTAGATAAAAGAGGGTAGTTGTAAAGAAAAAGCTCCTAAAATGAGCTTGACCTTCATCTATAGTTTCATTGCAATGTGGTTGACACAGAACAAAAATAAAGATGTAGTAGTGCTCTACAGCTGAACTTTCTGCTTGACAGCATTCTGGGGAGAGCTGTAATTGCTTGAGACTTGAAGTAGCTTTATTTGAACTAACTTCTAGCTGTTATAGAAAATCATTTTGGGAACCTCACTCTCCTTCTGATCATTGACTGGTATTTTTTGGTTTGGAATGGCTGTGTTTGGAGTACCCTCAGCAAGCGCCAGGATAAGGAGCTCATCAGGATCCAGGTGTGAATGGGAAGGTAGACTGAGGGGTTGGGAGGGTTCCTAAGACCCGTGTAGCATGTTCTTCTTGCTGTATGGAGCAGATCGCACCTGCAGGTCTGAAAGGAATGCCCTCAAAGCGGGTTCTGATAACAGAGCCCCGTGCCCTGGCCAGAGGATAGAGAGGTAGTTTTCTTGAGGTGTCCTGATCCCTCAGTTCTGGTTTGGGAATAAACATTTATAACAACAACTCCACCAGCTGCTGCAGCAACTCTTTCTGATATACCAAGCTGAACAGGAGGTATCCCCTCATACTGAAGAGGCTTGTTTGCATGGATTTCTTGGGCCAGATGAAACACATTCTCCTGCAGAGAAGTGTGCAAGTGCAGGGAGGCCCTGCTTTGCTGAGGAAGGCTGGCTGACTCTGACCTCACCTCCCCTCTGCACCCCTTTTTTTTATGCATTGACAGTCAGTGGGATACTACTTTGTGAAACAAGTAGTTGGGATAACTAGGGATATCACTCTGACACTTCCACTTTCAAGACCAGCAAGTGAGCTTTTCTTTCTTTCTTCTTTTTACCAAAGAATGAGGAGGTCAAATGTGCCAGTATTGATTTTAATGTGTGAAGATCAAAACATACATGTCAACGTATCAATGCACCTTGGACACAGATGTGTATAAAGGTCATTTCACAGGCTCGAGCAGGAATCGCAGATGGAAGTGCAGTTGGATACCCAAAGATGCACATTCCCCAGGGAGAGACAGATGGCACTACATACATGCAATCTGCTGTCTACATGTCCAACTGTCTAGTCAGAACATGATGGCATCTCACCTGTCAAGGCCTGTTTAGAGAGAGGATAAGCCCCTCGGCCCAGCTGTGTGTCTTATATGAAGGCTGGTGGCAATTTAGCAGCTTGTGTGTCTGGATGTGTTGTCCAGCATTACATGGTTGGCTGGAAGAGTACATTCTCTGGAATTAATTTACAGTGAATCTAGAGTAACAGATTAAATAACAAAGATAGTTGGGTAAATAAGGTTTCTATTTACACAGATTTCCTTTCCTCCCTCAAAGTTGTTTCCCCCCACACTGAACCTTGGTGCTTTCATGGAGTCGCTCTGCTTGGACTTGTCTGTACCTAGATCTGACTGCATGAGGCTGCCTGTGTCACAGATCACAACTCATTCCCTTCATCTTCCTCATCAACATTGTTTGGCCTCTGATCAGTGAAGTCAGTCAGCCACTGATTTGCACCAGTTTTGGTTTTCATGCAGTGGTGCATGAGGTTAAGTAGGTAATACCAAGGGAGGTTTGTTGCTGCTGCACATTCCTTTCACGGATTTACTTTTTTATGGAAACTGTTTTAAAATTCTCTCACACAGCAATAGAAAGTGTCTTTTCTTCCAGAGGTATGATGAAAAGTTAAGTAGGTCATTTTTTATCTTGAAGATATAAAGCTTGAAAGTGAAAGCTTCTGAAATAGTATCCACTTGGTAAATCTAGCAAGGGGTATTTTTGTCATGGCTTGATGATGCCATCAAATAGAGATAATGCTGCTGCAATCTGAGATTACTCTGTGGCACTGGGTCGCTGTTGGTTCTTGGTTTGAAGTAGGCTTTCAGTGATGTGAACTTTCGGTAGCAAAGTGAAAATATTGTCAAACTAAAGTTGGTCTTCAGTGACTTTGACGAACAGCTGAACATGTGTGTTCACCTCCTGCTCAGTGTTTGCTGCACCTTTCCCTGTAAGAGGGGTAAAGGCGGAGAAAATTGGGAAGTGGTTCAAAGGCAAGCCTCGCATTTGAGTGGGAATAGCCTGAATTGTTGGCTGCTGAGCAGTCTCCCCTGAATCCCATCAATCCCAATGGTCACTTCTTTGTATTATGTGCTACCCAAATCTGGAGGCTTGGGAGATGTGCTTTTCAAATCCAGCTATTTAAGGAGCAAGATATAAGCTTATAGAGAAGTTCTGTTTTTCTTACTGACAATTATCTTCTGGTGAGTGCTCCTCAGGAGCATAGCAGAAGGCATGAAGCATTCCTCTTCTGAAAAACAACTTGTTTATATGTTTATCCTGACATTGCAAATTTAGGTCAGAGAAGGTTGGGCTTTACGTGCTTTTTCAAAATCTCTCTCTCCTGTAAATATGAAATAAATATTGTTCGTAATCTTTCAAGCAGCATACATACATACATATATACATATGCACAAGTGTATGCATGAATACACACTGTCTTTAGAAATAAATACATCCTTTTTCTACCACTACCTAGTTCTAGGAGTGTTCCATCCATCCCAGGGCGTGGCATTTACCAGCTCTTGTCCCTGCTATGACACAAGTGCAGCTCAGAGCTGTGTGCCTGCCTAGGATGGAGAAGAAACATTCCAGCTATTCCTAATTTTCTTTCACTGAAATAACTCAGAGAGGCTTAAAGCTTATGTTAAGTGTGGGTGGACAGATGAGGGATTGTTGGACACCAGGGCTCCCATAACACCTGATAGGTATGTCATGTTCCCCTTGTACATAAGGTGGTCACAGCCTAACACAAGGACAATTTCTGTTTGCAATTTTGTTAGGGCTGTGCCTGCCTCTGTGTAGCATTTTGTCTTCATTCACAGCACCTCTGGCTTTCTGGCTGATGATTTATTTCAAGGAGCTGCACCTCCAGCTGTACAGACAGCTCTTTCACCTCTACATCCCACCATATGCCAAGGTTTTTGTTGCAGTAACCAGAGCACGCTCTCCTAGAGTGAAAGATAACTCATGACAGCTTGTAAAATCCCTGCAGACATCTCTTAAACCAGACTGCTTGCTCATTTTAGTTGTAAGCAAACACAGAAGACCACAAAAGAAGGGAACTGGCTGCCCTGGTTAAAATGACAGGATTAATCCCACCTCCAGCCTCCACCGTGTTTTTGTCTCTTCCCCCTGCTTGGCACTGTTGCCTCTGCTTCAAATCATGAACCCATAGGATCTTCTTTGGATCAGCAGCCAGCCATGTTTAGGACATCATTATGAAAGGCATGGTCTATCCCCAAATCTGTTTCTGGCTTACAGTGTGACCAGGAAGATCGCTTGGCTCTTGTGCCTCAGTTTCTCTTGTGAGAAATGGAAATGGTGATATTTCTCTGAAGGGCAACATGAATCTATGGGCAGGAAACACTGCAGATAAATCAAATCTTATTGTTGGTCACTAAAATCTTGTAGACAAGAGTGATGGGGCAGCACTAGGAGCCACTGGTATAATGCAGAGATTTCTAGTTCCACTGGGTGGCAGCTGAGACTGAGCTTGGGTGAGGAATAATTCTTTCTCCTTTGGGTTAAATGTAGTGACTCCTTTACTAGAAGAAAACAGATCCAGAACCAAGCCTACTGCAAGGTCCCAATGCTGTAACCATCTAAGATGGCAATTTTTTTTTTTTTTTTTGCTTACATTATTTGAATCCCTTGTTTAATACAGACAATAAAACAAGATCTTTTGAACCAAAAACTCCATCAAACCTCCTGGTTTTGCATTGCCACTTATTTACAATACTCTTAAAGGCTTATGAACAAAAGCCATATCAGCAGAAGTCCACCCATTTTTCATTTGATGTATTTCCTGTTGCAATCTGTTTGAAAACCAGGCCATGAGAAATCATGTCTCAAAACTGTGTTTGTTAAGGAGGCAGATAACTAAACAAACACCTTCTGTTGTGCAGAGTGGATGTTATTGCCTACAGCCACCTTCTCCCAGCTGTGTCAGGCTCTGGCAGAAACCAACCATTGTATAAAGAGCCGCTGGGCTGAAATGGCATTCTGGCAGGGTGCTGTGGTGGGCACTACCCTGAAGGCACAATTCAGAGCACTGTGCTGTAAGGGAAGGCACTACACTTTATCCTCTGCCCCGTCTGGCATTATCTACATCCTCCACCACTCTGGCCCGGTGTGAAACAATATTACAGTGGTCTCTACCACTGTCCATCTTTGTTCTGCTCCCTTGGGAAGTAGCTCTCCGGTGTCTGTTTGTCCCTTGGTGCTTTGTACTGTTTGGACCTAACAAATGGATACCAAGCAATGGAGGGTACTGAATCATTTAGTAGTTGGTTTTTGCTTTTCTGTTCAAGAGGTAAAGAAAAGCCTCCTATGAATGATGGCAGTCTTATGAATTAGGCTACAAAGCTGTGGCAAGAATTGTTCAGAGCTGGTTAATGCTGTATTGGTGCTTCAGGAAGAACTGCTGTCTATGTCTCCAATGGAAAATAAGTCTTATTAACCTTGCTTGGTGGCTTTCCTACTGTTTCTTGAGCACCTTGTCCTTTCAAGGAATTCTTTCACAAGCCCAAGATTTCTTTCCATTTGGGCTTCTGGAGGAAAAATCACCTTTTCTCCCTCTCTCTCTCTCTCTCTCTCTTTATGCTGCCTCGAAGTGAGTCATACCAAGGACTTTGACATAGAGCTTCTCATTTTCTACTGCACGCTTACCTGCAAGTGCCTCACGTAAAGGTTTCTTATTTTCTCTTCTGTTCTTACCTCGCCAGTTCATTCAGGGAATGCTGTTCATGTGGATGCAGTAGGTAAAAAGGGGCTGCAGAAGCTCTCTAGGAAGAATCCCTATTTCAGAAGAGCTAGCACAGCTATGCAAGGCAGGCAAAGGCAGCTTTCATAGGAATTGTCTTCAGGGTGGGCAGAGGGCATGACAGGAACAGCAAGGCTGTGATTCACCTGCCCCTGGTGTATTTCTCCTGCCATAAAAGAGCCATTCTTAGCTCTGAGAGATCTAACACCTGGGTTCTTCTTTGCCCTGCAGATTTGGGCTGCAGATGAGAAGCAGGTGGCTCTCAGCATGGGTGCAGGGAGCCTCTGCAGAGCTGTATAAATCTGGCCTCAGTGTCAGTGTATTTGCTTAACAACATGGGAGGGTTTGGATGTGAGATGGAATGCCATGTATAATTAGAGAGTTAGAGAGCATGGAGGCTCATTCTTGGGGGTTGAGTGTTAATAAGCTTTGACAAGAGTCGCAGATGAAAGAAGAAATGGTTGCAAAGCTAAAAAAAGTCTGGCTTCAACCCTGAGACATCTTGCATGTTCCTGCTGAATACATGCCAAATGAGCATGCAAAATGATGGGGCCCCTTTTTGTTGTGTCTGAATTGATTTTTGAAAGGCATTTGATGGCTGGTATGGATGGGCATGGGCCCATCCCTCAGGCCTTCAGCGTTACAGCAACAAGAGTGCAGAGATGTGCAGTGCAGTGCAGGAGCAGGTGCCCTGAGAAAAGAGTGAGTTTAGCTTTAGCATCTCTTTCTCTACTGCCCTGTGACACTGCCTTACATCAGGTGAGTAAGAAGGAGCACAGGCTTCAGCAGTGCAGGCTGACATTGTGCAGGTAGACAATGAGGATGGTTTTACACTTAAACTTTATAGACCACTTATTGCTGCTAAGTGGCACAGTAAAGCTAAAGAACAACAGAAGCAAGGTAGTTGGATTCACATCTGTTGCACTCATGAAATCATCCTGTCAAGCAGTACTAATAATACAGTGAAAAGTGAACAGTAGCAATGAAACTGAATTCTCTGCCTGGACAGCGTAGACTGTCCAAAGGGAACCCCAGAAAAAGAAATTAATCCAGGAAAAACTGAAGCTAACTTCAACTCTGTAAAGAAATCTAGCTGAAACAAAATAATAATTCAACATAACTTGGCATATTGCTGTGACACCTGGTGTCCTCCCAAAATAGTAGAGGACTTTAAAAACTTTCATCCATGAAATGGAAAAAAATCCTCCACTGATGATGAAATTGAGAAAGAACTGACTACATGTTCACTGAGCTGAAATACAACAGAAGTACAGCATACAAACTCCCTCTGAGAAGCTGTCAAATCCAGCCCAGTGCCCTATGAGGCACAGAAAAAGCCTAAAAACCTTTATAGGGAGAAGCAGAGCCAGTGGCAGTGGACAGCAGGAGGAGACTTCACCCTGCACAGCAGTGCTGGCCTGGGGCAGGTGCAACTTAAGTGTGATAGAAAAAGTGTGAGCAGAGCTATTCACCTCTTGAGAAGTTATTCTGTTTTCTTGTGAACATCAGCCCCTCCTGACACTGCAGACTGTCATAGTGCAGAACAATGCCCTCACTCAGCCTACTTCAACCCCCTCCTTGCTTTCTCCCTCTGCTAGCAAAGAACAGAGCAGTAAAGGAAAGCAGCTCCAAAGGCTCTTTGGCTCCCTGCCCCGACCCTGGCAAGCAGCTGTGCAGTGTCAGGAGCCTGAGGTGTGCCAGCAGCAAGCTCTGCTCTGCCACCCTGGCAGCACAAGCTTGCCTGTGCCACACACCCCAGCCTAACCTGAGGGCACCCTCCTCCCCAAACAGGTTTGCCAGTGAGTCCCAGCTGCTTCCTGCTGAGTCTGCAGCAGGTATTGGTCTGATTAAACAAGCCAAGATAGATAAGCAAAGGGGTTTGATACCACTTGCTTTTGCACTATCAGAACTATCAGGTAAGAGCATAGGGACTGTCTTCCCTAGTGGTCCGCTCCTACCCTAGGAATCCTAGAGGAAATATTTTTTCATTAATGTTATTTAATTTCATTAAAATTAATTCTATGGACTTATTTAACTAGGTTTTATAGCTAATTAATCTGAAGTTGGTGGTTAGAAATAAAACTAGTTTTACTAACGGGATGATCACCCTACCAGGAGCACTTGCATTTAGGTGAACTGCTTCTTTTGTTTCAACTTGTTTTCAGCAATGCCAGCTCCAAGCTTCTGGAAACATGAACCTATTCCCTTGTGTTTCATAAGAGTAGCCACACTGCACAGACAAGGCCATAATTAGTGTCTGGGACAACCACAGGAGAGAAATATGTACATGAAACCCAACACTTGGTAAATCCTCTGGACTTAAGCCTGGGGGTCTTTGAGGAGCTGTGGGATGATGGATTGCAAGGAATATCTGTGCATCAAATTCTTCACTGCTGTCATTTCTCTCTGATTCCTCAACACATTTTCTGCACGTTGAGCTGCTTTTAAAAATGGAGTCGAGTACTGCCTGCCTCACCCTTTTTATTACCACAGGGACAGATGGATCATTCACTTGTGCATTGCTCAACATTTGAAACCAAAACCCATGTAATTGGAGAATGGGATGTTGGGCTGATCTGTACAAATAGTTGAACTGACTTAACTGTAATTAGTTAAGGAAAACATCACTTGGAAACACAGTGTTTTGGCTGATAGCAATTATGTCTTAACTTGGTAGTTTATGAACCTGAAACAAAGTTTTAAATTGATACGACATCTTACCAACTGAAAGGTAAATTGCTCCAAGTCATAACTGATATAAATGATTGCACCTGTGTTTCCAAAGGAGTTTCTGAAGGATTAACTGAATCAGTTTAATTGTAGATTGTAGTTAAACTGGTGGGATCTGTTTTGTGTAAAACCCGTCCTTGGATCTGGGAGGTTTCATGGTGGATCAGGTGAAGATTTGCACAGCAGCACATGGGGAGAAACATCAGCGACTGGAGCTTCACACATAGATCTGCTTTGCAAGGAGATCAGTGTGTGTCAGCAGAGCACCACTTCTCTTGCAGTTTTTGGAAAGACACAAAGATCTTCCTAAAACCAGATGAAAAATGCTCACAACCATGCGACACAAACTGCTAGTACATTATAGTTAAATTCTGTTGCTTCCAGTTTCCTAAAAACATACCAATGTAGTACCTAATTTTCATCAGGCTCTGGCAGAGCAATTACTGCTTATCTTTGCCATCTGGAAAGATGCTTCTGGATCCAGTTATCCTGTGAAGTGTATGAATTCTGCACTGTGTGCACCAGCTCCTTCTGACAGATGTCTTTCTGTGAGCTTGTCTAGTCTCTATCAGACTTGCGCTGAGCGTGGATCAGTATTAATGATTTTTAGATCCTAGCTTAAGAAAAAGCAGCCAGGGAATGCATTATACTACTCCACTGTCCCCTGACTGAGGCTGTATAGGTTGTGCCATACACATTCTGTGGTGTGGTATAGTTTCCTTGGAAAGATAACAGTATTTCAAAGAAAGCTTCGAGTCAGTGATGTGGAAAAGAAAAACGTCCTCAATGCTCCTGACGTGTATGGGCAGAAACAGTAAGCAAATATTTTAAGGCAGTGGCAGTGAGAGCACAGATCACACAATTTGTAGCATATTTGGAGAGTATAGATCAGATAACATTCCCTTAGGCATCCAGACGGATGGGGTTCAGAACTTCATCTTGAATATTGATGGTAATGGGAACAGCTGTTCACTACCATGTTCAAGTGTAAACAAGGTGTGGTTTAATGGGCACAAAATCATCTGTTTGCAAAGAGCAACCCAACCTTCCCCACCAGATGCACCAGATGCAAGCTCCTAGGGCAGGCTCCAGCTGAACCTGGCCTGTGTACCAGACCTAGACTCACTCTGACCCTGCACCCAGCTCTGTATATGGGAGGACCCAAAATGTGACTCTGTGGGCCTGACTTTCACACCTCAGGCTTGGGCTCTACAGCACTGTCTGTGCACCCAAAGCTGAGTTTGCCATCATCTCAGCTAGCACAAAAAGCAATAATCTCTTTTAAATCATGACGCACAGATCATACACTGATGAGTGCTATCTGGTACCTTTGACAGTCCTCTTGGCAGAGAGCTTAGTGATGGATTCAGCATAAAGATTAACTTCTGTTGAGTCAGGGAAGGAGTAAGTGAGAATCTGGACAGCTCACACTCATTCTGTCTATGGTGCAAGGGTTATGGGGCTTCTGGCCTTTTTTGGTTCCGTTGTTTTGGTGGTTGGTTGGGGTTTTTTTACAGTTAAACAATTTCAATGAGCAGGATTAATTTCACTACAGTAAGTAAAAGACACCATACCCTTATTAGCAGTCTGTTGGCCTGGACTTTCTTCCTAAATTACCATATGACAGGATGAGTGTCAGTTTCTGAGGAGTCAGTAATCGAGGGTGGGAAGCAGTGTGAGGTACTCCCAGTTCACCCTCAGTAAATTCACTGAGCTGTGCACACATTGCACAGACAGAGACTGTTTGTTCAAGAAAGGCATCAGGCTCCAGTAGCTCTCACCACAGAACCAAACTCATTAGGAGCTTGGAAGCCTCAAAGGATAGTCCTTTATCTTCTTCTTACTTTAGCTATGAAACCCACAAGAAGTACAAAACAATCCCTGGCTACGGAACATTGTCAGCATCTGGTGTTTTTAGGGGAAACGTCCTGTGTTTTTCTCCTGTACCTCTGGTGGTACTGCAAAGTTGATAATCTGAAGTATGTTTACCATTGCATGTAACAAGAATTTTAATGACATCCTATTTATATCATAAAAGGCTCTGTGCATGTCTCACCCTTGTGTTTTGATGTAGCTGTCTCTCAAATATCTTCTGATAGACATCTCTGCTAGTCATTGTGAGGCAGTAGGAGTAAAATCTGCTAGGACATTTAACACAATACTGAATATTTTTATTTAACTTGTATTCCTGGCTGTGTAGTACTCCAAACTACACTTCACTAGTCAGGTTTGGAAGGGTTTTTCTTCACCAAGAAAGGGCTGTGCTACTGTGAGATTCTTATAGTTGTCTTTTATCACATGATGTGCTTCAACCCAGAGACCCACACCCACATGTGGAATACAAGCATTTGCAGTCTGCATGGACCAGACAAGATAAAGAATTACTAAAAATATGAGGGAGAATTGGGACAGACGGACATGGGTAAGAGCAGTAAGAAAAAGGGATGCATGGCTGTAAACTCATTCATTCGTCATCTCATGCAGTCCTTCGGCTAATCTCAGTGCTCCCACCATGATTCAGGGTTTAGGAATGAGGATGCAAATGCAGGCAGCCAGTACAGGCCCCTTGTGGCTACAGAGCAGTTGTGTTTTCAAATCATCAAAACAGAGAGGAAAGACCCAGCCCTGCCATTAGTGCTTTGTTCCAGCTTCTGACCCAAGGAGCATGAATGAGACAGGAGATGATTGTTCTCAGCAGATCGCCCCAAAGTGGGAAAGCAGCAGATGAAACAGCTGCACAGATATCCAGGATCCAAAAGATAGTTCCCATCCTAGCAATTTTTAGGAAGGCCACACTTTCTTCTTTCACATTTCAATATTTCGTTCAGTGACATCTCTCAGAGAATGAAATTAATTCTGGTGGATACAGACAATAGTTTAGTTTGCAGGTGCTGTAAATAACTTTCTTTCAGAATAGTGATATATTATGTTTATGCTGAAACTTCCAGGATGAAAGGGATCTCGCTGTGACACAGAGAATGTACTTACAATAGCCATCACACAGAGGAGGAAAGGACAGCTAACCCAATATCACACAAAATCTCTCCATCACAGCTGGGAAGAAAATAGCAGTCTGTTGGTCCTTGGTTCCCAAAACAACAAGAAATATTTTTATAACTGGACATGGCTACCAAGTTTTGTACATCTTTGTGCATTAGTAGCTGGTTTGTATGTAGTCTTTTTTTCAGATGAGTTTGCCTCAATTGATGGAGAAGTTATTACTCTGTATCAGGTGCACTGTACTGTGACATAGTTTCCATTACTTTCATTACTGCCCTTTCCCAGCCTTTCTTTTCACTGCAGTTTGGGGGTTTTTAGTTTTTATAAGAATAAATGTGATCTGCCCTAGGAAGAAAAGACAAAAATTAAACCAAATCTTCACAGTGCAATTAATCTGAATTATCCTATCCAGTATCCAAGAACGATGGTCACTTTAAAGAAAGGTATCTGTCTTTTCCCAACCCTCTTTTTTTTTTAGTTTTCAACTGCAGTTAAGGCTAATGCTCTTTATTTTACATCTCTGTGTAGCCATTTAAAGCTGTGCCAAGTGAGTATATTAAAAAAAATCCTTCTGTTTCACCCTGACAAAAATGACCGTACACAGTGTGGAGTGATACAGAATTTTTTTCTCCGAGCTGACTGGGTCTATCAGTGTGGAAGATCGAACACGCTGGCATTCAGCTCTGTCAAAAGCGAAACTCCATAATGTGCTCTGTTTCAGCAAATACTGATCTCCTTTGTTGCAAGGCTTTCTGTATGCATCATCAGTCACTTGACATTCTGTGTACCCTAGAAACCCAGAAACAGCGGCATCAATGCTTACTTGTTTATATATTTTAGGAAACATAATTTATGGTTTGACTTCAGTCCCATAACTTCACAAATTAACTTTCAAGTGCCTGTTTCATCAGAGAATAACTGGAGACCGGCCAACATGCCCATGGCCTTACCATTTTTATTCCTTAGTCTAGTGACTCAACTCACCCACACCACTAGGACCTCCATGGTACTCATGACCTCCCCAAGGGCTGCTAAAACTATTCATAGCTACCATTCACAGACTGACTGACACAGAGGACCACATTCATGAGACATGGCTAGAGCTAAACCACTTCAGCTGTAGGCTTAATCCAGCAGATGGAGCAGCTGCCTGACACTGTGGAAATAGCCTGTATCTTTGTCCAGGGCAGCATGATCTGGTGGCCTGGTGCACTTCGTAATTATTAACTAAAATGTGGTCATTATTATTTGCTAGCATACACAGGCAGGAGAGAGAGCTCTGCCCCACTGGATTTTGAAAAACTTTTACTGCTTCCTGTGCTTGTGTGCTCCCATTAAAATAGTTTCCAACTTTAGAGTTTGTCATTAGGCTCTTAGAGCTGGCAAGGCAAATGGTGATCTCTGCTGTAAATCTAGAATGTCATCTGACACTGGCTTGACTGATGGAAACTGATCTGAGATAGAGCCCAGTGACAGGCTTAAGAGAAACCTGCTCATGCTCTATAATTATCAGTGACTGTAGTCAAAGGGAGCCTGATGCACCTTGTGGAGTTAAGGACCCCCAAGTAGTAGTGACAAGACATGTGGATGCCTTCCGTATAAGCTGTTCCACATCATCCCATGGGAATGGGAACACAAGGCAAAGCCAGCATTCCCAAAGTTTTATGTACTGCTACTACATTTCCCCTACTCCATCCTGGAACACTTTTCAGCCTTACCTACTTTTTCTGTCAACCTCCTTAGATGGTGTCATATTCTGTCAACTGGGTAAAGTGCAGATACATTTATTTCGATCTTGACATTGTGACATGTGCTTTAGAGATAATGACAATTTCAGACAAACCACGGCATGACAGGCCCTCATTCTCATGCTGTTTAAATGTGTACTTCTTTAGGAAACCAAAGAGGAGTAGATAATGATGCCATCTGTACCCTGACTACGAATCTGGGCCTGTGAATGCAAAAACTGTAGCTGTCCTGATTGTGGGAGCTATCCTTTGTCATGTCAGTGCTCCGGGTAGCGGGACTGCATCCTCACACAGAGCAGGGCGATATCTTTGCATCCTCTCAAGCCCTGCTCAAGAAGCCCAAGCAGAGCTCATGGGGCAGTTCAGGTACTACAAAGGCAGCATGCTGCCTTTCTCCACAGAGGGAAACTTGACTACCCACTAAGATCTTGCCCACTTGTGCTGTTTAAAGCTGTTCCATAGACATGGAGGGTTGCTACCAGGGCAATAAAACCTTGCAGAGAGGAAAAATTGCTCATTGCTTTTCTTCTTTATGACATTTTAGAACAGGCAGAAGTCCTTGGAGTGGTCTCTATCTCTCAGTTTGGCATATTTCGCCAGCAGAACCAAGGAAAGCTCTACCAATAAAATCATTCTGTTGTGGCATCTGTTCTACAAGCACTTGCCAGCACATTTATACCTCTACCAAACATAAAGGTCATGGAGACCATGGATTAGTTTTCAATTACAAGTGACTTGTTGTAAATCTCCTCCTAACCTGGAAACTACTTCTGGAAAAATCCTGGACCCATTTCCCCCTTGTTTTCTTGCCATGGGTTAGTGAACACTGTGGGCTTGGTTGATCCTCTGCCCACAGTATCCTTGCAGGGTTCAGGCTAATGTCAGAAATGAGAGCACTTCCTGGGCTGCTTCTGCTCTTTCCAGGCTTGAACTTGAGATTTCCAGTGTATCTGGAAGTGATGCCCATTTTCTCCAGCAAGAGCAGAGCTCTGCTTCCAGAGGCAATGTGGCCCTTTGTGATTAATTCTTTGGTTAAAGCCTTGGTGCCTTTGATTTAGATTTTTTACTTCTAAGACGTCTTCTCATGTTGCAATATTAAATATCTAAACCCCTCAGGGATTAATTAGCAATAAGTGATACAGGATGTGGTCTGAAAGCTGGAAAAGAGAACTATATTGACAATATGCAGAGACCATGTTTGAGACAAGAGCCTGGTGTTTGATGGAGCTCTGGCTCCTACTTGGAGGATTCCAAGTAGAAATTCCTGAACATCAGGATAAATTCTTCTTAAAATACATCCTCCTTTCTGATTTTCTGTAGTGTAGCTGTACCTTGTCTTGACTGGCCATAATAGAGAATCTACTTTAAATCCTGATTTTCAAATCTCTTTAGTCATCATATAATAACATCTTAGAAAAGCAAAACTGAAGGCTATATTCAAAACAACTATTGTGCTTTGTCTGTTTAGCTCCTGTTGTTTTGGTAATTGCAAAAAACAAATTCATAGTAGATTTAATTTCTTGATTTTCTAATTAGCTACCTTCCTTACACTTGGCAAAAGGAATATATCCCTTGTGGTTATATCAGCAGTATTCTAAAAGCTCTAGTATATTTCTCTCTGACACTCTAAAAGCTAAGCTTTAGTATGATCTCAGTACAAGCAGCACTAAAATCCCGTCTCTGCATTTTTTCTCAAGTATTGTCTAAGATGCAGAGTCAAGTTAAATCCAGTGGACTGGGCCTCCCAGGGGGAGCCTGTCCTGCCTCTTCACATCTTTATTCACTTTTTTGACCAGCCAAGGTGCCAATTAGTGCCAGCTGCCAATTGATGTTATGGAAGCTTACCCAACCAGAACCAAATGGAGGCTAAACTGCCATGAGGTGACACAGATAGCTTCAGTGAGCCAAGCAGCTCCTGGAAATGTGGTGTTAACCAGGCACGCATGTGTCTCCCAGCCTTTCTGTGTGGGTTCCCTCTTAACACAGCTCCTCTTTTTGACTTCTGTCAACTTAAGAAACCTGACAAATACAGCCAAGCTGTAAAAATATCAACTGTTTGAAGAGTTTTCTTAAGGCAATAACAATGGCAAATGTCTCCCCTTCTCCCAAGTGATGCTCACACTATTAAAATTAGCCTCTTGGAGGTGCAGAGCATTTGTGCCCAAGAGAAACAGTGAAACCCTTCCCAAGCTGACAAGCCGTGACAAGTTCTAGCTGACATTTTATATTGCTGTTTCTCTGTCCCTGTGCAGAAATAAAGGGTAAGCAGATACCTAGTGGATATTCCTGGGAAGTGAGCCTGTCAAGCTGCACAGGAGCTGCTTCAGAGAAGTTTGAGTGACTACAGCTGATTGATGCCATTTCCTACCCAGGTTGTGGCCTGTCAAGGTGAGCTGACTCATTGCAAGAGCAGGATGGTTAATTCTTTTGGAATGAGAAACAGGCCTACAGATTTTCCCCCAGGATGAATGAAAGCTCTACAGTGTATACACAGATGTTTAGGATGAACTAATTTCCAGCCTGGTTTTATTATCTCTTAGCAGACCTTGACACGCATCTGCCTGTGCAGTGAATTGTTGTTTTTCACTGGTGAGTAGGCATTTCTGAGACACTGATCCTTGCCAGCTGAGATGACTGTGCTTACCCTGACATGTCTTGTCCTTTCTTCTGGGGAGTATGTATCATTTTAATTCTGATTTATTTATTTTTGGTTTAACATAAAGAAGATGAAACACTTCAACTTAGTATAAAGGGTTTCCATAGTAGAAATCGCAGACAGTTTGGCTGGATATTTTTGTTGTTGGGGGTTTTTTGGGGTTGGGTTTTGGTTGTTTTGGGGGGTTTTTTGGTACAAACCAAGCAGTGAACTCTAGCTCTAGAAACACCAGGTTATAGAAAGCAGAAAGGCACATGGAAAAGTTCATTGGCTTAAATTCTGCAATGACTTAATTCTGACATGGTTCTACTGGCTTTTCTGGAGCTCTCCCGCTAGGGCAGAATTTCTGATCACCCAAGACTTCTTCCATTCTAAGCAGAGGGTAGAAATGTTACACAAAAGAACAGTGAAAGCCAGGAGCTGGGGTGGACTGTTTTTATGGTGCCATGTATCTCTAGGAGCTTTACGGCTATATTTATAAGCAACCATCTATGTCAAGAGCCATTTTGTCTGTGACTTGAACCCAAAACTTCCAAGGAGAAGAGCAAATTCCAGGCTGATACTCTTTTGTCTGTGCAGCAGGCTCAGATCAGACTGCGCTGTCTGTGAATAGGCTGAAGAAAAATCTATAGGGTAGAAAACAGAATGGTTATTAAAAGCCTTGGCAGGGGTCTACAAGTCTTGCACAGCTCAGGAAGCTGTTGAGAGAAGAGTGAGGACACTCAAGCATGGGGCTTTTCTCCTGAGATAAGGTGTAAGGCAGGAGTGAGAGACAGCCATTCACTCGTGGAAGAGCTCTAAAGAGGAGGTGAACATGCTTACTGCAACAGATCAAGAGAGGCTGAAGGAGCAGTAAGGCGAAACTTGGTGAGAAGTGATCATGAGGGAAAATCTGATGCTTGGTGATGCCTCACCAGTTAAGTCTTTGCTGGGCAGCTGCTTGTGGTTGTTCATGATGATGCAGATCCCTCAGCTGGGGAGAAAAGCCCCTGCTGCTGGATTTCACAGCAATGGATGCTGTGCTTGTGGTGCCTGTCCTTAGACTTTGTGTTTTTGGAAAGAGTTGAGACTTGGCCAGCAGGCTGAACTTCTTGCTGTGTTAGGGCCTGATGGATGGAGAGAAGCTGAGGTAAGTGCTGGGCAGACATAAGCTGTGCCCTCTCCAGTTTACCTGCAGGTAAACTTTTATTAGATTTGATTAAGAGGTATTCCTCTCTTGTATGATGAGCAGCAAATTTCTGAGTCCAAAGTCCTCTGTTAGTGTGTTCAAAATACAGACCAACAGAAGTCTCAGAAAAAATGTCATCTTCCTTAAAATATGGCCGAAGTTAATGCAGGTGCTGTTCTGAATGTATGATAGCAAACACACCCTTAATCAAACAAATTGAAAGGAATCTCTTGGTTTAGGAGGAAAATATTGATGGAAAGCAGCTAAGGTGAACATACAGAAGCACACCCTGTTTCCAAAAGGAAAACATTTTAAGTCTACTGCTGATTTTGAAGAATGCATTATCCAGATTGTTAGCATTACAGGGAAGTAGTCGTCTTCAGATATACTTGCACATGCTACCAAGTTTGAAATTACTTTTCCTTGATACAAATGTGTCTATATGTAGGCCTAGCTATAATCTGCTTCTTTAAAATCTCTATTGCCCTATAGTAAGATGAAAATTAGGTAAGTGAGTCTGGCTTTACAGTTTGAGCAAAGGTTCTTCCTGAATTCCTTATGATATAATGAACTATTAAAGTACCTGGATCAGTTTTGCTGAACTAGTAAGTTGTGAAATATCTTCATTTTATTGTGCTGCCTTAGTAACATCTTGCTCCTGTGTGAAACTCAAAGATGCTTTAATTTTCTGGGGTACCTTAAAGAGATACAGGCAGAGCAGATGGTAAAATGTTTGTGTGCTTGACAGTGTCATCAACACTCTTAAGAATGGTTGAATATCTGATACTCTATTAGGGTCTATGAGAAATGACTCTCTGAGTAAATCTTAAATATGTTACTTTTGCATGAATAAACCAAAATACATCATAACGTTTTGAGATGTCCAAAGGCCAAGCAATAATAGCTATCATTTACTTTCTGCTCTAGATTCCTTTTCCAAAAGCCTTTGTTATACAAATTCCTTTGCAAGTACTTACAAAATTTGCTGATAAGGAAGGGCAGCTGGTTTGAGTCCTCCTGACCACTTCTTACTTCTTTTTCTTATCTTTGCAATACTGTGTGGCCAAGTGAAAATCTTGACTCCTGGTGGAAAGAAAAGCATGTTTGTTTGGTTTTTCCCTTCAGGTTAGGTTTCTAGTTTGATCAGTTATGGTGACACTTGAATGTGGTTGCATATAATTAAAATTCTGTGTGTGTTTTTGTTTTGTTTGGGTTTTGTATTTATTTTATTGGCCATGGCTTGGCTACACTGGCTCAGCAGCTTTGTAGCAGGACCCTGAGAGCAACTGACACTGAGAAGAGGAAGAAAGAAATCATGAAATTTGCAGTGTACCAAGCTGCATGTGTTGTTAGCATTCTGCAGCGTCTTTCTCCAGAATAAGGTAGCATCCAGAAAGCCTTTCCCAGGATTGGCTGACAATGTGAGAATGCAGAGTGGTCTAACCTGCCCAGCACAGTGCAGTGATCCTGGAAACAGGTCAGGAATGATGATCATGAAATCACTGTGATTACTGCCTTCGTTAATGAGGCAGTCTCTTGAGCAGGATCTAATACTTCAGGACTTAGACTAGCTTGAAGTCAAGACTGCATAGAAAGCCTAGGGGTGCAGAAATCTCCCTTGAATATGTAGCAACACTGAAAAGATTTGATATTTTTTGTTAGGTTAGTCCTGAGAAAAGAAGTAGTACTACAGCTGAGTTAGTTATGAGGATCTTTGCAAGCAGTAGTGAGAGGCCAGAACATGCCATAGTCCATAAAAATACATTTAATGAAAATTATTATAGGCCTATTTAAGAATTCTAAAGTTATTTATTGGAATAGGTTGGAGTGGAGCATTTTTCCAGGTAAAAAGAAGATAACTGTCACTGAAAAAGAAGGTGAAAAAGCTTCTCTTGAGAGTAACTGAATAAAAATTGTCCAAGATCTAGATCTCAGCATAAGAGTTGCTGTTGAAATGGTGTGTCAGACTGTAGTACAAGCAAATGCAAGAAGCCTTCTTGCTCATTAGCTTTTAATGCTCTCCTCTGACACTGGTTTGTAGGCGTGGTGTTTTACTTATTTATGCCCAAGGTGATGTATGTGAATGAGAGGTGGCAGCAGCTGCTGAGTAATGGATGAAACACCCAAATTCTGCTGGTGGCAATTTCCACAGCATGGGGAGTTGCGCTGAGGGCTTGCTGCTCCCCTGGCTGAGCACTTTGCTATTGCTTCCCTGGCAATGGCAAGAAACTTCCAGCAAGTCCTGAGGTGTCTCGGTGAGGAATATCTTTCTGCAGAGTGTACCTTGACATCTTACATCACAGTCTGTTTCATTTTCTAGCTGATTGCTAATGAAGAGTCAAACTAGCACTGGTCTGCAAGAATAGCAATCTCCCCTTTCCACTACCTTTTGCAGAGGTTTCAAAGTGCATCCTTAAAGCCTTTATGCACAATTTCAAATGAATAAGCTTTGCTAAGAAAGACAGCAGAAATGTTTTAATTAGAGTAACCTAATAGGCTGGCTGAGCTCTGAATACAACAGTGGCAGGAGATCACTGAAAAGCTTCTACCCTTATCTGGCCTTAATCATATATCTTGGTTTCCAGGGCACTTGAAGTCTTTATTTCGAATGTTTCGCAGATTACACTGACTAATATGAGAACAGGGTCATTAGTGTAATAAATCTCAGGTAAGTGTAGAAGTAGCCTTAGGAAACCTTTCTATATTTGGCCTCTAATAGTTGTTGTCGTACAAGTCTATAAAAAATAAGTGGTGGCATCTAGTGTAGGGTACTGGTACACACGTGTCAAATGCTAATGCTGCCATTTTTTCCAGCAAAATGAGGCCAGGCAGTCTTAGCTTTGGCAATGTGGCTCTATACCATGCCTTTCTTGCCCTGGAGGAAGCCAAGCTCTTCCTTGCTGAGCACCTGTCCATAGAAGACAGATAACACTAAAGGTCTGATTACAGTTCAGTGACTTGTTCACACACTCTTGGATTTTTCTCTCCACTACCTGAGGAACTTGAATCTATAGCAGAGCTGACAAAATAGGTATTTATAGCCTCATTTGTAGGAGGGACGGGAGTTGATTGAGCTACAACAGCCTGGTTAAAAACATCTGACCATCCCACAAGCTGTGGTCAAGGGCTCACTCTGCTTCCTGTTTTAGCCAGGCAGGGCTTGACCTCAGTGGGACTTCATTTGCCTCACACATCTGATGACCCCTGGGCTTGCAGTGTGTGTGGGAGGGCTGCTGGCTGGCTCCTCTGTGTTTTGCTCTTCAGTCCTGAGGGCTTATCTCAACGTTCACTCTGGATAGGAGGGTCTGGAAAACATGTGACGAGGAGGAAGAGGATCCAGACGATGGTAAGACTATCAAAGGTGCAAACCAGTGACATTTTGCAGTAAACCAGCTGCCCTCTATCTGCAGCTGCTGTGCTAGGCAGATTGGTAGGGAAGGGATTTTAATTCTTACCTGCCTAACCCCAAACTGCTGGGGATATCCCACAGTACAGCAGTGATGGAGAAACAGTTACCCTGCCTCAAGTAAAAGTGATCAAATAATGCCCAAGGATGTTTGAAAGCACCCCAACAAGATTATTTAGCAGGCCTGCCTTTGGGCAGTGTGATTAAACTGCATCCTAATGAGTTTGTTGTTAATTTCACACTAGCTTGCTCTGTTGCTGTAAACTGATGGAGATATCTCTGCTGGCTCCCTTGCTCTGGCACACAAAGGCTTCTCTGTGTACATGTATGCAACAGTGTCACTATTTTCTTCCTTTTTTTTCAGTCCTTCACTCCCAAATGATTCTGGACAGATTGTTTTTCCCTCTGTATAGCTTTGTAAGGATAATAAAGTAGCAGAAGCAGCAGGGGACTGTGAGAATTAGCACTCTGTTCCTAGCTTTAGGATTAGTGACCAGATGCATGAGAGGGACCGACTCAGGGAGCGCTGTTCCCCCTGCAGTCCTGACATGGGTCCTGCTCTTAGGCTGGGACACAGCTCTGCTTTGCTTAAAAACCAGAATGGCTAAAGAAAGCTGAAAAGGGGTGAAAGGGGCAGTGCTAAATTGTGCATGTGTACCCCGGGTAATCTCAGAGGCACAAAGTCCAACACATTGATCCTACGACACAACAGCTACCTGTTTATGACTCTGTATGTGTCACCTTTCCCATTACTTTTCACATACCTGGGGAAGTCTCAGTTCATCTCTGGCCAGTGGGTTTGACAGCAGCTTCTCCCTTTTTTTGGCTCTCTGGCATGTGCCCAGTGCCTGAGGGGGATGAAGGCAGTGGGGGTAGATCCTGTAGAGTGTAGCAGCACCACAGGGGTGCAGGGGCGTTCAGCACTATGGCAGAAGGGAGGGAGGTTGGAAAGCCTTTCTGTAGGACAAGGTGTAAAGGATGGCATCAAAGGGGCTGGGGAAAGTAGCCATTTTCTGCAGACCCGTGGTGGCACCCCCCTGACCTGCATAGCACTGCTGGGCAGGCAGTTTTGATACCGCAAAGTCATCTTCTGTGAACGGGAAATGGGGCATAGGGTTTCCCTTCTGGGAAGGGAAATTAGGGAGTTGTCTGAGAAAATTGGCTTCCTTCTACGTTAAGTTTTAGCATGAATGAGGAAGGTAAATTATGTTTAACCTGGAATGAAACATTTGGTGCTGGAAATACCAGCTTCCTCAGACCATCCAGAGGCTTTTATTTGGTTGCAAAGATGTGTCTTTCCTATGTACTCTGTCTGAAATTTCCTATTGAATTTTTGACAGCTTTTAGAGCATCACAGACCCACTCTCTTCCCCCTTGCTGTGGAAAATTAGGCTTCAGTGTCTTCTGATCAAGACAAAACTAGTTAAAAGGTATAGGGAGTAAAGCCTGCTTTCTAGTCACTCTCTTGCATGCTGGATTTACTTTTCAAAATGTCTGTCTTTAGTTACTGCTCATCCTTCCTGTAGAGAAGGTGGCCGACCACTGGCCCTGGCAGGACAGGTTGCTGTGCTCCAGAGAAGGAAGCTGGCTGCTCACAGATACCTGGCTCACACTAATAGGGCTGCTAGCAAACATTTAGCAAAAAAAAAAAAAAAAAATCTTTAAACAAATATTTAGCAAGTGTGCAGAGCTACTAGTGAGAGGAAGGGCATTTCTGAAGCAGTTTAAGCAATTCTGATCCTTTACAAGGTAGTGGTGGTAAGGGCTGGGGATGTATTCCAGCTCCACTGTTACAAAGTATTGTTTTCATCATCGCACGTTTTTCAGCGATATCCCACCACGTGTGGCTTCCCTCGTCCTTTAAAATTTTCCTGCTCACCTTTAACCCACAGCAAAAGTGCTGATTCAGCATATAGCACGTGCTGTGGTGTACCTTGCCCCCTTAAACTGAATCAGAGAGCATGAAGAGCAGTTTGGCTTGCTTTACCTTCTTAATCTTTCCAAATAATAATTTTGATTTCATCTGGCTTTCCTGCTTACCCAAAACATTGGCTTTTAACCGTAAATTAAATTAAAGGGGAATCCTGCTTCTGCGTAAAAAGCTAGTTTTAATTGTATTAAACATGACTGGGTTTTTTATATTTTTGTACTTATTTTTTGGCTTTTGTATTTATTTTTGCTTCTACCTGCCTACTTCAGCTTTCAGGAGGGAACTAGACCACTTGTCCAGCAAGCAGTTGTCTCCAAAGCCCAACTGCAGGCTTATCATGAGGCATTTTTGAGGGACTTTCCCACATGGACTCCTTCGAAGCCTGCCCGTGCTGTTCCTCCCCAGTCTCATCTGTTTCACTGCAGAGTTTACTTTTTATCTTTAGTATAAATGGTCATTGTTCAACAGTAGAAAATAATCAGGCCAGAAAACCTGGCTTTGTTCCATCAAGTCTGGTGCTTTTTTTATCCTGCTTGGGAATGAGGGGGGAGGAAAAACCAATCCCTCTGTGTTCCAAATGGCTTTGTGTTCCAATGGCTCTTTCAACATCTGTGGTGGTTTTTTTGCCTTATGGATGCTGATAGTTGCTGCTGAAGGAGAAAAACATCTTATCAGTGCCTCTCAGGGCTGTTCTGAGGGGAAGACGAGGCCAACCATGCTGGCAGCTGCTTGTGCGCAAAGGTACAAAAACCTGCTGCAGCACTGTACATGTGCCACAACACAAAGGATGGCTAGTTTTTCCCTTTGGGTAAAACAGAGAAATGCTACTTCTCAAGTGAAGGGGAGGAGCTATGGCTTAGGGGAAGGGTGATACTTTCAAAAAAACAAACAAAAGCAAATGCACTCTTTTTTCCCTCCCTCTATCTGATTTGCTAATAATGCAGCTTCTCCAAAGCTGTAAACAATATTTGAAAGTCTTCCAGCCTCTTAGCTTGAAAATGTCAAGAAAAAAGTAAAAGGGGACAGTTTGGCAGAAGTGCTATGGAGCTCTTCCTTTACTTTTGGAAAGAAGTTCAGGCAGCCCCAGGGACACTCATGTTATAGTTATTAGTCACCCCGTGTGCTCAGTCTTTCAGAGGCTCTGTTTACTCTTGGTAAGAAAGGGGAAAGTCCAGCAACAGTAAATCTGGAAACATGAACACATGCTTTCCTATTTGCTTGGGGTTTTATTCCTGGATTTAGCTCTTTTCTGATGATATAAAAATTAGAATTAAGTGCTCTGCATAGTTAATATGCTATTGTTTACTGCCAGATAAGACTTTATTTAACAAAGATCTTATTTTCTTCCTCCTTGTCCCTACATGTATTTAACCTTTCTCTAGTTTTTAAGTGCCTAGGGTTGCTTTTTAACAGGTCTGACTATCAGCATTTAGAACAGGCTCAGGCCATAAAAGAAACACAGGAATTAGCAGTTGTTCTCATTGAAATTAGCTGCTACTTTTTCAAGTGTTGTGTTTCCTTTCTTTATTTAAAATTTAAACATTTGTTTGTAATGTCCCTGTTTAATTACCTGAACTACACAGATATCTGAAGGTGTGATATTCCTCCCAGTGGAACAAAAACTAATGCAAGCAATGCAGGTACTGATGCCTCCCAGGGCTAGTCCTCTGCTGAGGGTTACTGGAGAGACTACAGCTAAAAGCCCTCTGAAAAGGAGCCAAGAGGCTGACGTTGTAACTTCAGTGTCATGTCCAAGAGGAAGGGGCTGAGAGGATTAATCTGTCTTTAAAATAGAGAATATCAGTATTTTTAGAGAATCTGGCTTTTAAGTTACATCTGTTTTGCTCATAAACTGACTCTGGTCTGATATTGCAGAAGCTTGACTGTTAATTTTCCTGCAAAGCAACTCTGAATCTCTTCACCTGGTAAGGTTTTTAAAGCATTGCTGTGTTTGAACATATAGTTCATGTCTGAAAGATCCAAGCTGAAGTTGTTTTGCAGGCTGGATGAGTTTGACTATTCTGAAGGTCCAGAAGATGGGGTAAACAGGTGTCAGACTTGTATCGCCCTGATCCAGGATTTTCAGTAGCAGTAAGAAGTTAACGGCAAAATGTGAAAGTTCAGACCTTCCAAATGCTTGTTTTAGTAATTAATTGATACTGTGTGGAAAATGCACACTGAGCATTGCAGCTGCTCTGTTTTGGTTTATTCTGTGGAACTGAGCTCATCCAGTTGGCAGGGAGAATGCCTTTTAGTGCAGTCCTTCACATGTACTTTGTAAGATATTAGCAGATGAATGTCCAAATGAAGAGGAGGTAAAAATCAAGACCAGACCCTCATATGTCTCATTAGTCATGAGAGTAAATAAATTTAATTGAGGGGTTAGAGTGGGACAAAAACAATAAATGAACACTAATGTTAACCTAATTTTTATGTGGTTGTTACTGAAAACTATGTGATCTTGCTATGTAAGACTTTTTTCAGATCCTGAAATTCTTCCACTTAAAAACATTAGGAAATGCTGACCTAGCTTGTATCTATGAATAGTCTTCTTGGTAAGCATTCCAACTTGTGAGCAAAGGCTTTGAAATCTTCCCCCGCTTGTAATGGAGCTGAATGGGTTCAGCAGTAAATATGCAACAAGTGTACGGCCCGTTTCTGCTCTTTGTTCCCCCGGGGAGTCATTTAAACGAAACAAATTCAATGCACGCTAATAAAGTGGGTAGGTAGCTATTGCAGCTTAATAGCTTGTGCTCAAACCATTTTCCTTGGCAAGGAGCTTAAGGAATATTTCCAGCAAGGTCATGATATCTTCATCATGGACTGTTATCAGGAGTTGCATTTCCTGGTGTCAAGTCCCAGTGCTGAAGATACACCGCCCTTTGGAGCCTGGGACTGCTCAGGAGACACAGAGTTAAACACACAGCATTTCTGCTGCTCCCCACAGCCCATTGTTATTGCTGCAGCCTTCTCCACTTGCATTCAAAATGTTTTCCGAACAGAATATTTATTGGAAATTTTTCTGCTTGCTTTGCATTTTTTTTTTTAAATTATAACTTGCAATTGCTTGCATCTAGCTAGACAATTTTTCAGCAATGCTACCTCCTTTCTTCATTTTCATTTTAGTGAGGACTAGGGTACAAACGTTCTGCTCGCGCTTCCTCCTGAATCTGGTGCTCCATGTCCAATGCAGATACCTGAATAACACATACGAGTGTTGAGCAAATTTGCTTAGCTAAAAGAATGATGAGAACGTGTTCCTTTGGGTCATGTCCTGTCCTCTGCAACTTGCCCAGTTCTGCTGTAGGAAACCAGATGAGCAATGGAATGGAGGAGGAGGTAATGCAGGAAGGTCTAAAAACTGTTCCTCACTGTCTGTAGGTAAAATAAGTGGGGACAGATTCGGGGAAAAAATTATAATCACAGTACTTGCATTGTATTCATATACCTTGAGCCATGAGACTGTTGAACACTCCTGTGCGGAAGAGGACCTGGGCCATAATTTGGCCTGACCTCACGCCAGTGCTGCTGCAGCTGATCTGGGCAGTGCCCCCAGCCTAGCAGTGCCACCTCCCCTGCACAGTTCAGGCACTCCTTGGTTGAGGCTCCTTGTGCAGGCAGGAGGTGGGGACAGCAACTGTCTGAGCCAGAAATGCTGCTGGGATTGACTTGGTGAGCTGTGCTCTGAAGTTCCCCTACTCACCCCCTGTGCAGATCTTATGCTGAGTAAGTGTAAATAGTGTGAACCTCCTAAAAAAAGGGACAAAGTCATCCCTCATCTGCAAATGCATGACTGTGTGTTACCTTTTTGGTCTTCTAGTGATCTTTGGCAAGTGGTGACATAAACTAGAAATACATGCTGTGGACTGAGGAGCTGATAGTACCTTACCTTCCAAAGGGTTTGTATTCATAGCTTGGCATCTCTGAGGTTTGTCCTTCCTTTGATGGTCCTCCATCATCTACTAAGATGGGAGTCTTCATGGCACCATTCTTTGTGGTCAGAACATTCTTGTGGGTCTGCTTAGGGCATCTCTACCTGTTTGGACCCTTCCTCTGATGGTATAGGTATAATTAGCGTATTGAAATTATCTGAAGGAGTTCCTAACTACTAGAGGTTGAAAAGGAGGTAGATGATGTGACAATATATGCCTCTTGCTTAGGGAAACTATAATGCTGAAAATTTGCTTAGTGTCCTTTAGCTGATGCTGTCTGTTTAGTTCTGCACAATTTTCTTTCTAGCTCAGTGTGAATGCATGCCCCTCCTCTAGAAGATTGATTATCTAGAAATCATGCCTGAAAGACTTTTTTAATTTAGCTTCAACATCTAAAGGGAACTCAAGTTCAGATGCACAATATGATTAAGTGCGGTCTAGTTTCAATCAGAACCTGTTATTCTTGGCAGACAAACTCCAAATTGAAAAGGAGCAGGGCATTTCTGATGAGCAGAAGACTAATTGAAAATTTGGAACATAGTTATTTAGTATCCTGGGTCAAAGTCAGTCAAAGGCTGAGCTGAATAAAAAGATCTTGAAACACATTTAGAATATATTTTAATGTTTAATTGCTTATTTCAGAAAGCTTCTAAAAATTGCTTAAGCTTTAGGAAATCAAACCAGTATAAAACCAGGATTTCTCCATTACTTTGCTCTTATTTTTTGTTAGGAAATAAACATTTACATCTGCAAGTTTGGGCACTGAGGTCAAGCTGACAGGCCTGTAGTTCCCCAGATCCTCCTTCCAGCCCTTCTTGTGGATGGAAAATAATTAGCAATAATTGTGCCTCCGATTAACCTCGTTGGCTATGATTCTGAGCCTGTGCAAGGCGAAGCCCAAACATTATTGCATGGCCAATGCTGCTAGTAGTAACTTGTTCGAATCTGTAGACAGGGGTGGCTATTATTTATAACAGTTTCTATAGCTGAACTCTCAAGAGTTACATTTTTTTGCCTCTCAGAACAACAGTACCTAAAATGTTGCGCGTCAAGCTCTGCTTTGGAGGTTGGATTTTTGTGCCCTACCTTTTAGGGAAGATCACTGATTTCAGGAGTTCTGCACAGTCCTCGCAGCACTTGAAAACCCAGCCATTGCCATCAATGCTCACACGTGGATGCAGGGCCTGATTTTTTAGCCAGGTAACTCCAATGTCTGCATCACATCTTACAGCATAATTCCCATCAGCTCGATAGATTTGGTGCATTCTGGTTCTCTCCAGGAAAACACCCAGCTCTCGGAGCCTCTCCCCAGAGCCATCACGTTCATAGTTAATGGTCTTTGGCCACCTGAGAGCTATGACAAGAGTTTTCTACTCTTTCCACTCCCTGTAGGTAGCAAAGTGCTACCCCTGGGATGGCTATCCATAAAAAGGGCTGTTTTTCCATCAGTGGGTGTACTGTGGTCCCTTTGTGGAGAACCTGATTTCACTGAACTGTAGAGGAACAGGAAGCAGTGGTGGGGTGTGGATCTGGGTGCTGCACCCTTCAGTGTGCTGACGCTGAGACCACGCGTGGTCTGGAGTGAGCAAGGAAGAAACAGGGATGGGTGCCCATGGTCTCAGCAGAGAAAAATGCTGCAGAGGTCTGTAGCACCTCCCACAAATTGCTGCAGTTGTCAGGACTCGCTGCTGTTGTGAAGCCTGCTGCTTGGTGGTCCTCTGTCCTGTTAAAGCAGGCATCAATGGGCTGCCTATTCCATCCTCATAAAGGAAGCCTGTTTTGCAGAGGACATGATGCAAAGAGCCTGCAAGCTTGAAATACCTGGATGTTTTCCAATTTCTATTCCCAGAAGTCTTGTTCTAGCAAATGCTGTTGAATGTGCACACAGTACAAGGGGGTGCAGGGAGAGGCTCAGCAAGAGTTGGGATCATACAAAACATCATCAGTCTTGGAGTGTCACAATTAAATAGTCTGCACTAAATGTTTTTAAGTCAAGCTGGAGTGATTCATTGTTTGCGGAATCCCATTACCTGACAAAGGCTCCAACCTGACTCAAATATATGATCAGCTACACTTCTGCATTTAGGGGCTTATATGCCAGTCTTGCTCTAGTCTTGCATTTGGTTTTCAGGAATATTCAACTCATGTGAGAGCCACTGGCAAAAATCTAGATGTTGGGAGAATCCTCACCCACTCCAGCAGATGGATAGTCTTCATTTGTCGGTCTAGCACAAGGGAAAATGAACAAAACTTTTCCCCTTTCTCAAACACCCAAAATTTCTGCTTCCACTGTTCACAGCAGTTGCTAGTCCTTAAATTGTCCAAGATTATAATTGTTTCCTGTTTATTTAGGTTTAGACATTCATAGACCCAGTTTGAAAAAATTACTATATCAGGGCCAAGTAATGAAGTTTGCTAAGGGAAGTCTTGCGGTCCAAGAAGAAGCTGGAAAAAAGTTTCCCTCTGCTTTCACCAGCTGGGGGTGAACTATTGACAAGTACAACAGAGCCAGGCTCTCTCCAGCCTCAGTTAATCTCTTTAAACCTTGGCATGCAGAGATAGGCTCCTTACCCATATGCTCCTGGGAACGTGGGAACAAAAGCAAATGCAAGGCACACCTGAGGAGGAATTAAAGAATCACCTTGAAAAATAGGCAAATTGGAAAAAATAAACCATAGCAATATAAATGAGCAAAGGAAGAAGAGCGCAAGTGTATTAGTCATGTTTTAACTGCTCTCAGAACCCAGTATGCTTAACACTCTGGAACAGAAACCCCAGCATTTCAGTTCTGAGCATTAGCAATTTAAAAAGAAATGGAGTGAGATGTCCTGAGAATGAAATCGTGTATATCTATTCATATGGTCAAACAAGTGGTTTTCCTGTTCACAGCGCCTCCTTCGTACTTTATTGTGTTCAGAGCTCCTAGGCAAATTCTTTTCTAGAACAGTGGAAAGTTTTGCCTGGGTTTCAAGAAAGCTTATTTCATAGTGCATGACCTGAGTGTGCCAACATGTTTTTAATTTACAAAAACTTTTGAGTGAATAAACTTGAGAGCTGAACAAGAGCTCTCAGGCTTGAATATTTTCTTGGTCCACAGAAGCCATACATCAGAGGTGAAGACACCTAGAGAACCACTCTATCCAGCAAAGTCACAGGTGTCCATCAACAATTGGGCTCCCATCTTGAAATCGTTTTCATTTCTCTGTCAACAAAATCTGTAATTTTTCATGTCGTCTCTTTGCCACTTCTCATCTTCTCAACTCCCTTTCTCCCCATTATGCAGCAAACATAAAGGAAATAGCCAAAGTGGGATTGTGTGTTTTGCGTTTAATAGATGCCGTGATCTGACCACAATCCCCCAGTGACTGTTCATTGTTCTTATTCCTTTGGCATATTGGCTGTGCCAAAAAACATCGTACTCTGTCTGCTATCAAAGGACATTTCCCCCTCCCTTTCCTTCCTCCCACCAGCTTTCTTTTTCACTCATTCCTTCATTATGCACTGGTAGCATTTCAGCTTTCAGGAGACTTTGGCGCAATTTCTGGGCATCCACTTTGATGAGCTCGTTCTTTGCACCCCGTTCTGATTTGGAGGCATCAGATGCCTTGTGCATGATGTGCTGGGGCTTTTGTGTGGTAGTCTTTTCTAAATCAATGTCTGTGTGCATTAATTGCAGGCACAGGGTTAATGCTGTGGGATCAAATGTGACCTGTAATTTTGCTCAGTGTTGCTTATCTCACAGCCTGCAATTCTAATCAAGCAGGTTTACTGCCTTTACTATGCTTCCCGTGAGGTGTTGTTTGCAATGATATTTTGATGATGGAGAAAATTACATACTGGGAAAAACCTTTATTAATTATAAATACACAGCTGAAATTAAATGGTACTGCATGAACAGCAGTTACTATATGAAAATGACCAATGATGTTTTAAACTGAAGTGACATTTCCAACTATTTTCTTTGAAATTAATGCCTAGTTTATTTAGTTATTTCACTAAGAATATGTGGAAGAATGTATTTCTATGAGTTTTAAAAGTACTTTTAAGGAGTAGATTAAGATGTTATTTAAAAAGGGGCCAGAGTGATTGCCAAGCCTTTTCATTTCTGTATCACAAGTCTACTCTTTCTGACAGTTGCTCAAGAGTCTCTCAAAGAGTAAAAAAAGAGGTCTAGAGCAAAATCTAAAGTCAGAACTCTATGACTGGAGGCCTCAAATTAGATTTGGGAGATAGGGCTGATATTTTGGTCAGAGTCCAAGCTGTCCAGTATCAGCACCCCATTACCATCACAGATATCAATGTGGCTTATGACTTCAAGTGCCAGAACCAGCAGGACCTGAAGAAGCTGTTCAGCCTCAGAAGAAACAATCCATGTCCCAAAAAATTTTCAAGTGAAGTGAAAAAAAACAATGAGAAAGTGGTCTAAAGGAAGAGCAAAAACACAATGGTGACAAGATTGTCAGCCCTGGAAGCAGAGACCTCGAGGCACATGAACTCAGTCATCCAAGCACTGTGTATTTCACATGGCAGAGGAAGTGGATGAGATTGGATCTGTGCTGGCTGTACAGAGTTGGGCCTGGTTATAGGGGGCAACCCATGGAGAAAGCATGAAGATGTTTATTCTACTCTCTAATAAGAGGACTGTGAAGTGGCCTTTGCCCACGAGAAGCAGAAATTCAGAGTGATGTGCTCTTGTAGAGAGGCTGGTGAGTGCCAAAGACTAGTGGGTTTTGTCTCTGTACATTAATCACAGCTTGGAGAAAGCTTGAGTGAACAGTATGTCTTGCTATACTAATTCCAGAATGAAGCATAATTTCCTTCTGCAATGCTTCCAGTCTCAGTGCACTTCATCAGAGCCACCAGTCTCTCAGATGAGCTCAGTGGGAGCAGTGGCATTTCCAGCATCTGTTGAGCTGATTTTCAGCCCTCTGCTGCCAGTAGAGTCTGTAGGTAACAGTGGAGACAGCAGAAATATCAGCATCAAAGGAAGGAAATTCAAAGAACGAGTATTTGAAATGGGGTTTTAAAATACAGTTAGTTTTCATGTCTGTTCACTAATTCTGTATTGCTGAGAGCCAATACTTAAACCAAGGGTCACTGAAGCAGAATAAATGGGCAAAAGTTTTTGAGCAACATCCTGAGGAAGTAGAATCCCCACTATCAGCTCTGTACTGTTGGACTAAAGTGGGAGCAACTGCTCTCAAGTTTACCTGTGAGCAAGGGTAGCTGGAAAAAAAGTTTCTTTTAGAAACACAGGGTATCCACAGTGTGCAGGACTTGACTTCTAAAGTGGAGACACGGTATTGGCAGCACTGACAAGCTACAGCTATGGAGGGAGTTTTGGCCTTGCCTCAATGAGGGGAGAGCTGGGAAGAGCATCACACGTGGGAACATAAGAATGGCCATTGGGCTTGAAAGGCTGAGCTCTACAATTGCTCTGAGCAAAGCTCCAGACCCACATAACCTCAGCCGTGTTCTACAGTCAGTGACTGTGGAAAGCTTATAGGTTTTGGGTTGCTTTGGTGATTACCTGTGCCTGTCGCATGGCCCTGCAGCTGAATGACAAGATCACAGGACAAGCTAGCCAGGGAGAAAGCTGACATTATTCCTGGCAGAATTTCATGCTGAGACCCTGGCTTCCTGTTGCAAAAACAGGAAATGTTTTCTTTCTGGAACAAGGATGGACTAGTTTCAGTGCTGGGGCACATTCACAAAAGTCCCTGCACCTTTACAATTGGGCAGTTTTCTGTTCCCACTGTCCCCAGAATAATAGCTAAAGAGAGAAAAAGCTTTTGAGTAGGTTCATTTTATCTTGCCTGTAAAAGACTGAGACCGTGAGGGTTTGTATGCTTTGGTGTTTTGGCCAATCCACTCCTAAATGACCCAGCTGGTAGGACTGCTACTAGCTATTCAGAGTCACCACTCTGTAGAGTGCTTCACTGTGAATTTTTTCAGTATGGAGCTTAAATTTTTCTTTTGGATTCCCTCTGCCTCTTCCTGGAGCACTTACAAGACAATCAATCAATAGCAACATTAGGAGTAGGGATGGACAGGTGGTCCTTTCCTCATCTTCCCAGCACTGAACTGTCAAAACTACTTGTCTAGTTTTCTGTTGTGAACACCCCTAGGTGTGAATTGCTAAAGAGGCTTTTTATGAGCAGCAATGAAATGGAATGTTTCAGATAATTTGAAAAATTTACAATATACATTGCTAAAAGGCATATGCTTTTTTTCCTTCTTTATGGTTTGTAACCTCTGGATCTTTATTATTAACAGAATTCATCTGTACTGAAAAAATGTGAATATTGTCCACTCTTCTAACTGAGGGAATCTGGAATATCAGCTATTTTACATTAGTGATTTGCATTTGTGGGATGATGATGCAGAAATTGAAAGGTTCTTGTTGAGGTATGTGCTGACGAGTTAAGTGTTTAGAACATCTCTGGGGCAATGGAGTTACTACTGCAAGCTTTGAAAGCTGTATCACAGAACAGAAATGCCTACAAAGATTGAATACAGTGTACAAGCTCTAGGGGTTTCATTTGCTTTATTTTTTTAAGCCACATGTGACTTCATTTGAACATAATGAACGACATAAATTATTTCTTTTTATTCTATTAAACATTTCAAACCATTATCCCTGCTCAAGCTTAACATATATACACTCCTGCCTCATAGGTGCTTTCATCAAGCTGAAAGTACACCCTCTTAACAAGTAAGCATGGCTCTCCAGGCAGAAGTCCAGCCCTCACAGCAAGCCTTATCCCAGGCAGGAGGAAGCAATCAACATCAAGATCTCCACCGAGCAGAGACTCACAGAGGGAAACTTGTTGCTATTTCACTCTGCAGCTGAAGAAACATACAGTAGTGGCAGGGAGCCTTGGGGCAGCTGATTTAAAGACTGATTTTGCAAGCTGTTCCTTACTATCAGGCATTCATAAAATTCATCTTGAGTAACAGATTTTCCTACTGTACTCTTCAACTCTCAGCGGAACAGCATCCTGCTGACTGGACATGTTCAGACCATCTCTGGAGCTACATCAGATGGTACCAGATGCACTGAGATACAGTGAGTAGAGTCTGGGGTTCTTTTTCCTGTCAGTTGTAAGAATCTGCTCTTCTCCTTTCCTGGGAACTTTGTTAATGTGAGCAGCAAAGGCTCTCCCCAGAGAGAACCTTCCACTGCCTTCAGCTCTGTACTGAGAAAATGGGGTAGGATTAAAAGAGCACAATTGCTCCTGGGTAGTTGGTTTGTGGCCAGCCACGTGGTAGAACAGCTTGGACATAAATTTTAGTTTAATGCAGGGCTGCTAATCAACATCAAACATGAGAATGTCAGTGGCTGATAAATTTAATTGGATGTTTGTTTAAGAGCATTAGAGGAAGTATGTGTTTGAAGCATCAAAGAGTAAGTCTTAGAACTTCAAACAATACTCTGGTTGCATTTTTGGGAAGGGCTGTCACCAGATCTGTGCTTTTTGGCTGCTGCAGTGATACCCTATTGCATCAGTTTCTGAGTTTGCATGGCACTTACTAAAATACACGTGTACATAAATAGATAATAAAGAATAACATGCACGTACATAAATATATTTCTGAGGAATGATATTAAAAGAACATTGTCGTGGTGGGCAGCAAAGAGCTAGCTAGGCATTGCAATCATCAAGGATGCCTGCCAAATCCTGATTTGCTCCTCCTGTCATCCCACCACCATGCATCGTGGGCACAGTTCTCAGTTGATCACACACTGCATTCCTAGCGGGACCGTAAATGCAGAGAGTGGCTCTGGTGAGAAGCTGTGACTGTGGGAAGAAGCCACTTTCTCCAAAGGAGGGCATATGTGCTCTTTCTGTCCGCAGTGGGTAGGACAAAACTTTTGAGCCATGGCAAGGAAATGTAGGTTAGGCTTCATGAAGAAAATGCAAACAGTTCTGCAAGCAGCAAAATGCTGACATAGAATTACCTGGAAAGATGGAGGAATTGCTGGTCCTGGAGCATAAAGTAAGGCAGAGCTACCTCTTTCTGCGTCATGGGAAGTGAACAGACTAGATGGCTTCTATGTTCCTTCCACACATTTCCATCCCATTGACTCTGAATCCATGTTTTCTACCTCTTTTTCGCTAAGAACTGAAGTTAGAAGATACATGACAAAGGGACAGGCATTGGTAGAAGGGGAAAGGAGCCTTTGGCAGCTGAATATGGTCCTAGAGAAAGGCATCCTTTCCCATCCTGCAAGGCACTGCGGAAGTTTTGCAGCTTTCAGTTGTTTCCAGTTGGCATTTTGTGTGTGCCCACATGCAGTCTGATGTGAAGGATTAAACATTAAATGCTTAAACTGGAATAGCAGAATATGCACTCTGAATATATGATATTGACCTTTCCAGAAAGCTACATCCTTCTGTGCATCAGCTGCCTTTCTGAAAGTGAGGGTAATACAGCATTTTCAGTGGGATTGCACAAGTAGGTTTGTTAATACTTCAAAGCACTTGGATGCTTTAGGGATGTGTGGTGAGGATGAGACCGTAAGGAAATGATGAATTTTGTCCCCACAGTGGGGACTGAACAGTGCACCATAAAGAAAGCCAAGGGCTACAAGCTGAGTGACAAGAAAACAAAATATTGAATGACTGTTGATTAAGAGGCAACCTTTCATTTCTTGTGTTGAATGAAGCAGGAACACCAGGGGAAAAGTAGCATGGAGTATTTTACTGAAGACTGTATAATATTTCAGTCTCCTATTGCATGAGTATTAAACTGGGTGGCTTGCCTTGCCTTTCTGTGAGGAATGTAAAGCATTCCTATGCTACACACAAGCATCTGCCTTAAACTAAGAAATACAAACAACCCAAACTACAATAAAAAATTCAGCTCTGTAAATTTGATGTCTGTGGGATTTGTCAAGTGGTGGATCCCTCAGACCGGTACACAGATGAGATGACAGCAGTGGCAAGCTGACCTTCTCCAGGCTAGTCAGTGATAGAGATCTGGAGCTCCTTTACCAGCAGTTGGACAAATGTTGATGCATAGCAGGGGAACAGTGGGATTTGGGTAGCCTGACCTTATCCCAGATTTGGGAGGGAGTATACTGGAGAAGACACAGGCTTTTTTTGGTCCCATCCTTGTCCTATCCTTGTTTTCCCTGAAAAGTTTTTGGTACCTTCTTTTACTGTCTTGGGCTGCCCAACTACACTGGATCATCTTAGACATAAATTTAAAATATTAATGACTTCTCATACCCCCATCCTGCAGAAATGGCCAAACCATCATGCTTTTTTTGTGGGAAGTGTTGGGCTTCTTACAGGCAGTTCTGTTTACAATATCCTGTCACTCTGTATGTACTTGCAGAGGTGGCTTGAGACTGTGAGGTAGAAACTGCAGGAAGCTTTAAAATCTCTTGCTGTAACAACCGTGGCAATCAGCAAACCTAAGTCATGCTCTGACTCCCAGATTTTCTCTGAGCTTCAGGAACAAATGTAGGGCTTCTGTCAATCATCTAAGAATTGCTATGCATGGTGTAACTACGTGCTAGAAGAAGGGCCTATCAGCCTCTCCATCAAGATAATACTGCTTTATTTATTTTAATCACTCTATTAGTGATTAAAATTCAGGAATAAAGCTGAGTCTTGTCGCAGCGCTCCTGTGAACGTACATCTTTCTGGGGAGAGTGTGGAGTGCTTTGTTCTTCATTCCTGCAGCTTGTGTCCAAACATTCCTACACTTTTATTTTGCAGGCCATGATCTGGGATGACATATCAGGCAGGGAAATGCTGTGATTCCCCAAATAAAATACACTGTGCAAGGGACAGAATGCAAGGTATGGGTTCCCACATGGATGCAGCTGGCATTCAGATATGACAAGAAAGTATAATGATGGGCTCCTGTCTGATCGTAGCTAGCCTTTCTTCAGCCTCTTCAGGAAAAACCTGAAAGAATGATGCAACCTCCAGTAAAACACATCTCACTTCTTCTTGCTGTCCGTCTAAGGCAAATGATGCAACACCTGAGGCAACACCTGAAGCTGTTGACATGTTGAACTGATCTCACAGCTGAGTAAGGAGGAGGCAGTCAATAAAAAGTGAGACTATGCCCACAACTCAATTCAACTGGCTTGATTTTTATATAGCTTCTTATGATTAAATATTATTAGATCAGCAGAAAAGAAGACCGAAAGAGATTATGTTCCCCTGGGACTCTCTAATTTTAGATTACAGAGTGAGTTAGTCAGATGAGAGATGCTTAGAATGAATAGGATCATCTTTCTGTGCATGCTTGGGAATTCCTTGCTTCAATCACAAAAAACCCCACTAATTGAGCAGTGGCAAAGCAAGAGCTGAAATTCTCATTTCAGTCAATTTCTGCCCTCACTTACCCCAGTGCAGACACATTTCTGCCTGTTGCCCTGGTTCAGCTGCAGCCAAGGACACAAGGTCATGCCAGGAAAATCTTTACGGATGCTGTTGATGCTTGCGCTGCAGAGCAGCCTGCCCAATTAGAGATGGAAAAATCCATGTTTTAAATATTTTTTAACTGAACACTTTGAATCTAGTGCTTGAGACACTGTAATTACAACAATTTGTCACTGTCTGTAGTGCTGTTTCTCTGAAAAATAGACAGAGATTCTACAGTCTTCCAACATGTGCTGACTTTAATCAGCTTTTTCCTGATTATAACTATCATCCTCAGTAGGTATTCAGTTAATGGTCCCTCTTTCACTGTGAAGCTTGAAATAATAGTATTTGGAATATAATTCAATTAATTTCAAGGTTTCTCGCTAAACGTATTGGAACTCTTTTTTAGTACAAACAATGATATTAATGATACTTTGGAGGGAACATGGAGTTCTTTGACATTGTACTCCAAGACTTACTGGTTAACAATAATAAAATCTCTGCAGCATGATAAAAGCTAGGCCTCTTGAAAAACATCTTCAGGAGTGGATTATTGCTCCTCTGGGAACATAACTCCAGCTCTGTCAGCAGGGCAGGGCAAAGCCAACACCTGCTCAGGCTGCTACTAAGGCAGCTTGAAACACAATCAGCCATCTGTGACTGCTGCACTACCAGGGAACAAGGAGTGAAACCTAAAGCACCAGCATACATTGAAAAGCAGAATCCTATAAATCAAGTATGTGTCCACAAAAGAGGCAGGGAGGAAATGGCAAAGGTATTGAATTAGCTCCAGGATATTGTAACCCAAATCTTAATAGAAACCAAGAATTTCTAGGCCAGGTATCTTTATGAATAGCCCAGTCTCCAAAGCAAGCCCTCAGAGTCACATTAGTGTGCATGTGAACTGCAAAGGCTTTGTCATTACAAAACCTCTCACCTGAAACAGACAGCACACACATGCTCCAGCATCTCCTCCCCAAGGGTGACATGTGGAAGGGTGTACAAGAGACCTTTCCCATCTCAGTCCCACCCTATTCTCTAATAACTGTATGGTGGCTTAAGATCTGAAGCATAATATTTAATCTCTCCTCTTAAGTTTGTGTAATTATTTGTAACTTTATTCCCAGCAGTCACAGAAATGATCTAGTCTCTCTCTGAATTTTCCTGTGATCACTGACACCCTGGGGCACAGAAGTTCTTGCTCTTTGTGAAGTCCTTGCCCTCTAAGTTTTGTAGTCATCACCTTTTAGAGCCATCCGGTGTCTCCTTGCCATTGCGTCTCTAGTTAGAGAGAGCAGGATTTCTACACCTTGAATCAATCATAGTTTATTATACTTTTCCTCTCTCATTTCTAGCTCCTCCTTAGAACAAGAAATGCCAGGAGTTTAATCGCCTAAACTTGAGCTTTTCTAGGTCTTTGACTGCCCCTGCTTTTCCTTTTTGAAAAGCATTTGGTTATTCAACAGCCATTTTTTTTTTAGGATAAGCAGCACTGAGCATGCTGTTGCAAGAGGCTAACCCATTCATTCACTCATTCATCTTACAACAATATGATCTTTTTGGATGATAATCTTCATCTCCTTGCTTATTCTTGTTTCCTTTTGACAGAAGCTGTAGATTGAGCATAAAACTTCACTGAACTATGTAGATTTTAAAAACATGTCCATTTTTCCTAATTTATCTGTAAGTTAAGAATTAAGAAAGAAAAATCTGAGTAGAGGGAAAAAAACAGAATTTATTTCTCCTCTACCCACGTGGCAGTTTTTACTGTTCCATGCAAAGTTTAAGGACTTGACCCACAGATGTGTTGTCTTGATCTAACTGAGGTGTATGCTTGAGATAATTAGGAGCAGAAATAGGCCATTGGAAGACCTACAGGTTCTTATTTTAAATAAAATCCATGCCAACATAAAAGTCTAAGATAAACAGAAACGCCAATTTTGCTTTCTCTTCTCATAGCATTTTCCCCCAAACTTTTATTTCCGTAACTAGGCAATCCTGCAACAAGTAAGAAAGTCACAGAGTTTGAGTCAAGCTATGGCCAAACATATAAGATGCAGAATCCTGAAGACATTTAACATCACAGCATTATTAACCTTTCGTTTCATTAAGATCTAGTGGATAATTTTACTTCCGGGCTTTTGCATATAGACATGCATTTGGATAGCAGGACTTGTGATTATAACTTTGTGCTTATACAAATGCTGACAGTGTATCAACCATCCCCTGGATGCTGTTTTGTAGTGTCAGAAAGTTTAATGTTTATTAACCATGGGATGAAACAGAAATGTGAAAGCAGTGCTGCTTCTCAGTAGCTTCTCAGTTTACTGTGCAGTACTCACAGGCTAAAATCCACCTGAAAACAGAGGAAGGCTCATACAATATTCAGGATCCAGCAGAGGTGAGAAATTACATGCACAACAAGCTTGGTAGCCTGCCTGAGTTTTGCACAATGAGGCTTGGTTCACAAGAGCTATGCCTGATGTAGGATTTAATAAGGCAAGTGAAAGGAGGGGGTGATAGAGAACCTCACCTAAACTAGATTAGGATGCTGGGCTCATACTGCTCTGCAGACTGGCACAAAGCAGAGCATTGACCAGAGCCAGCAGAAACTCTTGTTTCGTTGGTGGTTGCCAGGTAGCGTAAGCCTTCTGAAGGGTTTATTATCCAAGTAACAAAAGAGGAGGGTAAGTTTTCACTGACACAGAAAGATTACATTGCTGAGGCTCATCTCTGCACAACAATTTTTTTCCTGTTGTTGCTATTTTTCTGTCTCTTCCAAGTACAAATAGAAATGGGAGAGGAAAAGCAAAGTTCAGCCTGTAAAAAGAGTGGAAACTTTATTTCAGAGTGATTTTAAGGTATTTTCAGGGACCAGGAATCTGTAAGTGTAAGCTACTGCCTCATCCCAGGACTGCATTTAAGAATGCTGAAGTCAGTGAAGCTGTGGAGTGGTCTCTTATCTGTGGAGAAATACGCATCCCAGAGTAAATGTTTTAATGAAATAATGCTTGGCATGTGATCTCCAAGCTCAAAGTCCCAGTTTCCCAGGGTAAGGGACATGGCCAGCATCTGTATGTTTGGCAACAGCAGGACACACATTTTTGCTGCCGATGCCACCAATATTTGCCACAAGGACATGAGCAAGTTCACCAGGGAAGGGAGCAGATCCAAAGAGGTTTCCCTGTTTTTTTATCAACTGCTTGCATGACCTCTTGGCCCATCTATCTCCATCAAGGATCACATTTACAGTTGCAGTGATTTTTTTTTGAGCTGCCTGCTCTCAAAATGCAGCCTCCTCCTCTCAGCTATTTTCACCTTCACATAGCTCAAAGTGAGTGTTGGATGTGGTAGGGATGAGTATGGTATTTAAACCTTACAAAAGGCTGGAAAAGCCCAATTCTCTTTCAGTCTTGTCCCCCAGAACACCAATATCTCAAACTGACAGCTGTTACACAAACCACACACTTTATTCTGTCAGTCTGTGCTGGAATTACTGACCACAGCTGGATTCCTGTACTTCAGAAAGGCTTGCTCCAGAGCTTGACTGTGTGTTGGGTGAGACAGGATCTGACTGTTGTAGGAAGCAGGAAGGCAGAGCAAGGCAGACACAAATGCTGAGATGGTACCAGGAGCTGGAATGGAGAAATTAGTGCCATGTCTGGGCTGGGAATGTAAACAAGAAAGTTATAGCAGGAGAAATTACTATAGCAAGCTAAGTAATTATGATGCAAATCAGAAATAAAAAAACCCAACATTACTGCATTACTAGCTGCTCTTACTTTTAGTTTTCTATCCTCCTTCTGTGGTACACAAGAATTTCCCATAAAGAATTATTTTTACTGCCATTATCAAAATTGCTGACAAGGAAGAGCTTAACTTACAAAATAATTGCCTCTTCCTGCAGTGTCTTTGTTGTCCCACTATGTGTAGCATCCGAGCCTGGCCACAGACTCCTGTGTAAATCCTGCTTCCAACAGGATTTTACTCTGCCTGGTGACTGCTCTTTCTACCCTTCAGTAGCAAGTCACAGGCACTGAATGGTCAAAAGTAGTCCATGTTGAAATTCGTTCTCCTGAATGTATTATACTTGTCCTTGAAATGGTCAAAGGACTTTTGTCTTCAAAGCCCTCAAACCAGTAAGTCCATTTTGACCAAAAGGCTCTGAGGGCAAGGCTGCCTCTTGAGGCTGTCAAATGACATCCGGTGCTGTGTGAGCACATCTGGCTGCGGGCTTTCATTCAGTATTGTGAATTGATCCTGGGAGCAGAAGGGCTTTTTGGGGGATGAGAGGAATGACTTAGAATTGCTACGATTTTTTAAATTTTTTTTTTCTGCCTGCTAAGGATACTTCCTATGCAGGCTGCTTTTCACATTGTGTTTTCTTCCTCTCCCTTGGGACAAACACTGCTTTTCTTTACCAAAAGGAAGGATGTAGTTGCTTACAAACTTGGGGAAGAGGGAGGTTGCCTCTGCTGTCTTTGTTGTATTCATTTGTGGGTTTCGTAGCCTGGTTTCTTAAGATAAGCAAAGCCTGAACAGTCATGTTTCTGTCTGGCTTCCTACACAATTATTCTTGAATTTGTTGACAAATTTCATTCTAACTTGATAAATGTTCTTGAGATATCAATGATACTATGTTTCTCTAAGTTTTCAGGAAATAGACGGTAGTTCAGCAGGAAAGATTGTGTTAACATTCTAAGGCACAAGCTAATGAACTGATCTTTCATGGCAGAGAATCCACGTGGAAAAAAATAGATGCCTGTAATTCCTCCATCTGTGGAGCTACTATAGAGAACAGGCTTATATGCCAGAGGGTGTACAAAAATTAAATATTGTATTGTCAAGATGTGAGCAGTACTAAATTATATATATATATGCAAATGGAGCATACAGGGTGTGCTTTGGAGACTGAGTGATGGTGCAGCCACTTCACTCAATGGGCAAGAGGAAACACAGCACATTCTGCAGCCCCACTTGTGCATGCAATGGACAACAGCACTTCTTGGCTACAGGAAGCCTGCTGAGGAATTTGGGGAATGACTACTTACTAATCTTAATGAAGAGCCTTGGGGAGGACTCTCCAGCTTTCTGACTTAGTTTTCATATTTGAAAGTGAGCTGCTCTGAGCTCTGCTGAGGGTGGTGCCAGTACAGCATCTGTGCTATTCCCAGGCTCGGTGTTGCAAATCAAGAGCAACAGCATGAAGGGCAAAAGTACTAGTTGTAGAAAAGGACAGAGGGTCAAAATCACTTTTGCCATCCCCTATAAATCTCACAGTTCTGCCTCTAGGACTGAAATCTAAAATTGCCAAGTGTGCAACTTCTGTGTGTAAGAGCACAAACCTTAAATTGCTAGCACTGCAGTACCCTGCACTTGAAAACCCACTGGCTGTATTTTTAACTACACTTAGGTTGCATGCTGTCAAGGGAAGTTAGAAATTCTATCTCTTTGAATTCAATGATATTGATGATGCTTTAAATATCAGCGAGGTACTTTCTCTGCAGTGTGGCGGCTTCTGGATTTTTGTGACTTTCCAGCACATGCAGATGAGGAAGCTCTGTGTGTTTGTCTATCATATACTTATCACCAGTCATTATAGAATTATTTCTCAGTATTATTGCTCTAATTTGTGGCAGTTTAGCTAAGAGAGCTGGAATGTTTTAAAAACTGTTTTTCAAAAGAAAAAGGTCATTCTGGTAGAATAATCTACCAGATGTCTGTAAATAACAGTTACGATGAAGCTACTTGTGGGCTGAGAGCAAGTTCTCCACTGAGACATGATAAAAACAGGGGAACATCTGCCACTGTCCATGCAAATGGCAGGTCCCAACTGTGTGTGACAGGGGAGGGAAGGGAAAGGCACCCTCAGAGGATGTATCTGGCTGAGGTGAAATATCATACTGTTGCAATTAATAAAAGAACAGGCACACTTGCCCTGGAGTAAATGTGCTATGGTCTAAGATACCTTCTTTAGCAGAGTAAAATACCTGCCCTACTCTGATACTCTTTGAATAAGACTATTAAAACCACTGGCGTAGCTTAAATCTCAAGTTCAAGGCTGCTCAGTGCTTAATGGATTGGGTCCCTTGCTGGCTTGTGGGAGGACTGATACAGACTTCTATTCCCACACTAAATCCCTGATCTTGCCCCCTCAGGGATATGTGTTCATGACCCTATAGGTCACTTCAAATGAAGTACTTGACCTGAGTGATGGGACTCAGCCCTGTGGAAAATACTGCACAGGCAGCACAATGTCTGTCGGGGGAGGAAGTAAATCTTGTTGTTCCTAAATGATCGCTATAGTCAATTTAAGAAGGAGTGCTTATATCCTGAAAAGTAATTGCCGTCCAATGATTTTTACCCAGCCATGACCAAGCACTTTCTCTCCAGGAGCAGCAGTGCAGAAGGAAGGGATTGCTTGTCAGAGCTCCAGCGGGGAACTGGAAGATTTGCAGAATAAATAACATCAAAAGCCTAATCAAAGTTGAATTTTTCCTAGTAACACTTCAGGATCCTACTTCATTTTTTGCTGTTTCCAGCAGCACACAATTAGTGATCAAACCTGCCAACCTCTGAGAGCTGGACCATTTGGATGGAATAATTGGGCTTTATTGGATGTCTCTTGGGGACTCATTATTATGCTTACAAAAATGGACAGTACAGCACAGTCTGTATTCTTAATATATTTTACTGTAGTTCCACCATAGTCCCACAGTCACTGCACCAATTACAGAGTCTTCTTGAGTGGTGTGGGAGTGCTAAAGGGGCCTGGGAGAAGGCTTTGCTCAAACACAATTCTTGGGTCTGGCAGTTCTTTACTTTCGGGGGGAAGTGGAGTTAGGGAAGGTGGATGGGTGAGGAGAGACTTGTCTGGTGTGCCTTACACCCCTGGTACTGGCAAACAGAATCTCTGGATCCTCATGCCAGACTTGAAACCATCATGGTGTGGGACCTTTGCAAATCATCGCTTTCTGTGCCTCCCCATCACTCCCTCTGTGAAATGACCCTGGGGAATATATGACATGACAAGCTGAAAAGATTAGCCTTTGAATGCAGGTTTATGATCTCTGAATGAGACTTGCAGTCCCTGTAACGAGTAATAGTGAGCAGAGTGGTGACGTGAGGTGTATTTTGTAGTTGTGTGTGTGGTCTGACAGAGAAGGCTTTTATTGATGTGTGCTTTGCCTTGTGGCAATTTATCCACTCGCTTAACCTTGTTGAATTTTCACACATTCAGCTGCTATCTGTGTCCGACAATTGATGTCACCCAACTATTCCCCAGCTCACTGCTATGCGCTAATTAGTTCAGAATACAGCTCCGGTGAAGCTAAAGCCTAGTCCTATGTGGAGATGGTAAAAAGTGAGCTGAGACAGAAGTCCAGGGGTGTGTCACAATGGGCCCTGCATCAAGGGACAAAACAGCCAGAATTTGTTTACAAAGGACTAGCATTCAGCTACTGAGGATTTAAATTCTTATGTATTGTGTAACATACTGGTGCCAACTGCTTACCTGAAAGAGCAAACAACAGAATTCAGGGGCACAGAGACATATGCAGTTTTCCTGCTCTACCTTAGAGAAAATAATTTAATGTTCCATTTAGAAAAAAACATTTCATAAAAACAATTGTCTTGTAAAACAAGAACTTAGAGCCAGACCACCACTGGATCTACCGTGTTACATTAATATTCACTGGATTGTAAATTCAAAATGTTACATGGGTCTTTTTTACCCTCTTGTTTCAAGAGCTTTTCTCCATCTCCACAGTATGCAAATTGAACATGAGAGCAATATTTAAAGTCTAATCTATTGAGCTCAACTTATCAGTTTACCTGTGCTGAACTGATAAGCTCCACTTATTGTTTAAGATGAGTTCTTAAGTTTCAAGGAAACAATACAAGCTCACTCATACAATTGCATGAAATACCCCTTGGCCTGTGGGGACACTCCTGCTGTGTCTACTCATATTGCTTTCATCTCATCTGTTTCAATGATATTGTCACCGTTTGCAGACAGCTGATGACACCAGCTACTTATCAGTCCATTTCTGCTCTTGCTGACAGCTCAGTGTAAGTTGTCTGAAAAGGGATGTGCTGGTTTTCTTTGCATGTTGCACCTGCTGGAGAAGTTTAATGCACCCATACAGTTACAACACACAGCTACATACAGTACATTTAAATATTGATAGCACATTCAGACTAAAACTGCAAAATTCATTTGTTCCCATTCCTTAATTATTTCACAAAATGCCAGCAGCTTGACTGAGCTATGAAAGTGTAAGCTTGGGATCTGCACGAAGCATTGCTGGCTTTCTCTTAGCTTCAGCAAACAAATAGAACTTGGAGTGCAATTCAGTCCTGCTGAGAGTATCGGCACAAAACATATGTCTTGAACACCTATTCTGAGGACTCAGCTAGGACTTAACTGGTACATTTTGTAGTACATCCTTACTAGTCATGAATTTCACTTCAAGTGAGTACAGCTCCAAATTCAGGATTTTGTTTGTTGGATTTAGTTTGTTTTAAGACCTTTACTTTTGCTTTCAATGAGAACAAGCCGAGTTCTTTTCCCTGGCATACCAGGAGAATTGTTCTCAAATTCCCAGTGAATTATGCTGTTCAAATTCTTTAAAAATCCCGAGGTTTCCATGGTGTTGCTAAAAGGAAGGCATCATTAAATGGAATGTCATTGCTCTTGCATAAATGAGGGTAGAAATTATTCAAAGAAATTTCATTTTTACCATCTTCCATGAGCAGTGAAAAAAGACCAAGAAAGTCCTCACTTGAGTGCAGTGACCCCAGACTGCATCTTTAGCAGTGGCAATTAGAGAAACCATCTTTTAGTTTCCTGGGTTACACTATCCTGCTGCTATTTCTGCTGCAGAGTAGAATGATGCTTTCAGATATGAGCTCCAAAAAGAGAGGTGGACTGGATCCACGGCACACTGAACTTCTATCCAAGTAGCACAAACCTCAAGTGCCATGCTACCCTCCCCTCAGGACAGCTGAGTGCACCTCTTTTTCCAGGCTGTGAATGTGCTGGTCCTCTACAGGTTGGCACTGAACCTAACAGGTGAGATAAAACAGGGAAAGTGCCACTCCACCCTGTGTACCTAAATTGGGGGTTGCACTCAGCAGGCCTCTGTGCCCAGCACAGCTCCTTGGAAAACCTGTAAATTCATGGGCTTTTTTTTCCCAAGGATGCCTGGAAGGCATCACTGCTGAAGGCAGTGACTGTCATGACTAGTTTAATTTGTACTTTTGCACTCTAATTCTACTAAATTTAGCACCTGTGTCTGCTAATCTACAGTGTGGCTGGAGGGCGTTGGATATCAATGGGAAATGGAAAATAGTTGCTCTGGCCTTGGAGACTAAACCTTATAATGATGACAGAATTTAGTAAATAGATACTTTTTTCCCCTCTCAGGAAAGAACCCAAAAACATTATCACAAACATATGGAAACAACCAATGTGTTGAATATCTGCATTCCGTGTACAGCCAGTAGAACACATGGCATTACTGAATCATTTTCAGATCAAGTCCCAACCAGGATTTTACAGACTGATCCTATTAAATGCCACCTATTTGTTATCTGTAAGTAAGAACAAGGTGGGTTTTGTGGACTCTGGTAGAAAGTCAAGGTCTTTTGGTCTTTATTATCTTCTCATGCTGTACATAAGGACTGAAAATTCTCTGCCAGAAGGTCCCTGTGAGCAGGAGGATAGACATGTCCTCTTCCACTATTCTCAGGGAGGACAATACAGTTAAATAGTTAAATGTTATTTTTCACACTCTCTCCAGAGACTCATAAAACTTGTCCTCTTCAGGCCTGAAGGAGTACAGTCTCCTAATAGCCTCAGAGGAATTTTAGACAGGTTGTCTCTCCCCAGGGTATGAGCCAAGTCTTAGTAACACAGTCCAAGCTGAAGATCCCTGGGATGTGTTGTGATACATCTCACCCTTCCTTGAAAAGTAAATAAATGAAGAGGAAAAAAAATTAAAAGCTGGAAGAGGTTGCCACATTAGCTCTCAAAAAAAGCTAATTCTAATAGCCAAAAAAGGCTATTCTCTCCTTGCTGCATCCTCTCCTCCTGGACCAAGTCCCTGAGGGAGGAGATGTAGGCACATTTCTCCCCACAGATCCAAGACAAAGTGAAAGGACTCTACATCCTTTCAGCTCTCCTGTGGCTTGGTGGGAGCCCTCATCTCACCAAGGAGAGTGCGGGAGGAAAATACAGCGGGAGCTGTGCTTCCCTGGGGCTCAGTTTTGCAGATTGTTACCCAAGACTCACCATGCCAAGACACAAGGAATGAAGGGTGTCACCTCACTCTGCCTTCTAGGTCTTTGGGGAGTTCACTTTGCAAGGAACTACAGAAGTCACCTTTCCAGTACAATCCATAGCTAAGGAACATGATTTTTCTAACTCACCGCATCCTAGACCTTGACAAAAAATAGTGTGTGTGTGTGTGTGTGTGAAGCCAACAACATAATTCATACTAGCTCGATACTGAAGATCTTTTAGAAAAGAGATGTATTCTCCTTAAGATCCTGAAATCCTACACTATTCTTACTGTTTAAAGAATACAGAGGAAAGCACATGCTTCAATGTGGACTGTATTAACAGTATGCTGACTGAAAGGATTAGGGTGGATAGATGTAACAACTGATGTAAGGTAACTTTGTGCACTCAGTGCAGCTCTCTGGAGGCATCCAACTCTTACCTTCAGCTGTAGAAGTATGGTAGACTTCTAGCTTCAGGCATCCCTATTGGATTTAGACTAGATGCTGGGAAGGCAGGGGAGATTGGATAGTGCTCAAAATTTCCCCCACCACCAGCGATTACAAATGCCAATTGCCTGTTTGGGACTTTGAGGTACTTCATGGTACTTTGATGGTACTTTGTCAGCCATAATTTATGCTTTGCTCCATCTACAGCTCAGGAAAACAGAACTTTTCTCTGTTTACCCTGGGGGTTTTTGTTTGGTTTGGTTGGATTTTTTTTTTCCCAGCAGTGATTCCACTATTTAGAAACCCAGTGACAACAGATTTAGTTTCTCTAACTGCAAATTTCAGGTGCAAATTGCTTGTAACTGAGTGCCCATAAAAAGCCTTTGTATTGTTTTTGTTTTTTCTTTTTTTGGGAAAAAAAAGTACTGCTTGAGGCAAATTCTAGAGGTGTTGGGCTTTTGTATATCCTTACAAAATAGATGAGATTCTTCAAAGTGAACAAGAAAGTTGGTGATACATGAAGTTTTCTGAGTTCCAGAAAGGAGAAGGGAAATGGTAACGTCCTGATTGAAATACAACGCACTTTACCTTATCTTGGAAAAAAAAGAAAAGAAAAAGAAAAAAAAATCTTACTGGCACTGCCATTATATGCTGAACAAGATGAAAATACATCCTTAAGTGGAGACAGACTTGAAACTCTGTTCAGCTGCCTTGTGGGCAAGCAGACTGTGACCCCGGTGTTTCAGAGTCTCAACAAATACTCAACCTCATTTGTTTAAAATGAGATAATGGAAAAATGGAAAAATGGCTCTTAAAACCACAAGGGAAGTTTCAAAAAAAAAAAAAAAAAAAGGACTGAACCATGATGGGCAAAATTATAGCACTTTGTAAGAAAGTACAAGTGGTGGGTAACAGCATGAATGCTCCCAGATCGTTCACTGTGTTATAGAAGGTGTTTTCAGGATCTGGATTATTCTTTCAAACACTAGGATTTATCAAATTATTGCAAAGAATATTGCAATAAAGCTTTTGCAGTCAGGCTGTTGGGGAGGGCCGTAAGCTGGGAATTTGGCACACAAGGAAATTGTTGCAGAAAGTATTTACCCAGGGGATACTTTTGAAATTGTTAACAAAATCTGAAAACAGAACTGTCTTGGTTTGAAAGACAGGTGTCTGCTAAGGAAGGCAGGAGCCCCCCTTGGAATGGCAGATGCAACCCCCCTTCCCTCTGAGTTACTATAATTTTGAAATCAAGGGGCTTTTAGGCAAAGATGTGGGAAATAGGAATAACAGTTCTTTACTATTATATATCTATATGTGTATAACCAGTCAAACAAAACAACAATAACTCTGGCAGTAACAGCAATCACAAACCCAGTCCCAGCCTTCTCGGCTGTCGGGCCCTTTCCCCTCGGGTGCAGTTCCGCTCGCAGCCGGCAGGGGCGCTGGCGGCTCCCGGTGAGCAGGGCAGGTGCGATGGTTCCCCCGCGGCTGCAGGGGGCGCTCCGGAGCGAGCTCGGGGAGCGCGCGGCACCGGTGCCCTGGGATCCCGGGAAGGGATGGGACAAAAGCTTCACAAACCCCTGGGCAGCCGATCCCGGTGTCCGGCTGGACCCTCGGGAACAGCAGGCTGGAACAGCAGGCTGGAACGGCAGGGACGAGCACAAATCCCGGGTGGAAGATGTGATGTATGCAAACGGAGAACACCCCAGAGGTCTGCGCAGGCAGGGCGAGCACGGCTACAACGTAGTGAAGGCTTGAAGCAACAGCGGGGGTAGGGTGGCCAACGAAAACAGCCTCCCTCTCTGTCCAAACACTGGGGGACGACTGCCCACACACCCGGGTGAAACAAAAGAGTAGCCAGATGCACCCCTCCCACAATGGCTAGCTCTTTTGTTTTTCTGAAGTACCCCGCAATTTGTCCCCCCAGCAGCACGTATGGGGAAAATTTCTTTAACAGAAAAAAAAAAACCCAGGAGAACTCCTAAAAACCCCAACAAGAACTGACTTTTATGTTTCAAGGAGAGGCTACAAATTGGGACATGAAATGTAAAATGTTACACAGTTTGTTCCTCACTACACAACACAACATCCTGCCAGCAGCAAACCGGTTCCCCTTCTGAAAACTTTGTTGCACTCTTCTTGCTGTGCGAGGTTGAAGGAGGTTCAGAAACTCAGTAAATACTGACAGTCAAATCAGCGATGGAGTCCTTACACCCCCACCCCAGAAGAGCTTAAATTTCCCCAGGATATTGGATTAAATTAAAAAGAGGGTTGCAAGTACAATGGGCTTCATCAAGACCGTGTCAGATACCCTGAAAGGAATAGACGTGTTAATAAGAGAGAAGGAATTCACTTGTTCCCATCAACGACCTCATGGAACGCATCAACCAGAACAGCGCGAATCCCAGAATTTCCTTCTGAGGAACTGGAAATTTCCCAGGAAAATGCATAGAGAACAAGAGACCCCCAAATACACTCTACGGAGTACACGTCTAAATTCATCTGCTCCCAGAGATGACATGTAACATACGGCAGCCAGTCAAAACCCCATCAGAGGCTCTCAAAGTTCTTTTAAAGCCTGAGAATGTCACAACGTCAATTACACTGGCTATGCAAGATGTGCTACAGATGTATGGGTTGGATTTCAACCCTGTACAACTGGTGACTCAACTTTCCCTGTTTCAGGCCAGCTATCAATTTGCAGAAGGTCACTTAGGTCCATTTCAAAATATTTTTTCTTCAGCCAAACCAAATGCTGACTGTTTTGCAAAAAGGTGAAGCTGACATTAATGTTTTCCATGACAGTAGCAGCCATCCCTCAAAATGGAAGGAATATAGATGCCTAGTATCAGTCACAACTCAGGACCCTGCAGCTTATGCATGAAAAGTCTGATTTAAAGCTCACAGGAGTTTTAGGTAAATTCACTTAAAGAAAACAGCAGCCCCTGAACTTTGTCCATCTTGGACTCCATTCTTCTTTTTGTGTTTTTAAAAGAAGTAATTATTAGCTTTGTGCCATTCATACTTTGTCCACTTTTAAGATGGTGAGGAAAATAAATTTGATCCTAAATTTTAAAACTTACTATCCATAATTTTCTTCATATTTTAATAGAGGCCAACGCTCATTAAGCATTACACTGGTTTGCTTTGAGGTCTTGGAGCTGTGGGTACAATTCTTCATTCCCAGCAGAATGAACAACATCCTTTACATCTGCATTCACCAGCTGGATAAAGGTTTGCCCTCAAATCTGAAAATAGTGGAAGGATGTGTTTAAGTATCTAAGAAGAAAGCTTTAAAATAACTGACTCCAGAACCATTTTCCCATAGCAACATGCTTTTAAAAATAATTGAGAGAGGTTAACAGAGAATTCCTGCATAATTACACAAATACATCTTCATCTTTTACCAGTGGGTTCTTAATCACAAAAGTGTGTTGCAGAGAAGCTGAACGAGGCATCAGTTAATTGTCTGCTCCAGGTAGGCTTATGAAACTAAGCAGGAGCCAGTGAGGTGCCTGGTCAGGATAACAGTCTGGCACTGAATAAGCAGATCATGAGTAGGTCAACACTACAGTGAAACTAGCCTAACAATCTCCCTCCTGCCTAAAGCCCAGGAATAGTGTTAAAGCTAATAACCATACAGAGCCTTTTGTCAAAAGCCAAATGACCAGGAACACTTGATCCTTATGGAAAGGAACTGGAGATAAGAAATGTCCTGCTTAAGATAGCTGGCAGGACAGCTAAGCTGCACAACACAGGCTTTTGCCAAGGTAGGTTTGGGCTCACTGCCTATCTCATTCCAAACAACCACGAAACTGGTGGAAACCTTTGATGTTCTCCCATGGCGCCGTCACAAGTAGGAGCAATTTGCAACATCTGCAATCACCAGTACAGACCTTTTACTTTGTAAATGCTGGCTGCTTAAAACTCATTGCCCAGCTGACATCTTCTTGAGGAAGATGGCTGGACTCCTGCCATGACTGAAAAGAATGTTTGTTTGACACCAAACAGGTTTGCCAGCAAGACTCAGCCTCCTCCTTGCTGATTGAGTCCATCAGGATTTCCTGTTCTGCTGGCTGACCATCCATTGACCAGCTGAGTGGGTAATGGGAAGCAGGGAAAGGCCACAGCAAAAGCTGCTCATGAACAGTCCTTTGTTATCTCATAATCACAAACAGAAATCTTGTATGGATGAAAGTAATTTTGTTTTTCAACATCGTCCTATACAAGGTTTGTTTCTCCATGGTATTGTTTACAGTCTGCTGTTTTCTTTGGGTTTTTTAAGCCTGGGGTTTTCTGTTGCTGTTTGTTCATTTTTTAAGCCAAACATCTCCAAGCTGACTCCTCCCTTGTAACATTTCTTCTCAATCCAGGTGTAACCTCTCATTCTCTGCTTGCTGCTGGCAGCTTTTCTATTCTAGCAAAACATTTCTAACTAGATGTCTGCAGCTGCAAAGGAACTTGAGTTTCCAGATTGTCTTCTGTGTTTTCAGACTCAGCATCTTCACTGGGCAGCAGAAGGAAAAAAGCTGGGACAAGTCTGCAGTGGGTTATTTTTTGCAGTATACATGGTATGACTAATGCTTCTTACCTTTCTTCAGCTAGCTGGGTGTGTGCTGAGCAAACATCCTGGCAAGCTGCATGTGTCAGCCAGACCCTACCAGCCCAGAACAAAATTAGCTGGAATTTCACCCTTCACTTCTGATGCACTAGGTCCTGAGGCTCTAGTAGTGTAAGATACAGAGCTCTGTGGATGAACAAAGGGGGCCACCTCTCTCCTTCTCTCCCTTTCTCTCTCTCTCTCTCTCTCTTTTTTTTTTTTTAATTTCAGTAATCCACAGACTCCTTGATTTCAAGCTGCATAAATTCAAGTAAAAAAACTCCATTATGATAGAAGTGCTTGGCATTTCCAGGGTAGTGGTTAACAGCTCAAGACAACATTGCTAGCATGCTGTAAAGTGGGTTTTGACCTTTATGGGGTAAGGTATAAATCAGTGGTTATGCCTGAAGAGACAAAATCTGCCAGACTGACCACACTGCAGAGCTGTATTTGCACAAGCTGGCTTGGGTTCCAAATAATTACAAACTATTTAACTGCAGCAGTGAAAGCCTCTTATCTTTCAAATCTTCAAATGTTGATAGAAAATACAACAAAAATATTAAATATTGTGTTATGATTTTTCCCCCAACCTCTTTTTTTCTCTTTTGTTCTTAAGACCATTATTTTGTTTCATAACAATTTTCTTGAGCAAAATCAACATGCTCTTTCCACAACTTGAACTAATTAATGCTCTTATTTCCATTTTAAGCCTTACATGCGCTGTCATATTTGGTTTGTATGTAGACAAGAAAGAATATACTCTTCTCCTTGACATTTTGAAAAAGAATTTATTCAGGAGAACTATGAGCTGAGCTGTGAGCCACAGGTGCAGCTGTCTACTGCAGATGGGCAGTGGGAGAGTATCAAGGGCTTCGCTTATTCAGATCAAATTTAGCAAGGTCTGTGCAAGGAACCCAGTAATTTCTGGAAGAGAAGAGTTAGAAGGGACCTACAACGGCCAGCTACTCTAACTGCAATCAGGTCTTGCAGGGTGCAAGCAGCAGTGAGTGCCAGGCAACAAATAGACAAGTGTATATGTGCCAACATCAGTGACTACACAACATGGTTTAATTGACACTATGCCCCTTCTCAGCCTCTCCACGTGTAACAACCAGTTTGGTCCTGTGTTGAAGGATAGAAGAAGAGGCTCAAGTCTTGCTATTGGACCTTGGAGCTAGCTCCCAGCCCATGTCAGCATTGGACTCAGGGCAAAATTGTTTGGATGCTAGGTGAGTCTGAGCTTGCATATACAATATAGAAGCAAACAGGGAAAGAAGAACTCCGCCTCAAGAATGCTTCTTAACCAGGTGTAAAGGGGAGAAAAAATCAAAGGCAAATATTTGATGTGCAAATAAGGTTCTTGTTTATAGGTTCCATTTTTATTAAGTATTTCAGTTAGATCCTGCAGTTTGGAAGACTTGGTGATTCATACATTTTAGACAATTAGTCTTTGAGCTGCCATCCTTACATTTGTTGGGTTACTTTCTGTAGCACATACATGTGCTTGCACAGTTAATGTGCATGCAAGGTGTAATTTATCTGTCTGAGGACTGCAGTCTGAGTCACTGAGTTCCCTCAGGGTGTCCTGATTCCTTTCTTTCAATAATCCTTCAGGAGTGTCCTAGGTGCTCTTTGGTTTTTTGCTTTCCCTTTGGAAACTGAGTTATACAGTGAAAGCGATGGTAGACATCTGCATGTAGCCGCTTATGACTCCCATTATAGGTGAAAATGTACCCAACCTACTCCTGAAATAAGTATTACTATTTCAGCCTCAGTATTTCTGTTAAGAATCTGTCAGCAGCCTTAGAGGAGGATGCAGAAAATACATGCATATATTTGCACCAAGTGGTTTTTCAACATCAGATGTTCAGCTACCATGTTATGACCAAGGGAATGTAAAATTAATGTTAGAGACTTTGGTCTTTTGAAACAGAAATCCAGCTCAAAGCCTCTTTAATTTAATTGTTCATTTAATTTCATTTATTTAACTCCAGCATTTGAAGTCTGTTTTAAAAAAAAAAAGCCATTGAAGTGACTTAATTCCTACTTGCTTTCACTGCATTCCATTGAGGCATTCAAACAAGCTGTGTGTAAAAATTATGTACACTGTAGAACTTGTCTTGTGTAAGCACTCATTAGTTTTTTGCATTGTTTTAATATATATACACAGGAAAAAAAGCTTTACATTTAAACACCACAACGAATGCAAAATTAGGCAGTTGAAAGTCAGAAATTACGCAAGGTAAAATAGCTTGTGTAAGTCTAATTTGGCTTCTCTGTGTGTTCAGGTAATGTCTGTGTGTTATACACATATACATATATATAAAGTGTATCATACTTTTGTATGTCCAGTGAGAAAAGCCTTTAATTATGTGACTACTTTTTTGTCTGCAGAATGTTTGCTTTATTGAGTGAACAGGATAGACCTGCTTTACATGTGGGTCACCTTCCTGAGAAGGCAGCTCTTCCCTATATGGCACTGCCTCGTTAATTGTAGAGGCAGGTGAATCACAAGTGAGGTGGGAGACTGGATGAAGAGTCACTGCTTCTCCAGAGAATTAAATTCATAACTTAGAAAGTCAACTGGCTGGCTGCTGACAGCCATAGAGGTATCTGAGAGAGCCCCTCAACACTCCTCAAGGAAATTATCAGGGCAAGGTTATGCAATTCAAGTTGCTGTTCAGAGTGAACCTCACCGATTTACATGACTGTAAAGCAGGCAGTCCGTGCAGGAACTGCCCTAAATGCAGGTTGGAAGGGGAACTAATTTCTAGCTAGGATATAGTGTGGAGGTAAACTCTTCTGCTGGCACCAGTGAGAACATCTTGGTTCAGATTGTGAATCTCTGTCTTTCTTGCTGTACAGTCATTAAGAGTCCACATCAGTACCATTGTACTCTATCATTAGCCAAATTCATAAACTTATTTAAAAAAAAAAGGTAATATAACACGGTTTGCTTTCCTTAAATCCAGGTTAACTTACTCTAATTATCTTACCTAGTTTTAATTCTTTATTAATCCAGTACTGCATCAGTTGCTCCATCACTTTGCCCAGGAGTGATAATCAGGCTTCTCTCTCTTCCTCAAAACACTATGTGATGTTATTCCAGTTGCATTTGTCTAATTTTGTGAGCGCATGCCTTGAGACTCTGGAATTTGATTTGCAAAAGCACTGCACAATCACAGTTGCCAACAGGAGCTGTGCTTCAAAAATGCATAATGCTGCACCATGCTCTAGAATGCTAAATTTCTGTGAGCTGCAAGTACCCAAAACATCAAGGTTTTTACCTTAACCTATCTGCCTCTGAGATTACCAATATGAAAAGAAGGCAATAAACCTTCCCCTTACAGAGACACCATGAAAATAAATGTGCTAGTATTTGTGAAACACTTGGATACTTCAAAAGGGAGAATTATAAGAAGTCCTGTGAGGACATTAATCATTAGTTTTTGAGAGCAGAATGGAAGACAGTGCATTAAATATGTCATGGGGCTCCATACTGAACAAGGAGAAAACAAAATATTGAAATGCTTCTCATTAAGACACATATTCTCAATGGTCTTTCAAGTGCTGAAAATCAAGCTTCTTAAGTGAGCATCTATTCTTTTTAAATTTATTTTTATTTTTATCTGAACAAAACAGGAGATCTGCAAGAAAAATTGTCAGCAATTATGTAATTATAGGTTGTAGCATAATGCACTATTCATTAAAGTTTGCATCAGAATGCACGCGTGCTAGATCTAGGGCACAAATTGACATTGCCCAAGCAACCTTAGTTACAGCATTTACCAATGTCAGATTGCTTGACTTTGCAACACATATGATTTTTTCCAGTAATTAGTGTGCAAATAATTTCCTCTGGTTTTAGGATAATACATGAAGTCATCCACATTCCTCAGCATGCTTCCCTAGGAGACAGGGAATGGGAGCCCTTCTCCTGCTGCTTCTCTCCCCATATGTGGTAGATACCTCTGCCAGCAGAGTAAATGACACAAATAATAGGTTGTCATCTTTTTTGAATCAGCGTCAGGAGGGATGGAACTTCTTGCCAGTGAGTTTCACCAATGTTTGCTGACATCAGAACAATGGTGAAAGTCAAGTGCTGTTGATTCAATCAAGATCATAAGAGAGCAGACTGAAATAAGCACAGGGTTTTCTACCGGTTCCCTAGGTGGCTTTAGCCCCTTTTACCACTTTCAACTCATTCTTCTTTCTTTTGGTTTATCTTGCCTCATCCAGCTTTGACAGTACTCACCTGACCCTCCTGAGCTGAAAAATTCCCTACAGCATTTTGATAAAGCACTGCACATCCAGATCCAACCCCATAGCCAATCCTGCTCCAAGAGAAGGGGAGACTAGAGACATCCTGATCCTTTTCAACTTGAATTTTCTTGTAATGCTATGAAGGCACCATGCTTTTCTCCAGTATATAAATAGTCTTCATTCCAATAGGTAAGTTTATTAATCAAACTCTGTACCAAGTAGTTTTGGTTTATTACACTGTCATAATTTCACCTCTGCAGTAGAGGATTCCTTTAGACAAAAAAGGCAATGAAGCATGCATCCCATAAAGCAATAAAATATAGCTACGGTTGTTGCTATGGAATGAAGTTGCTGCAAATTCCACATAAACCAGGAATTTATGCCAGGAGTTCTTCAAAGTACTGTGGCTGGCCTTCCAAGAATGTGAAAATATTAACGCCAAGGGAGCTTGATTTTTTTTTTTCCCTTCCTTTGTGTAAACATGATAATATTTCTCTGGGTCCTGGCTTGAAGCCCTCTTGAGCTGCAGTGGGTGCCAACAGACAGGATGTTTGTTCTGCAACAGGAGGCTTGCTCTGCAATAGGGCAATCAAACTGCTCCTGTCAGGCCATAGTCACCTTCTCTTCCTCCACCCCAAACTGTTGATGACCCAGGTCATAATGGTACACAATTTTTCTAATATAACTCAATGAAAGTGGATAAAATCAGCCAAAATACATTGATTCATTCTCTTCCTTAATGCAACTTATCTTTTAAACTGTATCTTTTCGTAGAAGGATTACCCCAAAGATCCTGTTTCTTCTCTCTGAGGTCAAAGAGCCACTGTTGGAGAAACCTTGCTTGATCACAAAATGTAGCTCCTCATGAAGCCTTGCTCAGGAGAGAGAGTCTTGATGCTTAACTTCAGCATTTGTTCACGTGCAGTTTCTACCAGACAGCTGGAATATTCCTTTCAAACATTTTTCATTTCCTCATTTAAACTAAAACCAGTTTTCACAGGAATATGTAAAGGCATTTCTCTTATTTGAAACATATTTTCCATAAAGTTTTGCTTTGGTACTAGTTATTTCATAAAAAATTTATTTCTTAGTTCCTAGATATGTGTTTTCTTTCCTCTTTTGTCTACAACTTTCTTCTACTTACAAACAGTCTCTTGAGGATCACTGTTTCAAGGGCAGAACTCCTACTATGTAAAAATATGTAACCCTCAGGAATACGCTATCTTTGAAATTTTTCAGTTCTAAACAAAAACTCAGGATGTAGAAGCAGCCCAGAAAACGTGTTTGGGATGAAAATGTTTGATCAGCTTGAGTAAGGGTTGTAACCTCTCATTACAGGCTTTTCATTGTACTGTATGATTTTGTTCTCTTTCTACAGATCTACTACACCTACTTGCTTCTCTAAGGGCTCTTCTTTTCCTTCCCATCTCTTCCAGTTTTCAATTCTTTGCTTTCTTCAGTCAAATTTCTCTTTCCTCAGAACTTCAACTCGAGACCTCCACTCCTAAAGTTCTCTTCCCCTCAACATTTCTCTCTGCCAGTCCCAAGCCATGATGAAGCCTTTTCCCCTCTGTGGGAAAAGACAGTGAGTGGTAGCTGGGAGTTTCTAGAAGACCTGGCACAAATGATCCAGTTGCAGAAGAAATTTCGCAATGTTAGGAAGCAAGCAATTGGGCTAATCATGAGCTCACAAAAAGCAAGCACAGAGAAAGCAGATCAGGTTTCCATGGGATGAGTGCAAAGTGCTGCTCAGCAAGAATAGGTAAGGACAAACACACCAAAAAAAAGCCAATACAACAAATAAAACTTAACTAGCAAGAGTATCCCAAGTAATGAGAAATCGTTTCATAAGTACATCAGTGGTAAGAGGAAGTCAAAAGCAAGTGGATTACTCATCAGAGAGAGAAAGCTATTGACTGATGCCGGAGAAGACTCAGACTGTCTCAGGCCTTCTTTGCACCAGTCTTGGCTAAAAGAGGTCACTTGTGATCCGGTGACTGACATAATACACATTAATGACAAGGGAATAAGGCTTCAGCCCACACCGGGGCAGAACCAGTTACTAGAGTACTTAGGTAACCTAGAGATGTTCAAACCAACAGTCTGGCTGCACTTCATGCCAGGGTAGTGAAGGAAGTGGCTCAAACAGCATTGGAAACACTAGTAGTTCTCTCTGAGAATCCAGAGAAGATGGCCAAGAAATAAGCAAACTGATGCCTGTCTTTAAAGGTGGCATTTGAAAATAAATAAATAAGCCAGATTTTTGCCCCTACTAGAAAGCATCTAGTACAAATAGACACACAATTTGTAAACAGGTAGAAGGAAACAATAGGATAAGCAACTATTAATACAAACTTGTCAACTAGAAACTGGAACAATCTGGCCAAATTTCCCTTGGCAACGAGGAGCAGACCATGTTATGGAAGAAGGGGGCATGGACTCTACTCATCTGTGCCTTGGTTAGGCTCTATGCATGTGCTTATGAGGAAGGGAGTTCAGTTTATTTGAAAAATTTGGGCAGGGGGTATGAAAGTTTGTAAACAGCAGTTGTCAGTGGTTTACAAGCAAGAGGGTTATAAATGCAATTCCAGTTCCAGGATGGTTCGTCTGCAGCCTTCAGAGCTGGCATTAATTGGGGAGCAATTGTGAACATATCAGAGGATGAGATAAGAATTCAAGGTAACACTAAGAAGTTGCTTGGAAAGCAAAGAACATGACTGAAAAGCAATGAAAGGAGTTGTTTTTGCAAGCAGGGTTATCCCCTGCATGCACAGAGACTGGGGCACTGCTCAGCACAGGCTGCAGGCACCAGCAGAGGTGAGACCAGAGGAGAGCTGCAGGCAGTCAGGGGCCAAAGAGACTGCAGGAGAAGTGGACAAATTGCAGCTGGTCATCGTAAAGAAAACATGGCACAGGGAGGTGATGGCAGCCATCAGATGTAAAAGGACACTGCAACACAGAAAGAGGAGACTTTCCTTGGCAGAGACCACCACATTCACATTTCAGTAAGGAATATTCATAGAGGAGGATGAAGTGTCACTTGGAGAGGCTGTAGGCCCTCTGAAGTACTGAGTGTTCCTCAGAGCAGAACTGAGGGAAGCCCCACAAAAGGGACACAGAGACACACTGAAGTGGTGTAGGTGCAAAACTGGTGTCCTCTGTAAGACAAGGAGCTAAAGGGGGATAGATTTAAGGCATTAATGGTGTACAATAACTTGCTAGCAGAGACCAGATCAAGTAAATGAAGTTACATCAACAACTGGCTCTTCCATTTATATTTGGCAATGACACCCATCCTCTTCTAATGCACACAGGCATTTTCTGCTCACTAGCTGTGTTCATGTGTACAAGCATATATTGATCTGTTTTCTCTCCTTCCTTTCTTACAAAGGAAAAAATAACCGCACAGTTCAGTAATGCACAGGCTGTGCTCCACGATGAAAATAGTCTGAGGCACTTACACGCTAAAGTAAATTTAGCTTAACATAAAAATAACCTTCACAAATTTTAAATGCCTGTTTTACAATTAACGTCAGGTGCTAACAGGATATAATTTTCTTCAAAGTGTGTACTAATGTGACAGGCTGACTGAAGCGATGCAGGCACGTCTCCTCGCAGCCATCTAGGCCTCAGAAATGCCCCCTTCACCTTTCGGTTCTTCCCTCCAAGTCTCGTCCTTTCTTCAGCCACAGGGTGTTCCTGCGGCTCGGCGATGCGGTGCGCTCCCGCCCAGCCCGCTGCAGCCGCGCTGCGTTATTAAAGGCACACATACCGTGTAAATAATTGATACGGACCTAGCGCGCTGTGGAGCGGGAGCGCCGCCGTCGCCGTCTCCGCCGTCGCTGCCACGGCCGCGGCCGCCGCCTCCGCCTCCTCCTCCTCCTCCCCCAGCCCTCGCCCTGCCCGCTCCGCCGCCCTACCTGCCCCGGCCCGCCGGAGCGCAGCGCGGCCGCGGGGCGGCGCGGAGCCCCCGCGAAGCCGCCCCGCGCCCTCCCCGCCCCGCGGCGCCGTCCCGCCCCCGGCGGCGGCGGGTCCCTGGCGGGGGGGCCGGGCCGGGCCGGGCCGGCGGCGTGGTGGGAGCAGGTGCGGCCGCCAGGCACCGCGGGGGCAGAGCGGGCGGCGGTGGCGCCGGCGCCGGGCCGGCAGGTGGGGGCTGCCGGGAGGCGGAGGGCGAGGAGCCGGGCGGGTTTGCCTGTCCGCCTCCGGAGGTGCGGCCGGCGGCACGGCGCGGCGAGCGGGCTGCCGCGGGAGGCGTACGGCGGCGGCAGCAGCGGTGGCGGCGGTGGTGTCCGCATCCGCGGCCCGGGCCGCGGAGGGGTCGACGGGGCCCCTTGCTGCAGAGCCAGATGTGCGGGACGCGGGGCTGCGAGGGGTCGGCGGGGAGGTGCTGGGGGCTGCCGCCGCCGCTGCTGCCGCGACCGGGGGGGAGCCCTTAGCTGTGCGGGAAGTGGGAAAGCCGTGTCGGGAGCTGTTATTTTCTTCTCCTCCTTCCTTTGCCTTCCCTCTTGTCCCTCCTCCCCCTCCTCACCAAAACCGGGAGAGGAGGCGTGTTCGGTGCCTTGCTGCACCGGTTTTGCTTGGTTTGTTGTTGCAGGGCTTGGTTCGCGGGGTGGCTGGTTTCTTTCTTTTCTCTTTTCTCTTCCAACCTCCCCGCCTTCTCCCTCCTCTCCTTTGGCCCATTGCATGCTCGGATCCGGCTGGATCCTTCCTTTTATTTTCGGCGGTGCCTCTCGGAAGGGGGAAGGGAGAGCTGGGATGAGTGCAGCTTGACGCACAGGCGAGGAGAGGGGGGGCACCGCCGGCAGCTGCAGCGGTTCGTGGCCGCAGGGTGCGGGTGAGGAACGGAGCGAGCGAGGGGCTCCCTCGGTGCCTCCCCCTTTCTTCGCCCCTGTCCTTCTTCCCCTCCTCCCTCTCTCCCTCCCCCATCGGTCTCCTGCCGGTCCGGCTGGGAGCGTGTGTGCAATATCTTACGTTGCAAGGTGTGTGTGTGCGTGAGCGGAGCAGAGGGAGGGAAGGACTCGCGAGGGAGCCGGGGCTGCCCCGGCCCCCCCTATGTGAGCCTCCCCGGGCGGCTGGATGGCGATAGACCGACGCCGTGAGGCGGGCGGCGGGGGCCGGCCGCTGCCGGAGGAGAACGGCTCGGTGCCGGGGGCCGTGGGGGGGGGCGCCGCCGCCCCCTCGGGGCCGCCCCCCGCCAACGCCGCCGGGGCCGAGATCCAGGCGGTGCCGGTGCCGCCGCCCGCCGCCGCCTGCAGCCCGCTGCTCCTCGACTATGACGGCTCGGTGCTACCCTTCCTTGGGGGGCTGGGCGGCCGGTACCAGCGGACCCTGGTGCTGCTCACCTGGGTCCCGGCTCTCGTCATCGGCTTCAGCAAGTTCTCGGACTCCTTCCTCCTGGACCAGCCCGATTTCTGGTGCCGGGAGGCGGACGGGCAGGGCAACTGGAGCGGGACCCTGGCGCCTATCCACGCCAACCACAGCGGCAACGGGAGCATCTTCCCGCCGCCCGTGCTGCCCACCCCTGCGGGGGGCAACGCCAGCGAGTGCGGCTGCCGCGAGTGGCACTACCGCATCAGAGCCGGCCTCGTCCAAAACGTCGTGAGCAAGGTGAGAAAGGCGACTTCCCTCGGCCCCCCTCCCTGTCCAGCCCTCGCGGACCCTCTCGGCACTCGCTCTTTTCCAATGCAAGGGGAGTAGCTGGACACGATACGGATCTGTCCTTGCGTGCGGTAGCTGGGTCAGTCACGTCCCCGTGGGTTACCCTTCCACCAGGAGAAAATAAATCCCACATCCGCGCAGCCCTTTCCGTCCCTGAGTGTCACACCAGGTGTCGAGCCTCTGGACTTGTACCCGCACACTGCAGCACTAAGCTGCAAAGTTATGTCCTGAAATGGGATCCTGTGTGTCTCCTTGGGTTCCTGGTACTGTCCTGCTCCCTCTGGGTGTCTGTGGGAAAGATGCTGAAGGCATGTGCCCAAGCTGATAAGGGGAAAGTGTTGCGGAGAGGGCTCCAGCTGATCTTTATGCAAGTATACTAAAGCAGCCCTACACATCAAAAACCAGGTTGATTTTTGGGGAAGCTGAAGAAATGGTGACTGTTGTGAGTAAAATAAGACAAAGTTCTCATGAATTCTTCCGGTTTTGTACTTATTCTCTTGAAAACTGTTTTGGCAGAGCAGTTAAAGAAATGTCTCACACAAGTTGTTTTACTCCAGAGGCGGAAAGTGCATGCTGCTCTGTTTTGTGTTTCCTCATGCAATGGCTAAAGTGAAAATTTTCTAGTGAAGAGAATGTGTCACTTTCTGCTCTTGCTTCATGTTTGCTGAGTAGTGCATATTAAAAAATCACCCCTCCTTTTCACCTGAAAGCTTTATCTTGTTTATAATATTGGCCCTGTGAAAGCCCCGCTGGCTGCAGATGGGCGTTATTGATATTAGCCGGCAGCTGGAGCTCCTGGAAATGTAAAATGAAATGGTTACACCAGGGAAGTAGTTCCCTTAATCTCAAGACCCCCTCCTAAAGTCAGCAAAAATTACTTCCTGCCTGGAAGCAGTGTTTTGTCTTAGCTGTGTTTATCTAGTTGGGATAAAGAAACACAACAACAATCAGATGAACAGCATAATTGTGCTTTAGTCAGCCAGCACGCACTTAGATTGAAGCATTGAAAATCATTTCAACTTCTCTTTGTGTCCCTTGAAAGAGTGTGCAACAGGGAAAAAGCAAATCCCTCAAAACCTTGAACCCAGAATGGATTAAAAAGGGAGGTAACCCAGCTACACTCGTTTCATGAGAGAAACACAGGCACATGGTGGGTGTAAATGGTTTGTGACACAGAAATACGTAAGAAAATTAGATATTTAAGAACATCAGATTTTCTTGTTTACATCCAGAGACTGAGCTATTAATATTTTTTGGAATTTAACACTGAAGTTTTAGCATGAAAAAAATTATGTTGAAATATTTTCTTTTAGTCTGAACTTTAAAAAATTTTTTTTGAAATATTTGAATCTTTTGAAGGTCATTGTCAAGTTGGCCACAAAAGGTCAAGGGAGAGTTAGTTTGCTGTCTTGCATGCTTCTTTAGAGACAATAAAAAAAGTGTTCTTTGGAAGAACTTGCGGTAAAGGGCAGATCAATTTTAGGGGATAAACAAACATCTGTGGCCCCTGCTGTCTTGTTTTCTATTAGAAAGAATAATAATCATCTTTTGAGACTACGGGTTTTTCCAGTGTGGACTTTTTATTTTTATTGTATGTTCACTTCCAAAAGCCTGGCAGCTTTTTTGCTTTGATTTGTAATCCCATGTAATTATAATTAGGTTGTTTTCTCGGGGTCAGGATTCCTCCTTAGTTTGTGCTTTGGTTTTGTTTTGGGGGTTTTCTGGGTGGGTGTGCTTCCTGTTTTTATTCTAATGAAGAAAGAGAGGAAAAACCCAGACAGAACATCAGCATAGCTTGATTTGGACTTCATTTCTTATCAATCCCCAGGAGCTCTGATACTGTGGGACCAGTTCTTGTAACTGCTGACTCCTCTTACATGCATCTCACTGTCCTTTGTGAGAAAGAGCTGCTCTGCATGAATTCAAGAGACTGGATGTTTAGATACCCTTAACTCTCCTCAAAAATACATTTGTTTCTGTAATGTATTATGCAATGTTCTCATCTTTCTAAATAGAGTTTTATTAAATCTTAGTCTAATATATGCTCATCTGTGTAGTAGCCAGGGGTTATATTGAAATATCATAAAGAGAGCCAAAAGTATATTAATAAAAAATGTACTTTGTTTGGCAAGTAAATCCTCTTGTACTTATCTTCAGTGGTCTGAGCTAATAGCTGCTGGATGCTCCATCATTGCTTTGTCTTCAGAAACAATGAAACAATTCTGGTTATTTAGCACAAAGCATATTTGACGTATGTGCGTATGAGACATCACTGTTCCCCCTATTCCTCAGGAGCAGGATAGCTGTCCTTAACTGTGTTAAATTCCACTGTCTCCATAGCCTCTCTTCTAATGGTACACCCTTCATCAGATGCTGTGCCCCTGTCCAGGCTTTCTCAGGTCTCCCTTTCCCAGTGCTCATTTTCTCCCAGCCTGTGTCATGCTTGGGATTGATGGAGTGGAGGTCTTGCTGTTTCCAGCCCTTCTCATTGCTTTGTTTAGCCCCAGTTCTTTTTTGAGTGTTTGCTGCAGCCAGGGGTGGTCTTGTGCCTTCCTTGAAGACTGGCATTGCTGTGTTAGACGCTGTCATTATCCTGACCTCCTTGACTGAGTCACTGGGAACGGTGCTTTTTATAGTGCTGCCAGTCATTAGAACTGGAATTGGTAATAAAGGACATAGCGCTTATTATTTAACACTGCTGAAATGCATGTAGTGAAGAGGTCAGATGCATAATTTAACCACAGGGATTCCAGTGGCCATGTTAAATCACCCTTCTGAGCTAATGTCCTGACTTGGCACATAAATCTTGGTCTTTAGCTTGGTTTGTACATAAATATCTTCCCAAAGCACAATTCACTTGTAAGGCTTTTTCACTCCTAAGTGGTTCTTTGAAGATTTTAATTTATTCTTTATCACAGTATCAACAACACCATACTGCTATAAAGAGAGTGCACGTGTATTTCTTGAGAGGTACATCCTAAACTAGCGTTTAGGCAAAATACTAGTTAAAACAAAAAAGTCTTTTTAATAGTCCATGTATCTCACCAGTGTCCAAAGGAAAAATGCTGAGAAATACCTGTTTTATTTTTTTTCTGTGGAGAAACCTGAGATCTCCTTTTAGCCGTTTGCAAAGTGGTGCTTCAGGTAAATGATTAGCATAACACAATGAGCAACATAATGACAACTAAATACACATAGCCATGAAGCTTAGCAGGAAGTTGGGCTCTGTGTGCTCAGCAGGGACTTTTCTAACTCTCTCATTAACTTCTGTAGTGCCTGCATCTTCTGACCATCTGCAAAGCCAGCTGTTATCTTGGGACAACATTTTCATGGAAGCTCTTAGTTACAGGATTGATGGTTGTTGGTTTTTCCCCTCCGTTACTAGGATGACCTGTCCTCTGTATTTGATTGCATTAAGTGGTGGGGTTGTTTGTTGTTCTGCATGATGATTTGTATAATGGAGACCAAAAGCTGGTGATGGGCAAGGACTGGGCTTGATTAGATTGCAGAGGTTGATGGTACAGCATCCTTCTGTGTGCACTTGCAACATTCCAGATCGTTCCACCTCTTGGGGTTGGCATAAGAGGGAAGTGGTTAGTTGAAGGCTGCATTTTAATCACTCAGAGCAATTATGTAATAATATTTCATGTCTAGTCACAAGGGAATTCCTGTTGTGGCTGCTTTTATGCTCCAGATGCCTTGTTTTCCTGCAATACTGTTCGCTTGGCTCTCAACTTCCCACTTGATTTGGTTTGAGTCATCTTCCTTCCAAAGTAACATGGCAATCATTTTACCTATTTGCCACAGCTTCAAACATTCTCATGCCAGTTTGGCTGAGCCTCTAGAAAATTGTCCCTGCCAAAAAAAAGCAGAGCTGAAGTCAGAAGAGCCAAGTGGTCCAGGAGCAATGATGTCTTGGTGAACATGGATTGGTTGGATCTGTGACTGGTGCTCTTTGCTCCTGCAAGGGGAGATGCCCGTGCTCTCCCAGTCTTCCTTCTCCTTGGTTTTGTTGCAGTTCTGGCACTTTTCTGGGCACACCTTCATCTGATTCAGCTTGTCAGCCTGGTAGAAAACTTCCTCTTAAAAGAAATGTTTTCTTCTTTTCCTGAGTGTTCTACTGGGTGCATAACATGTGCTTTAGTCTGTGGTGTTGTCTTGTGGGATTATTGCAGGTATCCTCAAGTAGCCAGAAATAATAAAACAAACAAATTTCTTTGTGATAATAGTAATGATAAATTTGGCACAGCTGGCAGAATATTTTTTGGGGTAGAGGATAGGTGTACATTTTAAAGGGGCTTTCAGAATATAATTATTAATTACTTTGAAGAGATCACTCTGACGAGGTCCTTCCCAAAATAAGAACTGTGCCACCCTTATCTCCTCACATTTGTGCCTGTAATTTCATTTGTTTTCTATGTATTCTCCAGTTGGCTGGTCTCTACAAAGAGACTTTAGAAATGCTGGTGCTTCTTTTTTTTTTTTTCCCTGTAACTGACAGGATTTGTCTTGTCAGTGTTAGTTTCTGGCTGACTGGCTTCTACCTAGTCCCAAATCAATGAAAACCTTGAGTTATTGTACCCACTGTGGTAGTTGGGTCAGAAGTGGCAATATTGAAGATACTACATCACTTTGTTTCCACTGAACAGATTGAAGGGGATGTAGGGACCTGAAAGGCAGATACCTGCAATGGGCAGAAAGTCTATTCTAAATTTCTTTCAGCCAAAGCTTTGGAATGGCTCTCAGCTTCTAATGGGTGCTGAAGGGGTCAACAAGTCCTTGTGGTCAGAGGTATCCAGAAGTACTGCCAGACCAGAGCAAATGTCTACTGCTATTTTATTTCATGTCTTCCTCAGCCATATGAGAGATCCCAAACTTTTTTTTCTTCTTCCCTCTGCAAGTTAGCTGATAAAGAGTCTGTGTACTGCTCTAAGCCTTTGCAGACTTGAAAAATCTTTTTGTCGAAGAGGAAGCAAAGGGGAGCTGTTGGCTTGTCCTCCTGCAGCTGCCTTGAGGCCTGCTTGCACACATTGAGTGTGGTGATGGAGTCTCCCGATTATCAGGGTGCTAGCGAACAACACCCTGAAAGAACAGGGTGAGTTTCTGGCTGAGTGGCATCAAGGAAGGGGATGGCTGTTTTGGCAGCAGCACATGCAACTTCCCATGTGAAGAACTGTCCTCTGCCTGCAAACAGTAAATAATCTGATGTTTGAAATAACCAAGTATGATATCACAAGGCTTCTTGTTTAGTGAGCCTAGCTACTGGTTTTACATATTCGGGGGTGCTATGTACTGGCCAAAGTATTTTGAATCAGTTGGTCTAGAAAACAGAGACTGGATTAAGACTGATACTGACATCAGAACACAGGTAGGGTTAGGGTTTTCGTCTGGCATGGATTCTTTTTCACTACAGGAAATGTATGTAGAGTTCATGTTTATTATCACCCTTAAGATAAAGCGTCTCAGTTACAGGAATCTGATTTCAGCTTACCATAAATAGTTTGTAGCACTGCTAGAACTAACAATGATCCTCCAGAAAGGTAATTCCATATTGAAATCTTTTAAAGACATTCTCAGCTTTCCAAAGCTTGCTATTGAGCCTTTCATATCAGTAATTTTTTCTGCATATGTCAAACAACTGCCTTTTTTTTTTTTTTTTTCTAGCCTCCTGGATGGACATGATGTTTGAAATGCATGGGGTTCTGTTTGTTTTTGTTTCCACTCCCTAATACATCCTGTATCTCTGTCACATAATTTAAATATGCCGACCCTGCCCATGTTGTGACAGAAGTTGCTGGCTGTGGTGGATGTTTACCAGCTGTGCAGGCAGACTAACCCCAAATTTCTGAAGTGCACTAACAGTTTTACCTCTTCTTACCCTGGCTACAAGACTGCAATTATAAAAGGTGACCTCGTGGTTTTTTAGAGCATTTGTCAAAGAAAGGGACTGGCACTCAAGAAGGCATGTAATTTGGAGCCAGTTCTGATGGTAATGTTGAGATGAGGCTTACAGGACAGCCAAACTTCAGGGGTTCACTTCTTACTGAAACAATGTCTGGAGTAACATGAGATTTATGATTTTCTTGAAGTTCGAAACTTTGGTTGTACTAATGGTGAAAAGTCTTAAATTAAATCTTTCCAAATCAGTTCTAGAGAGCTGCTAAATTTAGAAAATGCTGAAAGAGATTAAGTGCTTTTGTGTACCTCATCTGTTGTTTTCTCTATCAGTCTATTTTTTCCCGCCTACCTGGCATCCCTGCTCAGGACAGTTACTCTCACTCCCTCCCTTTCATACTCCTTCCTCTTCCCGCTCTTCTTCAGCGCAGCCAGACTGGCGCTGGCTTACCCGCAAGTAACTGTGGAATTAATTAGGCTGAGATCTTGCTACAGAACAAAGGACTGGGGTTTGCTGCAGACAGTGTGTAGAAGATCAGAGTAGCCTGTTGTAGGAATACGCTGCAGCTTTGCAGCAGTGCTGAGTGTTCAGTTCTTGCACCGAATTCCATCAAAACCGCTTCTCTCAGGTTTTGGTCACCTCGACTCAAGTGTGTGCTTAACTCTCGTAACGTAATTTATTTTTCTATTTTTTACCAGCTGACTTTTGACAGCAGATGACTTTGTGTGCATTCTGAATACCATTTTAAAGTCAAGGGGGAAGGAAGGAACCTGAAGGAGGGAGAAAAGAGTTTCAACACCCTTTCAATCCATGTCATATGGGTGTGTTGCAGAGGCTTCCAGGCAAACCTCATTTCAGTGTCTGATAACTGCTCAGCGCTACTGAACTGCACTGGTCCACACCCAGTATGGGTGCTGGGGAGCCTGCCCCCACACCAGCCTGTAAAAACTGGCAGGCAACAGGAATTAATATGTGTGTTGAGTTGTTCCTGCTGATCCAGGCCATGTCATACCTTCTGGGAACACGCAATAGGTTTGTAGCTATTCCCACAAAGAAGGATCAGTGCTGTGCTTGGTGTGACTTGCATGCTTGGGTTGGAACCTCCTGCCTGTCCTGTGAGCTGATGAGGGGAGGATAAATGTGCTCTGGGCATGATGGGCTGAATAGGGAATTTTACTGTGTAGTACAAGGCTTTGTTGGGGTTTTTTATTTTTTCTTATAATCTGGGAGAGCCCCAATTGCCAGTTGTTATACTGAAACACAAGAACAAAAGATTAGATAAGTGGATGTATCCTGATACTCATTTCTGGGATGCCTGTCTAGATCCCCAAGGAGCAAAGCTGTGAGAATCAGGAATGCTGCTTGTGAAATGCAGGGAAGTGGTATGTTCACCTTCTCCAGCAGCAAGTGATTTATAGTTACCCTTGTGCATTGTTTTCAGAGCAGGGTGGTCTGGTTCCCTAAAAAAGGTTCTTTGCCTCCAGACAGCCGTGGAGGAATTCGTTTTGGCCCAAGTATGGTCTCCCTGCTATTCTACAGCACTCTGGAGCTGCCTGCTTTCCCCCTGGCCTTCAGGCCAAAGTCCATGAACACGCAGACAGTGTTGCAATGTCCACCCTACAAATATTATTAAGGATAGGGACTGTACATTAAACTGTAAGACCTTTCCCCTGCTGTGTCTTCCAGGGCTGTGTAAAACTTTTTCTGCTTGAACAATACAAGCTTGACAGACCAGTTTCACCTTCTGATTTGTGAAACAAGTGGAATATTTTTCTCCCTTCATCTCTACCCTTAATATTTATTTAGGTCTGAATTAATACCAGACCCTGGGGTTTTTTTCCCCTCTCCTTTTCTTCTTGCCTGAGTTGCAATAGCCATAGTTTGCAAATGATGAGAGGGCAAGGTCACGGCAGCAATAATTGCATGTCAAAGTTGAGGCGTCTGATCTTTTTATCTAAGGTGGCAAGTATTTCTCATGAGCAATGACTTTCTTCTCTTGTCTACTGCTTCACCCTTCTCCATTTCAGAGTTTTATGCCATGCTTGACATTTTCTCTTTTTTTCCCCCCCAGGATTTACAAAAGCCCAACAAGACAGTGAACTAGGTTTTGCCATGTCAGCCCTCTCAAGCCTGCAACATGTTCTGTGCATGCATGTTTTGGCAGCCTGAAAAATACCAGTCCACAAAGTATTGGCTTATTCTTGATAATGAGATGATAGTGGATGTTAATATTTAACTACAATGTTGCAGGGGTTTTTTATGTGTGGCTTCTATTTACAGTGCTTAGACCAGTTCTAAATACAAATTTGATAGCTAGTTTAACTTTTTTAGTCTGGTTGCGATGTCAGTCCCAGCACAAAATACTTCTTCCAGAATAAAGGTCAGCTGAAAACTGAGGAATGGAACGCAAATGACACTTTCCAGTGTGTGCATCTCAATTCTAGGGATGGGCGTGGTTGCTCAATGGTCTTTTCATGCAGCCAGAGGGAGGCAAACAGCTGCAAGGTCTTACAGCAAAGAGTAGATTTAAAATTAAAGTCAGTTTTGTGGCAAAGTCTTCTAATCATGTCAGAATACATGTAGAAAAGTTACTTAGTTGCAGCGCAGAGATGTAAAAGTGATGGTGAAATATCCTGATGTTGTGCTGTGAAACATTATTAATATAGTGTTACGAATACTGTGCAGGAAAGCTGCAAGCAAGATTTTGTATCACCCAGCTCTTTGATGTTAGATGACATTATGGAGTTGGGAAAAACTAAGCAGATCATATAAGCTGAGAAACAAGTTAGTTGACTAATCTGTGGAGGGCGAAGGCTGGAAAAGATCTAAATGTCTCAGAATAAATGGAACTCCTACTGAAAATAAAAGAAGTAGTGATGGAGAAGTGGGTGGTACTTGGATGCTACTAAAGTTGGTTTAATCATATTGAGTATTCAGAAGATTGTCATATGATTAACAAATAATATTTTAATTGTTAGCATATTAGCAATTATTATTTACTTAGCAAACTTCCTTCTTCCCTCTCCCAGGGGGGAGAAGAAACAGATCTGTTATGAGGGCAAGTTTGAGAATAGAAGAGCTAATTGCTCCTGATGAAAGTGTGAAGTTGAAGGGTAGATGAAATTTTTCGGTTCTGCAGTGTTTCAGGTGGCATTATCTTGGGATTCTGTCAATGTGCCCATTGGAGAGCTTGGAAGGTCTTTTTTTGCTTATGGCATAGACTAAGGAACAATTTAGTGCAGAGCACTAAATGTAAAATCTTTTCCAAGTTAGTTTACTGGCATTGAAATGGAGTCAATAAGTGCCCTTTTGCATACTTGAAATTCTGAGCTTGTTTTGTGATTGCAGTGTTGCTTGAGCCTTCTCTTCCCACTGGGGATAGGGCCCTTAAAGGTAAGCCATGACTGAAAGGCTTTAGAAAGACCTTTCAGCTGCCTGAAAGGGGGGAATGGAGCCAGGTACATACTGTTCATGAGCAGGACAGCATCTCCCTGGGGGCATAGTGGGCACAGCCTGCTTACCCCGAGGTAATTCATGTAAGAGGCAGTGTGTCTCTGCGTCGCCAGTGTCAAGCAGCTCGAGGGAACATGTGCCTTAGGTTTCCCATTATGATGATGGAGCCAAAGGTTGCACACTAGGAGGAAGTGCTGTGTTCTGTATCAGTGTTCACTGCAATGTGCAGCACCGAGGCTTTGCGCTTTATTTTTAAGGCTGAAATACCAGACTAAAAAAAATATGCACTTAAAAAGTTAATGCAGAAATTACACAGCTACATCGTGTACATCAGAAAAGTGTGGTTTCAAAGGATGTATTTCAACACTTTAAACTATATTAAACTTCAGAAACCATTAAGGAAACTTGTGAAGTCCACAGTGATGCAGTCCTGTACCATCTTGTGGGGATGGAAACTGTTTTCATAGGTACATATTATGCTGCACAGTCTAATTATATCTTTCTTGGAAGACAGCTAAGCATGTGTCCCCTGGCTCACGTGCCACCCCCTTTTTCTCTCCCCACTTCTCTCCCTCCCCATGTCCCCAAAACCTTTGTCTTTGTGGTAGCATCAAAAGTAGTTTCTTTGCTTTACTTTTCAAATGGTGCATTGCCCAGGTGGTCAGTCATGTCCGCAGTTGAAGCAATCTGACAGCTTCTGTGTGCATGACCTTGTGTTCACTGTTCACAAGTCATTTTTCTGGGCTGCAGCTTTCCTTGCCAGGTGTCTGCTGTGGTCAAAAATGGATTCCTGGTTTCTGAGAATGAAAAGTACAGAAAATGGTGTTTCCACTGTAAGAAAAACAAATTGGATAAGAAGCTGAACCAAACAAGCCCTTGCATCTGTTGAGTTAGCAAACTCCAGTGTATGGGAATAGGGACCCCGGGTTTGTTAGGAATGGGAAGAAGGTAGATGTTGAGCTAAAGGTCGTACTGTGGTACCAACAACATTTCTCTTGACACCTGAGTAAAAGTTCTTGCAAATCTGGGTGATTATAAACCTCTCAAAATACCAGTGTGTACTTGCTCAGTAAAAATTTTGTTTTGAAGTATTGAGGCTCTAAGCGCTTAGGCTCTGGTCAGAAATTTTCAGCAAAAGCATCCACTTATGATAAAGCTGAACAATGTTAGATGTTCTTGGCGTTTAGAGGTCTAGCATCATACAGAGAGGAAGTAGCTTGAAAGTGAGGTGTTGACTGTGTGTTGGGTTGAGGCAATCCTGTGTAGGTGTGGTGTAGGCGTATTTGAGTGGCTGTTCAAAGAAAACAAACAACAAAAACTCTCAATAGCTGGTTTGTTGTTTTTCTTGCAAGCTGTGTTTTTAATGACTCTTCTGGTTTCCAGTCCACTTGTGTCTGATTAAAAACATAAGGAAAGCTGTAGTTTGGAGATGCTTGGTTCTGAATGTGGCTGGTTAAAAAAAGAGAAAGTTATTAATTTTTATACCTTCTTCTCAAGTCTTCCAGGGTTATTTCTATTAGTTTTTTACTCTACTTAATGTTCTTATTTTCAAATGTGACCTTGATATTTCCACCCAGCTGATTGTACTGATGGTCACAAAAACGCCATGTGTTCTCAAGAACACTTTATTGACGCTTAAAATACAGATCAGAAGTGCTTTATCCAGCTGTGATCTCAAAAGAGAGGCATCCTTACTCTGAACCCTGAATGCTCTCACATTGCCATGGCTGAGAAGATACAGAGAAGCCTGTGGCAGTAAAACCCGCCCCCCCCCTCAGCTTTAGGTGTTGCAGTTGGGCTGGAGCATCCCTCTGGGAGGCTTCTTTTGCAACCTCCCTTGTGTGGTTTTACTGCACACTTATTTTCTGTAGAGTTGAGCGTCACGCCACTTTCTGGATCTCATGCACTTTCTTTAAGATTAAATGCAGCCAGAGTGTCATCTTTGGCCAGAGGCTGAGCAAGGGAGGAGAGAAATGATGTCCTTTAGCAGTCTAGAGGGAAATCTTGGTACATTGGTGTCCTGTGGCTGTAATTATGAGTATTACTCAGATTATTCAGTTCTGTGAAAAGGAATTACTGGTAGGTATATTGTATTAGAACTACTGACTGCTTTGCTTTCCTATTTGTTTTGGGGCTTTTTTAATAGTGCTTGGTCTGCTGACTTGGAGCTTTTCCTCCAGGAAAACTGTTCTGGAGACTGTTCTGCCTTTCTTTACGTATATTTTATGAGAAACATAACTGTATTTTTTTATTATTTTTTTTTCTTTTTAAAAATAACTTTGGTTCAGGTTGTTGGGGTTTAAAAAAAAAACAACCACTCTAAGAGAATATGAAGGAATCATAGATTTAAGTCTCACTGGATAAGGTATTTACAGAGAGGATGGCATCTACGTCTGTTCAGGGTAAATTGACGGGGTTTGGTTACAAAAAGGTGAAACAGGTAGGAGAGGAACAATGAAAGATGAGACCCAACACAATTCAGTGATGAAGAACAGATTCTTATTTTCATTTATTGGTCCTAAAATCGTTACCTAATAAGCTGGCAAGCTGGTGGCTTTTCCCCAGGCAGGGTTTGGTGCTGCTGTGACAAGCTGTGGCATACGATACATAGAGGACAGGGCTCCCCAAGTGGGGTCATAGGTGGTGTGGGAGGCATCAAGATGGAGTGTATGAAGGCTGACACGGCAGCAGGTGCTGCCTGGCTGGGGAAGGACCAAGGCTGCAGCTTCATGCTTGGCTTAGGGCCTCCCAAGGCAGCAGCTCTGGTGATCTTCTGGTCTCAAATTGCTGAAACCATTGCAGAGAGCCGTCACAACAGAGCTACAATCCACCTGGAGACGGTTTGGGGAATGGGGTGCTTTCTTTCAACTGCCATCTGGGCGTTGATCATTGGAAGCAGACTGTGAACCCGCAGTGTGGGAAGAGGGGGTGTGTGTCCAGTTCCTCTCTCGTGGGCTTTTTGTGCCAGACTCTGGGTTAGCGTTTTACCAGAGCATCTCCCCTGCGTTCTCATTGCTCTTTTTTAGGACAGAAGGGTCTGCCTTGCACATCTCATGATATGGTGGTGAAGGTAGAACCAGCCAAATCCTCAATAGGTATCTTACCTTTTAGTAGTGGCTATTCAGTGTGCTTAGGTACCACAGACAGCATTATGGCCTCTGGAGGACAGGGGCTTTTGAGACAAGAGCCCTTAATTCAGACAGCTTGTGTTTGTAGTTAAAAACATGCAGCAGACTTTACTTTTATAATTTATAGCAGTGCAAACATTGATGCATCACGTGAGCCCTGTCCAGATGTCATCCCTCGTAAAGAAGTTACATGATGGTTACTATTTGGGTGTGTTACCTTTTGCCAGGTGTCTTCCCAAGCATCCCATGTTTTAAATAGTCCTCCATCTTGATGTGAATTATAGTGAGTCACAGCATGGGTGGTGACTTACTGATACCAGTTAAACATTAGGCTCCTGAAGGTGTGAATCCTTCAGTTTTGGCCAAAATGTGCTGTCACAACATGAAAAAACCACTTGCAATATATTTCACATCTTCATAGATGGCAAATTCTCTACATTGCTGTACTGCTATGAAAAAGAAGCTTTTGTTTTTTAATGTTTCTTTTCCACGAGCATATTTTATATACAGTTATTTTTGTTTTGGCATAACAATACAGTTCTTTTTGTTTAGCAAGTCACTTCATCTGATCTCTTGTATTGGGAGGATGGATGGAGGACAGAAAGGCATACAAAACCCAGGGGCACACAGAGAAATCCCAGGGAAAGTTTAGTACCATCCTTTCTTCAGGGTCAGCACTGTGAACTCCCAAGTGGGATACCAGGGGATTCAGCCAGTGCAGTTTTAGGGTTTAATGGTCTCCCTGCTTGTTACAGATTAATCTACCCTTTGCAAGATGTGATAGAGGATTACTGTCCAGTCTCCAGCCAAAACAATCTCCTAGTGCAGATTTACTTGGAGTGCCACTTGAACTATCATCAGCTCTGCCCACCCCAGTGTTTTGTTCTGCAGGGCCATGGAAACCCGTCACTCCTTTCTCTGTGGAGAAAATCTGAGTGTCATCTTTGCAGGATGAAACTACTGGCACTTGGAGCAGGACCTGCCATGGCCCTGGGCACAGCCATGTGTGGGCACATGTCAGCTCTGTTCTGCTCTGCTGACCCCAGGGGTGTGTAAGGGGAGAGGCAGCACTGATGTTGTATAATGGTTCCGGCTTTATTTCTAGCTCTTCAAAGGTGAGGCTTTTCCATGGGGAGGGGAAGGGGGAACACAGGTCTCAGGGAAAATTTCTGTGCTTTCAGCATGACAAAGCTCTGCTGGTTTGCTCTGCTGCTGCGTTAAGATGGGTGGGGATGATACATTCACTATTAAATATGTATTTTGTCCTATTAATGTCATCTTTACCTGATGCTGCTTTTGACTCCAGCATCCATTTTTCTTCTCTCTCCTTATTCTCGTCTCCCTTTGCAAGTTGAATGCCCTGGTGGCACCTACCACTGTCCTGCCAAATTTATTTTGGGTAACCGCTTCATGGTGAACTCTCTCTGGTTTGTGACAGCTGCCAGAGGAGAAACCAGGATGTAATTCAGCTCTTAGTACTGAGCAAGTACTTTGGGGTCGTGGCAGATTCTCCAGAATTGTGTGCTAAAGCAACTGTTGATGTATTTCACTATTTGTCTATTTACAAATTTGGAGGGTTTTGCAGAGGGAGATATTTTGGGAAGGTCAGGGTCTGTCAACACCCACATGAGTCTGCCCATGTGGGCTTGGGGGATCAGCTCTGATTTCTGCTGGCCTGCAATGAACATTTAACAGAGGGCAGGAAAGGGCCAGATGCAGTGTTTGCAAGGAAATACATATTTTTATTTTCAGAACAGCTGGGGAGTTGGACAATAGCCTCAAAAACAAACAAACAAAGAAAGGATGACTTGCAGATAAGTTATCAAAAGGAGTGGGTGTGTTTTGGGCACCGCTGAAGGACGAGCTGATAGACTGACTTTTCTCCTGCTTTTAAACTCTTAGTCTCTGTGCCAGTGTGCCAGAGGGGTTTGACATCTGTTGTCCTGGCCTGAAATTTCTCAACAGCCCTTCTTGAGATTTTGGCTCTTCCAACCACAAGCCTTTGCCTGTGTGTAATCTGGTACTGCATGTTCTCTGCCTGGGGCTTGTGTGATGGCCGGCTATCACTGGCTAGCAATAGTAAGCTGTGGAAATGGAAAGGTACCAGGACATCTCATTTTTCTTTTTGCACTTGGAGGACACTACTGTCCCTCTGACATCAATTAATATAAAAATTAATGATTGTATTTTTAAATCTGTTCTCGTAAAAATATGACTGTTTTTAATAAACCTAATTTTTTATCTACAAACAAAAATGATTTCTCTGTTTTAAGCATCATACACCTTCTGGCTTGTGAAAATGAACCTGGAGAATTTTAAATCCTGCTTCTGCCTCAGATGTATCTTCCAAATTTTTTTGTGTTTGCAGCTTGTCTGGGCAGATATTTTTGTTTCCTAGCTGGAGATTGGTTCTAGAACTGCTAGTATTAGTGCATTTCCTCTGCTTGCTTCTGAAAAGTCAACATTTTTGGAGAGCAATTCACACTGCCTTGCTGAGTTGTTTGCTGCAAATTATTCACAGGTATTTGGTGGAAAAAATCCTTGCTCATAATACTTGCTTATGGTTCTTTAGTGCCTCCAGTCTGTAGGGTGGAAGATGAGACATTCTATGTCCCAACTTCTACAAATCAGTGCAGTGGGGAACTCAAGATACATTTAACTTAAACAAAAAGCCTGAGCCTGAAGGCTGGCACATTTCTTTTGGCCACAAAATTGCTATACCTCTTGGTGAGATGGCATATTGTAGTGAGGATATCTGTGGTGTTGGACCAGAGGAAGGCTGAGTCTTGCCTTGTTTGTGGAAGGGCTGCACATCACGGAAATGCTTAAAAGTGCAATGCACCTAATTGAACTCCTTTGAGGGAAGTTTTTTGAAGTTGGATCTGACTTTTAAAAATAAATTGCATACTTTGTGGTTTTGGCTATGAAACTTCAGTTACTGGTGTCAGAAGGGCTGCTACTATTACATTACACACAAACAGCCATTTATTCTGCAAAGTTTCAATTCTGGACTATCTGACTCTCCAAAGTTAGCTGTACTTACTTGTCATGAAATGTGTATGGCTGCCATTACCATCAATATTTGAACACTTCACAAACCATGGACAAACCTATCCTCTTACATTTATTCAAGGATATAATAGTAACTATCCACACTTTACACATAAGAAAGATTACGTTACATGTCTGAGGGCAAAGAGGATGCTGGGCTAAAGCCAGGAATGCAGTCTGGTTCTTCTGGTTTCCTCTGCCTCAGAGGAAAATGGCTAAGAGTTTAGGGAAGCCTCACTAGAAACCTTGGTTTTCCTATCTTTCTCGTGGGAATGAGGCAGTGCCCTAGTGGCAGGTTGCCTGAAATGGTCCATTTCCCTTTTCTTTGGACAAAAACGTTAATTTCAGTATCAGCATAGCTTTATTGTCAAGGTTCAGATCCTGTCTGGTCTCTGAGCTGTGAAAAGTCACTGTGGGGCTGCTGTCCCAAGAAGTTGCACAGCTGCACTGGGGTTTCCAGCTGCTCTGTCTGGCTTCATGCCAGGACTTGTCCTGACAAGCTGTGCCTTTATTTAGTCTTCATCCCCCTTCCACCACCTAGGGAAATCAAGATGCTTTTCAAAAGCAAAAGTGTCTTGACACTGTAAGAGCCTGGAGCAAATGGCCATTAGGGGTCTGCTAAAGCAGCTGCTTTTCCCTGTGTTTCCAAGCAGCCCTGAGGAGATTAATTGGAGCACTTGCTCTTAAATTGTCGGGCTTGCTGCTGGTGGGCTTCACTGGGCTCTGGTAATAGGTGTCTGGGGCTGCCATGGTGAGATGCTCCAGCAGCAGCAGTGATACTGCCAGTGCCTGCTGGAGATATCCCCTTAGGCTAAACTCCTGTGGCCTGGAGAGGGGGACACTAAAGTGTTGGATATTGTCATCTTATAGTTAAGGATCTGATAAAACTCACTGAGGTAAATGAGTCTTTGATTTGCTTCTTGGCATCTGGGATTTGACTTGAGGGGGAAAGCTTTCCTCTGCTATTTCCTTGCACTTGTGCTAGGATTGACATTGGGAAGAAACTCTACACTGTATTAGTATGTTTGAACACATCTGAGAAATGAATTTATTTTGGTTTATCTGTCTCTTTTTTCTTCCAGTGGGATCTTGTTTGTGATTCTGCCTGGAAAGTCCACATTGCGAAGTTCTCCCTGCTTGTAGGATTAATCTTCGGCCACTTGATAACAGGATGTATAGCCGACTGGTAAGTGAAAAATCTTTTAATACGATGTCAATAATAATAATAAATAACAGTATTAAATATTGTTTTGATTGCCATCCACTTTGTATTCATCAAGAACCTTTGCATAATGATTTTTGAGGTTCTGAAAGAACCATGATGGACAAACAGTGCAGAAGTGTGTTAATTGGACCTGAGTAACTTTTATCAAGCTAAGTAGCACAAACTATTTGATATTTGACTTACTTATTTCCAACTGACACAATTTATTGCAGCTGTAAAGCTAGTATAGAATTAAGTATTTTCTAATTATACAAGTGAATCCTGTAGTTTAGGGTTGGTTTTTGTTTTCTTAACCAAGTGAGAAGACCAAAAAAAATTGAAAGCAGCATTGATTTCATTGAATACGTGACTAATGTAATGTCAACCTCATGCTTACATGGTATCTTTTGGTGAGTTGAAGGCTGATTTTTGCAAACCTTTCCATTGTTCTTTTTTTAAAGTTCTTGTTAATCAAACATTGTGATGTAGTGTAAAGGATTTGCTGACTTACATGCTGCTAGTATTGGGGTATTAAACTTAAAAGACTAGCTCACAATTCCTTATATTTAGGCAGTTAAAACATTATTGGATACCCCAGTGATGCTGAGGGTTCAGCTTTTATTTTAAAAGATAGTCTTGTAGTGCAGAAAGGGGGGGGAGAGGGAAAGGATTACATGGATGACTCGAAGTGATTTCAGTGGAAACTTGAAGCATATGAAACAATAGCTCTACAACGCTGTCCCACTCACTTCACTGCCTTCCAGCACAGTTGCCAATGCTGGTGCTTTAAATGGCCCCAAGTTAACTCTTTTGCCATTCATTAAAACAGGAAAAGAAGAAGAGTTGCCTACTAGGGAAATCTTACAAAACCTCAGCAACTAGCCAGTCAGCTGGGAGAGAAAAGCCCCCCTGCATCTCTGCAGTAATTTGAAACAAGCATTCCCAGCAAAATTGCATCTTAATTCCTGAATAGTCGCTGAAAATTTTTGGGCAAGAGCGGAATCATGACTTTCCAGTGAAGTAGGGAACACGCATGAAATGCAGTTGAATTTGATTAAAATACCACAGTAGAATGGGGCTCTAAGAACTCATAGAAAGTATAGAGGAGAAGTAAATGAGGGATCTTGCTTGGCTTTCCTAAAAAGGAATCAGTGTGGAGAAAGCAGACTTATTACCAAGTTAGGAAAGTGCTGCTGTAATTGACAAATAAGCCACAAATAAGTGAACAACTTGTTGCCTAAGGCACTGGCTTTGAGAGAGAATTGCAGTAAGCAGATTTAATAGCTCTCTGCCACCAAAAGGAGCATCCTGTGCTTCCATCCATTTGAGCTGCCACATGAGTGTGTTGGACCCCTCCACAAGCTGCTTAGCTGAGCTAATGCAGCATAAAATTACCCTGATTTTCAAACATCTAGAAATGTCTAGTGAATTTAGGAGAATTGGTTTCCAGCTGTGGTGCAAAGGAGAAAAAGGATAACTTGGTGGCTGGAGGGAACAGTGACCTTTTTGTGGATGACTGGAATGGACATGATTTGCTGCCACCAAAGTTGGTCCTCATACTCATGTTTGGTCCACATTGCCAGCTGATGCACCTGACACAGCAGGGCTCCTGTGTTCAATAGGTTTTTTGTCATTTAGCAGTAGCATTGGGGGCTGGTAAAAGAAGACCTAAATCGAATTTACTTTGCTATTTAATCACAGCTTGAATTTCTGCTAAGGTGTGGGGTTGTATAAAGAGGTGGATACAAAGGGGTTGTACAGATTGTACCTGGTAGAAGGAGAAAATTTAGTGGAAAAGAATGTCAGTCCCAAGCAAGAGCAAGAGAGATTTAACAGAGTAATGTATAAAAAGTGTTACAAAATTTCAAAATCTGTTTTCATTTCACTTATATACCACTCTCCAGTTTAGATAATTAGAAGATGCTTTGGGGTTTTTGTACCATTAGGAGCTTTGCTTTTCCTTTTTGAAGACGCTTTTAAAGCTGAATGAGGCAAAGGCATAGAGTGTATTAAGGCAATTTGCTAAGTAAACTGAGTGCTCCATGTTCAAAACACAGTAGGTGTGCATGCTGGGATAGCTCTGTATGGAAAATCTATAGGAGGAAGGTCTGCAAACATGCTTGGCTGTGGGAAGACCAGCTGTGTCCAATGCCTGAATAAGTTACTTGCTCCACAGGCAGACAGTGCTGCTGGGAATTCTGCCTGCTCTGGACAGAGGCTGTTGAGGTTTGTGGGGAGGGCTTCCTCCTGGACCAGGTGGGCTTGGTGTTCATGTAGCATCAAGACAGTAGGTCTGTACATCTCATTGCCCAGTAGTGCCCCTGCTTTGCACCTTCTCTGATGCCCTTTGGAGCCTTTGAATCAGTTCCAACCAAGCTGAGTCAGTTCAAACCAAGCTGAGTCAGTTCAAACCAAGCGAGAGCCTGCAAAGAATGGCACAGGAAGAGCAATTTGATCAGCTACGAGAGCAAAGCTTAGTTATCTCAGGGTGGCAAGGTACACACGTAGGAGTATGGGAAGAGCAGGTCTTGTCCTCAGCCCATTCACTCTCCCCCTGTGGTGCAACTCTGACATTAGGAATATCTTTTTGATGCATTTGCTTATCACACCATGTGGGCTGCAGATTCTTCAAAAGCCTGGGGTTGCTTGTATCCCTGGTTATTTACCTGTGCAGGCAGCATTTAGCATTTGATCTAGATAATAGCATGCAGTGTAGGCCGACTTCCGTGATACAGTAATCTCTCTCTGGAACAGTTTGGATAGCAGCAGATAGCATCCTGGGGCTGTTTTACCAGGGAAATTGTGTATGGTTTAATTTCTCACAAGCATTTCCATGTACTGTTAGACACATAATTCTGTCTGCATATAAAAGGCTTTTTTTTATGCTCTAAGACACCATCCTGTCAAAACACTGCTGGATCACCAAATATATGGCTGATAGCTGCCCTGAAGCTTTGTTTTTTGAGAAGTGTGCTGCATGCCTTGGTGAAGAAGATGACTAGTTTTGTGCTTGTGAGGAAATGCCTCTTACCAGAGGGCTTATCTGGCCTCAGTTGGTTTTTACAGGCTCAGGAGGCTCTTGGTTTTTCTGATTTTTTCATTAGCAGCAACTGTTCATTTGCATAACTTGTATAAGGGTAGAAGAAATTCTGTGTCCTAACGATGGATAACCTTGAGTACAGAGGAGGGGAGGAAGGGAGCTGAAGTATGCTAAGCATGAGGTCTTTTTCAATCAACATCAGGGAATGGCAGGTCAGGCTTGTGATGAGAATTAAGTTCCTAATTCTGAGTGTTTGCATAATGCCTTTCATCTGCAAAACACTTCCACAAATACTTATTGGTATGAATTACAGTTTGGCATAACAAAAATGGGGCTGCAAAAGTCTGTGCAGATAGCTGATAACACAAAGTTCATAGGCTTTTTTTTTTTCTGTATTCAAGGTTTTATGTGAGGTACTTCCCCTCCCTGCCCAAGTGCTTTGTGTTCCATAAACACAAAATCTGAAGCACACACAGCAGTCACTGCCCCAGTATCCAGTGTGTCCCCAGCATGTTGTGCATCACAGAGCCAGTGATTCTGTGTTCCCACCCTTAGCTCCACTGCAGCTCATCTTCCAGTGGGCTGTGCTTGTACCCTGGAGAGCAGCCTGCTTTGACCTTGCTTTCTTCAGCTTGCATGTTGGTTCTGTTTCAAAAAGCTTTGAATGGCTAATGCCAACAAGTTAAATCTTTGAGGGGCCCCACAGGTGATACTAGAGCTGAAAACAATAATAAGCCTGTTCACATCCAAGGAGCCATAACAACACTTTCTTAGGTGTGACTTTGAAAAAGCCTGAATGATGGCTGGTGCACTCTTCCAGTTGCCAAAAATGAAAAAAATTATAATGATGTCTCTTTTTTAGCCCTTCACTCCCTATTTTATTTTAAGTACTGCAAAATCCAAAGTTCTAATTGTGAATGCATATATATAATGTATTTTATAACTGCTGGTGACAATCTGCTGAAATAATTGAATAGAAATGCTACAGCATGTGAAACTGGACTAAGTTGTGAGGTTTAAATGCTCTTTATTGTGCTGACATTCAACCTGATGGCTGGCTTGCAGCTGACAGTCTGCTTTAAATGGGTCTGTGAAAGCTGCCTACGAAAAGCAAGTTCATGTATTCTTTGTGAAAATGGCATATGGAGCTGACTAAAAGGGATCCTCAGTTCCACTGGAAAACTTGTGGGAGTTGACAAGTTGAAAAATTTTGGAAATCTCCACATAATGATCCAATTCTTGCTTAAAAATAGCCATGTGCTCTGGTGCTTCATATCATTCTCCTTGCACAGAAAGAGGGGAGAGAAAGGGGAATTATAAACACTGAACATATGAATAAGAGATGCAAAAATCTCATGCTCCTTGGACATGAAAGAGCCAAACTCTGTAGCAGCTGCCCCCACATCCAGTGATAGCATAACTCTTCCTCCTCGTCAGCACTGTACCAATACATGCAACTGCAGGTTGCAGCAGCGAAGGAGGGCTGCAAGTCCTCTGCTCCTGTTGCCTGTAATGATTTTTGAAGTGGTTTACTCCTCACCCTACCCTCCCATCAGGCTGGTTTTGTGGGTCTCTTCAACTGATATGGGGATACAAGGTGGAGAGACTTGGAGCTCACAGTTTTCTGGTGAGTGTTATTATCTTCTCCCTAAGGCTCAGTGAAATGACATGAGCCCTATTTTGTGCTCAGTCCGTGTTTGTTAGGCTTCTTCTCAAGAAATGAGACCAAGAAAAGTAGTCTTTTGAGCTGGCTGCTCTTGTAGATGAGACTGAAAAGCACATGTCTATTGGGAAGAGGAGACCTCTGAAGCTAATAATATGTTACGCCATACAGCATATAATACCATATATCCTCCTGTGCTACTACAGAAATCTCTGAGAAGTTGATTTTCATCTCCAAGGGACTTATTTATGGCCTTACAGTAGCTCCTAGATGCTTCCTTGTTTATCTTTGTTGTTTTAAAAATGCTGGTTAAATCAAGCACTAATACAATGTGTTGTCTCAGCTTAATCCTTTCTGAAATGAACATGTCAATGCAAAGCTGGCAGAGAAATCTGGGATTTAGTAAGAAAAAAAGAGAAGACTGTAATAAGCATTAAAAATGGGTGGTAATATTTGGAAGAGATTGCCTGACTTGTTCCCTTTTTTGCCAGTTTTAATGATCCAGAGTTATGTCCATCCTGGCTTTTAACACTGTTTCTCCATACTTCCTTATTTTTAGGGTTGGTCGACGGCCTGTACTGCTCTTCTCTGTCATATTCATTTTGATATTTGGACTGACAGTGGCACTCTCAGTGAATGTGACCATGTTCAGCACACTCAGGTTTTTCGAGGGATTTTGCCTGGCTGGAATAGTCCTCTCCCTGTATGCACTGCGTGAGTATTCCTTCATTGCCCATACAAATGTGCTTTTATTGAGTAGTGGTTTGCTGTTCTCTGACTTCCTGCTTTTGTTCAAACAGATCAAACCAGAATCATATTGATTGCAAAAGCTTTAGCCCGAATTTTGGTAAGGAGGATTTTGCAGCTCTTTATGTTGCTACAAAGCAGTCTCTGAAGTTGTCTCAGAGCTCATTTTAAAAGTTAAAAGGTGGTTTGTGTTTGCCTGTTGTTTTTTTAAACCTAGAAGTTACCTGTGTCACATCCATAACATGTAATGGGAGTAGATTTCACCCTGCAATATTGAGCTCAGTGGGAGACTTACCACTTTGGCTGCCTCTAGCAGTTTGGCACTTTTTCAGAACTTCCTCTATTGCTTGCAGAAATATCCTGTGTCCCTGCCTCAGGATTGTAAAGTTACAGCAAAAATATGTTAGAACACCCTGAAGTCCTTTTATCAACTCTTTTTATTTTTTGGTTGGGTAGTTTTGGGTTTCTGTTTGGTTGTTGATGTTGTTGTTGTTTTTGTCTGTTTCATGAGGGGGAAAAAATCTCAGAGAGAAACTTGAGGGAAAGCATGTAAGAAATACCTACATACTCCCATCTGGGGTGACTAGTAAACTCGTAGCCAGAACACTTGAAAACCCCCTCTGGAGGCCTTGCCTTTGGAGAGTACATCCACCAGCCTAATTTGTGTTCCTTGGATATGTTCCAGAGATCATCTTCCACTTCCTTGGCTGTTTGTAATTAACAGGTAGCACCACACCAACCAAAGAAAACACAAAATTTCCTCCTCTTTATTATGGCTCTGGAAAAGTATTATCTGATTATATTCTGGAAGCTGCTGTACAGATCTTCATAAAATTTTATTTACTCGCTATTGTGGACAGTATCTAGCCCATTAAGATTTAGGACAGTATCCTTACTTTGCACAGAGTGTTTTTTAGTATTAAACTCCACAGTTTTTGTTTTATTTTTGGTCTGTGCCAAGGGGAAGATGCCTGACTGCAACAGACAAGAGTTTGGTCTGTATTGCACTTCACTGTTATACCTGATATGGCACCAAAGATACATAATTTTTTAATTCTCTTGCCTTTGCTCATGTAATCTCAAGTGAGAATTTTTCACCTAAAAATGAAACTACCTCTGAAGACATTACACTTTTATTGGGAAGTAATTTAACCGGTGTGGTTCCTGTGGAAGGGAGCTTCAGCCATTACCAGTGTGATGCTCAGCTGGATAATAGGCTTGCCAGGATTTTTCATAGCCTGGTGCAGCATGTTAGTTTTTCTTAGTTGATGGGAGGTTTTTTAACTTTCAGGAGATTGTAACTGATTATTTCCATAAGTAAATGCCAACTAAGTAAAAGTTTCATTAGGGGCCTTTTTATGATTGGAGTGAAAGGGTGTATGTGTTGCTTTAGACCATATTTAGACAATAGCTTGTCAGCCCAGGCTTTCATTCAGAAAATGGGATATTCTGGTTGCTTCATGCACTACTTGGTCCAGAGCAATGATTTGAGTCTCATATTTTATCCCCACCCTCTCTAAAATTCAGATGTTTGCTATAACCACTGCTGTCTGAATAGACAATGCCTAAACAGAGCTAGTAGGTGTTAGGAGAGATCCCTGTGAAATCAGCTGCAGGCTGAACATCAGCACACTTCCATGGAGGTGAGAAAATGTGAAAGATGCAGCACCTGTGCCTCTGATAAATCTTCTGACCTTCTGTCTCAAGAGATGAGGAAGTGTGGGTTTTTACTGTACTAAATACTTTATTTTAAACAAAAGTTGTCGCCTTGGTATAGGGTACTTGCAGAGAAGTAACCCCTAAAGTGTCAAGAGAATGGGAGTAGTAGGGTTTTCTGTTTAGTGGTGGTTTTGATTTTAGTCCTCATAATCTGTTAGGCTTCCTCTCAGTCTTTATTTACTATCTTTTTTGATGGATTCAGGAAAGTGTGTGGAGTATTCTTATGGTTCATAGCCCCTCTTCCCTTTCCCTAAATGGCCTTGATTTCTTCCCCTGGAGACTTGTTGCCCCTGAATTCCCAGCTGGCTGCCCTGAACAGAACAATGGAAAGTGGAAAGTTTGACCTGTTAGTTGCAGCCATTGGCCAAAGTTTCCAAAGCTACCGGGCAGAAGAAAACTGCATAGGCTTGCATAGCCTGCAAAGGTAATTAGTCTGCCTCTGGGATCCTTTTCACTGTGTTGAGCTTGCTAGTTGTGCTTGGATTTACGGCCTGCCTGAGGGAAATTGTAAATAACAGTTCAGAATGCTTTGGGAGTGGGAAGAGCACCAAAGTGCTGTCTTTAAAACATAGAGCTGCCAGGATTGAGTTGACTTCCCCATTCAAACCACACTCTTCTTTGTAGCCTAGTGCTGTTTTCCAAGCTGTCTGCCCTAAGGTGCAGAGTGCTCCAGGCATGAGCCCTGCCTTCTGTGGGGGGACAGCATGGAGCTGCCTGTGCTCCTCTGCAGGCTTTCCTCAGTGCTGTGGTGAGCTTGCTTCTTGTGGCCTCCAAGTACAGTCTCTTGCCTGGAGCTGCTCAGGGCTTATCTGAAGGAGCCACCTTGGGATGTTGATTTGTTAAACTGAAATTTTTTTTTTGCAGCTGCCATAGTTTTGTTGGAAGAGGTGTTTCAGGTGAAATTTTTAGTGAAGCTGCAGGAAGAGACAGGCTTTGTGCAGGTGATGGTGCTTGCTGTGGGTGAGGGAAGCAGAGGAGAAACGAGCCCAGGATTTTCCCCTCCTAGCTGCTGTGGGTCCTTGCATCATCTAGGAGAATGAGAGGCAGCAAATCTGAGCAAACACATCCAGCTTTAAGAGGCTTTTTTTTCATGCTGATGTGGAACATGAGGAGCCTCTACTGTTTTCCAGAAGTGTTTTCCTTCCTGGAATCGGATTTTCCTACCAATCTCCAAAGTGGGTTCCTGTGCTTCTGAGCAGTTAACACATGTCTTGTTTGGTGAGGGACCAACAAGAATCCTCAGGAAGCTCTTCGGGGGAATAATTCCCAATATGCTACACTCAGCAGTGGTGTGATGCACAGAGCTGGAGCTGCCCGTTGTGGTATGCTGGGTGGGTCCCCTACTGTCCTTGCTGAGCAGATTTCTGTAGTAATTGGCCATCTCTTGGAGGAGGGTGCTGGGACCAGTGGAAAAATCCCCTGGAGAGAGAAATAGTGAAGGGATGCTAAGGAGCACTCTGGCCACGGTGGTTGGAAGGGAATGTATGGCCTGCCCAGCAGCTAAATGTGGAAGACAGTGTAAACTGGGGGATGGAGGAAGACAGGTTAAGAGAAGGCAGAGGAAAAGCTGTTTTTTTCTCAGAATGCCTTTTGTTTGGATTTGTTGCTGTGTGCACATCCAGAGAGGAAGGATGGGCATTCTGCACCTGCTAGCTCAGCATGGATGGATGCACGGTGCCACAGCCTGCTGCCCAGCTGAAGGACAGGAGGTTTGAGCTTTACCCATTGGGATGGAAAGCCCTAAGATGGCCCTGAGAGGAATTCTCCTTTGGACAGGCTGAGGGAGCAGAAGAGGTGTGGGAGTCCTGAGCAGGGTCAGGGGTGCCTGAGTAATGCCTCTGCTGGTGTCTGTGGGTTTGCAGCAGGTGAGGCGTGCCAGTCTCACTGCAGATAGCTCTGCTGGCCGGTTGCAACTCACATGGGGTCAAGTACATTCAGCAAATGTGGAAGTCATGGGAGAAAGCAAATCTGATTACTTTGAGGGTGGGGAGGGTGTTGTCACTTTCATTTCACTGGGTCACTGCCTTGGCGCTGGCCACAGAGCAGCCTTTTCCTGGGTGGTTGTGGAGAAAGGCAGATGCTGCAGCTGACTCAGCACAGCTCCCTTCCTTTAGGGCTCGCTGCCATCAGCTGACACCAGAGCTCTCATGGCTGAGGGCAGGAGTTCCCCCTTCACCCCCTCTCCTTTCACATGCTGCTGCCCAAGTCAGGCTGGTGCCAGCATCTGCCTGAGCCCTCTGCCAGGCAAGCCATCCACCTTCCCGCCGGAGACAACCAAGTGTGCTGCTGTCAGTGGGATATGCCCTCTGATTTTGTCCCTGCTTCCTTTGGGAGATCTACTGGGCACAGTGTCTCTTGTGGTGCCTGAGTCTGGAGGATAGAGTGGGCTCTAGATAGAGGCCTCACACTGGGCAGGGCCAGTAAATAAATGAAGGGAAGCCTTCCCTTCCTGCTGTTCATGTCCTATGCTGTATCTGTTTCCCTGTCAGGATCCCTGCTTTTGTCACTTTCTGGAGCCAAAGCTAAGACTTTGGTATTAATTAAACTATTCAAGGGGAAGGAGAGGAAGGGAAGAGATATTTTTCTGGCAAATGCTCCTGGAAGGTTTAAAGAGCTTCCCTTTAAAGTGCTGTATGCTGTCACTAATGACTGTACCTGAGCTCAGGCAGCACAAGCCATGGTGTGGATTTGCACACAATTGCAGGCTGTTCAGCAGTTTCGTGGGTGACTGAGCTACAGATTATGCTACAAAATTAGAAAGTCTAGACTTGAATGAACTGGTAAATAAGCCTGGAAATAGCTGTGCTGGAAAGAAGACCACATCTCAGGTTGGAGCAAGGAAGCAGGGGTGTCCCTCCGATGCACAGTAGCAGAATGAGTGGGCATGTGAGCATGGCACTTCTCATTCACTGTTGGGAGAAAAAATGTAGAAATGCTGTTGAAAATCATAGGTTGTGTTTCAAAAGCCTGTGGAAGCTTGGCAAAGGCTTTCAGACCAGTTAGGATGTCCACCTGTGATGTATCTTTCTCATTTATAGCTAGGTCAGTCTAACCTGTTACTCCTGTAAATTACACAGGCAGTGATCTGAGAGGCTAAATGTGGCTGCTTAAGGTTTTATTTTTATTAACATGCATCCTGGAAAGCTAGAGCAGTGTGCTAGAAAGTTTCCTGTTGACTGAAGAATGAGCAAGTGCCAAAATGGAGCACCTCTGAGTGTTGGGCTGTAGTGATGTCAGATTTGTAAAATAATTTTGCTTCCAGTCAGGTGTTAATAGAAATGGTGAGATTTATCTTTTTTTTCTTTTTTTTTTTTTTTCCTCTTTTTTTTTCAAAAGTTTATAGGCTCTGAAATCTTGGAGCATTCCAAGTTTACAATTTATTTCATTCTCAGTTTTCCTCTCGTGACTCTTCAGTAGCAAGCATGGCCTTGGCAAGGCAGGTGAAGCACTGGAAACTGCAGGCTCTGAAGCTATTCTGTGTAATCTGAACTGGCTCAATAAATAACCCTGCAAAGCATTCCCAAATCGGAGGATGTGGAAAACATCTGATTCCTTTCCCAGTGCATTGACATGTGAGTTAGCTCTGCAGAAACGTGCAGTTCTCTCCACTGACAGGTCTGTGATAAGATCAAGGTTGTTAAGCCACCTACCTTCTGTTTATGTAACCAGCCTTCCTTTGTCTGAGTCACTTGATGCAGATCTGGTAGGAGTGATCACAGAGGGATCCACTGAACAAAAAATCTTAACTGGCTCACCTTAAAGTGACCATTAATTGTTAAATTATATGGAATCACTTTGTTTATAGAGCAGACACATCATTGAGATGGGATGCGATTTTCTGGAAACAGCGCCGCTACAATTTTGGATAGCTTTGTGGGAGTACTGTTAAAAGAAAATAGTATGCAGTAGGGGCTCTCCAGCTGCTCAAAAAAAGTGCTGTGCATGCCTTTTATCAAGTGCCTGGGGGCTCAATTTATGCAAGAGTGGAAAAGGTTATTGGAATTACAGTACTCTCCTTACAAGTATAAATCTTCCGTGTTCCATTGCTTCCCTCACTACAGACAAACCACAACTCATATAATCTGTTTGTCTCTTTTTTCTCAGTACTTCCACTGAATTTCCTTCCCTTTTCTGATGGTCAGAATGGGTATAGGCCCTTCGAGGGACACAATGTCTGCCATTAGGGCATTGACTCTCATCCTTATTTTAACCCCTACACACTGTCTTCTGGAACAGAGGTGCCCTTCAAGCATTGCTAACATATTGTCCTTAATCCTGGAAAAACTGTACCAGTGAAGGCAGCCCATTTAATTTATACCAAGTCTTCAAGTATGCCAAAGGAGAATAGAAGTAGGCTCTTCCTAAAGCTCCTTGGAAGGTTAAAAGATATTTGTTTGATGCAGCTATTGCAGCAGAATATAATTTAAATCAATTTTTCCATTTCAGTTGCTGAAAATCTTGTGCGTTGTCAATGTGACAAAAAGCCTAAGGAATTAATTTTATTTGAGGTACTTTTTGTATGACTGGTCAATTGTGAATGCAATTAAGATTGAACACTGCAGTTGTTACACTTGTGATCATGACAGTCAGATGAGACTAGAGTACACTTGCAATTTCTCCGGCTCAGAACACAGCTTGCATTTTTACTGTTTGAAGTGTCTGTCTTTTAATTGTTCCAGACCAGCTCCAACAGTCTGGGTATGCTCAGTCTGCAAAATCATACCTTCTGTCTTACCTTCTTACTTGTAACTGTTCAGCACTGTAATTACACTTTTAGGGACTTTTTTAATTGGTGTTTTTTTAATCTGAGCAATGTCAAATAGATTCATAAGTCTGTTGCACAGCTAAAAGCTTGCTGCCACTGAAAGGAAATGAGAGGAGCTTTTCTCTTCCTCTTCCAAATTCCTTTGCATTGTCTCAGCTGCTCGTACAACCAATGACTTTAGACTATAAGGGAGTGTTTAAAATGGATAGTTAAATCCAAAAAGTTGCCTTTCACTTGCAACTTGACTGAGCTGAAGTGGTGTTATAGCCTCACTGTAAGAATAAATTGTAAAGTGTCTGTTCCCTCTGCTGGTTTGTTGGTATTTTTCCCCTCTTGCTGTAAGACAGCTGCTAAATGGCTTTTTCTTGCTACATGGATCCAAGCTAGTGTTCTGTGTTGTGTAGGGTGGCTGGTAGCAAAAGCTTCCCGTAACACGTGCATGCATCCGTGCAGGTCGTGTCCAAGTGACTTTGATTTTCCAAATCTTTTTAATTTTTCCTAGCAGGAAGCTAAATTTTGGACAGAGAACGTCAGACAGAAGTTGTACATACAAAGCCCATTGTGCTGAGACTGTTGCCTTACTGAGTTTTAGCTGTCCTGTTCCTCATCTGTGTCCCAGCACTTGGCAGCACTTGAAAACAGGATGGGCTAGTATTGGAAATGAGAGGAGTAGTGACATTCTCAGGAGTTGCACTTAAGACAGACAGCAATCAGGGCTGGATTTGTTTTTTCCCCAGATGCTTCTTCCAGTGAGGGCACAGACATACATACATTTTTTTGTGTGTGCGTGTGCCAACTTTCTGCTGCAGAAGGAAGGATGCATAGGTTCATAAATCACCTAGGAATGAATAGTGCTTTACTTCCCTTTCCTGCCTACCCCTACAGGTTAGCTTGTCAGGAAAACAAGCCAAGTTGTAGCAACAGGATGTGCATAGAGGAAAAGCCATGTGTATGTAGAAGATGCATTTGGAAGTTATCTGTAGTGACTTTGAATGTTCAAGTCCAGCAACAAATGTCAGTGCACAAATTCACATAAATATTTATGTACCTTTCCAGAGGAACCATAATTAAACAAGGGTAGCCAAATTCCCATCCCCAGTCACGCAGACATGACTCCTATTTTCTCACTTACAAATAACGTAACCCTGTGGGATTTTTACTAGTTCAAGTTAATTAAATTTCACTCAAAGCATGAAATTTGCAGGCAGTGCTCATTGCAGTAAATCTGCAAGTGCGTATTATTTAGTCAGATACAATAAAATGTTCACTTCTGTTTTAATTCTTCATTTTATTTGTTGACAGTGTACAGAATTTAATCATACACGCTATACCAGTGCTCGTATCACTAATTTTTCTTTTTTTTTTAAAGAAAACTCCTTGATGTTGCATTGTGAATGAATTTGTTCTTAAGTTATATGCTGCAGTTACTGATGGACCTAAAAGTATGAGCTATGTTTTTGTCTTTTGAGAACATTTGGTCCCTTCTAAAATGACTTGTACAGACACTTACGTAGCTTTTAGAGATAAGTTGAGACCTAAGTGCTTGCTAATATCTTGGAAACTTGTTTGTTCACATTCTTTGAATTCTGGTTATGGTATGAATTGTGAGAGATGAAATCAGTTCACTGAAGTCTAATGAATGACGTGCAATTCTTTGCAAGCACTACTTCAATTTTGGATATATAAGCCATATGTCTGTTTTAGTCATCTATACATCCAGTAAGGAATCTTTCAAGTGTTCTTTCAACAGTTCTTGAATTTAGGCCTGGTAAAAAAACCCCAATAGTATTCTAGAGAAAAAGGGTGCTTGAAGAAGGTTCAGTGCCTTGGAAATACAGCTGTCCCATGATGAAGTGCCTGTGCTGAACTGTCAAAGAAAGCATGGCCCAGTACTTGCATCAGAAATTCTACACCCATGTTCTTGCACCTCTCTGGGTGATGTCCTCACCTCCTGGATGTCCCAGCATTTCTCTCTAACTGGCTTGTCCTTGGAGGAATTCTTGGCAAGCTAACAATTCTTGTGGCTTCTCCTTCCAGCTTACTGCCCTATTCCCTGGCAGAGACCACCCTCTTGTACAGCAATGCCTCGGCCCTCTCCCTTGCAGTCAGGCATTTAAGTGCAAATACATCTCCATCAGCGGCTTAGCTCACATAATCAATGTGCTCAGTTAAGGACATACATTTCATTCTGCTGCTGTTTATTCTCTGAGGAGAATAATCTCTGGCAGAAGCAGCAGGGGAGTGCAGTGTTTGCGCATGCCTCGGCTGGACGAGGACCTGAGAAGTGCCGTGGTGCAGTGGAGGAGGGCAAGCTCTGCTGGAGCACTGTGCACTGTAACTGTGATTTTGTTAAAAATGCAGACTGGAGAACCCGTGTGCCCTGGTACTAAGACACAGGCAGGTCACTTTATGTTACTGTTATCCAGACACTTGAGATTAACTCCCTGGAGAAACTAGGAGGGCATTTTCTCTATGAAGCACTGAGTTCAGTGGCTATTTATGCACCAGGGTTGTTGTCCAAAATAAATAAATAAATGGATCCCTAGAGTTTTCTCCTTGATGTGAAACTGCTGTCCAGAAGGAACAAAGTGTCAGCCTGTCAGCTCTTCAGGGACTTTTTCCAGTTCTTCTTGGAAAAAGTTGCTTCCACTCCGATTTCAGTCCTGTACTTGTAGGTATTGTAGCTGTCTCCTGGATATGGAGCATTCAATTAACAGAGTCAGAAGAAAGAAAAATAACAAAAAAAGCACAGGAAGCAGAATCAATAGTGTGGTGAGGCAAAAAGCAATATATAAGGGAAGAATTTCTGTGGGTTTTTTAAATTATTATTATTATTATAGAAAACAAAAATGGATTGAAGGCAGGAAAGAAAAATAAGAGCAACTTAAAGATTGTGTAATGCTGGAAGCAGCTTATGTGGTGAAATAACCAGTGTTCCTAATAGCATCCCGTTTTTGTTTCATTTATAGCTTTGACTTTGAAATGTTTGGTTGGGGTTTTTTTTTGCCTAGAACTTGACTGACTTGTTTTTCAATGCAGAAAGCCAAATCTGTCTTTCTAGGAAGCTTGAGGAAAATTAATTAAAGAGCTTTTGAATTATAGAGCCATTAAAAATGACTCTGCTTTGAAAGATAAATAAATAAATAAAACTGTCAGTGTTTGTCATCTGTTGAAAAAAAAATTGCTTCTCTTGTAGCTGTACAACAGAGAAACCCAATTAGTGCACTCCAATGCTTTGGAATTTGGGCAGCAGAAGCTTTGATTATGTCAACCTGATACATACGACTGTACTCATACGAGTCTTTTCATGTGTCATGTGTGAGTTTAGAATTGTGAATCAGCCTAAAGTGTTGTCCCATTCTGTTTTTTTTTTCTTTAATATCTGTGCTAAGTCTGGAAGAAAATCTGCAAAATCCAATCTGCAAAATCCAATCTGCAATTGCAAACCTTTAACCTGATGGATTTGACTTTTTCAGGAGACGGACTTCATCCTTTTTGACTGAGTGTTGTATTTCAATTAAAAAGCATTCATGCAGGTGCCCTTCCTCCCTTCCTAACCTTTTATTTAATGGTGGTCTTTCCCTGAGAATAAGTGTTTCATGTTGGGTCTAGGGTTAGTAACAAGTGCCAAAGCAGAGAAAAAGAATAGCCAATGCATGACCCAAAGAGGGAAAGTAAAAAACCAGAATATACAGTATGAACTACAGCTGACTCTTCTCTCATGCTGTGATAAAAGACAATGTGACAGATATTTTTCTAAAATAAGAAATCTGCTCCTATCCAAAGAAGAATAATAACAGCAATTAAAGACTTTGTGTCCTAGTTGTTTTGGAAACAAAAAGATGACCAAACCTGGCAGCATGTCATGTTAGCATATGTGACTGTGAGCAGCACTGCTGCCTCGGTGCTGTTCTTGGCTGGGAGGTTTTTGTACCTGGTGGGACTTGCATTGGACACACCAGTGCTTTTTCCTGCCAGGACAGCTTTGAGTTTGACCTCTGACTAGGATACATTTATTTACCCACAGTCTCTGTCCCTCCTTCAGGCCACAGAAGCATGTCCTGCTTGCCCATGCCACTCGGCTGCCAGCCAACAGCTGCAGTGTGGCTCTGCCCATGGCAGTGCTGTGCAGGTGGAATACCTCACTGGAGCAGGCTTCTGCGAGAAATAACCCACCTGCCTGTCCAAGCAGGACAAGGCCTTTTATTTATGTGTCTGATCCTTTCTGCCCTGATTCTGGGAGTAGTTAAAATCTCACAATGACTGCAGGAGGAACTGCCTGGAGCTTTTGCCCTGCAGGAGAATCTGACAGCAGCTCGGGGACAGCCTAAGCTGACCTGGCTCTGCTGTTCTGGGTATGCCCATCCTGCCCTGGCTGGTGCTCCAACCTATTGCTGGCCCTACAATGAACTGAGTCAGCAGTGTAAACAAGCGGAAAACTGTTGATTTTATTGTTTTGTTTGGTTTTAAGTCAGTTTCCCCCTGGTCTTTCCCCTCACAAAAGCTCACTGCAGGGCTGAATAAGCCTAGGCAGACAAAGGTGGAGAGAAGGAGCAGGTGTCTGGGGAGTCAAGGAGAGAGGAGGGGGTGCAAGGGCCATCATGTAAATTTGCCTTGCCATAATGCCCTGCTGTAGAATCAGTTTAAGAGCCCTTGTGGCTTGCTTGTAGTGCAAATGAATCTATTCTTTCAAGCTTACTGCAGCAACCTCGGGTCAGGAAATTCGCTTGGTGTAAACAGATTATTAGGCTGTTGCAAGTAGTGATGAAGCTTGACTTTATTCAGTGTGGGTCATTCTTGAATGTGGGATTTAAAACTTACTTCTTGAAGGCTTTTTAAAGATTAGACAGTGCTTAATTGCGTCTTGGCAGAGACAGCAGGTCTAATACATTGAGAAACATATGTCTTGGACAGGTTGATACTTCCTTTCAGGATAGTTGTCTTTGAAGCAGTAGCAAATGGAAGTCCTTCCACCTTTTCTAGGCACTGAATAACTTCGAGAAAAGCAGATAAACTGGCAGCAGAGAAAAGCAATTCTTAAAAATAATTCATAGAGATCTGTATGGCTTTAACTTCATTTGTTTAAGCTTTCAGAGTGAAAAGCTTGGCTTTGGATTTATTGAAAACTTCTGAAGCTCAATTGGAGAACCAAATATGACCAGGTCCTGGTTACGAGATTTCCACTTTTCTGGCTGGCTTTTCTTAGCAACATCCAAATTGGTGAATAAATAAAACCCTTCAGTCTGCCAACGACAACAAAAAATCTGTGACTCAGACCAAAACATCTTGATCATGAACTTGGCAGTTCTAACCTTGAAGAGCAAAAAAGCAGACCATCAATCTGATATTTCAGTACTGGAAAGAGCTGCTTTGAAAAGATTATTTTATTGCTGTCCCATCAGTTTTACTCAGTTAATTTTACCTTTCAGTGAGACTAAATTTTATTTTTTGGCTTTGCGATAAGAAAAGATTAGGTCTTGAAGTGAGGGGCAGAGGTTATATTTGTGTCTAGGATAAAGATGCTGAAAGATGTTATCTGTGCTGAATTGTCTGACGAGCTCCTATAACCTTGGTCTTACACTCAGAACATTTGCAAAGTCTTTGGGATTGTCACAGTGCATGGGTTTTTTTGGTTTTGTTTGGTTGGTTTGAGGTTTTTATTGTTTTCTTTTGTTTGTTTTTTAATTTATTATTTCTGCTTTTCTGAATTAATTTTTGATTGCTAATTAGGTGGTTGCCTGAGAATGTCTGACTACAGCATGTCCACTTCTATTTTAAAATGTACTGTGTAAAATAGGAAATACAAAAGGAAGTTTCTGCATTTATGTGTTTATGCTTCAGCTGTGTCTCCTGTTTTGTCATAAATGGCAGTGCTGAAAAGAGTGAGTTTCACTTTCTCAACACTGGAATGAAATAGTGCTTATTCTTTGGAGAAGACATCTATGAGAAAGGTACACTGTAAAACTTATTATATTAGGAGTGTTCACTAAGATTCATGTGAAAACAGGTTTTTCCTGATGATTCTGAATTGGAATCCTGGTGTGCAAAGTGTTATGCACAATTCTAATTTCAAATAGAATTTTAGTGACCTAATAAAAGCTACTACTGCAAGAAGGCTAAATGCCAAAGCAAACAATCTTTGAGTGGATTTCTTTTATACTGCATGGCAGTTACACTTGTACAATGTGTAATTGGTATGAAATGATGCTTCTGAAATGTAAACCTTGAGAATTTCAAGACAGGCATTCAGTGTAAAATTCATTAGGTTTAATTTCACTTAACTGTAAATGTAAAACTATTACACATTTGAGGAACCTAAACATATAAATTGTTGAAACATTCACTTCCTGCATGTTCTGCAAAGTGGTGAATAAGGACAGGAATAGCATTTTGCTGGCAAAACCATTCCATGTTGTCTGTACCTGAAGAATTGGCCACAGCAAGGGTACCTCTGAAACCACCTAATCCTGCCCCAGTGCAGGTACCTGTTGAGAGAGGTGCTGTCAGTGTGGTGTGGGGCTGGGGGCCAGCTGAGCTGCTGCCTATGTGGCCATTTGCCCATTCCTCAGAGAACTGGTGCTTCCTGAAGGTCTTTAAGGAAAAGTCTTACTGCATGGGAACTGCACTGCAACTGTGATCCTACCAAGATAATGATGTTCTGTAATTATTGGATATAGAGTTCCTGTTAATGTGGTCACCACATAGGAGAACTGCGTTTGCATTCCTGTAACCGCTCTTTAACTCCCAAGGTGAACCCTGGGGAAATCCCAGCAGCTTCTGATGCAGGGAGGAGCAGCCCTGCCCACCTGCATCCCTCTCTGCATCTGCTTCCTCTCTGCTGGCTTTATTCAGACATATAATCCAGCCAGCAAATTGACAAAAACTCACTTTGCTGAGCCGGTTTTCTACTCTTGTTGAAATATCCATTTAGGGAGCAAACAGATGCAAATGTTGGTGGTAAATGTCAGGGGAGGTGAGAATTTTGTGCGGGGGTGACAAACTCCATCCTGACCAGAGTTATCTCCTGAAGCTAAATCTGAAAACTGAGCAAAGGTGTGGCAATACATTACAGCTCTCAGAAAACACTGCCAGTGTCAGAATTTTCTGCCACTTCCTGAATTTTGCCAATTTGGCTGGTTTTGTAACTGCACTCAAAATCAACTGCACAAAGTGATGTGGCTTAAACAAAATAAATCAAAAGTACCTCTTGAAATATTACTCCCACCACTATCAGTTCTTCTGCTCTGTTTTTTGACAGATCCACCCTAGGATTATTGTGTGTTTGCAACAGCAGCGGAATTGGTGCAGATAAGGGAACCATAACCAGTAACGTGTTCTTTCTTTCTTGTACCACATTGTCTCTGTGCATTCAGGATGAACTATACTTAGATGAGTTTCTTGTGTACTGTAGAGTACACTTCAGGTGGAGCACAGTCAAAAGGGAAAAAAATCAGAGCATCATTCTGTGAGGAAAATTGAATTCTTGAAGTGTAAAATTTTCTATTGGCATCACACAACCTTGTCTGACATGGCTACAGTCTTTGGACCCCACTAAAGGAGATTAAAGAAATGATGGGTGAGGATTGGTGCATGTATGGATTCCAGCTGAGCTGGCCACCCTCCCATGGACAGCAGGGAGAGGAAGAGACTCTCACTCAACTGTTTATAGTGGCAAGGTGTGGTCTTTTTTCATTTGGAATTCTGGAACACTAGCAGCAGACCTAGCAAAGATAGATGAGTGAATGGCAGCAAATGGGTCAAAGGCACATGAATCACTAAAAGAAAAGTATGGCATATGGGGGAATGTGTCTTAGAGGAGAGGAAGATTACCTAAAAATAAATATTTGGAAATAAATATAAATATATATGTACACACAACACATTTCTTCTTTGAAAACTGTACTGTGATAGGCACTTTCTACAGAAAATGTTTGGCTTCTCTGGCATTTCCCGGTGCTGGAGAAACCATGGATGTTTTGTTCTGGGTCACATTTAATATCTGTGGTCTCTGGAGATAATGCATTACTTTCAAATGCTATATGTGTTTTATTCCTTATGTCTGGATTCCTGGATCACATTTTCATTGCAGATTCTTTCCTTGCTAAACTAGTCTGTTGTATCATGGGAATGCTTAAGCAACGAGGACAGATTAGGTGAAAGCATATGTCAAAATATTAAAATTTCTCATGGGATAGAAATTCCCCATCCCACGCAGACAGCATGCATAATCTATTGTTGGCATAGTCTCCTGTGCAATCCCTTCATATCTCTTCCTCTTCATCAAGTTCTTAGTGACCAGAGAGGTTTTCATAAAACACTGTAATCCAGAATGGCCTGAAACTGGCACATGGTGTGACTCCAGGGGACGTCCTGTACAGGGCTGAGTTGGGCTCCATCCTTGTGGGTTCCTTCCAACCCACCACATTGTGTTGATTTGGTGATACTTGTGTGCAGCATGGATGTTTGGTGGGAGAGGCAGTTGCTCCCCAAATCTGCAGACATTACTCCTGGTGTCCTGCACACTGCTGGAATTTAGTGAAACAAATTCCCAAGTGCTGGCATGTGCGTTTTCTTCATTTCTGTCGTATCCTTTTTGGGCAGTTGGAAGCATTTAGTCTTTTTACTTATCCCACAGATAAGGAAGACAGTGTGGTGAAAAAGCACAGTGCAAGCTTAGTTATTCATGTGATGATAAAATTGGTATGAGATCAGGAAGTCAATTGACACGCAGAAAACACAGGCATTTAAATTCTGGAATGCTTGAGTGCTTGGTTCTTTTTGTAATGTCAATGCGTTGCATGTGACATAAGAGGAGGCTTTTGTATATCTGCATGGTCTCTTGGGCTTGTCTCGAGTGACGAGAATTCCTTATGGTGGCACCAAGCAGCTTCGCGGTGAGCCTGGAGCCTGTGGCATTAACGCCTTGGCAAACTGACCGCTGCCATTTGCATTGCCTCAAGCACCCTGGCCGCTGCTCCCACGTGGAGCTGTGGTGAGGGACATGGAGACAGCCACGCTTTTGGGAATGCCTGCTTTCAAGAGAACTGCAAAATACGGGCTGGCAACCCGAAATCGTGTGTACAGCCGTGCGCTGTGCAGTGCCTGGCCAGTGGGTCCACAGACGTGTGACACAGGAATGTTTCCTTGTATGATAGCCACAGACTAATGGAATGTGGCTGGAAAGCACAGGCGGGCCGGGTAGTGGAGGTGGTGTTTTGACCTCTGGTCCAGTCTGTGGTCTGTCTTATGCTTTCCTAAAGTAGCATACATTTTGTTTTCTGGTCTATTGTGTTTGCCAGGGATCACATAAATCGTGCATGTGTGGATGTTCTGTCATTAAATCATAGTAAAAAAACACAACAGCAAAATCAAAAGTCCTGGATTCTGTTAATGCAGTTTTCAAATTCCCAAGTTGGAATGTAAAACTGAATTTTTTCTTAGCTTAGGAAAGTTCTTGTGTTTAAAAAAAGAAGAGGAAAAAAATATGAAGTCCCAAACGGTGCTACTGCCTCTAAGTGTTGGTATGGAAAAAGATTATGGGATGCCCTGCAGTCAGCAAATCCCTTTTCATCTGGTTTGAATGCTCCTCACCTGACCAAAAGCCCATAATATATGTGTGTGTCTGCATTACTATTGATCCTAATTTCCGGGCAGTGCCACTTAATGGCTTTTGCTTGTTTGGAGACAGGCTTGGACTGACTTTCCCAGCCGTGCCAGTGCGATCTGTCCCTGAAACGTCCTCCACCCCAGCAGTCACCACTTCTCCCCAGAGCACCGTGCCGCTGGCGCTAGCATTGCTCACCGCACTTGGCTTCTCTCTTCACACAGCTCCTTAATGAAACACCTGATGAGTCAGTGTTAACTAATCTCACTTGGGTGTATGGCTGTCACCTCCCTGGAGATGCTCTGTCTGTGTCTTGAGAATGCCGTGAACCAAAGAGAGATGGTTTGCACTCAGCTGCAGCCTCTTTCTCCACATAATTTTAGAATTCGGTACCTGTAGGGATAGCAAATTGGAAGGGAAAGTGGCATAAGCAGAAGGAAATGTATGTGTCTCTTGCTCCCTCAGGCAGCACTTTTACATAAGAGGGACACTTTAGAGATGCATATTGAAATTGATTTCATCTTTCTGCCCCATTAAACAAGCAATTGGTTTTCAACAGCAGCTCACAGATGAATCTGAGTCAAAGCAGGATGATTAACTGGAGGACAGCCAGCTTGGCCACTGTTTGTCCTCTCCTGTTTAATGCTCAGTGTATAGCGATACACACATCAGAGACTTCAAACTCCTCCCTTCAAGAGACAATACAATAAATTAATCTGTTGAGAAATTGCTGAGATTCCAGCCTCCCTACCAACTTTTTCATTTAACCATGTTAAATACTGCTAGCTGGAGTTGCTCAAGTCAATGACACAGCCAAACACTGTAAAACATTATTTTTGCTTTTTTGCATTTCCTATCTATAAATAGGTGGTTTGGAGTTCAGTTGGGTTGAATACACTGAGATGAAACTTAATTCCTGTCAGTTGATAACAACTATTCTTCATTCAAATGTAGAATAGACTCTGCTTTTACTCAAAAAACTTTGTGATCTTTGCACGTACGTACCAGCAACCCCAAAACTACAATGTCCTGAGGGCACATGTGCCCATCCCTGTTCTGAATATCTGAGTTTCGGGTATTCTAGTGACTAACCTGACTTTAGAAAGGAAAGGATTTTAAGGAGTGTCTCTTCAAACTCCAACAGGCCTAATATCTTATGTCCCAGTATTTGCCATCTAAATTATTTTAAAGGAAAAATAGATGTACTTAAAAGCCCTTAATCATTGTCATGATCCCTCTTTTGGTTTATTGGTCAGGGAAGCAAACATACTCTATTTTTATGGGGGCTGACAGGAGAGAAGGTAGAAAGGTAGAGGAAAATGCTACTGCTGTGGACACTGTGCCTCTCAGCCAATTTAAACAACCATTTTAATCAATTTCCCTTTGCAAGAACGAATTAGAAAATATAACTGTTGCTATCTACAGGGAAGGGAGAGTGAATCTAAAAAATTGAAGTTCAAGGTTATTGGAGCTTTTATCTGTCTATAATATAGGTATATGTCTCTGAGCTGCTGAGTATTTTTATTGCTGCTGGTTTAATAATTAATCTACCCTTTGGAAGCTGCAGGCTTTTTGCCTAGGATTAATGCACTCTTCACATTCCCATGTTTTCTACCTTGTCCTGAAAGCTAAGTGGTACCACAAGACTCTGCTGCATGGGGCTTATTCTATTTTTGATCATGTGTTCGTATGTCTTCATAGAAAGCATCTTTAATCCCTCTCTGCTGCCAGGTTCAGACATAAAATCTCCAGTGCTGTTCTGCAAATCTCTCCTACATTAGCTTGGAGGCCTGGTCCATTAGCAACTAGCAATGGTAAATGGCAGGTTTCTCCAAACTAGGCTATGAAAGAAGGCATGTGCATGACTGAAAGGGCTGTTGCATGCCTGTCTCTCGCTAGGAGTGGGGAAATGCGTGCCTTTAAAACACAAGTCTTGCTGCCTATAGGATAAACTCCTTCCCCCATGTCAATGACTGAGTCTGTTCAGGGCCTTTCTGTGCTTTCTTGGGAGAGACCTCACTTGGTGAGATGTTACTTAGATCTGTCAGCAGGCACTGCAGTTTTTTGGTGCCTGTACACTTTGTGTTTTTCCTGTCCTGTCTTGTTGGTGTAGAGAAGTGCTGAATTAGTACATAATGTCTGCCACAGTGAAAGTCGGGTGAAGCAGGATGCTCAGCTGCTCCCATTTGCTTGTGAAGATTCCATTAGGTTTCCTGATGGTGTTTCCTGAAATGAGGAGCCCTTGCTTTGGTCAGGTGGGAGAATCAGTACTGTGTGCCATGCTCTGCCCTGTTCACCCTTCTGGTTTCCATTAAGTGTGAGCGATGCCTGCCATGGATTGCATGTTGTTCATGCTCCAATGTGCAATTCATGAAGAAAAATCTCCACCTGTATGTTGAGCATCATGCTAGGAAAGATGGGATGAAGGAAAATGTCTTTTATCCTTTAAGGCATGTTTGGTGTATTTTTGATCCCTATGATAAAAGGGAGAAGGGAAGTGAGGCTGGGATGTGGGATAACAGAAGTGTGGAGAGTGGCAGAGGCAACACACATCTCAAGGTAGCTTTTGTGCTTCTAAGAAAGAAGTGTCTTGCTGAAGGCAATTGCTTTGGGACAGCCAGCTGTGCAAGCCCTCCTTAACTATGAACAGAGGGATACTTCTGTGGGAGAGTGGATGAAGCAGAAGGAATGAAAATAGGAGCTGCTGAAGCTGCGTCTGTGCACTGGGGAGAGGGAAGGACAAGGAAACTTAGGGTAGAAACAAGTAATAACAGGATTCTGACTCAATCATGTATTTCTGAAACACAGGAAAGAGAGGTAGAGTCCTGATTTCTAACAAGATTCATTTCCAGCTAGTACATGGAGTGACTTAGTGGCCATTATAGCCTTTTGAGTCAATCCCTTCCCTGTTTTGTTTGCACTTGTGTTTTTCATATATGCAGAGCTTGAATTCTGAAGGTGTCTTCAGCACCTCCAATTGCATCTGAACAGTCTTCCTTGATGGGTGGTGGGTTTTTTTCCTATTTGTAGCAGCAGTCTATGCAGTAAAAAGCATGTGATGTTTACCTTTATGGCTGAAGCCGTGCTTTTAACCCAGGTTTCCAGAGGCAAAAGGTTATGTTTTTCTGCCTCATTGAACTGTTTTTAATTCAGTTAGGGCATTCTTCAGTCTCCAAACGACATGGTACAGGTTGTTTAGAAGTAACAGGACAGCATGGTTGTACCGCCCAGCCTCGCCAGTGGGTGATTTTTCATTTAAACCAGGCCTGTGCTGCTTTGTTCCCTGTGGTGCTGCTGTAACTGCACACACAATGAGCATGGCTACAGCTGGTGGCTGGGAGAAACACTGGTACTATTTTTCAATCTGGAGTGCTTCTTTCTTCGTTTCTGTCAGACTGCAGCAGAATATCCACCACTAATGCAGGGGTGCCCCATCAGAACAAAGTCATTGCCATTCCCATGGCAATCATAGAAATAAAATGTTCTTAATTTTATTTTAACTGTAGTTTAACACACAAAATTCTAGGTTTGCAATGTTATACAATTTAGCTCGGTTTGTTGCTGTAGCAGTGACATTTTTAGTCATCAGAAATACTGTTTTTTTGTTGCAAAGCCATATGGATTTTACATTATAAACAGTGATTACTATTTTTATTCTCTGAAATTTAGCTTTCTGTAAGGCATAGTTGTAAAAAATCAGACCAAAGCCCTAATAGCTCACAGTTTAGTTTTGTTGGTGATGTGAAAAACCGAGTTGGTTAGCACAGGCTCGAGTGCTCTTCCTTCCAGGAGCTGAAGAAGATGACTTGGTGCTGGGATTAGACACAGCTTCTCTTAGGGAACCAGTTCTGTGTACAGCACCCACGGATTCACAAGAGGTTTGTTTTGAGACAACACACTATTTTTTTAGAGCGCCCAATCTTTAGCCCATCTGCCTTATAGGGATGATAAGGTGTCCTTTCTTGCTTCCCTTCACATTAGTCTTTATCCATTCTCCCTGTCTACTTCACATGGACCACACAACTTACTATTGTCTGTAATTACTATTTGAGCTGTTCTCAGCTATTTATTTGTCTTGGAAACTGGCCAGTGTTTTCCATGGGATTACTTCTCTTTATTATAGTTGTTATAGTCATGATGGTTAAGGCAAAGCAATGCAATGGTTGGGTTTGGGGTAGCAAAGGCTAATTCAAGTCTCAAAAACCTTGGTTTGCAGTCCAGAAGTGCGCACTGCCCCATCCATGGGAGACAGTAAGTTCTATCTCTTGCACATATGCAACTAATGTTTTGTCTTCCTTGAAAATGGGAGGGTTTTACTTGCAGAGATCAATGCTGGTTTGTGATTAGGGAGTGTGTTGTAGGAGACAATCATATTAATTTTTGGTTAACTGACAGCAGAACAGAGTAAAGCAAGCTTTTGCCTGGTGAAAGAGCAAAGCTAGCATAGAAGGATTACCTTCAGTGGTCTGGAAATGCCTAATTTATGGGCACGGGACAACTTTTGTCAGTAAGAGTGTGGGCAGATCTAATTAAGCAGCTCTCCCTGGACAGTGTTTCTCAGTTCACTGCAGTGGCTGTTCCGATCAGGTTTCTCACTTGTATTGAAACTGTCCTGGAGTGCCATGAGTGCACGTGTCAAACTTTGTCCCTAGGCAATGGTTTTGTTTATTTGAAACCAAAGTAGTCCAAGAAGCCAAGTTAACTTAGTGTGGGTTTCACCCATGAGGTTTCTGCTGCTTTTGTTTTGGTTTTTTTTTTTTTTCCCCATAACAAAAGCTGGTGAAGTATAGAAAGAAGTCTCTGTGACCTCATAATTGAGTAAAATGAGACTGCTAATTGTGTCTGGGAGGATTGTTAGATTGTCATCAATATTTCTCGTCGCATTTAAGCCCACAGACTTTCTTTTTTAAGAGAAGAATTCAGGGTGGATGTCACTGCAGTCTATAGACTTTACTCCTTGCTTTCTTTTTTTGTGTGTTTCTGCACGGATTTATTTGGGAAGGTTAATTGCTGGGTGAAATTATCTGCCTTGACAAACAATGGTTCTGGGCAAACCAAGGGTTGTAATTTTATTATCCCAAAAACGAGACTTGAAAGGTTTGCCTTATCTTTGCTTCCCTTGCCCTCTGGACAGAGGCAGGAAGAGAGCCTGCCCTTTGGGTGGTGCCTGCTTGTTCCCTGCCCCCGGAGGAGTGGGAGGTCTCCTAGGAGGAGGACCACAGAGGCCCTCCATGCTCTGTTACAGCTTTTCAGCAATCCTGTTCAGAAATGCAGAGAGAGGAGGAAAGTGCTGCGCTTTGTGGGTATTTTGCTCTAACCAAGCGGGGGGGAGGAGGAGGAGGCAGCTCAATGCAGATTGCCTGTTGTTCACCCTCATCTGGCTTCATTCCTCTGCTCTCCTACCCCCTCATGCCTCTCTCTAACTTCCTGGCAGTCGTATTCCATGGCATGCTCTTTTCACCCCATTTCAGGCCATGCAGTAGTAGCACAAGAGAGCCTGTGTTTAGCTGGAGTGCTGTATCTGAATGCTGTGGAAAGTATTATGGCAGCTGCTGATGTTTGAGACTGTGCTTGGGGATGTCTCAGAGGGGATCTGAGTGGCCAGCACCCTCCGAGCTGAGCGGCAGAGCTGTAGGGAGGCTTTAGGGGTACAGGAGGGATGCTGTAATGTGAACTGCATGGAAACACAGTAGCTGTCAGTGCCGTGGAAATGTTTCTGCAGAGCAGCTTGTGTGTGTTGATGTTGCAGCAAAGTGAGTCTAAGGATATCCATGAAATGGAAGAAACTTCTTTGACATCTGCCCTGTGATACAGAGGCCAGAGAGAGCTGTGGTGGCAGCTGCATCATCCACTTGCAGAAGGAATACCAGTTCTTGCGGGAATTCTCAGCTCTAGGAGCAAGGTGTTTTCCTTCACTGCCCAGCTCCTTGGCCATGCTGTGCCCCACAGTCAGCCCGTGTCTGCATTATTGTGGCCCAACATCCAGTACCAAAAGCCATTGAGAAGAGCTGTCCTGGGGAGGCCACTGGCACTACAAGAGGCCCTATTTTGAGTCAGTGTGTTGATGCTGTGCTGCAAGTGCATCTTGTTCAAAGGCTGTACTAATTATAAATTGGTCTTGGGAGATGAGGATAAAAATATCTTTAGTCAGCCTGTCTCTGTAAACAACCTGTGATGCTATTTGGAAATGTGTTATAGTTTTCATGGTGCAGGGAATGTGTGTGCTGTGTGTGAAGGACTTCAGCAGCCACAGTGCAGAGCTTCCTTGTGGTCAGGCTGACAAATAAAGCAGGGAAGGATTTTTTTTGCATGCTAGAGATGGCAAAGTGGATATTTATGACATTCTTTTCCATGCAGTTAGGGGAGAAATTCGAGTTTACCTCAAGATTGTAGGAGGAAGGGTGTTTATTATACCAAGCATATGCTGTAATAGTACCTTTTTTTTTTAAATTAAAAATGCCCTTGAAATACCTTCTCTGTCCTGGCCATATGAATTTGGGTAGAATCTCTTCTGTACATTGCAGGAGAGGATTTGCTTCTGTGGTGCAAGAAATCGGCTGGTTCAGTGCAAAATCAATTGCTGATGTGTACTCTCATCTGCAAGGTAAGGTTCCCTACTGGGAAGGGGGTGCCAGTGGCAAGAGGAAGAGCCGGGTGCCAGCTGCCAGCGACAGACATGCAGGGAGCACCCATGAGCAAAAATGATGCTGGATCTCCATAACAGGACCTGTCTGCACAGCTGGAGGCTGCTGCAAAGTGGCGGCGAGAGGAAGCCCCGCAGCCTCCTCTGGCTGTCTCAGGGCTGATCCTGACAGATCTGTCACTTGGCTCCTAGTGGTGCTGAGTTGCCTGTGAACACCCCTGACTGTGTTTCATGCAAACCTTCCAATGCATGCTGGGTGTTTGGGGAGATGAATTATGTGAGCATGCTTTTCAGGGAGGTAAAGGCACTTTGCCTTTCCTTTGTTCTTCAGCTCCGCTGTGACTTAAACCAGGGTAATGCAATGGTTACAGTTTCCTTAGGGTAATGCATCTTGCTGTAGGTCCTGGGCTGCCCTGTGTTCTGCATTCTGCTTTTTATGAAACAGGGAATATACGGGGAGAGGAGGGAGCAGCAGATACAGCCCCTTTTGGGTGTCTTCCAGTTCAATACTTAGGAACCACCTCGACAGTCTTGAGGAAAAAATGCCTGAATGTGAAAGGGCTTGCCAGTGGAACTAAATTATTCATCAGAATATTAAAAGAAGAGTGTGCAAAGATGTAAACTGAGCACACCCCAATGCAGGCTGTAACAAACTAAAATTATAGTTGTGGTCTTGGGAAAAGACCACACTCTCAATTAGCTCAGTGCTGGCAGCTGCCTGAGTACATACAGCATCTTCTGCATAAGAATGATGCCAGGCATTCGTCAACTTTGTACTCATTTTTCAGTAGCTTAAGTAAAATAGGATTTAGTCTGTATTAGCAGTAGATAACAGCACTGCCAGTTAATAGGGTTCTGTAAGCCTGGAACCTCTTTGTTCCTGTTGTCTAATAACTAGCTCAGGTTTTCTCATTTGTTTTTCTCCTTGCTGTTTGTCCTGTGTGTATATCAGGCTTTCCTGAGATGTCAGCCTCCTCTCTGTCTCCTTCTTGCATCAGCTCTGTTTTCAGCTGTTAATCATATATGCTTGTATCTGTCTCCATCAGTGTTTTAAAAATTGATGGCTTCCTCTTTTAGTTCACAGACTCTCTCTTCTTGACCATCTGTGTTCAACAGCCTATTTTCAGACTCTGTTTTAGAGGAGGCGATGGCCTTGCCTCTCTTGCTGGAGTGTGATCATTGCCATGCATCTTCTGCATTTCAGAGCAAGGGTGAATGATGTGTTGAGAGCTTTAGAATGAGTGAGTGACGAGGTTTTCTTCCTGTTTATTTTGGTCTTTTTTAATGCTGTTGTGGAAAGAATGGGTTCAAGAAGCAGGTCTTGCAGGGTTTTTTAAATCCTGTTAAGTCTGTTTTCTCTGTTTGTCAGTAGTAGTGCTTCAGGCAATATCTTTCTCATGAACATGAAGGTCTTGCCTTAACTGATGACAAGCTCAGATGTTACAGCAATGTGATTTAATTCGGAGAAGAGCTAGGGCTTGAGTGGAAGTCGGGCTGCATTCAGGGTAGTAGTAAATATACTTGAAGCTGTAAGGGAACGCGTTTGCAAGGTTGATGATGCTCTTCTGTGCATTTCTCTGTTCTCCCCTCCCCCTGACCCCACTTGTCTCTCTTTTTCTCTCTTATATTAATTAATAATAATCATTGTGTGGGTGGGGATTTGTAGAACCAGAAATGGAATGAACTAGAAATGACCCAGGAAACTTCTGCCATTGTGCATGTATATATAGCTCCTAGACAGCCACAACAAAGAAGATGCTGCTAATTATTTTCCAAGTAACTTTGACTGAGATATGAATAGAAAAATGTATGTGAATATTTTTGGAAGATCATCTGAACGAAAACTCTAAATTTAGAATTTGCTTGATCTGTTTTTAAAAATGTTCAAGAAAGCTTTAACAGAAACTTTAAAAAAAGAGAGGGAACTTTTCTCTGAAGAATGTAAATCAATTTCAGTTTTAAATAAAAACCTGAAAAATTTGGACAGGATTTGTATTAGACATACTTGAGAAGGTTGGGGGAAGTGTGAAAGAAGTCTTTTCCTGATAAATTGTTCTGTGTGTACTTGGTACAAATATAAATATCTCATATGATGCAGAGCTCATCTGAAGCAATAACAGGAAAAGAAAGCCATACAGAGAGCTGTAAAATATGCTGATTCAGGGATAAGAAATTCTTACTTGAAACATTCAGGTTGTGATAGTATTTTAGGCTTCCTTCATTTTTGATAAATTTATTTATATTCAGTGATGCTTCTTGGCAGTGTCTTGATTTCCACACTGCAAGAGAGTCTGATTCTCAACCAGAAAAATAACATGGAGGAGGGAGAGCAGGGAGGTGTAGGTAGGTGTACAAATAATGTGTGAATGGCTTTCTGCAAAGACGAAGACTATCATCCAGGTCCTACAGTGGAAGCCACGTAGGTCTTTCTCTATAGTATATGTAGCCTGGGAGATATTGCAGAGAGTTCATGTGAAACTGGGAAAGTAAGTGCACATTTCTTTCCCCAAAATGATTAGGGTTCAAGTTGTCCCTGCCTACCTCTTCTGAGAAATGTGCCTGACTCCATCAATAACTGTGTAGTTATCTTTGTCATCTTGTGTTGCTGCAGCTCTGAAGTGCTCTGGTTTTGTTGGATGACATTCTGTTTGTGTCCTTTGAACATCTTTCTGGTTCTTCTGCATTTTCATATTGTCTTGTGTCCTGGGACAATACTGTAGTTGGTTGCTCTAGCCTGGTTCATTTCTAGTATCTTTCAAATTGCAGGAGCCTTCATTTACCTCTGTTCACCATCTGCTGAGTTCAGGCTCTTCCTTATCTGATGTAGTTTCAGTTTCTTGCTCTTAGTTCGTGTTCCAGCTAATTTAGAAATGCTCTGGTTCTCTGTCACATTTAGCTCTTGAGTCCATTACTGTTCATGTGGCCCAAAGGAATGGGATGAAAGAGAAGTGTCCAAATCCTCCGTGCTTGTGGCTGCATCCAGCAGGGCCAGAGCCCTCCATGGAGGCAGAGCTGTGACACTGTGACTGAAGAGGTGTACTTTGTGCAAGGATCTAAATCGTTAATGTCCTCTTCCTCTTGTAAGAGGATAATGTTCTTGATTGTAGTGTCATTAAGGTTGGTTTTTTTTTAAAGCAAGAATTAGTGGGATGTTGACCAAACTGTTGTCGTTTTGCTTAATTTTTACCTGTACTTTGGGTTATTTCAGAAAAACTGAGACGAGTTTCTGAGGGAAGACTGTCATCTCAATCACAAAGCCTTTCCTTAAATTAATGGGCTTTTCTTATGGACTGCCATTCAGAAAATGAAACTTTTTTCTTTTTTTTTTTTTCCTTCAGTATAAGCTGTAGCCCAAGATGATGTGGGATGTAGGCGGGTTGACTGTGGGAACAGTTAAGAGCTTTTATTCTTGTGACTTTAAAATTTACAGTGTTATTACATTACAGTTCATGTGCTAGCCTGTAAGCAGTGATCTGATGTGGTATGTGAAATCCCTCACTCCCAGCAGCTTGGGCACTCTTTGGCAAGTATAAGAGCCATCTGAAGCAACTGGATGCAGATTGGCAGGTTGCTTCATGTAGAGCTGAGGTGCACATAAACTGCAGTTGCATCATGCTCAGGGTGAGATTCTCTGCCCACTGGAGGTTTTTTTTATGTTTGAGGAGAACAAGTAGCTGTGGATCATAATTGAGAGGCTTCTGCAAACTCTGGTCTTCAAGTCTATTTACTTGCAAATGAGAAAGAAAAAACTCTAAAAAAAACCCAACACAACCCAACCAAAAAAAAAGAAAACCTACAAGAAACCCTCACAAACCCCACAAAAACACAGAAAAGCTTCCCAAACAAAACTTCCCACTGCATGTGGGTTGGCTGTGGGTTTGTAGGGTTTTTCCTTGTTGCTGCAATATACATTTTTGTCTGTGTTTATTGTTGTATAGTTGGCCTTGTGAAAAACCGGCATGTTGCATACTGAGTCTGTTATTTAACTGAATTTCCCATGCCTTTTTTATTAGTAATCATCATGTACCTGTGAGCAGGGAGGTGACATGTTGGAATGTGTGAAGTGAAAGAAAATGCAGTGAAATCAGATAATTGACAGTAAGGCAGGAGTGCAGGGAAGACAGCTTGCTTGGCTGCCAACTTGACAAAGCATGTTAGTTCGCTGTAGTTTTCTTTTGGTTTATTTGTTCTTGATTTTGATTCCCTATTTGAGGGAATTTGACTTCCGTCTCTACCTGAAGTATTCATTATTTATGTAAGGCAGCACTGTTAGTCCTTCAGGGTAAGTGCTTATAGCCCCTTGTACAAGTAGAAGGACTGAGACTGACAGAATTGATGCAGAAATACAGGTATCAGTCTGGATGTACCTTGTGCTGTAGGTTCTCCGTACTCTTTTGGGCATTGTCACACCCAACTTAATGCAAAGAGCACTGCTTCTCCAGTGTGCCATGGTAGGGTGTTTACTCTAAGCTGCTTCTCAGGTGCCCAAGCAAAATTCAGTTTGCTGGCTTATCTATACCACTAAGCCTTTGGAAAGAATGGGGAGAACACTTTGTTTCGCTTTCATTTTGCCCTGTGCCAGACAGAACTGATAGACTGTGACAGTATTGAAGGAGCCCTGCAGAAGGCGGAGAATCCCTGAAGAAATGGGGAGGAAAAAGAATTCTTCCTGGTGTTGTGTTTGCAGTGCTAAGAGTGTTGAACAAACATGCTTGCAGGGATTCAGCAGTTTGCAAGTAGTAAGTATAAATGTTGGAGTTTTTTCTCCAGGCATTAAGTACTGCATAATTAAAACTTTGTGAAATTGTTGAACCAATTTATATATCCTTCTCAAAAGCAGGGGTCAAGCTTTCTTGGCAGGGGCAAACATTCAACACTTCTTTTTATTTAATCCAAACAATCTTTCCTGCTGTCAGCCAAATTGCCCATATCATTTCATGCTCCATGCTGCCAACACATTCTCCCTTCTCCGTGGTACATATGATCTCATATTGTGCATATACTGCAGATTAATAACTGCAGATTTTTTTGGTGAAATATCAAACCAACTTGATCTGAAGGAAAAACAATTTTCTTTTTGATGTGTATTTTGATATTTGATATATATATTTTGAAGCTTTCTGTACATTCCCTATATTAACTGCTTCCATGCTCTTAAGACGAAATCTGCCACTAGAAAACAAGCAGAGAATGTAAGGGAAGAATCATGAGCAGCTTATGGTAACTGCGAGGACTCTGTGGACATCAGAGCATAATATCCACCCTTGCTGCACCAAGGCTAAATTACAGATATTTTTAACGGGTTGGTGGCTAATTTTAGCAGCACAGATCTTCAACTTTTTGCATGTGGTTCTTTCAGGCAAGCTTTGCAGCTTACTTAAGTTGGTGACAGAGTAAATTAGAGTTAATCAGAACCAGGCCATTTTAAATGCTCTGACAGGTCTCCAGTGCCAAGAAGGGCAGAGCACTCAGTCTTGAAGGTGTGACAGCTCCCACAAAAGCAATGAGCATTTCCTCTAGCAGTATCCTTTCTCTGGCTTTGTAGTTTGAAATAGCTTTGTAACTTGTCTTCTATGGCTGCATCAGGTGGAGACTTGCCTTGTAAAGTAAATATCCTGAATGAAGTCTTGCTGTGTTGTTCTACTACAGACCACAGTCAGAAACAATACTCCAAATTTCCCAACTTTGCCTTAAATTTTCTGTGTCTCTAGGGCAAGGTGCTTGTTGTTCCATTTAACTTAACTTTTTAAAAACTTGTTATCCTAAGAAAAATCAACTCGTGTAGCCCATTCAGTCACAGTGTATCCTCCTCCTTGCCCCACTACTTTCTCCTTTTCCCTGTGTCTGCATCAGTTTTGAGCCTGTTGAACAGATTCAGTCACACAAAAGGAAGCCAAAATCCTCAAGGTTTTTCCTCAAGATGGAGGAAGGACCTAGCACAGTTCAGGCTTTGTTAGTGACTCTGCTTACAGGAAGCTCCTTTGCTCTGGCAGAAGCTATCCAGAGAGAAGGATAGGACTGCAGGACCAGCACAGCTAGGAAGATGCCTGCCGCCTTCTAAGCCCTAACTTGGCGTGAAAGCCTGGCTTACAGACAAGGCAGCTTGGGCTGCCCCAAGTACCATATATACCATGGTGAATCATGGATCGTTTCTGGGGATTTGGTCCAGCCTCCTTTATTTACAAAGATCTCTGCCAGCAGCACACCACAAACTGGGCATGCAGCTCCTCCTCATTACCTTGGCCTTCTTTCTGAAACCAGGCTTGACAATTGGGGAAGTCAGAAGGAGAAATCAAAGAGGTTCTTCTGGAATTGGAGAGGTCACCAGACCTACAGAGCAAGGTATATTGGCCCAGATTTTTGTTTTGTTTTGGGGCAATACCATTCCACCAACTCCAACACTCTTGGCATTCGGCACCTTCAGAGGGCTCTCAGCCTTCAGCTGAAGGGCAGGAGGAGGCATTTGCATGTGCTTTAAAAGTAGCTAGCTAAATAGGTAAAAGCTCATAAGGCATTTAAGCTTTGGTCACCATTGCCAAGTTTCCACGTATTTAGAACATTGAGTGCTCCTGTAAACAAGATGTCAGCCCACGCCCTCCTTCTGTGTAGGTGGCCACTGAGGTTTCCCATAGAACTCTGTACAGGACTGTGTGTAACCAAGGCACTGGGTGACCTGATGACTCGGTGAACTAGACTCTAATGTTCAAACCTTGTCACATGGCTGACAGGGCTGGAAAATGCTTGAGTGTGTCGAAGCTTCCTGGACAAACTGCTGTGATGTGAAATATTTCCCATTCCTGGAGCAGAGGAGTCCCCTAAAGGCAACTGCGTAAAAGAAGCAGCACAGCCTGGAGATGAAAGGAAGTGGCCTCTCCTTTAGGTTAAATAAGTAGGTGTGGAGCTCTGAGGCTGGTAGATGTTCTGACTTGGTTCACGGGAGACTGAAACCTGTGCTGGGCAGAACTTGGGATATCTGGCTCATGTGAAGTCTTCTGGAGGTTTGGTGAGTGGTGCAGGTGGAGGTAATCCTGTTGGTCAGATGTGGCTGGTGCCTGTTGAAAAAATACATCCAAGCGTGGCAGCTGAGTTGAGCCAAGGGCAGCACAGCAGTCACAGTGAGGTGTGTCCATCCTCTGAGCAAAGGCCATTGTCAGACAGGACTCCACATTTTTCCTGCCTGAGCAGGCTGTTTGTGAGGATATATAATCTTTGGACTTCCCTTTGAACATGAGGATGAGAAGAATGAAGAGTGTGTCGTGATCATCAAACTGAGCTGAATTTGTGTCTGGCAATAGGGACTCTGTGTTGGGAAATGGAATGAATCTGCTTAGGGATATATTTAAAGAGAGAAACTGTAGTGAACCCACATGCAAGTGAATTTAAATTTTATTTAGTGTATTTAAATATATTTGTTTAATCTCTCTGACAAAAGTATAATTTGCTCTATAAATGCATTTTACCTGTTAGCTTGGTTTTGTGTGGTTTTAGATGTATGCTATCAATTTTTGTGTGAGATATGAGCCTGTTTCTTTTTTTTTCCTTTAGTGCACATTAAAAGCTTCATACAGAGTTGTTTCTGAACATTGTTTTTCTTATATCTCCAGATATAAAATGTCAAAGTGGTAAAATAAACAGCCCCCCCTCCCCTCTCCAAACTAACACAGAGAGAGCTTTTCTAGTGTTTAAAAAATGTTAAGAAGTTATATCAGTGGTCAGGCTGCCCTCACTGCCCCAGAGCTGCACAGCTCTTTGTCTCAACAAAAATTACATTAGTAAAATATAGTTACAGTGGGCCAGAATATTAAGGTTGTGAGTTTGATTCAGCAAATCTGGATTTAAGATGGCTTTTGTGGGATCAGAGGTACTCTGCAACCATGTGAGCTTGATAGGTTTATTCAGTACAGTTTCACTCTGACAAATCTCCTTTGCACACACAAAAACAGATGAAGTGTATTTTAATTTTTTTAATATCCTACCTCCTCCTCAGAAGATGATTTTGATCCATTCTCATCTGTCTACCACTATGACTGTACCTGTCAGATATTGCTGTCCTGCCTTGGACAGTATTGTCCAAGCCTGTGTAGCACTGAACTTGGCTGGGTTTTGTAAGAGAACCGTGAGTGGTTTTGCATATCTGACTGTGATGTTGATGCTTTTTTTTTTTTTTTTTTTTTTTAACTTAGTACTAAGACTAAGGCTTTGCTGGCTGAATGAAGCAAGGTCTAAAGCTTTGCTTGATTCATTTTTAACATGGCTGGTGACAACCATCAACATCTGAGCCAGAAAGCCGTCCTGTGTCTGTAATGAAAGCACGGGCAGAGCAGTTTTAAAATGCAAAGGTCTTGAACATTTTGTGTGTCAGCCAGAATTCAAGAAGTTGGTGGAAAGGGAGGAAATTAAGTAGGCAGAGTGCTTCATGTAATACCCAGAATTGCAGAGTGTCTGCTAGTCGGTGCATGAGGTGGTTCCTGTTCCTCCAAAATCCCAATTTTGGATCTTAAAGTACACAAGGTATTTGGTATGCAGAATGTCAAGGATTTGGCTATAGATTTTATATTCTTGCCTTCAGACAGCAAGGCTGAAACTTTACCTTAAAGTTAGCATTTCATTATTTAAGGTGCTTTTCAAGAGGAAGTAGGTGATCACTGGCTGGTAGTAATTCAAATGTGTTGACTTGTAATTAAATATGGTTGTCACACTCATTTGGCACTATTCCTGGAAAACTGGGTGGATGCATACTGCATGTGTACATGTGCTCACTGAAGCAGTCGTAGGGCTCAGCGCACACTTGCTCAGATCCCTGATTAATGGTTGTTTTTTTCCTTGTGGTCTTTGCCAATCCGAGTTTGGATGGAAAATGGAATTAAAAAGCACTTCATTTAAAGACTCATTATTAGTGAAACAAAAGCTTGTTCAAATGATGTTCTCTTTGAACAAAATAGAAGTTTACCAAAACATGGTTTTGCTCTTTCAAGTTATCATGTCATTAAACAAAGGAAGCATTGTGGTTTTTTGTTTCTGGCTCTGATGTCCTTCTGAGTTTAGATATAGTAGATAACTTAGTGGATACTGGAGGGAAGAGAAGCATAGGCTTTCCACATCCTGAAACTTCCCAATTCCCATAGCTTGCTTTCAGTGGCAAGTTCAAAGCAGACAGAAATATGTTAATTTAAACAAACTTATATTACAAACTGTGTTTTGGCCATTTGAGGAAAAGTTTAGCTGTCAGGAGCTGAGTTAGACCTTCTGCAAACTCTTGTTTCAGAGCATTTGTCTATGGCTTTTGCAAGTTCAGTGTCTGACTTGCTTCAAATCTTTGAGAAGCAAACCATTGTTTCCTTGAACAGTGTTTTGAATTGATACAGTTTTCATTTCTTTAGAATTAATCTAATTTATGGTACAAGTACTGTTTTTCAAATGTAGAATTAAAAATACTTTATTTAGAGATTCAAATAGAGCTGATATAATTCCAGCTTTAAAAGTGCAGAACAGTGATTTGTATTTAAAGGGTTCCCCCTCTCTCCCTAAACCACCACCCACCCCAGCAGCTCTTGCCTTTGCCTGTTAACCTTTTTTTGAAATAAAAATCGGCCAACCTGGACTACCTCCAGACAAAAAGCTACACATCTGGACGAGTTTTCTAGAAAGAAAGACTAGTCCTACATTTTGCATGGCAGTATTGGAGATAAAACTAAGTGGCAGGGGGGTATGTCTGAAAATAAGGTGAGGTTTTCTTGGCTATCTGGTGTCTCTGCAGTGCACTTAACTTGTCAGCAGGTTAAAGCTGAAGCCTGTCATCAACTGCTGCTTGTGTAAGAAGGAGCATCATTCACCCCATCTCGGGAATGCCCGGGTCACCTCAGGGTGTGGGAGAGCAACAACAAAAATGTCATTCAATGTGTTTCACTTTCTAAATTTACCTTTGTACTTTATCTGAATCCCATGCTGTGCAGTAGTTCTTGCATCGGGGAAGACTATTTGAGTGGTGTTTGCAGGGAGACTGGCACAAATCCTCTGTCAGGAGTTTGGGAATGAGAAAGGTCAGTGTTTATCTGCGTGGGCGGGTGTGTGCCCAGTGGGGAAAGAAGAAGCAGTGGTGTAAGAAGAAATGACAAGGTTTTTTTTATTTTATGCATTGAATTTCTCTGGGGGGAAAAACCCCAAGTGGTCTCAGTCTGAAGTGTTGTTCCCGTTATTTAACTGTTCCTTGATTTTAATTTTTTTTGTTTTAATTTTTTTTGAGGTGTCTGAATGAAATTGCCGTGTGAAAGGTCACCAGCTTACTTCACTGCACTTTAGGATTTGAGCATGCTTTAGACATGATTTAAAAGCATCTCTGTCAAGGTGTACCTTGTGATCTCAGGTGCTGGAAACAACTTAGCCATAGCTGTAAAATTGGTACAAAGGATGGTAAATCTGTACCAGAAGCAAGGAATGTCTGGGCTGTATGGTATTTGGCTGTGGGAAAGGGCCGGATGCCAGGCTGCTTGGGATGCAGTTCCTTTGGAAGAGAGAACTGGGATCTCTGAACAAGGATGCTTCCCTTTGCTCACTCCATGTCTCTACTCAGTGCAGAGACCTGGCATGCTGCCTGGTTTTGGAAATAAGCAGTACTGCACCAATGAAATAGGCAAATTTTGTATTTTGGCTAATATCTCCAAGGAAGAGAAGTGTCTTAATTCCTTCACATCACCACTTGTGTTTCTTCATTTCCCATGCAGAATGCATCTTCCATCGAGTTCCTGAGAAAGAAATTACTTTTTTAGTCACTTGCCTTTGTGTACTTATGATATGTGGGAGAGGAAGATCTTACTCTTTGAAAGAGCTATCCCAGAGGAGACTCTGGCCTCTCTCAAATAGGCATCTGATGGTGGCTGCTGAAGCATTTGAAATGCAAGTAATGGCATGGCTAGATTTGGGGAAACACAGCATCAAGCATCCAACACAGAAGCAAATAGGAAGAGGGAAAGAGGGCAGGTCAGGCTGCTTGTTTTGGGGAATTATTTATTAAGACTCAGATCTATGCCTTTGGATTAGAAGCAGATTTGGCCCACAACGCTAAGTCTGTAACACCACAGATTGGTATGCCTTTGTTTTCTAATATAAGATACAGAAATCTGCTGTGTTGCCAGCATTGTAAACATACTAAGAAGTTATTTCTCTATTGCCTCTCCTTATTTTGTTCCAAAGATGTTAAGCCCCTTAGTGTCCCAGGGTGTTAGGTTCACTCCAGCAGACATTCATGTTTGGAGCTCATACAGCACTTTGTAGTGAGCTTCTCATGGGGAATGCAGTCACAGAGAACTTAATTTTTTCAGCCATGGCTTTGCTTTTTTCTAATCCTATATAAAGTGCATTAGATCTTGGGCTTTGGATCTTCATACCCTTCCGTGCATAACTTATTATAGGGATCAGTTAGTTCAAGGAGCAATATGTGTGGGAAATGCTGGTACTGTAATACTAGACTTCTGTGATTTCTTTTCTGAAGTGCTTCATCTGAAAATCTGTAACACTTGTGGACATCACTAGTTATCTTAAAGCATTATAAAAACCAGACCTTCCTTACCCACCCCATCTCATCTACATTTGCAAGTGTATTTGGGAATTCAGTGCTTCGGTTGCTCACCTGACAAGGAATGTGGTGAGGATCATATTTCACGAACATAAACGTTTCCTCTGCCATGCCTGTGGTGCTTTGGTGACAAACATCATTCCCCAGAGCTCCACAACCAGTAGTCTTTCTGGCACAACTTAACAGCTTGCTGTTGAGACAGTAGGGACATGTGGTGTGGCAGGGTTAGCCTCGAACTCAGGCATTTGTTTTGCACTTTATAATTAGAGAAGGTGCCTCTGATTGCTGCCATCCCTGCTCTCCCTGTTCCATCTCCTGCTCCCACTCTTGCTGTGTGCTCTGTTCCCCATATGGCCTCCATCATCAGCTTGGTGTCAAAGCAGCCCCAAGACCTGGGTCAGGGATGAGAGCCCTGAGTGGGTTGGCACCTGTGCAAATACCCAAAAACATCTGTGCTAGAGGGATGCTGCTCACGATATGCATGGCTTCTTCCAGGTGACCTGTGGCCAGATCCAGCGTGCACAAGGTGTTCCCAGACGTGTGTTTGCAGAAATATCTGCAACCCCCTTGCTGGAGACTGCCCACTCCTGATCTTACTTATCATTGCCTAAAGCATGCAGTAGTTTTGTGGGGTTTTTTATTTAAAAAAAGACAACAACACAACCAACCAAACAAAAACCCCTCTTTAATGCCAAAATAATTTTCTGTTCTCACTGCAAAAAAAAAAAAAATCGAAAGAGGGGAGAAGTTCACTTAAGTGGAAGAGCTGTAGTCCATTTTCCAGAGAAGGGGATCAAGTACTGTGAGTGCCCCAGCAGCAAATAGCACCGTGTTAATCACACCCCAGAGAATTTTGCAGTTAGCTGTTTTCAGACGTTTTTAATTAATGCAATATCTTAGTTCAGTTGAATTCAGAATGAAATAATGTCTCAAATATTGCTTGTTGCTCTCAGCTTCTAGCCATCTGAACTTCAGAAACCTTGCTTCAGCTGTTGTGGGGCCCAGCTTGTGAATTTTTAGGAGACTGCATATATTTAATTAACTTGGTTTTTTGGAGAGTGACGGCAATATAAGTCAGCTGCATTCTGATGCTTACTGATACTAAAGCACATGTAGTTTCCCCTTCTTCTGAAGCATTATAAATTGTTTCCAAAATCCACGAGTCAGCTGTAGTTGTTCTGCTTGAGTCAGAGAAGTCAGGACATGAAGATGAAGTACTCTTCCCCCAGCCCACCAACCTTTCTGGCAAGATGTGAAAGAGAAGCCCAGACTACTTCACAGTGAGAATGTTGCAAGCCACGTTCATACCTAGGCAAATTCACCGTCTCATTTCAGAGCAAGGATTTTTTGTTGTTGTTGTAATTTGCTGCTCTTCTGAGCTGGAAAGAAAGCATTGCAGTGGATTTGTACAAAGCTGCTCCACCTTGTCCCAGGAGCTGGCAGCCCCTAAGCAAACAGAAAAAGATTGATGCATATTTTGAGAGTCAGTAGTTTTTGTGTTAGGCTCCTTTGGTGATACAAGGTAGGTAGTGGAAGTGTGGATAAATATTAACTGACTGCATATGCTGCAGCACATAGTCATTAAGTGGTTTATGTGTGAAACCATGGAAAGAAGAGGCTGGAACAGAGACACTTTCTCCTGTTTGATGTGAAACACCTGGTGGTGAGATATAATCAAGAGAAATGTGTTCTTAGGGTGGTTGGATATACACTGTACTCTTGTTTTAATTAAGCCTTGTCTGTTACACTTGGTGATGCTTGCAGTGGTACAAATATCTGTTAGGCTCCTTTAACATTCAACATGTTTTGTTAAAGCAGAAATAGTGTGGTCAGTCACTAAGTGGAAACATAACTGAAGCCCTGGGTCCAGGCTAACTTGTTGCACAGGCTGCAGGAGTGGTTTTAATGTAAGACTCTCCTGCTGGGCATACTTTCATTAGCTGGAAATGCTTGGAGATGCTGTGATCATATGGCTCTTTCAATATCAAAAATAATGCCCATAATTATTTTTCTGGAGCTCATTCTGATGTTGCCCAGTTAGGTGTCTTGTTGCCTCATGGGTTTTTCTGTCATAAAAAAAAATTAAATTCAGATATCTTTATAATTACAAATTCCTATCTGTCTCTGAAATAAATTGTGCCTTCTTTGAATGTTTCTAGGAGGTTAATGAATAATTGACTACTGAGTAAAGGGAAGATCCTTTTAACAGGCAATTGAATCTGGTGTGATGTATGAAAATTAATGGTTAGGCTTAGAGTTTTAAATGTGATATAAATATTTACAATATTTAGACATGAAGATGTCCTAATTAGCAACAATTTCAAACATTGTTATTTATTTTGCATGCCTCTCAGTGAATTCAGTTTCCAAAAAAATGAAGCTTGGAGTTTCTGTATTTAGGACCTGTATTTGAATGCAAGGACCCTTGTTACATTATTTGTGATTAGGTGAGGGAGAGCAGGTCTGGATTTGGGGTTTTTTTCCTTTCTCCTTAACATTTTTTCCTCTTTGTTATGCTTGTGCAGGCATTTGTTCAAATTGAAAAGTCAGCTCTGAGTCTTTGTACCTTCTAGAAAGGAAGAATGTGCAATGATTTTTAAAATAGAAAATATTTTACGTTTGTTTCTTTTATAGTTGCTTTTATATGTTAGTTGCTGATAAGTCAGTAATAAATCAGTGCAAGCCCTGCACGCCTACACTTCTCCTTCTTTGAACACAGCTTGGATATTTTTTGCTCCCCCCTCTCCTCTGTGTGGTGAACTGCACAGGGAGTTTTCCTGTGTTGCAGAAGGATTTGGAAATGAAGTTGCTGGCCACACTTCAGATCTTAATCTTCTTTGCTGTTTGCAGATGATTCTTTGCCAGTCAGCTGGGTCAATATTAAAACCAAGCTGTGCTGCCTAGAACCGGGAGACTCCGTCTATATCAGTGTTCCCAATTTCTCATATCTGGAGTTCCAAAATTGCCTACAAATTGAGTTCCCTTAAAGGGAGGAAGGCCACAAGTGACAAGGCTCAGCCATGTCCAGCCTGCCAGTGAACTGCACTGCCAGCCTGGAGCAAGGCAGGGGCTGATGATTTGCTTTGTTCTCTTTGTGTTTACCAGCATTTGTCTTCTCCTTTTAGGGGCTTGCATACCACTTTCTGCCAGTCATGAGCGAATATATTAATGTGGTTAAGTTGTCCCTGGGTGGTGGTGGTATTGTTGTTATTATAGTTACGTGTTGTTCTCAATTCCACGCCCCCTAAAAAAATAGTATTTTCTTTTTGCTTTGATTTTTGTTTATGTGATTATGCAGAAACATACCAGGACAGCAATGGAAATGGCAGCCTGACAGTAACTAGCTCAGCAATTCTCAGTCTTTCAAATCCTCAGCTCTTCTGTATCCATTTGTTTCCATTTCAAAGGTGGTCTGCCTTGTAGTTGACTTTATTTTAATCAAATGCATGTGAGTACAAGGCTGTGTAGTGGATGTGTTATTTATAACCCTACAGCGTCAGGTGCAAAGTGATCTGAGCAACAGCTTCTGGTCAGGTTAAAAGAAAAACCACCGCAGGGTGAAGGTTATAGCAATGACTTAACTCTACGTAGGCAAAGGTGCAGGTGTGTGGTGTCTGGATTTTGGGGTGAAGGAAACTTATTACTGGTAGTGAAAACATTGGAAGCTGGTTGTCTGTTCTTGGAGTACCCATCCTCTGTATTTACTGGCAATTTTCACTTGGGCAGTGAATGCTGGAAAATACAGCCAGGGAGGTGAGGGCAGGGGAGTGAGCTTTACTGTATGACAGTACATCTCGGTGCCCTGGGAGCTGCGAGTCTCTTGCTGGAGAGTGGAACAGAGGGCAAAAGCTAATTAGCTGCTTTGCAATTTTTTTCTTCATAAAAAGGTCATCTTTTATTTCACTATCAGTGCACTTGTTCTGCACAGCGGGTGCAGGAGGCAGAGCGAGCAAAATAACAGGATCCTTCCCCACTTGCTGCTCCGGGCCAGGCTGGTACCTGTGCTCTCTCCCAGCACTGTGCCGAGATTGTATACAAAGCTGCACAGGTTCTGTGTGGCTTGGGCTGCTCCCACGTTTGGGATTTCTGATGCGGATGTCTGGCACCTCACTCATCTGGAGCAAGTCAGGTGTTATGTCACCCAGCCTTTGTGAGTGCCTGACATTTCCTCTCCTTTGGGCAAGAGCTGGAAAGGAAGTTGGTGTATTTAGAAAAGGGGTTTTTTTGTTTACTTCTGTCTATTCATACTCTTGGTAGAAAAGATATTCCTGCTTCCGTGTGAAACATCTGGCTAAATTGTAACTGTGAGGAAGTGGCTGAAGAAATGGCTTAACTGAATTGTTATTTAGTCATTAATTTTGTAGCTCTAATTTCTAAATTCTGTATTTCATTGTGGCATAGCCATATATAGCCTCATATTGCTGTTAAAATAAGCAAAGAATAATAATAACACAAGGCCCCATTATTAAAAACCTGAGCTTACATTTGGTGTTCTGTATTGAGGCAGGCAGTGCCGCAGGAGGGTTCTTCCCCATGCAAAGCCCTCAGGAGGCACCTGGAACAGACCAAGTTTTCCAGTTCCTCCAGCTCTGGCCCTGTTTTTAGATGAAAAAACAGTGATTAAACCTTCCCTGTGTCTGGGAATGTCATGCAAGTGAACAGGGAGGTGTAAAGAGATCTGCTTACTGTCCAGTGCCAGAGAGCCTTGTGCAGCAGCTTTCTCTAGGGGTCTGGAGAAATTCCAAATTTGATTAGAAACATCACCCAACAAGACAGGGGAGCAGTTTTTGTCTTCTCTGCTTCTGTAAACATATACAAATGTAAGCGAACATTAATTTTATTTTTTGAATTATGTGTCCACAGTCTTTGTTTCAGCAAAAACAGATCTTTCAGATTTGGTGATGCTTACTTCCCATGTAACCCAGAATGCCTTTTGGATATAGTTCTTTAACTGGTAACTTGGTAAAATCTGGATATAAGGTACAAGGCAGTTTTCCTAATTGGACTGTGCAACTCATAAGGTAAGACTGTAGTCAGGAATCAGTTCCTTGTTCCCACAAGTGTTTGAGAAAGCAGTTTGTAGGTTTGTGGTGTGAATAGTCTGGCAAAGGGCTCTGCCCTCTTTTCATAGGGATGTTTTGCCCTTGAGCCATGTGCCTGGTGCTGCTCTGGAGTCAGGGAGAGTGTTTCTTATTCTGTTGGATGTGTAATTACCTGACTTGGGAAATAGTCAAGCCCCTAAGACATTCCTGTGTTGCTTTTGGGGGAACACATACCCACAGTGTGCTCAGGTTTGCTGTGTGTCTGCAGGTACAGGGGCTTGCCCTGGGAGCTGGTGTTGTCCGAGCCCTGGAGCTGAGGACCCACTGTCACACCAGAAAAGGCAGGATCAGCTATGGAGGCTTTTTTCCTCCTATCTCCCAGCATTTTTCTCATGGATAGAAATTCTCATGTAGTTTACCACGTTCCTTTATGTGGTTGAATACGGTTAGGGCACAAATAGGTGTTTGAGTGGAAAACTGATCTCAGCTCTTGTACTTTTCCAGTTCAGCCCTTTTTTATCCCCCTGCTGGCTCTGCAAGAAGACAAAGGAAAATTTGGAAACAGTAACTGAATTATTTCTGTTGTGTCAAGCAATGGAATGATTTATTCAAAGCTGAGTGTGGGAAGGAAATCTGATACAATGAGCCAGGGGCAATCCCTCTGTTCATTATCTCTCCCCTCCCATGACCACAGTCTTCTTTTCGTCATTCTTTCTCACTCTCCCACCTTCTATACATTTTTCTCTTGCTACAAGAGGGTGGTAAATATAGGAGCTTTTTTTGAAGTACCTGAAACTGTTCCCTGAGCAGGGATGATCTAACACCACACACAATGCAACTCATGCATAGGAAACAGCACATAAGATTCATGTTGTCATTTATATACTATAAGCAATCTAAGTATTGATGCACAAACAAAAATACAATTAGTGGAGAAACTGCTTGCAGTGTGCATTTGTCTTCAAAGTCAGTAGCAGAACTTACAGCAGAGACAACCTCCCTAAGATCCTCTGACCTTAAGAGTACAGCTTGACTGTACCTAGGCAAGGTGAAGTCTACACCAGGCTCTGCCAGGTGGTCTCCTAGACAGCATTAACTCTACCCACAGTTCTTATCTTTGTACCATCACAGGTACGGCAAAGCACCACTTAACAGGAGCTTGAATTTGAAACAAAAAATAATGTAGAGAAACTTAGATACTGCTAAGAGAAGGTTAAAAGTCATTCATTTCTCCAGGTGTGGGTATGGGTGTATATCTTCACAATTTTAGCTGTAGCTGTGATGTGTACAAAGTCTACTACTGTTGTAATCAGAACACATGAAATCCGCTTTCATGAATTGCAGCTGGATTCTTTCCAAGGAGCTTGGTTTCCTTTTAATATTGGGTTATTAATTAGCTCAGCAATTCATTCTAGTTTTATTTGGAACAAATCAGCAAGTGTTGCCATATTTCAACTCCTCTGTAAGTGGCAGGAGTTTCTTGAAAGAGGTCTTTCACCGCAGAGAAGTGAGCATACCCCATGGGAGGATGGCTTCTACTTGCGAAGATCCCTCTATTCCCAGCCTACTTGCTGGCTTCCATAGAAGGAAGATGTGAAGAAACATGATCTTTCTCTTTTCCGAAGTTATTACAAAGCAATAGGAGACTTTCCATCTATTCAGCAAAAAAATTGAGCTCTTACCCCTGTTTTAACAGGATACATTAATATTTGAAACCAATGAAGCTACATATTCATCTTGGCTGTGAGAGACTCTTGAACAAACTCACACATTTTTCAGGGTTGAGTCTAGATAAACTTTGAATCCCAGTGGATGTTTTTGGGTGGTCTGGTTTGGTATTGCACAGATATCCTTAGTGCAGCAATTTACATGGAGATATGAGATGCTGGAGGCGTTGTAATGCCAGTTCCCTTTTTATTGTTCTTCACCGTCTTGTCAGATTTTACCAAATCAAAGAATTCTGGTACTTAACAGGAAAAAAGTTTTCACACATGGTATTTGTAAAGACAGCAAGGAAGAAATTTAAGGAATATTTAAGCTTTGGCAATTACAAGGTCATTTTAATTATGTATGTGACAGCAGCATTTGAGAGATATTCCACTGTGCTCACCTCTCTGTGTGTGCAACTACAGGTGTGTTAGCCTGCTGAGTTACCCTTGGCTTGAAACAGAGATGTGCTTGGAGAGGACTGGAAAGGCAGTGTTCTTTCCCTGACAAGTTTTGTGCACTGTCACTGAGCCCATTGAATTATGCTCTTTGCTGCAGAAGTGCCCACAAACCAGCCACAAGCAGACCCCACTGTACAGAGCACTCTGTGTGCACAGAGGGGTGGAAAGTGTTCTCTACAGCATAGAGATAATGCATTTCACATAAGGAATAAAAGCCTGTTACTAAAAACTTAAGACTTGATTTGAATGAAAAATGAAACTTTCATTGCTACAGGAAGCAGGTTTTTTCCCAAGGTAGGATGTCATATCTTTTTCCCTTTAAAATCTATTGACCAAAAGGAAATCTTCACTGGTCTTTCCTCTTTTTGCCCTAGAATATGTTTTTTCTTCCCTTATGGGAATGTTACTTGGAAGATAAAAGCTCACTGGGAAACGGAAGGGAAAAAGTAGTATCTGTACTACTTCTAACTGTGCACCATCTGCTTTTATATCCGGAGGAGTTTTCTCACCACCTATACATTACCACAGCCTCATTTTTCTTTTTGTATCCTTATGGGCTTAAAATTAGAGGAGGCCTGACCAGGGGCTATCCTGCCTGTGCTTATTCAGGCACAGTGGTGGTGTGCAGTGTTTGGCATGGTTCTCTCTTGTAGGGCGGGCATCCCCATTCTGTCTGTCTGCCTGTCTCTGCCTTCCCCAGACCTGTGTCAGGGTTAATGCTGAACCCCAGAGACAGGGAATTATTAATGCAAAAGTCACCCCTTAGTCTGAGTGGCACCTCCTTCTCCAGTGAATGCATGTGTTGTTTAAAGCACCCAAAATATAGCAGCCCATTGGCTCTGAATCCCTGCAGGTCCCCTTTCACAGTGTTCATTAAATATCTATCCAGAGTGCGTGGCATAAATCTTTTAAAACGAGGGTGCCCTGGGGGCCAAATGTGTGACAGCCTTTCACAAAGAGGCTCACTAATTGCTTCTGATTAAATCGCCGGCACTTCTGCTGGCCCTCAGTGCATGCTTTCAGCCAGCACTGCGGTGTTCTGGGCTCTCTCCGACATGGTGATGCCACCTGAGCAATTCAGGTCCTCTGAGATGGAATGGGTTATTCAGGGCATCACCCTAATTTCCACTTATTGCATCTGACATCACAGGGGGATCAGGGGAGGAAAAGGAACTAGGGGCTTTTGCCTTTACAGTTATATCTACATGTTACACGTATCCATAAATATGCACGTGTGTGTGTGTTTATATATATGCACATGTGTATGGGGTTACAATTGTATTTATGAGTGGTTAATAAACAGCACCCAATGTTTGCTTAGGCTCTGTGTATGTAAGCACATGGAGGGCTTGTTTTAAAGTTGACACAAGTGAAAGGAGCAAGATGCTTTCCGGGGCTTGTGCCTCTGGGTGTGCAGTGCTTCAGATGAGCTGTCTCCCTTTGATCTGAGGGAGGGGGTGCAGGGCAGGCAGAGCTTTATTATGACCTAAAAAGCACCAGGTATATTTCTTGGTCCTCCATTTAGTTTTCTTCCATGCTTGTCTTTTCTGTTTGATAAGCTAGGCTGCAACCAACTCAAGTCTCCCGTGTCAAATTCTTGTTAGCAGTATGCAGTTCTGCTGAGAATGTGCTCAAATCCAGGGCTCAGCGCATTTATTCACTCATCCAACAGCATGATGGTAATGGTGAAAAAATCCTCCTTGGAGGAGCACCTCATGTGGGACCAGCGCTTGCAGAGAGAGGGGCTGCCCTGCTGTCTCAGTGAGCTGGGAAGCATTTAATAGACCTGAAACAAGGTGTTAGGCTGTTAAGTCTTTGTTCCTGCTTCTTTGAGGATCATCATCCATCTGGAGGTTGCAAACTGAGCTTTTGAAACAGCTGCTGTTGGAATATTGTTTGCCAGTTGGTAAATTAAGAGATGTGCAGATTTCCAACTATTTAATTTCTTCTCTGTTCTTATTTTAAGTAGCTACAATGTTGTTAAAAATTCACTAACAAATACAGATGCAGATCCCTTTCAACTAAAGCATCAAAGAAAATGAGCTCCTCTGATACATCTCACACCAGTTTTTGTTTCAGCTCCTCTCATACACTCCTGTCAAAAAGATGCCAGTAATGATTTAGATCCTGCTAAGAGAAAAGGTTCCAGCTGTTGAGAACAGCAGAGGTGTTACGTTTGCAAAACATTGCTATGACTGATTGTGCATTTCCTTTAGAGAAAGCCACTTTTTTGGAACAAGAAAGAGTTTTGTGAAAAAACAAATATTTATATGGGTTTGGAGAGTATCTTAAGGGGGGTAGGAAATTCTAGACTGGAGGTGCATGAGAATTTTTTTATAGAGGGCAATTAACATATATAGAAATGTATGTCATGATAAAGCTTTTTAATCACTTTTTAATTTCATTTAAATTAAGTCATCTTAATACTGAAATTAGTGTGTTCTGTATCTACTCATTTCTCATGCTCTTTGTCACTGCTGATTGGGTTTCCAGGGGCATTCTCCTTGTGTTGTTTCATAATGCTGTTATTCACATACTGGAACTGTCACCAAAAGTCACTGTTGACTGGGAGCTGCAGAGATGCTGCTTGTTTCCTCTGGAAGTAGGATAAATGGCAACTGCGGTACCTAAAATGTGATTTAACATTTCTTTGGGTTTATTACTTTGTGAATGGCAGGCAGCATGGTGTGTTAAAGGTTTCTTACACAGCAAGCCTTCTGTTTTGTAAGATGTTGTTTGTCTTGTGCAATGTAAAATTTGGCAAATACAGATGCCATGGCAGGAGCAGAGGAATGACACGTGCTTCTTTCTCTTCCACTGAAGCTCCTTGGGAGACAGCTTGCAGCCAGGGCATGGTTGCAGACATCTCTGCATCCCACGCACTGGTCAGGCAGCCTCTGCTCAGGGTCTCCTGTCCCTGGAGAAGCCAAGGTCACCCTTGACCTGCCCTTTTCAGCTGCATATGCATCATGCCCGGGAAGTCCACAGCTCCTGCAATTGAGGTAATGAGGATTAAGCAAACACCCTGCGTTGAACCCAACCTGGCTCCGTGTTTGTGGTCCAAACCCTCCACCTGTGGGTAGCTACAGACTGTCTACAACTCAGAGGAGAGCTTCTCCTAAAATATCCTGACCCAGTTGAGCAGTACCAGGCTTGAAATAGGGATGGTGTGTTGCTCATTTGTGCCTTACAGGAGTGAGTCAGGCATGTGGAAAGTAAAGAGAGGGAAAGTTGCACCTTGTGTTTTAGTTGGATTGTGCATGAGAGGTGTAGCCATATTTACTTTTTTCATGCTATGCCTCTCTGTGAGGCCCCATAGTGTATCTAAAGGGTATTTTGCCTGGCATCAGTTTTAGCACTATCCTGGTCCTTGCACACCAAATGAACATCTGATCTAATTTTGGTAAGAAAGAAATCTGTTCTGAGTACATATTTCCCCATCAAGATGGCTCCATCCAGTAGATCCAGGCTATCCACTGAGGTCAGAAATTAAGTGTGCCCCTGCACGTCTGGTGAGGTGTCATGCTGGCTGCCTGCCTTGGTGCCAGCCTGACGGCTCCATCAGCTCAGCTTATGTCAGTGCACAGGCGACTGATTTGACACATTTTAAATGTGTTAATTAAACGGTGGGCTAGCATGTGTTTGAAAGAACTCTCACCAAACCGATGATGTGTAGAAAAGTACCTTTGAAGGAGCACCTTTGTCACTTCACAGATGTATTTTAGAGTAACTTCGGTCCTGATGTGCTGTTGGGGGAAAATAATACTATTTTCTTACTCGGCCACTGGAGGTTCAGTCTATTACTGTTCTCTTTGCTTGGAAGTGGATTGGATTTCTCCAGAGAGGATATTAGATTTTTCCTTCCCTTTCACTCTGTCTCTGTCCTGTGCTTACATCAATTGGTGGTTGTCTGTGCACTGCTGTGTGTGTGATAACCTTTACTTCCACGAGTTACTTCATTTGCTGTTCCCTAATAAACTGTATTTACATGTGATGCTTCTTTCCTCCTGGTGACAGCAAAGGCAATCAAGATGATGTGTTCCTTGTCTAAACTCAGCCAGGAGTGAGTGCTGGCTTAGCCTGGGCCGTTTCAGCCAGGACTGAATCACAAGTGTGGTGATTGAGAGATGAGAAGTGTATGTAGCCCACAGGTAGGGCTTGCAGCTCTTAGAAATTTGTGTCTAGTAACCAAGGGGAAATTTGTGTATATAAGCAAATATGCTGGATTTTATTTTCCTGTCCCCCTAGCAGCCAGCTGCGACCTTGTCTGGGAGTTATTGATAGTTTTTGCTGCAAATTTATCTGATCAGCTAGCCAAAAGCTGGCTTTGGGGCCATGTTATTCTAGGAGTATTGAGATGATTTGTGTACAGCAGAGGGCAAATCCCACAGAGAGTGTTGGAAGAAGACAAGGTCCCAGAGGTTTGAGAGAGCTTGGTGGGAATTAGGAAACACAGCAGCAGCAGGGACAGGGTGACCTCCCAGCAGTCTTCAAGATCACTGTGACAGAGGTTCCTTGTGCCAAAGGGGTGACCTCAGGGAGCATGGAGGTGGTGGGACGTGCTGGAGGTGCTGAACAGCTTGGGAAACTAAATTCTCTTAGAGATTTTTTTTTTATTTCCTTTTGTGCTCTGATGAAAAGCAGAGTCCAAAATGCAAAATTCTTTCTCAGGGTCACATCCTGCACTTGATTTTTGGCTGAGCAGAGCAACTGCTGGGGCTGAGGCAAACACAGCCCTGGTGCTGTAGTATGTTACTGTCACTGGGAATTTCTGGTGTCCCACATTTTACACCTAAAGCTATGTTGCTGGAGAATTCTTCTCAAATTATGAGTTTCTTTCACCTGAGTCTCATTATTTTCCTCCCTTTTGGAGCAGAGGAACATCTTAGAGGGGTGCTTAAATTAAGGATATTGGGTGTGCAGTAATATGGGGGAAACTGTCACAAATTGGGGGATTTTGTTTGGGGGTTTTTTAATAAAATGTGCAAATGTGAATTTGAATCTAGAATCAGACTGTCTCCTTGGGGATTTTTTCAGTGTGAATGCTGTTGGCCAGACTTCAGATGCTTTGTCTTGGCCATTTTCTCTAAGGGATACTCCTATATAATTACAGTGTTGGTGGCTCACAGATGGAAACTGGGCAAAGAGAGAAAACTGGAAAGGCACAAAAAGCTGCTACCTTGTGGTTTCAAATGCAGCTAACACTTGGGCTGCAGAACAAGAATTGCTTTGTGTTTTGGGTCTGGAGATGGGCGAGTAAATGCTAGAGAATTGTTCAGGCAGTGCAGTGTGGCCTCTTTTTCCTCTTGACACGTTGTTTGCAAATGACTTAACTTCTTTATTTTTGTCTTTAAATAAAACTGTTTGCCTTTCATCCTTGTGCAAATATTCTAAGAATAAGTGTCAGCCTTTTAAGACAAATGAGAGGGTTTTGGAAATCTGAAACAGATCATCACCAGTGTGCAAGTGGAAGATCAAGTGAGAAAGGACAGGATGTGGCTCTTAGTCTCTCCATGGCAGTGACAGCTTACCTGGTGGGATTTGGAGGAGGTGGGCTACGCAGTGCCATGCTGTGTGGCAACATGAGCTGATGTTAACCTAGTGATACTGCAGTTCTTTCCAGTCTCCTGTCTGTCTCACTGCTTCTTCCACAGCTGCAGGTGGAGAGGATGGGACAGAAAAGCCAGCTGGAAAGGGGAGAGGATAACATTTCAGATGTCAGGCTGTGGCATATTTAAGTGATTTTATCTCCATTTCCCATCTTCTTTTACAGAAGAGGCTGCCTGAAAAACTGTTGTAAAGGATGATATCAGCCCAGTTTATCCATCCCAGTGCCAGGGAGAGAAGCTGCTAGCAAAGACAGTTTGCCCTTTCTGATGCAAAGTCCTTGTACCTCTTGTCTCCAGTGCTGGTGCATTTGAATTGTTTAACCTGGTGTCCGACCTGTGGTTTTATCATGCCTCTCTCTGCTGGTGCCCAGGGCAGTGACGTCCTGCACAAGGCAGTGGGGCTGAGTCCCCGGGGCACTGCAGAGGTTTTTCATTCGCTCCCTCACTCACACCCCAACAAGTCTGAGAGCTCATGGGCATAACATGTCTGGCCCCAGGACCCGGTTTCCACACTTCCCAGCCAAAGGTATATGCTGTGCAGTGAGTCTCGTGTGTTCAGTGTCTGTGCCTGTGATGCCTGTGGGGCCCAGGTCTGGAAAATACCTGGGGTAAGACGGCTGCCCTCAGGCTGGGTTGTGTGTGGAGTAATTTTGCCACAGGGGTTGTCTGGGTCCAGCTTGTTTGTCCACTGTTGCTTAGTGCCTATTGACTGTGAGAGAGCCTGTCCCATGTGTCCTGAGCATGCCTGATTTCACTGCCCAAGTACTGCAGGACTGCTTTGCATGCATGTTTTAACTTGCCTGTACGATCACTTGCCAGGGACTTAGGGAAATTAGGTCTCTGAGTTGGATCTGCTGCTCTGACTGAGCTGCATAGAGTAGAAATGCTGGGCAAGGAAGCAGAATCCTTTACATGCGTGTCTCCTTGCCCACACAAAATTTTGCAAATAGAGCAAATGGATGTATCTGGGAGTTTCTGGTATTGATGATAATTTCCATGATTAGCGTGTATGACAAGGGCTTGCTCCATGCTCCACGAAGTAACTGAGATGGAAACTTTTTCATTGATTCAGGAAGCTGGATCTTGCTCGCTCGATTTGCCATGGGTGGGTAAAGCTGATCTCAGTCTTGTAGTGATTTTGTCTGAGCTGGTAGTTTTATCACGTGAACGGGGTGGAAATTGTTGCGGCCACAGAGGCCTCGTGCCTGGGTGCATGGAGGCCTCAGTGTGAGCATCAACTGGATGCCTTTCCTGCTGCTAGGGCACAGCTGCTGTGGAGAGTGGCTTTGCTGCAGAGGTGGGAAAGGGTTGACTGATAGATGCTTGCTAGAAACTGCAGTGCTGAATCTTTTTTTATACAAAATTGAAGCCAGATATATTGGAAAGTCAGTAGGCTGTCCTAATACCTAGAACATTTCAACAGAGAGGTGATATTTCATATGCTGCTGCTGTTGCTTGAAAGTCAAGCTACAGCAGAGATTATTTTTTGTCATCTCCAGCTTTTTTAGAGGAAAGGGCAGAAATTGATCATATGCGTGTGATAATCCAGAGAAGAAAATAGATGCTAAACAATCTCTGAAGCCATATCCTTTCTATACAATGAATAACTGCTGCATGTGGAGTTTTTTAACTGCGCACCAGTGATTTAAAAAATATACTTCTATTATGTGGACACCTCTTCCTGACTTTATATAAAAGTTGATATCTTGGTTTTTTTTATTTTTACCTGATACTAACCTGAGCAATGCAATTGAAATGACAAAGCCTTACGTATCTAATGCAGACTTCCCATTTCTGTAGCAACAGAACTCAACCTTGTACTTAATGAAGGAATATTGGAGTGTGACTTTAAGGTTTAGAAAAACAAACAGAAGCAGTTTTATTTGGAGATTAGAGAAATAAAACGGAAGTGATCTCTTTGCATAGAACAAAAAAAATTGCCTAGGCTTGAGGTACTTCATTAGTAAGAATGAAACCATATTAATGTCATAAGGAGCTCTGTGTTTTAATCTTGTTTACCAAATTAAAATGTAAAAGCCTTTTATAGCATACAAGAGTCTTTGAGGGCTTTTTCTCCCCATTTTCTTTCCAAAGCTGCTGTGTTTGTGGTTAGGCTAATGAAAATTTGGGCTGCCTGACAACAGATATATTTTCCTTTTGTATTGGCAAAAATCCATTGGTAGTTTTTGTATTGGCTGTAAAGACAGGGAGCACGTGTTGTGTTTAATCCTACATTTGATCTACAAGGTAGTTCCTGGTCGGTTAGTTTAAATCTGTGTTACAGTGATATATGCTGACAAGCTGCAGATTAGAGAGTGAATGGAGAAGCAGCTGTCATCTCTTTCTATTTTCTTACAGTTTTTCAGTTGCTATTTTAATAACCATTGAATTCTAGTTTAAAACAACCGTAGGGAACACCCCATAGAAAAACAACAATGCCGACAGCAACATATCACGAATGTTTACAAGCCTCTTTCTGTATCAGCATTCCAATAAGTGCTACGCAACATTTGTGGCAGGTTTATTGAGCTAAAGAATTAGTCTGTGCAAGCGGATGTGGGCAAATGGGAAATATGAAATAGAGGCTTCTATTGCAATCTTACTGGTGAAAAAATTTCCACAAGCCAGTCCAATTTTTGTGTTTGCTGTTTCTTCTGTGACTTTTTAAATTTTTGTTGGTAGGCTGTGATTCTGATAAATTCATTTTCTGACTGAATAAAAGATAGCCAGAATTCAGGGTTTAAGGAAACATTTTATCTACTAAACTGAGTTTTATCTACTCTCTTGTCACAAGACAGCTGAGGCAACCAAAGTTGCCAGTGATGATGGTAAACTGCCCCACAGCAAAAGGAAGGATGGAGGGCAGGATAAGGCAGATGGGAGGTTGGCTTGTTTGAAAGTTGATCAAGATAAGCTATTGGGAAAAGCAAACCCAGAAACAACACGCTCAGCAAAATCCAGCTTGGAATTGGCTGAGTCAGAGCATATTAAGCTGTGGGCAGGTGGCATCCCATATGAGCTGAGAGCCTGCATCCTGCTGAGAGCTGTGCTCTTCTGCCTCCCAGCAAACTGTTTGGAAAGGCAGGTGGTGTCTCTGAGAAGTGTGAAAAGGCATGACCCAAGATCTTTGGCTTGTGTTTAACTCTACATTCCCTTTTAAAAATAAATACCTTATTACTTGGTAAAATGCTTCCCTAGGCAGAGACTGAAGGAACTCTGGCAATGAGGATACAGCAGGTATATGGAAATTGCAATGTTTGCACCCCAGACACCTGTTAATGGGCTTCTCTAGAGCCTGAATATGGGAGGAAGCAAAATTTATTTGATTCTGCATAACTTTGACCGAAGCTCCTGAAGGACATGAACTCCCTGGAAGTTTCTTAGAAATGTTTTGAGGGTGTCTTTGCTGGTGGGGGGCTGATTGTCTGTGTGCTCTGTGTTTCAGGGATAGAGCTGTGTCCTCCCGGGCACCGGTTCATGATCACCATGGTGGCGAGCTTCATCGAGATGGCAGGGCAGTTCCTCATGCCGGGGCTGGCTGCCCTCTGCAGGGACTGGCAGGTCCTCCAGGCCGTCATCATCTGTCCCTTCCTGCTGATGCTGTTCTACTGGGTGTAAGTATTTCTTCCTCCTGCCAGGTCAAAGACAGCGAGCTCCTGACGCTCGACTTGGGAGATGCTCCGCTCTTGGGAAGTGTGTGTGCTTCACAATACATATGAGCCTTTCCCTCTGTTCTTCCATTCACCTTCTGCAAAGGCTTGACTTTGAAATAAGAAAGAGTAACTTTATAATCTGCTGTAGTGTGCACATATACTACATCCTGCAACACGGTGGGCATGTGGGAGATAGTCCCCTTTCACTAAGGTGAAGTTGCATTTTGTTATTATTCTGGCTGTCACTTCCCCTTTAAAGGCTAAAATAGTTCTTGAGAGGATGCATCCCAGCCTAGCTGTTGTCAGATTGTGACTGCATGGCTGTATTTTCCCTTAATACCTATGTTGTGGTTCTGGACTGACACTGTTTGGTGTCTTTGATCCAAGAAAAGTTACAAATAACATCTGTCAGCCCTGGAACAAGCACACTTGGATGTTTTGTGTGCGTGAGGTAATCAGCCCTGAACTAGACTTGATTTTGCCCAAATTAGCACATGCTCTGCTGAAGTCTGGATGGCTGGGCTGTGCCAGGCAGTGGCTCAGGATTGTTCCTACAAGGAATTCCCTGCTCCCAACTGGTCCCACTCCTCTCTGCGTGTGGCACTGTGGTGTTGGTATGGCTATCCTGGGAGAAGTAGGATGGCTTTCACCTTGGGAATAGTGCCACGTCCATCCCCACCGTGAGTTTATAAACATTCCAAAAACTATTTATTTGTTGTTCTGTCTTAATAGTGACATGCAGTGGTGGCATAAGACAACAGAGACTTATGAGAGCAGTGTTGTACAAAACCATAACAATAAGAGCATGCTAGATCATTAATTTGAAAAATAACACTAGCAAGTCTAAAATATTTAGTTGTTGTGCCCTGAGAAAAATGAAGAAAAAGGCCACTACTCTGTGCAGGACCAAGCTTGTTATGTACCATGGTGAGCTAGCCTGCTAGTTGTAATGCCTGACAAGTTACAACATGTAAAAACTTGTTACAGTATGTAAGAACTTTTAACAGTTATATTTTTGTGTTAACTTCTAACAGAGCCCTCCGGTGTTGATGGTGGTAACCCTCAGTGGGGATTTCACTGCTTATTCCCAAGGTAGACATGCCTCAGCATGGGCAAAATGCAGCACTCAGGAGAGTTACAAGTCCCTTGCAAGATAATGGCAGCAGAGGTGGGGGTGTTACCCCTGTATTCCAACATACAACATTTAAATAGCCTCATCTTGATAGTGTTAATCTTGATGAATAATGAAGAGTGGTTTTGTTCACCTGTGATGCTGTTCTCCCCTCCCATACCTGCAGTATGTTATGCACATGCTGGTCTGCTCCAAAGCCTCCTGTTGTGATGCCCTCCAGCTGAAGTGCCTGATGTCCACCACTGGATAAAACCCAATATCAAGCATGATGTTTATAGATATTTGTGTCCATAAGGATGGTACAGTAGTATGGAGATGCCTAATGAACATGGGGGATGGCATGGAGAGCAGACATCCCTCCCTCTTCTGGAGGCCACACATTTTCAGGTGGCTTTGGCAGGGTCGCGTACATTCCTGTTGAGAGGTCGTTCCTGGGTGACATTGAAAGCAACAGGAAATGCTAACATTTATTTTGTAATCTGCAAGAGCTCTGTGGCTTTTTAGCTGGGCAGGGCAGGCAAACCAAGCAAATGAGTCCCCCTCATATTGTGGGACATAGCAGCTAGATAAATAGTGGTAATAGCCAGAGGATCGGGATTAACGCAGCCCAGGATTTTTCCATTTGCAGAAATGAACCTTGGTTGAGATGCCTATGTAATTATATTGTCAGTACAGTATGTGCTTTTCTCTTAGGCTTTTCACTTCCATCTGTTGCATATTCTCTGGAAAGTGTTACCATTTTATTACCTCTCTCTTTCCTTCTGAATGGAACGTGCGCCCCCAGCATGTGTTACAGATAAAGGAAGAAAACTGATTGGTAATAAAAGAAGAACTGGAAAACTGCACTGCTTGTTAATTCTGCATCGTGTACCCAAAGCAGTGAGTCCAATAACAGATAGCAAATAGCCCCTGCACTGCCTCCTCCTTCCTCTCTTCTCTCCTTGCTTCCATCTCCTGCTGTGAGAGTGCTGTTTGCCCCTCCAGGCTGGGGCTTAGCCCTCTTCCCACCTAGGGTTTTGCTCTTCTTTAGGCCACATGCCCATGGCAGGCTATACAGTCCCCAGAAGTTGCATGGCTGAATGGATTGGGAAGCTGGGCACGCATGGGGGGAAAGGGAGAGGCAGCAGATTTGTCTGGGAGGGATGGGCAGATGGGCTTGGATACAAAGGTATGGAGCAGACGTCACTACTGGGCTCTTAGGTCATTCTGGAAGGGCAGAAAGGCTCCCATGTAAGCCCGACATGGGCACAGGGGTTTGTGACAAGTGTATAAAGATAAGTTAATAGAAGTTAGACTCCTTTCAGGTGTGCGTGTATTAGAGCCATAAGGGAAGGGGAGCTCCAGTTATACAGAGACCTTATTTCCTCTCCCTTGGATGAAGGCAGCTCCAGACAGGATGATGCCATGAATGTCAGCAAAGGTATCAATAATTTGAAATAAACTCCTGCTTCCCTCTGATGAAAACTGGAGAAATGGGAAGAGGTGGTTGGTTCTTTTCTGGTGCTTTTAGACAGGATTTACCCTCACCAAGACACAAAGTTGCAAAAACTGGGCTTGTTGCCCTGGGACAGACCCCTAATTGACAACACATTACAATCTTTCCATGGGTGTCCATTTTCCATCCATCTGCACAGAATCACAGTTCTCCTTCCAGCTACATGTGGTACCTTCCTGGTGTTTGTCTGTCAAGGATTCTTCTCTCCTCTTAGGATTTCTGAATCTTGGGATCCTTTTTCTCCAGTCTGCCTTCCACTCATCCCCCTCTCCTCTCCCAAGCAGCAGCAACTGTGGAACAAGAGATGAATGTATAACCCTACCCACCCCCTGTTCTTTTACTCAGCTGTAAAAGCATGGCCTTTTCCTTGCTGATGGAGGAGGTAGCAGACCATCAACCAGCTATGTGAGGAAAATACTGAAAACCAAAGTTCAGCAGGAAGGAGTGCATGCATTGGCTGTGGTTCACCAGGGACAAACTGCCTGCACACCTTGGAGCAGGAACATTGAGGGAGCTTGGTGTACACCTCCAAGGGAGAGAGGAAACAAAGGATGGAGTGGCACAAAGGGGTTGTGGCCATGCTCTGTTTAAAACAATGCAGCTGATGGGAACTGTAAACCAAAGGAATGACCCAAAAGGTGACCAAAAGCTAAACTTCACCACATTAGCTTGAAAATATGTACTACTTTTCACACCGCCACCTTTACTAATGATTGAAGCCACCCAAATTCCAACCTAAACATGAAGTGACATCAACTGTAAGTTTACCTTTTCCTTTCCCTCAAAGAAAACATTATAAATGTAGCTTAACTGAGGAAGGAGGTCAGAGGAGACTTCACCTTTGTATCCTGGGACCATCGATGGGCTGTACCTGTCTCCTCTCTTATCGCCTGTTGTGTAAGACTCAAACACTCAACAATACCAAGTGTTTCTTCAGGAAATTCAAAGAGCAGGCTTGTGTTTGTGATCATACTTTTAGTGCTACTTAGTCATCTCACAATTTAATGCATCTATCAATGGCTGTGTTATTCATACTTTAGGTACTGGTGTGTGCTTCCACAGTCTGTTTATCACCAGCAACCCAAGAACCTGCATTCCTGTTGCTCGATAAGTGACACTTTTGCATCTGGCCGTGAGAGTTACTGAATATGACTGGACTTCTACTCTGGCTGTGAGAGTCCATTGGGTGCAACCAGACTTGGTGTGTTACATTGTTTGAGAATTTGTGACCATGGTGGTTCTAATTGAATGCGACTGGGCTGATGACCTGGACTCAAGGCAGCCCACGGGTTTTTAAGGATCCCGAAGGAACATCTCACTGCTCACGCTGAGTGATGGAGTACCTGAAAAATGCTAGGCTTCACCACTTCCAGTTTGAGAAACCTGCAGGAGCCAGTAGATAAAAGACATGTTTGTTCCCACCCTCTGATGCCCATCCTTGTGGCTCCTTTCCTTTCCCTTGGTGCGGGTGGTCATCATAGGACTTGTTGCTTGGAACCTGTAAGCAGACTGCTAAAAATCTGAAGCTTTTAGGCTAGTGGCTGGCTTTACCCTCTCCAGGGGCAAGCATGCAGAGATTTTGCATTCAAAAGGTCCTTAGTACTTCCAAAAAAATGCTTTTGCTTTACAAGACTTTCTGCTGGAGAATATGCCAAAGCATCTGTGCAGCACAAGGGGTAGTAGATAATCTGTCAAGCTGAATGGCTGTCATCATGGTTGTTATATATTTTTATTGGCTGATATCATTGAGACTGCAGTCTGCCTGATTTCTCTCCTTTTTATTTCTTTTTCCAAAAATACCTTCTCTGTCTCAGCTGGAGGTTTTGCTAAGGTGTCTTCCAAATTGTATCAACCCTAGGAGACAGTACAATAGTGGTGCAATTGACTGCTTAGAAGTATAAGAACTGGGGAGCATCCACAGCAAAGATCAGTGCTTTGTGCAGGAAATTTGAGGTTATATTACGTATATGAAGCTAAAAGTAGTTGTTAATTTTTTTTTTAGTGAAGTCTTTTTGAAGAGTAGTGAAAACGGGCTCTTAACGTGAAAAAAAATATACTTGGAGTGAGATCTGAGAGTTTTCATGCCTATAGAAGTATGGGAGGTTTTGGGGTTTTGTTCTAAGAGCTACATATTTCTTTTGGTTTCGTATTAAAATAAACTCATTTGGAAAAAAAGGAAGAGTTAAGCTCGTGAATCTGGTTAATATTAGCTCTTGAAAGAAACAACTGGATGGAAAGTGAACTTTTTAAACTGTGTGCATGTATATATTTTTAAGGCAACTCAACTAACATAATATTATCTTTAGCAGGGGAAGCTTATCGTCCTAAGAAGTAATTCTTCTCTTTCATCTGTCTTTAAAAGAGAACCCAAATTACTTCTGTCAGCTGTTTTCTTTCTTTGGTCTGAATTACCATGTGCAAACTGCACATCTCATTCACTCCCTTCTTGGCAGCAAATGTCTATTGCAGACAGCGCTGCCTCTTCATCTCACTTCTTTCAAGTTATATTAATGGACAGAGCACCTGTCCTATGTTACAAAATTCCAGTGTGTCATATTTCCATGTGATAGGATAGTTTTTCTATCATTTGTGAATCAGGGTAAAAGCAAATATCGCTAATTTGCACATTCCGAATCAGTTTTCCCTCTTTTTTGTTTCAAAAGTTATTCTTCTGTATTTTGAAATAACTACATGGCTTCTGAGTGGTTAAATGAGCAGCTAAAACTCTACCAGTTCATCCTCTGACAGAAACCTGGAAGCAGTCCTAACCTGTTTTCCCTCTTTAAAGTATTTTCCCAGAGTCCCTTCGGTGGTTGATGGCTACACAACAGTTTGAGGCATCCAAAGAACTGATCCTTCAGTTCACGCACAAGAACAGGATGAACACAGAAAGCGACATCAAAGGAGTGGTGCCTGGTGAGTAGGACAGACAACTACAAATCCCCCAGTTTTTTTCTAAAGACTGCACATGGCATTACCACCCAGAATTAAATTATCTATTTATTGCCTGTAAATCATCTCATTCATTCATTCATTCATTCATTCATTCATTCTGCTTTTCTTGAAAATCCATTCCAAACTCCAGCACTGTGTTAAAAACTACATGGCCTGTTGAACAGTCCTAGTAATTATAGTCTTGTCTTGCAGTGCCGTGTGTCTTTAGAGACATCTCTTGAAGAATTTTACCACAGCTACAAGAGTGTGCCTTCAGCTCTGTGTGCCTCTGGAAACTGTGTTTTAAGGAAGCTGCTTGCTGGGATCCTGCCCATCACCCAACACTTATTCTGTTGGTTTGGAGAAGCAGCAGCACTCAAACCCCCTATTCTAAAGTGCCAGCCCCGTGGGAAACTTAAACCACATTACAGTTTCTCTTTAAAGCTTTGTTCCAAGAGCTGTTTTGCTTTCCTCTCCTGCGTCATCCGAGTGATGCTGCTTTAGGGATGGGGGGGTTGCTGCAAGTAGCAGCGGTAAGGTGCAGTTTTTGCTTGAGAGTCTAAATTATCAATTCCTTGGTGTAGTGATGCTTTTAGAAAGAGCTGGATCCCCTCATCACCAGAACTGTCACTGAAATAGCCAAAATCCTGTCATGCAGGTTGCTTTGCAAAAGAGACTCTGTGTGTGTGTGTATGTGTGTGTGTGTGTGCGTGTGTGTGTCTAATCACAACAAAGGCGAAGAGTTTCTGGATCTTCATCTCACCAGTGCACCTGTCAGATTTGGTTCAGGCTCCCCTTTTCCTTCTCACAAGTTGACTCTGCCACCATAAACACCCATTTTGCACTGTCACTTGCAATCTGTGTCAGACTACCCACTTATCAGAAAACGGTGGAAACATTTCTTTTTCTTCCCCCACTTTTCCAACCCTACCTGCTCTGACCCCAGGGGCTGCAGGAAAACCTCTGTCAGTATCTCTGCCAGTGGGTAGAAGTGATGCTTGTGCACTTGTCTGATCCTTGTCGAAGGTCTCTGGGATAACTGCAGTTTCAGTCAGTCGGCATAAAAGGCATCAGTCAGCCCTGGAATAGGTTTCATCCAGGATAGAAAACCGTCACCATTAACATCAGTGCCTAATGAATGAAGTAGTCTCCATCAGCAAGGGATAAGAAGCCCAGCTCAGAATCTCTGGTATACATACCCAGGCCTTTGGTGTGATTTTTGGGGCAGTTGGCACACTAATGTTAATTAGCTGGCTTGCATCTAATTGTGTGTCTGGGGTTACGGTTCCTCGATCTGCATCACACAACATGGCTTTGCAATGTAAATACTATTTGTCTGGTAAAGTTCTGAAAAGCATTAGGGGTATGTGAGTGGTCACTAACCTGTTGATGTGCATGCCCCCCACTTCATTTTTGCAGGTCTTCCTCAGAATAAATGATGGACCTTTAGAAATGATGGATCTCCGAGGCAACAATTGGCCTTGGAGTTTCCCAACCAATTCCTAAATTTGGCTTTTGTCAGTCAGGTTCTTGAATTTGCAGATGAAATAAAATGTATTTTAGTGGAAAGAAAAAACAAATTACCTGAGTTTCCTCTAAGGAAAGTAATAAAGACACAACTGTGTGCTGGAGGGATTTATTTAAGCCATGTATAATGATATTGCCCATGGAGGAATGCTAAATGTTGAAATGGCTTTATGACTATTATTTGTGACTGATAACTTTTCCCAGCAGTTTCATGGTAGGAGTACACTCCTGTTTATGGAGGGGACTCCCTTTCATGTGAAAAAACAGAGCGTTTTTTCACGTCTTGATACTATGTATTATCTGACTGCAAATACATTTAGATATAGCAGTTGTGAGTACAACACCTTTTTCAATTTGTAAATTATTCAGAATATGGTTATTTCTGCCTCCTTGTTGTTGATGAGATTGTTTGGGATATTGTTGGTGTTTTTTGTTATTTCTTCCCTTGCTTTTTCTCTTTAAACTCTTTCTGCCGCCCCACACTTTAAGGCTTTTCTGATGCAACCCTGGAGCTGCATTTTTGCAAGGAGAGTAAGAGAGGAGCAGTATCCAAAGGATGAAATAAGATTAACTATCCAACTACTGAAAGAAGGACCACCTCTCTCATTCTGGGTGCATGGGGGTGTTGATGGTCTCAGTGAGGACAGGAGAACACTAGGATTCTTGAATTAAGAATGTGATCAGGTTGCAGGCCTTGTGTCTTGCAGTGGGTCAGGAAGGAGGAGGACCCATTTCTCTGGCCTTGTGTGCTATAATAACATGCCCATAATTGCTCTAGCATGGAATGGGTAAAAAGCTGGTACTTGTCTGGGAGAAAGGATGCCATTGAGCCTGGTGCAGATATCTCTTGTTTTCCCTTAACTCCATTGTTGAGCTTTCCTATCTGTGTGGAGGGATTTCTGTTTGTGATTTGTTTTATTCTTTGTTTTCCATCTGAAAGGGCTGGAAACTGTTTTGCTCTAGTTAGGGCCCATTGTGTTGCTGTTTATTATTCCTCGCTGCATTGTTGTAACAGCCTCCTGTGATTGAATTACTCCCAATGCATTTAAATGATAAACTGCTCACTTGCAGTCCCTTCCAGCTGAAAATCTCACTGTAATTTTATTCATACATACCAGTCAAATTAGTGTATCCAGTATAACAGATCATTACAGGAGTTACGGGAGTTTCATATATACCTATTTTGGTACTTGATATGAGTTCCATAATAAAAAGAAGCAGCATTCGAGAGGGTGAAGTATTTCTGGGACGCAAGAAAATTTAATTTTTAATTGCTCTCTAAGCAATGAGCAGGCTGATTTTCCTTTCTGAAGAATCGCACCATTTCCACTGCCTGCTGAAATCTTTTGCTCATCTATTTGGCTACGCTGCCCGTAGTGGAGAGTGCCACTAACACTCTGCAGGGCCTGTTTGCTCCATGGGGAGGTGGCCCATGTGTTAAGTTGGGGGAAAGAAGAAGGAAGCAAAATTTATCTGCTGTTTTTCACAGTCCTTTGGGTTGAAGTGGTTTGCCAATGCTCTCCTGGGAGATGTCTCTAAAGACAACAGCTAAAGTCCAGACAGTGATCCACCTGCAGCTGAAAGATCTGGCAGCTGCCATAACAACCCCTGCAAGGAGAAATGAGGGTGGGCAGCTGATGGGCAATGCCCAGCCAGCAAGGTGGAATGGGAGTGTGCTTACATGGGAAACAGAGTGAGACGAGATGTTGATAGGACTCTAGAGTGTTGTAAATTTACATTGCCCTTATCTTCAGTAGCCTGTCCCAGGGCAGATGTTGGTTGCATAAAGGGACCATTTTCCTCAGCAGCTTTAGGTGGCTTTATTTTTGAGTGCTTAGTATACCTTGTGATTTTGGGCAGGAATAATTTGATTTTGTAATGAGGTTTTTGGGTTTATGTGGTTGCATTTTCTTCTTTAATGCTTAAGAAACATAGGTGTGCTAATTAGACCTGGTTAAATTATCCATAGTATGTTTTTACTCAAAATTTCACCAGTTGGCTTTAAACTTTGTCCTCTTTTACAAATAAAAATTAAAATCTGTTTTTGCATCAAGGAAATTATTTTTATTCAACTGTGTGTTGAAATGACATTTTTAAAACAGGCTTGCTGAATTTTGTTGACAAATATTTCAAAGCATTACCTAAAAAGTCAGCTTCAATCATGAGCAAATTAAATATTTTGATAATATTAATTATATTTTCACTGGTTTTTCACTACCAGTTTCTCAGAAAGCTTCACCATCTCTTCTTTGTTTCCCTGTGGAACAAGAAACAAATGGACATTTCAGTCCAGCTGTGGGACAGTAATTTTGACCTTAGTGACATAAGTGCTAAGGAGGTATGAAGATTGTTTAACAAAGAGGAGAAAAGAGTGTTTATTGGCATTGGAAATCCCAAAGCACCAACCATCCTTACACCTTTCTAGGGTGTGTTACACTTTAGCTGGCTTTCATTATTTTTATAGAATGCATCCTTTTTCTTTGTGTGGGAGTGAAGGGTCTGTTTGTTGTCTGGAACTGATTGTCTGCTGCAAGCTGACCTTGGCTGCACCAGAGCCCGAGTTTGCCATGTTTGGGTGTCCTGGGAAATGCTCTGCTTGAGACAATGCTGGATCAGCATCAGAAGCATCAGAACACCTGATGATTCTATGGAAACCCACACCTGTGTGGTTCTCTTTGGCTTCCCCTGTGTGGGGAGACATTTCAGGTGTTCCTTAACGTAAAAATAACTGCTTGACCAGGCTAAAAAACAAAGCTCTCTTTTTGCTCTTCTCAGCATGGAAACACAAACCAGAGGTATTCCTGTGGGCAGAGAGGTTATAGCTGTTCCTCCCCAAGGCTCCTTCCCTTCTAAGCTTGGAGAAATAATATTGATGTAATCACAAAATGTGGGCAGCAAAGATAAAGCATCCAAATAGATGCCAGTTTAAGCATGCAGGACACAGCATGGAGAGGATGAAGGGATACAGTGGTGATCAGTACTCTGTGTGTGTATGTGTGTGGATTGCAGTTAGGAAAGCTGTGGTTTTCAGGGAGTTTCCCTCTGTTGAAAAAAAAATAATTATCTTTCACCTTTTTTGCTGCTGAACAACATGCTGCCATGACTTTTCTTTAAACAAAAGCTATTTTTCTGTTTTGTTTTGCTATATATATTTTTTTCCTAAGCATGAGGCTTGGATCTATGTAATTATATGCTTTTTCCTTTTCCACTGGGTAAATAGCAGAGGGAAGGGTGAAAATGCCTTATGTCTGAAAGTCGGTCTCTTTCCCTGTAAAGCTTTACTCAAACCCTTAGACCATCACACCTATCACTACACTACTGGTTTGAAACTTGTGATAGATGAAGAGTGTATTAGCTGGAGAAGGAAAGCAAGTTTCCTGGCACCATAATACAGGTGATTCCGTGTGATTGTGATGTACAAACCTGCCAGATGTCCTCTTTTGCCAGATCCTCTTTTTTGGGTGTTTAATGGTGCCAAATTTAAATGTTCCATGCAGCTCCCAGAAGATGGTCAGGTGAATGTGGGAAATGTAGTTAAAACAGTTCAAGGTGCTGTTTGAAGGCTGTGTGTCAGCCACAAAGATTTCTATTTCAAAATTAAAAAAGAAAGCCTAGCCAGTGCTTTCTGTTGCCCTCTTGTATGTTAAAGCACCTTTCAGGAGGGTCTGGGTTTTTCCTGCTGGGCCCCTGTTGTCCAGTAGCAGGAACTGATGGAGTTTGTGCAACTCTTTCAGGATGTGCCGTACATGGTAATGAATAACAAGAATGAAACCGATCAGTTAGGTCCTCTTCTCCTGGCTAGGTGTACAGGAAATGGAAGAGGAGAGCCCATGCATGCCATGGTGATGGCAATTGGAAGGGTGGTAGCAAGGGTGGTAGTGATATCTGACAGTATCAGGTCTGGGAGGGAACAGGGGAAAAAGGGTGCACTCTACTGAGAATGTGCCTTTTGATGCTACTGGGAAAAGCCAAGTATGCTAGAAAATTTAAAGGGAAAAAAAAAATAAGAGGGGGCTGTCAGCCTCTATTTCAGTTTGAATAACTCCTTCTCACTAGTTGAGTCCTCTGCAGACTCTCATGGGCTGCACTCCAGCCTGTTGATTTGTGCCCCACTGGCACTTTGGCTCTTTGTCCACAGTGCTACCTATCCTCCCGGAGCAGCCAGTTTTACAGGGCAGGAACAATGTGCAGAGGGCTGGCAGCAAACCCTGGTGGTGCTGGCATTTCCCCAGCCCACAGGCATCAGTGGGGAGAGGATTGGTGAGTCTGGATGTGGACAGGAAAAATGGGAGGGGAGACCTCAGGAACCAAGTGGAAGAGGAGAGCAGTAAGAAGGGACCAGTGGACAGAGAAGAGAGGAAATAAGAGACTTAAAGAAGTTGTGAGAGCAAAGAATAAAGATAGGTGGAGGGGATTTAGGCAAAGGCAACAAGAGGCTGGGGGGAAGTAATGGAGGAAGAACATTCTGTGGAGGAAGAACAGAGGAGAGCTAGAGCATGGAGACCAAAGGGGCTGCAATCATTTGCTTCCCCCTCCTTCCAGAGCAAGCTGTCAAGCCCCAGGATTCAGTCTCAGAACTCTTCTTTTGCAAAATCCGCTCCTAAAATGTGTGTTTCACACCTCCCTGCTCCCAGCTTGCTTGCTCAGCCTGCTGAGGTTCCCTCCATAGCTCCCACAACAGAGAGCAGCAATGCACGTGTGGGTACCTGCAACCTCCTGATGGCCACAGCTCCACACAAGGACATTGGAGGTGCTCTTTGTGTTGTTTGGGTTTTTTTTAATGTTGATGATGTTAGAAGAATGTAAGCTTTGACAAGTCACGCTCTGGGAAGTGCAAGAAGTCAGGTTGCCTGGGCAACCCCTGCTTGGCCTCCTGGCATGAAGGCATGATGATACAGCCTTTAATAACATGATTACGACCTATTTTTTCCACAGGGCATAGGATGGACGAATCAGTGCATAGGATGGACGATGATGTGGGAATGAAGCTGTTGTCTGTTCCTCATTTGTTGCAGAATTTGGAAGGTGTGTAGTGAATGAGGCAGAGGGTTGCAGAAGGAAAGAGGACAGTGTTGGGGAAATGTAGCTGAATACTTCCTGAAGAGTTGTACTCATTCTCTGGGTCTGAACACAGATGTTCTTGTACAATGATGGAGATTTCCCTGGAGTCAGGCTCTTTCAGTGCTGTCACTAATCACAATTTCTTCAGTGTCTGTCTCTACCATGTAAATTCTGGGGCTTGATTTGCAGAAAGCTGGGAGAATTTATATTGGCACCTACAAGAGGTATTGCAGCATGATTTTTTCTCATTCTGGACACAAGTCCTCTCTGTTTTATCTCCCTGCCTGCAAAACAGGAGTAATCTTTGCTCTTAGTCTTACAAGAAGGTGGTAGAGATTATTTCATTAGAATTTATGAAATACGTGTATATTCTGACAGCGCTGTAGGAATGTCTCTAAGGAAATCTATGATTTTTTTGGTTCTCACTGGGAAGTTTGGATAATGAGGCTGAGGGGCACATGTTGAATGGGAAAGGTGGAAATGTCATTAACACCTGCCCCTTGGCTGACTGCAGCGAGCATTCTGGGGAAAAAACTTATATGTGGTCATCTAAATGCTGTATCGTAATGCACATGAGCAATTGAAGATTGCAACAGCAACCTTATGTCTGACTTTTTGATCTTTTTTGAATGTAAATAGAAATACAGGATTGAAATAAATCGTTGTAATCAGTCCTTAGCTATTATAGTCATAGAGTTACAGAGTTGCTCTCGTGAAATCAGGTTCAATTTAAGTGCTGTTAGTATTTATTAGCTTTTGTCAGAAGTCCATCCCAGTCTCCATATTCCTCTTCTACTGTGGGTACATTTTAGCATTCAATTCAAATACACTATAGCTGTCTGGGTTTGTTCTTTTTTTCCCTTTCCCATTTCTTTCAGTCTGTGCCTATCTTAAAACTCTTTTTCTCTTTTCTCATGCTATGTGAGAAGAGAGCAGCCCCATTCCTGTGCTGAGATCAAGTTCTCCTCTTTCTCCTCTCCTTTTATAAATGGATTTCCCAGAGCTTTGGTTTCTCAAATACTGATGACTAGAATTGTTAAGAGAATTTCAGTATTTCATTGTCTGAATTACAAATACCTCATGGCTGCAATAAACTGGCGCCATATAGTCACTTGTGTTCAGGTAGTATGTAACCAAGTCCAACACAGGTTTTGCTTATCTTCCACCAGAAACATTATTCCTTAATCACTGAGAATTCTGCCTTGTGTTTCACATGTTCTCTGGCTTTTGCCACACACTGGATCTCAAGCTCACCCAGTTCCCTCTAACGGCCCATTTGTATTCTACTTAGTTTGATAATAAGGTAATGCCTCACTTTGTCATCAGCAGACCTTATTTTTGTACATTTCTGAGGTTTTTGCCAAGCTCCCTACTCAGGTTATTAAATGAGATTTTTTTTTTTTTTAAATAAGACGAGTCACCCCACTGCTAGTGTCCTGCCATCCACTTATGATTTCCATTTTCCATCCCTTATTGCTCTCTGCCTATCAGTCAGTATTTTACCTACCTCATAATTTCTGTATATGACTTGAGAGCTGGACAAAAGTCCTGGAAGGTGTAAATAAACCTGTGTACCAGTAACTCTGTCTGCCTGAGAGTAGATTGCTTCAGCTCTGTGTTTCGGACTGGTCCACCTCCTGCTGCAGAGCTGTCATGCTCCAGGATTGATTGAGCCTCTGTGTTAGGTTTCCATAGCTCTTTTCATGTTCAAAGAGCTACTCACAGTATCGTTTAGCAGCCAGAAAAATCCAGCAGAAGTCCATCATCACAGGACACTTGTCATTTTGGACATCATTTTTCAGCAGCTTGATTTGCGCTTTTGTCTGTTTTGTGTAAGCCAAGTGATGCAGAGATGGGTGACTTCATCTGAAGGCTTCAAAGATATTTTCTGATTTGGAAAGGCATGCTTCTGAAATGCAGAGTGTCCCATGAGAATTCAGCAGCGTTGCAAGATGGAAGCTGGTAGGGTTCCCCTTCCCATGAGACTGCCAGTGAATAGTTTTAATTTCCACTGAGGTATAAAGAGTTAGCTTATTGACAGTTTTCCTACTGAGTCCCTGAATAGGAAGCCTAGAGTGTGTGTGCGCTCTGGAGTATGGGAAAACTTATTAGGGGCCTCTGAATAAATGGATAGAAATATTTTTATGTTCCAAACTCTCCCTTTTGGTAAATCAAAACTGAAACATTTAATGCAAATTCCTTCTGTATTGGTGACTTCAGTGTGAAATCAAGTAATAAGTTGGGGGTACAGGAGTTTTTCTGGTGTTAGTCCTGAGAGAGCAATAATTCCCTTCCATGAGGTTTTAATAGGCTTTGGCTTGACTTTTAATACCTTAACTTTGACCTATGAAGTCAGTCAGCTTGAGAGCTGTCACTCTCCTGATGCTCATCACAGTCAGAGCAGGTCCTTTCACGCAGGCTCCCTCCAAAGACAGCAGGTCACTTACATGAGAGCCAGTTCTGTAGCTGATGACTTTTTTGCAAGTCACATAGCTTATTTGTTCCTGTTGGAATGATATTTTGGTTGTTGCAAGTCATTGATTTTGCAGTACAGTGGGGATTTTTGGTGAATATCTCACTAGTATTTATAGAAGCAAAGGAGGGAGAAAGTCATCAGAAAGAAGGATGGTGTTGGAGACTCGGAGACAGTCATTCATCTGGAGCAGGTGATTTAGATTTGGAGTTTTAACAACATTGTAGATGGATGGAGGCGTAAATAGCTGGTAGAGCCAGAAGGCTCTCGTTAAAAAGCCAGGTTCTGTTTCCATTCTTTGGTGTAAGGTTTGAGGCCAGGTTATTTTTTCTTTGGTTTTCTTCTTTCCCCCCACACACCTTTTCCCCCCCTTTTTTTTTTAATGCTTGTAATGCTGTTACTTCTGGAATTTTTGTATAATGCTGCAATGTATCCATGGAGTATAAATCCCATGAAAGCAGAAGCAAGGGTCCACTGAAAAAAGACTGCTGCATGAGACAGGGTAGAGAAGGGATGAACCCCTCTCATGTGTGACCCTCACTGCAGCTGGAATAGGAGGTGTTTGTCAGTTCACATAACCAACTGAGCCCTCACTTGAGGGCAGAAGAGCAGTTCAGTGCAAAACACTGATGGGAACTAGTTCAGAAGCACTGATGTATGAGAAAGGTTAAAGGGGGGGGAGGGGGGCTGAGTGCACATGAGAAGGATGTATGACAATAAATAAAGAACATATGGATTATAGGAACCTCTGATGTATGAACAAAGCAGGAGTGGAGGGCAAAATAATGTTTGGTTCCAAAGAAAAGTGTAGCCAATTTAAGTGTTGCTTGTCTTTATTTTATTAAGTTGTGGGTCAATAAAGCATGTATTTACAATAAAATTTACTCTCTGTCCTGAAAGAAAAAAGTAAAAATTTCTCTGAGAAACAAGAAACAAAAAACACCAACAGATTAAGAAAATCCAAAGAATATAGCATAGGTACCTGTCAGAGGATGAGATGTTTTACCTTATAGGCCAGATCTGGTCATTCTTAGACAGTTTGAGTGTGAAGCCTTTTTTCCACATGAAATCTGTGCAATATGTGTTGTTTGGGGAGTGATTTTCATTTTTGCCCTTCAGCTGAAACAGTATACACCCATCAACAGCCTTTCAAAGCCCTTGTGCTTCTAGTGCTTGCTCTGACTTTTTTGCTGTAGAAGGTTTGGCCTGGGCTCAGTTATGGGCTTTACAATTATGTTTTATCTAACTGCTTCCATTGTTCTGAATTATTTTGTTCCCATTTATTCCTTCCTAGAATCTTGCTGCAAAAATGATTTTGACCTTGTTCTTTGAGATTAGGTTCCATTTTTTTTATTGCTTATATTTTAATATGGCCCCAATCCATTGCTGAGCCTGCAGAGGGCTTCTGTAATACAAATATTAATTTAACCAATTTCTTCCGTTGCTCCACCTCAGTTTTTCTGGGTTTGTGAGCTTCATGCTGCATAGATTCTGGGTAGAAATGGCCATTATCAGGCTGTAAGGAAAGTAGCATGGCAATATTCTGCTTGAGTACAATCACTGATGTAAAATACCCTTTGCTGCTTTTGTTGGAAGTCTTCCCACTCTAGAGAAAAGATGAGGAGAGACCTGTGAGCAGTGAATAGCTCAAGTATTTGCATGTAAATAGTGTTTGTTTGATCTACTATTTTTATGATGCACTTTTCAAATATTAGCTGGCAAATGTGGTTTTTGTTTAGTTTGTAAATTCTGGTGACTTTTTTTTTTTTACCCTCCCCTTCCCCTCCACCAGCTTGCTTTTATTTTCTCCTGTCCTGCATCTCTTTAGGAAATTGCTATTCAGCAGAGTAAGGCAGAGGTCAGGGCAGGCCAGTGTGGGCAACTGAGGACACCCGAGCTCATTGCATATGCACGAAAGGGAACACGTGCACCCTTCACAGCCGGGCCACACTGCTGCCTTTAAACACAGTCAGGCTAGAAAGCAGCAGTGCGAGTCTTTGCCCCAAAAAACAGTTCTAGTCTGTACTCTTGGAGTGCATTCTTTTTGTGATGCTTCTTTATAGCTACAGTTTCTCCCGCTTTTATTGGACTTGTTGCTCACTGATCCGGTAGCTTGGAAACAGTGGCTACTTTGGCACGCTTAGGTAGGTGTTCAAGCTCTAACTTAATGATAATTGGGAAATAAGCAGTGCCCTTCATTATTGTCCCGTGCCAACAAGGGTATCAGATGCAACATTTGTAAGGCTTTTGTGTTATTTCAGCATTGCAACGAAAAGTTAACTTGAAGCTGCCCAGCACTTGAAGGACATGGTGGGGCTTTAGTTCTGAAATGCAGAGACACCATAGCTGCTGATGCCCAGTGGTTTTTCTTTAAGGAAATGTCTTAATGCTTAGGACATCTATCAGAAAAAAAAATTAAATATTTGAAAAGGGAGTGGAGTGGAAGATGGATGAGCTGACATAATGTCCTAGCCACTTCACCCTGAAACCTGCATTTGAACAAACTTCAAAAGATTGAAGAATCTTTTTCCCATGAAAAATGAGTCTGAGCTTCAGTCCTTTCCATGGCTTTTTAGGTATGCGTTGCACAAAGGCAGCAGAGCTTGTCGCTCCATGAATGCAGTCCCTGTGGAGGGTTTTGAAAATTAACAGACTCCTGAAGTTCTTCAAGAAATTTGCTATCATGCTTGTTGGGGTCAAGCTCCATACTGCTCCCATTTTCCATAGACATTTTTAACTGGGAGAAGGTTTGGAGTGTGAAGGAGTTCTTAGGCAGTTCTTTTGCCCCAGGAAGGTGAAGGGAAGCCTGGAAGAAAGGAGGAACCTGTGCTGGACTTTAGGCAGGCAGTTCAGCTTTTTTATAGTTCCTGTTAGTGTAATCAATTGTGTTCTGCTCTCCAGAACATCCCTCAGAATATCTTAGTTCACAAGTAAATGTTCTCCTTCTCACTCTCCTCAGTGAAATGATAATTCTGATTTGTTTTTTTCAGAGCTAGAAAAGGAAATCACCAGGAGACCGAAGAAAGTCTGCATTGTTAAAGTGGTGGGAACAAGGAACCTGTGGAAAAACATCGTAGTGTTGTGTGTGAACTCGTAAGTCCAATCTCTTTGTTTAAATAGTTGTGTGGTCAGTGAACTAGAGCAGCAATGGGAAGAGATGAGGGAGCTCCACTGTTTCCTAGTGTGGGACCCTTCACTAATGTCTCTGACAAATGATCCTGGAAAAACACCAGCTGTTGTAGGGAACTATGTTTTTATGGCAAACGTGGAGGAACTCACTGGCTGTTTCAGGCAGCAGAACCACATCTTCTCAGGTGCCGTGCTGCAAGTGCATTTCTGTCACCAGTGGTCTCGTGTGGCCACGTGCTGGTAGGTGCTCATGCATGCAGACATCTGCTTGGCATCCCAGGTGGGAGTTGTGAAACCATTTATGCCACAGGAGTGCAAGTTCAAGTTGTTTACATCTGATAGGTCTGCGGTGCAGCAGAAGATGTTGCTGGCCAGTAAATATAAGCCTGCTCCCTCGTGTAACAGCTGTGCTTGGTGGGTCTTCAGAGGCAGATTACAAAGTGCTCAGCACTCCCAGATCATGTACAGGATCTCACACAGAACAGTGTGGTGCTTGCCTCCTAAGGCTTCGCTTTGGACATACTCACGTGGGCAAAAACAAGCGTCAGCCTGAGGGTTTTGCAAGTTACAGGCTCTGAGACCTTCTGTCCAGAACTGAACACCTTGTAAAGAGGAAGTGCATGGGCTTGCAGATTCTGGGAGGGCACCAGCAGTGCATTTTCTAATTGTTCCATCTTGTATAATGCCCATTTGAATTTTTCATGATTTTTTTTTTTTCAGATGGGAGGTGGGGATGGAGAAGACTGGGAATCCCCTTTCTCTGCTAGGTTTCAAAGTGTATAGCTCTCTTTTGGCTTTTTCTTCCTCTCTTCAGGGCTCTACTCGGCAGCCCTCACTCCTGTTAATAAGCTTGTGGATCAGTCATTATCCAGAGGGGACAGCCCCTATGCTGGGCAAATAGTCACCCAGAAGCACACAGACTTCAGGGGTCAGTCTCCAGTGCTGTTGGTTGCAGACCCAACTCTGGTTCTATGAGTTTTGTGTCTCTCTTCCATCCACCAGTGAGGGACTCCCTCTATTCTGAAACAGTGCTTTCTCCTTAGGCTCCCCAAATACATTTAATAGGCAGTGTTAAATGTACTTGTGAAAACATTTTACGTGGGGAATTTTCCCCTTCTCCCTCACCCACATTAATTTGCATATTTGGAAATTCCCTAAAGCAGAATGAGGCAGCCCAAAGAATAACTTCTGGCATTAGCACACGGAGGCTGTTTGCCATCCAAGCAGAGCATGAAGCAAATGTATGTCTGAGGAAATAGATTTTATGTTTGTTTTTAGGGGGTGAAAAAAAATACTTGATTTTACTTCTGTTATTCCTGTTAGACAGGGCTGTGCTGAATTTTTAGTGCATGGAGAAGGAACCTTTTGCAGAGAACAATAAGATATTAAAGGAATCAAGGATTTAGTTTTAAAAGTAACGATTCTGAGCTGCTCACCGAGTTAAGACAATAGGGTAATTCCTAGGGAACAGGCTGGAAAGTAAAGTCCAAATGATACAATAATTTAATTTATAGGTCATGGCCTCAATAGCAACTTCCACAAGTGTGTTCACATGCACAGAAGAGAAAGACAGAAGAAACACTGGTCAATTCTGCCCTTTCATTACTATTGCTTTGCTGATTAATATATCTCTTATGGGAGGAATCATCTATAATCTAGTTATCCAAAGCAAATGTCATTTTTCTGTAACAGTAAGTGCTTGTACTAGGGTTTTATCAGGGGGAAGGTGTTTGGTGTTGAGGGTAGGGTTTTGAACTAGAGCATCGTTTCACAAGTTTGCACGAGAAGCTCTTCAGGCCCTGGGCTGTCATGCACTCACCAACTGCATCTCTCCCCAGCTGTTTCTATGCTTATTTTGATATCCAGTTTACACTGACAGAGCTTCAAATTCCTGACCTTCAGGAGGATAGAAGTGTATCAGTGTAATATACCTGCCATCCTTTTTTTTTTTTGGAGACCTGGATCTGTGTCTCCCACTTTCTCAGCCATTATTAATTTGTGCCACGAGGTTTGTCTTGTGTAGGTGCCAGGGACAGGAGGCTCTTCCTGGTAGAGGTACTTGAGCTGTGATGGGTGCAGTTGAGAGCATTGACCTCTCCTGTTGCACCCCTGCTGCTATTTTGTACCACATCAGAGGTGATGCTGGGGCTTCTCATCTGACTTGTGTACATCCAGCCCCCTGCTCTTTCTTCCTTTTTTTTTTCTTTTCTATTTTTTGGGGGTGCAGAGTGAGACAGGAGAAAGAGGAGTGAAATGCGATGGTAAGATGTCGATCAGCAGCATCTCAAAGAAGGTTTTTAAAGAGGAGGAGACACATTGCTATGAAGGGAGGTGTAAATGTGTAGACTGAATTGGAGCTTATTGTTTCACAATTCTAATAATCATTGCAGCACCTATGACTTCAAATACTCCTTTCTCAGAGGTTTTCAGTTTTAACAGGCTAGCTTGAGAAGTGAGATGTAATGTTTGTACTTAGTATGACCAGATGCCACAGACAGGTGGGTGTTCCTGGTGTTTTGCTGTCCAAGCACACAGGCTACTTCATCACAGCAGTGCTGGCTCTGTGGCTGTCAGCAGATGTACTGGGAACGGAGGGATGTCCTTCTCTGGGAATGGGATTTCTCAAATACAGTGGGAAAACCTGTCGCGCACTAGGATTTTTTCTAAAGTTCCCCATGCCCTGATCATACCATGAGCAGCAGCTACGTGAATAAAGCCAGCAAATATTTGGTTGAATAGGGATTTTTTTCTTTTGCTTCTTTTCATCATTGCTTATTTTTACAGTAGCACCTAGACGTAAGTTTCTTAACTTAAGGTGTTTTATTCCTGCTTTAGTATCTCCCTACACTGAATTACATTGCAGAGTGTGTTCTGCCCTCTCAGCAATGGTCTCTCTTTCCTTCCCCTGTTACCTCCAGGCTGACTGGTTATGGCATACACCACTGTTTTGCAAAAAGTATGATGGGGCATGAAGCGAAGATGGCAATTACCCACAACTTCTATGCGGACTACTACACCATGGCTGGGATTGCGCTGGCATCCTGCCTGGCCATGTGCCCTGTGGTCGGGTTTCTGGGGAGGAGAGGAGGACTCCTGCTCTTCATGATACTTACAGCTCTGGCATCACTCCTGCAGCTGGGCCTTCTCAACTGTAAGTTGGAGATGAGAGCTTTTCAGGACCATGCAAGCTTAACATGCAAATAAGGCACCAGGAAATACTTCCATTTCCTTTGCCTTTCCCAGATTTGTCATGTCAAACACCTGCCTAGTTTGAGAAGCTGAATTTGTTTGAAGGTTTCCCCAAACACTTGTTTCTCAGGCTCATTAACAAGAGGCATTGTATTCTGGGTGATTCCCATGGTGAAGCTTATTGAGCATTGGTGCTGTATCCGGGGTTGCCGCTGAGAAAACAAGCAAGGAAACAAGAAATGCTTTTGATTTTATTTTAGTGAAATAGCCCCCAGGGAAAGAACTGGATAGGGATTGGGAAATAAAAACTTTCCCACTCAAGTCTGCTTCTCAAGTGGCCTCTAAACCATGCAGAAGTTAGAGCAGTAGGTGTATGTCCTCTGCCAGCTCTTAGCATCTTGCTAGGAATAGGTAATATACAGGCAGCATGGAGTTATGCAGCTGAAAGACCCTACTTTTAACACAGTGAATTTGTATAGTCCATGTAAATGTATACACATGATTTTGGGAGGTGACACAGCATTTCAAATGGGTTGTTCTTGCCAAAAGTGAGTGTTCCACCCCTTCCTTTGCAGGCAGTAACTTTCGTCTGGCCCTTTTGAGATGCTTCAGCTATTAAATCTTCTATAGAAATATTCCCTTTCCTTCTTTGATTTTATTTCATTGTCTTCATTTTTTATTGGTTGAGGAGATTCACCTTGATTCATCAAGTTGAACTTGATGAATCAGAGAGGTGTTGAAGCAGAGGGTAGGTGGGATGTGCCTTGTCACTCTCACAGTTGCCAATCATTAGATAGATCTCTGTCCCATGAAACCCCACCCCAAGGAAGGGGGGAGAGGGTTGAGACATACTTTGGACAAACTGGATGTGAGACGAACATCAGAACACTGGTTATTCCTGGTTTTAATTTCTAAGTTTAGAAATAATTGGGGGCCTTGATAAGAAAGAGCTTTTTGCATTGAGGGTAGAAAGTTTTCACATTTCTGCATACGCTGAAGGCGGCTCCAAACCAACAGGAATTGTGCATATTTACAGACTGTGTTTCCCGGAGGCATTTATGAAGTTAACCTTTAGCAAACACACTATTTGTGGGAGTGTAGGAGGCAAACAGGGAACCTCTTTCATGACATGGAGGAAACTCCAGCATCGTGTGTGTTTGCTCCCAGCTTGGCACAGATGTTTACATTCCCTTTGAGCACATATTTATCATGTCCAGGAATCCCAGCTGAGAGTGGGAGAAGTCCCATGGCCCTACCTCATCCCCAGTCTGTTGATGGACTGAGCCCATTCACATGCAGATTCGCTCTGTGCATGTGTGCAACCTCCCAAAACTCCACATTCTTCTGGTGGTGTCATCAGGGTCTCTCTACATTACATTTGCCCATTTTAATTTTTTTTTTTTTAAGGATGGGAGATGTTTGTTGAGGCTGTTGAGGTAATAAACACACACTTGCTTAGTTGAGAGGTGTGTCAGAGCCTTTAGTCTGCTCCAGAGCCACAAAAATCTGGTTGCAGTTTTTCAACAAAAAAATTTATGAGGGAGGTGGAAAGGAACACCCTGTAGGACTCATTACAACCTTTTTCATAACAGGTTTAGGTGGTTTTGTGAGCCAAGCTGCTAAAACTAAGATCAGGCATGGCTTTAGGTGCTTGGTGCTACATTGGCAGTCTCGATGCAGTGCCCTCCTCAGCCTTTCTGACTCTACTCTTCTTGAGAAGAGGAGAGAAAGGCATCCTCGAACTTCAGAGCAGCTCAACTCCCCCCAGTTTCCCCACAACTTTTCCTCAGAAGAGCTAGACAGTGTTTGGAGAGAAGCACTGACCCTGCTTATTGTGATATCTGTCACAGCACCCTGCATGGTTGTTGGGTGTAATTGGCAAATGAAATCAGAATTTGAGAATGGTGTGAGAGAGAGTGGGATATTCTCCACCAGCCACAAACCTGCAGCAGACCTTGAAGCTCACCATGTTTAACCCTTCCTATGAACTCCGGCGTGTCACCTTTGGGAAGTCACTGAATCCTGGTGGGAGATGACCAGCAGAGCTGTGCCCAGCTTGTGCTGCTGCCCAGTGCTTCCGTGTGCTCCTGTGTGGTTAGAATTGGTGGCTAGTGTGACACGTGGACCATCAGCTCATGGTTTTGGAGAGGAATAGGTCTCCCAACAGTGTGACAGCACTGATGCCCAGATTTTGCTCTCTAACCCAAGCTTCTGTTGGCCATTCCCTCAGGGCTGCAGCAGGAGGGCATTTTCTGTTCTCCCCCTTCATTAACAACAAAGAGGCCTTTGTGTTAATCCCAGCAGTAATTCTGGGGCTTTTAAATATGCTTTGCTGCTGGTTTGTTATCACTGTCTCATTACTATGCAGTCTACCAGCTGAGATGAGCCTGGAAACAGCATGTCCTATCTGGTGGCCGAGGAAAGATGTGACCTTTTTGGCATGGGAAAGAATTGGGAGTGGGGGGGTGAGGCTAGGGTGGCCTGTGGGATTTACCTTTTTTCTTTTCTTTTGGATAAATGAACATATAAAAACAGTATGTTCTTGTTTTCTCTCCCTTTCTCTTTTTTATCTTTCTCTGACTTCTGCGGTCTTGGATCCAGTGATTGGAAAATACAGTCAACTTCCAGACTCAGGTATGGTTTACAGACAAATCTGCATCATGTGGGAAGCACTCCCCCAGGTAGACACAAAAGGCCTGGGCCAAAACACCCAGAGCACAGCTGCTGCCATAGAGGGGTGCAGGGGGAAAGCCCACTCCTGTGCAGTGCCTTGAGACCCCATTCATAGGCAGGCCTGCTCATCTTGTGCAGCCTCTTGGTAGCACCCCCTCCACACAGGCTCACCTCTGCATGTCAAGAGAGGGTGCAGAGGTTGGTCCCCCCAAAGTTTGAGGTACAGGGTAAGGCTTTCTCAGCCTCCTCCTGAGAAGCAGCCTTCCCAGTTCAGGAATCTCAGATTTATTTTTTTTTCCAGAAAAGAAAAGGGGATTAAAACGCCTTAAGGATGCTTTTGATAAGGGGACTTAAACACCTCAAAAAATTCATTCCCAAGCTGAAGTACTGTAAGAGCAATGCAGTGGCAAACTACAGGGGAGCAAAATTTACCTTTGTGTATCAGATTTGATGGACCTGTCTTGTCCAGCTTTTCCAAGGTCTGTTCTGCTGAGCAGTCATGACCCCTTGAGGGGGTCAGTGGTGTAGCCTCACCCACTATGCAAGAGTGGTCAGAGACCCATGGTTTTCAGGATGCTGTGCTTACCTCCTCATCAGCTGGCAGAATTTGCTCTCTCCCCCAGACTTGGGGTGCACTGCAGAAAGGGCTTAGCCCTGAGCAGGCTGTAGCACATTTCAGAAGATGTAACCAAAGAGCTCCCAAACATCTTTTGCTCACCTGAGAGCTGATATATTCAGCAAGAAAAAAAGCAGGTATTAATTTTCATTGGCTCCAACCCAGACAGTATGCCTGCTTGGGACTGCACCCTGATGAGCAGTTCTTTCTTCAGGCAGGCCTTGGGGCTTGGCTGTAGAAAGGTGGGGGGGAGTGTTGGCTGCAAAGTTCCAGTCCTTTCCCCAGTGCTCTTGCCAGGCATGATGTGTTCCCCTTGTATGGTGCAATACTCTCTGTGAGTGATGTGGCCTCCTTGCTGGCCAGGACAGGCCACATGAGCTCGTACAACCCTGAGCAGATGTCCCACCCCTGCCCGCAGAAGGTGGCAAGTGGGGATCAAGTGAGAGATCATCATGGCCAGAGACAGTTTCTTTGAGCTTTGTTAAGATTTACTGGGGTTTCTCCAAGTGCTTGATAGACACTGTTTACTCCCAGAAACCTTGCTGCCATCCAGCCGTGAAATGATTGAGCAAAAGGCCCTGACTTAAGGGAGCTCTTCACCATCCTTGACATCGGCTGTTCTTGCCCAGAGTTGTTAGGTAAAGGCTGTCAGGCTGGGAGTTACAACAGAGTTTGCAGACTGATCACATGTAGGGGCTTAGTACAGAGATGGGAGCACTTCTAGTTCTTTCCTCTCTTGTCCTGGAAGCCTCCTCAGTGCCCAAGCTGCACTGTACAAGACATTTGGCAGCTTGAGGAATGTTGCCTGCCTCCACTTGTCTGTCAAACATGAGAGGGAAGAGGCTGGTGCCTAAAAGACTGACCAAAGGTCTGGTTTTTTGTGGGTTTTACCTTTTCTGTGGTGGCTGAGCATAAAAAATTCAGACATCGCTGCCTTTTTTTTCATGTGTGTTAGTGTCTCAGGTGCTTGGGGAATGGATTTTATAAATACCAGTTTTAAATTAGTATTACAAAATTACTCAAATTCTTGTCAAGGGAGAAGAGGAATATAAACCTCTTTACTTGTTTTCTTCCTTGGAAGTTTGACCTCATTCTTACTTTTTATGAACACACTTCTCTTGCCAGGTATGAGTGACAGCGTCAAAGACAAATTCTCTGTTGCGTTTTCCATCGTGGGTATGTTTTCTTCGCATGCTGTTGGAAGCCTCAGCGTGTTCTTCTGTGCTGAAATCACACCCACAGTAATCAGGTGAGATTTTGGAGCCCCCCTCAAAAGATGGGGACAAAATTATCCTCATTTAATTGATAATGGGCTGTGTAACTTAACACATTGTATGGGAGGGGAAGCCCCATGTAATTGGAGACCTCACAGCAACTTGGGGGCTGCTTTTTATAGTTGCTGCAGTCAGTCTGCCAAAGCAAATGTGTGCCTGTGTATAGAGAGGCTTAGTTTTCCGTGGCTCCACCTTGTGTCCCATCGTGGTGATGATGAGCAGGCCTGGCAGCACATGAATTGCAGCATGGTAGGGTCTTAAATATTCAGCTGCATCAGTTGGTGTGGCTGAACATGGTCATTGCTTCACTAACTCTGTGGGGTTTGTTCAGGCAGCGATCTGGTGAGTCTGCAGCTTGATAGTAAAAGAAAAATTACGTGAGTGTGCAGAGGAGGACATAGGTGCAAGCAATCCCTGCTTCCATAGGGCAGGTTAACCAGGACAGCTGCAGGGGTGTTTCAGTGGAAGGGAGGTGTTGAAACATGTGGTGTAAATGCCTTTGGTGCTCAGAGGTCCTCTGCAAGCCTGCCTCTCTGCCTTTATTGCAGATAAGGTTGTCTTTCTCTTCACATACAGATCTATCTTAGCAGAGGCTCAAAGTTTTTTGGAAGACGAGCACTTTCATCCTGGGAAATAGGAGAAATCAGACAAATTATCTTTGTTGGAGAGTTTCCCATAACACATCTTTGTACAGTGAGGGGTTTGTATCATTTTATACACACACTGTCACGTTTCACAGCACAAAGGTTGTGCTTCTGTGTTCTGGATTATGCTTTCAGCAATGCCACAGCAATTCAGGAGTCTGCTCCGACTCCACTGGATTTCCCAGGAATGTAGGTCATGTGGGTGGGAGGGAGAGAGAGTGGAGGAAAGAGGATATTTTTTTTTTGTCCCCTCCAAATTATATGCCTTTTCAGTAACTTTGTAAAAGTATTATTGCAAAACTGTCATCTGAGTAGCCAGAGTCTCCTTGCTCCATGGCCTTTTTTTCAGGCTATCTAAATTTGTGAATGTATTTTACGGATAACATTATTTCCACAGGAAAAGACAGTGAGCAGTGAGATTACACAGCAGCCCAAAACACTAACAGCTATTTATTTATGTGTGTGTCAATCAGTTTGGTGTTTGTATGCCTCTTTAATTTTCTCCTTGTCTCTGTGTGAAAGACACACAGATAAGGAATTGACTGTGTCAGCCAGAAGAGAATCTGCCAAGTAGGGTCAGATGTGCAGTCTGAACTTAGCAAGCTTTTTTCCCTTAAATCACTTATGTTGCTACAAGGAGGGGGAAAAAATCCTGGCTGAGAGCCAAAATTCAGCTTCCCCTGATTCTGCTGGGTAACACCAGACGAGTGACAACAGCTAGATATGCCTCAGGTTCCCTGTTTATTTAGAGAAATGATGACACTCTGCACTGCTTTGCCATCCTACCACCACGGTAAGATCCACTCAGGGTTGTAATTAGGGGGTGTAGCTCAGGACAGTGCATAAATCTGTCTCAGGCAGAGGTGTGATTAAGCTGCCTTCTGTCTTGTCTTTTGGTGGGATCTGGCTATTTCCCCATAACCTGCTCTCCAAAATGCCACCCTGAACGCCCCTTAGGGGTTGGAACTAGATGATCTTTAAGGTCCCTTCCAACCCAAACCATTCTATGATACTAATATGCTTTTGGTTGGATCTCGAGGAACCTTAAGGAAAAGGAAGGCACTGGGGTTGTCTCTGGGGTTTCCCTGATCAAATCCATTATCTGCAGTCCCCCATCCCTGAGGGCAGAAAACAGCATTGCCATTACCCGGAGTAACAGTGGCATGATAGCAAACCCACAGCACCCATCCATCTCTGCTGCTCTGGTGTTGAGATGAACAGTTCCAGGTGGAGAACAGCCAGATCTTCATCACTAAGAGATGCCACCTGCTCCAGCAACATGAACTGTCCACACTGTTCCACACTGTCATGTGTCACAGAGGGGTCCTTTGGATCTGCACACTGCACCCCCGTCTCCTGGCAGTAGGCAGGGGGGCTTCACCAGGAGCTACCCTTCTTTATACCAGGGTATAAAGTACAGACCTTTGTCCCAATGCTAATTAAAGCACCAAGTGTCACTGATAATCCATGTGGAATAACCCTCACACCACTACAGCCTGCATGTCTACCAAGTAGGAATAGTCTGAACAAAATACAGAATGTCCTCTCCTCATCCTCCACATACTTAGTTACTATAAAGTAACTAAGGTTCTGTTTTTTCCTCTCAGTGTCCTGCTTTTGTGCCCACACAGCCAAAGGAATTGAGAGTGGGCAGCAATGGCTGAATTAGGGTCTTTTCCCATTAGTAGCTACCTCAAGCCAAATTTCCAGTTGTTGAGGAAATTTTCCTGTCTGACCACGCAGGAGCCACTCAGCAGTCACATTCACACAGAGGGTCTGCACCAGTTCACAGCCTCTTGCCTTGGGGTCCTGCCCCCCAGAGCTCAATCTGCAGCTGACACAGAATCTTGCACACCCAGCTACCTGCACTGAATGTTTTCCTCAACACAGTGGGATGCAGGGCTGTTTACTGGGACCTGAACAAGGCCTGGCTTCCCAGGCTCCATGAGGCCAAGGGTATCTTGGTGTGTTACTGAACCTCTGGCCTGGGGACTGAGTGCACAAAATGTCACTTACGTATGGGGCAGGGAAAAACTGTGGAGGTTTTCAGGGACTGACTTTGAGAAGTGGCTGAACTGACTGGGCAAAGCCTGGAAAACCTGGTCTGATTTTAGTGCAGGAGGCTGAAGCAGGTGCTCTCCCAAAGTCTCCTTTAACCTGGGCATCTCTCTGGCTCTCTTGTACTCTGAGCCATGCCATGTGTTGACCCATGTGCTCAATGTAGTCATGGCTGTCCAAGGACAGGATTAACAATTCTCTGCTCTCCTGAGGAGTGCTTAGAAGGCCCTTCCGTTAGGATGTCAGTGAGGATGTCTTGCTACTCTCTGGAAAAACACTGAGGTAGCAAGCAAGGAAATTCTACCCCATGAACAAGCAGGACCTTTCTGAGGACAAAATTTTGAACCAAGGTCCCTTTGCAATTTGCCCACATTGGGACCATGAACCTCCTGCAAACCATCCCTCCCCACTGTCAGTGGGTGAGCAGGGGTTGGGGAAGTGACCCTGATCCATCATCCACGGGGCCATGCCATGGGAAAGTCCCCAACAGCAGCCACTGGCAGGCAGAAGTGTGAGTGAGAAAGCTGGGACTCACTGTGGGTGCCAGCAGCCCTTACACTCCCTCTTCAGGCTCCACTCTGCATCTGGAGAGTGTTTGAAGCATAGACGGTGGCCCCTGCCGTGGAGGACCTCATGCTGATGAGGAGCAATGCCCCAAAGCACTCAGAATGTTTTTCTTTTCCACCTGCTGCCCCTTGTCACCTGCAAAAACTGTGAATCATGAGGGTGCTGCCTCTCTTGCCCTGTGGCTGTTTTCCTGATGTGCAAGGAAACAACAAAAAATTCCTGACAGTATTTTCAGTTTTCTCCTTTTTTTTTTTTTCCCCTTTCACATTTTCACATCTGTAATGTAGTTAGAACACTTAACAAAATGTACTTTCAAGCCTTCTTCTGCCAGGTTTTGATGGCACTGGAAAAAGTAATGCCTACTCTGATTACTGACGTCATATGGAAAAACTTCTTTCCCCCCTGCAAATCTGAAGCCACTTGATCCATAAATGACAGAGCCGTCTTTGTTGTTGCCTTTTCCCATTTTCTTTCAGCTTGCTTGATGTCCTTCTACAGCAGCATTTAAAACTCACCTCAGGTCCTTCTCAGGGGGGTTGAGATACAATTTAGCCATAGCAATCACTGATGTAAATGAGCCAGGCTTTTGTTGCTCCAGGGCCAGCTTGGAGAGAGATTTGCCATGCATTTGGGACTGGTTGTGTCAATTACTCATGTGAGTGTATTAATGAAGTTGCAGGGAGGCCAGTTGCACAATAGTTGCATTCAGCTGGGTTTCTAAATTGCCATCAGAAAGCTGGCAAGTTTTTAATAAGGGCTTTTGCAGCATTTGGGGAAGTCCCTGTTGTCTGTGAAAGATGCTCTGCTGTGTCTGAAGAACTGGAACATATGTGAATTTTTGATCCAGTCACTGTCCCAAGAGCATCTTTTGAAAACTATGTTTGCTGTCCTTTGGCTGTCAAGTAAGCAGCAGTGGGTTTTGGAAAGGATTGAGTGAAGATTAGCTTTAACATGGTGGTTGGCTGAGTGAATTTGGCATTCATAGGTTTATGGTACATTGATTTCTAGTGTGCTTAATAGTCAGTGAAACTGGTTTTTCCCAAGTATTTGACGTAAAGCAGTCCATTTGCCTACTGCAAGTTGCCTTCTGTAAGAGTCAGCTTTTGCTGATAGTAACAGCTCTGCATTGGGCTAGGAACTGAGCACCTGAGCCCCTCTGATCTCCAGAGGGTTTGGGAATAGAAGGCATTTCCCAGAGGAAGTGCAGGAAGCGTCTTACTCACACAGGCTTGGTAGGCAAGCAGGGTGCCAGTGATTAAACTTACAGGGAGATCTCCCTCTGCAGGCAGCAGGGTCTTTGGAAGATAAAGGACAAGACGCCACTCTGACAGATTTTGTTAAAATGATTCATTTAAGGGTGACACTGCTCGCCCGAGACCTCAGTCATGCCACAGCAGGAGGGAATGGCCTGCCCCAGAGAAACACCTGCAGTGCCACTTCTGTGTGGGGTCACCCAGCAGGGACAGACCCGGTATTGTGAGGTGTGCCAGGCCTGCCTGCACCAAGGCCTGCAGAGATGCTGATGAGCAAGACAAGGAATTGCAAGAGAGTTTGCTTGCATAGCCAAATGTCAGGAGAGACTACTGAATTGGTCTTTCACAAGCCGCTTCTGTGCCTCTAGCTGGAGGAAGATGAGTCTCTTTTTACACTTTCTTTTTTCCTGGAAATTACGCATTTTATTACATCATCAGTGTGTTGAGAAGTTCCAGCCACAACATGATTTTGTGTAGAAAATGTTTCAGCACTCAATGTTTGGTATAATGGATCGAGGCAGTGGCTTGTAAAGTCTGATCTCCTGCCTCCACTGCTGAATGGTGCCAGATACTTTAGAGGCAGCCAAAATTGACTTCTGCACTTACTGCTCGTTGGTGGGTCTTGTGTAAGTGGAGAAGGCTGGCATGCTAAGCAAGATCTGGTTTTCCCTCACTGAATGTGGGAATATTTGGAACTGGGAGTACTTTAGAGTGCTGTCTACACACTCACATGGTAAATCTTCTTCTTATGTGGGGACAGTTAAATGGGTGTGAAATGATACTTGAGTGTAATTTTTTCCCCTCTGCTTCTGTTTGCAGGGGAGGCGGGCTGGGGCTGGTCCTGGCCAGCGCAGGCTTTGGCCGCTTGACCGCCCCCATCATGGAGCTCCACAACCAGAAAGGCTACTTCCTCCACCACGTCATCTTCGCCTGCTGCACACTCATCTGCATCATCTGCATCCTGCTGCTGCCAGAGAGCAAGAACCAGAACCTGCCTGAGAACATCCCGGATGGGGAACATTACACTCGGCAGCCCCTCCTGCCACACAAGAAGGGGGAGCAGCCCCTGCTCCTGACAAACTCTGAACTCAAGGATTACTCTGGCCTCCATGACTCAGCAGCTGTGAGTGACGGCATCTCGGAGAACACCACTGCCAATGGGATGAAGTCGATGTAACTGGGTGGATTTTTTTCCTTCTCCTTTTTTTTTATTATTTTATTTCCCGTTCTTATATTTCTTCTCTTCCTTTTGTATTTTATTTGATGCTGTTGTGCAGGAGGAGTAGCACTTTGGGCAAAGGTGTTTTGCACAGATTTTACAAACCAGTGATGGAGCAGACACAAACTCTGCTACTAAAGCAAATTTTGGCATCTTCAACAGTTGTGCAGATTACTCTTGAAAAAGTTTTGGGCAAAAAGACTCATTTGAGAAAAGACCTGGCTGGCGGTAGCCCTTCAGAACTCTTTTTTTCCTGCCATTAAATATGTATATTTATTTTGATTTATTCTCAAGAAGCACTTTATTTCCTTTTCCTTTCATAGATCACAAAAATGAAGCCATCTTATAAGAGGTGCAGCCATTCCAAGAAAGAAACCGTGGGGGGAGGGGGAGTGTTGTTTTCTGTTTTGTTTTTGTGTTTCTTTAAAGGAAAGAGGGATCCACTGCAAAGTTGAATTGACTTAAGACTTGTGCAACATTCTTCTGCCTGTCTAGAAAGTCCAAGTGCCCAGATTGCCTGCTGTGTTTGTATACACTAAAAAAAAAAGAAAAAAAAAGAAGAAAAAGCAAAGAAAACCTGTTGTGACTCAAGCTCTGACTGCATTTTAGGCAGCTTATATTTGTCTTTATAGCTCATGTGCACTTAAAAGTTACTTTCTAAATTAGTCCTTTTTTGTTTTCACGGAATGCATTGAAGAAAATCCTACCCAAACAAGCTGATTTTTCAATGAGAATCAGCCTTCTGCATTTTAAGAGTATATTAATCTATTTTAGGTGGTTGCCACTGGTCTTTAATAGTTACGTAGATGATGCAAATGGTTTGACTAATGATGCAAAAATGAATTTTGCCAAGAATGGCTATAATTATCAGGAGGCCCAGGATCTCTGACTGCTCCAGGAAAAGACCATAGACCAGCAGGGATAAAGAGGAAGGAGGATGGGCAATGACCTGTACCTTTTTTCCAAAAGGCAGCACAGCAGGGATTTCTGCTCCTGGGAAATGACTGTCCTGGTATTGTCTTAAGTGTTTTTAGAACAAGGGTTTGGGTTTTCAATTTAAGTGGACAAACTGCTTAAATGACTGTTGGAAAGGAATGAATTTATAGCCTGTGAATAATGACTTACTCAGCTGTCTTGGGCTCTTAGAGATGTGTTCTGGTTCTGACCCAAGAATATACAATGAACTCACCCTCATTTCCCCACTTTCCCAACTGTTCTTGTAAGATTTTAGTTCAGGAAAAAAGTTTACTTAAATTGGATCGATTCTACACAAAGTGAACATCCAGTTTACCTCCTGCTGTGCAGATGGCACTTTGATAGTGGCCACTTGACTTCCCTCCTCCAGCCCCCAAACCAACTATTTCCTTTGGCCATTGGCTTTTGGTTCTCACTCAAGAGAATATCGTGAGAATCTAGTTCAGTGCAAGGACTCTGTAAACAAACAGCTTTCTTGCGTTGTAGTTAACCCCCCCTGTTCTCCCTCCCTCTTTTCCTTTCTCACTCAGGCTATCCATTAGTGATTGCTCGGTAGTGCAGACGTTCAAACAGAGCAGCAGGATGTCAATGTTGTACTGAGTGTCCGTATGATTGCCACTTTGTTTGATGTACATCTTGCGTTCATATGCAGGAGAAGTGCTCATTTTGCACTTTCCTCCTCTACCTTCCCTTCCCCTTCCTCCCTTGCTGTATATATTGTCGATTAACTGCTGTACCTAACGATTTCCATCCTCCATTAGGCTGCCGATGTCCTCTTACAGTCCCCAATAAATCAGAGATCCAAGCTCCCCGGCAGGCCATGCAGTAAAGTAGCACAGCCTCAGATGCTAACGGATGCAAGGGGACAGGTAGACCTGCAGAAGCGACAGAGGTGGTTGTGTTCAGAGTAACAATGTTGTCCTAAAGCTGCTAATTTCCACAGAGGATGATGTGGACATTTGGGTTCTTCTTGAGCCTGGTAAGAAACACTGGACCAGTTGATGGTAGTTTCGCCCAGAGTTACACTACTGGTTTTTTTCAGCTTTGCTAGACTTGCTGTGACAGCAAGAGCGTGATCTTCCTTACACTCAAGTTTTATTGTCAGGCTTGAGTGCAGCTGCTTCTTTTTGTTCTGTGCCGAGACCTTTGCAGTCTGTGTTCACCTGAGGAAAGAACCCCGCCCTTCCCCACTTGTGCAGTATTCACGTGCCAAATTTGTGCAATACTTCTTGCCTTCGATGCGAGATGCTTGTCGCAAGCCACACACATTCGGGGATGAAAAAAAGGGGTTCATGACAAAAAATTGAAGAAGCAAAACAAGGCTTCAGGGAAGAGAAAAAGGGCCTGAGAGCGGAGAAGGTGCAAGAGCAGAGGCAGAAAGCAGCGTCCTGCCATCCAGCGTGCTGTGGAGCCAGTGGCTCCTTCCTTCATGGTCTTCTTCATGGCCCGTGTGCTCAAGCTGCGGTACAGCTCTTGCAGACCATCCACAAGCCTATAAACCCGGCTGCTTCCAGCACTGTCAGTGGTCCTGGTGAGCTCACCGCTGTTGTCCACAGCGCTTTATCGTTTCCTATTCTGGTGGTTGCTCTCCGATGACAGACAGGCACAGGGAAAAGAATAGTTGTTTAAACATGTCAACATTTAGATAGTACATACACTAGGTGACTAGGAACATGCAGCAATTTTTTTTTTTTTTTTTAAGAAAAAAATCTTATGAAGTTGATTTGATTTGCTGCTTTTTCAGTTTTTTGCTTGAAACCAGGTAGTCGGTACTGATCTGCAATGAAGGGAGCCCCAGCTTCTCTAGTTGGTCTGGCCCTCTGCCTCTGTCATAACAATAAAGCAAAAATTAATTTCCTGCCTTGGCAGTTCCAGTTTTGCTCCTTTTCCTGAAAACATGAACACTTCTGCGATGATTATGTTCTTCCACACATGTTCATGGAGTTGGAAAGCTTTCACTAAACCTATCTTGTATGGAGGAGTCAGGTACCAGGTGATGCAGCAGGGCAGAAGGGAAGCATGGGGATGCTTGCTCTGCCTTGTCAAGTCCTGCAGCAGGACAGGGCTCTCAGCTGGGGTCCCAGCCTACTGCACCATTGGCTCCTTGGCCATGTCTCCTCTGCAGCCATCACCAGGAAAGGCTTTTCTCAGGCGGCTCTTTCTGGCCACCACAACAGGGGAAGCAGTCCAAGCTGTCTTGTCCGTTTTTGGCCTTTTTCTGTGAACCTTCAGTAACCTCTAAGCCCATCAGTAGATTTTTCTTTGGGTTTACCATTTAAGGGCTTTCTCCATCTTTGTAAGTTCAAACAAAAATGTGAAGTGACATTATGCTTGATCTTGGGGGGTTTGTCCCCCTTTTAAGGTTTCAGTACTGCTTTTGTTGCCAGACACACTGCAAATGGATAACGACAGTCACCTGTTTGCAAGTGCTTTGTGGCCACTCTGAAAGGGGGTTGTGTGATTTACTTTTGGGTTTCACTTAGCAGGCTTTTTTTGTTGTCATTCTTTTTAGTGCAAGTATTCTACTCAACTGTTGCCACTTCCTGGAGCCAAACACTTTATTGGTCACCAAATTGGAAGCAGAAGTGCCATTAACTGAACTCTGTGAATGTCAAGTCAAGTTGCGCCTGTAGCTGGCACATAAGACAACACTATTGAGTGGGGGGATGATCTCCCCCACTGTAACTTTTTTTTATTTTATTTTATTTCTTAAGAAAAAAATGAAATTACAAACCTCATTTTAAATGTATTGTGTAAAATGTTTTGGGAAAGGAGTACGGTGTGTTTTGTCTAGTGGGTGAGATCTCCCTCCCCATTTCAGTTTCTGATGAAGTTTTAAAGAATCGTGTTACTGTATGTTTTGATCATGAATAGTCTGGTGGTGCTTCCTCATAGCACAAGCTTAAATCACGTACTGAAAACAGTCTTACAAGCTAAATGTCTGCATGATGTTACATCTGTTGTACCTACTGAGAAGAACTTTGTATGTAAATGTACAGAATAAAATGACGTTGTCCCATCAGTTTGTTCTCCCTGATCTGGCTCCCTTGCAGTGACTTCTCAAACACCAAGCAGCAGCTGCTGCCTCAGCACACAGCCCTACCCTGCTCTACAAACAGAATGAGCTGTTTGTAAATTAGGCTAATTAAAGCAGCACATTGATTTGCAACTAATTATCCTTTATAGTCAATTACAGAAGCATAGTTGACTCTGTTTCCTGGGTGGTGTAAATTAGAAAGAAAATACCCTTCAACAGTTGCTTTTTGCTATTCTGATCTTGAACTGTGGCCAAGGACAGGCAGCTGTTCCCACCAGGTAAGGAGGGGCCCTCTGCACTCACACCAAATCTGACACATTGATGCCACTGGGGTTTCTAACCCTTTTGGACCAGAGAAATCAGCAGCAGTTGAGCTTTCTACAGCAGCAGCCTCCCAGTTAGTTTTTAATTGCTGATTGTGGCACCACAGCAAGGTAAATTCATCACTTTTCTGTAGGTGCTTAGGACAGTTGTCTAGCAGCAGCACTAGCAGTTTCAGTTTGTATCAGAAGCTGATGCTTGTGCTTGAGTCAAAGCTCAACTCAGAAAGAAAAAAAAAATAACCTGGGTAGTTAACTCCTAGCTGCCATCTCATTAGACAAAACAGCTCATGGATCTGCCTTCGAAAGGATACCCATCCTACCTGAAAGCAAGTCCAGGGATGAAGCAGCAGGATGTTTTTCACTGGTGGTCATGGTAGTAGACCTCTCTGATTTTATGTATATGCTCAATTTACATCTGATGCACTTTTAGCAGCCTGACAGAGTTATCTATTACTCCAGAAGTCAACTGGTGCTTTTTCCTTCTATGTAGTCCTCAGGGATGCAAAAATAACCTTTGTGAAACCCTGCCACTGTTCTTAGTGCCCAAGGGATGGAAGGAAATCCAGTGTTTAGCACCAGTACTACAACCAAGAGGGGCTAAAAGGAGAAAAGTAACACTCATGTCACAGCTTTACCATACAAAAATGTGGGGTTTCTTTATTTGAACACTAAAAGCTGCTATATTATGTTCAGTGCTAATACATAATAGATTAATTCTACAGATAGCATCTGGAACTGATTTCCCATCGGATGCCAGTCCTGCGTGCAGGCCAGACACCACGGGCACTTTTACAATGATCATCATCCATTGCAGCATCCATTTGCTATCCTACTTAGCAGGGTAGCAAAAAAAAAAAAAAATTTTGCTTTGAAATTGAAAATTCAAATTCTGTTTGAAAAAAAAATTCAAGCCAAGTGTATCTATATTTAATAATAACCACAATTCAATCAAGATAATAAAATAATACAAAAGAAATACACTAACTTAATGTCAGTGTGAAAATTGCAATCAGTTTTTCTGAAACAAAACCTTCATCTTCTTTTACAGTGATGTGCAGTCAGAATTTCTCTGGAAAAGCTGTCATTTCTTCTTTGATCCTGTTTTCTATGAGTAAGGTGAAATTGCTGTCTGTGTTTTGAAGGTTGTAGCTGACAAATATCTGCTTTTTCGTCTTGCTGGCTAAAACACAAAACAGAGTAGTCAGCCACAGTTTATTCTTATATAAAAGTGATGATGGTATTTGAGCAAGCCTCTTAAAAAGCTGCATCATGTAGATTTCTAAGATGATGTTCTCCACTCCTGCTGTGCTGAGTGCAGTTATAAAGGAATAGCAGAACAAGTCCCTGACCATTGGGGTATTGGGCAAGACTTTGCACATCACAGAAGTGAACAATGTAAGACTGGTGACTGTCAAGTTGTTTTTGACGGGACGCAAGACACTATTAGTCACTGGAAAGCCTAGCAGTGCTTTTAGTGGATTTTTGGACACTTCTTAAATATCTTACATTGTAAGTGAAACCACAGACTGTACTGGACTCTTAGCACTGAAATTCAGAGCTGGTAAAATCTGTGCTGTGTAAAACATTAGAGGGAAAGCACACAAGAAAGTGATTTGGCCCCAATTAATTAAGTTCTGTTTTATTATGAACCCCTTAAAAGGCCCCAAAAAGCTATGCACCAGTTCTGTCAATTTTGCTTACTTTAAACTTTATTCACAGTGTCCATGAATGCTCCAAGAGGCTGGAGAGCTTTGGCTGAACATGATGAAGCCAAGCACAAGTTCCAGGCTAGTGTAATGACAAGTACCTAGAGAGAGGTGCTACGAAATTAAGAGCTGCTTTCCATGACAGAGCTAATTAACAGTGACAAATAAACCTGTCCAGTGGGACAAGAAGACTTAATTATCAGAGTAGAAGAGATAACACCAAGAAGTGTTTTATAAATAAAATGGCATCCTACTTAGATTTTACCACAGTAATATAGCAAATTTGTGGCTCTCCTTATATATTACTGAAATTCAACTTTGTGAAAAATGTAAGCACCATATAGGAAAAATAGGAACTAAATTTAAATTGAGTTGTGTAAAATAGAATACAAAAAACAGTATTTGGGTCACGAGATATTCTTGTCAGGGAATGAGCTGGGAGCTAATGATCCCAGACACAAAGCAGACTGTTCTGCTGAATATTCAAAAATATCATCTGAATTTTTAAAACTTCAAAATAGAGACATTGGGGCTTCTAAGATCTCAACCCTTCTTAAATAGGAAACTAAATAGTTAACTACAGAAAACCCATATATATGTATGTATGTACGTATAAAATGTAGTTAAACAACTCCTTAGAGGCATTTTCATTATGCAAATGAATTTACTATTATTTTCCATTCTAACAGGTTACCATCTTCCTGACTCAGTAAGTAGAGCTGCTTCTGAAATGCAAGGACTCATTTGCCTTTTAAGACTTGGCACTACAAAGTGCTGATATAATGCAGCGTGGTGCTCTGATTGCAAAAATTAGCACCTGGCACTAGATTTTTGTGGTATAAAGCAGCATGTTTTGTAAGCACTAGTGCTTCATCATCATGCCCTCAATGAATGCAATGCTAACTCTGAACTAATTAATACCATTATCCTAGCTAACAAAACTATACAGCGCACTGCAGTGTCAAAACTCAACTCCTTAATTATGTTTGCCTATAGTCTCTGGGATGCTGTTCCAGTTCCCGGGAACAGTGTGAATCTGCGAATCCCTCTGGGCTGCCTGTGCCAAGGACCTCTGCTCCCAGGGCTGTGCCCCGGCTCTGAGGGGCAGTGGGACCTTTTCTGTCCCCGCTTCCTGAGGATTCAGTTGGACATGTGCACTCTTGTGGAAAGGACAAAAGAGGGCAGATCTTATGCCTCCATGGAAGACCATCTGCAACTTCAGAGTAAAGCAGAAAACTGTAAAGGACAAGGTTAACCTAAAAAGCCCTCCAGTAGGTCTGCTTCCTATGCAGCCTGGTCAATAACCCCTGTTCCACTGGCTCTTCAAAGTGGAGGAAAAACATCCTTGACAGCCATTGTCTGGGATATGCTGAATGCCAGGAGAAAACTACACCAGCACAGATCCATTCCTACAACTTCATGTACAGGGCAAAGGCCCAAATCAAAGCTTGGAGAGGAGCCCAGCGGGAGCAGAAGAGGAAGAACAAGTGTTAGGTGTAAGTTTGTAAACTATTCATGCTGCAAAAGAGGTGGTGGAAATGAACAGCGCCCAGCTGAGAAATACTCCAGGAAGAGGTTGATGTGATCTTCACCAAGAATCTGCCAGTCCCCACAGAAGGAAGACTGGCACTAATCAGTACTGCAGCTGAAAGCACTGTGATTTCAGGATATGCAGGTGAGGGAGGCACTAATGGACAAGGACTTCCTCAAGAATTGGCCTCCAGCATCCTAAGGAAACAATCTTAGAATTCGGGTTTATTGACTAGTGAGACACATCTTGTGCCAAAGCAATCAGGGAGAGTGCTGGGCAACAGTCCCTGCACCTCATACAAGCAGATATAAATAGATACATGTAGTAAGGGGAATAGGAATGAGGCATATGTGTCTTCAGCAACAGAAGAGAAAAAAAATCGGAAATAAGGAAGGAGATAGAGCCAATACACGAAATGCAGCTGTCATGGCTAGGACCCCTACCAAGCTATAAAGAAAACAAAAGGACAATGTGTGCACTGATGCACAGCAGCACTGAAACTCCTGCTCCAAGACAGGAAACCTGACATTGCAGGAACACATGGCAGATGATGGAATGCAACTGGCAAGTATAAGAAATGGAAATAGTTATGTGCAAATGGCATTGCATGCTAGTCCTGTCAGTGCCTGTGAAGACAAGAAACTGCATGGAAAAAATGGTGACAAGCATGGGGGAGGGGAAGGGGGGAGGGAAAAACTGCCTGCCTGAAGGTTACCACATGTCAGGATGGTTAAAAAGGCTACCTCGGAAGTACAACTACAAGCCAGACTTGGCTGTGAATAGCATCCCTGCTATTACAGATTTTGTGAGAGTAACAAGGATTTAAGTTCCCAGAGGAAAACTAAACACAAATATCAGCAAAGCTGGGTATTTCTAGCTGAGATGGAACACAGATTCCCTTACCAAGCACTTTGTGAAACAAAGACACAGGGATGCTTGTTGATGATCTTGCAGATCCGCTGGTCTCAGGATAAATAAATAAATAGATAAATAAATAAATTTGGACTAAGTGACCATGAGTTGACCTAAACTGCTGGACTGACAAAAGCCAGATTAAGTACTAAGGTGTGGGATTTCAGAAAGATGTATTTCTTTTCTCAGAAGCTCAAGTGAAGAGGAAGCACAAAATTATTCAAAGCCAGAAATGTATTATTGACTTTCCCCTTTGAACCAAAGGTGAAAAAGCTCTATAGGCCTTCCTCAAAATAATATACCTTAAGCAGGATCGCACAAGCAAGAACGGTATATATAAATAACATGAAAGGGGCTGACTAGCAAGGAAACCTGCAACCCAGTGGATAGATGGCACGGATACAGACGAAGATGGCCCAAAAGGCTAGCTGGGCCACAGCTGGCTCAGAAGTTTAAGATGAGATAACAAAAGACACCTACAGGCACAAAGACAGAGAAAATCGGAAGGTGCATTATACTCCAAGGATAAAGAGTAACCTATACACCAGTGCCAGGCAACAGTATCAGTTCTCAGTAACAAAGCACAGGAAATTAGTAATGGAAATAATGAAAGCACCTTAAGGAAAAAAAAAAAAAGAAAAAAGACAGCAAAAGTGAGACGACTCACTAGAATAAAAGTCAAGTGACTCAGGCAGCCTCTGTCCTAGAACAATGAGAGAATTAATCGAAGAAATGGCAAGTTATTATGAACTTCTGCTATGACACATGTAATAAATCTTTGAAGATAGCAAGCACATGTACAAAAATCCCAAAAGGAATGTGGGAATCACAAAGATAACTTAGAGCTGTCAGCTGGGCCCCAATGCTACACAGAAGATTAGAGCAAGATTCAAAAGAAATGAGTGACAAGGAGACCAAATGGAAAGTGGACTAAACTATTACACTTTATCCAAAGTAAATCCTCTCTGACTACATTTTTACTAACTGACTTCCTAAGGATAAGGCACTAATTACAGATAAAGAAATCATGTTATCCAGTACCCCATAAAATTATTGCTTAAAGCGGAAAGGCTTGAACTCAGTGTGTAAAGAAAATGGTGCCACCAGGGTCGACTAAAACAGTGTTTATTAAAAGAGAAGTTATTGTGAAGAAGAAAAGATACTAGTACTGTTTTTCAAAGATCAGTCTTGTGAGCAACCCCTTTTTATATGTGGCCGTGGAGGAGAAGTAGGTGTAGACTCATGGAAGTGCCTGACAATACAAACTCAGGACATACTGCCTGAAATGGAGATCAGCACACAGATCATTAATAATTCTGTGGCCTTTCCAACTGAAGCAGAAGACGTAAGGTGAAATTGAGCAGCTCAGCATGTTGCTTTTAAAACCTGGTAAGAAGCACATCAGCAGTTCACCAGTTGGAGCTGCATCGGCCACTGGTGGGTGATGATGAGCAATCAGCATGACACAGCTGTCAGAGCTGTGAAGGTGCTAGGATGCATTAGGCCGTGTATTTTTAATCTTTTTAGTACGGACATGGGAGTTTGCAAGCTGTCATTAAGATTCAGGATTTCAGCGACTGCAGTAGGTGTAGCATGCTACATGTGATTGAAAAGGAGGCATCCCGAGTGGTGCCCTTTAGGGTCAGTCAGATCAAGCACAGCCATCTGTGAGACAACCCTGGACTTCCCAGGCCAGAACTTCTTGGAATGTGGGGGCTAAAAGGTGCTAGATGTGATGAGGACTGGCTTCATCTTAGGTAAAATGCACGTGCCTGGCACGACGGCCACCTCGCCCGCAGCACGGCAGTGTCACAGGTTTATAGAGAGGAGGTCACTTGAAACTCAACTCCACAGGTGCAGCATGTGCTGCCCCTGCCTCGCACCCACAGCCAGGATAAGGATATTAAATAATTCCCTCTTGATAGTGCACAACACGCCAAGGCCGCTGACTCTGGTGCCGCAGACTCATACACGGAAGGAAAGAAAAAAAAGGAATCGGTGGATTGGATGGAGGCTGCCGCAACCTGCAGCAGTGGAGGCTCTGCGCCCACCCAGCCCGGGCTGGTGGCTCAGGGCCACCAGAGAGGCACGGCCCGGTCCCGACCCGCCGGGGCGGCTCCCCCGCACCCCCGCCCGCCGCGCCCGCACCTACCCAAGCGCTGCGCCAGGCAGGAGGAGGCGGTGTCCGAGGGGTCCCCCAGGAGCGAGGCGGCCACCGGGATGCTGTCCTGCAAGCGGAGCACAGCACAGGGCACGGCTTAGTCCCGGCAGCGCGGGTTAGGGGCGGCGGGGCCACCCCCCAGCGCCGCGGGGCTCCGAGGGGCGGCCGGGACCCCGGCAGCGACACTCACACGGGGGCTGCACATGGCGACGGCCAGGCTGGCGAGGGCGGGCGCAGCGCCCACCCAGAGGAAGAGCGAGTCCCGCAGCCGCATGGCGTGGAAGTGCACCCGCTGCTCGCCCAGCTGCCCGCTGAAGTCGTGCAGGGCGATGCCGCCCGCCGCTGCGCCGCCGCCCGCCGCCTCCATCGCCGCTCCTCCCGGCGCGGCCGGGCCTGAACACGCAAGGCCCGAGCGGGAGGCCGAGCCCGGCCCGCCCCGCGGCCCCGGGGAGGCGGTGCTCGCCCCGCTCCGCCGTGCCCGCCCCGCCGGGAGGCACCGCCCCTGGCACCGGCCCCGCGCGGCCGCCCGTCCCTCCGGCTCCCGGGGGGTGTACGCTTCCCGCTCCCCCAGGGACCACCCAGACACGCACACGGCACACAGATACGCACACCGGTGCCCGCACCCCGCTCCCTGCACCCCCCTCCCCGGGCCACCCCTCCGTCCGTGCAGAGACGCCGCTAGGACGAACACGCACGCCCGGCTACAGCGCCTCGGGAGCGCGCCTCCTCCGTGCCCCCTACCTCCTGAACTCGCACTCCCCCCGGTCGGTGCACACCCCCTCCGTTTCCCACTATTCCCCTCCCACCCTAAGACACAGCCCCCTCCCCGTGCGCAGGCACCCCTCCGGTGCGCACCCCCTGTGCGGGAACACACCCGCGGCCCCGGTGCGCACCCGCTCCGTGCACGGCTTCCCCGGGGCTCACACCCCTCCGGGCATTGCCCCGCTCTCCGCCTGGGAGACGATAAAGCGGAGGCAGCTGCAGGGATGGGGAAGCCCCACTAGGTGGCAGGTGAATCCCTGCGTGCGGCGGCGCGCCTGGCACTGCGGTGGCTCCGGGGAGTCACCCGAGAGGAGCCCCGGAGTTTGAGGCTGAAGGGAAGGGGATGGAGCGGTGCTGTGCAGCCTCGGGAGGGGGAGGAAGGTCACGGCGACCTTGGCTTCATTCAGCTGTGGGGTTTTCAGCATTGGGGATCTACAAAGCGAGTGATTCGGGTTTGCATAGCTCTGGAGACTATGGAGCCGTGAATAATTAAAAGGCCTATTTTGGGTGTGAATTTTGTGCTCATCACTCTTTCAACCGGAGCACAGTAAAGTCGGTCATTACTGGAGAGGATTTTCAGTAACTGTACCGTCTGTTGCTGATAAGAATATTGTCGGCTCCCTGATGGCCGTGGACCCTTCACAATTGGAAGCATGTATCTTCACACCACCAGCAGGGCAATCGTCGCTGCATAAAGAACGAGCAAGTTAACGGTACAGACTGGCCTTTCAATCAGCATTTCCTCTGCCTCCAGTTCCCTACATACCGCTAGAAATCAAAATTTCCATTTCCGAATGCTAAGATTTTAATTTCCCATTGAAGAAATGGGTAGAGGGAAAGGAACCCTTCATCACTTTTCTTCCCTGAGCCGCTCCAGCTCTCCTGGCATCTGCCAAAAGGAAATCCTCAGCCCTGCTGATTTCTGCCCATGCTGCCGCACTGACACTAAATCCCGGCAGGCAGCTAAGCCCGGCTCAGCTGCCATACCCTGACATCCCATGGCACAAGATCAGCTTGAAGAGAGGGGGGCTCACACACCACCTCCCCTGCCCTACATTTGTCACTTGCTTCTTGCACAAAGCATTATGGGATGTATGGAGTCAGCCCCCCACTCTGTCTGTCTCCTGTCTCGCTGCTGAAACAGCATCAGGCCTGTGCTGGTCCCCCCATGCCCCCCACTCCACAGCCAGCCCCAACTCTTTCCCTCGGCATGAGCTGGCCTCCCACGAGGTGAGGTACTGCAGAAGCTGAGTCTGGCGTTGGGGCTCAAATATCAGCCTTTCCCTGTCCCTGCAGCCTGTTGCAAACTGATGCTTTGCCTGTGGCAACTGTGGAATTGGGCAGGCAAATAGGTGACAAAAGCCACCTTGGAAGGGAGAGAGTGCTGGCTGCTTGCACCAAATGCTTCCCCCTCTCTGCTTGTTGCAGCTGCAGGTTCACTCTGCACTTAGTGGGTAGGTAAGGCTGCCAGATAAAACAGCCAGGAGCCAGCAGCATTGCAGGACTAAAAATCTAGGAACTGGATAAAATGTCTGCTGGGAACCACACAGGTGGTGGTGGTGAGATTCCTGTGGCTAGACACCTGCAGGTGATGGAGGAATTTGCCCCAGGCTTGCTTGATGAGTGGAGAGAAGAGAAAGTATTAGGGCACAGTTCACCTAAGCTGCTTTAGGTCTCTCTTTGGAGAGAGAAGGAACCTCTCTTGCCTGTTTTCCATTGGCTTGAAAGGCAGGGAAGGTGAAAGGTAAGGCATTGCACAGCTCTGCAGACAGATTTGTTCATGTAGGCAAATCCTTCTCTAAATGCCCAGAGCCAGTTTCTTTGCTGTGCTGGGACAGAGTTAACTTCTGCAACGGAGTCCTAGTGGAGCATCTGTTCTAACAAAGTTCCAGCCCAGTGTGTATCTTCCCACAAAGGAGAAGTTTGGGCCTCCTTGCATGCTAAACCTTTGTTAAGGTCATCTGCTGGACTGAAGTAAGAGTTTTCTTCACTGTTCTTTCCATGTCAGTTGCAAACCTCTGGTGTTCCTTCCAAAGCTGTCTCCAGGCTTGCTTCTCCCTATGGGGAACTGCCCCTATTTCATCACGCTGTGATCTGTTCCTCTTCTCATCAGGAGTCTTCTCCAAAGTGCTTGTAACTTCCCTTATCCTAAACCCTGCAGACCTCCAAAAGTAAGTCACAGGGCTCCTCTGCACATTAGCAGTTCTACATATTTAATGTTTTTCTGCGAAATGCAGCTGCTTTCTGTAAATCGTGCTAAATCCTTGTTTAAGCTCAGAAAAGGAAAAACATTCATCTAGTGACTAAAATGCTAGTTAAGCACTTTTATTTGCAGTGCAGGTGTGTGAGTAGAGCTGTGCAGAACCAGACCATCAAGTGTGAAATGAATTTTTTGATTACTGCACTGCCAGGTCATGAGAATCCCTACAAAATGAGAGGAGAAAGCACTCTATATGTCTATGAAGTATCTTGCATTTCCTTTAACATGCTCATCTTTTGTTTTCCATGGCCTTGAAAGCAGCACCCATAAGTCTGCCTTGTTTTTCAGGTATGAGGCTAGAATGAGCCTCAGCTGTAGTGAGATACTGGAGAGAAAAATAATGATAAAGCAAACATAGCAAAAGCACTGCATGTTTATATGGATGTGTACATATTGCTGCTCAGGTGAGTTCCAAGCTCCAGGCGATGTGGTTTAAAGGTATGTATTCTATGCACCTTGTTCTTCTCCAAAAGTTAAGTTGCCCATAAGAGTCACTAGATCCTAAACCTTGATTTTTACTGACCATCATCTCCCCTCCAGTACAGTTTTAAGTAAGGAGTAAGTCTTCCTGGTAACTGTGGAGTCAAGACACGTAAAGCACATAGTTGTGAGCTGGGATATCACTGTAAGCAGCAATTTTTTTCTGATTCTAAAATATATTCTGTGCTTTGGCTCTTGCATGAATAAAGTGTGAATTTGACATGTGAAAAGGGAGTTAACCATTAGCATGTGTCAGTGAACTTCCTGTTGATGCCTAGGATGTTCTAGTTTTCTTGATTGTCATCCTTATGAAGAGGCGTAAATGGCTCTTGATAAAGCCAAGCAAAATCTTCCAGCTGCTCTGCTAAGGCTCCATGACATCAGGCTGCTGCTGTAGTAGCTGTGCTGCAGTCTCAGGCTTTCAGAGATTTACTTTGTTTGAGATTTGGAGACTTATTTTATGTAGACTTCCATCAGTGGCATTGATAACTGAAGGGGCCCTTTTCTCTCCCTGTACCATTGAGGCACCTGAGGAGCTGGAAGAAACACTTCCTTTTATCATTGGATTGTTTTTCTCAGCTGGATCCATCCTCTGCTGTAGGTTGTTGTGCCACTGCTCAAAAACTTGTGCTGGCACCATGGATGGCAGAACCAGGAAAGCAAGAAATGGAGGAGTGTCTCTGCTTACGCTTTGCAGTTACCATGGTTGTGATTCTGTGGCCGTCTAATCCAATTTAAGGTGGGTCTGACCCAGTCCTTCTTTCTTGTGCTCATCTAATAGGATGATTAGTCAGCCTGGGGAACCAAACTGGTCAAAATCTTTCCCTGGGAGCCTGGCATGGCATATTGGTTAGATATGATAGGAAATTGCTCCTGAATCATCTAACCACGGCCATAGGGGTAACCTGAGGACTCAAAACACTTTGTCAAGTGTTGATCAGCCTGACTTCTGGTCCCAGAAAAGAGATGGAAAGAGAATCCAAGCTTCTGAAAAAGTTGCAGAAAATCAAGGAATCAGACTTGTGAACTTGTGTGAAAATCAGTTTAAGAGATCTGCAAGGGGACCGCACCAAGTTCATGATATGAATCTTGCAATCCAAAGCAATATCAAAGCCAGCCCTCTCTGAAAAAAAGTCTGAAAACCACTAGTAAGCAGATGCAAAATATAGATGTACAAGCAATTCCACATCTGCAGTAGCTGTATGAGAGTGTTAGCGGAATGGCTACAACACATCCTCAGCATATATGTTGGTACCTAGGCAGGCTGCTCCAAGGAAATTCAGTTCCTGATTTCCAAAAGACTTGAGGTGCCAGGTTTTTTGGGGGTTTTTCTGGGGGGATTTGTAACCTCAGCTGTTAGGATTTCCCTGCAGGTGGGATGAAGCCTGGAATGCTGGTGGCACAGCAATTCTCTGTGTGCTGTGATCCTGTGACCCTGCACAGTGTGCTTGATTAGAAAACATGTCTGTTAGGTTTTGTGCCTGACTGACATCGTGGCCTCCTACAAATCCCTTCTACCCTGCTTTATTTTGCTCCTCTGCAGAGTGGAAGAGTACAATATCTGTTGCCTATCTGCCTGCAGCCGAACACAACTCCGTGTGACACACAGCCCGTAAGGACCTTTGTGAGCCCAGCCTAAATTTCTGCTGTTATCAAATCACACAGTTTCCTTTCATTGTCATATGAGTCATTGGAGGAACTTGTCTTAGATCTGTTGGAGCATTTGAGACTTGTGGTTTTTGTTGCTGCTGGACGGGAGGCACTAACACAGAGTGACTCATTGCTCCCCTCGGGGACAAGAGGTTTATGCAGTCGACTGGAAATCATATTTTGTATGCAGATAGACCTCTTCATGGTGGAGAATCCCAAAGCAACTTACCAGCACCGTCTCTCCTACATAAATGTCAGCAGCTGTATTGAGATCTACAGGAGCAATGGGTTATTACACACCTGTGACCTGACAGGGAAGGTCACAGGTGTGAAAGCCTAATGGAACTGACTTTTTGAGAGGCTGAGAAGGGAAAGAAAAAACCCTTAAGATGGTACTGAAAAATGTCTTCCTTTATATTGCTCAATTCAATTCCTAGATCTTATGTGACATACAACACACCTGGTGAATCCTGATAATTTCTGTCCTTGGGTTACCTAGCAAGATGCAAGGCCAGGGTACAGAACACGGAGAGGTTATGTTGTGTCCTTGAACCAGAGGGAACATCAGTCTGCTGCAGACTCAAGGGCTCCCTTGTCTCCTCAGGCTGCAGAGAGTCATGGCCATGGAAATTACTGATTCAATGTGCAGCACTGGCAGCCACATAAACAAAGGTTTGACTGAGATTTAGGATGCTTTGGGAGTGGAATGAAATTTCTTTTATCAACAGATAGTTTGCTGTTGCCATGGTTATGGAACTTGCTGCACTTCTGGTCTCTTCCCCACCCCTCTGGGTGCTTTCCCTCTGCTGATGCCAGGATTTCCATGAATCTTTTTTTGCTTCTCACACTGAGACTTGGACTTATTAGTCTCTGTCACAAGACCCTTAACCTGCAGGTCCAACTGGATGTGCCTGCATATGGCTTCTTCCATTCCCCAGCATGCCAGCAAGGGCCTGCCTCTCAGTCTGGTTCTCCAAACACCCACTCTCTTTCATTATTTTTGAAAGTGATGCCATGGCCTTTTCATTTTTCCATTTGCAAGCAAAACTAGCTGTACAAAATCAGCTTTGATTATTTTGCATCCTCCTCCCTGAGCAAGGAGGGAAGTTAACAAGCCTGGCATTGTCCCTTAGCAGCCTTCCAGTTTTCACTCAGAAGTTCCTCAGCTCAACCCAGTTTTTTCTCTTGGATTTTCTTCCTGCTCTCTTGAACACAGTGGTTTAGCAGAAAGAGTGAGTATCTCAAACAATTGTTTATACCTTGCTAGAGAGCAGCAAATGTAACCTGATCCATAAGGATATGGCTGCTTTGCCCAGGATCTCCAAGCTCCTAGTACAGTTCTTGAAACGCATGCTTTAGATCAGAGATGTATTTTATTTCCTAGCACAAGTACATCAAACAGCTACTGCTACCACCTCCTCAGTGCACCTGATGCTATTGATGTTTACACGGAGGATAACTTCCACAAACATCACTTCAGTGGTCTGTTTCCAAACTCCTGAGTTTAAAACATTTAAAATGATATTTCACACTAGTAGCCAAAGACAGGGATGTTCCCTATTTGCATGAAAACAGAACAGAGAGAATAGTTTTGCTGTCGGAAAATGTTATCGGTCCCTTTACTGCATTTTCAAAGTATGACCCCAAGGGGCTCAAACTGCATCTTCAAAAAGCCTGTGTCCTGCTCTTGAATAGCAGCTGAAAAATATCCTCTGCTGCCCCTCAGAAAGCATGAGAAATTATCTCCCTTTTCTGCTTTTGTGTTTGAAAAAGCTGGTGCCCTGCGCTGTTGCTGCTGTTACAGTGTCCTGGAGTGGATGGTGGTCTTCCTCGGGATTGAAAGATTTGTGTGTACATGAAGTCATATGTTTCTCATGAGGCACACACTAATCAGGTGAAAAGTATCCCTAAATCCTGTGAAGACCCATAAATGGGAAAATGGGAAGAGAGAGCAGGACAAAGGAATTCTTGCCATTTGGGAATGATATCTTTTTTAAATACCTTCAGAATCTGAGCCAGCTTCTACATAAATCAGTTGGAAAAACACCTGCTCCTGTGAGCAGAAGATAAACCTTGTAATGATGAACCTCACTTAGCCATTGTGTAAAATGCTGCAGGGTGCGCTCAGAGGTAGTGCTGGATGGTTTGCTTACCTACCTGCATCCCCACCTTTGCCAAGGTGAGGCCTCAGCCCATAAAACCCGGGCAACTCTGCTGGCACAGGTGAACTCCCTCCCCTGCTCCTCTACAAGCACCTTTCAATCACCTACGCTGATCTCCCCGAGAGACGATGTCAGCGCTGGCGCAGTGGTCCTGTGTCACCACACCCCAATTTTGGCGGCTTTTCCTCATCACTGCAACTCCAGCGCAGGGATTCCTTAAAGCACAAGGGGAAGGAAGGGCTGGAACTGGTGTTTTCATCTGTGCTCTCTGTTCTATCTTGGTGAGGATGCTTCCAGCTTTAATAAACCAGACGATCAAAGCCTTTGTGTAAATCCTGCCGTCAGGAGAACGATTGTACTGCTGCAGTGACAGCACAGCGCAGCCCTGCACAGCTCCCCCAAATCCTGCTCTTCTCAGCTGCAAGCTCTTGACACCCAGATCATCTCCCTCCAGCCCAACCCGGGACAGCAACCGGTGCCAGGGAGAGAGAAATCTCTCAGTCATTTTCTTTGCCAGTAAGACAGAGATTTAATACACATATAAGTGATCTGGGGCCGGTTTTTTTCAGCCTTCAAAATCATATTTCTTTTCTTTCCTTTCCAGTCTTCTGAAAATGTGTATCAGAGGCACCTGAGAGGCCAACTCGGCTGCTTGATAAGGTCTTTACAATTAATTTGCACGACCATGTCTTTAGCAAAAGGAAAAAGAAAGTGTTAACGAGTTGACAAGCACACTCTTTCTTACAGCAAGCAGCGCTGCCAGCCGCAATGTAACTGCAGCGAGGAGAGAGCAGGGTGGCGGCAGAAGACCTTGAAAAAAAATTCTTTGTTCAAACCGGTTACAGAGACTCCTGCTTCCCTGACATACCAAATCCGAGCTGCTCGAGGGAGGCAACGGTTTCAGTAGAAACTCGACTTAGTAATGATGTAGGGCAGTGTGTTACTATCAGGGTTTCAAGGATGAGTCATTGGGGTGGAAAGAAAAAAATTTTAACCAAGGAGAATTGAAACAAAAATGGAGTATTCGCTGGGCATGTGGGTCCTGCAGCGCTGCGGTTCCAGATTCTGACCTGATGGCTGCAAAGGAGGGTGTGACACCGGTTCTACCCTCTGGCACTGCCATTTGCAACAAGATCCTCAAACTGTGCAAATTTTCCCCATCTTACTTCAGCCTGAACATACACACACACCGCCCCTCCCCAGAAAATCCTGCTTAGGAAAGAAAGGACCAAGACCAGATTTCAAGAATAACTCAGACAAGCAAGTGAATATTTTCTTTCATGCCTTGCTCTTTTGCATTTACTGAATTTGTTCCACATGAATGTAGAAACAGCTGCATCAGCAACAGTACTGAGGCTGGAACCTTATTAATATTTATGCCCGGCAAGCAGAGCACACAGGAATCAAAATGCCTTCCAATCATTGGTTCAGGGACCCCAGTGTCCATTCAACATTGTGCCACATTTGGTGGCCAGGCAAGAGGATTTATTAGAGAGCAGATCAATTTCTCATCAACACTCTCACCCGGTAGTAGGCAAACTGCCCTTTGCTTCTTCTTACCTGCTCTTTGCTTCTTGTCATTTAGTAATTTCCTAATTAGAGAAACCATTTTTCATTTCTCTTTTGCACTTCTGTAGTTTATATTCCCATGTATTAGATATTTTTGAAGACTTTATAGATGCTTGAACTATTATTACTATTATAATTTGCTTATATGGGGCACACCCATCAACCTTATTGTGAGCAAGATGAACCAGGAAATAACACTGTCACAGGTCCATTATGTGCTAGGGGAGATCAAGTGCACGATATGTGGCATTATGCACATGAAAGGTGTCATGTGGTCCCGGGCTGTCCTTTAGAGCCTCCTTTGGGGCTTCTTACTGCTGTAATTTTTGCTGACAAAGTGCTACAGTGAGAGTCCTTAAGCTGAGGCTGGGGGGTTTCCTTTCTGAGAGTACTGAGTGGGGTTCCAGCTAACAGCCTTGCTCCAGGTTTTGTTTTGTGAAAGCAATCCTTACGTTATGTAATAAAGAGGAACTGGTGAGTAGGCAGGTGCTCTTGGAAAAAATTAAACAGTCACAGAGTTTTAATTATTGGCTAGGAACAATGACTTGTAGCAGCAGTAAAAAAAAAATTATCTTGCGATCTGGCTGAAGCCTGTTGTGGGGAGGATGCACCAGAAGCCCTTGGCCTCAGCAGGGATGAGGCTAGGGATGCCCCAGGATGAGCAGCACTGGCAGGGCCTACGGGATAGCTGCCCTGACCCTGGGGCCCTCTGGCAAGTGTGGAAGCACCATAGGGGTGACCCTGCTCCCCTGGGATGCTGCCTGGGAGGGCACATGGGCTGCAGATACAGCATGTCCATGGCCCAGATCTCACCCACTGGGGCTTGTTGGGTGACCAGAGCCCACCCAGCAGACAGAATGGTGTGGGGCCACCACTGGCAGTGTAACCACCCCTCACTGTGCAGCCCTGGGTCACTCTGGGCATGTCTCATCAGGTACACATTGGTGTTAACCCTGGGTACAGTGGCCTGAAGACAGCTTGGCCTTGATGAGCTGTGTGGTTTAAGCACTGCACTGATGGGCAGAGACAGACTCTGGTGTGCTGACTGGACAGCTACAGGCAGAGGGAGGAGGGCTGGACTTTGCTGCTCCCATGAACCCACCCTCGGTGTTGATGCATTGCAGTTTTCTGTTGCCTCTCTGTTTTCTTCCTTTAGGATCTCACAGCTTTCCATGCCGGTGTTGATTCTACCCTGTCCTTCAGCCACTGATGATCATGTTCCTATAATCTTCTCTCTGCCTGCATTTGTACATTTTCATGTGAGGCAGGGGGTTGTGCTGCTGGCTTTCCCATAGCTTAGCAATTTTCTCAGGAGCCTGGATCTGGGCAGTGCAGTTGGGCTGTGTTATAGCCAGGGGTTTTGTTGTGGGCAAGGGTAATGAGGGTTGCAGCACACAGCTGTGGCTACTACCAGCCATGTCCTTTTCCAGCTGCTGGCACAGCTGGCTCCAGCCACTGACACAGACTGTAAGCAACCTGTGTGCAGAACCACGAAGACACATGGAAATGGAGATACTCAGCACAATTTTGTTTGCAAAATGCTCCTTCTCCATCTGCACCACCCCGAGTTCCTCTCAAATGTACACAGGGTCCTCCCAGCCCACCTCGCACTGACCCTCTGCTGAGTTACAATGATTCACACTGAGAAATAAAATACTGGTTTGCTCTAAATGACCAAATGAGCCCCCCTAGATGTCCAGCTTGGTCTGTGGTCTAAGACTACAACTCATGAGGGTCCAAACTTCTTTCTAATTTCTGTGTAATACTGCGTCCCTCCCTGCAATATACTGAAGGTCTCTGGGCCTCTCTTGGGGGTTTGGGCATCGATTCAAGGTCTGTAAGGAATTTCCATCCTTCTGAGAGGAGCCACAGACAAGGAATGGGATCTCTGTGAAATGTGATGCTGAGGCATGGGACAGATGTAAGTTTCTTTTTAGAAAAAATGTTCTAATGACCCACAAACTATACTGCAGTACATCCCACAAAAGCATGTATTTTCTATTATGAAGTAAAATTACTCCTTCCCTTGGGCTTTTGTTAGCTGGCTTTTGCAACCTTCTGCATCTAGCAAGGAAAGGAGGACTTTCTTTCATCAGTGACCACTTCAATAGCAGAGGACAGACGCTCTGACGGTGATCACACCCAACCTTGTAGTGGGAGGATGGGAACCACAAAAGGGAACGGGGAGTGGCCACATGAGACAAAATTGGGTTGTTCCTCTGAGTTTCATTAAACAAACTCTTGACTGTGATTGTGTTATTCCTCCTCTCTAATGTCGAGAATGACTGTGAACAACCTTGCAAGTTGGCATTTCATCCGCCCTGCCACTGTTTCCGCAGTCCCCTACCCACAGTGCTTTTACATCCTGGGAAATCAGCCTGGCGAATGAAAATGTTGCAGGCTTTTTTTTTGTTCCTTTCTCTTTTTTGTGCAGCTCGTTTCTGCCGAGGGGGGCGGTTGCCGGGGAGATGGGGATGGAGGAGCCCAGCCAGGGCCGGCCCCGGGGCTGGGGCAGGGGCTGCGCTGACAGACACAGCAGTGTGAGGCAGATCCAGAGCGGGGGGAGAGAACACGGGCAGCGAACAGCTGAACACTTCATTTCCCTGCAAATAATTCACAACAACCTGTGCCGAACCTGTGAGAAACCTGCCGTCCGAAACACTCACCTTCGAATTAAAACGGACTTTGCCTAAAGTCTCCTGAAGTGATTTGGACGGCTGCTATTCACTTCTAAGGAGTCTGGTTTAGGGGCTGCAGAAAAGCTAGACCTGGGTCTCCTCTCTCATCCCTCTGAAAAGCAGCTGTAAATTTTAGAAATAAACATTTCACCTATTTTATTTTTCTTACAATCTCAACAAGTTCTATGCAGCAGATATACTTTAATCCCCCTGCTTCAAAAATGTGTATTAGTTTATTTTAAGGCAAGGCAGTTGGGGTGGGTTGGTTTCCTCCACTGTAAATAATCTGTTTTCCTTGAATTGGATTTTAAAATGGCTTCCTTTGAAGCCTCAAGCTGTTAGGAATGAGCTTAGCGTAGGTATGGAGGATGTGTAAAATCAGCTACTCCCCTTCACACCGAAATGTCAGTAATATTCCTAGTAAAAAACTAGTATGCAGTGTACAACATGCAGGATACTTGGAAATAATAGTAGCAAACAGTCACAGTACCTGTATTTTGCACCAGCTCTGCTGTCACCGAGTTTTGCTGTGACAGGGTTTTCAGGAGCACACCCGTCTCAGCCATGGGAAAGACTGGCATTACTTTGAATCATTACCTGGAGTGGTCAGTGGTCTCCTGGAGCTGCTAATCTGCAAGCTATCCTTGAACAAATAATTATAGATGAGGATGTTGATTATGCAGTTAGCATGCCACGAGAAAATGTTTGCTTGGAATTACAGCTACACATTGTTTGCAAAGCGTAGTCAACCAAATAATTAAATTGCTCCTGGCTTAGGCCAGTAAAAAGAGATTTCACAGGGACTGCAAATGATCGGATTATTTTTTCTCAAAATCACTGCTGAGGAGACAAACGTGAGGGTGTATTTTCTAGCATGCCTTTTGGAGATGGGATGCCTTCTCACCGTAAGGCAAACAAAAGAAAGGTGTGGATGCGTTGGCATATCAATCAGAGGAAACCGGGTTGTGCTGCAGATTGCCTTGGGAGAAGGTAAAATCAGATCTGGAGTAATCCATAGGCAGGGTTATCGAGCTGCATAAACCAGGTTAGAGAGATTAGGGACATCGGCACGTGGATAGAACAAAGGAGACAGAAAGAAGAAATATCTTGAAGAAATATGGGTTGAAAATGATGATGTGCTTTAATCTGCACCTCTAGAATAGCTGACGCGTAGAATAGATGAAGTAGCCTTCATCTAGCGGGTCACTAAACCGGGGTTTAGCGGAGTACCGCCCGGCGCTGGCTACGGGGAGCCCTCCAGGGCTATCCGGGGCTCGGAGCAGCCTCCCGGCGGGGCCGCACCCTCTCTCCGCTGCACACGCGCACCGACACCGTGGTGTGAAGCAGTCGATGCCGAGGAGGAGCCGTCACGCCGGGCTGACCGCCCCGAAGGGCACCGGGCACGGCGGGAACCGTGCCGCCCTGCTTGTGCTCTTCCTCCCCCCGACCTCCTCCTCCTCCGGCGGCGTGGCCATGTGCCGTGCCCTGGCCGCCGCCGCGGCCCCCGCCTGCCCTCCCTGCGGCCGCTGTAATGCCCGCGGTGACATACGGGGCTGCTCGAAAATAAACTGGGGACCAGAAATCATCTCTGGGGACCATATGTTCGAACGCTCCGTGCTCCCCCCCGCCCTTCCTTTCTTCATCCCTCAGCATCTGTAATCCGCAACGAAGCGACGAAGAGCAAGACCCGCTTGCTGCAGAGCTGAGGGATCCACCCTCCCCGAGCCCCCCGGCCCGGTGCAGCAGCACCCGCGCTGTCTATTGTCTGCCTGCGGGTCGCTGGTGGCTGCGGCCGGGCGGGCGACAGCGCGGAGGGGGCGCTTGGCTGGAGAGCGGCTCCTGGCTCAGCTTCGGGGACCCAATCCGACCTTTTTAGGCATAGAAAGAGAAGCCGAGCTCGGCACCGAGGAGGGGCAGGCAGGGATCGCTCGAGGACAGGGCTGGCCGACAGGAGATTACACTTTATACCGCATAGCCCGTGCTGAGGGGAAACCCACCCTCTACTCCCCCGTGCCAGGGTAGATAAACCGGGTCAGGGCGCGGGGCTCCTGACGGCCGGTGCGGGCTTGTGCGGAGAGACGGGCGGCAGCCACGGGAACCTGGTGATTCCGGCGAGTGCGCGGTGCCCCCACGGGGAAGGGAGTCTCCCGCCGGCACCGTGTGAACGGAGACACGGGCGGGGAGGCGGGGGCAGCCGCGGGATTCCCCCTCCCTCCCCCCCGACGGCAACGCCCGCCGCTGCGGCAGGGAAGGCTAGGCGTCTCGGGGAACAAAAGGCTGCGGCGGCTGCGGCCGCAGGAGGGCAGAGAGGGTGGACAGCGGCCGCAGGGAGGTTCCGCGGTTCACACGTGGGCGGCCCGGTTCGGCCGCCCCATCGCGGCCCTCGGCGCCTTTGTCCCCGCTGTCAGCGCCGAGCCGGGGCGGTGGTGGCGGCGCGCCCCGGCCGCTCCCGGCGGCCCCGCCCCGGCCCCGCCCCCCGCGCCCGGCCCCGCCCCCGCGCCGGGCACAACGCCGCCGCCGCGCCCCGCCCCCGCGCGCCCATTGGCTGCGCGCCTCGCCCGCATGACGTCACCGGGGGCGGGGCGCGGCGCCCGATTTAAGGGACAGCGAGGGGCGCGGCCGCCGCAGCGGCGAGTGCGGGAGCGGGCGGAGCAGGCGGCAGGAGCAGCGGCGCGGCACCTTCGGACACCGGCACCATGCGTGAGATCGTGCACATCCAAGCCGGGCAGTGCGGCAACCAGATCGGCGCCAAGGTACGGAGCGGCGCCCCACTCGTCCGCACAGGACTCCGCGCGTGGGGCGGCGCCCGCTCAGCGGGGTTCCGTGTGTCCCGGGAAGAGCACTGCCGGGAGGGAGAGACCCCGGCTTCCCGCTGCGGAGCACCGTCGGGCTCTCCCGCCCCTGGAAGGGTCCGCGCGGAACGACTCCCGGCTATTGCATCTTAGTGGGGAGCGCAGTGGGGCTTTTACTCCGTGGGCGCGGCGCGCCTTGGGGAAGGAGGGTACGGCGGGGGCTTCAGCTGCCGTCTATCAGCCCCTCGTGGGATGCAGGGGTCCCCCAGGGAGGGCGGGAGAAGAGGCGCCGAGCCGGTGCCACACCCCTCCCGTCGGTGGGGGGGGTGTGACGGGCGCGGTAGCGGCTCCGTCTGGCCGGGGGGCCGCACCCACGCGCGGCGAATCCCCGCCCGCCACGTGGCGGGGATTTGGCCAGGGGGCGAGAGAGGGGCGTGGCGGCACTGACCGCTCTCCGGTCCTCTCAGTTCTGGGAGGTCATCAGCGATGAGCACGGCATCGATCCCACGGGCAGCTACCACGGGGACAGCGACCTGCAGCTGGAGAGGATCAATGTCTACTACAATGAAGCCACAGGTAACGCCCATCTGTAATGAGCTTCCCGGGGGAGGGGGCATAGGATGTGCAGGCAGGGGTCCCCCAGCCCTCCCCGCAGTGGGTGACGCCCCAGCACAGCTTAAATGGCTGCTTTGTTTTCCCGTCCCTGGATCTGTCCAAATTCCCACAAACTCCATGTCCTCAGCAGCAAATCATGGGGAAGCGGATGGGAGCACAGCAGGGCTCCTCCGATGCTGGCTGCCGACTGCGAGGCTGTAATGCCGGTGCTGGTTCCTCCCACAGGTAACAAGTATGTCCCCCGTGCCATCCTCGTGGACCTGGAACCTGGCACCATGGACTCCGTGCGCTCCGGCCCCTTTGGACAGATCTTCCGTCCCGACAACTTTGTCTTTGGTGAGTGACTGCGGGATGGAGGAGTTCCAGAGCAGGAACTCCACACACAGGAAAGACTTGGAGCGAGCATGCGAGTGACCTTGGGGAACCTGAATCCCCACAGCAGAGTGGGGATGGAAGTGAGGGGAGGAGCCCCTAGGGAAGGGGCAGTGGCATCCTCTCTGTTTGTGCCTGGGGCGCTAATGTGGCACCTGGCTTCTGGTCTGCCCTTAGGTCAGAGCGGGGCTGGCAACAACTGGGCCAAGGGGCACTACACGGAAGGCGCTGAGCTGGTGGACTCTGTGCTGGATGTGGTGAGGAAGGAGTCGGAGAGCTGTGACTGCCTCCAGGGCTTCCAGCTGACCCACTCGCTGGGCGGAGGCACGGGCTCCGGCATGGGCACCCTCCTGATCAGCAAGATCCGGGAGGAGTACCCCGACCGCATCATGAACACCTTCAGCGTCATGCCCTCGCCCAAGGTGTCGGACACGGTGGTGGAGCCCTACAATGCCACCCTCTCTGTGCACCAGCTGGTGGAGAACACGGACGAGACCTACTGCATTGACAACGAGGCCCTGTATGACATTTGCTTCCGCACCCTGAAGCTGACCACTCCCACGTACGGAGACCTCAACCACCTGGTGTCGGCCACCATGAGCGGTGTGACCACCTGCCTTCGCTTCCCCGGCCAGCTGAACGCCGACCTGCGCAAGCTGGCGGTCAACATGGTGCCTTTCCCGCGGCTGCACTTCTTCATGCCGGGCTTCGCCCCGCTGACCAGCCGCGGCAGCCAGCAGTACCGTGCCCTGACGGTGCCCGAGCTGACGCAGCAGATGTTCGACTCCAAGAACATGATGGCTGCCTGCGACCCCCGCCACGGCCGCTACCTGACGGTGGCCGCCATCTTCCGGGGCCGCATGTCCATGAAGGAGGTGGACGAGCAGATGCTCAACGTGCAGAACAAGAACAGCAGCTACTTTGTGGAGTGGATCCCCAACAACGTGAAGACGGCCGTCTGCGACATCCCCCCGCGCGGCCTCAAGATGTCCGCCACCTTCATCGGCAACAGCACGGCCATCCAGGAGCTCTTCAAGAGGATCTCGGAGCAGTTCACGGCCATGTTCCGGCGCAAGGCTTTCTTGCACTGGTACACCGGTGAGGGCATGGATGAAATGGAGTTCACGGAGGCCGAGAGCAACATGAACGACCTGGTCTCCGAATACCAGCAATACCAGGATGCCACTGCTGATGAGCAGGGCGAGTTTGAAGAGGAAGGAGAGGAGGACGAGGCGTAAAGTTGAGATAGGTAGGAGTTAAGTATAGTCTGAGCAGGCAAGTATTCATTGAGAGAAGGAATCTGTGCAGTTGTGCTGAAGCATGCATTTTTTAATTTGGTGCTCTCCACTGTTGCTTCTGTCAGCAGTTTTGTATCCTTGACTGTCCAATGTAACAGTAGTTGCAAAATACTTCAGAGTCTTCTGTTGAAATGGTTAACTTCTCAAACATAAAGGCTTTTTGTGTCCTAAACTGTCTCCTCTACTTTATTTCTCTCTAGATTAAGCAAGTAATTATTGTGTAGTTTTCTGTAACTTCTCCATTTATTCCTGAACTTCAGTGAAAGGTTAAGCTCAATAAAACAAGAATTCTCAGGCTGTGAATTTAGCACCATGTGGAAACTGTAGTAGCTCAGCTAAAGATGCCAGGTAATTTATGGAAACTCCTGTGTCTAACAGCTTAGCTAATTGCTGGGGCAAAAGCTGCTTTAGCTGATAAAAACAAGACGTTGCACTTGAATTGTGCAATTCCTCTTTATGGACATACATGGTAGAGAGGTCAGAGAGAAGGTATTGAATTCCACATAACAAACTGTCAAAACTGATTTGACAGGATAGCTGCAGGCTTCCCTACTGCCATTTAGCAGCTTATTTATCTTGTTCCAGGGACTATAGTACTATCGGTGGCTGACTGTGATTTAACTTGATGCTGAAGCTCGCTTATCTTCCCCTCAACTCTCCTCTCTAAATACAAAAATTCCATGCAGAGAAGCATAGGTCTGTACTAGCAGGCATCTTGGGAGCTCAAGTAAAAACCAGAGCTTTTTCTCTTCAAGAATAAAATTTGCGTTTCCCAAAAATAGCCACTAACCTGCCCTTAACTGTAAAGGGATTGATTCTACAGGGTAATCAATTCCCCTTTGGAGATATGAGGTGATGGGCAGATTTCTTGGCTCAGAAGGGTGTCCAGAGCATCACATACAATCTTAGGCACCTATAGATACCCTGACAGTAGCTGTCTCCAAGTTACGTGTTTACAGGGCAGTTGTTTGCTCCTGGTCCCCGCAGCAGATGAACCTCTACCCGGGCAGGGGAGAGCAGTGCAGCTGCACCCTGCTGTGCATCTTTGCAAAGGTAAGTGTGGTTTCTTTACAATGAGGGAGGGGGCGATTTATGTTTGTGTTCTTATAGGGTGCAAGAACGCTGAATGAATCTACAGTATTGTTAACAGCAGTTAGCAAAGTTTCGTAGACCCTGTTACTCTTACAAAGCAAGAGTGAAATCCCTCGTGGAGTTTAGCAGCTATCCAATATGTATCCTTAGTGCATCCGAACACCACTTAGGCGAATGGTCCTGCACTAAAAAAAGTGTTGCTAGGAGAACCGCTCCCAATGCTACAATTACTGCAGTCCTTACTGCTCTCAAAGAGCTGGTATTCACATGTGTGCAGCCTCTATTGTGATCCTTTACTGAAATGCTTGCAAGGCATTACTGGAATAAAGAATTAAAAGGGAGCTGCTGTGCATAACTAATATCTTGCCTGTTTTGAGTCCGCTGCCTGTGGACACTGCTCTGAGTGTGCCCTGTTCCTTTGCTGATGGGCCTGCTCTGCTGGTGTGTGTGGGACAACAGGCACTTGCTAAAGCTTTTCCTGTCATCTATAGATTTGGTTTCTGGTGTACAGAGGAGTGAGAAGCACTTAAACTGCCTGGACTGTCAGTAAACAAATACAGCTGTATATATCCACAACAGTACTTGTATTTCTTAACACTTGAGCAGTTCTGGGATTAAACATTAGACAAATTGAGGTTGTTTTAGTAACTCAGTTAATACACGCTGCCTCAGGCCCTTTGAGGAAATAACACTGTATCTGGTTGCCGAAGTAACCTTCCCTTGAAATTACTTAGCTGGGTTGCACTTGGAATTGTTGATCATACAGCTTTGAGTCAGCGAATTAATCTAAACAGTTTCACTAAAAGAGGAGACCTTGGTCTTTGATAGTAAAGATCTTCCTTTCAGCTGTGACACTGTAGCAGGTTTCAGTAGTATTCAACATGTCTAGCATCTAATTCTCAGTGTAATTACACTCTGTCTCTACCTAATCCTTAAATATAGCTACCCAAGTGACACATTTCGCTACAGCTCCCTTACTAGAAAGCAGGACACCATCCTACATGGCTTGCTGTTGTTTGTAGTCTGGTTTTTTTGTTGTTGTTCTAGAGGAAGAAAACCCATAGAAATACTCTAGACAGAAACATGTCCTTTCATAAATCCTACATGTCTTATTTGCCAGTCATAATAACGAAAAAAAAAAATCAAACTATCATTTCAGTAGGAGTTGAGAAATATAGAAAAATGGGATACCGAACGACTTGAAGGGAAGGTTCAAAGCTTGGTAGGAACAGTAAGTTGAATATAAGGGAGGGTGAGTCTCATCCTGGGACTGCAGCACCTTTTTTTTTTCCCTTTGTATCTTTGATCTTTAGTTGTATTTATTGCCCAGGAGACCTTTCACTATAAAACCTGGAGCTGACTGCTATATGCCAAACAACAGAAGTGTCTTCACAGGTCTTTGTGGTTGCAATTTTTCTGTTTCACAAAGAAAGCAGAACCACTGGAAGGATTTCAGATTAGGTTATCTGACTGCCTTAACCTCTCCTGGGTGTAGATTTGTTTGTCCATGTGATGAACAATACATTTAGAGCTAAAGGTCTTGCATGAGGCATCCTGTTTGGAAGAAATGGGGATAGATAATACAAATTTAGTGGTGTGCAGATTAAGGCATTTATAATGACTGATTCGTGTTGAGATATGTTAATAATAAAAAGCAATATATTTTCATTTCAATAGATCAGCTGTGGCCTGAAGGGAAGCATTCTCCTCTGTTGACAATTAGAGCTGATGGTGTTGGGGAAGGGAACAATCTCTTTACTTATTTTTTAAAAAATTCCCTTTGTTAAGTGTGTGGAATTTTTAAGCATGTTAGTAGAATGTCTTGACCAAGGCAATCAGTGCTTGACTGCTGTTAAGTGCAAGAGGGTAAAGATACATAAGGTTGTAAAAACAACTAGGTGCCATGTAGGTTTAATTTAAATAGAAATGGCATGAGTCGTGGTAGCATTGGGATGCCTTCTCTCCTAATTTCTCTTCCCTGTTTATTTCTTGAACCTCAATCCAAACCATTGTACCAACAGTGTTGTGGAAATATAATCCAGTATGTAGTCTGATATCTCAAAACTCTTAAAGGGATTGTAGGTTTGCATCTGTTTTCCAACAGATGTTTTCCAGTCTTTCAGGTGGGAGCAATAATGATTCTCCTTTTCCCAAGATACATGAAGTGCCTATATAAATCAGAAATTGGGTTGCATTAAGCATGCAATGGTCCTGGTGACATGATAGTCTAAGAACCAAACCTGAGGCCCATCCTGTTGGCAGGTGTATCCTTCCAGAAGTTATGAGGTGAAGATCAGAGTAAACCAAAGTAGCAGTAGGATTTATAACCTGAAGAAAGAAGATAATCCAGATGTTTGGGTCTCCTCTCCAGTGAATTGCCTGCAAAAATAGGGCAAACCCCTAATCTGTGCAGGGAAATCTGCTCATGGATGATGATACCATGTGCTACATAGCTCAAAACAGTGTGGTGCTAGTAGGTTCTTCTACATGTGCAAGTACTGTGTGCTTAAAGAAACTGTGATGGACTGACAGTCCTTATGGGAAGGTGCTGCAATGCACTACTGCAAAGCACAGCTCTGGTGCCTGGAGCAACTCTGGCAAAGGGGTGCAAGAGGGACAAGTTTTCTTGCCCCACTAGAAAAAGTTGGGGCCTCTAACAATACTCCCTGCATTAGAGTGAGTTCTCTTCTCGTTTCCTTTGTCTTCCCTGTAATCCCCATAACCAAGTTATGTGTAAGATCAGGATAAAACCCAGTAATGGGTTTTGGTAGGGCAAGTTTCATGGCTGTTCCACTGAAATCACTTTCCAAACACCCCCCTCCCTCCCACCCAAAAGAACCCAACACCCCCCCATCATTATTTTACTACTACTTTCTTTTTTTTGTTTTTGTTTTTTAAGAAGAGTTGTTAATCTATATTAGATTCTGCCTTATGGTGGGAGGTGCTTTAATTACTACTTTCTGTTTAATGAAGCCTAATATTTTTGTTTGCTATAGCTATGAGGAGATAAAATCTTCTCTGAAGAAATCATGTGACTACCCCCTATTATTCGCTATACAACTTTTCTCCCAAAGGATGTTATTCTACTTTTCCTTTCCACATTAAAGTATAATGAACAAATACTTTTAGGGGCTGTTCAGAAATGGTAGCCTGCACAGGAGTTACAGGTAACACCATTCCCTTGAACCTGTTCATTGTAGGGAAGGCACTGTTTTTTGTTTACAAATAATCCCCTTCTCAATCTTCCCATTTGGTTTTTCAGCTGCTTCTGCATTTCCACAGAACAAAGCTTGTGACACTTTTGATGCTTTATATGTGCCTGGGGTAATCTAAATAAGGTTATTTTTGCCCCCATCCAACCCCTTCAGCTCAAAATAAATTTCTAAAGAGAAGAATGAGCTGATTTTGTGTGTGACTAAAAAAAAAAAATATTTTTGAGAATTTTTCACTTTCCAATCTAAAATCCATTCATGCTAAGCACCCACCTTTTGATACTTCAGCAATCACCTGTCCTGGTCTGTTTGTTGTTTATTAAAATGGGAAAGAGCAGTCTGTTTGTTCTCAGATGCCCCCATTTAAATGGGTCTTATCTTTAGCTTGCCTACAAGAAAATTCAAAATGGAAGCATTTGGTCACAGGAAAGTGCCACAGGACATGATGCATTTTGGAAAAAGACATTTCTTGGCCCTGAGTCTCCTGGACACTTGTCCAGCTGGAGCCCTCTGAGCATTGGAAACCAAGGCAAAGGGAGGGTGTGAGGGAAGCTGTGAAAGCCTGCCCATCCCCAGACATTCTGCCAGCAAAGGACACGGTGCAGGTGACAACTCCTCTCCCTGAGCAGTTTAACAAGACGTGAACTGCTCCCCTGCTTCTAGCTTCAGTCCTATTTTAAGTATTTTATTTGTGAATTTGCCAGAAAGAAAAATTGTGTCTCTTTGAAGCGTGTGTATAAGAAAGCTATCTATTTACAGTATCTAGGTAAAAAAGAAATCATTTAAGAGTAGGTCATTCCCTCCTCCCCACTCAAAGTCATTTTTCCCTTATGGGCAGAATTCCACTTGTAAGGGAAGAAATCAAGTTAACTCTGTTAAATTCTTGTTTATTATCATTTGGTTCTTGTAGTGTAGAGATTTTCCTACTGGTCTCAATTTACCCATATGTCATCCTTTATAATCAGGTTATTTTTCTCACTTGGCTTCCTTGGAAAGCTTAAGGCATAGGTTGTTTTTTTTCCCCTTTTTGGCAAGAATGCCTCTGTCATTGCAGGGGAAAAAAAAAAAAAAAAAGTTAATAATAGTCCAGTTTAAGCAGAATGTGAAAAAAACACACTTGCTCCAGAGAATGAAGTGGCTACCCTGGCAGAGGTTGTGTAGCTTATTCAGTAAAAGGTTCTGTGTTGTTTTGCAGTGAAAAATGTTTCCACACTTTCCATAAATGTAATAGAAAGATACTGCCTGCCTCCTTGGTGAATAATTAAACACAGGTTTCAAGCAGAATTCAAATGGTCTCACAACAAGCTTTACAAACATTTAATGAAATTCAAGCACTGACTTCTTACATCATGCTTCTCTGCATCCAGCATAATGCTGGTCTTATAATTAATAAATTAATTGTGTGGCTGGGGTTTTTTTAAATTTCAGCTAAGAAATTTCCAGCTCCACCCTAGCAGGCAGGGATTAGAGATTTTTGTTGGCATTGAGAAAACTGCCACTTCCGTAGGCAGGGCTGATTCAGTATCCTCCAGCTGCTAAAAATGATGGTCCTATTCCCCTGCCCCACTTCAAGTGTTACCTCTGTGTCATTTTTCCTCTGCCAGCTCCAGGGCATGTCTGACCCTTTCACCAGTCTTCTCCTCTCCCTCAACTCCACAGTTAAGGTCAGAAAACTGAGGGGGTGGAAGAAGGTTTTTCTTAAACTAGGTGGTGTGCCAGAGGGAGAACTTGCGCAAAGAAGGGGGGGAAACGTGGGCAGCTGGAAGCAGGAGAGAGCAAAATAAGGTATTTGGTTGATTCAGCCACCTAGTGCAATACCACCCTGAACTCTCCTGCAGAGAACCTGGGCAATTTTAAACAATGTACACTGAATCCCACCACGAACTACTGCATGTCTTAGCAGACCTCACAAGATGTGGTTCAGAGTTTGCCCAGTGTCAGTTTGAGTTACAAGTAACTATCGGATTGCAAGAAAGCAAGCAGGCTAAGGAACAAAAGAAACAGTAACTATCAGATCAAAGTCTCTATCTGTACCTTGTTCTCAGTGACGTGCAGGAAATGAACTGCCCTGGAAAACATTATATTGGCATTTCATTTATATTGATGCTGGAATCTTAGTCTTCTTTTGACTGGAGGACCCAGTTTGTAGGGATATCAGATGTGTTTCATCTGCTGAGCAATCTAAAAAGGTAGATGCAGCCTGGATGGGGGCAGGAGCCATCTGGCTGCTACCCCATCACATCTGGTGTGCCAAGAGGAAATAATGAGAGGCTGCATTGTTTTGCCTTTCTTCTCAGTAAATTGCTGCATGATGATGATGACTACATTTTTCCCTTTTTGGAATCATTTTGTGACATATGATCGTGTTTATTATGGTACCTTTGGAAGGCAGACGAGTGGGGTTCTGTTTACTGTGTCCTGTACAAGCACATTCACAGAAACGCCTGACTCTCAGAGGTTATAATCTAAATTCACAAGAGGAACCATATGGTGTGGAAGAAATATTAGTTTCATGGAGAAACAGTTTTCTGCTCTAAAGGTGCATGGGTTATTTTAGAATTGAGAGTGTCCCAAATTGCTCTGTAATGTGATTTTTTTCTCATGCATTCATCCTCTCTCCTCTTTTGTTCTTGGCCAAACACGCAGACTCAGGTATAATAAACACAAGTTCAGAGGGCTCTACAATGAAACTGCTTTTGCTCATTCATAAAAACATACTCAGCGTTGTTGTACTTAATTGCTTCTAGTGCCTGCAGTGAGCTGTAATATTGAAATAAAATAGATTTCCCTTTTAGGTATTTTATTACTAACATTAAAATCACTTTCACAATTATTCCATCCTTTTGCAGGCAGGATATTCTTCTATCTTAATGCACATTGCAAATGATTAAGCATCAGGTTCCAAAGGTGACCTCAGACAGTCCTCATCAGGTGGGAATGTCATAGTTACCAGGTAGAAGGCAAACAATAAGGTAGTGAACAGAGCCTGCTCATTTGAGTACCAACAGAAAGGCTCAAAAAGCCGTGAACAACACATGACATCATCCATCACAAATGAGTGAGAATAAAGCCATGGGCAGACATTTTGTGTGCTTGAGAAGCTTTCATACTTGTACACTTGTGATTCTTTCTCAAACAATGGGAAATCAGGGACAGACATGAAAATGTTGTGGGATCCCTGTTGCCTCCTTTTACATCCATCGCCAGGCTCCACTGTTGCCTTGGAAACTGGGTAGGCAGGATTTGATGCAGGCGGGGAGGAGGCTGTGGCAGAGTTTCGGCTGCCGAAGGGCCCATGGGTGTTCCTGGGCACGTGCCCTGCCTTTGTATGAATGGGAGCATTTTGGCTTTCCTCTGTGATTCTGACAACTTAGAATTTATAGAGCTATATTCAAAAAACCCAAAACAACAGGGAGCTCCCATATCTATTTAAGTATCTTTAATGGCTACGATTTGTAGAAGTGTTTGCCATAATGAAAGATTCTGAATTGACATTGAAGTAGTTGACATTTAGTTTGGTTCACTGTGTGTTCATGGATGTTCAACATTGCTGAAGGAACTTGTACACATAAATATGTATTTCCCTTTAGGGACTCCGAATGAAACCTGGAGCTGCATCCCCACCCTGAAAAAAACAGTGGGAATCTACAGAGACCAGTACTATAGTATCTAAGAATTAGTTTCCTAATAAAAGCTCAGAATCCTTAGTGGAATAACTATAAAGGAGGTCACTGTGTGCCCGTGGGAAGAAGACATGTCAGGGAGTGTCCAGGTGTCCTCAAGAGAAGAATCATAATGCTTCAAGCCGGGCCTTTGTGGCTTGTCAGGAATACTTTGGCACCTGAAAAGCTCTTCAGTGTCTGTGTGGATCCCTCAGAGATGCCAGAGAAGCAGTTGTGTTGCAGTTCCACCAGTAGTGAGAAGATGTAACTGCCTGCTGCTGCCCAAAAAGGTGGGTTATGCCTATAGCAAGTACAAATGTATATGTACAAGTTTTATGAATAGTAACAACGGCTGCCTGTGATTAAGTGCTGCTGAAATATGTCAAAGGAAAATACTGACGACAGCTGGGATATAAAGAACACAAACTTCTAAAGAATTTGGTGAAAAGATCTCAGTGCCAGCACAGTCCTGGATAGTTTGTGATTGCAAAAGCCACATGGAATAGCACCACACTTAATTCCCAGTGTCGCAAAGCTTAAGCCAATCTGTGCTCATGACATTTCACAGCAGCTGAGGTTTCTGCACTGGGGAAGAAAAAGAGCTACAGTTGATAAGAAAGTCAATTCACTGGAGCACACTGAGAGCCACTTTTGAAAATACAGCCAAAGTACTTTTCCAAGGTCACAGCAGCCAAATTCCAGGCAAAGACATGGTACTTCTTTAGCCACTAGTATTTTCTGCTGTAAATGAAAAAAAAAAAAAGAGCGAAACTGGTGACATTATGCATTGATTTATATTGTGTTAAGCATAGCTAACCTGAGCATTATGTAAACAATTCTGATCATTTTGACTTTATTTTTGATAGTGGTAATGATTTCCCACATCAATTGTTACCTCACCTTTGAAAAAAATCTTCCTGTTTTGAAAGTGTTGTAATTGCAATATAATGTTATAGTGTACTGTGAAACTGAGATGAATAAACTGTCACTCTGGTGTTGCTGATCACACACAGCCTCCCACTCCTTTCTTTCCCTTTCATGCAACCACAGAACTGCTGAGGTTGGACAGAACCTCTGGAATCATTAGTCTAGTCCATTACTTTGCCCGAGAAGGTCAGCTAGAACAGGTTACTCAGGGTTGTCTCCCCTAGCGTTTTGACTGTTTCCGAGACTGGACACTCCACAATCTCTCTGGGCAACCTGTACCAGAGCAAAGTGGTTTCTTTTCTTATGTTTAGATTTCTGTGTTTCAGTCTGTGTCCATCGCTTCTCCTCCTGTCACTGCGCACCTCTGGCTCCATCTTCTTTACAGCTTCCCATCAAGTATTTATACACACTGATAAGAATCCCCTGAGCCTTCTCCAGGAAAATCGGTCCCAGCTGTCAGCCACTCCTTGTATGACAGATGCTTCACTTCCTTAACCGCCTTCATGGCCTTTCATTGGACTCACTCCAAAATGTCCATCTCTCTCTCATACTGGGGAGCCCAGAACTGGATGTAAAACTCCAGACGCGTCTCACCATAGCTTATCCCCTTCCCTGACCTGCTGGTAACAATCTTCCTTAAACAAGGATGTTGCTGGACACCCTTGCTGTTAGGGCATGCTGCTGACTCATGTTCAACTTGGTGTCCACCAGGATGCAGGGTCCTTTTTGGCCAAGCTCCTTTCCATGCGGGTGGTCCCCAGCCAACTGGTTTAAGGGGTTGTTCCTTTCCAGGTACAAGACTTCACACTTCCCTTTGTTAAATTGCATGAGGATCCTGTCAGCCCATTTCTCCAGCCTACTGAGGTCACTCTGGATTGGCAGCACAACCCCCCGGTGTATCAGTCCCTCCTCCCAGTTTTGTATCATCGGCAGACTTGCTGAGGGTGTACTCTCTTGCCATTTAACTCACTAACGAAGAAGTTAAATGGTGTTGGCCAAGGATCAGTCAGTGGAGTACAGCACCAGTGGCTGGCTTCTGAATTTCGTGTTGTTGATGTCAAGCCATTCAGCTTGGCAGTTCAGCCAGTTGTCACTCCATCTCACTGTCCATTTATCTAGGCCATACCTCATCAACTGGCCTACAGGGATGTTACAGGAGACAGTTCAAAAGACTTCACAAAATAAACAATGTTAACTATGCTGAGCCTGTTGATACTTGGCAAAAGTTTGAGAGCTTGCATTATCATGCTGTCCCCTTGGCACTACAATGTTGTGCTTAAGGTGAACTCTCTCCAGTTCTATTATGCTGAACACAAGGTACATAATTTTGCATCCTCTTTACCAGCCTATTCCTGGCTTCATGGTGGCTGTCATCTCCCTTCCCTGGTGCAAGTGTAAAGCTGTCCTCAAGGCTGACCAGCTGGGTGGCAAAGCTACTTTCATTTCTCAAAAAAACTTAGAGCTGTGAATCAAGTAATGTTTTATAATCAAGTTCAACAGTTTCTGCCCAATCCATTATAGACCCTGCTGAAATTTGTTTCAGATATTCTCCTTGGTAGCAGTGCAGATACAGGTGCGTATTGCAGCTGGTTCGATTATGTTCTCTTTGCTATCCTTGAACTGTCTCTCCTCCCTTGGACATCCACCATGTGCTTATCTCGTTTTTTTTTTTCCTATGAGAGATCAAGCAGAGATACCACAAGCAGGATTCAAAGTTTTCCAAAATGAGATCTGTGGCAGGTGTCTGGTAACACACAACATAACTTCACTTATAGAAAAGAAAGATATCCCATTCCTGTGGATGTTAAACTGCTATCACTGCTGGATAACTCCCAGAAGAAAACATTCTTTAGCAGCAGCATAAAATCTCATGCCAACCCTCTGTGTTCCTGAAATTAGAGCCCCACATATACAGATGGAGCAGCACTACCTAAAACAGTTTCGTGCTTGAAAGTAGCTGTGGGCTTTAACATCACTACCCAATCCCTGCTTGTTTCAGGTGCCTGAGCTATAGAAAAATTATGCTTGTGCTTCAAACATACTGAAACATGATCAAGCAGGCCTAAGCTAGAAATACAGGCTTGAGGGTGCTAATGAAACTGAGCAGCATGTGCTTTGCTGCTGTGGCGCAGTAGAGGCGAAGGAAGCGAGAGGAGGAGTTCCAACAGGTGTGCAAAGAAGAGTTAGGCGGTTTTGTTTTCTTTTTCACCTCAAGATGAGCCATGTCGTGTCCGATTCCTGCCTATTCCCCGACGGCTGAAGGCGAGGTTCCCCCGGCGCCCCAAGCCAGCGGCATTCAGCCCGTGGAGGGGCCCGTAGCCTACCACCCCCAGACCGGACCAGCCCGGGGCGCGGGAGACAATGCCCGGGCCGGGCCCGCCCCACGCCGTTCCCGCCGCACGTCACCGGGGGCGGGGCGCGGCGCCCGATTTAAGGGACAGCGAGGGGCGCGGCCGCCGCAGCTGCGAGCGCGGACGGCGAAGGAGGCGGCAGCGGCAGTAGGGGCGGCTTCGGACACCGGCACCATGCGTGAGATCGTGCACATCCAGGCCGGGCAGTGCGGCAACCAGATCGGCGCCAAGGTACGGACGGGCGCGGGCAGCGGGGCGCTCCTGCGGGTGGCACGCAGCTCCGTCCCGAAATGAAAAGCGACCCGGGGTTTGCTGAGGCGCCGGGGCTCCTGCCCCTGAGCCCCTCGGCCCTGCTGGTCTGAGCTGCCGCGGGGCAGGGATATGCCCGCGCTCCCGTCCGGCGTGCCCAGCCTTCCTGCAGGCAGCCGCGGCCATCGCCCCTCTGTGGCCACGGCGCCGGCTCCCGAGGGCGGAGGGAACGGGAGGTGCTTTAGTGCCACGGATTACCCGTCACCACCGAACGTGTGCAGGTGTTGCCATCTTGTAGTGACTAAAGGGTCTTAAGCCAGTGCTAGACAATGGGAGGACACCAAATTGACATAGCCAGAGGTGGTCACCCTTCGGATACAAGCTACAAAGGAATTAACTTGCACTTCAGTGCTCTGGCTGCTCGTCTGCCCCCTGCTAGTTCAGCTGCTGTGGTCAGCGAAGCCCTTGTGCACTGACTCACCTTCCCACCCAGCAGCTGCTCTGCCATGCAAGGGAGTGGTCAGGGCCGTGGAATGCATGGGCTGCGCTGGGGGTGTGTGATTGGCACTGGCCAGCTGTTTCCACTGGAACTGGCTAATTGCCGTTTTTCAAAAATTTCCTCTAGTTCTGGGAGGTCATCAGCGATGAGCATGGCATTGATCCCACGGGCAGCTACCATGGGGACAGTGAGCTGCAGCTGGAAAGGATCAATGTCTACTACAATGAAGCTGCCGGTAAGTGTCTGCTTCCTCAGATGTCCTTAAATAAATGAGGCAGGCTCAGTTCAAGGAGGCTGGAAAAATCCCTGAACAAGAGCTGTCATCTGCCAGTGACTCCTCTAAGAGACCTTTGTTCTCAGAAAGGCTCTGATAACATGGTAGTCTTGATTGTGACAGTGCCTCTCCAGAGAAATGCAGGGAGGTGGATGGGAGCACAGCAGGGCTCCTCCGATGCTGGCTGCCGACTGCGAGGCTGTAATGCCGGTGCTGGTTCCTCCCACAGGTAACAAGTATGTCCCCCGTGCCATCCTCGTGGACCTGGAACCTGGCACCATGGACTCCGTGCGCTCCGGCCCCTTTGGACAGATCTTCCGTCCCGACAACTTTGTCTTTGGTGAGTGACTGCGGGATGGAGGAGTTCCAGAGCAGGAACTCCACACACAGGAAAGACTTGGAGCGAGCATGCGAGTGACCTTGGGGAACCTGAATCCCCACAGCAGAGTGGGGATGGAAGTGAGGGGAGGAGCCCCTAGGGAAGGGGCAGTGGCATCCTCTCTGTTTATGCCTGGGGCGCTAATGTGGCACCTGGCTTCTGGTCTGCCCTTAGGTCAGAGCGGGGCTGGCAACAACTGGGCCAAGGGGCACTACACGGAAGGCGCTGAGCTGGTGGACTCTGTGCTGGATGTGGTGAGGAAGGAGTCGGAGAGCTGTGACTGCCTCCAGGGCTTCCAGCTGACCCACTCGCTGGGCGGAGGCACGGGCTCCGGCATGGGCACCCTCCTGATCAGCAAGATCCGGGAGGAGTACCCCGACCGCATCATGAACACCTTCAGCGTCATGCCCTCGCCCAAGGTGTCGGACACGGTGGTGGAGCCCTACAATGCCACCCTCTCTGTGCACCAGCTGGTGGAGAACACGGACGAGACCTACTGCATTGACAACGAGGCCCTGTATGACATTTGCTTCCGCACCCTGAAGCTGACCACTCCCACGTACGGAGACCTCAACCACCTGGTGTCGGCCACCATGAGCGGCGTGACCACCTGCCTTCGCTTCCCCGGCCAGCTGAACGCCGACCTGCGCAAGCTGGCGGTCAACATGGTGCCTTTCCCGCGGCTGCACTTCTTCATGCCGGGCTTCGCCCCGCTGACCAGCCGCGGCAGCCAGCAGTACCGCGCCCTGACGGTGCCCGAGCTGACGCAGCAGATGTTCGACTCCAAGAACATGATGGCTGCCTGCGACCCCCGCCACGGCCGCTACCTGACGGTGGCCGCCATCTTCCGGGGCCGCATGTCCATGAAGGAGGTGGACGAGCAGATGCTCAACGTGCAGAACAAGAACAGCAGCTACTTTGTGGAGTGGATCCCCAACAACGTGAAGACGGCCGTCTGCGACATCCCCCCGCGCGGCCTCAAGATGTCCGCCACCTTCATCGGCAACAGCACGGCCATCCAGGAGCTCTTCAAGAGGATCTCGGAGCAGTTCACGGCCATGTTCCGGCGCAAGGCTTTCTTGCACTGGTACACCGGTGAGGGCATGGATGAAATGGAGTTCACGGAGGCCGAGAGCAACATGAACGACCTGGTCTCCGAATACCAGCAATACCAGGATGCCACTGCTGATGAGCAGGGCGAGTTTGAAGAGGAAGGAGAGGAGGATGAGGCTTAAGCCCTCTGGTATCAAAGGAACTTCTGTAAAGCAGGCATGCATCTGAATGACTTCTGATAGTGGTGGTGAAGCATGTTTTCTAGAAATTATGTACCCAATTATCCTCTCAGCATTTGTGACTTTGGCCGGTTTCTCAATGTAACACATCTGAATCCTAATTCTTACAATGTTTTTTGTCCTTTAATATTAAGAGCTCATAAAGGCATGCATTCTAGATCATGTTTTCTGTCTTTCTTAACACCTCTATTGGACAAAGAACAACTGTTCAGCCTGCGTGGCAACAAGTAAGCTTAAGGACACGTCAGAAGTCTTGCAGTACAGTGGTATGCTCTGATCACTGAGGCTTACGTGTTCTTAAGACATATCCTTCTCATGCAAACATGTTTAATGTTTTTTCTTACAGGACTCAAACCTACCTATAACTTCATTGAAAATGGAAAGCCAGCTTATATTCCTAAACAAGGCAAAGGCCAAGCACCTCTGACGTGTTTTACAGTCCAAGTCAGCGTAGGAAATTTTCCACTTCTCTGTTGAAGTCCTCCGCAAAACGCAGGTGTAAATTATGCTTTCCTTCTGGCATCAGAAGCAGCCTTAAAAGAAGAGAAAAATCAAACACTGATTATACATTTCATTCTGTGAGTACAGGTAATTAAAATACTTGTTGCATTTTCCTTGCTCTTGGTTACCCAGTAAGTAACTGTAGTAACTCTTATTTTAAGTACTGTCCCTCTACATGTGGTTCAGAATGTGAACCACAGCAACAGTTGAAGCAATAACCATACTACTTGTCCCACTTTGGGGAGGATAAAATATGGCTAAAAGAAATTTTTGTCCTAGACCCAGTTTCTAGAAACCTTTCTGGTGATCTACACAGAAGATAAGATTCCAAAACTTATGTAAGATGCATCTTTGAAAGGTATGTAAAGTACCTGAGCACTTTTGCCTCTTTCAGAGAACAGTAGTTGTGCTGGGCAGTGAAATGCAGAGTCCTTGTCATGACCCAAACTTGGTTATTATTTGTACTTTGTCTCATCTTTTTGCAAAAAGACAATCCAAAACTAAAACCATTGATCCATTAAAATAAGAAGGGAAGTCAGAACTTCTCTGGCTATACCAAAAGCTTAGAAGTAGTACCTGTGAATAAGGTTAAATCTTTGTAATACGAATATGAGTTTGACATGCCTAAAATTCCACTCGCTTTTGCTTTCTATCTGAGACAAACTTTATACATCAAGAATGTACACTTCTTTATATGGGGGTGGGAAATTCTTTAAATTGGTTTGTGCTACCATATACTAAGCAGTTTCAACAGAGCTAAAACCATTCTGACTGATACTTTGTTGCCTTCATGTCAAAGTACCACTATAACACGAGGGACTGACCTTCTTTTGGTGGTGACAAGTGCTGTTTTCTTTCGGGAAAAGAGCAGAAGCATGTGAACATACCCAGCTTTTCTAGTGAATTGTCTGAATTTTATTAAGTCTGTTTCTTCAAAGACTAAGCAGCACACAGATGCACAAACCTATAGTGCTGTGTATGCTATTTCCTACTGCTGGCAATGCCACCAAATTCCAGCCATACCATGCAAATGCAGAATGATGGCACAGTCTTCCACCATGAGAGAAACAAGCAATGTACCTGCACTATAATCAGAAGAAGCTTTTTCTACTTTACTTCTAGATAAAAATCAGGGCAAGAAAAGCTGATGGTAGAAGCATGTATTACTGAAAGTAAACTTTAAGCTTTTTCCTTCTACTTCACAATGGAAAATGTCAATTCCAATACAACCAGGGAAGAATGGGACCATGTACCCAAGTGTTATTTTCTGAGAACACCATTAATCTGGTTTCTTTTCTGACAAATATGCATACAGGGGAGCACTTCAGCACAAAGACATGCAAAGAATCACTGTTTTACACTTTATTGGATGGCAATTTCTAACAGTGTTTCCTCTTTGACTTGTCTTCCAAAGAGAAGCTATCAGATCCTTGTCTAGTTTTTTTGGGATAATTTGCCTTAGTCAGCATCTGGAGTATTTTGGAGCGCAGTGAAACCAAGCAGGATGATAGGTGTTCTGAGCAGGGCATGTAGGAGTAAGGAACCAGCAGACATGAAATAAAACACCTGCATGTGATTGTTAGGAAGATCTCTTGTTCTCATCTTTCCTGCGGCAGCATGCATTACTATGATCAGTGTGCCTGGCTTTGAGATAATATCATTCATTTTTGCAGTGAGATAACACCAGTGAAACAGTTCCCTACACTTTGTATTCATAAAAACGTGTTGCTTTTTTTTCCCCCCTCACTACTTCTGTTCTCCAGTGCTAATCATCACAGTCTGCTATTAAGTAGTAATAGAACGCTTGCATTTGTGTGCAAATTTATGAGGAGAATTCAGCTGGTAAAATCCCAGCTTTTTATAGGAAGCATTTCTGGAATTTTCAAGTTGTGCTAGTTTTGGCTGGGATAGAGTCAATTTTCTTCACAGTAGCTATTATGGGGCTGTGTTTTGGGTTTGTGCTGAAAACAGTGTTGATAATAGATGTTTCTGTTATTGCTGAGCTGCGCTTGCACAGCATCAAGGCTGCCTGTGCTTCTCGTACTGCCCCACTAGGGAGGAGGCTGGGGGTGCTCAAGGAGTTTGGAGGGGCCACAGCTGGGACAGCTGACCTCAACTGACCAAAGGAATATTCCATACCATATGGCATCATGCTGAGCATACTGAGCCGGGGAAAGAAGGAAGGGGGATGTTTGGAAGGATGACATTTGTCTTCCCAAGTAACTGCTATGTGTGATGGAGCCTGGCATTCCTGGGAATGGCTGAATGCCTGTCTGCCTGTGGGAGCAGTGAGTTAAGTCCTTGTTTTGCTTTGCTTGCATGCGTGGCTTTTGCTTTACCTATTAAACTGTCTTTATCTCAACCCATGAGGGGTTTTTTCATTATTATTCATCTGATTCTGTCCCTGATCCCATGAGTGGGGGAGTGAATGGTACTGAGTTGTCATCTGGGGTTAAACCACATCACACATGAAGCAGATGGTGCCCTGATATTTTTCTTGTTTATATAGTAATATTTCTGAGCACAGCTGTACATCTTTTTCTCATTCTGCTTTTCCTAAAAACACTGAAAATTCATGGGACAGGTGGAAACAGAATCTCTGAGGTTGTTCTTCACATCAGTAGGGCAGAGCAAACAGAAGTAAACTGTGCTTCTCTCTTTAATAACTGGGAATCTCTCTCCATTCATAGCATCTAAATTCTCTGTTGAACTGAATGGGACAGAAATGAGGTCTCTTACAGCAAAAGAAATGCAATGGTCATAAAAACAAGTTTGCTTGCTTCGATAAATCTTAGGGAGTAGTGGTTCTGTTTGTGGAGTGAAAAGAGGAAAATGAACTTCATTTCAGAGGGCTTTAGGAAGGAACTTATTAAAATACTGTACTCTTTGTATTGCAAGAAAGGCCCAGCTACCCTGTTTGCACTGTAATTTTCTAGGGAAGTTTAGAATAGCTCTCTGTGTGGCAGAGACAACTTGCCCAAATACCTTTTTTTTTTTTTTTTTTTTTTTTTCCCCCAAACACTGTTTGAACTGCTTCATTTCTCCAAAAATGGTATATAAAAACTCCATCATTTAACTTACCGAGAGCCTTTGATGTGCTTATGAATGTATTCTGCATGAGCTTGTGGGACCAAAGGGTCTTTCTCACCATGAATTATAAATGTGGGACATTTAATATCTGGCAGCAACTGTTGGCAGATATTACCTAGGGAGAAAACAAATGAAGGTTACACTTTACTTTAAAATTGTATGACAGATGAAACTGCTTCCGTAAAGGACTCTGAACTCCGCTGGGTTCTAGCTACTGCCTCTCCTTGTGGATAGTGTGTGATTAATCTACAGAAGTATGTAAGCAGGACTATAATTAACATTTCTTACTCCAAAATGTTACTTCACTGCTATTGGCTCCATTAATGGATAATAGGACAAAAGGATAGAGGGAATGAAGTACTTCTGTTCTGCATTTCCCCCAGGCTCTCTTTGATTCTCCAAAGCTGATACATGAATCTCCTTCCCAGCTTTGTTCTTTTCAGCTTTAGAGTCCTATGGCCCTCAGGTTAAGCTGCATTTTGTTACAGTGGTTGTCACGTTACACGATTTGCTACTTTTTTTTAACAAATTAACTTAGGCTGTACTGATACCTGTTGCACCTCCCAGGCCCTTTGCTGTCTGCAATGCTCTAATGAATTGACCCTGGCTGAGTGCCAAGCACCCACCTAAGCCTCTCCATCACTCCCCTCTACATGTGGACAGGGAAGAGAAAACAAAACAAAGGGTTCCTGAGTTATAAGGATAGGACCAGGAGAGAGCACTCACCAAATACCATCGTGGGAAAAACAGACTCAACTTGGGGATATTAATTGAATTTATTACTAACAAGATCAGAGTAGGATAATGAGAAGTAAAATAAATCTTAGAAGCTTCTTCCTGGGTTCTACCTCCTGTGCCCTGTGGTGCAGGGAGATGGGGAGTGGGGGTTATGGTCAGTTCATCACAGGTTGTTCCTGCTGCTTCTCACGGAGTCCTTCCACTGCTCCAGCGTGGGGTCCCTCCCACAGGAAACAGTTCTCCACTAACATCTCCAACATGAGTCCACTCCACAAGCAATGGTTCCCCACAAAATGCTGCAACATGGGTCACCTTTCCATGGGGTGCAGTCCTTCAGGTACAGCCTGCTCCAGCATGAGTCCCCCACTGGGTCACAAGTCCTACCAGGAAAACTGCCCTACTGTGAGCTCCTCTCTCCATGGGTCTGCAGGTCCCAGCAGGAGCCTGCTCCAGCACAGGCCTCCCACAGGTACAGAAACCCTCGGGCATACATCTGCTCTGGCATGGGCTCCTTCATGGGCTGTGGCGGATCTCTGCATCTCTGTGGACCTCCATGGGCTGCAGAGGCACAGCTGCCTCACCAGGGACTGCACCACGGGCTGCAGGGGAACCTCTGCCCTGGAGGACTCCTCCCCCTCCTTCTTCAGTGACCTTGATGGCTGCTTAGTTGCTCCTCTCACACATTCTCACTCTGCTCTTCTCTGGCTGCAGTAATGTCTGCATAGTGACTTTTCTTTCCTTCTTAAATATGTTTTCACACAGGTGTTACTGCCATCACTGATTGGCTTGGCCTTGGCCAGTGGCATGTCCGTCTTGGAGCAGGCTGGCATTAGCTCTGCTGGACACAGGGGAAGCTTCTAGGCACCCTGCAACCCCCAGTACCAAAACCTGGCCATGCAAACCCAATACAAATGCATAACAATTTGATAGGAATTGCACTAAAACTATTCAAAGGCTATTTTTCCTGCCCATTCATAATTTTATGCTTACTAGTCATTAATCTCATAAGAAGTAATTTTAATGCTTTTGTTTAAAGACTTCTCTGAATTTTCTCCCCTTTTTTCCCTCATCCCTTAGTAACACAGTTTCTAAACTCGTTGCCTAACTTCTTCCCATGTTCTTGCAAGGGAATCTTTGGGCAAAACATCCTTGATGAGCTTTATGTCCCATTTTTCTTTCAGATAACTTTGTCTATTTGTAGTTGTCACCTTGCAGCTACCAACAGCTGTAAGATTAATGCTCATCCATGCACGCTTTCCTTAGCTCTAAAGTCAGAGGCTGTTTGAGTTTTACCAATTGCTTGGTTATTTATGTAGCCTTTGTTTGCAGTACTACTAGTGAAATATTTACATTTAGAACATTTTACCCATAGTCCTCTAACACCTGCAGAAATGTTGACTGTTTTTCAGAACCAAGTACCAAGTAAATTGAGGTTATTTATCTAGGGAGATAGTTGGCAGTCAAACTATTATTTCCTAGTTTTCAGTCCTAAAACTGTTTTGTAACATAACCACTAAATTGTATTCACTCTAAAAGCACAGAACAGCAAGAAAAATCTTGGCTGTTGAGACTTTATGTAACTTACTCAGTTTCCTTAAGTGTTGGCTCCTTCTAAAAGGTCATTTCTTATCGTATTTCACACTAAAAGCTGTCTCATTCAGGGAAAATAATCTAGTTTTAAAAACAGCTTGAGTTTTTGACCAACATTGGCTTTGCTGTCCTCCTTTTATCTCTGATGGGTTTTATTAACACCTTTCCTTATATCTGCTGTATCTGCGCCTTTGTTGCAGTGTCTTGACTTTAATTGCAAGGTGGCCTGTTTGTAATCTAAGTTGGAAAACGGGTTTTTCCCAGCAAAAGAACCTGCAGTCTGATAGCTGCTCATCTCTTGTAGCAAACATTAGGCTTCTTCCAATATCTGACCCAGTTTCAGCATCTAGGTAATTCAGCTCCTTGTTACATGTTTCTAGGTGGCTTCTTTTTCACAGCCACTTAATCTCATAGTGTCTGAGGCACGTGCAGGCAGTGAAAGGATGTCACAGCCACAGATTCACCAGACTGGGCTTTGCATATCAAAAAAAAAAAAAAAAAAAAAAAAAAAAAATATATATATATATATATATATATATAAATATATATAAAAATATATATATAAATATATAAATAAATATATATAAAAAAATATATATAAATATATATATATATACAAATATATATATATATATATATATATATATATATATATATATAATTTAAGGAGAAGCATTCCAGAAGGGGTAAAACAAAATTGGGACATAATTTGTTACATCACTTTACTGGGAGAAATCCTAGTGCTGCATTGATCCTATACAAAAAAATTATGGAAAAAATATGACATGAAGGAACGTTTTCGTTGTAGTACCTGCTGCCTGTTAATGCACTTCACCTATCTTTCATTATGGGAGCTACAGGAAAATGTGTATAAGAGTTACAAACTCCTTTTTTCTGTATTATACATTACTGCTTTAGGCAAATTAAAAGCAAATTTCCTCTGAATTAAAATAGAACCACTGATTATTATTCATAATATCCTTGGCTGAAAAGGTCTATGTAGAGTAATTGCAAAAATCTTCAGGGATAAAGAATTATATTGTCTAGTTTACAATTTTTAAAATTATTTTTAAACACCTGAGCTGTTTCAATAGTCTTTAAAATGCTTTTTTTAAGTTCTGAGTTCTCAAAATCTGAAGTCCCTTCTTTTTTAACTCACACCATACTAGGTTTGAAAGAGTTTTTCAGCTCCATTTTGCAAAAACTGGAAAGAGCATGCCTTACTTTTGGTACATCTTAACTATGTCACCAAGAGATAATCCTTGTACACAGAGACAGAAGAGGAGAAAAAGATTCTGCCTGAGCAGAATCCTTTCTGTTTAGCCTGCACAAAAGCAATGACTTAATAATGTAGTTTTGTGGTGGAACAAGAGGAGAGCCTCAACTGCTAATGTTTTCCATAAATATTTTTCTCCTGCACCTTTCTGGTTCTGTGAGCCATCTACAGAGTAATTGTATTACTCCTGAGTGTGAGTCACACCCAGCTTTTAATCTCATATGCAGAGTCCTTCCTTTACTGCTGCTAGAAGTAGTTAGATATTTTTTATCCAGGACTGCCTGCTATTCTAATTGCCTCAGCTCAACACTGTGAAAACCTTACCATCTGAATTGTCAGCAAAGCGTAATATTCCATCTACCCAAGCCTCACAGGTTTCTGCGAAGTACTTGTGTCCATACAGCTCTTCCAGTGGTTTCTTGACCTTTTCACTCCATTTTGAAACATCTCGGATGCCTACATAAAATAACATTGAAATATGTTATGTCCTTTCCAGCAACAAGATAAAAACCCACTCCTAATATAGGGAAGTTTTCAAACCAGACTGCAAATATGTGTTTCAAACTTGAAACTGCAATGAGTATTTTAAATAATTCATAGTACAGAAAGGGTATAAAAAAGACAGTTGTGCAATCTCTGCTGTGGTCTTCTGAGTTGTAGAGGAACATCTTGTCATTATGGTCACAAGGAACAACAGAAAAAAATTAATAACCCAAGGACTCAGAACCATCAGAATTTTTACAACTTTTTGGAATACTTTCACAGGAGAAGTTCAAGGGGTACTTTGTATATAAAAATGGGAATGTTTCATAACAGACTGCTAGACGTGGCAGTTCTTTTTTATATCCTTTAGCCTTTTGCATTGACTCATGGATGGAAGTTCTTCCATGGCTCCTACCAGCTCTCAGAGGAAGGAAGCTCTTACTAAGACATTCCAGCAGGCTGACATCATGGTATATTTGCCATAGTTTTACACAAAAACAAGTGACTCCACTTAGTAGAGTCCTGTGACTCATGGCAGGCTGGCTAAAGCTGTACAAATAATTTGACATTTTAGTTATTTATTTATCAGAGTCTTCTATTTATTTCCCTCTAAAATTTTCAGTACTGCTCACAAACTACGTATCCAAAAGGGTTATTTTCACTAAACTATATTTCAGCTGTACAGCTTTGTGCTGATAAAGTCTGAAACAAAGTTGGCATCGCAGAGAACAGGACAGTACTGAATCATCAAACAGCAATATATGCCACTAGCAAAGGTTTTAACTGGTTTCAAAAGGGAATTAAGGGAAGAAAGGAGTGAGGTGTTAATTAACAAAGAGAACCTGTCCAGCCAAATGACAAAGGTAGCAGTGACTGAAAGTGTTTTATAACAGCATCTAATTGAAAATGAGTCTGTTCACCCCAGGCTAGGTGCTACTGAACAACTGTTTCCTTTATAGAATCTACTGTTTTATCCATGGGGCTTGCATTAACTTAAAAAGAGAAGGGAGAAGCCAATATTGAAAGGACCAAATCAACACATGTCACTCCTGTGAAACTCTGCAGCTGAGGTGCACTGATGAGCCAGTTGTAGAAGACTTGTGCTGCTACTCTCAACTCTATCAGCCAGGGAGAGATGTTGAAAGCAACAATCCACAAAGAGGACAAAGGCCAACATTGCAGTGGGTGTTCCATGTAAACAGGACTTCTTTTTGTCGTGTTTTTTTTAGGGTTTTTTAAAATTTTTCTTTTACATTTTAGCCTGTAGTGCAGGGAGGAGATGTACATTTCATATATGTACAATAAAAATTTAATAAATATAAAAACATGTAGAGAAAGAAAGCATTTTGTTTTCTGAACTAAAAAATATATTACTACTACTACCACTTTTAGTGTTAGTATAGGTGAGGTAAATACAGATGGGCAATACCTACACTTGTAATTTTGCTGAAGCCAGACGCATTTCACAGCTGGTATAAATCAAACTCCAGTCACTAAAATGAACTATACCAGGTTACATTTGTTGAGAGCCTACACAGTTAACTCTTTTCATTTCTACGTTCAAAAGGAAAGATGGTCCCTTTCTGAGTACACCAGCCATTCCTTCTTATTTTTCTTTATAGCGAGAAGCGATCTCAGATTCTATTTCACATGAGTGGAATAAGGATCAGAAATCCTATGTTTCTTTACTTTGCAAAGGTTTTCTAATGATAATAATTAACTAAAGGAATGCAAATGGTAAAGACATCTTGGGACATTTACTTGAATTATTCATTTGCTTCCTGAATTTAAACAGTAAGTTATGAAATTGCTTTCTTGCTGTCTATATTATATAGGTTCTAGAAGCAAAAGCTGTTAAGAACTAGCCCAGTGATTATCTGTGGACCTGGTTCAAAAAAGGTTGTGCAAGATTTGAGGTAAGAAATCAAATCTGGGGTTTGATAGTATTATTTGGAATTTATTTTTAGGAATTTGTTATAACAACAAAAATTTGACTTTCTGAAAACTACTGATAATCTATTATAACTTCTGCCTTTCATCAGGGTAAGTTGGTAAGGGCTTGTCAAAAAATCTGTTATATTGCCCCTAGAGTAAGTGTTGGAGAGTTTCTCACTATAAATTTAATCTATCCCTATACCTCGCAACGTAGTGAATTTTGTGTCCTGTCTCTTTAGGTTTGTTATGTCCTCAGCTCTGTCTCCACTTAGCTGTTGCATGACTAAGATTCTTGGGTCAACTAGAAATTAAAATAATTCATTTAGAATACAACATGCAGTTTGTACATACCATTGTAAATTCTCACATCCTCTTGAGTAACGCTGGCATTTGCTCCCCAGACAACCAACTTGTGGATAAGATTTGGGTACTTTGCAGCTGCAATGAGCGCTGTAATTCCACCATCACTCCACCCCAGCAAGGAGAACTTCTTAAACTTTAGTGCCTTGATTCATACAAGAAAGTTACATGCAAATCACCAGCTGGTTTTACAACCAAACGTTAAATATTTCTTGAAAATTAACTGTACAGTTTTAGGCACAACACACACAGCTGAACTATAGTTAGCTTTCATAAGAAGATATAATTTTCTTGCTATACATAAAAATACTAAAAACCAGGTCAAATATTTAGAAAACAAGAAATTACTCCTGCCATTTCAATTTTCTATAACTCTTTAATGAAACAGGCAGTAGTCCTATTAGATTCTTGCTGCATTTTAAAAAGCCCTCCAAAAAAAAGAAAAATTGATTGAAAATGGAGGGTAAAGACCTTTTCAGAGAGCCTGATGATATGAAGAATCTGTGGATTCTCTTGGTGCGAGGTGGGCAAAGACTATCACAGGATGGATGGTATGCAATCCAAGATTAGGCTAAACTTAAGAAAAAGAAAAGTTTAAGACTTGAAAAATGGAAACCAGCTATCTGATTTACTGATACTAGCTGAGCTAAAAAAAAAAATGTGCTCTGTAACAACCAAAAAATACTTAAAGTATTTTCTAAAGGATTGTATCAATTTTTTGTTGCTAATTTACATTTTCTGAAGCTTTTAAGTGTATATTTTAAATGTTACTTCATGGTGAGTTGCAATTCAAAATATTAATAATGAAATTCCTCCTTGAAAAGGAAAGCATAGGGCAAAAAATATGACAACCAAGACCTTAATTAATTCTGACCACTGACAGGACCCAAGGGAATGGCACAAAGCTGAGTTGGGGGAGGTTTAGGTTGGATATCAGGGAAAGGTTCTTCACCCAGAGGGTGTTTGGGCACTGGAACAGGCTCCCCAGGGCAGTGGTCACAGCATTGAGCCTCACAAAGTCCAAGAAGCATTTGGACAATGCTCTCAGGCACATGGTGTGACTCTTGGAGTGTCCTGTGCAGGGCCAGGAGTTGGACTCAATGATCCTGATGGGTCCCTTCCAACTCAGCTTACTCTGTGATTCTGTGATAATGCTTTCTACTACAACTTGAAACTCTTGTTTCCTCATAAATGACTATATGTGGTAGGGAGTACTGGCAGTCACAGGAGAGAGGATTTTGTGTGTGTTATGTTATGTTTTCTGTGGGGAAAGAGTGGGGAAGGTAAAGGCACTCATGAGAAAATGCATCTGAAGGTTGTAGAGGAATGATATTCAGTGGTTAGGCAATCCTTGCAGTTTTGCATACAGAAACTTTGGTTTGTGAACTCATTCACAAGAAAATATATTTCACAGGGTTTTTTGCATTTGTTCTGCAGAAATTACAGACTTTTAGATGTAATTAAGGAGGATATTTTACTTTTGGAGGGAAAAGAGCAAGTTAGTTGAATGAATTGCTTTGGTATTTGGTGGTGTTGGAAGTCCAGGCCTGCTTTGTTGTGACAGAAGAAACGAAAAATGCAGGTAATGAGAAACAACTACAGAGAGAGAAAAAGATGTTTCTACTGTGCTTGTAAACTTGATGCTCAAGTGAGGCATAACTTTACTAATCAACTCGATATTTAGCAGACTTCTATCCCTATTAAGTTTTTGGCTTCATCCTTGGTATTCTGCTCACTGTAGTGTTGACCAATTTTAGATTTCACTCTGCAAAGCTGTAATTACTAAACAGAAAAGAAACAAGGTAGGGGAAAGAAAGGGACATGTAGTGTAAGAGCTGATAGCAAGAAAAGGAAACTTTGAATTTTTGCAGCCGATCAGAAGTTGGCCCTGGTCTGCTGAAGAGGTAGTTAGTCTGTGTCCAACTTTCATTATTGTGCTGCTGAAGTGTTCCTGGTGTCTTGGCAGGTTTCGGGGGTTGGCAGCAGTGCTTGTAGAGGTTAAGTTTTTGATGTTGCTACTGTTCCCCTACTGACAATAGCAAATTATGGAGCTCAAAGTTGGCTGATGGATGGAATAGCTGATTAAAATTTTTATTCTTCATGACAGGTTATTTGAGACCTATTTGCCTCCAGTATTTCTCTTGTTCACTAGCCTTTATCTTGATGAATTCTTTGGGGTATCTTAGGACGCCTTTCCAGCAGGAGAAATTTAATTTATCCTTTGCAGCCTTCAGAAAAACAACGTGATACAGCAGCTATGCTGGATAAGGTATGCATGTTTGCTTACTTTAATTTTGAACTACAGATTGCTAACCTAACATGGGCAGTAACCTGAAAGCTGGTTGCACAGCACAGTCCTGTGGGTGATTTTGTGCTGCCTTCACCCTGTGAGTGAACAAAATTTATTTTGAAGTCACCTTCTCTGTGCAGGCCTGTGTGAAATGCAATCCAATTACCACATACAACAGTGAGCTGCAATACCACATCACTCAGCACTATATGTATGTTTTTACTGCATCACAGGGAGTGTAGCACAAGCAAAAGTTACAGGTGATCTACAAAAACATAGAGAAGCCCAAGATCATCCTTTTGCTAGGACAGTAGCTTTGAAGAGTAAGAACTTCTTAAATATCAACACAAATTATTTTCCTAATAATTGTTTTAATGCTATTGACTTTGCTAGCTAGACATCGGGGTGGAAGATAGCAAAGAGGACTTAGGTGCATTATACTCCTCCTATTTCAAGCAAACTCCTTCACTGAACACAAAGAGGGACACAGAACAGTGTCTTCTGCATAAAGGTGCTAAATACTCTGCAGAATTTCAGCTTTTGTTATTTCATAGAAACCTTGCATCACTCACAGCTCCAGCAGAGACACCAGAATCTGAAGGAGACTAGAACAAAGGTTCTAGAGGCTCACCCATACGGATGTGTTTTTTGGCTGATTGTAGGCAGGATGATGAATGTAAACCATTATATTCTGGAAATCATAGTTGGAATGATTCCTTGGGATTTGTGCTATCCTTTATAACATCCTAAAATAGAAGCAAGTTACCCACGCTTGGTAACGTTTTAGTAAGTTGTTATTACATGCTTATATTGAGAAACATCTTCAAAAAAACAGGATGCTATGTCTCATTTGCTTTGGCAGCTCTAGAGATTGGTAGGCTGCTGTCCTGTTTGGCTGCAAGCTACATGGTTACACTCCCTTTGAGGAAAGCTCTGTTTAATATTTTGCATTTATTAGTATTTGAACAGAGACAAGAAGGGGGTTACAACCATTTAGACTGCAAGTCTGTCACCTATTCATGGCAGCATCTTTATTTTCTTTGCTAGTGTAGCAGAAAACATTGGAGATTTACAGTGCAGAGAGATTGCTTTTATGGTTAGAGGGCAAATCTGTGTCTTAATCCCGATTCTGCTGTCAGACTTACTTTGGTTCACTGTGCAGAATACACCAGGAAGGCCACATTTCCAGTTTCAGATGGGTTTTCAGCAAGGTTATTGTTTATTACAGAAATACAGTTGGACTGACTGTCTGAATCTTGCCTCATATTTTTTGAATTTTAATGCTCTGCCAACTCTCTTAACATGACTGAAGAGACTGTACATCTTAATATAAAAAAGCCAAAGTATTAGTTAAAACTAAACCAGCAAATAGTGTCAGCAGCTATAGGACAGAATAAAAGAGGAACACAGAAACACAGATTTGAATAAAAAATTCTTCAAGAAGGAGAAATAATAACAGCTTTAGGCCATATTCTTTATAACCGCAACTGCTGTGTTAGTTAGTAAGATTTGGTATGGTCACAGGAAGACTTTGATTTCTCACAATGATTTCAGTAATCTGCTGTAAAATGCAAAGCATCAAATTAATTTTTAGAATCAAATGTTTCCTAAATGGGCTGCTCAAGGCATAACACCAAGATTCTATTCAATAGAAAATTTTCTATGAGCCTTTCAGTATGGTAATCCCTTCAACTAAGCTACTTTGCATAGACTTTGTTTTTTACACACACTTTACCTAAACTTACATAGTTCTTGGCTGCAAACCTCTTAGGGTAGGGTCTTGGAATAAAAGCATATTGCTTTATATTAATTCCCACATTCCCACTGCTGAACCTTTATGCATCTTGCAGAATAGGTGGAAGAAGAAAATATTTTCTGGAACAGTGTGTATATGCTCACTTCTAAGCCTTCATTTGTATGGTCTTTCCATAATCTGTTGTCTGCTGGAAACAACCTTTGTCCTTCTCAAAATTTAAGGAAAACAGCTTTAAAAAAAAAAAAAAAAGAAGAATAAAAGAATGAAATCTCATAATAGATTTACCTGCATAAGATCCACAGCATCTTTTGCATCCCTCTCAAAGAAATCTGGAGGAAAGTCTCGAGATGGAGGAATGGACTTTCCATATCCCCGAGGATCCCAAGCAACAACTGTGAAAAGTTGCTTATTCATAGACTTAAGCTGCGGCCCAAAATCAGTTTGACCACTCCCTGAAACATTATAATTTTTCAATTTTATTAACCACCATAATGCATACATAGTATACATACTCTAAAGGGAAACTGGGGAAAACTTGTAACTTTATTCCAAATAAGAGATTATCCAGCGAGTGAAGTACTCTTTAATTGTAACTATCCATTGCAACTCTTAGACAGGAAGTATCACAACTAAAATCTTTAGAAGCATCTGCAGTATGTTCAGAGCAAACCATTTCTGGTAGGTATGAAAGGTTATCAAGAACAGTGCTCTCACATGTGCTTAAATACATTCTCTTAAACTGAGTAGGGATTTATCTTTAACAGATTTAAAGCAGTAGTATGGTCATTGCTGTTTACCTGGACATCACAGGTGAAACTGAAAGGGCAGGAATATTCTGCTAGAAATTTGTAAGTGAAAAGCACCATGCCAGACGGTTGTTATTTGATAAAGCACCTCTATGAGAATATTGGTGCTCAAAGCTGACCTTTAAATACTTTGTTTGCTGAGGGGACGGTGGTGACACAGAAGTGTAAAATTGTATATTTTGATTTTTCTAATATGTAAAAATAAGCCAAATACAGCCAATTTTTCTGAAGCAGAACCATTTATTCTATTAATGACTCAGACCTTCAAAGGATTTAAAAATGAAGTACTCCCATCTATTGCACTAAGCTGTCTACGAATGAAGGTAATCTAGCATGAAGGTAAGACTGCAGTTTGTCTTGTGTTGTGGTCATGTGGTAACAGTATTAAATGCTATTTAGGTAAAACTCGTTCAAATTTAATGTGCTGAAATATAAAATTGGCTATCCATTGCTATATTAAAAGGGCCATTTAAAGGCATTTAATGTTTTTCTTTCTGTTTACTTGGAGAAATCTGTCCTCAGATACCACCAACAGGTCTAAGTTATACAAGAGGCTGTATACAGCCTTCTGTGATGAACTGATTACATAGTGACATGATCTCTTGCAAAACCAATTAACAGCTCGTCAGAAGCAAAATATCAGGATGTTAGAAAAATGCCAACACAAACTGATTAATCTCATATTCTTACAGAGGCCTTGTGTGACCTCTGCATCGCCATGAGCATGCTTGTTATACTATATTTTTATCACTTAAAAATTACACAAGACTGAGAGCATATATAAATGCTGTGTCCTCTTGGTTTTCTTAGTATTTTTGTAGCTAGAAAGAGATATATCTATTTTGTTTGAATGTAGTCTACAAATAGTCTAGAGACTAATTCTGGTGACCTAAAAGCACTTACCTTGTTGCCACAACAAACTTATTAGTGTGTTAATACTGTAAGTAGCATAAAATAATATTGAAAACTTAGTGTCAGTTTTCTGACAAAGGGAAGAAGGATGCACTGGTCAGAATGTGAAGTTCATTCCCACATGTTGCCCAAAAGCGCTGAACTATAAACTTTATAAGGCTAAAGACACTAAGCCTAAGTTTTACTGTTTGCAATAACGCTAATTGCACAATAGCAATGTACACATAATAACAACAGTAAACAACAACAACAATAATAATATTGTTCACAACTGAAGAAATACATGATTTCTATTTAAAGCGTTTGCACTGGCAACAGGATTGCCAGTTTAAAAAGCTGTTTAAAATCAATAGGTTGAAACATATGACTGCTTGAAGGACAACTAGCATTCATTTTTTCCACCCTCCCCTTGAGAATTCTTTGAAAGAAAGAACCACTTCATGAAGACTTGGAAATGTTGCTGCCAAGAAGAACAAATGTTTCCTGCTCTTCAGTTCCTGACATTTTATCATCTTATCCAGCAATTCTAGTAAGCATTAGTCCAACTCTGAGCCCAGTAACAGTCCTACTGACAGCCTGCCATGAACTGTTGGTAAGTCTGATGGGCCCTTTAGAACTGCAAGAACCCAGAAAAAATAGGCTGTGTTAATTTTAAAAGGTTGTTATCAAAAACAGTGGTTTTGATGGACAGACACCACTTAGCTAGCAGAACCTGTTGTCCATCTCAAAAAGCCACTGAGAATCTTAATGATGTTGCCCTGAATAAACAAAATGTGAAAATACATCTTCAAGCAAAAAAAAAAAAAGTTTTAACAGTGACTTTTCCACAATAAACTGCAAGGGTTACATTATGTCTATTAATCCAGTTGGAGTCCATCCAGCTTCTAAAAAGGAATGCATAATTCTGTCTGTGTAACAAATACAGCTGACCTGATTTTTCCCCCCTTCTGCTATTTTCCACCTTGTGTAGCTATTTGCCACCTGTCCTGGATGCCACCTTTGCACAGTTAAATCCAAAAGTGGAAGTGACCACTATGTAAGTCCAGACATTGTATAAAAGGTGCCTGGTGAGATAAATGAAATCCTCTAAAAACTGTTAACTGATGGCAACAACTCTGCCTTTTCCCTTCTGTTTGAAGTATAGCATTTTTTTTTTAAATGAAAACGCTCCATAATCAGGTGTTGAATGCATTACAAAATATTTTTATGCATTCTTGCTTGAGACCAGATGGATAAAGAGGTGGTTGCTCTACAAAGACAAGATAAAATCTCCAAACCTAGCATTCCTGGAAGCAGAAGAACTGCATGGCTTCCTTCTCCTGTTTGCTGATAATGCAGGTGGACTCCGTTCACCTGGATTTTGGCAGATGTTACTGAAGTACTAGGGATAGGGAAAGAGGAAAGAAATAGGAAAACATTCAGACAGTTAATTTTCATTACTACATAGTCACTCCAGGAATACAGAATAATTACTTTTCCTAGATATTAATGACAGTAGTGTGAGATTTTAATGGCTTGCTTGCCTTTCATGGGTGCACAGAAGACTAAAAACAGCTTCTCAGGAGCAGAGAAGTATTCAGTTGTGACCACTATGTAGCATTCATACCCAGGCTAAAGGATAGGGGGGAAAAAAAAAGTCTTGACGGTACAACCAGGAAAACATAAAGGCAGTTTTACATGGCTACAGAAACATTGAAATAAATACATCAGAGAGGAGAAACCTCATTCTGTCACAGCATAACTTTCAAAATGGCTGGTGTTCACCTTGCTGTTACTAAACTGAGCCTCTTCATCTGCCAGAGAAACCACAATCTATTGTTGCTGTCCCTCATGAACCACAGGGTCTGCAATGAAAACCACTTTGCACTGAGATGAGAGCAGAGAAGAAGAATGTGATAATAATATTTCTGTCAGTGTAATCTCAATAGGAGATAATGCTTAATTGGAAAATACCACATGAGCAATAAATCCACCTACTAGAAAACCACCACAGAAACCGACTGCACAGGCCATCACTTAAACCCCTACACTAATATTCAGTACAAAGCAAGACACGTGTAAGCAGATAAGTGACCTGAGAAACAGGTCTAGATACAAACACCTAATGAGAAAGCAGAAGTAGCATAGATTCAAAGTATCTTCTTAACAGTATAAACCATTGCATCTGCTCTCCCAGGCAAATTTGTGCCCTAATGGTTGCAAAACATCTTTTCAATAGCCTAACACATTTTATTTAAAGGTAATATGATAAAAATCTTCCCATTTGGTTACCTATTGATTAACCCTCATTTTTTCTAGACTAAATATTCTTGCTCTATGAATCCAATCACTGTGGATTTCATGTGCATAGAGACATGTTGTTTTCCAGTCTTAGATGTAACAATAATCTCTATTACATGATATGCATTGGGCAATTCATTAAAAATTCAATTTTAATACATAAAGTCTGAACTACTTACAGTATGTATAGAGTTGAAAGTGGTGGATTACAGGTAAAAACAATCCCACTAATTTAAAACCTTTTCATAAGAAAAATGAACAATAGCTTGCAAACGCAGTGTCCCAATACCTAAGTGGAAGTTAAGCCACAGACCCTGTTCAACACAAAGCCATTTTTGATTTTACATAAAATCTTGTGTCTATGTAACCCATGCCACATGCCTGAATAAAAGCTGTGACTGTGCAGAATAGTATCAGCTCCTTATGTGCAGATCCAATTTAAGAACTGGAGTGCAAATGCAAATCTGTGGCAAGAAATTCATTATGCCATTATAACTTCAGTGAGTTCTGCTGAATTGCTATGCTAATATGATCCAAATTATTAGTTTGACTGTAATGCTAAACCTCCTTAAAGTCTGTGTATCACATTTGATGTGGTTTATACACCTCACAACTCAAATTCTGCATGTAGCACTCAGATTGCTGCCTTACCTCCTTTATGAATACTGACTTTCACTTTCTTCTCTTTATAAGGGTTTTTTTTATTCTTCATATGCCATCTTTTGGTTTGTCATTAATTTCAACAGGTATTTTATTATAGTTCTCACCACAGCATATCAGCACATCACTCTCATTGAATTTTAAGAATTTTGTGATTTTTTTCTTTATAAATAATAACTGCCAAAACCACTTTCAGTTCCTAACAAAACAGAAATAATCAACATTTTGTTACCTTTTTAAAAACAAGTTAGAGATGTACAGTTTAATAGACAGTTACATATTCTGCTTTCCTGACTCAGATTTTTTTTTCCACATAGTTCTACGTTTTTAGGATTAATTATTAACATCAGGGGCTTGAGAAAATTGCCGAGTTTGCGATGCTTTTCCATTCTTGGATTGTGCCTCGGTGTGAAGTCCACTGAAATCCACGAGTTTTACACAGAGGGTATTTTCAATACTTTTTGGACTAACAACAAATGAGTTGGTTTTTTTATGCACTGAGAAACTGGCAACACCTAAGGCAGACTTGGTCTTCCCAATATCAAATTGCTGTGAGCCTGAAATCACTTCATAGTGCGCTTGTCAGCAAGAATGTTTTTTCCATTGGTTGATAGAATTGGAAAATGTGGTAAAGAAAAACAAAACAAAAAACCCACCCTGGTATTTTGAATTAGTAATGTCAAGGTGTATAGCTCTTTGAGGAGCATTGGATACATACTGCCTGTGTTTACCAAGGCAGCACAGATGCAGTGGGCAGATCTTGTACTTCACCTCGTACTCTGTAGGAATGCAACTTAATCTGGGAACTACCTCTGTTCCAGCTGTGCTACAATACGACCTAGTCTTTATCTGTGCAGGGGAAAAAAAATTACGGTACTATGTCAGTTTCCCTCAACAGGATCTGCGGAATAAGCAGTGTGATACAGATTAGATACATGTGTTCTCTTTGCGACTTCGGCGACCTCCAGGGAGCCCCTTACCAGCAGCAGGTGGCCAAAGGGGCAGGCGGTCAGCGGCACGTCCTGCCTTGCGGGGACCACCAGAGGGGAGGGTGACAGGCACAGGTGACCAGACGGGGCTGCGGAGCCTTCCTGGTACAGATCCTTGCGGCACAGGAAAAGCAGGAGCAGGCTCCTCGGGATACCGCCTGAGTCCCCACCTTGTCATCCCGCCCTCCCAATCCAGTCCACACCCCCTCTGCTAACACATTGTCCATCCCACCGCCCGTCTGACAAATATCCCCTTCCCCAAGCCGCGGGAGGGGAGGAGGGAGTTGGGGAAAGGAAGAAAGTGGCGGCTGTGGATTTTACCCGTAGCAGGCGGCCGGTCCCCGGGCCGTGAGCGGCACTGCCCGGGCGGGCGGCTGCAACTGCAGCAGCACCAGCGCCCGGAGGGCCCGGCCCGCGCTCCGGCAAAACATTCCGCACAGCGAGGCCGGCCCGGCGGGGAGAGAAGGAGACGGAGAGGCCGCCCCGCCTCCCCTCCCATGCCCTGCCCCCGCCGGGGCGGGATGCGGGACCGGCCCGCCTCCCCTCCCGTTCCCTGCCTCCGCCGGGGCGGAATGCGGGGCCGGCCAACTCCGGGATGCGCCGGAGCGTGCGGGAAGAGGGGCGGTCCGCTGCCCGTGCTCTGATTGGTGGCCGCCGCTGTCACTCAGGGCAGGGCGGGGAGGGTTTGGCTCCTGGGCTGTGGCCCCGCCCCTCCGCGGCTCTGATTGGTCACCCGACGGCGGGAGCTGAGGGGCCGCAGCGGGTGTGTTGGTGCCTCCTATCGGGTCGTTTTCGTGGTTCTTGCTCCCGCCTTGGAGCCCCGGAAGGGATAGTGCTGTCCCCGCTTGAGAGCAGGAGGCGAGGCTGGAGGGCTCTGCCCTCTCCAGCCGTGTCCGAGAGTAGAGCAGCGCCCAGCGCCGCTCAGGTGCTCGTCTGCACCGTCGGCCGTGGCGGGGAGCGGGGTACTGTGAGCGCCTTCGTGCTCTCCAAGAGGCGGAGACGCACTGAGATACGGCAGCACCCGGGGTGTCTGCAGGGAGCGAAGATCCCAGCCCTCGGAGACACGTGGGGCTTGAAGCCATGAACTGCCCCTCCAGCACTGCCCGTGGTGCAGAAGCTGCATGGACTGTGAGAACATAGAGGATACGGGGTCATCTGTGGCTCCAGGTCTGCCTGGAGAACTGTTCTCTGGGCAGCTGGGACAGTGAGGGCAGCTCTGGGGGCTGCAGCTCCCCTGTGGTGGTGCCTTCAGCATCCGAGAGTCGAGGCGTTCCCAGGCCCGTGGAAGGAATGATTAACTCTGCCTCACCAATGTTATTTGTAGGGCCTGCTTGTGGGGAACATCTGGCCAAGGGCTTTGGCCTGACAAGTGCCCATACTGATCAGGCCCAGCCACCTCTGGAGCAGCCTGACTGCTTTTGTTTGCTGTAGCACTTAGCCTGGCTTTCTTCTGGATCTTCTTACAATTTGCTCATAAAACAAGAAGGAGACCAACTGCTTTCCTTGGTGTCTGTTTTCCAAGTGTGGAGGAGAATGGATGAGCCTGAGTCACAGCCAGCCAGGGTGGTGGTGGAGAAGGTAGTGAGGAAAATAGCAGAAAGCTGCAGAGCTGGTACAAAGCTTGAAGCAGACCTGGAGTTAAAGGTCTTCTGCCTTATACCTGGATGAGAGGAATTTCCTCAAGACAGGTCAGTGTTAAATATTCCAGCCCAGCAGAACCTTGGTGACAGCCTGGAGAGTGAACAGTTGTCAGCCTTCTCACCCCATTGCCATATGTGTGCATGGGACTAACAAGTCTTAGAGGCGAATGACAGTCATAACAAATCCCAGTGCATAAAGAGATTAACTCAACTGTGTCAGCATACTGGTTCAGTTTATCCCCTGAGCAGATCAAACTATTTAAGATTAAGGTCTTTAGTATGGATAATTACAAGCAATCCTTCATCAGGACAAGCTGCCTTCACTCTTGCCTGGTGACATTTACAAGCCCCTGCAGTTTCCTTGGTTCCTAGGCTACTTTCAGAGGCTCATCTTTGTTGTGAGTCTCACCTTCTAAGTTTCTTTCTGGTGGAAAATGACCGGAGGAGATAGATGACTATTCTGTGTTTAGGACAAAGAAGTAGCTTGGTCTACTGCTGTACAAATTTAATTTTTTTTCTGAATTTTGCATTTTCTGTGGATCAAAAGAGGCTCCTATCTCGTGTCACTATGAGCTTTCAGAGGGAAAGGTCTCCAACTTCATTCAGGTTAAAATGCCTTTCAATCTATTCTTCCTCTGTATCGTCTACCTACTAAGGCTGAAGGAAACATAGCAAATTCTCAGAATGTGTGCTGAAGGATAGGGTAGAAAGGATTCGTCATACAGTGTAGGGGAACTGGGAAAGTTTCAGATGGGTTAGCTCTGTCGTCAGTGTGACACAAATTGAGAGGTCCCTCTGTAGAAAAGGCTGTCACAGTCAACCTGTTGCACCGTGTGTCATCTCCATCTGCAATCACAGCTCTGGAGCATAGGAGGCCTGTAAAGTGGCCATGCCTCTCCCAAGTGCCTGGACCATGCAACCTCTTCCACAGGCAGTGTCCTGCCTTCTTTGGCCCAAAGAGAGAAAAATAGGTGGCAGTTGGGCAGAAATGGCATTGGCAAAAGACCCTTTTTTTGTGTGTGTGTTAAATGACTGGCATTGTGAGGGGTGACTCAAGGAGAGTTTCTCTCTGGGCCCACAGGGCAATGGCCCCAGGTACAGCTGTGGAAGCAGCACTGTGCCAAGGCTGAATGCAGGTGGTGGATGATCCGAGGACAAGCAGAGTGTAAACTTGCAGATTCAAACTGTGTTCAACCTACTCAGTTCACCAGACCATCCAGTCTTGTTGGTAAAGCAGATTTCCACATGATGGGCACCTGGGAGAATACAGTATTTCAGTTCAACTATTTCCTCAAATATGTTTTCATAAATTACTGGCTGAAAGGGGACAAAAAGCTTTGAGTAAGCCAGACACAGGCTGCTCAAAGCTTTTTGGCTTGCTTTTACACACATGAAAGAGTTGAGAACAACTGGAGCACTAGTTTTCCTGACCACTACCATGAAATATTTTTATTTGTCTGATTACTATTGATGGTTCAGGCTGGAAACTACCTGTTTCTGGCCATTTCATAGAGAAGAAAAAAGAGAAAAGGAGAGAAAAGGAAAGGAAAAAGGAAAGGCAAAAAGAAAAAAAAGGTGATTGGAAGAGGTAGCACTGCTCTGCCAGGGATGTGTCCCTGAGGACAGATTTTCCTTTTAACTGTCCCTGTCATTTTTTTGGTCCCTTTGGTGTTGCCCCATCTCTTCAGTAGGGTCATTTACTACTGGCAGGGTTTCCCTCACATCCAGGTAAGGCTCTGGAGAGCATCACTGCTACACTGTGGGACTTTGTCACCTATGATGAACTATCACAGTCCTTGCAGCCAGGCTGCACTGTTGGTGCTGCATGGATTTGTTCCTTATAGAACTGAACAGCAGGGGAAAGTTTTCTAGAACTTCTTCTAAGGGACAAAACTGCAGGACAGTGAGATTTTCAATGTCTATTAAATTGCAAGGAGGAGTTTTCTGACTCATGGTTGGATAGAAAATATGTATCTACTATTTTTGTACTTCTGCAGGTGGTAGAAAAACTAGAAAAGACCTAGTCAGTTATTGACATAGTGGGTCCCTTGAGATCTGCTGGAACATCCGGCAAAAAGACTAATTCCAGTTCTCAAGAGGCACTATTTTCACCCACACATGGGATTCTCCTATCAGGAGCTCTGATCCCATACAAGACACTGGAATCATTAGGATTATCAGGGATTTAACGGTGGAGTTTTCAAGAAGGAACTCATTTATCAGGGCCATCGGGGCACTAATAGGCTTTAATGGCCATGATCAGCCTCAGCTGGGGCCTCTCCCACACCCTGGCTCATGGGTCCTGGAGCCTAATTTCAGTTCAGCACAGTGCCATCAGTCCCTGCCTCTGTTCCAGCTGTCTTACAGCCGTGTCTGTGACTTGTTGAGGTCTCCAGTGATCCAGGTACTGTTGTAGACTTTGCTTCTTGAGTCTGTGAACACATTGACTGATCATTTTTGCCTCATTTATTTTAGCTGCTTCTATGAGGTGATATATCCTGCTATTTCAGGCCTGTTTTGTTGCTTGGGCTCTTGTGCCTCTGGGATGTTGATTGTTACATTTTCACCTTAGGACAAAATCTTGTTGCTTCAGCTCCACAAAGAGGTAGTGGGGAATTGTCAAATTCAGAACAAGGATGTGAAAGTGCTGATACTTCTGTGATTTGGTATTGACCTTCTAAACAAAACACACTGAATGAATACAGCATGACTTTTGAAGCTGTGAAGTGTGGTGAGTACAGCATGCGGTTTTGTAGCAGGAGGCCTATTTAGGTAGAATATTAGCCAAGATGAGAACAATCAGACTTACATCACAAAGGAAAGGATGCTTTGTCATAAGCAGAATAGCTCATAGAAAAAGATCCCAGATACCTTTACTCAAAGAATATTTCAGACTGATGAAGAATCTAAAACATAGACACAATATTTAATGATTTTCTTTGCTTGCCTGCAGTTTTCTTATGCTAGCAAAGGATAGTGTCTGTCAACTTAAACAATGTCTGCATATCCTTCATATGTTCATGAACAACTGCATTATAAATGTGACAGGCCTGCACTTGGGCACTTCAGTGGAAGGTGGTGTTGTAATTTCAAAGCTGAATATAATCTCCATCTTGTAAATCCAAGTGTAGTCTTGGTGTAATTTCTGACCATATTTAGGACATTCTAGACACAGAGACTTGAAATTACTCCAAATACTCTAGTACAAAGGAGGAAACAGCTTGTCTCTTGGAGTAGGCAAGAGTAACATTTAGAAGATGGTTCTTGATTTGTTTATGGAAGAGGTTGTGTGAAGCTGTTTTGATGAACCCGGTGACCAAGGCATCCTTTCCAGTGCTGTATTTAGTTCTCTCAACTGATGAGAGAGGGGTGTGTGTGGGGTGCACAGGAGTTGCAAGCCATCATTCAAAATCCAGCAGTATTACTGGTTTATTAAGGAAATCAGTAGGGGGTTTTGTTTCAAGCAGCTCTTATCAACCATCTCTCTGAGCTCTGTAGGCTGCAATGCTCATTATCAGATCACATCTTAGGTGTGGCAGAAGTTAGTGTCTGTACCAAAGACATGAGGAAACCATGCTGAGGAGAAAGGAAGTGACCTACTTAGAGTCGTAGAGGAGGGGGAAAACCAGCATAAGTCAGAACTCTGGTCTCCTTTGTTTCACTCATAGGCAATACTTCCTCCAGCACAAAGATAGCTTCTAGTCTCTGCAACCTAGACCCTGTTCTGATCCTAGCTTCCCCCTTCCCTTTTTCCCAGGGGCTGTTAAGGAGCTGCACTTTCACTAGCTGCTGTTGTGTGTTGAGGAGCAAATGAGCATGGTTGGCTGACTCCTAATGCTAATTGGTATGCTAGAAGGAAAATCTAGCATGCTGCAAGGAGCACTTTCTGCAGTTTGTAGAGACTGGGATGAGAAAGGGGTAGGAATAAACGCCTGGAGGGCACTAGGATCAGGAGGACAGCCCTCCCAAGTGCTACTTAGCTCTAATGTGTCCCAGCCTGTACTGGATGATCCTTCCTACTTTGTTTCCCTGTCGCTCCTTCTCATTGTGTACATGGCTGGGCGTGTTTTGGAGGCTCAGGGATTCTCACTCTATTTTCCGTGTGCCTCCATGCTGAAAGATGGTTTTCATATCAAACAGTGGTGAAAAATCTATCAGAGAAAAGTGACATAGTTTACTTAAAGCTGCTCATCAGTCAGAGGCCAAGTTCTTGAGTGTTGCCTCTCCTTGGAAACTGTCCTCTGAGGAAGAGGAACTGTATGTAGCCAGTTCGGTTCAAAGGTCACATATCAAATACTCGCAACAATGTCCTCTCTGAGTTTTTAATTCAGCATTATTAATTGGTATTATTTAGCAACTATTTTTGAAGGAGTAAAAATTCCTCACATTCCTTAGCTGCTTGTACATGGTTAGTGGGGGCATGGTAACAAAATTAACCAGGTGAATTGCTCTGAATTACATAGACTCAGTGCTCTCTGCATTGAAGAGTTTCAGCACAGATTGACTGCTGTGTGACTACTGGGCAGGGGTTGCACTTGAATAGTATTTGATCTAAAGTCTCCAAGCACTTACTGTCTTAAAATGGGAAAACATAATGTCCTTGTGCATAAGTGGATGAGTTCACCTCCTGTTCTTCAAGGAGAGACCATGAGGAGGAGGTCTGCTGCTGCAACCCCCAGCCTTTTCCTCCCTGTCTTGCACCTCACCAATCTTATGAAAAATCTCTGTAAGTCTGCTGCATTACTACTGCCTCTGCCCTTGAGGCTGATAGCTTGCCAGTTTGATGTGAAATTACTCTTCTGTCCTTTCTCTCCTTTGTTTTGCTGTGAAATGTATCAGATCTATGCCATAATACATGACTCTCTTTAGTCCATGTCCCCATTATTTTCCTGCATTTTTGATCTCTCATGAAAGCCTGCTTTTCAAAAATCAGCTCTATCCTTATCTCTCTCTTCCATACTTAATGGTTCTGTAAATTTTTAGGTCGGTGTACTAGTTTGAAAACAAACCAGTGGGAGGCACTAAGTCAGAATAACAATTTAATGGCAATTAAAGAAAAGGGGAAAAAAAAAAAAGGTAAAAGAAAACACTGTCAAAGTGACAGAGTCAAGGTACAACCTGACACCCTGTTAGGCAGGGTGGTGGTAGCAGTCTGGTAGAATGGTGGCTGCAGTCCTCTGAAGCAGTGATCCTGTAGTAAAACAGTCTGCTCTTCCTCAGGAAGTCCAATGGTGGCTGTGTAGCTCCTGTCCTCTGGAAATCCAGTGGGAAGCCGGTGTCTCTGGTGTTCAGCCTCAGCTTATATCCACGCTGGGATGCTTGGTTCCTCCCTCTGGGTGGAGCATCTCACAATGGGGTAACAAGTCATGAGGCAGAGTGTTGATCAGGCTCATTAACAGAAGATAATCCGGAGGGAGTTATCTCTGAGTCAGGCGGCAGGACAATGATGGGCAATTAACAGAAAGATAGTCTGGGGGGAGGAGGCAAGGAAACACTGCCCCACCTGATTTTAACAGCTGATGGGGATGGTAATAGAATACACTGCAACCCAGGACAGTCGGGGAGAGCACTAACTCTTTTCCTTGGACCTCTTGTACACCATTTGCTTTTACGTGTCACCTAGATAACCTTGTATTGAAACTTATAGCTTTGATTCAATTATAGCCATCTTAAGAAACAAGACCAGTCTTAATTGAGATACCAAGAAGATCCACAGAATCCCTAGGTAGTTTATGCCAATAGTTAATCATCCTCATGATTAAATATGTATTCTAATTTGGCATGCCTGGCTGCAGCTTCCAGGCATTGTGTCCTATTATGTGGTTTTCCACAATATGCTAAGGGACTTGTAGTACTTTAGCCTTTCTGCCCAGGAAGCTGAATCTTCTCTGTGATCGAGTTCTGCAAGGGCTGTACTGAAGGAGTTTGTCTCTAGATGAGTTCAGTTGTTTGTTTTCTGTACCATCTACAATGTCACATGAACTATGAGCACTAGTCTAGAGTTGGACTTGACAAGCACCAAAGCTAAAATGACCTTCATCTCCCATATTCTACTTTAAAGATCTAGGACTGCCCTATGCCTAAGTCTTGTTCTAAAATGCTTCATGTTTGTGCTCTACATCTCTGTTCTTGTTGTCTCAGAAAGTAAGGTCCAGACTTGCTTTAATAATGAGCAAGTGAAGCATTTAATGTATGCCCATTAAATAGTCACCACTCATTCTGAGTATCGAATAAGACAAGGATCTTATCAGTGAAGAATTGTGTATTATATAAATAAAGACTGCAGATATGGGAGATTTTAAAAACCAATGAGGGCTCGAATCAATGTAGCAATACAGTGCAACCAAAGTTAACAGAACATAAACCGACTTTGTGATCTGTTCAGGAATCTGTTTCAGGAAGTAACACCGTAGCTGCTGGCTGTAACTCTCTGCAGACTGACATAGAGAAGACACTCCCTACCCCATTTCTCTATCTGCTTAAAGGAGAGTATTTTTTTTTTCCTTGGGAAGTGTATGCTTATTACATTAGATAAACCACATTGTTCTATTATACTCAAGAGTTTATAGAAAATTTAGCATGTTGCTAAAACTGTAAGGCAATGCAATAAACTTTAAGTAGGTTTAAAGATGAAAAATATGTTGATGCTTGCTTTGATGCAGTTTCATTTTGCTTCCGCTAAAATGGTGGGTGCTGTATCAAGGAGCAGAAATCCATTCTAACTACACTTCCACTAAGTAATTAGCTTTTTTTGACAACTAAAATGAATAGTTATGAACATTAATCAACACCTAGTGCTTTATGTACAGCATAAACTATTACCTGCTCCAAAACATCTGCTTGAAATATCTGATGGAATAAGTTTGGCATAATTATTCTTTGGGCAAAGGACTTCCAGTAATTCTTCTTTCATAGATACTACACACTGAGATTATGTCAATATTAGGAAGTCAGAGTGAGAAGGAACGTTTCCAGGCACTGGGATACCATCACCTACACTACAGAGCTGTTTCAATGTTCCCCAAAAACAACCTGAGCACTGTGAAATAGTCTTTGCACAACATTCTTGAGGTTTAAAGAATTTGTTTTCCTGGCAGCAGGCTGCAGCATGTCAGTTTAACCTCAGCACCCAATAACATTCCCAGGCACATTTAATCTACTAATATAAATGCAGCCTGAGGGATTCAGAAAGTAGTGACACTCTGAGCCCCCAGAGCGAGTAGGAGAATGGGTCTTCCGTCAAGACGTAATAAGGCACCTTTCCCTCCCCAAAGCTCTTGTATTCCTGAGTTTTTACTTTGGATTGCATACTGATTGAACTTATTTTTTCACTATTTCATAAAGCAGATGAGACTCTTACCCTGTAAAATCTTTTCTACCAAACAATGTAAAAATATAATGCAACATTAACCTATAAAATATCAATTGTAGACTTTTAAAGCCAGAAATAGGTTTTGCTTTTATTTATGCTGCTGTTCTGCATAATTTTAGACATCTATATTTAATAAAAATTATAAAAAGATTTGAAAATATTGTTGACTTATACCAGTCACATAATACTGGCATGATAAGTATTGGCACTTCCAGCAAAACGTAAGAGTTGATTTTGGCTTCTATACAAGTTTTTCAAGGAGTAGGTCAATCTTCACATATTATTACTTATTTGTTCAGAACTGAAGAAGAGTACCAACATGTTTAAAGGTTATAATGTAGAAATTTTATGTAATACATTCTCCTTCAATTGACATTTGTCTTGCATTTTATTGTTGTCATCTTTGGACAATCGTTATGTTCGGAAGGAAGATGCTTTTTTTTTTTTTTTATCCTTTGGAAGACCAAATATTTTTGATTTATTGGAGTTCTCAACCACTGAGAACTGGTTGGTGGAAAAAATATGTTCCAAAAGTTTGTGCAAAAAGGAGAACTCCGGAAGGTCTGTTCTCAGTAAACTTATTCTTCTTGGATTTGCATCAAACTAGTAAGGAGATCCAGTCTTTGGCAGCCAAAGAGGGCCTTGGCAAGTTTTCCAACTGTAGCACCTTTGGAGCCTTCCCTCATTACCCACTTGAGCAGCATTTGGTAAACTTTCTCTTTTAGTCCATCTCGTTCATAGTCATGATCAATTTCATCAATCTCGGGATCACCAAAGCCCAGTTTCCGAGCACAGTGCTTCCACTGCTTAGCCAGATTTTCTCTCACTAGATTCAAATGTTTTTGTGTCAGGACAGTAGTATTGTCTGCAAAAAGAAGAAGAGTGTAAGAAAATGGCATAATTCAACAGTTTTTCTGCTCCTTTCACTCTCTCTCCTGTCCTCCCCCAACTATTTATTGGTAGTATATGGAGACAGAATCTTAGTGATGCAATCAGAAGTGGATTTCATGGAGGCAGCATAACCCAGTGATGGCGGGCAAAAAATGTCCAGTCAGAACATGTGTATTCACAGATCAGTTGCTGGACTTGCTCTTTGATCTGAAGCTATCATAAGTTGTTACTTAAACCTGCAAGATTGAAAAAACCCTTCCAAGAGTTCCTAAAGAGTTGTACATGTTTTATATTCTGAGACACAAACGATTTATTTACTGAGGAATACACAAGGATAGTTTAATTCAGTATTGACCAATGAAAATAAATTACATTTCAAAATCTTCCAACTTCTACTGGAATGAAGTTGTTGTGGCTCTTGAATATATGGTTTAACTTTTAGTTTTCCCTGTGTCATGTCAGGCACTGGACTCTATGATCTGCATGGGTCCCTTCCAGCTCAGGATATTCTGTAATTTAAACTAGAAGTCAGGTGAGGCTCTCCAATTCTGACCTTGCTTCTACCAGTTTGAGTGTTTCATACGTTCCAAACCAAATGATTCTCAGATAATTATATGGGGTGAATACATGAAAACTAGGGAGATATTTCTCTTACCAAATATACCCCTTGCTTCATACTGTGTATAAATTGCTTCCATAGCAACAGGACAAGTGCTGACATGCTGATTGTGCTCATCAATCTTCATATGATTGTAGGATCCAATTTGAATTCCAGAGCTGTTACTTATGTTGTACTTGATTGAATCTTCTGTATAAGGAACTTTAACACAAATTTACAAATATCAGCATAAGGTTCAAATCTCAAGAAGTAGCATAAGGAGGAAGCAGTTCTACTAGTAAGGGAAGTGATATTCATTGCACTTGATGTAGAAATACCCATTTACTGGCAACTGTGCTGAGAGTATTTTCACTATGCAGTGTGACACAAATGTACTTTAGTGAAAGCCCAGTCTATTTTATGACAGAGTGCCACAACCAAGCTGACAGTTACTAGACTGTAAATAATGTTCTCTGTGCCTTGGGAATGCATAGTAGCAGTCTTGCTTTCTGCTGCCTAACAGCTTCAGGAGGTCAGCCTTGACTCGAATGCTCTTTTCGTTTTATCTTAAAGCCTCACTTCTTCCTCTCAGCTTTACTTTTCATAGCTGTAAGTTCGGGTTTACAGTTATGACTTCTAAGTTCTGTGAGACTACAGCAAATCATTTCATGTTGCTCCTAAGATATGATTAGTTAAACACATAATTTGATCTTTTTCTTACTGTTTGATTTCCACATGTAGTGTGAAACTAAGTCACTATTCATGTTAGGTCATGTCAGTTTTCTGTTCTCTGGACAGTGTTTTCTGAACTCTGCTTGGATAATCATCCACTAAACATTCTAAACCTAGTTTAAATGGTGAATCTCATAACCTGGGTCTAAAATTGAAGTACAGATACTTAAAATGATACACCAAGCTCTGTATTTAATCACCTGAAATCATGATTAGATGTACAAACATCCTTGTTAAACACTCAATTGCAATGTGAAGTGTGAAAATCTAAGTGCACTTAATATATGCTAACCTGAGACTGCAAGTCAGAAATATTTTAAGTATGCACGATTAGATTGTTGAAGTTGTAAAAAAGGAATGCATTTTATCATGTCTCATAACATTTTAACTTCTACTCATAACATTTTGATTCCTGTATCCTTTTTTTTTTTTTTAAAGAGCCAGAGGACTCAGGAAATATGTTCGTATTTGTAGTTAAAAATATAAAGAAGCCTCATGTTTGCTGTGTTATCTGGTAACAAAATGAATTTAGCATAAGATACGAAAATGTATACAAATACTTTGTCAATATTACAGTATTAACAGTAAAACTTACTATGCTTATGAGTCTCCTTTCCCAAGCCTTTACACTTTGCAGCTTGTCAGGTTTGGGTCATCATTTAAGGGATGCAGAGTCAAAAAGACAGAAACCTGCTCTTTCAAGTTTTCTTTGCAGTGTAGACCACTTAGAAACTGGACAAGCCTTTGAAAGGGTAATTAAAGAATTCGAGTGCCCCAAGCAACACAACTTGAAAGGAGCATATATTAACAGCTCCTGAAGGACATTACATGATTTTAGGGATTCAAGCCAGTAGAACCTGTGCCCCAATGAAAGCCCATGAAGCCTGCAGCTAGAAATTTGTATTAAAATCTAAAGCAAGATAGGACAAAGTGTCCCAAATGTGTGTGTGTGTGTTCAAGAGCTGGGCAGAGTGACAGCAACTTGAAGTTTAATCTAAGGAAGTGACTAGTTCAGGTGTACAGGAGATCTTGCAATGCTCTCATATTTTAGAAGTTCTTACATAAAAGAATATGTTGTCCTTGATTTATCAAATACACATTTAATGGTGTGTTTAGGTCCTGCTAGAGAATTAGTTTTACATTCTGGTACTGAAAACTTCAGCTGTGGTTAGAGGTATTAAGCAATAACGTAAATTATTTCAAGTTCCTGAAGTTTTTTGCTTTACTGGCCAGGATGCAATGCATAGCCTGTTGGCTACCAGGGCAGATGAAGGCCACAGCACTTACCTGGGCTTACTCTGGGTGCACTAGGATAGTATGCAAATGTTCCCCTTGTGAAAGAAGTGGAATCCCTATTACCTGTACAAAGAGGAAAAAACCCCAAGAAATGTCAAAAGCATTATATAAATAGAAAAGTAGATGTCCTTAACATTGTCCTTAATATTTGTAACAGTGTGAGTATACAGTGCTCTTAAGTACAGAGATGAGAAGCTTTTTAATTAGCAGGGTTGTGTCTCCTTGAATAACTCTAGTTTAAGCAATGATCTTATTGTGGTTTTGCTCAGTTACTAATAGCCTTAACCATCTTTGGATCTCAGTGAGGACAATGGACTTTCATGTGGGTGTAGGAATATCTGGCAGTGTGGAATCACAGCACACTGCAGTTACAGACTGAGCTGCTTTGTATCAAGTATTCAAACTGGCAAATTCCAAACTCCCAAGTGTGAGTTTTTGAATGCTCACAGATGAGCAACTCATACTGGGGCAGCAAGAGCAGCTGGGTTACAGTCACCCAACAAGTCAGTGAGGAGCTGAAATGCAGCTCTTGTGTACCTCAGTCTGGTATCTGCTACACTGCTTCACACAGCCTTCCTATAATAACTGCTTTCTTTATTTTTTTCGAACAGAAGGTTTTCCTTTAGGAGTGATGTTGCCAATTCTAATGCCTGCCTTCTGACATGCCAGCCCTCGGATTCATTTCAGTAAATAAACTCACATAAACAACTAATCACAGCCTCTGCATAAATAATTTAACAGAATAACACTATTCTGGCGTTCTGCCTGTAAAAAGCCAGGGATCTTTGATTTTCTTGTGAGATGACCTGGAAAATAACACCATGCTAAAAATATCCAAGAGTAGGAGCAGACATCTCATGCCATCTCTAGTTCCTCAAAGTTCTGTCTTGTAGGTCTCTAGTTACCACTTATTTATGTTTTGTCAATGCCCAATATTCTCTTCCTAGAGAATACCTAGAAGGTATTCTCTATACCTTTCTACTCCATGGCTTACCAGCAAACACCAACAGCTCTCCCCAGCACCAGGCAGAGCTCTCTGGAGACACCAGTTATGAGCCTTAGCTCCTTGCTGGCGCCTTCTGTTCAGGAGTCTCTCAGCTTGCTGCAAATCAAGTTACAAAATACCCATCTGTTTTCTGAAATGCTGCAAATGTTGTTTCTGCACGAGCAGAACCTATGGTATGAATGTTATGGTTTTGAGAGTCAATGTTCTCCTCAGCTTTCCTAGAATGACTGGTAGCAGCTCCTGGTTTTGGGAGCTGCTTTAGCAGTACTTGCTGTCTGCTCTTCCTTGGCTGGTAGCTGAAGAGTCACGTGTTGGGTCTCGTGCTGTTCTCTTACACTGATGCTTTAGAAATGGTTCATTTGAAATTGACAGCCTGACATCAGTGAAAGCAGCATAGTGAAGTCTAAGCTAGAGTGTTTTAACTTTGAGTAAACAAAGAGAACTTAATGAAATAAATTCATCCTTGCTATATTACAGATCAGCCTGTAGAGACCTGCAAAAAGCAGGTTGTTCCATGAGCTACAAAACTCTCCTGACCACTTCACTGAATAGTGGAAAAGTGTGTTTTCAGAAAGATAGGTGTTGGGGAAAGAGGAATCTCACCTATATCTGTGTCTGAATTCTTTGAATACCAATTTACGTTGGTCGGTGACTGCAGGTTTTGTCCAGATTCTGGCACAGGAGGTTTACTTAGGCTAAAGTTACTGGCTGAACCCAATCCATAGGCATCCTCTGGGTTTCCTGTTGGAAGACTGTTGGGGTATGGCCCATAAAAAACATCTACATTTCCCCGTTTTGGTGTTGTTGCAGCTGCCCGTGGCCAGAAATTTGGATCAATGCTTGCCCAGAAATATGGATTAGTGTTTGATGCTGTTTTTTCAGCTCTTGGATACAGTTCACTCCGTTGAGAAGTAGGAGATGGCTTTGCAAACGGATCGCAGGAAACTCTCCGTCTCCTTTCCTCCTCTATCATTTCAGGGCTGTATGCAACAGATGGAACTGCTTTATCCATCCGGCTCCCAAATGCGTGGTAGTTGTATTCATGCTGAAGTTTTTTTTCCAGATTATCAGCAGGTCCAAATGAGGTCTCACAGCTCTCAACAGGCTGATTCTCAGGGGAGGCAGCAAACAGGGCTTCATTAACCTGGCTGGTCATGGGACCTTGAGAGCTATGTAGAGAATTAGGCTGATCTGAAGGGAGGAACATTAAATGTTTGAAAACATTTCAAATGCAAGTATTTAACTTGTTGCAATGATACTAAAATCTATTAACCTACTTTATTGTTATGGTATACTAAAAGGTTTAAATAAAACATTACTTCCAGCATAAGACATTCTATAAAATAAAATACGGCTTTACTGACAAGTAGAACAGATTTTTATCTAGGAAGTACAGGTTTGCTTAAGCTATCAGTGTCAAAATCTCACTCAAGTAGTGTAAGAATTCACTGCATACTCTGCTTATATTGATACCAAGTTTTCAACCATTGAAACAAACATTCCTGAAAGCACTTGCAGGGTCTGATTTACTGGTGTGTCTCCACTGGCATTAACTGGACTTTAATCAGTGCAAAACTGAAGTGCAACAGGATGGAAAATAACACCACTGTAATAATAGGTGTAACTTCATACAGCAAAAATAATTTATCATTAAAATAATATTTAAAAATGATGATGTAAAGTATCCTGTATGAGTATTTAGTGATGAATACTCTGGTCCCAAAGAACGCGATTTTGCAAGCAATGTCTACCAGATAAAATAGTTTGTGTCATCTACATTTTTCAAACTAATGCTCAGTATCAAAGGAAGCTCTACTTCAGTATTGAACTAGATGGAGTTACAATATGTATGATGCTGTAGCATTACAAGGCTAAACAAGAAACACAAAAATCTGCTTGTTACTACTTGTACTAATATTTTTAAAGGTAGGACTACACATGCTTTCCTAAGGTTCTGAAAGTGTCACACTCTTCTAGAAAATATCGTACATTGCTTGAAGCAAGGGACACTTACAGAGCACCGTAAAACTGGAATAAAGTGTATGTATGTACTTCTATTTAGCTCAGATAATGCCTGTGAACTGAGGGGTTTTTCCCCCACAAATTACATTACTTCAGCCCACATTAGGCAGGACCAAAACAAGTTCCTTTGGATGGCTGTATATTAGTACACCTTCAGTCTGACTTGCTCTGCTTGTTTTGCTACCACTGCTAGAGAGGGAGTGGGAGGAATGGCTGATACAGAAATAACCCCATCCAAAGTGACAGCTCTTAGTAATTCAGTATTAGCATAAACTGTATGGCATCTGTTCTCCAGAGCAAGCTTGAGATGTATGAACAGATCCTGTGGGATGCCTTTCACTGCCACTGTCTGAGTAATGCCCATTGACTAGAGGAAAAAAGCCCTGCCTCTGACAGGCTGTCAAGATGGCATCTTTCTGCAGTGGAGATTCACAACAAAGTCTTTTGTACTTAAAACATGAGAGCTTCTGCAATCTGCAGCAGTCATACATGATTCTTTCTGCTCAGGAAATGCAACTACACTCACTTAAAAATACAGCAGAGAGGTTGCCCTAAGTCCATCAGTTCTACTGAGGAACAGTTGTGGCAAACCTAGCTTTGGGGAAGATTTATTAGTTGCATGTTACAGTTCAACATTATTAATTTAATCGTGTCTTTCAAGTGATGTGATTTAACTTGGCAGCAGTTTATTTCTACTGGGTTTTTTTATTATTTCTTGTAAATCAGTGTTGCAAATAAGATCCTGTGTCCCTTGACATTAAGAAACTTTGTAAGAAAATTCCAGATACACTACTACAAAACTCTATCATCACGTTTTAGAGAGCCAGCTCTATAAAATCACAAAACATGCAACTCATCTAAGATTTGATGGAAGTATGAGGGAAAGGAGAGAAAAAACTATCTACTAGTGTTCCTCAGATTCCTTAGAGAGCGAGGTCATAAACAAAGGAATACTTTACAATTATGTATCCTGGTCATATTCAGATCATTCATAAGAAAGGATGGAGAGGGGAAAGAAATGTCTTAATGAAATTAAAGCCTGCAAACCAAGCAGTTGGCATGATTAAAAAGATGAGAGGAAAGATCAAGTATGAAAAGTAATTATCAAAGTGACCATTGAAAAGCTTAATGTTAAACAAAATTTTTGGCATGGAAGAGGAAAGCAGAAGAGTGTAAAAGGAGATGGGTTTGAACTGTAGATGATAGAAAATTTGAAATAGTAAGTGTGACTTCTGGGAGCAAACAACATCTCAGTGATTACAATTCTTTCTGAGATGCTGAATAATTGAGTCTCTTAGTAACCCGTAATGGTAAGGTTACTTGCTTTGTACACAATTTTATCTTTGGCAAAATACACAGAATAATTACGTGCTAGTGGCTTACCTACTTGACCAGTGCTGGTATCTTCTGGTACAGCATCTATTTGAAGGGATTCCATCCTATTCAGAAGTTCATTTGACTCAGGCCACATTTTCTGCATGTGGGAAGGAACAAATGATCAAATTATAGGCAAAAGCTTAACCAAAGGGAGTAGAATAGGAAACCTGTAGAATAGGAAACCTGTAGAATAGGAAACAGCACAGCTTCACTGTGAAGTAACCTGGATGAACAGATTCTGTGTCTCTGGGAAAAAATCCCGTACTCTTGAGGAGAGCACAGCCTGATAGAAAATACCCATTGCTTTGCTACAGGTGGGCAAAATCTTTTCTTCAATGAAAGGAGGGAGGACTGCAATGCAACTGCAGTATATAATACTCTGGGTTGGCCAAACAATAGCCTTGCTTCCATGAGTTTGAGCTGAATCCAGAGTGGCTCTGGATTGTCTGGCTTCTATTTAATAGCCAGACTTTTGGCAACCAATCGCAGTGAAGGGATGCTGCTGAGGTAAAGGTAGCAAACATTCATCCTGTTCTGTGCATCTATATTTAGTAAGTTCATTCATCAACAGGGAAGAAGAGGTGAGAAATAATGAACATTCAGGTATAGACACATTGACTTTTATGAAGATAGTAGGAACGAGGAGTTTAGAGGAAATTTTCAAAAAGAAGCAGTCCAATTTCCTTTCTATAACCCTCATCCTCACTTCACCAGAGTGAAGGCAAAGTCTATTCCTGTTCTACTCTTTTGATGTTCCCATTACTAGGCTTTGCTGAAAGTAATTTTTTTTTTAACCTGGAAAAATTATTTCTTAACTTCATCTGAAGTGCTGCTTACTCATAATTTCCAAAAGTAGAGTTTGTGTGGGTTTTTTTTAATTAATTAAACCCAAGAAGTACTTTCATAGATTAAAAATCAACAATTCCTATCTATCTCTTATCAAAAAATCAACTTCCTTCCAAAAGCAAAAGGTGAATTTCTAGCACACATTACAACCATAGGTCCTTAGAGTTTGAGTGATGGAATTGTTTGAACAGGAGGGTTGGACCAAATGACTTCTGGTCTCTTTCAACCTCAACCATTCTGTGATCCTTTTAGTTAGGAGGCTTCCATGATTGCTGGGGAGGTGGCAGGGAGGTTATGCCCAAATCCTCTAACTCGTGTTGCTACTGAAGCTGTACTAGTAATTCACATAAGTGACTTGGCTTGGATCCACTACTCACAGTCTGTGCCCTGATTGTAATGGGTGCTTTCCTTCCTGAGAAAGTAATAAACTCACAGCCCATTTTCTAAATAGTCATTTTGTCCCTATGGTTTCAGAGGTGCATCTGCAGAAAGCTAATGCACCTAGTAAAATTGGCCATGGTCCTGATTTGGGACTGCTATCATATATTGGACATATATACAGTTCACATTGGGAGTTTGATCAAATCAGTCCAAGAAATCTGTTTCATCAATTTCATTTTGCAAAGCTCTGTTGCTTTTTTGAACAGTTACTGGTGCTTTGTAAACATCACATGAAATGAGTAAATTTCATTTCCACAATTGAAAACTTGGTGAGAAGGAAGCACTTTTAAAAAAATTGTGAAAGAATGGTTTCACAAGGAAGTTTGGTTTGGTTTTTTTTCTTAGTTAAAAATACTGTCTGTATTGTCTGTGAGTGAAGTCTGTATAGTCAAGTGATTAAATTCATAAAAGCTATGATAAAAAGGTTCCATTATCAGCCCAGTTGTTCAAGAAGTTCTTATTTTCAGTCAGGAAATTATTCTTTTTATCATAATTTTTAAACTTACAGCCAGAAAAGTAAGAGAAACCAATTTGGACACTCAGGAAAACTATCTGAATTTAACTTTTACCTGTTGATATTGCTGTGCTATAGCTTCCTGGTCTCAAGCAGGCTGAGACTCCTTAGACACTGCCTGAAGGCAGGGCAAAAATTACCAAAAATTTACAAAGTTACTTTAAATCAGATTCTGCCACTTTTGAATTGCTAGGAATAACATTTTATTTCATGAGTGAGACTTAATGGATATATGAGGAGCTTTTGCAAAGTATCATCATAGAATTAGTGTGTCACTCAGGTGGAAATAGACCTTGGAGGAATCCTCAGGCCACCTCCTGCTCAAAACACAGTTGCTTATGAAATCAGAGTTGGTAGCTCAGAGCTTTGTGCAGTTGGGTTTGAAAACCTCTGATGAGGTGACTGGACAACCTCTTCAGGTAACTTGTGCCACTGCTCTGCTGTCCACAGAGGGAAAAGTTTTGGGGTTTTTTGTTTCCCTCTTACATCCAGTTTGAGTCTCTCTTATTTCTGTATTTGTCTTTTTTCTCTAGTCCTCACACGATGCACCGCTGTGAAGAACTTGGCTTTGTCTTCTCAATAAACTCCTCACACGTAGGGGCAGGTTGCTATTGGTTTATGTCCCCCAAAGCCATTGCACGTCTGGGCTTAAACAGGCACATCTCCTATGGCAGGACTAACAAGTGCTGAGCAGATCTAGTGCCTGTGACACTGCTGGTGCCAGGCAGGCTGTGGCTGGTACCCAGGTCACTGCTCACCACCACTCTGAGGTTCTTCTCAGCAGTGCTGCTCCCTGGCTGGGCAGGCCCTGGTTGGCACTGAAGCCAGAGGTTATTTAATCCGAGGTGCAACATGTTCCACCTGTCCTTTCTGAATTTCACAAGGTTTCTGCTGCCACATTCCTCCAGCCTGCAGCTACGAGCCTTGTCCTTGTGACTGTATTGACTGGTACTTCTAGTTTGGTGTCACCTGCACACCTTATGTGTGCTCTGTCGCTTCTGTCAGGTCACTGAAGGGAAGGTCCCAGACACCTGCACTACTGCAGCTGCTCCTGGCCTGCAGGTGAAGTAGGACCCGTCAACTGCTCTCCTCTGGGACTTGCCATCCAACCTGTTTTCATCTGCTCATCCAGACAGTAACGTCTGAACTTTGATACAGGAGTATTTTGGGAGAGAGTCTTGAAAACCTTCCTAAGGTTGAGATAAATGACATGCACTGCTCTCCCCTTGTTCACAAATCCAGCCATTTTATCACAGAAGGAAATCATGTCAGTCAAGCATGATCAGTCTTGAAGTGGCAGAATCTGACCATAATTGGGGTTGGGAAGAGGCAATGTGGGGAACTGACACCTTAAAATGCTTAGAAAGCTACTCACTTTTAAATTCTTCAGGTCTTCTTCAATAGTTTTTCCTAGATTTTCATAGTAAAATGGCTTGTATATTTCACTGATTTCTGCAAAAAGTAAAGAACTAAATGAAAGTGGTTTTCAATGGAAAGAAAAGTGACTTGTACTGTTAATGATCTTGATGGATAAAGATTGAACAAAGACTTCTATGAAGTCAGAAACAGGAAAGTTATATATACATTTGGAATTCACTCACATGGTACATTTAATCTTAAAGCAGTAGCAAGAACAGGATGACTTCTAGGGATTTGTTGTTGTTGTATTGCTTTTTAGAGTGAAATCTCTGTCTATGATCTGTAGCTGAGAGCATCTTGACTTGCATATGGGAAAATCAGGAGCTAAGACCCAATACAAGCATAAGATTAATCTATTAGCAGTAGATTATGTATGTTAAATATGGAGATAATAGGTGGGTTCCTTCTGGTATACAAATTTCCTCTGAGTATTTAAGTACATGCCTGCTGTATATGAAGCTGTTGATGCCCCTGTCTAAATACAAACCTCAGTTTTCTGTTATATGTTGGGGTCTTCTCTGTGGGTTGGGGTGGTTTGGGTTTTTTTTTTTTTATTGGCACTCTATATTGAGGCAGAAAGAAGAGACAACGAGATATAGAATTTTGACTTATTTGCTGAATGCTCTTAGTCTCCTTCCCAGACCATTCAGCCAAGACTTCTACTGATTGGAAGTGTTTTGGCATCTGACCATATGAAAAGATTATTAGCTAGTCAAAGTCAGTTGAATTGCTTATGGAAGAATAACTAGGACAGCTTTTGAATCTAGAATATTTTGAATAGGATCCAGTCATGGTCAAGATCTACTGTATCACTTGATGTTAGTTTTTCTGTAGGTTTCAGCAGTAAGATTATACTATGCTGAAGAGAAATTATCAGGTATAAAGTCTTACTAGAATTTCTCAAACCTGTAAATGCTGGATCAGATCCCATTTTTGATCATAGTACAGAGAGCACGCTTTACAGAATATGTGAATTGCTATTTCAGTTTTCAAAAAACCCCCCACCTTATTTCAAGAGGAAAATACTCAGGTTTGTTTTGCTGCATTATAAAGTATCAACGGACACAAACAAAAACGAATCCCAAAGTAATGCCTTACCTGCAAAGGTTGGGCGTTTCTCTGACTCTTCATCCCAGCATTGCTTCATTAAGTCAATAATTTCCACTGGACATTTATCAGTGATCTCCTTTAAGTCTGGTCTGTTTCCATTTATGATGCCAAAGCAAATCTGGGCTTCATTTATACCATCTGAAAAATAAAATTTCCCATCAGGTTCTGCTCGTGGATTTTGATACCTTTCCATAGGTAAAAGAAACAATGAAGTGGCTCCCTGTGTGTTTGTGGATATGTAAAATATGATTTCAAAGATGTCCAGGTTACAGCTACAAATCTTTCATACTAGTGAATTTGAATCCACTGCCCTGATTTCCATGGATTAGAGAATTATTTTAAGATGAATGGATTTACTTTTGTATGTGAGACATGTGCAGTGTAAGGGTGACAGATGTAGCTCTCTAGAACCTGCATCTCAGGTGCATCAGCTCCGCACTACATATGAACACAAAGATGGCCACACAGGCAACATTTAGCCACTTAATTAGCAAAAAATCCAATCAAAATTATAAACGTGTTACTCTGGAATTGCACAGTTGGCTCCTATTGTTCTACATAAGCCCACTGGTGCATGTTGAGAAATCAGCACCACGCAGCTGAGAATCGGTTACTGACTGCGGGATCATTCCCATTTCCACGTGTAACTAGTCCACCTCAGGAAACAGTGTCTGTCAAAGTTTCCATCCTGGCCCACCTGAGGTTTGCCGAATTTCTGGCACCAAGTCTGGTTTGTGCCCACACCATGTAGATGTGAGTAGATTCAGCTCGTGGCTGCATTTCTTTCAGATGTTCTTGTCCATGCTTAGAACTCAGGAATGATGCAACTAATTCCTGTCACTGGCCATGAGGTGCCAAACCGGTGCTATTCTAGGCCACGGATGATTCAATCTACTAATCTTAATTTTATAATGTGAATTGCTTAATATTTGTAACTTATTTTTCTGATAGCATCCTTTGAGAAGTAGCGTACTTTCGTATGGCTCTTTGTTAGCAAAAATTGCCCAGATCACAATGCCAAAGCTGTAAACATCTGATTTCTCCACTGGTTTTGCGTTAACACAGCGTAAATGCTCCGGGGCCATATAGAAAAGAGTCCCAGCATTGTTCTGGCAAGTGCTTTTGATTTGCTTCTGCCGGAGAGTTTCTTCTTGGGTCAGCCTGCTCCAGCTCTTAAAGGAGGCAACTCCGAGATCTGCAATCTGAAAAATGAGACACATCAGAGCTAGTGCTCTAATGAAGAGGAGATAAAGAAGTATTGCATGCAGTGCTCAATTTTATCAAGACTTAATAGTAATCTAATAACTTATCTAAAAATTAAATATTGAAAAAATACAACTAAAGAAACGGAAACAAACTATTTGATTTTTTTTTTCTTGTTTTTGTTTGTTTGGTTTGGTTTTTGTCCTAAATAAGGTATCACTGCCAATTGCGAGCCATTAGGCTGAACTTCTATTATTGATTGTGGAATACTTGCACAATGCGAGGATAGAAGAAATTTGGTTTCACTCATATTGACAATCATGTTCGTGGTCTGCTGGCAGCACTCATGGAAGAACAGAAGATTCATATGAGAAGAATCTATGAGATAGGCAGATGTGCCTCCTCCCTCACTGCCCTTTCCATTTAGATTCCATTTAACTCAACCTCTTTAGATCTTACTTCAGAAAAGGAGAAGAGGAGGATCTAAAATGATGTGATATGTATACCAAGGAGGCATGGAAAAGAATAGCACGGAAAAAGTTAAAGCAGAGATACCTGGGTACTGTGTGCTTGACAATGTGACATTACTGAAACTTTAATGTTCAGTTTTGCAACTAGACTAATGGTTGCTGGTGAAGAAAGTAATCCTTCCCTCCTTTCTCCTTTTATGTGCTCCCTCTGCTCCTCTTGTTCCAGCACTGACACTTACCTGGGAAGACGCAGTGCAAGGCAGTCAAGCAGATTGCTGAACCAAGTGCTCCCCAACAGAAGGGTAGCACTGCCAACAAGGTAAATGGTAATCTGCTGGTTTGGCTTCCTAAATCAAGGCACGGTGTTCAGATTAGCACCAGTGCTAACACAAGGGAACAGGAGGTCAATAGGAGAGGAAAACTGAAAGAAAATGGGCCTGTCTCTGTTTGACAGGCAGCTGTCAAACAGAGTTGTGTAACCCAATTACTTCAGATAAAAGTAAGGTGACATCTTGCCTCACTTGTAACTCACTTTTCTCTCTTATTGCCTCTAACTAGCTTATTGTTCCTCTTGAATTTCTGAAGCCTTGGGCTACATTTAGAGATTGTATATTCAGAGGAAAATGTAGGCGACCTTCTGCTGAGGAAGTAGGAGTCCAGCTTCATGTCTGCAAGTGAGAGGAGGTCTAGGGATAGAGAAGGATATGACATAAATCTTTCTACATTTACAATTTCCTGGAACAACTATTTCCCTTTCTAATTATCAATGTTAGACACATTCAAGCAGATCATACAACAGCTGCCTTAAGTTATACTTTTGATCAAGATGCTTAAGGAAGTCTCATCTGATTCTAAATTTGATCCTGGGCTCCAGATCAGTTTGTCATGAAATATGATGATAGCCTAGTTTGGTCCTGCCCATATAAGCAAGCCAAAACCCAACCCCTCATACAATTTACATTTAAAGCAGATCATTATGGGGTTTTTATTTTTGGAAAATAAATAAATTTATAATTCTTATCTGCAAGGTGCTCATACTTCACTTGCCACTATATTAACCTTGTGAAAGAACTTCTCACTAATTTATGTGTGAGAAGTAGAAAATGACAGAGCTCTCTTCACAGAAATTTATTCTGTAGTTTCAAACTGTAATGGGGTGATTATTTCAACAACTCACCTTGACCAGAGACATGATATTTGATGAGGACTGCTGCAAATTCCCCTCAGGTTTATTCCGCAATAGCCTCTATATCTATGTGTCTTGATCCAAAACCCCACTAAAGTTAATAGAAGGGCTTTGGAACAGGCTTATAAACCATTCTTTGAAGTAGTGTCCTGATGCAGTTTTTTTTGTAGCTCCTGGATGTCATTTTAAAATGATGACTAAGGGAAAAGAGGGATACAAAAGAGGAAAAGATAACAGGCAAAAGAAGGAAAGAGGTGAAGGCAGGAGGAGAAATTACAGCAATAAAGGACAAAAGACATTATCCATAAAACGTTCTATTTTGTTTCAAACTCTGTATTAACATTTGTTTTATCTTTCTAGTTGTTATTTATAGCTCATTAATTCTCAACAATATATTTTTTAATGCCTTTTTTTTTTTTTTTCCCACAACTGGGGGAGTACGGTGCAAATCTCAGACTCAGAGGTTGTATAGGCCACCACAATTCAGCGATCCAGGGCTAACACTCTCTTAGTGTTAGCTCGCTAAACTACAAAGGCAGTAATCTACCAGTCCTACCACATTAGGAACTCTAACCAGCATGGCTGAAATGGGTTCTTCAACCCAAATCACCAGCCTTCTCCATTCACATTCTAACAAGTACCTTAATGTGGAAGTCTTTGTCCACAAGGATGTTTTCTGGTTTTAGGTCTTTGTGTACAAAGCCTTGCTCATGCAGATAAAGCATTCCTTCTGTGATCTCCAGCACGAAACGCCCTCTCACTGACAAAGGTAGTGAGAGCTAAAAGAAATAACAAGAAGTGCCATCTATTAAAAAATGCAACTACAACAATCAAATTAAAACTCAGTCTTTAAAAAAAGCTCCTCAGTCCCAAGAATACCTCTGCTTAAGCTATGGTAAGAAAAACCTGCATCGCCAACAGGTTGAGGGAGGTGATTGTCCCACTCTACTCCATACTGGTGTGGCCTCACCTTGAATACTGTGTGAAGTTTTGGCCACAATTTAAGAGGGATATAAAACCATTAGAGAATGTCCAAAGGAAGGCACAAAGATGGTGAAGAATCTGGGGGGAAGCCATATGACGAGGGGCTGAGGTCACTTGGTCTGTTCAGCCTGGAGGAGACTGAGGGAAGACCTCATCATGGTCTACAGCTTCCTCATGATGGGAAGTGGAGGGACTGGCACTGATCTCTTCTCTCTGGTGGTCAGTGATAGGGCCTGTTGGAATGGCATGAAGCTGGATTAGGCGATGTTTAGGTTGGATATTAGGAAGAGGTTCTTCACCCAGAGGGTGCTTGTGTTTTTTGGGGTTGTACTGTGCAAGTTGGACTTGATGATCTTTCAAGGTCCCTTCCAACTAGGAATATTCTATGGTTCTAAGGTCCTTCTTGGATCAAAATTTTGGCATTAGTAATTTTAGAGTCACTCCGTATTTAAAAATATTTGCTACACATTTAGCAAATTCTCCATATATCTCAACAGACACTTCTATAACTTTTTAATCTGTAATTGGTCTGCTCCTCTATGATGCACAGGAAAGCCATTGTCATTTTCTGCTGTCTCTAGAGAAGGCAGTGCTGCCACTGGCTTTTTAATACAAAAAGCAAAAAAAGAAAGACTCCATTCTCTGGCAGTAACATCCTGTCCCTTTCAAGCAGCTCATCAGCCCTAAGGGATGAAGTAATTGACTGCTCACATTCTGTAGCACTTTCATCATGTTCCCCCGGTCCACATACTCCATCACAAGTGAGTAGTTTCCGTCTTCCAAAATGACACCCAGAAGTTTTACTACACGGTCATGCTGCAGTCTGCGCATAATCCTGCCTTCTTCAAGAAGGGAAATGTTGTACCTGTGAAACAGAAATTACCCTGAATTTAGGTGCCAGCCTAGAGAGAACAAAGGGATGAAAATCCTACTGATTAATGATGAAAACCATGGCCAAAAAATGTCACCATTCCTAGAGCCCCTGCAAAATTAACCATACCTTCAGCTGATTTTGAATTGATACAGCTTTGTTCACACCAGGTTATATTCTCTAAGATTCTGCTCAAATGCCTTACACAGAGACTGTCTGCTCAACCTGATTAAGGCCTGCTTTTCAGAAATTGCATAAGCATTCTTCTTGTCAGTACCTATGGATGCCCAAATCTTTAAACTGGGGTGAGATCTGGGCAGGGCTTGGAAAGAGCCTTGGAACAAGGAGGATCAAGATCCACTCCACTACTTCTTGTACAGGAAACTTATAGAGTTCTTGTTTCCAAAGGGCTTCTTGTTCAAAATGGATTTATTACAAGGGAACCACACACACACAAAATGATTACAGCATTTACTAACAATTACTGGTTTAGGATGAATTCAGAGCCTACCTCTTTACTTGGGCCTCAGTACAACCCATCAATAATCACAGGTACATAGCTGGGAGCTCACTAAGGGTCTTAAAAAAGAATAGTATCCATTACATAATGAATAGAAGGGGTGGTATTTTTATTATTGTTCCTGTTCTAGTCATCAGACAAAAGGATGTAAGAAAATCTTGAAACTAAACTGCTTGCTAATGCTTTCCTACCCTCTGACTTAAAAGGAAATTGCTTTCTCCATCCATGTTCATCCACATTTCTAGAGAAGAAACTGGTTGTTTTGTTTGCATTAGGCTCAGTTAAAAAATTTAATAAAGACTTTCGGTTCAATATTTTAAGAAATAACAAAATTATAAGCCTGCATAGTGAGAAGATGAAAACACAAACCCAAAAATACATTTGGCAGGCTTGTCCATTTTACCTGTGGTCATCTCAAACGGTCATTGCAGGCTACAAACTACTAGAATATCTTAATTTGTGTTCCATCAGCAAAATAAAAACTCAGTTAATTTATTTATCATAACCCAAAGTAGAAAAAAACCGGAATTTTGTCTCTCTCTAGTGGATGTCTCTTTCTAGTGGATGACTCATGGGAGAGTTTTAGTATTGTTATGGCTGTCAGGTAGTAGAGCTGCAATGTGACCTGAATACACCGAACTCAACAGTTAATTCAATCTTTGAATTATATCAGTGGGCTTGGCTCACTCTGCTCTTTTTCAAGGGAGGGGGAGTTACATTCCTGGTATTAACACACATGGTGTTGGAGTCCTGTTGATAGTTTATGTGTGTTCCTAGTGGACATCTACAGTTGGATAATTTCATTGAAAACATATCTGCAAGTTTGAAGATACTGTGTGGCCACTGAGTTCCTGCATTTCCATAAGTGTGCAAGAATCCTTTTGATTCTTAACAATTCATGATAGTGCTCACCCTGTAACAAAAACCAGGAACTCCACTGGAACAATGAGTTAAAACTAAAAAAGTTGTCTTAAAAGGGGAAAAAAGTAAAATTTGCAGGACAGCTGTTAGCATTGTCTTATTTCCCGCACATACACATCTCCAGAATCCAAAGACCCAAAGTTATTACACTCTATTTAGGTTTATCTTAGTTGAATTTAGAGGACTTAGACTAACTGAAATAAAAATCAGAACTGAGATCTGTAACTTACTCAGTGCGCTGCGGTCCTGTATACACTTTTTTTAATACTACATATCCATGTTTCTTGTGAAAGCATAAAGAAATTGTTCCAAATCCTCCAGCATCTAATTGTTTTTGTTCAAGCAAATCCTTGGTGTTCATGTGGATGTCTTCCAGAGACATGGCTGCAGTCTTTGTGGCTTAGCAATTAAAACAAAATCAATTTGGGATATTGTAGCCCTTGTGCTTCTGGACCTGTAGTATAAAGGAGGAAAAAGAAGTGTTATTAAAAGCATTTAGCTGTTCCACTAAATAAGTATACATTTAAGGAGTGGGACAGAAACATAAACTCTCACGACCCTTATGAATGCTCAGTTGGAAACCAAAAACGCTGTGGTTCTCACAGAATCACAATGATTTATCCTGTCAACCCACTACAGTTATATTCATTTGATGTAAAACCATTTCTTCACCTGAGGATCTCAAAGTGCTGTTGATAAATAGTTTTTAGCCATACAATATGCAGTAGATCAGTACTGTTCCTACACTTCATATGTGCAAAATCCAAACCCCAGAAAAATCAAGAGCCACAATCCCAAAGGCAGGTAGTGCCTAATGATTCTGATAGGTATCTTGTTTTCTGAATTGCCTGAACATGGGCCTGTCAGGTGCTCAGATTCTTATACAATTCTAAAGCTACCTTTTAGGCATCTTTGCAAACCTAGCTCTAAAGGTTTTGCTTAAAGCTTAAACCAAGCAACCAAATAAAAGGTTCCTCTGGAGGGTGAAATGAAGGACTCAGCTTCTATGGGAAACTTATTTGCACATGAACTCAAGGAGACAAGTGCTAGGAAACAATATGTATGGCAACTTCTCTTCTGCCCGTTAAAGAAGAGGAACAAAGACATGGTGAAGGCTTGTAGTAACTCCTACATGCATCAAGACAAAAAGAGAGTTTGGGGGATCCTACAAAATAAGTAAATAATAGATAAGTAATAGGTAAGTAAACACCAGCGGAAACCAGAATTATGTTAATCCTTTGATAAAGCTGTGGTATTCTCTTGCCTAATATATTTCCCAGGCCAGCCCCTGCCTTCAGCACATGCCAGCAAGCTGCTTTGGTAGCACTGCTGCAAGCCAACAAGCTCTGCTTTTTTTCCCCCTCACTAAGTTTTTAACTTAAGCACCTTACATCAGGTAAAGAAAGAGTTTGCTGAGAAAAGACAAAGTCCAAGAGACTGGCAGGGCTGTTCATTTTCCACTCATCTTGGATAACAACGACACAGACAGAGCTGGAAGAAAGGCACCGCCTCTAAGTGCCACTATCAGCAACAGCAGATTGGCTCCTTGGGGTAACTAAGAGCTCTAAATAGTGTAGCAAAGGGACTCCCAAGTTTTTCCAGACCAACAAATGACTGCTAGCTCCTGTAAACTACTGTGCACCTGTATCATCAAATCTCTAATTGAAAAGATTGCTTAATGTTGTTGTGAACACCAGCTGCAGCCTAATTTTGACTGCCTCATTACCACAGCCTCTTTGGGAAGCCTGGGAACTAAGGAGCTAGTGTGTGGAAAGTAGGTATCTGAGGGAAGAGAGATGTTTCAGTGCTGAGCTGGAAATGGTCTGATCAGTTCAATACTGACAAGTCAAAACAGGGAAGAGTAGATTTAATTTTTAAAAAATAAATAAATTGTGCCTGTAGAAGGGTTAGAGCAAGAGCTTTCTCTTCAAAGTACACATAGAGACTCTAGGGGCTGCTGTGGTACAGATAGCGAACAACCTCTCTACACCCAGAGCAGTGTCCCCTCTTCAGACTTGTCTGCTTTGGCTTTCCTGACTTCAAAAGGATGCAGGCTTTGTTTTGCTGCAGTGCTAGCCTGCATTATGAGCACTAGACTGCAGATATGGCTGTATTCACTTAGTAAGAAGGTAAGTCCTGCTACACCTAAAAATGATTAGAGGAAATTTTTCTTGTGTTTTGTTTGTTGTGGTAGCTGGGTTTTTTTCTTTGGTTTTTTTTTGGTTTGTTTTTTGTTTTGGGTTGGTTTCGGTTTTTTGTTTTAATTCCTTAACAGCCTATCAAATAGTAGGCAACAAATGACTCATAGCAGTGCCATTGCTGCTTTCATAGCTGAGATTTCATCTCCCTGAAAGTTTCTGGTGATGGTTCTCTGGATTTCTTGGGGTGGTACTACTCACTTTTGTGCAGATGGGGTGGATATCACATGTACAAGGGCCTTAATTCAGTCATGAGAGTCAAAAGTGGCATAAACTAACATCTTGCTTCTTTGTCCGGGTCTCCCTTTCAAGAATTGGTTTGAAGTCACTTATGTATGTTAATTTTTCCATGCTAACAGCAATTATGCATCTAGGTAGTAGTTATAAGACTTCCATGTGCTTTTCTTGTGAATGCAAAGTAGATGTGTATTTTTGAATGGTGAATCTCTAAAGTTGCATTAATACCACTGATAGCTTGGGACTGGCATTCAATACCATATAACCTGGCAAAGAACAGCTCTGCCCAAAGCTGCAACAATACAGAACCTTGTTCCTGTTTACATTGTTAATTACCTGTCCTACCAAGCCGCATGTAGTCACTATAACCAGAAGTCTTGGAAATTCAAAAGAAGTAACATCATAATTATCTAAAATCACATTGTATCTGCTGGAGTGAGCTGGATAACATTCAAGAAGATGGAATTTTCTAATGAGGTGGGAGGGAACCTTCCTTGGGCATGGTAGGATGCTCCTACTTTTTTTGCTGTTCTTATTAAGTAATGAGGTACCCTGAATAGAAGCTCTCTAAGATCTAATGACTTATTTCAAACCGAAAGTTTGTGTTTTGTAGAATGACTATCACAGGAAAACAATCTCTAGCCAGGCTTTAAAGCAAAGACTGCTTATTCTGGTATACTATTTAACATGAGATATTGGCTTAGGATACCTTGAAATGTCAGACGATAAAAAATCAAGGACGGAAGCTCAAACACTCAGGTTCATTCCAACCTTACTGCTTCTTATTGATACAGGGTAATTTATGTGTATCCTCAGTACTTAGGACACACCAGTTCATACTTTATGTATCTGTGGTTAAGAGAACAGAAATTTTGTAGTTTGATTTAGCCTACCCTTAGAGAAGCTATGCATACTTCTAGCGGTTAATTTATGTTCTGTGAAGTAGCCCTCATCTGTATATTTGATTAATTACAAAGCAGGTTTTTTCATATACTACTCTGAACATTTGTATTAGGGTGGGTTCATGTTTACCAAGTGCCAGCATGTACTATGAAAATTTGGAATACTGGTTTCTCAAAGAGAGGGATTTTTGTCCACCAGTATGACTGGTGTTCCTTAGAGAAGGACAGAAGTGCAATAAGTGGGTTTGTGGCATTTTTCTTTTTAACACCATGGTTACGTCCTCTCCTCTAACTCCTAAAGGGCATATAAATTCACAACAGTCACACCCTGGACATTAGGTCATTGGGTCATATTCCCTAATCACTGTTCAAAAGTGCTTTCCTCAGTTCTAATGATTTGTAACTGATCTGATGCAGATCTGATGGGGCCTGCACAGTTAAGGAGGAGTGCTGAGCACATTAGCACAGTAATATGAAAAAACATTTCTTGCAGCCTTTGTAGTCTAATGATGCTCACAGCACATAAGTTCTTCAGAGGTGCTACAAACTTTAATTGGAGATTAGCACGTTTACAAGTGCCAAAAATCGTGGCCACTGTGTTATCAGTCAGTAACGGAAAGGAATACAGAAGAGAAGCCAAAGCTGGTATTCCCAAATGAGTAACATGAGAAATAGAAGGGTTGCTTACAGCTGATGACAAAAATACTGCATGTGTGAATGATGTTTCAAAAGCTGTCAGGGCATCTCAGATCTGCTGCTGTAACTGTCATAACCCACTTCATCTAAACCTTTCCCTTCTGCTCCGGTTTTTCAGCTGATGCATCTTTTCACTAAGGAATGATATATTTTTTTTCTATTTTCCTTTTGGAAATACCAAAGAAAATACCTGTGTCAGATCTTCATCATGTTACAGAAAGGATCACGTGGGAAGGAGAAACCGATACAAGGGAAACAAAGGTGTTATGCAACACAAGTTTTCACACGAGCAGGGGCAGCGTGGGAAGAGGAAAGGATGGGGTCTGTGCAGTGGCCTGCACCCGTGCAAAGGTGTCACAGTCGGTTCTGGTCACAAAGGTGTGCATTCCGTACGGAATCGGGGCAGGCTGTCTCGGCTGCGGCGCCGCGTCGGGCCGTGGCTGTCAGAGACGGGCGCCTGCAGCCGCTGCCGGGCGCTCCCGCTCAGCCCCAGCGCGGCCCCGCCGCAGCCGCGGCGCCGGGAAGCCCTAACGCGGGGCTGCTCCGGCCTAGTTCCTTGTTGGTTGACTTGCCATGTCACCCTTCTCCTCCCGGCGGCTTCCTGCCGCCGCGCCCGCCTCCTCCCGTACGCACCGCTCCCCCGTGCCCAGGAGACCCTCCTCGGTGGGGCGGGATGGGGGGAATGTAGCGCCGCACCCCCGCCGGGCCATCTCGCCCCGCAGCCCGGCAGCCCCCGGGCACCGCCACTCGGACCCGCAGCGGCGCCTTCGCTCGGCAGGGTCGCCGCGGTGCTTTCGGTTTCGGCGCGGCAGCGCGGCCCCCTCCCGCTGCCCCCACTCCCGGCGCTCCTGCCTTACCGCGCCCCGGCCGCTCTCCGTCCTGCCGTCTCCCCGGACGGCCCCGGGGTGCGCATTCACGGTCCCGGAGTAAGCGCCTCAGTCCCGGGGCTGCGGGAGGCGGAGCGAACGAGGCAGCTGGGCAGGCCCGAAGCGGCGCGGGTGCCGCGCGGTGACTGTCCCCGGCTGAGCTCTCTGGGCGCTCCGATCGGTGCCGCGCAGTGCCTCTGTCCTTGGCTGAGCTCTCTGGGCGCTCCGATCGGTGCCGCGCAGTGATTCGGTTACTGGTTGAGTGCTTTGCGCACTATGAGTCGTGAAAACCTGGCGGCGTTACCAAGCAGCTGGGATTTTGAGGCGTGTTGGGAATGCCTTTCTCTATGGAAGATTTGGCGCTGGAGATGTGGGGATTTTTTTTGTTCAGGAAGGATGGAGGCAGGCGTTTCTGCTTGTCAACAGAGTCACTGTCACTGATAACAGTCCTGGGGACAGCTGCAGAAATACATAACCAAAAGGATTGCCGTAAACCACCTAGCCCAGCCTCCTCCGGAGGTCAGGCGTGTAGTTAATACAGCTTCTTTACATGAGGGCGATCCCTTTGCCATTCTTCTGTGAAAAAGATGGCGATGATGAGTGTCTCACGGTCTTTACCGTGATCTTTCCCATTCTGGTGAACTGTTGCATTCCCCACGGTGCTTTAAATTGGCACTAATAGAAGAGCAGTAGTGGATCAATGTGGTAGGGCAATAGCAACCCACAAATCATGTCTTTCATTTCTCCCTGTGATGGTCAGCAACACAGTATGTGAACTCCTAAACCATCCATCTACCCTTATCTGCTCTTCCTTTGTGCCTTGGGCTGGCCCACACGTGCATCTGCCCGGAGCAGGGGGCTCCTCCCTTCCAGCTGTCTGAAAGGTGTCTCATGGCAAAGACAGGTGGGACACAGAAGGATGCGGGCGGCTGTGGGTTTGGAGAGGTAGGACAGCCTTGCTGATTACTTTCAAGGGGAAGGTTTCTCTCTGGGTATTGAGACTGCCCCGTGTTGGACAACCTGAATAAACAGCTTCCTTCCAAGACCTTGGGGGGTGGAAAAAAAGCAAAAAAAGGCTGAGCGCAATTGTTTCTCCTCAAAAAAAAGCTGACAGTGGAACTAGTGGAACTGATGCAATGATGAACAAAACATTCCTGTTTTCCATCCATTCTGGATCAGCTGGTATTGAGACAGAACAGGAGTTTAATGCTCTGACAGCTCCCGATGCAAGGGCTGAGCACACCTACTGTAAAGAGGAGACTCAGGACCAAATGCTGAATTGCCACACTGAGCTCACTGTAGTTTGAATGTAGCAATTTTGTGTCCATCCACACTGTGAGGTATCTCAAGGAGAGCATTATTGAACCTGCAGTCCAGAGAGTCTGGGACATTTGTCAGCTAAATAAAGCAAATGCAAATACAGATGTGGTACCTCTGGTGGGCCAATTGTGCAGTTTTGGTCTTCTCCTGCAATCCCAAACATTACAGAAATCTTTTGATAACATTTGACTTCTGAGGTTTTTTTTTCTTTCTTTCTTTCTTTGGTTAGTTGGTTTGTCTAGTTTGGTCCTTCTGCTGTTAAGCTTTGCTTTGTGTATGGGTCTGAAGGCAGGAAGAGAAATGGCTGAATTTATAAGAATTGCTTGGTTTAAAAGGTGTCAGTCTCATTCAGTGGTGATTTGCCAACAAGCACTAGGCAAAGAAAGAAATTGTCATTTATTTGTATGTGCCTAGAGGTCAGTGTTGCCAGTTATGACATTCCTTCATTAAGTGAATAGGGAAAATAAACCGATCCAGAAATGCAATCTGAATTTACAGAGACATGTCTTAATTCTGATTAAGAAGGAAAGGTTATCTTGAAATGGACAAAAAGATCGGTACATTTTTAGTGCTTTTCCCAGTAATGACTTTATCTGAGCAGAAGTCTTCAATTTTAGTATTAATGAAAATTTAATAAACCTATTCATTTTCTTTTAACTTGAACTGAACTTGCATTAATCTCAACCATTCACATACTTTGTATGAAAAATCTCAGCCATCTTATTAAAACAGTGCTACCATGCGTGTGGGAGCTGGCACGTGTCTGCCAGATAGTGTCAAGTACAGGATCCTCAACATACAGGTCAGCCTGGCATTCTTCATCTAATAGTTAACCCCACTAAGCTCTGCAATTGATCCAAAGCAGTAATGTTGGTTTGACAGTTGCAACTTCTGCTTTCACCTCAATTTCCTTCTTTCCTGAATAGTCTGCTAACTGAACACAGTGAATAGAAGGATGATTTCTCTTCTATGCAATTTTAAAATTTGTCATCAAATTTCTCTTGGTAACTTTTAAGTTGTTCTCTTTAAGTCTTTTAGGCACGAATCTGCTTTCCCCGCAACTTAGATGTATAACACTTTCTTCCTTACTCCCTTTCACTTTCCTTTTCCTATAACAGAGCCATTGAGCCAAAGCAAATTTCCTGCTTCTGCAACGTAAAGACTTTGGCTCACATGCCCTGCAGCAATCTGCAACAGCTTGGGGCAGCTCTGCTTCCTGGGGAATGTCTCTGCTAGAGGTGGCCCCTCATATGGGAGCAAACAGGAACACATGACCCTTTCCCTGTGGTGGCAATTCCCAGTCTGGTGTATCAGCTTACACTGAGCCTCCAGAGTCTGGGCTCAGCACATTTATTATCCAAATAGTCCCTAAGGGACTGTAAAGCTGGGGTGTGACAAGACTGCTGCAAAGCAGGTATGGCAGATGCACAGAGGCCTAGGTGTCATTTGACAGTGACTCAGGAGACGGATTCTTATTGAGGCCACATTCTTTTAATATCAAGTGCAAAGGCAGCTGTTGAGTGAGCTGGTCAAAGCTAGAAATTCAGTAGCTAAGCAAGAAACCCACCCCTTGCCATATGCACAAACAGGGTTAACAACTCTAGAGCACAAAAATAATCCTGCTACAGTTCCAGGTAAAAATCCTGGCTATTAAGAGCAAGACAATTCATTTGTCCCATAGATCCTGACCCGTAGACAGACAGTGCTCCTGCAGGCTTTCGGGTTGGCACTCTGGCTCACCAACTGCTGGTGCTGGAGATCTCCAAGGAAGCCCACTGATGCTGATGCTGGAGAGGAAGCAAACACCCTCCAGACCCAAACACCAACACTGACTGGTGTGAGAGGGCAGGAAAAAACCAGGATTCCTTTTTCTCTCTACTTTGATTATGGGAAGCTGCATACTTTACAAATGGGAGCTGTAGTCTACAAAGGAAGGCAATTCATGCACATACCATTACATTCATATTTATTTTTTCCCTTTTCTGGTATCTGTCATAGCTTTACTATTGCCTTGTAAGTATGTGTAAAAGCCTAAGGCTGCCCATAAGGGTTTCCAGTTGTTTAAGACACTCTGTAAGGGTATATCCTTTTGCAACACTACTCATTATGTGTTTTGTTGCTCCAAGGCACAAGTGTAGTGCTCTCACAATCAGTCTTGGGCTTTTAAAGGTTGAGTATGGGCACCATATTCCCTGGTAAAGGAAAAAAAGTGGCAACTGGTACAAAAAGTGTTAAAATAAACTTGGCCGTGTACTTTGCTGTTTGACAAGCAGCAATGGTATAATCTGCCATGAAATACCACGAGTGTTAGCAACCACAAGCAGGCAGGATGGCAATGTGAGCAAGGAGAACTTCAGAGAGAGTTTTGCACCCATCCTTGAAGGGAATCCCTTGGGAATCAGTGAAGGTAAATGCTATATTGTCAGTTAAACTGCTAGCTGCAGTATTCAAAATTCTTCAAATGTATTTGAATTAGGACATTAGTGTTCAGGTATTTAGATAGAATATCCAAAAGAATGGAGAAAAAAATCTTCTCTCTGTAGTCTCATATCTGAACACTACTTGAAATACCACTCAGGAGAGCAGTCTATGGGTTTTTCCTTCCAAAGAGTCTTCAGACGCTGGGTCCAGGCAGTCAGCATCTCCTTCCTCTTCTCCTCAGAGACATTCTCTGGAGCATAAGAGATGTGAGGTTCAAGGACTTTGACACCACAGAAGTGCATGATTCCATGCTGGATGCAAAACAAAGAAGGAAATGCCTCAGGAAATATTTACTTTTTTACTTTCATTTGAAGAACATGGAAGATTCAAATCTGTTCTGTTTCTTTGACCCAGTATCAGTCAGGTTCTCTAAACCTGTGCATTTATCAGGAGAAGGAAAATAAATTGCAAAAATTCACTACCTATCCGGGCAGTCACTATTGAAGGCATTCAGCAGAATGGCATAAAAGACACTGAAAGATAAGGGCAGCTTAATTTATTCTGCTCTGTGGAATTTATTTTTAGCTGCTGTTAATTCCACAGAACTGTCCCCTTTGGCAGCTGTTCACTGTTCAGTTTGCAAGGATCACAGGCAGCCAAAAGTTCATTTTCCAGTTTGAAACTCCTCAGATTGGTCTCTAACTGCAGTGTGTTTCACGTCTACTTCTAAGATGGGGTTTTTTTTAACCTCTTGCCTCTGGCTTAGCCAAATGATTCTGTAGGAAGGCTAGTGCCTGTGGAATCAGCTCTATTGGAATGTGCCATTTCCCCTGTGCGTATTTTTGAATTCAGAGTTGTGATTCACGTTTTTGCCATGTTGACCTGCAAACTCTGCAGTTGGACAGCTCTTCAGAAGCAGGCAGCTGGTAACTGTGTGGGGAGGAGACCATGGAATTTTAGCTCATCTGTTGTATTGTATCAGGAAGAAGCTGGCAAAACTTCCCTTACCGCCTGTATTTCCCAAACCATGCTCAGCACTTCTGATAAAAGAGTAGCAATTAGAAGAGGAATGCTAACTTTTGTGTATTGATTGTTACTGCCAGGGTAATGTGTGGCTCCCCTCCTGCCTTGCATCCTACATGAATTGGGTAAGCATGGGGAACAGAAATCCTGCATGGCTGAGCTAAAGGAAATCCCGTAACAGCAGGGAAACTGAAAAGGCTGACAGCATAAGCTTTCTCTAGATTCCAAGCTGGAGGAAGAGGGACAAAACAACTTTAAAAGTCAGTGTACTTTTAAAGTAGTCCCAGGATTTTAGGTAACAGTTTATGACCTGCACATCTTTGGAACTGATAACTTGATTATTTCTTATTATATTCCATATAAAACAAAGAATAAATCAATTGTTAAAAATAGTTGGAATAATAAAAATTGACATAAACAACAACAAAGTGTTCATATATTATACCTGCATGGGCCACAGGACATAGCGAATATCACCACTGATACCTTCTTTTGAATAAATCTCTTGGCTTCCTCCCGTGGTGAAAGAAAACAGGGATAATTTGTCCTAGAATTAGGAAAGTGGTGGTTGATTAAGACATGTTTAAAGAAGAGTGGCTGAATGGTTCAAGAGATATTCAGGGAAACCTGGACAGCATAGATTTCTAGGGGAGAGGGTGACCTCTTCTTTCCCAGACCTTACATGAAGTGGAAGTTCCGAGGCAAAGATTGATGTCATACAATTAGACAGTGGACTGTGTGCCTTTGGGAAGAGATAGGTTAAAGAAAAGGAATTATATGGCTGACACCCTTCTGTGAAGCAGGGCTGATACACTACTTCAACACAGTGTAAAGTGAGAGCTCTAAACAGCTACAATGGAAAAGAAGGACCAAGGCCCCAAAGGACATGGTGCAAACCTTGACCTTAATAAAACAATTCCAAAAACGTACCTGGAGCAAACCACCATCATAAGCCTTTGACAAATCGTAAGCAAAGCCTTGGACCAGGACTCTGTCCATCCAGCCCTTCAGGATCGCAGGCATGCTGAACCAAAACAAGGGAAACTAGGCAAAGAGAAAATTTCCTGGTTAGCACAGAGAGTCTGGGCCACCCTTAGGCCTGGTTTCCAGGACAAATCCTGTCCTCTGAACCTGCTCAGATCCCGTACGTGCCTTCTTGCAGCTCTCTGTCAGGAGAGGCAGTAACTCTGCTTGGCAAAAGGAACTGAAGTGCTTGCTGTTTGCAGTAACGTCAGGGCCAGACCTGAGCACCTGCAGCACACCAACACCGTGCTGCATGTGAGGGCTCCCATCCAGATTAAAGTTGGAATTTGATGAAGTAGGAGGGTGCCATTTAGTTCAGATTTACGACTGTACAGAATCATGTCTCCTATGGCTAAAATGCAAAAGGATCGAATATCTTATCAGCAGCATTGACATCTGGTGATCCGTTCTGATCTGACAGTCTGCTGACAAATGCCGCGGGATCTTAGGAAAGACTTCTTTTCAAACCCTGCTGACATCATGACCCCAAATCCCTTTACTGAGAAGAAAAAGACGTCTTTAACAGTTGGACCCTTGGTTTCTAGCTCTTCCAGTTAGCCCATGAGACTGCATCCCAAAGCTATCATGTCTTTGTGGCATTATCTTCACTGCTTTATGGGCTCTTATACTAGGCTGCATCACTACTCCTAAACCTTTGTACACACTGCACACAGAGGAAGAAATTCTATAAACATGTAACCACACGTGGCTTAATTCAAGGTGGAAACACTGTGGACACAGGGCAAACACCACAGTCACTACAAGTGGTGAGTTTAGTCTGTAGCAAATTTTGAATTCCTTTATGATGTCCCTTAGAGGCTTTTTAAATCTCTTTCTTTTCTTGTTTTTTTTCTGCACCAGAACCCACTCAACTCTTCAGAGCATTCTACAGACAGAAAGTAGCAAGCAACCACTTCCTTCAGGGCATGCCTTACTGTTCTCATCTGGGAAGCAAGAGTGTGAAAATGACAATGACTTACAGTGAAATGCTTCATTGAGATATGGCCCCATCCTAAATTTAATCTAACACTGGACAGAGGAATATATCTAGAGATGTCTAAGGCCAACAGGCACACTACGAAATGTAAGGCTACTATTTCCCTTCACAGTTCTTTGGGGTTTGCAGACACCGGGGACACCGCTGGCACAGCGGGCAATAGAGATGGGCTGTAAAGATCCATTAGCAATTCCCAGTAGTGCTTCTGCAACTTGGCAACAAATGAGAACAGTCTGCTTGGGAAAGCCCAATTCCCTGACCTTGCTGGCTGCCCCCAGCTCCTTGCCCAGAAAATAATCCTTGCTCTGCTTTCTGCCAGCCTGCCTGACATCCATGGTCACATAGGACATTGTGCACCGAGACAGGAAGTTTGGCCCCGTGTTGGGGAGTTCCTGGGGTTGCTGTTGTTTCAACCTGCATCACTTTGCTACTCAGTTACTGGATTTGCTGTAATAATGACCCAGGTAATTGTACTACTGATCTGTAACTTTTACTGTACCATTACCTAGAGATAAAATGAACATCTCAACTGAATTCTGTTTAAAATAATGACCTGAAAAATCAGCAGGTCTGCTTCCTGCACCTTCTTCTGCTCTTCAACCAGGTCTTTGGACAAACCTCCTCTCTTGTAAGCTTCCCAGGTCTCCACACCGTAATTGAACACTTCTGAGTTGTGCAGGTGACCTGTGGGTAGAAGTGAACAGTCATTCCTTGCTCCATATCCAGTATCAGAGCCAGATAAGAGTTAAATACAGGCTGCAATCTACAGTTTATTTTTGGGAGCGGACTTTAAGAAATGCTGATGTCAGGTCAGTAAGTTTCTTATTAATCTCTTGATGATCCAAGGGCTGGAGCACCTCTCCTATTAAGACAGAGTAGTTGGGATTGTATAGCATGGGGAAGATTTCAAGGAGACTTTTTTCAACCTTCTGATATCTGACAGGGGGCTTACAAGTCACTGGTTTTTGGAAAAGGTATATTTTGGCTGGTCTCACCAACAATGTCATTTCTTGTTGCTCTGGGCTCAAACTGCATGGCATATAAATCCGACACGGTGACACTGCAGCCCTGCTTGGTCAATTCTTCCACAGCAATCTTCAACAAAGACCCGTTGAAGGACTTGGGCTCTTGATGTGCATAGACTATCAGAACTTTCTTCCCTGGAGGCAGAAAGAAAACCAGGAGACCATTTGGAATTTAGGAGGCAGATGCAGAAGAGTTTGTAGAGTTGGGGCTTGTTCCTTGCTTTTTCTGTAGTGTCCTTTCCCAGGGGCCCAAAATCAGTGAAAGCAGAGTGACAGTGGCAGCATTTGACCCCTGCTCAGCAGCAGTGAGTGACTCCTGAGGCACTAATTGCTGGATGTGCCCAGCCCATCAATTCTGTGCTACACTGGGCTTTCCTAGGTGGAACTCAGTGGACAGAGGGGATATTCCACAGCAGGTCACTCTGCCCTCCACCAGTACAATCCCCCACTTCTCCTGAGACAACATTTCTGTTGGTCTGATTCCACTACTGCCGAAAAACCAGTGCCGGCTTAGATTGCCTCAAAGTGTCACGGAAACAACTTCTGCGAGAACACCTTCCTACTGCAGTGGGGGATGCCGTCATCTTTCAGTTTAGTGCTGTGGAAGTGACAGCCTCGGGATACATGTTTAAGATGCCTCTGTCCCGCTTCAGCACCATCACAGCGACCTCTATAGACAGCAACGGGATTTTTTTCTCAGAGATAGACTGCTGTGTGTATCTCGAACTCCTGTCAAAGTCGACTCACGGTAAACTGAGTGGCCAAGCGGGTGTGTTGGGATGGAGCTTCTTAGAGGCATGTAACAAGGTTTTGCTTAAAGCGCTCCATGGTGTGCTCAAAGTTTTATTGCGCCTAGGTAATTCAATTTTAATAATTCTATTAAAAATCATTAATTTGTGAAAACAAAGGAAAGATCTTGTATGGGGTAGTAGTTGTTTGTAGATAACCAGAGAGGGAAATCTACAGGGACTATTGAAAATGACAGGGTCTGCAAAACATGCAGCTCTTGCTTCCTGACTGCCAAGACAAAAAGTCAGGCATGTCCTGAACTCAGTTTCTCTGCAGGACAGCTTCTGGATGTGGGTGCATAGTGTCCATGAAACAAGAGCTACGCAAAAAAGACTATTAAACCTTGCAGGTCAAATGCTGTCATAAAATCAATGTGCATATAAACTCTTTAAACCCCTGCTCTACACCGTACTCTGGAATTTCAGGAGCAGTTACGGCTTTGCTGTTTCTGCCAGGTCTCCATGAACAGAGCTCAGTGACCAGACGCGTCACATGCTCCAAAAGGTGCTAAGTTTGAGTCTGCAAAAATGCTGATTTGTTTCCATTTCGGTGGAGCTGAGGGCACTTGGACACACAGTGTCTGGAGAGGCTGGAGTTTTCCAAGGCATCACTTACTGAGGTAATTTCAGTCGTTTGGAAAACTAAGACCTCAGTGTCCCAAGCAAACACGGCAGAGAGGCCCCATCCCTGAGGTGCCCAGCGCCCAGGCCTGGAGCGAGCAGCATTTTCATTCGCATTTGCTCTTACCTGCCATTGTTGGGGAGCGCTGGGGAGCTTGTCTCCTGATAATCCGGTACTGCCTGAGAATTCAAGTGAGAGATTTGCTGGTGAGAAACACCAGGAGCAGGTGCGCGGAGAATCGCTGCGTCAGTGGGAAATGTGCCATGGTGTGAGTACAGGCGCTCACGCACAGAAGGGCACTGGCCAAGCGCGACCCTCCGGACCCGACCGGGCCGGGCCGTCGGCATTCCTGGGGAGCAGGAGGGAAGCCCCCGGCTCTCGGCCCGAGCCCTGGAGCAGGAATTCTCCTCCGGCCGCCGGACCGGCACTTGGCGGCCGCGGCACGGCCCGGGGCTGCGCCGGGTGCATCGCGCCGCTCCCGGTCCCGTGCCGCCCTCTGGAAAGCGGCTTCGGAACAGCCCCCAGCGCAAGCCGGGTGCCCTTACCTACTCCTCGGGGCCCGGAGCACACCGGCGCCGGGGCTGGGAGCGCTCCTTCCCGGCGGCCCCGCTGTCCGCCCGCCCCGGGCCCAGGGGCAGCGCCGGGGCGGGATCGGGATCGGCGCCGCCCACGGCTCCGGCTCCGCTCGAGGGCGCGCTCGGCCGGGAGCGCGCCTCCGCTGCTGCGACCGCATGTGAGACCTACATCATCTCTAGATATTTTTGTTATTCTGGGTTTTCGCTCTTCTCCAAGTACAGAGCTCGTCCTTCATTTCTCCCAGCAACGTAGTATGTGAACTCCTAAACCATCCATCTACCCTTATCTGCTCTTCCTTTGTGCCTTGGGCTGGCCCACACGTGCATCTGCCCGGAGCAGGGGGCTCCTCCCTTCCAGCTGTCTGAAAGGTGTCTCATGGCAAAGACAGGTGGGACACAGAAGGATGCGGGCGGCTGTGGGTTTGGAGAGGTAGGACAGCCTTGCTGATTACTTTCAAGGGGAAGGTTTCTCTCTGGGTATTGAGACTGCCCCGTGTTGGACAACCTGAATAAACAGCTTCCTTCCAAGACCTTGGGGGGTGGAAAAAAAGCAAAAAAAGGCTGAGCGCAATTGTTTCTCCTCAAAAAAAAGCTGACAGTGGAACTAGTGGAACTGATGCAATGATGAACAAAACATTCCTGTTTTCCATCCATTCTGGATCAGCTGGTATTGAGACAGAACAGGAGTTTAATGCTCTGACAGCTCCCGATGCAAGGGCTGAGCACACCTACTGTAAAGAGGAGACTCAGGACCAAATGCTGAATTGCCACACTGAGCTCACTGTAGTTTGAATGTAGCAATTTTGTGTCCATCCACACTGTGAGGTATCTCAAGGAGAGCATTATTGAACCTGCAGTCCAGAGAGTCTGGGACATTTGTCAGCTAAATAAAGCAAATGCAAATACAGATGTGGTACCTCTGGTGGGCCAATTGTGCAGTTTTGGTCTTCTCCTGCAATCCCAAACATTACAGAAATCTTTTTTTAACATTTGACTTCTCAGCTTTTTGTTTTGTTTTGTTTTTTTGTTTTTGTTTGGTTCTTCTACTTTTGAGCTTTGCATTATTTATGGAGCTGATGGAAGGAAGAGAAATGGCTGAATTTATAAGAATTGCTTGGTTCAAAAGGTTTAAGTCTCATTCAGTGGGGTCTTGCCAGCATGTACTAGGCAAATAAAGGGAGAAACTGGCATCTATTTGCATGTGCTTATAGGTTACACCTTTGATATGTAGCTGGTTTTTTTGCCAGCAGGATGAAAATTGCTGTGTGTGAAATTTGCAGGTTTCATTGCACCACTGGAAAAATTGTAGGGACTGATGAATAAAAAGCATCAAATCTTCACAGTGCCAGACCAACCTGGAATGGTTACCTAGCTCCTTAGTCTTAACTAAAAATCCAGTCACAGTAAGCTTGTGTCATAATGGGAAGGCAACTTTGAATCTGTTTTCCTGGTATTCATTTTAAGGGCTGTATTGTAGTAGTAAGCTTTGCCAACAAAGGTTTAATTTTTAACTCTCCTTCCTCTCCTCCTGTAGTTTGCTGCCAGGTATCTCTAAAGAGACTTTTCCTCCTCCATTTCTCTGATGAATTGCAAGTTCTGTAGGGACCTGAGCGTAATCATTCTCTGGCTCTCCCTGGCTTAACACTCTGCCTGGCCCAGCAAGGATGAGTGTTCTCTCACACAGGAGCTTTCCGGAGATGACTCAATGCTGGAATGTTAATTCTGGGCTCCACACCCTGTCCAGAACTCTGGGGCGGGGGGTCATCAGTGGGCAAAACTCTAAGGAGATACTTGTCTATAATCTTTCTGTAATCTACCTTTTAAATCTAAAAATAAAGCATTATCTGGTCTGATTGATCCCCCTGCTGTCCAACAGCCATCAAGATATTATGCTGTAGAGGTAATTTTAGAGAAAGAAGCCGTGATCTCAGCTAGCTTTGGATCATGCGTGAACCAAAACTTGTGTTGTTTTTCTCTGAGCCCTCAGAGGGCTGCGATGGGAGAAACTGCAGCAACAACAGAGTTGATGCTTGTGGAGAAGGGCTGCATTCCCCTGAGAGTGTGAATGCAGAATGGGAGGCCCAAGGGCCTTAGGAACCACTGTGTTTGGTGACTGACCGCATCCACAATTTTTCACTGCAGTTAAGTTCAGAAGACGACTACCTGACGTTTCCCATAGATGCTGAGCTGTGGCCTAGCAACAGATGACAGAAATACAAGGGTGTATGTGTAGAGTACATTGAGAGGATTTAATTTTCTCTTGGATTCTTGCTGAATTCCAGGGAAGAACCACCTTTGCTCTGTGTGTCTCACTGGGGTACAACAGTATTTGCAGCTTTGGCAATCTTTTGTGTGGACAAGCTGGTTAGGTCTTGGTTTATTCTCTCTGTTGGATGTCAACAAAATGCTTTCTCATTTCATCAATTCAGAAACAACTATGGGGTATTTTGACTCCACAGTCCTAGGGATGAAGCTGTTCTTTTGTCTCCTTCCTGAGTTTTTCAAACATACCGGAATTCCTGTGCATTCAGGCGGCATGAAACTGAGCATTTTAATACTCTTAGAATGATGAGACAATTACCCAGCACTAATTCAAGTGCATCCTCAGCTTAAATTCTTTGCATCTCTTCTGTAAAGTGTAGGCTCTTTAGGCTTTAAAATATCTAATAACACAGTAGGATTTTTCTTAAAAAAAAAAAAGCCGTACTTGCATTATGCATGGTATTTGTTATTGGCTGTTTCTCATTTCAGCACAACCTTTTGATAATTAGTCTATTCCTCTGCAAGCAGTCAGCTCATCTCAGTGATGTTGCTTCAGGAACCAAATATTAAACCACAGAATGAACTATACCTGGCTTTAAATGTCAGGTTTTTTGAAACCTGGATTAAAGGCACCTTACCACAAGATATCAGTCTTGGTTTCTGTAGGCTATGAAGCTTCTTGGTAACAGAGTTCAAATGGGGATCTGTTTGCTTTCCTCAATTGTTCTGCAGTTGCAAGCATGTTTGACCTGCCATTTCAGAACATCAAATAAAAGAAATACAGTAATGATTTCTGGAAAAAATTGTCAGAGAAAAAGATCAGAGCATTGCCTAGACATCTGTGGGAGAGGAGGACCACCAGCAACACAAAACCAATCCTCAGACTAAATGGAAGTGGAAAGCATGTTCCTTATACCCTTCTCCCCAGCCTGAAGAGCAGCTACAAGTTACACACCTAATTCTAGTTTCATTCTCATGAAATCAATGCTGGTTTGGCAGGGTAACATTTGACTTTTAGCATAATGTGATTTGGAAGGACAACCATTCTTTAGTTTAAAATGGCTGTAACATTTCCAGTGCTACTAAGAAAGTAATACTTCCTTTGTCTCTCCTTATTAACCACAGACCTGTCTCTGTTGGTTTTCTATGTGGTAAAATTCTCCTGAGTTTTGGAAGGCATGTGTCAGAACACATGTGCAGCCCAGCACAGTGCCCTGCATAGCAGGCACTGAAAGCATGTCAGGACAAGGACAATAACTCTTAGCTCAGCACCCACTGTCACTGCACAGTTGATGGCTTCCAAAGCGTTGCAACAGCAGCATCCTTGTGTGACCTGAAAACTTTGGCTAACATGCCCTGCAACAGACATGGGCTACAGTTTGGGGCAGCTTTGCTTCCTGGGAAATATCTCTGCTAGGTGTGGCCCTTCACTTCATACGGGAGCAAACAGGAACACATGACTGGTGTGAGAGGGCAGGAAAAAAACAGGATCCCATTTTGTCTCTACTAAGGCTAATCAAAATAGAGACGTCCCTTTGATTTTAGGAAGCTGCATACTTTACAAATGGGAGCTGTAGTCTACAAAGGGAGGCAATTCATGCACATATCAATATACAAAATTTGCACTTATTTTTTCCCTTTTCTGGTATCTGTCATAGCTTTACTATTGCCTTGTAAGTATGTGTAAAAGCCTAAGGCTGCCCATAAGGGTTTCCAGTTGTTTAAGACACTCTGTAAGGGTATATCCTTTTGCAACACTACTCATTATGTGGTTTTGTTGCTCCAAGGCACAAGTGTAGTGCTCTCACAATCAGTCTTGGGCTTTTAAAGGTTGAGTATGGGCACCATATTCCCTGGTAAAGGAAAAAAAGTGGCAACTGGTACAAAAAGTGTTAAAATAAACTTGGCCGTGTACTTTGCTGTTTGACAAGCAGCAATGGTATAATCTGCCATGAAATACCACGAGTGTTAGCAACCACAAGCAGGCAGGATGGCAATGTGAGCAAGGAGAACTTCAGAGAGAGTTTTGCACCCATCCTTGAAGGGAATCCCTTGGGAATCAGTGAAGGTAAATGCTATATTGTCAGTTAAACTGCTAGCTGCAGTATTCAAAATTCTTCAAATGTATTTGAATTAGGACATTAGTGTTCAGGTATTTAGATAGAATATCCAAAAGAATGGAGAAAAAAATCTTCTCTCTGTAGTCTCATATCTGAACACTACTTGAAATACCACTCAGGAGAGCAGTCTATGGGTTTTTCCTTCCAAAGAGTCTTCAGACGCTGGGTCCAGGCAGTCAGCATCTCCTTCCTCTTCTCCTCAGAGGCATGCTCTGGAGCATAAGAGATGTGAGGTTCAAGGACTTTGACACCACAGAAGTGCATGATTCCATGCTGGATGCAAAACAAAGAAGGAAATGCCTCAGGAAATATTTACTTTTTTACTTTCATTTGAAGAACATGGAAGAGTCAAATCTGTTCTGTTTCTTTGACCCAATATCAGTCAGGTTCTCTAAATCTATGCATTTATCAGGAGAAGGGAAGGAAATTGCTGCTAATTGCTCTCTTTGGATGCTGTATGCTGTTCAATTTGCAAGGAAAAGGGACAGTCAAAAGTTCATTGTCCGGTTTAAACTTTCTCATTGTTCCTGAACTGCAGTGTGTTTCACATCTACTTCTGTGTTGGTTTCTTGGATTGTTTGGTGGTTTTTGTTTGTTGCTGTTTTGTTTTGTTTACAAGTTTTTGCCTCTGGCGTAGCCATATGATCCTGTATGAAGGCTTGTGCCTGTGGAAGTTCAGCTTGCCCTTTTCCCTCTGTGTGTTTCTGAATTTAGAATTGTTTCATGTTTCTGTCACATTTACTTGTGAGCTCTGAAGTTGGACAGCTCCTCAGGGGTATGGGAGCTTGTATCTGTAGTGGGGAGGAGACTATGTGTGACTCCCCTCCTGTCCCACATCCTACATGAATTGGGTAACCACAGGGAACAGAAATCCTATATGGCTGAGCTAAAGGAAATCCTGTAACACCAGAGACACTGGAAAGGCTGACAGCAGAAGCTTTCCCCAGATTCCAAGCTGGAGGAAGGGGGACAAAACAACTTTAAGACTCTGTGGACTTTTGAAGTAGTCTCAGCATTTTAGGGCCCTGTTTATAACCTGCAGATGCTTGGAGCAGGCAACTTAATTATTTCTTATTATGTTTTGTATAAAATAATCAATAAAAATGTTGTTTATAAATAGCTGGAATAGTAAAAATTATGGCAAACAGTAACCAAATATTCCTGTATTATACCTGCATGGGCCATAAGAGATAGCGAATATCACCTCTGGTTGCATGCTTCTCTTTGCTTCCTCCCGTGGTGAAAGAAAACAGGGATAATTTGTCCTAGAATTAGGAAAGCAGTGCTTGAGTTAGACATGTTTTAAGAGGAGTGGCCAAACAGTTCAAGAGATATTCAGGGGAACCTGGACAGCATGAATTTCTAGAGGAAGGGGTGTCCTCTTCCTTCCCAGACATTGTAACGATTGGCAGTTGTAAGGCAAAGATCGATGTCATACAATTACATCAATGGACTGAGTGTTTGGGCTTTGGGCAGAGATGGGTTAAAAAGAAAACTAATTATGTGTCTGACACCCTTGTGTGAAGGAGAGCTGATCCTTGTTCTTCCTTATGCAACGTTTGGAAAACTGTGGCTGGAAAGCCCTCTGTTACTGTGGAAATCTTTATTCCTGTCCTCTCTGACTGCAGAAATTTTTGCTAAAGTCCCCCTTCAAACTTGGCCTTGCTTAACCACCATGTTTCTTCTGCTTCTGTGACTATGGTATTAGCCACGTACTCAGCTTCTCTCATCTCAGTTTTAGCTTCTGTAATCGAACTAATATTTTCCCAGTGCAGTATCCCAAGTGTCTTGAGCCTGTAATATGCAGCCATATGTAGCCATATGCAGCTGTAATCATTGGGGATTATGCCTATTTATCTCAGCAAGGCTTTTTTTTTTTTTTTTTTAGATTTTATTTCTTTAATTTTAGATTTCTGACATTTGAAGAAACTGAAATGTTTGGAATTATTAAGATGATCAGAACTAACAGAGATTAACATGCAGTGAAAGAAATGTGAAACTAATATTGATTGTTTTTTGATGCTCCATTTGTTACCAAATAAGATCTATCAGACACTGGGCCAGAATTTTCCAGGGATATTCCCAGTGCTGTGGAGAATTAAAAATGTATGAATTGACATCAAGAGATACTGTTCTTACCAAATTAAATGCTACAGAGAAGAAAAGGTTCAAAATAGATAGTTCTGACAGAGGCTCATACTCTGGGTATTTTCTGAGTATATTCAGATTTCTGGTTAAGTTTAATAGTTCAACTTTTAACATCTAATCCCAGAACAGGACTTTGATACCTCTTCTATTGTGTCAGTCATTACAGATAAGAGCAGTCCTACGGTGGTAGGAAGAATGATAGGCTGTTGCTATAGGAAATGGATCGACTTAAACAGTTTGCAAGCTGTATGTGATCACAGTGCACTCTGATACTCCTAATAAATGATGAAGCCCATATAGTAGGCCAATAAAGATCTCTAGGAGATTGCTTAAATCTTCAGGAACTGCTGCAGTCTCCTTATTTTCCTATCCTTCAGACAGTGTGAGCAGCCCAGAAAGCTACACAACATGTTACTGAAGCATTATTTCAGAGCAGTGTAAAGTGAGAGCTTTAAATCCTACAATGGAAAAGTAGGACCAAGGCCTCAAAGGACATGGTGCAAAACGTGACCTTAATAAAACAATTCCAAAAACGTACCTGGAGCAAACCACCATCATAAGCCTTTGACAAATCGTAAGCAAAGCCTTGGACCAGGACTCTGTCCATCCAGCCCTTCAGGATCGCAGGCATGCTGAACCAAAACAAGGGAAACTAGGCAAAGAGAAAATTTCCTGGTTAGCACAGAGAGTCTGGGCCACCCTTAGGCCTGGTTTCCAGGACAAATCCTGTCCTCTGAACCTGCTCAGATCCCGTACGTGCCTTCTTGCAGCTCTCTGTCAGGAGAGGCAGTAACTCTGCTTGGCAAAAGGAACTGAAGTGCTTGCTGTTTGCAGTAACGTCAGGGCCAGACCTGAGCACCTGCAGCACACCAACACCGTGCTGCATGTGAGGGCTCCCATCCAGATTAAAGTTGGAATTTGATGAAGTAGGAGGGTGCCATTTAGTTCAGATTTACGACTGTACAGAATCATGTCTCCTATGGCTAAAATGCAAAAGGATCTAATATCTTATCAGCAGCATTGACATCTGGTGATCCGTTCTGATCTGACAGTCTGCTGACAAATGCCGCGGGATCTTAGGAAAGACTTCTTTTCAAACCCTGCTGACATCATGACCCCAAATCCCTTTACTGAGAAGAAAAAGACGTCTTTAACAGTTGGACCCTTGGTTTCTAGCTCTTCCAGTTAGCCCATGAGACTGCATCCCAAAGCTATCATGTCTTTGTGGCATTATCTTCACTGCTTTATGGGCTCTTATACTAGGCTGCATCACTACTCCTAAACCTTTGTACACACTGCACACAGAGGAAGAAATTCTATAAACATGTAACCACACGTGGCTTAATTCAAGGTGGAAACACTGTGGACACAGGGCAAACACCACAGTCACTACAAGTGGTGAGTTTAGTCTGTAGCAAATTTTGAATTCCTTTATGATGTCCCTTAGAGGCTTTTTAAATCTCTTTCTTTTCTTGTTTTTTTTCTGCACCAGAACCCACTCAACTCTTCAGAGCATTCTACAGACAGAAAGTAGCAAGCAACCACTTCCTTCAGGGCATGCCTTACTGTTCTCATCTGGGAAGCAAGAGTGTGAAAATGACAATGACTTACAGTGAAATGCTTCATTGAGATATGGCCCCATCCTAAATTTAATCTAACACTGGACAGAGGAATATATCTAGAGATGTCTAAGGCCAACAGGCACACTACGAAATGTAAGGCTACTATTTCCCTTCACAGTTCTTTGGGGTTTGCAGACACCGGGGACACTGCTGACACAGCGGGCAATAGAGATGGGCTGTAAAGATCCATTAGCAATTCCCAGTAGTGCTTCTGCAACTTGGCAACAAATGAGAACAGTCTGCTTGGGAAAGCCCAATTCCCTGACCTTGCTGGCTGCCCCCAGCTCCTTGCCCAGAAAATAATCCTTGCTCTGCTTTCTGCCAGCCTGCCTGACATCCATGGTCACATAGGACATTGTGCACCGAGACAGGAAGTTTGGCCCCGTGTTGGGGAGTTCCTGGGGTTGCTGTTGTTTCAACCTGCATCACTTTGCTACTCAGTTACTGGATTTGCTGTAATAATGACCCAGGTAATTGTACTACTGATCTGTAACTTTTACTGTACCATTACCTAGAGATAAAATGAACATCTCAACTGAATTCTGTTTAAAATAATGACCTGAAAAATCAGCAGGTCTGCTTCCTGCACCTTCTTCTGCTCTTCAACCAGGTCTTTGGACAAACCTCCTCTCTTGTAAGCTTCCCAGGTCTCCACACCGTAATTGAACACTTCTGAGTTGTGCAGGTGACCTGTGGGTAGAAGTGAACAGTCATTCCTTGCTCCATATCCAGTATCAGAGCCAGATAAGAGTTGAATGCAGGTTGCTATTCACAGTTCTAAACTGAGTTACTGCTTTCTGTTTTTCCCCCTTTCTTGTCTTTGTTGGATATTCAGCATCATCTCAGATGATGGTGACTTGATTTTAAAATGGAGCATGTGGAGGCCGGTGGGCCTATGGATCAAGGGACAAAAAGAGTCCCCTGGTGGGACAGTCCCTAAGACCAAAGATCCTCCCCAGGTTAGGGTGACAGAAAAGGCTTCCCCCAGGATGCATTCTTCTGTTTTGCTAATGTACCCAGTTCTGCTTCCCTGGTTGGCCATTGGCCTCCCCGCCCATTTGTTACCTCATATGTCCCTGCCCTAGAAGGTTCTTCTCTCCCTGTTCCCCCCATTGGCCCTTGCCCCATCGCGGCTCCCTCAGAGTTTTCCCATTGGCTCCCATTCCCTAGCCCCGCCTGCGTACTGGCCCCATGCCCTCAGACCATTGGTTCCTGATGCTCTCATATGTAAACCTGGATCCTCCAATGTTCTTTGTCTTCGTCCCTGGAACCCTTCACGGGTGTGGCTGCATTAAACTCCTCCTGTGGAACCCCATACGAGGACCCTTCCCATCTCTTTGTCGTGGACCCATTTCCTGGAGCTGTCCGTGTGTGTGTGCGTGTACATGTGTGTGAGTGTGTGGTGGTCCTGCCGAGTGGCTTCGCCTTGGAGACGCTTTCAGAAGGTCGCTGCACCTCACCATCTGGCACTGCAAAATGCCACGACAGGAGAGGAATGTAGGATCTCAGAGTTCTGGGCCTTCACTTTCCTGTAGCAACACAGGAAGTGTAATATGAGGACCTAAGGACTCTGGTGATGCAGGGAGAAGATTTAAGAGAATGCTGTTAATTGTTCTGCCTTAGGGTTTACTGAGGCATCATGCACTTGTAAGCATTATGGAGCTGCTTTCCAGCCTCTATAACTGGGAAATTCACCAAGGGATAGGGAACCAGTATTGGCCGGCTCTACTGATTCAACTAGCACATCATCACTCTTAGCAGAAGACAGAGGCAGTAGTAGCCTTGTGAACTAAACTGTAGCAAGTCCCAGAATGTATCTGAAGACATTTCCTCCCCATGAGAAATGGACTTTAGAGACTGATTATGAACTCGTGCTAATGTGTTTTTCCCTGTCAGTAATCTCACTGTGATACAAAGTTCATGTTCAGGAGTGGACTTTTAGAAATGGAGATATCTGGTCATGAATAAGTTTCTTATTAATGAAATAAGTTTCTTATTAATCTCTTGATGATCCAAGAGCTGGAGCACCTCTCCTATCAAGACAGACTGAGAGTTGGGGTTGTATAGTATGGGGAAGATTTCAGGGAGACTTTTTTTTCAACCTTCTGATATCTGACAGGGGGCTTACAAGTCACTGGTTTTTGAAAAAGGTATATTTTGGCTGGTCTCACCAACAATGTCATTTCTTGTTGCTCTGGGCTCAAACTGCATGGCATATAAATCCGACACGGTGACACTGCAGCCCTGCTTGGTCAATTCTTCCACAGCAATCTTCAACAAAGACTCGTTGAAGGACTTGGGCTCTTGATGTGCATAGACTATCAGAACTTTCTTCCCTGGAGGCAGAAAGAAAACCAGGAGACCATTTGGAATTTAGGAGGCAGATGCAGAAGAGTTTGTAGAGTTGGGGCTTGTTCCTTGCTTTTTCTGTAGTGTCCTTTCCCAGGGGCCCAAAATCAGTGAAAGCAGAGTGACAGTGGCAGCATTTGACCCCTGCTCAGCAGCAGTGAGTGACTCCTGAGGCACTAATTGCTGGATGTGCCCAGCCCATCAATTCTGTGCTACACTGGGCTTTCCTAGGTGGAACTCAGTGGGCAGAGGGGGTATTCCATAGCAGATCACGCTGCCCTACATCAGGAAAACACTGCTCCTCCTATTCAGTCAACAAGGAAAGAGGAAATATTTTGTGTGTGGTAGGAGTTTTTTATAGATAACCAGACAACTAAAATTATAGGGATTATTGAACATGACAGGGTCTGTAAAACATGCAGCTCTTGCTTTCTGACTGCCAAGACCAAAGCTCAGGCATCTCCTAAGCTCAGTTTCTCTGGGACATAGCTTCTGGATGCACAGCTCAGAACAACACCTGCTGAGCGACAGGCAAATTTACGGTGTCAGGGATATCTAGTAGAAGCCGAGCTGAATATTTGATGAAATAACAGCTCATTTTTAACCTAAATGACAAGGGGTAATTATTTCTCCAGGGTCCATAGTGTCCATGAAACAAGAGCTATGCAAAAAAGACTAATAAAACTTGCAGGTCAAATGCTATCATAAATTCAACACATGTACAAAATTTTTAAACCCCTGTATATATCTTATTCTGGAATACCAGGAGTAGTCACCTCTTTGCTGTTCCTGCCAGCTCCAGCAAACAGGGAGCTCAGTGGCTGGAGATGCAAGCTCCCCAAGTTGCTAAGTTTGATTCTGCAAAGCTGCCAGATTGTTATCCCTTTTGATAGAGCTGAGGGCACTTGGACACACAGTGTTTGGAGAGGCTGGAGTTTTCCAAGGCATCACTTACTGAGGTAATTTCAGTCGTTTGGAAAACTAAGACCTCAGTGTCCCAAGCAAACACGGCAGAGAGGCCCCATTCCTGAGGTGCCCAGCACCCAGGCCTGGAGTGAGCAGCATTTTCATTCGCATTTGCTCTTACCTGCCATTGTTGGGGAGCGCTGGGGAGCTTGTCTCCTGGTAATCCGGTACTGCCTGAGAATTCAAGTGAGAGATTTGCTGGTGAGAAACACCAGGAGCAGGTGCGCGGAGAATCGCCGGGTGCATCGCGCCGCTCCCGGTCCCGTGCCGCCCTCTGGAAATCGGCTCCGGGGCGGCCCCGGCGCCGCAGTCCCAGCGCAAGCCGGGTGCCCTTACCTGCTGCTTGGGACCCGGAGCACACCTGCGGCGGGGCTGGGAGCGGCCCTTCAGAGAATCACGGAATATCCTGAGCTGGAAGGGACCCACAATGATCATCGAGTCCAACTCTTTCTGGCCCTGGGGCAGCGCCAGCGCGGGGCGGGCTCAGGATCGGCGCAGCCCGCAGGCACGGCTCTGCCTTTTTTTTCTCTGCATCTGGTTTCATTTGATACCCCACAGCTGTAGTTCTTGCACTGTGAGTGGCAGTGGAGGGTCAGTCCCTGCTCTTCCCCTCTGTCCGCTGGTGATTTTGTGGACTTGCAGCGTGTGCCGGCTGAATCACCTCTTCCCAGGACTGTTCTTTGGGGGTGATCTGTGTTCAGAAGCTGCTCTGTACTTTCAGTCCTTCCTAGTGCTCTTCTTTGCCCCTTTCCAGTTCTGCTGTATCATTTCTTGAAGCGAGGGAACCAGGTCTATATATGGTTTTCACACTGTCGACATGCCTTGGATATGCCCAGTGAACTGATGATTTTCTGCTCTGTGGTCCTAATAATTCCTACTGTAAAATTCGCACTTTTTTGACTGCTATGGAGTGTTGAGCTGATGTCTGTGTGGAATTATCGTTCATAAATAGAAGATTTTACTCCTGTGTGGTGATAGTCAGCTCAAAGCCCTTTATCTTAAAAGTGAGGCCAAGCAGGTTGGTTTGTCTCCCATAAGCATCTCTTAAGGTTCACAGAGACTAAAAATAACCTCCACTTGTCTAACCTCCTGAGCAGCATTCAGAACACTGTGCTGGTCTTAGTTCCCATACAGGTTAGAAACAATCCTGGTGCTCTGTTAACAACCCAGCTATCGGAGGAATTTGGCAGAGGTTTGTGGCTTAAATACTATTCTTCAGATATATTATATGTACACCTCCCTAATGGTATCTAAAATACTTTTACTATTGATTTGTAGCCTCAAACCCTCTAAAGAAGATTAATAACTTTTATTCTCCAAAAATCTAATAAAGAAACTTGATTTTCCTTTGATTTTCTTGGGGTGGGCATTGGACACAGCTGAGGAGGGAAGAAATACTTTTTTTTTTTTTTTGTACAGCTGCAGTATTTGCTTATTGGTCCACTTATTTAGAAAGTTCATGAATTGGATTTAATTCTGTCTTCAGCTTGAGGGAAATCAAACATCCCTTCTTAAAGAATGACCCCCACAACTTCAGGTTGTTTATTCTGGAGTGGGTGCATCATCAGTTCTTGTTGAAGCTGTTTCACTGCAGAAAAATATCTTGTGTTTGGGTGAAGGAAAAGAGAGAAAGCAGTCATCATTTTATTACTTAGACACAGGGATGACCTTGGAACAGGAAGAGTCCAGTCTTTGTGTTAAGAATTGCTGAAACTTTTAACATGCAACAGCAGTTGGGTGGTGCAGTGACCCACTGCACAAGGTCAGGGTAACCCAGGTTTTTGTTACTAAATGCTTTGGGGAGGTTTAGAGGGAAACAACTCTGAATGATTGGTAAAGAAATGCTTCCTAATGTCCAGTCTGAACCTGCCCTGCTGCAGCTTTGAACCATTCCCACTGTCACTGGATCCAGGAGAGCTCAGCACTTCCATCCAAACTACTCTGAAATAGCCAGGCTTGTTTCTTCAAGCCAACAATGAGTTGAGTCATAAACATAATCAAAGCCATTATAGATGCCACTGTAAAGTACCAACACATACAGCACTTAGGTTGATTGATTTCTTCAGCAAATGAACTAGATGGAAGTTTCCCCCTCCCACTTTATCAGATGACACAGCGGACAATATTGTGATCCATAATAGCTGTTGTATAAATTCATGTGGAAATGCTGGTGTCGTATTTTTGTGTGTGTGTGCATTTTCTTCATACGCATTACATATTGTGGGTTAGAGTGCAAGGTATGGTTGTCTATCTTAGAGAAGAAATTAATTAGAATAAATGAAATATATTAGAATATAACAAGGCAAGAACTACTTTAACTTTTCTTACTCCTTTTCCTACGATTAATATGCAGTTTATTGTACACATTGTTCCGTCTCTGGAGTAGCATATTAAGGTTTTAAGATACCGTGTATCTAAAGGATATTTATTGTGCCCTCTAGCGCCCAGTGCGAGGGTTTACCTTTACAACAGAAGTGAAGCTTCCACCAAGGATGAGCATTTAATCGCTAGTGCAAATTCTGTCCCAGACAAAATGTTTTAAGAACCTTCCTTGCCAGCGATAGTAAGCAGCAAGGAAAAACGATGCTAACAAATCGTTAGTGTAAGAGAAATCCTACTTAAGATTAGTTTTCTGTGACTTTTGCAGAGAACACAGCCACTGGAGAATGAGTTCTAATCAGTGACTACTGTGGTTCTGCACTGAAAAGGAAGAAAAAAGGAGAAACAGAAATCATATCCAACAGAAAATAGGTCTGCACCCCCATACATGTCCCAATAACACCGTCGATATTCCTAGGCTTGTTCTGTCAAGTAGTAAAGACAACAGTCGCTCTTGTATCAATCTTTCTCCGTAGAGCAGAAAAGCTGATAGGCTTGTGCAACAGGAAGGAAGGAAGGAAGCAGGAGGACTGTGTGACTAACAGCCTCTCACTGTGACCTGTTTTCTTCTCAGCCTGTCTGTATGGTAATGAGTAACAGAAATTGAAAATGGTAACCTCTGGGGTTAACAAGTCTATAATACAGTCTCTAAATCAAAAGCAAACCAGGAACGGGGTAATGTCCCGGGAAACAGCTCTTATCAGTTGTTTAGCTTCTTTTTAAACTTTGTGATGTTAAATATTTAACACTATGAAAATATATAAATGAAATATCTATCTAAGGTTTTTATCTGTTTGAAACTTAATTGCAGCTTCTGCAAGCAGATTTTTGCCAGGTCTAAGAGGACTAGTTCATTCAAGTACAGATTTGTTACTTTCAGATTGTTAATGCCTCCTGTAATTTTTGACTGAGGAGTCTGGCCTGAGATACTCTTTTGAAGAGAGGCTGAAATTTCAAATCTGACTGTGAACTTAGTCTTTGTGGGTAAAGCACAGCAGATCTAGCACACAGACATTATTCAGATATCTTTGCATCTGAATAATGAGAATCTTTGCTAAATGTGACTGTCTTTCTTTGCCCCGTTTGTGATAGCAAAAGGCAATAGGAAGTGTCTGCACTCTCCCTCAACTACTTGTGGAATATTTAATGTAAACATAGAGTGAAATTAATATTAACTGGTACTTAAAGAGGTAATAAATAAGCAGTTAAATTTCAGGGCAAGGTACGTTATTGAGTGTTTGAACTGAGAGTGGCAATACATTAGCTGTGCTATTAAAAAACTTGAATACATTTGAGCATAGTTTTCTGAGAAGGTACTTTAAAATCTCCTGATATTCTACAGCTCTACCTATTTGACTTTGAACACAGATTCGAAATAGAGTTTTAAAGGTTGTGGTTTTTTTCAGAGAAGAGGTGAAGAAGGGAGTAAGTAGATTTTCCATGCCAGTAATTCTTCCCTTAGATGAAACAAAAACTTGGGACACCTTTTTCAATAGTCATTGTGCATCAAAGTTACTTTCTATCCCTCATGTAAGATTTACATTTGTCTATTGTGGAGAAATGATCATACATCATGGTGGCATTCTTTTTCATATTCAAGATGATGCTTCTTTAGATTTGAAAATTGATGCTGGAAAGGAGCCCGAGTGCTGGCTGAAGTCTGCTGTGGTGGGGGATAACAATTCTGTACAGCTGATGAAGTGTAGAGAGGCAGCAGAAGGTACATAAGGTGCTGCTTCTGGTGAGTCCAGTGATATGTGACATTATGTATTTCAGAAGCAACTAATTTTAGATATTCTTTGCGAAGGAATTTTTACAGGTTCCTCTTGCATGCCAGAGTACTAGTCTGAAACATCTGCTGGCAGGTCACTCTGTGCACCTGCAGACCACATGGGGAGAAGAGCCAGGGAAATGAAGAGGGAGCACCCGCTTGCTCAGTGTGCCATGACCTTGTCCTGGCAGTTTGTTATGGGGTGTACCCATGACAGTAACTTGGTGATTGCTTCCCAGTTACTGTTGAGCCTTTCATTGACTTGGAATCAAGCTATAATATGGGATCAAGTCCTGTACAGGAACACACCATCCTGTGATCTGAGTGCTAGCCATCCTGGTAAAAGAGTAATCAAACGAACATTGTTTTAACACACAGTGTCCTGCCCAGATTAACAACCTGGTGCTGGAAATAGTGAGCAGCTCAGTGAAAATTAGCTAAAAAAAAAAAAAAAAAAAATCCAACTACTTAGCCAAAGTTCAAAAGAATAATGTTATGCAGAGGACATAATTCTGGGTGAGGCCCCTCTTTATTTCTGCCAAAACCAGACTCCCTAGGGCTTCAACAGGAGCAAAGCAACGTTTCATTGTCTTCAGTGCCCTGACACCAACTAGTTGAGCCTGCTGTGAACGACAGAGTAGTCAGGACGGCGCTTGTCTTGCCGGAGCCCAGCTGGGGGTGCTGGAGAGCCGAGAACGGCACCGTGAGATGCTTTAAACGACTTGAGCCGCGCGGAGCAGCAGATCCACCCCCATACCAGCGTGTTTTCTCCCTTACCCGGGTAGTTGCAAAAAGAACTGGGAATTAATCAAAATCTTTCTTGTGTTTGCCGGGAGTGGCTCTGCTGAGAAGCTATTTTATTACCTCCACCATCCTTTCTTGGTCTATTTTATATGTCGGATAAAGAATCTAGATATCTTGAGTTTCACCCGTACATTCAACAGTTTACCCATAGAACAGATATTGTCATCATAGTATTTGATACAAATGAAGAATAATGGTTTATATTTGATGGATAGGCAAACTGATGCTTAGAGACTAAGGGAGACTCAACAAAAAGATACAGCCACCTCCAATCTGCTTATGGGCAAAATTTCAGCCCTTTAAACTGTGCATTTTCCAATCTGTTATGCTCAAAATCCACCTGGAGCAAACTTTCTGACTTAGGATTTGACCTGGAATTTTGTAGGTAATGATTGTATAGCGTGAAACACTGGGAAAGTCCCTGGAGCCAGAACTGGGATCCAAACTTCTCTCTGCCCTACCAGGGCTAGCCAGCAGGCCCCAGTAGTGCTGCTGCAAGAGCTCCCTTCTGCGGTGGGAGTCTCTCGAGCACGGACGTGCCCTGCCTTCCCCCCGTCCTCACCTCCTGCTCTTCTGCAGTTTCGTGGGACTTGGTAGCTGAGGTGCCCTGAAGTGTGAAACCTGTGATAAAATTCTCTCCAGGGAGACAGGGTTTCAATTCCATTCTTAATCACTGGGCTATATCGTAGAAGGGGAAAAATAAAATAATCAGCACGTGCACACTTGGGAAAAGATATGTGCCGACTTCTGTGTATGGGAATGGAGGCCTGTTGGTAGCTGTCCCCTTGGGATATTCCAGAACGTTTGGGGAAGCAGATGATTCAACACATATTCCTGGTATTACTTGCTTTTGCATTACTGTTGGCTAGCTGCAGATAACCTCTCTCACTGTGGCCCTGTGACTCCTGAGTCCAAAGCCTCTTTGCCTGGATGTCCGTGTTGGCTCTTCTCTCTCTGTCAATGGCCCCAGTGCAGGCTGCAGCCAGCAAAGAGGCTGTCCTGGGGGAGCAGCTGGGGTTTGGTTGGTGGCCCTCTGGAAGATGATTGCTTATACCCCAACCTCTCAGCCCCTGCCAGGTCAGGGCCCAAGTGCTGCTGTGGGCTGCTCATGGGCTGTGATTCTCTCGGATAAATACTAGGTGTATAATATTAATATACAATGTAAGCCTTTGCAGGGCTGGAGCATTACTGTATCTGATAGCCACTCCTGCCCTCTTGGGATCCCAGTCATCAAAGGTGTGAAAGGGTAATCTTCACAGAAATGCAATCGATACCCATATATGCCTCCTCCCCATGCACGGAAAGGGGGAAGGCATTCCCGCATAAGGAGGTGTTCTTCCAGCGCACGTGCAGAACCCAGCTTGGTAAGCTGCCCTGAAGGGTAGAAGGTTACAGTTTTACAGAACGACCAATACGAGGTTTTGGCAATTGGCAGAGTGGAGGTTAGAGCAATGCAAAATTACATACTCATACAAGTTGTTGTTAATTCAATGCTTTGCCTGTGCTTAGTGTTTTGGGAGTTCTGGTTTGAGAAATACTAAGTTTGTTGCTGTAATGTGAACTAAAACGCACACAACTGAGTGTGCCCCTTACTTCAGATTGCTTCTAGCTTGGTCTGCATGATAGAGTTGGCAAAGACTTGTGTATGGCTCAGAGAGGTCTGTCCCATGCACTAAATGGCATTAGTCATACAACTATATGCATACTTCTTTTTTTTTCACGTTGCTGTGGGGTATCCCCGTTTTCTCCCAGACCTCCTACGCAAAAGGTACAAGCACAAACTTACTTCCCTGCAGCACCCTAACTAGTCATGCAGATCCACCACTGCTGTCACAGAGCCCTCACATTTGAAAATTACTTCCTTGCCATACATCTGTGCTGCCCAGCCCCTTCCCCTCCCCCTTTCTTCTTTGCTACCTGCAGTATTGCAAGCCCGAAGAGCAATGAGCAGAGCTGAGAAATCCCCCAAACTCAGTTATCCGTGCAGCTACTCAGCATGACTCTCACAGCACTCAACATGTGCATTGCTTCCCCCACTGGGTTTTTTGACCTTTTCTGTGGCCTATTGTCATCTAGCATCCTGTGTTCACGCTACCTCACAAGCCCAAATAGTTTGTTCTGGGATTAATTTCTGTGGTTCAGGGGCTCAACCTAACGAGCAGTGTAGCAGCAGTCAAAGCTGACAGCAAAACCCCAAGTAGAAAATTGAAAGAGAGATTAGTTCCTTTCCCTCTCCTCTCTCTGAAAACTCAAACACTGAACTAAAGGATTCTTCATACATTTTTGGATAAAGAGGCATCATAGCCTTTTTTTCCCCTTTTAATTGCTATGTTCCATAACAGAATCACTCATTACTACAGTTTTACCTTGGGGGAAGATAGCATAGCAGGATATGTTTGATTTCTTGCCCCCTCTAATGACTGCAATGATAGCACAATTGTTCCTGGAAAAGTGTGCATTAGTGTTTGTGATAGTGAATACAAAAATACGAAAAATTACTGTGGTTTAGAGCCAGGGCAGTCAGGGGAATATGTGCAAGTCTGGGAAGTAAGAACAATTCATTTCTTCCACTGATAATCTCCTTGACCAGGGGAAAGCTGCATAGACTCCTGTTTTGAACAGTCATTCACTTAAGTCAATTTATCTTGATTTTTGGATGTCTATCTTGAAACAGATGGGGTGGGAGTGCCAAAGGGCCACTCAGCCCCTGTCTCAGCATATTCCTTAGAGCACCCTTGGCAGTAGGCACTCATGAGGGCAAACTCAGATTGGGCCCCCAGAAACAAAAAGCTACTTTTGAAAGAAGGGCTTTAAGGCAAAGGTTATGAAAATCCTGGTTATCATGAATGCTTATTTCGAAAGGTAGGTTAGTGCCCAAAATGAGTGTTCCAGGAGAGTGAGGGGAAGAAGGGCGTCTCCTTTGCTGCTGCTGTTTCTCTGGGGAATCATGATCCACAAGTGATATGAAGCCTGACAGCATTCTGCCCTCTGGCTTGAGAAGGGGCCAAGGGAGATGAAGCTTGGATGCTCTCTGCTCAAGAATATCTTTGCTGTGACTGAATGTTGCTCCACAGCAGAGCTGGAAATTATGATGGTGGTTTAGAGCTGATCTTAGGAGGCCTTGCTGCCACGTAATAGGATTATCTCTTCAACTGAGGTTTTTTTAACTGTAAGAAAGGATATGAAAAAATAAACATAAATATGAGAGAAATGGGAACAAGAACATGCACTACATGTTCCTAGGCTGTGTACATGAGTAATGGAATTGAGTTTAAAAAGATAATAAGGTAATAGAAACCTCTGTGGATAACTCGTCATCTGCTTTATTAGTGATCTGACAGGATTTGAGCAGGAACATTTAGCCTGGGACTAACAGAAACTAATTTCTTCCCTTTTTTCCTACCAAAACCTTTAACCAAGACATGCTTACACCGCTCTCCTTCAAACATCTCTGTTTCATGGCTGACTTCAAACTTTTTACTTCATCTGTTGCAGTACAGGCAGATTTGGATACTATTGAATAAATACCCTGATGGTTTATGGATCACACTTGAATTTCTCTGAGCATTGCTCTAACAATATCATAGAACAAACACTGAGTTGCTTGCATAAGCTCGTAGGTGTTGGTGGTTATGCTGCAGAGGCATTTAGTCAAACCATTCTCCCCAGCAATATCTTCTGAAGCACGGTGGTGTTTTCAGGCCTGCTGGAAACAAGCCAGGCTTTTCCTGAGCCTTACATGTGCTGGGGCATGACTTGGAGTAAGGCTGTGTGAATATATTGCCTGCAGTGTTCACTAATTTTAATGGTTCCATCCCTTGTGATGTAGTGACTAATTCCTTCGTGTGCATGCACATGGCAGGAAATGCTCCTAAAGCTCTTCTTATGATTTCTGATGAGGGCTGATACTTGACTTTCTAATGCCCATGTCTTCTCTTCATGACATTGCTTCTGGAAAGTCTTGTTCTCAAAGAAAAATTTCAGTTTCATTTTGATTGCCATATCCAGCCTCCTTGCTTGACTTGCCACCCTGGAGGAGTATAAAACCTAAAATCATTCTTTCACTATGTTAAAATGTCTCTGGAGAAGAATGACACCGTAATAGTTCTTTGTGTAGTAAATAGCATTGATTATTTGCTTTCTCACTTCCACAACACAATTGTACTTTGGAAAACTGCCTGCTTACAATTACATGCTGGGATTCATAGAAAAGATTATGAAAATTCCATGTGTTTGGAACAGATGTGGGAATACATGCTTGTCTATGCCTCCAAGATCTGTGTGAGCTAGCACCTTGCTGACAATTCTTTTGTATCCATATCATCCTACTCAGCACTCGTACTGAACAGTTGTACTGTTCACCTTCCTCTAAACCCCACTGCAGGTCTCCTCTTGGGGTGGAGAGTCTGTGTGATGAGAAGGAAATGGCAGTGGTCTAGTCAGATGTCTAGACTGCATCATTTTTTCCTGGCCCCCAGCAGAATTCACAGGTGAGGGCTGTGTAGAAGAATAGTTTTAGACTGAAAGCGTGTTACATAATATTTTAACCCCTCTGTGCTACGGGACATGTTGTGTAAAGGGTGAGATGGCTCAGAGGCAGAAGCATCTAAAAAATGCAGAAATCATGTTGCAGTAGTGCTGCCATTGTTAGAGATGCTGCTCAGGATGATTTCTTCTGCCTTCCCCTGGAGTTAGAAAGACATATGCAGAGCCAAGGGTTGAGCTGCAGCTTGCGCAAGTTTGGGCTTTGGGTTTTAAAGATTAACTCTCTTTTTCCCAGAGCCCAGGACCGTGCAGTATCACGTGCCAAGTCATAGTAATAATACTGGTTCTTAAATGAAAAATGTGGGTGTGTGGAGAGAAATGATTGTATGTAAGTGATGTCATGCAATGTGGAAGAAGAGAAAGCGAGCCTTTGTTTCCCTCTGTACGTGATTTTCCAAAGAGAGCAATCTTATGCTGCATTCCAAGATAGTGCAGGACTAACAGGAAAACAGCTGTCAGCATGAAAACCAAGGACAAGTCTTCTGTAAGATCCAGAATAAAAACTAAATAACTTGCATGAAACTAAGACTGTGAGTCTTAGTAAATCTTCCCTATTGATAACAAATGAAATAATTATTTTGTCAACATGGCTCATCCTAACCTGGGTACAAGTCTTTACTTAACATCTGTGGGGTACAAGGTTTAAGGACTCAGCTGAGTTACCTCAGTACGTAATGTCAGCTTTTATTGTCTGATAGCCTGTGTTTATAAAGACAACACATGCAGTCCAAGATGCCATTTCTGTTACATGCATAAATATCTTAAATTTTACAGGCGGTTTTTTAATATCAGAAGTATTTATACAGTTTAAGAGGGCCTAGATTAACATTAATTAAAATAGCTATGCAACAGTTACTGCAGAAAGTCTAAGTGCAGCTGCAATTAGAGGCACCTTCTCTATAAAAGAGGAGCCAGAAGATTTTAACTCAGTTTTTAATGAAGTTATATCTCAGTGTCTGTATTACAAAACTCCACCTTGGAAATTAAGCCATATTCAGAAAAGCTCTCACATCTTTATCTCATATTTGTAATCTGAAAGATGGAAGGATGAGCTGAATTTCTAGGGATTTGAACTGCTACTGTTGCTAAATCTAACAGGAACCTAGTAACAGAACTTCAGTGGACCTACCTCCCCAGTAGCTGCCTCTGTAGGATTTGATCCATGGAGCACTGTAGTATAATATTCCTAATAAATAATATTGAGACTTAATCTCTGTCAATCAACACTTTTATGGAGGAGCTGTTATGGAGGAGTTGAGCTCAGGTCTGCTCTATAGTGTCCTTCCCATGTAACTACCGGGGGGCAAAAAGAAGCATGCAGCAAAAAGCTTTTCCAAGTGCCCACCTTAATACTGAACCCCATGAGTGGAAATCGTGTGTAGTGAATTGATTGCATCAAACTGCAGCCTGATTCTGCAGCTTCTCAGTTTACAGTGCTGGCTTGCAAGAGCTCTTGCAGGAAGAGCTTGTGAAAAAGGAGAAGTTTTTAAAAAATCCTGTCCTTCCTTCCTTCCTTCCTGCCTTTCTGCCTTCCTGCCTTTCTCCCTCCCTCCTTCCCTTCCTCCCTCCTTCCCTCCCACTGCTGCAGAGGTATCAAAGTCCTGCTGAATACTTGGGTATTTGTTTGACTTTGTATTTGCCTTGCTGAGGGTTATGCTGGAGGCCTGTGAAGAGAATAGACTTTGAGCTCACTTGGAAAATGCAACAAAAATGGTGGAGGCTGCATGAAGGGATTAAAAAGGGACAGAGATCCTGAGGAGTCTGGCAGCCATGTAGAAGCTGGTCCCGGTGTATCAGTAGTGTGGTATCTTAGCACGTGTATTGTACAAGCTTTTGAAAAGGAAGTTGTGAGAGAAAGCAAAGGGACCACATACATAATGAAATTACATTATGAGTAACAAAAGTACCACCGAGCCTGTGGGCCTCCCTTTCTCCAGGATCTGTCTGAGCCTTCATTTCCTTGTATCTGTATTCTGTGACTGGGCATTGTTTCATTTCCATGCCTGTTTAGAAAACCCTTCTCTTTTTGGTGGCCCAGAATGTCTCACACATGAGTAGTGCCACGATGTTCTCTGTGGTGACTTACCAACATGTTGGCCAGGAGCAGCCCAGTGCCAGTACTAGCCCAAGGATGCCAAGGCTGGGTAGAGGTAGATAAAGATGGACGAACTGGGAGATGAAATGTGGTGGAGCTTAGGAAAGCCTTCAGATGCTCCTGGGGCAACAGAAGAATGGTGGAAGCAATTGCTGCTGTTTCCCTGATGGTTGCTGCCTCTCTGAGTACACCCATCCCTTCATCAGTAACCTGCCTTGCTTTCCAGGCTTTGAACAAGACAAAATTGGCCATTTGGATATCCATCCTGAACCTTACGCATAACATCTTTCCCTTTAATTCTTCAGAAACCGAGTGAAGCTGTACAGTTCTCATTTTACTATTCTTATATTCCCTACAAGTGCTCCCTGGGCCCAGCATGGTCCTAGCAATGGGATTCTGTGTCAGCTTTTCCAGCAGGCAGCGAATTGACCACACTTGTATTGTTACTTTAATCCAAATTTCTGAGAAAACACCAAGATCCATAATTTTACCTCAAAAATCTGAACAGGTACATCATGCTGTCTTGTATCAATTTCAGTGCCTTTTTGTTGTTCTATTGCTTTAGAAGAGCTTTGCCTGAATACAGAGGTATTTCCTGGTAACTGAGCAAATCTCAAGTTTACTGATGAGTGTAAATTCTTGCTGCCTTGAAACATGAGCCCTCTGGGTTGGAATGGCTGAATTCTGAGAAGAGAGGAGAAAAGCTAAAAAGCTCATCTCTTAAGAAATTGATTTGGTTTGAAGGAATTCTAGAAGTGTGTGGGGAGATGGACATGGGATGAAGGCTAAACCGAAACTCCAGTAATTTATTTTGAAACCAAATTTAAAAAAGAAAAAAGATCATAAAATCTCATTATGTCCCTTTATTTTTGTGAATTTTCTAATTGTCCTTTTAAAAAAATTAAACCGGTATGATTTCCTCTTGATCTTTCTTGAGCTCAACTTGTGACTGTTACTAGGAGGAAGTCTGCTGCTGATGTTTCACATGAAGTTATACTGTGTTGCTGATATGTTACAATTTATACAAATTGCACTTTTGCCAATTTCTTCTGTGCTCACCATAAGAAGCTGAAATTTGACATCAAAGACGGATCAGAAATAGGATAGAGGTGTACTGATGGGCTGCCTCTGGTCGGTGGTTGTTTTGTTTTTGGTTTTTTTTTTGGTTTGGGTTTTTTTTTACACAGATGCAGTGTGCTAAGAAATTTTTCATTGAGCTTTCTGTAACTCACTCAGTTTAATGTCAAGGGTCTGATTTGTAGGTGCTACTCTAGTCCCTTTCAGACCTGGCTGGAAAATCACTGTGATAGAGAAGCTAGGGATTTCCCCATTAAGGGAAGACCCCACTTGATGGTGAAGCAAATCTAGACCCTTAAAGACACCTCTTGTTCAGAGTCATGTGAAAAAATTTACCCTCTGGCATATTGGCTCCAGGAAAATCATTATCCCTCCCATTCTTCCTGTGCAGTTAGGGGACTGGGTATGTTACAGATGTTACAGAAGGCACCTCTTCTTGCCTTGTTGCTTCAGGTGTGCGCCAGACAAAGTTTCTTCATACCCCAATCTCCACTGAGATAGTAAGATTAAAACCAGCACATCTCCAGTCACATAAATTTGGCTTAATTTTCTGTGAACTTCTTTTCCTTTTAGTCACTACATATATGTGCATATGCCTGTATTTACATGAAAAGCGTGTACTCTCATATGTAAAAAAGTAAAGGACAGAGTATAAGGCCTGCACAAAAGCACAGAATTATCTTTTTTTTTTCCAAAGTAGAATTTTTTGCTAAATATTTACATTTAGCAAATGCAGCAAAGATTAGGTAGCCATTTCTCCAAAATTTATATAACACGTATTTCCAAAAGGTCCAAAAGCTTGATACATTGACTGCATATAAAATTAAAAAAACTTGAACTGAAATCAATGCATTTCTACTTGTTCTGTGACCTTGGACCTTTCCTGGCTGCTTGGTAGACTCCCAGATGCTTTTTACAGAGAGGGTTTTTCCTCCATCTAGAACTGTAGTTCTTCAGTTTTTTATTTGTAGGGCTTACACAGTTTCCTTTCTAAACAATTCCTTTACCTCCCTCGCATTATTAGAAAATTTAATTTCATGGAGATCACTTGGGATACTCAATAACCACTGTTTTTTGAAATATTGCAAATATACAGTAAGGTCAATTAGTTATGTAAATGTAGGAGTTTCCTGGCAAAGTTGAAAGTAATCATGCCACACTTATGAAGTTCCATTCTTTATCAGGGATCTAATGGCTTGCCAAATATACAGGAAGATGATAAATAATATTTAATGTGGTGAATGATGATACCCAGTCAGCTAGAGAAGAAAGTCCTGAATGAAATTGCACTTCAATTTTATTTCAAGTTAATTTAAATGGGAATCCGTAAAGAATGGTTTGAATTGACCACCACACTGACTTTTACGGCCAACATTTGCTAAAACTGATAGAAGATCCCTGACATGTTTTCAGTCCTTCACAGGGCACAAGAGCAGTGTTTTCAGCTCATTGTTCCTGAAGGGAAGCTGACTTGGAGAAAAGAGTGCTCCCATGCAGGTTCCAAACCCTGTACTTGCATTTTGGCTTGCTTGACAATTCCCATGCAGATATGAATGAGGTTCAAGGCTGTGGTATGGAATTGTCCATGAACGGTTGGTTTCACTGTGAACTGTGCTCTCAAGCAAGAGCAACATATTCTACCAACATTTTCTGGTAACCCACAGCACCCACATCCTCTGCAAGTGAGAGGCAATAGGTAACAAGGATGATAAAGGTGCTGCGCATGCTCCCTGCAACTCACAGGTCACAGTGAGGTTATTTAATGATGGAATACTCCTAAATGTTACTCGGCCCCCAATGCAGGGCAACGCCTCTTCCCTGCACCTGGACTTTTTCTTTGAAGAGCACATAAAAGGTTGTAAACAGAATTTTATGTTTGTTTTATGGTATCTGAATTACTCCACTAGCACAGTATTTGATATCACTGTACTCTGGTGAAAAATAAATTGTTCTTGCATTCGACTTGGCACAATGATGAAATAAGTTGCCCAGCACTATCCAGAGGAAGTCTATGGCAAAACAGCTTTGGATATCTTGCAAATGCCACAAATTTGAGATAATCTTCAATCATTTTGTGCTTTCCTCCAGGTTTTGAGTGGGAGGTAATAGAATGACAGCAAAATGCAATGTTGTAAAGAGAAGTTTCTCAGGGACCAGTCAACAAACTGATGACAGCAAAGAAAATAGAAGTGGCCCTGCTGTGGAAGGTTTTGTTTTCATTCTGTGTGCTAGGAGGAATCTGCTTCCTGGTTAGTGTGTAGAAATTGTGTGGTGTTTCTTTAAATAGCTGTCATTATCTGGTGCATTTCCTGATCTAAAGTGATTTGAAAATCACTGTGGCCCTGCTACAACAAGTAAATGAACTGGTGTTTGTATCAATAGCAAATAGTTTGTGTGAACCCTAGAGTGCCAATGGAATTTCTTTAGAAGATGTTTGGCTTGGGCATGAAGGAAAGGCATATAGATTAGCTCAAAGGTTTTGGAAAATGTAAGCTGCTTGGTTACCCCCATCTGTATCTGGTAGTTGGTCATTCCCTTCTGTATTTCAGGACCACAAGAGACTGAATGTTCAATGATACCTAAAGTGAGGCTAATTTTGGTTGGAAAAGACTGTGACTTGCTTTTCCAGCAGGCTTTTTTTCCTGATGGTAGTTTCTGGGACTTTCCCTTCCTGGAAAGCTGTTCTCTGTGGCTTGCATCTCATCATAAGCTTTCTCTCCAGTGCCCATCTGGCACTCTCAGGAGCTAAGCCAGCTTTCTGCCTTGTCTCACTACTCCCACTCAGAAAAGTTTTCAGAGCGGAGTAGAGTTGCGCATACAACTGCAAGGGGCTCCCTTTTCTTGACCTAGCACAGCACTGTAGAGATTTCCCACTCTTTTTGTGTGGGCACAAATGCTTTGTAGTCTGGTTGACAGGTCCAGTGTGGCCACTTAGGGGAGAAGGTTGCTGTTTCTTCTGGTTTTGTATTTGAGTTCAAGTGGCAAAAAAACCCTGGCAGACTCTTCACTTGCCACATAGCTACTGGTTTCCCAGAGTAAGAGACACATCATGGCTGGCGAAAGAAAGGTTCACCTGTCTGAAGTCTGAAAATAAATCCTTGTTCGTTGGTGACAACTGGCAGATGCCTTCTGGAGGGCATCAGGAATGGGGAAGCAGGGGTCTCTGGGAATTTGTCCTTAGAACAGGGTGACTCGTAGAGGGGGAACAAAGCAGCAGATGGTGGAGAAGAAGAGTCAAATCTGTTGAGGGGTTTTGGCATGGGGGCATTAGACCAGAGGCAGCTGCTGGTTTCACCCGTAACTGTGCTACACGTGGCAAAGTTATTTGAAAATATAGTGTAAGCATTTTTGAATAAAACTATGCAGCATTTACTCTTGCTATGGCATTTAGTACTCAAACTTGCTGCCTAGCAGTTTGATATGAGTTATGTACTAAAGATTGGTGTGGCAACCGTAAGCTTAGGCTTCATGTCAGGCTAACCAAAAGGTGCATTCTGATGGCTCTTGCAGAGCTTGACTTGGGTCTTTCACTGAGGTAAACTAAGGCATGGCCATTTGGCATGATCACCACCTGGATCTGGGGTGTTTTTTCACTGAGGCTTTTTGGTGTGTTCAAATCCACAATGGAGTTAGACTCTAGGAGAGGGATTACAAACAGATTACAGTTGAAAAGGCTTGACATGAACACCTGCACATTGATCTTGCTGCACTACCTAGTTAAAGAGTCATATTTCTTTGCCATGGGCCTAAATATTCCATTATATTGTTTGTTCACTGCTTACTTCATCAATCTGAAGAGAAGGAGAGCATAATATGAACCCAAATTTCTCTAGGCAAGACTGGTGTGGGTACAGTCATGTTCAGTCTCTAACTGATACTCATTTTACTGCTTTATTGTCTTTGTTAAATATAAAAATGTTTCTTAGTGCAAAGTAGCAAAATAACTCTTACTCTGACCAGCATTTGTACCTTCTAGGATTTTTGGTTACAAGATTGATTAAAGTTCATTTTTTTCTTGGGTAATTAAGTTGCTATTAAAATATCTGTACATGCAAAAGAAGAGAATATTAAAATTGAGTTATTGAGATTCATGTTCTTCAGTTTTAGTTTCTTTAATTTTCATATTTTTCACTTAAAAGTCAGTCCCTGATTTAGACTGTGACAAGATATATTGACAGACACCCACAGGAAACTATTAATACAGATTTTTTTTTCCCCCTATGGCTCTTTCTCAGACATTCCTTCTTAAAATAGGGGGAGAAAGTAATAACTTAGCATGGATTAGTATCTGTGGCATAATGATCTAGTAGAAAATTTTTTTCTCAAGATGCAGTATAAAGACAAGAAAGGAAGTGGGATGTCAAGTGTGAAACTTCAGGATCTGATTCAGATATAGAATATGTTTGTTATTAATTTCAGTGTTTGTCTGAATCTTCATTTCATCACCAACACAAGAGAAAAGGCAAAACTGGAATTATGGGTAAAAGAATTCATACTATGTAATGTACATCCACTGAATTGCAGCTACAAAGTTTACCCTTAAAAGCAACAATCCAAAGTAAAGACTATTGGTTGCACTACTTCAGTGTAAACAAAAGATGTCACTGTCAGACACAAAAAGCACTGAGGTAATTAAAGTTTGTTCTGAAACTATTCAGATCTTACCATTAAGCTTTAATAATGATTATTTTTAGTTTCTTTCTTTCTACAAAGGGAAACCACTGAAGACACTGTGTGAAACTAATTAATCTGAAAAAAACCCCAAAAACCCTACCCCAAATTCTGTTTTAAAATGTTCCTTTCTTGATAGGAATGCTTATAGAAATGCTTCCAAGTTCCTGTAAATGCCCCCACGTTTCACACATCATATCATGTGAAACTGTTCTTGACCCCAAAGAAGATGCGGCTGAATCATTAGACCAAAATGAAAGAAGAAGAATATGGAGAATAGAAAGTGTGTGAATTGTGAGGAGAGAACACAGTATAAAGTGGAAAAAAAGGGGAGGTTTCAAAGTAGTAGATATTAGAGAAAAAATTACACCAAATGAAGAGATTTTCTTCTGCCCTCATCCATGTTTCAGTGAGGTTAAACTAAATGCAGTAGAACAATGTCTGGTGCAGCACGGATCTCAATTTTCATGATCCCACTGATGTCAAGCTCCAATTGACTCTTCCAGAAGTAGGACTGGATTCATGTGTTGTAATCAGGCTAAGCAACAGGGCAGCATTTTCACAAAAGGAGCAACATTAACAAGAAAAATGCATCTGCAGACACAGCCAGACCCTTTCCAAGGTCAGTTGGACTGACATATCCTGCCCTCTTGTTCTGGTTACTTCCTCCAGAGATATCCTGGGCTGGATCTGAAAGCTGTTACATGGGCCAACTGTCCCTGTTCCAGCCTTCCTGAGAGTTTCATCTCTCCTCTCTGCTTCTCAAGTGTGATAGAGCAGAATGTGGTCCTCAGATCTTCCTCACCCTTTATTGAAGTCAAGCTCCCAGAAGTCCAGGCCATTTTCTCAAAATCAGTATTAGGCGGAAATGTTGTATCTGCATGCACGATCCTTTTAATCCTCGCTTCCACTTCTGATTATGCATGCTCTGCTAGACTATTGTGATTCTTGTACATATTTTTCAGTCTTTGCTTTTTGTGTTGCTTTTTTTTTTTTTTCTTCTATCTGAAATGTGAGCACAAGATTCAGAGAGAAGGTAGTTCATGGGAAGAAAATTGTCCCGCTGTTAGTCCCTTGGGGAATCTTTTCAATGCTCAGTACAACTGGAGACTTGCATTTATTTCTCTGTGAGTCCTGTCTCTTCTGGGGAACTTCCCCATTTTGGGGGAAATCCACATTCAGCCACAGCTGGGGGAGTCCCAGGCAACTGGACAAGAGGCAAGAGGGGTAAAGGACCTAGAAATTGCTTCAGAGAAACTAAGGCATCTCTGTAGGCAATCTTCAGTGCACACCAGTAGATGTAACTGAACTTGGAAGATGTGTAGACTTGAGATCTAAGCCTACTAGTAGTCCCATGGTGAAACAAGCTGGCCGTCTTGGTGCCACTCCCTGGAAATAACGAGTTTGGAAAGTTGGTGAAAGCAAGTTGTGGAAAGTAATGGGAACTTTTGCCTCATAATGCAGCGGGGAAAAGCTAAGTGAACATGTCGAGATTTCATCAGATAAAGAAGAGAGGAAGCTTCTGATATTTGCAGAATTAAAAAATAAAGCTTAGGTTTACTAGTTGGGATGTAGGAATTTCATGTACCAGATTGGATCACAGACTGGTGAGACATTATGCAGGGAAGATATCTGTATCTATGTAAGTGTCAATACATGGGCAGGTACAGCATGACAGGAACCAGGCTGTGTAGCTCAGCTGCTTGTGAATATATCTAGAAATCAAACCCATTCTTTCCATATTTATTTCCAGGTCCAATTATGACAACAGATCACTGCGCCAAGTTAACTGTGGACATCATCCTATGCTGTGTTTAGGGTGACAATCTATATATAAGTTTGTCTCTATTTAAGCAGTTTGTTCTGGGAGAACAACTCAGAAAAAGAAGTAATTTTCAACCTATCCAAACCAAAGGAAGTTTTTCTATTTCTTTCACAAGATCTTTAGACCAAAATATAATTTTCTAGCTGAATGATAATGGAAGTGTTAGTGGTTTGATCTTTCTATAGATGAAGGACTAGAAAAAACACAGTGCTGTTTTTTTCCCATCTTATGAAAACTATAACGTAAATGACAGCAGAAAATGTATTAAGAAATAATTAAATGTTGATAAAAATGTTGATCAATTTTGGATCCTGTAAAAGCTTCCCTGAAAGGTGAAAAGCACAGGTTTCTTTTATTTCCCTTACCTTGGCACCTCCTTAAACAAATCAGGTATGTCACTCAGCGTGAGTGTAGTGTTACATTAAATATATCACGCCATACAGCATTTAATGAAAGCAAACTCATTAATTTAAATTCAGAAAAAATCTAAAAGTCAAATTACTTCTGCTTCTTAAGAAGTTTGCATAATATGCAGAATTTCTATTTCCTTAAGCTATTTCTATCATTGCCACCTTTTCTTAAATTTTTTACATATGTTTCTGTATAGTAAAGTGGTTACATGGTATATTTATAAATGTTCTTTAGTTACCAATTCACATTTTTATTTTCTAGCAATTTCAGGATATTCCTCTGTAGCAGTTCTTTCCAATTACACTGTTATAAAATTTCAAATATAGATCAAGAATCTTTGCTGTTTAAATAAATCTCTATATGCAAAAAGCCTTTTTTTTCCCCTGCTCATGCAACAGCATAGTCACTTCACTTGGAACTCATATTCCAATAGTGGCATATGTAGACATTATCTCTGCAATGCACTGGATGCTGATTTATAAAAAAAGTATTCTAAAATAAATCTGCTCAGGTATAAGTGTTAGGGAGCTCCTCAGAAATCTTAATTTGTACTGTATTTATTAACTGCTTATTCATTTCCCAGGTTTCCAGTCTGAGAATACTTGTTGTATGTACTCATTTTACTGGACTGTTGTGGAATATGGGATGCATCTGCTCTAGTAAGTAAATAGGATTAAACTACAGAATTTGGTACACAATTATTTGAAATGCGCAAGAATTGACAAATCTTCGCCAGGGTACTTTAGAAGTAAATTTTATTTGGAAAATGTGTAATACAATAGTATTTAGGAACTATGTACAGTACCATAGAATAATACAAGGACAAGATATTATTAATTTGCATATATTCTTATTAGAATTAGAATTTTTACTCAGGTACCATAAACCCCTTTGCTGTCAAGGTGGTTCTCTCCTCTTGGGGCTTATAAACTCAGAGTAAGTCGAAAACAAAACAGTGGAACACTGTCTGGTAAGGAAGAGGGAACTTGAATTATCTCACTGTTAGCATAACTAGGACTCACAACAAAGGAGCATTTTACAGGGAAACATGAAGGCACACCTAAGCAGGGTAAAAGAAAAAAGCAAAGGTGTAGATCTCAAAATGTGACAGGTGGCTGTATCACAAGATATTTGCAAGGACCTCTCATACTCAGCATTTCAATAGCAAACATGCAGTCAAGTAGATTAGGGTCTAGACTGTGATGAGTCCTACAAAGAGAAGACTGGTTGGGTTAAATTTCATATGATTTAAAAAAGCAAGAATAAGAAGTGTCTCAAGAAATGAGATTAAATAAAAAATCTTAATGCAGAAAGTTTGTCTTTGCTGAAACATTGCGTGGTGCAAGACTGTGTTGCCAAAGCTAGGAAGAGAAATTACTAGGGGAGAATGATTAACTATATTAAGCTTACACTGATGATTACACAACCAGAGTGAGCTGTTGGAAAGGCAGGCTGTCTTGTTAGCTTGGCTAGAATGATTCATGCCTGGAGTGGAAATGTGGATCTGTAAGCGATGAGCATGAAGTTGTTAAGTGCACCAGGGGAGCGATTATTCAGAGATAAGGGGCAGAAGAAGAGAAGGGAACCAAACTCAGAGTTTGACAGAACACCCCATCCTCTTTGCAGTGCTGGGGTGGAATGAAGATGCCTCCAAAGAGCTTTGTGAGCTGTTACAGAGGGTGGAAGAGAATCAGGAGAGAATGGAGACCCTGAAGCCAAAGAGTGTGGAATTTTCAGAAATGATGTAGTTGTGCCAAGAACAAGCAGCAGACCAAGAACGGGAAGCCTGCAGTGCTAGAACTGTAAGCTGCAGTTAAGAAGTCACTAGAGACTATGATGAAAGCAGTTTAGTTGAGCTCAGTTGCCAGGAACTGAACTGGGGGAGGCCTGAGATGTAATTAAAAAAGCCAGCTCTAGACAGTATGCTTACAGGTGCCATGTGCAACATACCTGGAGTATCCAAAATTATCAGTTGCATGTGTTTGCTAAGTAGAGACCATGTTACTAAATAATTCTAAAAGAAAGACCTCTTCCATGTTTCAAGTATAAAGCCTGCAAGAAATAGCTGTAGTTAGTTAAGGTAGAACACTGGTAGTGTAGGATGAATTAGCTGAAAGAAATAAAAATGTGTGTAAAGAAAAAACACCTGAGTAGATGCTTTGGAAAAAAAGAAACCCCATGCAACCTGAAAACCTCACTGATGCAATATAAACTAATCAAAACAAACCCAAACAAATAATGGTACATAGTGAAAAGAAAGAAAAATAACAGCGATATTGGAAAGTAACAACTAGAAATAATTTATAGAGTTCAAGAAAAATACATTTTAAAACCAACAGGAAAAGGTATGTTTACACTGCACTGATTTTGAAGAGAAAAATATGCTGCTCACATTTCTATCAATGTCCTGTACGTGAATATTGGCCATAATTTTAGGCATTTTGCCTTATGGATAGAAACTGTATTTATCTCCTTCCTAATGAATCTTATTCCAACAGAGATGAGAGAGAAAAATCTGTAGAAGTAGCAGAATTAAGAGTAGAATGTAATCAATATTATTTGTGTTGGGATGAGAAACAGACCGACAAGAAAAGGTTAGAAAAAGAGAGGAGGAGAGTTGCAAGAAAGTCCAAAAGAGACCAGGAGCTGGAATAGGAAAGGATCATGATGGCAAGACAAGATGTTAAATAAGGAAAGCAGATGAAAATTTATACTTGTGAGGTGCAAAGAAGGAGAAAGCCAAAGAAAAGGCATGAGCAATTGAAGATAAGCTAAAGTGAGGAGGAAAATCACAGTGTATTTAATCAGTTATCACCAGAAAGAAATTGATGGCTTCTGGTATGATTTAGTACATGTTCTATGACATCCTGAAAGTTCTCAACCAGAAAAGAGACCTGTTATATTAGACACTAAATAGCTGTAAGGACTCATTTTAACAGTTTTTCCTGCTGGGCCTTTTTGTGTGAAATCAATTTCTTTCCACAAGTATCTTCTTTCTGATCACAAATTCCAGATCCAAGTTTACATTTGCCTTTTTCTTTTATTAATATTTTTTTTCATGTGAGAAAGATGGTTAAAAGCACTTATGGATTGTTTGTTCACTCTCCAACTCTCGCTTCATGAACCTACCCTCTTGTATTAGAAAGTTCTGCTGATCACTACTGGAATGAGTGATATTTCTACACAGAAACATAGTGAAGCTGCATTGCATCTTTCCTTTCTAAAATGGTATCAAGAAGCTGCTGTCACTATAAGTTCAGTTTGCTTCAGTCCTGTTAATTCCGTCTTCATTGCCTGTGGTGAAAGATCAATTTTTTCTTCCTTATTCAGACTAAAAGTCTTCTGGAAATCACCAGATTTGTTTGAATGTGGTCTGTATCTCAGATACAGAGGTAATATTTTAGAGCTAGCTTCACAACAGAAGCCTAAAGGGATAGATCTGAATGGTGAAATGAAACTTGGGAGTACTTGGAACATCTCAAGACAACAAACCAAAATAAAATATTTTAAGTTCTAATTGGAATGCACCCAAAACCAGCAAAATGTTTCAGTCAGGAGCAAAGGGTGAGAAAGGCTTTGGGAAGTTCCAGCAAAAGCTGAGATTTGATTAAAGCTAATCTTGAAGTTCCCCCACCCACATATGTCACCTGATATTCAAAAATACTCTCAGGAAACAGAAACTGTATGGAAGATTTTAGTTTCAGCTGCATTTCCTAGCCTAACTTATAGGACCAAGATGAAATGACAGAAGTTACTCTTACTGATTTTCTTAGAAAGTAGGAATCTCTTCTGAAAGGCTGAAGCACAAGGAAAGATGCATTTCTTAAAAGGCTGCTGTTTAAAAGCTGAACCAGTTGGTGGTGTTTTGTTGTTTGGTTGTTTTGGTTTTTTGTCTTTTTTTCTTAATTTCCATTTAAATCTCTCCACTCATTCAAAAGAGTAGATATCCAGTTATACCTTGGAAACATATCATAAAATATATTCCTTGCTGGAAAGATGTTAAGATTGTCATACCCAGAAGAAGGTTAAGAGACAGGAAACAGTGTTATCCTCACTTTCCTGAGGTGCAGTTTTTACCTTTTGGTTATGTTTACCCTTTAGACTTCAATAGGTAAATAAACACCAAAGGCAGGCTTAAACAAAGAACTCTGCTTTCAAAATGTAAATTAGATGTCTCAAAGTCTTCATATATTCCAACTGAAGCAGTGCTGTCTAATTTGTATGAAGCTCTGCACTGTGGACCTACTGAAATGCAGGAAACAACACAAAGTTTTAGGAATCTTATATCCACTATCTTTGCTACCACCCTTCCTGTCATCCAATAGTATGGATGTGACATGAGAACTGAAAGGAGAGCTATGACCATGGTATTAATCTTAATTTTAGTTTATAGAAATTACCTTTTTTTTTAAATTTGTCTGAGAAGTCTTTTAACAAAAGAAAAAAACAAATGGAAAGCAAAACAATCTGTGAAACTGTAGAATATCTCAAGTGAGTCACCAAAAAGTGCAGAAAAAACCCCAACCAAGTAACCCCCACAAAATGATGTATAGAAGTAGATGGAATACTATAATATAAAGCTCACATCTCTGGAACTCTATTTTAGGTCCCTCATTACTGAAAGGGAGGGATGAGTGTAAGAGATTTGATGTACAAAGAAACTGCAATGTTTAGATACAGCTTGAATATGTAGTCTTACAAAACTGGATAAGTAAACGATGGTACCTAACAGTGAGATTGAACTGAGGATGTTTGTTTTGTCTTGAGGACTGAGAATGAGGAGAAGGTTTTTGGGAGAAAGGCTTGAAGTTCTGTCTGTGTTGCCTTTATGCTGGATGGCTAGACACCATGAGAAAATACTGAAACGGGGTATTTATTAAGAAGGCAGAAGGAAGGTCCAGGAAAAAATTATTGTGAAAGGCCAAGGCTAGCAGGGGACAGCTAGAATAGCTGCATTTTTATGTGAGATCTCCCTTAGCAAGGGGTGATGTATGGGAAAAAGAAGCAAAATCATCAAGTTCAAGACTTAATTGAAGTTGGACGGGATCTCTGGAGGTAACGCAGTCCACAAGCTCCTGCTCAAAACAGGGAGCATGTCACGGACAGATCAGGTTGCTCAGGCCTTGCCCAGTTGGGTTTTGGTTGCACACAATCTCCGTGAGCACCTGTTTGAGTGCTTAACCACCCTCCCTATGACCAGGTGTGGAACTCTAGAAGACCATGTAGGATGCTGGAGAATGGTACCATCATTTAATTTTAAATGGATGATTTCAGCATTAGGTCAAAGTGCCAGAAGTTGTCAGTGAATGAGGTTTCAGACAAGGCAGGTCAAAAGCAATTTTGTATAAGCCCTTGAAGTATGGCACAGAAAGAGTTGAGACTTTTCTAAAACACTCCTATGAGCTCTAGGGATAAGAAAACTTAAAATTTATTTTCATTGGTAGATAGACAGTTAATTCTTACGTGATTTTTGCAGCTGTTAGCCCTTTCAATGGTTGACCTGTCCACATTTCTAAACCAGGTTTTTGCCCCCATTTGTCTGATATGTTCATAGTCAGATACCTTTCTCAATGTTTAAAATATTCTGGGGAATCAGAGACAGAATTAAAAAGAAAGATTTAATTAGCCAAATGCTTTCAGCAGCAGGTCTTCTTTTGGAGGTTCTTTTTGGCCCAATACAAGATGAAATATATTTAGTGCACAAGTGTTTATAATGCACAACCATCACCCAAACTCAAGGGCAATAAAAATACGGTTGATTTTGTTGAAAGCAGAGTTAGGCTGACACTTTGCAGTTTTGAAAATTCTACCCATAGATGACAATTGAAACACTCAGAATATTAACTGTGGTGGAAAAAAGTATAAGTAATAATATTTGAGACTGAGAGTTACATTGCACAACTAGTAATGTCATGTACTTGTATAGGTGCCAGATCAACTCAGTTTTCTCACCTCTGTGCCACAGGCAGTGTGACACCCTGACCAAGGCAAGGCAGAACTAGTTTATTATCAAAAGGTGTCTCAGGGGGCCACAAAATAATGAAACAATAGCTTGAATGTCACAGGCACACAGCAAGAATGAAAAGCATGTATCAGACGTATAGCTAAACAGCATCCTGGATGTTTATTCAACTGCTAAGTAAAATTTATAGTAGAAGTAGTACATTTCAGGTCCTAGGGAGAGACATGCACCTTGTCTAAGTTTAGATTACCTGCTGGAGTGTACATTAGCTCCTCACAAGTTTGTGCATCTAGGCTTCACTGCCAAAGTGCCAGTGAGCATAGTTGCGTTTTGGGGTGAGACACCAGTCAAGCTGATGTTTGGATGCAGCTAAGGCTGGTGCTTGGTCTCAGGAACTGGATAGTTTTCTTTTGTTTCTTAATCTTGAAGTAGCTTCAAAGCCTGTCTTTCATTTCCAAGGAGTGTAGTGCTTCTGACTTTGCTGTTGCCCATGCAGCTGTCACCATTTCTCCTGCATTTTTGCTGAAATAGCAGACTTTTCTCTGGTCAGCCACCAAACTAACATCATGAGAGGGTCACTGAAGGCTCACTAAAAGAGACCTGTGTCTAAAGCCAAGAAGAGCCAAAGGCCAGTTTAAATCTGACACTGTCCTGAAGTCACCTCGGAAGAATTCCACCTTCTGTAGGAACAGCTGTCATCATCGCTTGCACTGAAGAAGGGGTTTTTCCCCTGATTTTACCTTGGTGCAGCTAGGTGACCAACTAAAGGAGGTGATATTTGATACATTTCTGCATGAAAAAGTCCAGTCTTTTGCAGCAAGGACTTTCACACCTTGACTCAATGTGTACAGGAGCACTCCCTTTTTGTCACATTATATTCCAGTCACTCTGAAAGCGATGAGTTTGCATAGAAAATATTAAGGGACATAATATGATAGTCTGGAGAAAAGTTTCAAGAAGGAAAGAAGCCATCACAAACTTTACAGATCTGTTTGGGTTTATGCTATCAGACTGCAGATACAGGGTAATCTTGCTTCCACATAGGCAAAAAACTTCTGTACAAAATACAGAAGCTGTTGTACTGAGTGATGATTCATCAATGCAACAGAAATTGACAAGCAAACAAATTTACACTTTCTCATTTCACAGGGGCAGAGGAAAACAGTTTCTTAATTTTAAGAATTAGCATCAACACTTTCAGTAGAGAATCAAGTATGCATTGAAGGTGCCAGACTGCCAAGTGTGCCAGAAGGTGCACAGAGACTGAAATCCTCCCTGTAACCACAGAAAGGCTCACAGAGGCAGCAGCATGTAGACTTCCCAAACACAAACATACAGCAATCTTGTTCTGAGGCTATTATTCCTTCCATCTCTCCCTGCCTCCTTTCCTAGTACTAGAAATGGTTGAGTGACCTCTTCTATGTCAGCAATTTGTTGTAAACCTTTCAGACTTAGGGGCAAGTGATACAGCTCTGCTGATTGCAGCCAATGTTGCACTTGATGGACTGGAACTGGCTGACTGTAATCTTGTGGTCTCCAATAGAACATAAACTACATTGGGAGTTTTTGAACACAGAGACATACAGTAGTTTGATTTGACTCAGCAAAATAAACCCTTTTTATGAACATTTTATTTTGAATTCCTTTTACAGTCAGAGAGACACTGAATTTGCAGCATGGGCAGCCTGTCATAGCTCCTGTTCCTTAAGACCTGATGCTTTGCCCTGTTCTGTTTCCTGAACTGCAGAAAAAATTATTTCCTAACATTTGTGCCCTAAAATGATCCCCACTGTTGGGGTGAATAAATCAAAAGAGGTCTGCTTGTTTCAGACAGCATTCTGCTGCTCCATACACTGTCCACCAAAATGTCAAATGGAAACACTTCTGTCGGATCACTCCCATGGGTGTCAGGTGTGTGTAAGTGGAGGAGGATTCAGCAAGGAGAGGACAGAAGAGCCAGGGAGTGGAACAGCTGTTATTTTTTGTGAGAACCTTTTTTCCCTTGAGCTTCTTGGGACTGGTATTTCAACCAGTATAAGACACTGCCACCCAGACTAGCACCAGCTCTGCTGCTCAGCTGCGAGCTGTATCACATGTGACAGAGTCTTGGGAAAGCCAGACCAGCAACTACTCACCCCAAGGAATGTGTAGCTTCCACTACATGTTCCACTAGCCCTCCTCCTTCCTACATCCTTCCTTCTGAGTATGACAACATACAAAGAGACATGGAGAAAAGTTAACTTGCTCATCTTTCTATGTTACTTCTCTGTTTCCTGTATTGAAGGAGGCAACGTATTTGATTAATATAGATGCAAATGTATCTGTCATAAACCTGCTGACCGCAAAGTGTGGAATGAAGGTGAATCTGGTGAAGATGTTTAGATTCGTGCATTGTATGTGTAAACTTCTTCAGATTTAGAAAATCTGTGGTTTTTCTTTAGCTCTGGATTTCCAGGCCTGTTTTCTGGGCACCAAATCTCTGGAAACACTTCCAGGAAAAGGGATCTTGTAGTCCACCTGCCCGAGCTAATTTTTCAAAGCAGTTTTGTTCTAGCAGCTTTTGACTCCACTATTTCTTTCCTACTGTGATATTTTATACTCAACTCTGCAGAAAACCTGATGCCATTAAGCCAGGCCATCCTATTGTTCTGCAGTGCTTCCAATTTGCATGGAAAATTATTCATGTTAATAACTCCCCATTGTTCACATCTTATCTTCCTCAGTCATGTCAGAGAGCTACACAATGCAAGCCCTGCTGTCACAAGGTTTCTGTACATTTAAAGGCATGAAGTGATTTGCCTTCAGTGAATTCAAATGAATTAAAGGATTTTGGGACTTAAGTAAAATCAGACAGAACTCTTAAGATTTTCTTAATTTCTCCTCAGGTCACATTACCTACCTCTGCCTCTGTTAGCAGTCTTTGACCCAAATACTCCTGCCTGTGCTACTGCTGAGCTTTGCATTCCAGAGGATGGCCACCTGTTGTTCTGCACGGCAATGGGAGGTGCTCAGCTCACAGTGCAAGGGAAAGGTACTTTCGCTGCTGTCATCAAATTAGGATATTGATTACAGGTATCACTTAAATTCGGCAAACAATATTTGGCCTACCCTTGCATTTGCTGCAGAGGGGTTTGCCTGTTTCTACAAACCATAAGGATAATTGCTGGTCAAGTGAAGTTAACAAGGCTTTTAGGTTTATTGTCCTTTTCCCCCATTTGTACATACAAGGTTATGCTCTGGATAAAAAATAATGGGTTTTAGCAGTTAGGTTCATAAGCATGTTTCCTTAATCATCAAAAACTGCTGGCATGCTCATATTACAACAAAATAGGTAATGTTTGATATGTATAATCCAAACTACAGAACTACAACTGATATAAGATGCAGTGTCTTGTATATAATCACAGAAAACTCGTAACATGTTTTCAGAGTATAGGGGACTGCTTTAAAAAGCATCAAAGCATCTTTTCAGTTGCTGTTTAAAACCACTCTTGTTTCTCAGTTTTTAAGCACTATCACTCAGCACTGGTTTTGCTTCCTAATGTTGATTTGCTTTGAGGTGAGCTTTTGTTTCACAAACTTTGTGAAACACACCTGTTTAAACACTTTGGCAATATGGAGCAAACCTGAAAATGGCTCAGTATCTATTATTTCATAACTGAAACCCAGTCAGGTTTCTTTTGTATTTTAGTATAATATTGTAAGCCACACAGGAAACCTACCTTCATTTCTATAGTGACTTATTGTAGAATATTTGTTCAGATATTATCAACTATATAATATGTTAAAATTACTCAGTGTTGGCACCACTCCTAAATACAAGCCCATGTACACGCATTATAGCTCTATTCGGATATTAAGAGTATAAAATGAGTTTCATTTTCTGACAGATGACAAATAAAGTAACCATCAAAGTAGGTGGAATAATAATCAAATGAAAAAAGACACTGTGAAATTTCCTGAAATGTTTTCTTCTATTATTTACAAAAAGATAGTCAAGTGAATCTTGTATGACAAATGGTGTTCCTTTTCCTACTGAAATCACTGACTAAGCTACTCTAACTTCACTGGCGGCATAAGCTGTTCCTGTTAGGCAGTAAAAAATGCAAACCCTGACTGTGCCTTCATGGACTTCAGTATAAACTTACATTAACCCTACCCAAGTCTAACTGGAGTTTGACTATTGCATTCCCTCCCACTGGCTTTGACTCTTTCTGAACAATTGTTCACTATGAAGAGACAAAAGTATTCTTGCTTACAAAACTGGGTTCAAAGAAATGAGTAAACGAAAAAAACCCTTAGTAATTTCTACTGATAAGCTGAACATTCTGCCCATGTTATCAGCATTGCCGGATGGATTTCAGTGGAAATATGCTGCCTTTTCACAAGTAGTGCTCTGGAACACTACACTATTTTCTCAGGTTAAGGAGAAGTTTAAACCTAAGGAAGACTAAAACTTTCTGGTCTCAGAGACAAATATATCTCCTTGCTCTCCACCTTTCTTCCCACTCCATTTTCCCAATTTTACAATGCATTTGTATAATGGCATTTTTCAGAAATCGTTTCACAGGATCCCAAATCGCAAAAGGTTTGTTAGGCCTTAGTTTGAAGGAAGGTCCTTTTGTGAATTAGTAATGGGTTAGAGGATGAAAAACAAAGGTGGGAGCTACTGATCATTTTTCACAATTAAAGAAATTTGCAAGAGGAAGGCAAGCACAGGGGACCGTGCCAGGTCCTGCATTGTCCAACACATTCACAACTGGGTTGGAAAAGATGGTGGATAGCCAAAGTGGCTAATGATACAAAGTTGTTTCCAACAGTCAAAAACAAAGTCTACCTGAGAAAGTAACACAGGGATCTCACATTATCAACTGACTGGGTAGTAAAATGGCAGAAAAATACAATGCTGATAAATATAAAGAGTGCCTATGAAAAAAATACAGCCCTAATAAATGCAAACAGTTCTGAATGAGCAGTTGTCACTCAAGAAAGAGATCTTGCAGTCACTGTAAGTGTTACCACAAAAACACCAGCTTAACATTCAGTCCAGGGACTGGGTGTGCCCTTGGCTCACAAACTTGACCTGCTGGTTGCCAGAAACTGGAAGAGATAAAAAGGGAAGGAACCTTCTGTACTCACCCTGTTTCTCATAGGTATCCACTACTTGCCACTGTTGAGAGAAGATGGAGCTGTATGGATCTTTGCTACGGCCTAGAACAGCTGCTCTTATATCCTTATGTCAAATGAACAGTTTGAGAGAGTAGCTCTAACCTGGAGGCACAAAGGAAAGTGAAACCATAGAGGTATACAACCTGAGAACCAACGTCTCAGGTCCCAGACAAAGGACCAAAGCATTCAGAACAAACAAAAAAGCCTCAGAAGAGACCACAAGGAGACCCTGGATTAACCCTTGACAGCTTAGAAGCTTACTGGGTGTTCTGGTGTTTTAGCATGGGGGTTGACTGACAGTCCAAAATACAACAATAAAACATCACAGAAACACCTGAAGAGCTCAGAGACAGACGTAGCAATATCTCCTGGAACTGCAAGGTGTCCAGTAGATGCAAAAAGAGACAGACATCGGCTTAGAGAGCAGAGTGTAAGCAGAGAAGACAGTATCAGCAGTTCTAGTAGTTCTTCCCTTGGAAGGAGGCACTGGTTGAAAAGAAGACCAATGAACTGCCAACCTGAAAGGAAACAATAGCCATCCCAGACTAGTAATGCTTCTGTGACACAACTTCACTGATGACTGTGCCTGTAGCACCAGACAAGGCATATGGGATATTATAATGTCTGGAAAGATCTTCGGTTTAATGACCATTAATTTACACCATGTGCAGGGGACTACAGATTTACATATCAACATATTTACATATCAGGTGTCCATCTGTACTTAATTGGGTCACATCAGTGGGATGGTTTGTCAGCAGTGGATACTTTCCTCAGGAGACACAGTGCTCAGCAGGAGATGATGTTAGAAGAACAGGTATTTCCAAACAGCAGAATTTGAAGTCCTGGCGTTGTTACTGCTTCCTGAGCTTGACATGATTCACATCCACAAAGGCCCTTACCCATTGCTGAGAGTAATTGCAATCATACTGACCCAGGGAGTCTCAGGTGGCCATATACTCAGAGAGAAAACAAATTTTTAACTATAACTTGCAGAAGGCAGGCAGGCAAAGTGCAGAGTTTGCAGCATAACCTGAGAACATCTTAAGGGTTTACACCTACACACTCCAAGAGGCAGGTTTCCGGGCTGTAAGCATACTCTGTGCTCTGCTTCCCACTCATCTCCTATTCCTAGCTGTGCTACCAACCACTCCCAGAAAGCACAATGAAGTGTCCTGGACATGCTGAATCCCAGATGCACTGGAGCCAGAATTTCTAGGTAACCACATAGCTTGGAAGCAACTTTGGAGCAACTCTGCTGCCACAGTCAGATAACTGCAACAGGCTAAAATAATGAAACCAAGTGAAAATTCTGCAAGAAAAATCAAATATTTAATGCCTGGATGAAAACACTCTTGTATCAAGAGTGAGCCACTAGTAAAAGCAACAGTGCAAGGGCCTCACAGGGTAACTGAATGTTCTTGGAGAATGTGGTCACATTAGTATTTGGATTAGTTTTTCATATGTGGTATTTAAGGGCTATTATCTTAAATTTCGGCCAAGAAAACATAATATGGAATTGAGAACTGTTTTCAATTTTTCCAACACAGGAGATCTTAAGACAAAACCCATTAAAGAGAAGCTATTGGGAAACTGGCATCAAATTAAGATCTCTGCCCAGCATTTTGCCTGGAGGCAGGCCCTGGTTACTGAATATCACACTCTACAGTGAGTATCATGTGATGATGGAGAGATGGGGAACTATCTGCTGGCATTGACCACAGCTTTTTGTGCAGTTGATTTAAAGATTCCTGCTGATTTTGGGGGGTCAAGCTCTAATGCCTCTCAATGAATGGATGAACATCTCAATGATGTTCACCAAATTTCAGTGGCCACATCAAAAACTGACCTCCTTCTATTCTGAAGACTTTTCATGGATCTTACCAGAGGAGTCCAATGGCTATAATGGTCTGTGGCCTTCCTCCACAGAGGTGTTGTAAAGGCTTTGTTGTGTTCCTCTAGGATTACATGTATATGGCCTGGAAGCAGAGGTTAGGCTGCTATAACATGATTTTTCCATTTGAGGACGCTTTGACGTGTGCCCAGAGAGAGGAATACATGCTTAACTTATCAAGGGAATGCATTTGGATATTTTCACTCACACTCAGCAAAGAGCTATTTTTAGTAACTAATAATATGCATGTGCCTTTCAGCATGCTCTTTGATAGCCTTGTTTCTATTCCTTAGGGATCTAATATTCTACCACATCTCCAAAGAATCCTGGAGTAAAAGAGAATGTCTTATTCTTTTTGTAACGTGGCAGTTTCCTGCAGTGAAAAATAAACAGAGCTGCTGCGAAGACCAATTTTTTTCTTACAAACACATTCGAGGTAAAGTTGTAAAGCTGACCTGATAAATATGTGCAGGGCAAAACAGTACAAATGCAGGGTTAAAACTGCCTGCTATGAATGTTAAAGAAATTATGTATTTTTTAGCCACTTACTGAAATCAGAATTTTCAAGGGCTATTATTTTTTTCTATCTCTATTTTCTAAATGTTGAAACCAAGCACCCCACAGCAGTTCCAGTACTTCATTTGCAATCCCTCATAAGTTTTAAGGTGGATTAATTTGTTTTTGAGCCTGAAGTACATACAAACAAAATTAGCTGCTGGCAGGTTTAGAGACACAGAAGTGGAGTAATTTGGTATATGGTTGCCATGGCAGCTAACCTACGTCTAAATTACCCTACAAGCTTTTCTCAGCCATTCTCTGGCATTGTTCCTTCTGTCTGAATTGTTGGTTCCTTTTTTTTTTTTGAGCCCTGCCTTCTGCAAAGCCTTTCTTTGTGCCACTTCGGTCTCGTCTGCAGGCTCAGCCCTCACATCCTGGCATGCGCTACAAGCTGCTGAATACCATCCATTAATGGTAAGGGGAAGCAAGAGGAGTACAAGGCAGAATTACAGTCTTCCAGCTACTCTGCCTGTTGAGAGCAGCTTCCTGAAAGCTGATTTTCACTGAAGTAAACCACAGTGGTAATTCCCTTCATTATCAGGACTTAAAGCTTGCTGCAAAATCATTGATTTTGATGAAGCTGTTGCAGATTCACAGAGGCATAGTAAAAGCCAAATTTGGCCTTAAGACAGTGAATTTATCAAATGATTCATAAACTTTGATCTTAGGCTATGTGGCAGTAAATCAAGGTGTTATCTCTTCTATCCAGAGAAAACAGGTTTTGACATGCTTTGGCAATGTTTATTACCATGCAGAAATATTAAAAGAGAAGGCAATGAGTCCTCCAAGCTCTTTCCCTACCATTGACCTCCCTCTCAGCACAGTTAGAAAACAAACCCAGTGCTATTTATGAATGTTAAAGTTTCATTATTTATTTTTGGTGAAACAGTTCCTTTCTGTCAAATTGCTCTGTTTCAGAGGAAAACCATCCTACTGGCTATTTCTGACCAATCATCCTTTTTATCTCCCTTCTTGCCACCTCTGAGAACTAAGTTGTGACGCTGCTTCCCAGGAACCCAGCCCAGGTCTTATCAGTCCCTGACATATCACGGATAGCTGACATGCCTTCTGCCTATGGCTGCATGTGACCTTAGGGTTTAGAGAAAGTGAGATCAGAAGATAAGAAGTAGAGAGTATTTACTTACTTATTTTTAACACAGTAAGCTCAACATACTGTCAAAGCAGAAGTTTTGTAGAATTTTTAAGAAGGGTCAGTTTCGTTATCAGTTTGGTTGGGTGTTAGTTTTCAGGCAATTGCCTAGAAGATGGTCTCTGCTGTTGAAGACTTGACATTGCCAGATACATTTGTGCGTGAAGTCAAGAAGTGGGGATTACTCCATTTATGATCCTCATATCACAGAGAAGTAGGAAAATCCCTGGATTTGTGGGATTACAGGCAATGCTAAAGTGATCTCTTTTCAGGGATACTGATTGAAGACTTTGAGATTCAGCAAGGGCTTTTTGCTTTTTTCTGAGTTCATTAATTCAGTCCAGTCATCTCAGGATACCTTGCTTTTTAAAATGAACTTTCAAAATATTAAAAACAGTGCAGATACTAAGCACAAGGAATAAGATCTTGAAAAGTGACAATAAACACTTTAGGAGGATATAGGCCCATTTAGGAGGATTTAGAAAGACCTGCCCCCATAAATGCATTCTGTGATATTTTATTAAACAATTTGCTGAAGAACTAAAACAATCACTTTTTGGAATAACTGGGCAAGAGAGGCAGGTCTGGCAACAGTATCAGAATTCCCCTTGTAGATCTGTGGAGAGGCAAAGGGTATATCATACACAAGGGTAAATGTTTAAGAGAGAAGTGGATTTCCTCTCACCGCTTTTTAATCTTCGTATGTTATCTTCTTCCACTCCAGTTTTTGCTCTTTCACTGTAAAACGTTGTATGCATGCAATAAAAGTTTAATATCAGAAAACACTGCAGGCTGAAGTAGGCATCCTGAAGAGAGCCACAAAACTTGAAATTAAAACAGAGGATCACACTTCCAATTCAGAAGAATGAGGATGTTTAACACTTCCTATTCAGAAAAATAGATACTAAGTTAGATATACTTGTATTCCATCTGTCTTGCTTAATGTAATAATTTCACATGAACTGCCCATGCACAGTACTTTTCCAAGGCTCTTTGAAAAAAGAAATATTGTTATTTATGTTTTTCAGATAAAGGAACTGAGTTATGAGGAAGTAAATTGATGAGCTCAGGCTTCCAGCAAATTGACCACAAGGCCTTCCAGTTATACTGGACCTCTGAGCACAACACAGATCCCTGCAGTTATTATGGATGTTATTTACTTTTTATCCTTCTTGCCAGAGTTTCTGACAACTTTCACTTTGGGGATATGTGTTTAGTAGTTATTATGGCAAGCTGTGATTCATACTGTTTGGACCTCATTCATTTTGCGTGAAATGAGAATAAAGTAAATTACATTCTGGAGAGCTTTGCTAATGAAATATTAAAGCCAGTATCTGAGATAAAGCTCACTGCTATGCTTTTCAGCAGTAGGCAGGGAGAAGGGCAGTACATTAAATCTGGTGGCTCTTCTGCCTGGCCTTACAGAGAGACTGCTCTGATGTTTTTGAGGCTGATGATGATATGATACACCCCCAAATTTTGTTGAGCCTCAGGGAGGGAGAGGTTCAAGAATGGTTTTCCATCTTTTTACGTAGTTAAACTGATGGCTTAACTTCTGTTGGCTTTCAGGTGTGTCACTGGCTTCTGTGAGAACAGCACCAGATCTTGATCAGGCTGGTCCTGATCCCTGTCTCTGTGTGCACTGATCTGACCCCACGGGAGTGGGTTTGTGACTCCCCAGCTTTCTACAGGGTTTGTTCTCTGAATTAGTTCGGTCTTGGGTCAGACAGGTGTCAAGGGTTGCCTAAGGAAAGGGGAACAGAGGTGCTGTCAAGGGTAATATGAGGACGAGTGACTGCCTCTTTGGCAACACTGTTTGCCAAACTGACTGCAACTGGAGGTTGTGAAATTGTTCCCTTGGAGTTTGCTTTTACTGGCAACCACTGCCACTAGGTAAGAGTCCCCCATCACTAATCTAGGTTTCCAGAGTTCATCAATCTATTGTTTCATACCTGGCCTTGCTGCCTGTTGGCTTTACCGTGCTCTCCATCTTTCACCCTTTCACTGCCTGTGCTGGACTGCAGATGCCCCTGACCTGCCTAGTTCCACAAAGTGTGCCCAAAAAATGACATCTTCACTTTTTACACTGATGCATGTATAAACACACAGGGAATCTGATGGTGGCCACACAGCAGCATCCTTTGTTTTGCATTTGAGCCACTAAAGATTTCAGGTTTTTTAGGCAGTGGTACTCCACTGGTTAATGGGAAACCTTATGCAGTAGTATCCTGTCCCTGCATATTCGAACTGTGTCTATCCCCTATCAAATTAACTCTTGGGAGAGAATTTCCCTCACTAACCACCAGATCCACACCACCACACCTCGGAAAAACATCCCCATGGTTAGAGGAATGCAGCTCTATCATGTCATGCTTAACTGTGGATTAGGTAGCAAAGCATGAGGGTGGAAGTAGTGAGCATGGTTTTGAAGCCGCGCCTGCTAAGGCTCAGCAATAAGCATCTTTCCCTGCCTGAGGAAGATGGTTGGACCAGACAGCCTCCAGAGGGGTCTTCCCATCTCAATCACTACGATCTTGCGATGTTTGCTTCAAACTATTTGCTCTCTCCTGTGTGCCTGTCTGTTTGAGTTAAGGACATGAATGTCCTTTGTCTACCTGTGATCGCAGCTTGCCCGCAGCGCGGTTGGGATGACGGAGCAGGAACCACCGCAGGTGCCGTAAGAGGGCACAGGCGGCTGGGCGAGGCTCTGCTCGGCGCGCAGCCCCAGCTTCACGTGTGGCCACCGGCACACCGGAGCGGCACGGGCTGGGAGCGGGAGGCTGTGGCAGCAGCCCCGGCGCCCAAGGCCTGGTGCCTCCTGCCAGAGTCCTTTCGAGGCCGAAACCAAACGGGTTCGGGATGGCAGAGGCGGGTGGGCAGCACCTGCCCGCTCCCGCACCGCACGCCGCAGCCCTCCGCTCCCTGGGCACACCGGAGGCGTGCGGCCCGTGCCGGGGAGCGACACACACAAACCAGAGCCGCTCCCGCCACCCCTCCGCCGCCCCCGCGGCCGGCGCTTATTCACCCTCGCCGGAACGCCCGCCGGGCGCCGGCGGCCGCGGCAGGTGGGGCAGGTCTGCGGCGCGGGGGTCGCTGGGACGCGTAGTTCTCTGGGGCGCGCGGCGGCGGCGCGGCGCGGCGGCGCGGACTACAAGCCCCAGGGCGCCCGGCGGGGGCCGCACCGCGCGTGGGGCGGTGGCGGGAGGTGGTTCCTGGCAGCGCGGCCCCGCGGCTCTCGCCGCTCCCGAGGGCGGCCGAGCGGAAACCCGCCCCCAGCCGCCCGGCATCCAGGAGGGAGACGGCCCCGGCCAGGGCGAGAGGGATGCGCCTCGCCCTGTCCGACAGCGGCGAGCAGCGGCCGCCCTTAATTAGCAATTAGCCCGTCCCCAGTTCCCCCTCGGCAAGCACTATCCCATGTACGCCGACCCGCCGCTGGCAGCAGCGGCCGACGGCTTCTCCCGCGGTGCTGGCGTGCGGGTCGCTTAAGCCATGGGGAATGGGATGAACAAGGTAACGCCGCTCGTTGTTGTCGCCGTGCGCGAGTGCATGTGCGCGGGCCAGCGCGGCGGAGCCGGGGGTGGCGGTCCCTCCCCGCCTCGGGGCGGGCGGGATGCCGCGGCACCCCCGCCTTTGTCTCGCCCCTGCGCCGTGGGCACCCGCTCCAGGAACAAAGGCCAGGGCAAGAGGGCTTTCCCCTTCGGTTTTGGGGGTCCCCCACCTCGGGGCGAGGGCGGAGGGACGGAGACCGCGGCCGCGCCGCTCCCCTGGGACGCGCCGCCTCCTCCTCCCCAGCCGCAGCGCGGGCGGGCGGGCGAGAGGGGTCCCTGGTTTCGGTGATGCGCGTCCGGGCTTCCCCTTCCCGGGCAAAGCGAGTTCCTGACGGGCGGCGAGGACCGCCGTGCCCCCGGCCCCCGGCTTCAGTGCTCGCTCTGTCCCCCAGCCCCGGGGGCTGCCGTGGGATAGAGCCGGCATCCCCGGATCTGCGGCAGGACCCGGGGCATGGGGCTGTCAGCGAGCGCGGCATTGAATCGTGTCACTTGGCCAAAGCCCGCTCCGCTCCCAGGGCACGGAGCAGCCTCTGGACGCGGGCTGTCGCTGGAGGGCTGGGCCCGGTGCCGGTGGGGCAGGAAAGCGCTCGGCCCCAGTGGAGATCGCAGTGAGGAAGGAAGATGGATCTATTTTGCAAAGGGTGTTGGCCTTTTGGCAGTAGGGGGCTTATTGTACGCACCGATTCCCCTGGCATGTCATGGTGGTTATCAAGGGACAACTGTGATTTTTCTCAGTATCTTCACCCCTGTTTAAAACCCAGGTTTGAAAGTGTGGTGGTAACTAGCCTTTTATATATAGCTTACTATGAGGAACAGAAGTTGAGTCATCTCCTCTGTCTTACATCCTGCTTTGAGTGCTTTGGGAATAGCTTTGCTGTGTGCGTGGCCTCTGACAAAGCGGAGGAGAAGAGCTAGAAATAGCTGCTCACATGTTGTCCCAGTCTGACATCCTGGCCCTGGGATTCAGATTGATGAACATCCAGAGTGCTTAGTGTGCCACCTGGAAGGGGAAACCTTTTCATCCTATAGGTAGAGACACTGAAATAGAAACCTTCGGCAGGGAAAAGATCTGGCTGCTGAGGAATTGAGTTAGTGCATAGGAAGTAGAACCTCCCTTGGTCCTTTTCTCAGTTTCTGCTTTCAAAGTCTGGGGATATTGCTGTGATATTTGCCACCCATTGATATTAGCCTTCTAGAAATGGCCAGTTAGGAAGAAATACAGCTAAGAAAGACTCCTTTTAGGCTTCTGGTATATTTGTAGTATTTTTCTTGGAATTTTTGAAACTATCAGAACATTTAGAGGGACGCAATATCAGATGCTTAAGTTGCAATGTGGGGAGAGAAAAAAATAAAACCAACAGGACAACTCGCAGCCCTTTGAAGCTGCATTACATTTTACTGTGATAGTATGTGGGTAGGAACTGGCAATCTGTGATTGGTCAATTTGGTCATTTTAATTCTGTTAAATGTTGCCCTGACATGTACCAACTGGAGCTTTCAGGACAAGCATAAAACTACTTGGATTTTTCTCCCCTTTCTTAGGGCTGTATCCAAGAGGTTGAGAAGTTCAGCATTTTGGGAAGGGCTGGATCTTTTAAGGAGGTTACAACCATGCTGGGTACTGGCCATCAGGGTTTATTTTTGTAGGGGTCCCACATGTTGGTCTGGTACTTGCCACCTTGAGAATGTGCCCCTGGATCATCTCTTCCTTCTGATCTTGAGTCGGTAAAGCTGGAGGGGCAAGGGGAAGCATGGAGCCCTCAGTGCAGATGTAGGGGGTATTTGCTTGTCTTAGTGTAGTCAGTGAATACAAATTTCCTTAGTTTCCAGCTGAAGTGTGTTTTTTGTGGTAGAGCTGTATATAGATGGTAGGAGAAAATAATCAGCTTATTTGATGGTGGATTACTTTGTTTAAGGAATCCCTTTGTACTGGTGCCAAGGGAAGAGGATTAATGATGACCTGTAATGGGTGTGGTAAGAAAGAGCTCCAGGGACTGCTACAGCCTCTGGATGCTGATCCTTTCTCAAAGGCACGGTTCCCTCCTTATTTTTCTGTCCCATGATACTGATGTATTTCATAGCAAATAGCAATTGCACATGACTTTATGTGGCCATTAGAGTGATAAGGGCTGGAGGCCTGGCATTCTTTTTAGGTGGGGTTTGTCTTTTATTGCTATTTTTCTCTGTAAAATTAGCCCAGTCTAGTTTTTTTCCTAAATCCCGTCCAAGCCTTCTGATATTTCCCAAATTAAACTGAAAGCATTTGTTCATATATACCTTTCTTATTCTGTTCAGAGAGGGAGAATCGGCTTGTGAATGTGCATTGACCTGGCTAGTATTAATTTTCAGTACTTTACCTTTTTTCCTTATATTTTTAAGATGTATATTTTACAGAGTAATGGGATCTGACTTAGGAAATTGTTTGGGTGGTCTGATTTGTCTTCATGCTTAATGTCTAACTCTGGCTTGTATTCAAAGTTCAGGTTGAAGTCTGTGGTTGAAATGCACAAAGATGTTTTCCAAGAGCTGAAGTCTAGTGGCTGAGATGGTGACAAGATCTGACTATCTGTGAACAGGATCTCGGTGAAGAGCTCTGTCTGGGGTTTAGTTGTTGTTCAGTGCTGTTAAAGTTAACTGACAGTTATTCATGTAAACTCTTCAGAAGGTTTGAGTGTTATCTCTACAAGAAGGGCAGATAAGCCCTGTTTGTTGTAGGAGTGGATTCATAAGAAATTTAAACCACTGTGGCTAGTTACAGCTGAAGTAGCCAATTTTATGGAAGTCAGAGAAGCTGTGCCAGTTCATGTCAGCAGCAAATCCCCCTCCCTGATGTGGGCCCCTCTCCTGTACTACTGGACAAAGGTAGGCTTGTCTTCTCCTTTTAGAGTGCCTGGCCATCTCTGAGAAAGCCTCATGAACTTCTCCAGAGTGCCCATCAGTACTAACACATCTAGAAGCAGTGTTGGGCAAGGAGTTAGATGCTTTATTATAAGCATTTGTCTATATAGGAAACAGCAGCAAAGTAGCCCTTTAAGCCATTTTCCAGAGAGGTGTTTTGTCAGAGAGGACTGACAGAAGCATTAGCAACTATTGTCTGTTCCAAGGCTCTGTCTTTGTGCAGGATGGAGAACATGAGCTGCTCTCATGTGAGGTACAAACGAAGACAGGCGTTGGTGTCCTTTTTCCATGGTCGTGCATTCTTCTACATCGGTTACTTACTCTGTGGTCATTTTCTCAATGTTTCGGATCGTAAAAAGAGGCTACTGTTTTTATTCATAAAGTGGTGGTTGAGAAGTTCACAAAAACAACCACCTTATTTTTCTACTCTTCTGACTCCCACCCCTTCTCTCTCACACGCCCCTAGCAGCCATCAGCCTTCATTTTGCACGGCCTGGAGTTGCAGTTGCTGAAGGCAGTGTGAGATGACACAGCTGAAAGTTCCCAGCCATAGTCGAGTGCTGAAGTATTAGTCAGCATGACATGAAGATTCACTTCTTTCCAGGTAGCTTTCACCCATAGTAATGTTTCTTGCTTCTAGAATGACTAGTACAACAAGGGTAACATCTGTCCTTGGTTGCACAGTGTCCTAATTACCTATCGAGCATACAGCATTGCATCATGATGCACAAATGCAGACTTCCGGATTTTTCCTCCTTTGCCAATAAAAAACCTCATTTCTGCAACCCCCCAGTGTTTCTCAGTATCTTTAGTTTCTAATGTCAAAGCTTAATGACTGTGACTGGAAATTAAGCTTTTATTCTCTCTTGAGAGCACACATCTGATGCAGAAATAATGTCCTGGAGTCTAAAATGCTATAGTCTGCAGCAGTGGTGGTATGATAGAAGATTTGTGCTGCAGATAGGAAATACCAGACAGCTATTTTAAAATATCAGAAAGACTTTTTTCTTTTTTTTTTTTTTATTTTTTTTATTTTCTACTCTTAAGTTGAGGGAGCTCACTGGGGTGATCTCATTGGCGAAATTCATTCATAACTTGAGTCCCTTTTGCTTTAGAACATGATTTTGTTTGCAGAATTTGGCTTCTTTGTCAATGACTCTTGAGTACTGTCCTTCTCTATAACAGCTACAGGCTGCTTTTTCCTAGCCTGGGATGCAGCATTAGAGCTGCACTTCTAGCAGTGTCATCAAGAATGCTTGAAATATTGAATTGTCACTTGAAACCATGAGCCTTGTACACATGTAAGGGGACAGCAGGATGTTGTAAAGGTTCTTTTTCCTACATGATACCCTGGCATTGAAAACTGTCCTGGGGATTTTGCTGTCTTTGTAAGAATGTTGAATTTGTACAGATGAAGAGGAAAGGAAAAGGGTGAAAGCTGTCCGAGTTTATCTTTGCAAAATGTACAGGTGCCTGTTTGTACAAGACTAAAGAACTGTTTTCTTGATGAGCCAGTGCTGTAATCAGCCCTTAATTTGCAAGCAGGGGTCTACAAGCAGCAAGATACAGCAAGGGTCCTGGAGAAGGCATCTTTCAATACTGGGGGGGAAGAGTTGAGCCCTGTGTTTAGAGCCGGTGTGACACAGCAGGCAGAGAGTGATTGCCCAGCAAAGCCTAAAGGGAGGAATGTTTGCACAAACCAAAGCTGTAAGGAGTGCAAGCGGTGCTGCAGCCTTTCTGTTTCCTGCAAGGCTCATAAATCACAGCAAACAGGACGCTTTTATCGGAGGAAAGCCCTGAAGTTAGGGCAGGTCAGAAGCTATTTTACAGTCTCTTCTGCTGGCCCTGATAACCTGTGCATGGTGAGCTGGGTCGCCTTTCAGCAGGAGGGCTGCAATGAAACGCAGGCTGTGGCAATAATCCCTGATGCAAAGTCCTTCATGACTTTCGGAACTTCGCGGCTGCCCGATTGAGCTAAATGGGTGGAGTTTTCCCTTTAAATAGCTGTGCCTGAGAGGCTGTTGCTGCTGTTGTGGTGACACTGGGGTGTTGCTAAGGCTACAGGAAGTCAGTGCTGACATATCTGTATTGGTGGTATGCTTAGCATGGACTGAAGAAAAATGGATCGTATGGTTTCACCACCACAGTTCTGATCTCCTCAAAGGCTGTGGGCCAGAGATTTCAGGTGGCAGAGAACAAAAATCTTCGCCAGAAAATGTGTGTTTGGTGTGCCTGGGGTTTTTTTTATGTCCTTACTGCTGTTCCCAAGTTGGGAGGGTTATGAGAGGGTGGGAGGGGTAGCACTACAGTGTCACCTGCCTCTGTGTCTGTGCATGCACGTGCTGGCCTTGGGCAGACCTTGAAACTCCCCAATTAAAGCATGTCCTGTAACTGAGACCCGTGCGGGCATCTGGGAGTGTGGGGTGAGTGGGTAGATCTGGGAGAGAAACATGCATTTCATGGACTTTCAGCAGTTCCTTTCTACGTGAACACACAAGTGGCTGTTTGCAGTGATTTCCTCTAAGAGCCCCACAGTGCTGCAGCCCTGACTTGCATGGCTTTGCACTTCAAAAGCCTCGAAGGATGTAATTTTGCAGTGCTTTGTCCATCTTCCTCAGCAACGTTAGGCAAATCACCTTAGCTGTGTGAAGTTTCATCATGAGTTCCATGAGGGTAACTCTTACCCTGCTGCGGGGGGCAGGGGAGGGCTGTGTTGCAAGGCCCGCTTCATAATTTGTAACCCATATTTGCTGTCCTTGGCGAGCTCCATTAAGTTAGAGTCCCCACGATTAACAACTGCCATCTGCCAAGGAATGCTGTCAAAGCTCAGCATGCCTAGAGCTATCTGGTTTGAGAAGGTTGCAAAGAGGCACGAAATGCTGTCAGCATGTTTTAGATTGCATTTGACAATAGTCCGCTAAAGTAGTATGTTCCATCCTGTATGCAAATTGAACTTTGTCAAATTGTCTTACCACAAGATATCTATATTTGATACTATATTTCTTTCTCACAGATTCTGCCTGGCTTGTTCATTGGCAACTTTAAAGGTAAGATTAGTTTTATCATTATCTCTAGGATTGCTTAGCTGGGATCTTAAGGTGTGGTTTTGCAGGCACTCAGAATTCTCCGGCATCTCTGTAGCTTTTTAACCCCATCTTGCTTCATGTTTGGATTCACCTGGTAGCACTTAAAGAAGAACTTGTTTTCTCTCTCGTCTGCGTGCTGTGCTGGAAGTACTTTGAGAAAAGTGAAATGAATACCATCTCCTTGGAGCATGCTTCAGCTGGAATTCTTAAACGTTGGCCTGCCTTAAACAATTCCCGTGCTTGGCAGGCAACCCTGTGAGCCAGGCAGATTCTTCATAAGGCTTATTGCAAGCCCTCCTTATAAGTAAAGGCTTACTATGCTTCCCGCTCGCTCATTGCTTTCATTATTTTGGTTATTTATAACAACTTCTGAAGAGTTCTGTTATCAGTGCTTGTGAGACTGATAGGTCTGCTGGTTGCAGCCTGACCACTGATACTCACACCGTCTCTGCTGCAGATGTAAGTTTCTATGGATTTTTTTCCTTTATGCATGGGGTTTATTTTTTGCGTACAGAAAACCAGACACATTTAGAAAACACAGGAAACTTTGCGTAGACATCCAAATAAATGGCCTGTTCTCAAAGCACTCTGTTAGCTGCAGTTCTGGCTGACTCTCCCTACTCAGAAGTAAACCAGTTGTGCATGTACAGTTGTTTTGATGGATGTAGACCCTATGTTTCCTATGCTTGGGTTAAACAGCAAAGCAGGGCTCACAGAGGCTCCTGAGATATCCTGTCCTTCCTGGGCTGTCTGATACCACATCCAGTCTGTTAAGACTGGCAACATCTACATTGGATTTAGATGGTGCTGTACCTTCTCTCTGCCTCATGCCCACCCTTCCTTCCTTGCCTCCCCATCCCAAAACCCACAAGTTCAGTGTTTTTTGCCTGGTTTACCTGCCTCTGGATCTGATGACCCGTACTGTGGATCCAGTGCTTGCTGGCCCTTGGGATGTGGAGCTGATCACTTTGGAATGCAGCCCGGAGGTACATGTGAAGTTAGAAGCTGCCTTTTGCCACATCACAAACACAAGCACAATGGCTACTGTGTCAGGGAGTTAATCATGCCATAGTAAGGGAAATGAGAGGATGGAGATGATTTCATGCTGATAATGGAAGGAGAAAAATGAAAAAAGTAGGAAAAAAGGAAAATAAGGCCAAGAGGGTAGTTTTGAAAGCCCTTTGGGTGGACCACTGCATGGTCTGATGACAAAATTAACTGACTTGGTCACTGCCATGTTGCTTCCTCTTTTTCTTTTCTGTTCCCAAAATAATTGAGGCGAGGGGTGGAATTGGGAGGATGTTGGATAGTGGGGTCCTTTTGGTTTCAGGTAGTCTGGCAAGGTGGGCAGAATGGGTGCTGGTAACATGGCTCCCAGTCTGTCCCTCTCGCCGTGGCCATCCCGCTGGTAAGCCCTTGCCAGTCCGCTCAGGGGAGCGAAACTCAGCCGGAGCATCTGTTTGCTGGTGCAGTTCTGTTTTCAGTGGAAGGGAGTTGGCCAAAGTTGTGGAGTGAGTCAGCATCTCTGCCCATGCAGGCCTGTGGCCCTCTCACTTGTGCTGCCCTGAGCACTCTCCGCGTGCCTTGGGAGTGGCTCGGGAATGGCACGGCAGGTCACGCCTGCACGGAGAGCAGAGGCGTGGAGGTGGAGGTGCTGTGAGTGGGCAGTGTTTCTGGGAACCTCGCTGAAAAAAAAGCAGAGGGTGTAATGCTTCTGCCTACCTCCATAAAAGAGAGTAAAGACGAGTTGACTTTAACCCCAGTGTTTGTGTTCTGGAGTCTGTTTTTAAAATTAATTAAAACCACAAACAAAATGTCCGTTTATTTACTGCTATGACCTTTGCTCATATTGCGTTTAATGACTGTGTTCTACCATCATGAGTACCTGTTATAATCTCAGATAAGCTACCATACCTGGTGAGGAAGAGAAAAGATAGATGTTGCAGTACTTCACTAATACAAGAGCATATTTTTAAAATTCTTAGCCTTTTCTGCATCCCTTGTCCCTCAACACCCCCTTGCCTCACTGCTTAGGAGCAGTTGCAACAAGCTCTCTATGCAGTGAAGTCACCCCATTTAGGAACAGGTTGTTGGTTAATTACCAATGTATTTTTCTGGAGGAGTTTGATCCCCGTGTTCTTGGGGCGTGTTCTGATTTGTGGCACTTTTTAAGAAAGTGACTAATGAGCGTTGAGGCTGCCACGAAGGGGATCACTGACTGAGAAATACATGGCAGCATGTGCAGTTGGGATTGGTCAGAGTATCCTGATTTGGGCAGCTGAAATGACTAGCTACTTGTAAAGAGAGGGGTTTACACAATTATTTCCTGTAATGCATTTTTCTTCAGTTTAAGACCAATAGCTTGAGTTGAATAAAGTTGCATCTTGTCTGTAAGAGGAGGAAACACTGAATCCCAGGTGTTGTGCATCGTGCCTGGACACAGGGCTGAATTCGTGGCACTGTCAGAGCCCCTGAGCAGGGGTGGAGAGGAGCGAGCTTCTCCTGAAGCTGAGTCAGGGGTATGGCTGTAAATCGCTCTGATCTGCCCTCTGGAGGATAGCCTTTCCCCAGTGGCTCCTCAGGGAGCCTCTGGGCATGCACAGTTTCCAGAGCTATATCAAAGTACCGTCCTACTCACGCTTCTGTCTCATTGCTGCATGGGAGACCTCTGGGAACACTGGCAGACTGGGAAAAGGCACAGTTCTTCCAGATGGGTGTCTTTCTGCTGAGTGAAAGTGGGATGTTTGAGATGTTAAACACTAATTCTGGAGGGCCGTTGTCTGGAGAAGGCATTCAGCAGTTGTTCTGATTGGGGAATTATTATTCACCATTCAGCTATATTTCTACTTTTAGGCCTAATAAACTTAAAAACAGTCTATGGCAGAGCAGTGCAAATTCTGCATTTGACTGGGAGATAAACTGAGGCCCAGGAACAGCTTCTGAAATGAACCCGTGGCAGAAATGGGAGCTGAGCTTGCTGCTTCTGTTTCATTTGGTGCTGCGCAAACCTCTAAGCACATAGACTGAGAGGGGCTTTAGTAACCACCTTAAGGGTCTTTAGGGTAGAAATTTATATGTAGTGCTGATTATGGAAAGCACTGAAGTATCTCCTGAAATCCCCCTAAGTCCACAGGGCTTGAGTATGTCTCTGAAAAACTTTGCTGAATAAGCACAGATCTTGGCATGTGTTCAAGTGCTTTTTATCTTACAGGCTCTATAAGCATAATTCAGCTCACCAATAGCACATGAAAATTGTGGTATGCTCCTGAGAGGGTGTATTTGAGATTGCACAGCTAGAGGGCAGAAAAATTCAAGAAGAACCATGGATGTCCATATAAAATACCAAGACTGGGTCTGATCTGAAAGCCCAGAAGGAAACAGAGCTCTTGGAATTCTGTGAAAGTGAAGGAGGAGTTACTTCTTTGCAATTGGGAGAGTAGGGGGCTAAGAGAGAAAAGTGAGGGAAAAGAAAGAGGAAGTTAACTCTTCTTCCTGCCTTTGGTTTTGGAGAAAATTTGGTTTGTTTCATTTGTACCTTGCAGATGAAATGCCGTCCTCTCAAAAGACAAAGTATTTATTGTGGGACTGCGTGTCCACTTGTCTTCTGCTTTTGAAACTTGATGTCCCTTGAAAGTCACCTGTGCTCACAACAAAAATGGTTGCTTTGTTCCTTAAGGGATTGACAGGACAGCCTGTTTCCCTGCACATCTGAAAAAAAAAAAAATCTGTTTCTTCTAATAAGAGATTCTTAATGGGTGCTCAGTTTGCTTCCAAACCAAGAGGTGTGGCAGTAGCAAAAACCAGACTCAAACATGTTAGTACCTTGAATGTTAAAGAGTTTGTGTTCTTCCTTGTGTGTAATCATTCAAGGTTTTTCCCATGGAATATTTGGGGGCTTTTTAATCTGAAGGGGAAAGCCACAATATGAGGTTTAATTTCCCCCAAAGAGTCCAGTGTTGCTGTGGATGATCTGGATAGTCTTGGGAAAGTTTCTGCCCTTCCCATTACTAAGTGTATAAAAAGGCAATGCCCACCAAGTAGTTCTGCTGTGTTTCTAGAGTCAGCTAATTCCTGTTCTCATCTGCTTAGTATTTTTTTTAAGTTCCATTTCCTAAGGCTTTATATCAGGTACTGAAAACAGGAGAGGATGGAGATACCATTCCCTTTTCCAGGTTCACCTTTTGAAGGAAGACAATTTATTGGTACTCCATTAAACAGAGTACTGACCTCTTTTCCCCCTTTTTCTTGTTCCCCAAAAAGGTCCTTTTTAGAAGATGGGACAAAATATGTATATGAAGTGGAGACGGGAGATGTGGAGTTTTTGTTCATGTGCACAGTTTGTATGTGTGTCTCTGTAATTGCACATAACTGGATTCAGGAACAAAACTCTCCTGATGGGAAGGCATTCTCAGCAGTAGCTCTTAGTGCTCTGAACCACTGCAGAGGAGGTTCTTCTTTAGGTGGCTGTCTCTCTGTCTAGCTCTCTCCAAAGTAGAAAATAAACTGTAGACAAAATTTTGCTTTATATAATAAAAAAATAAAGATCTGGTGATGATGAAATTGTGGTCTCTATACATCTGCAAATTGAGACGTAGTACTATTGTACATACTGGGCTGACTTGCCTTGTCTGAGAGGAAGTCGTTATCCCTCACCTTGCATTTCTATGGAGGCACTAAAATACTGAAGTAAGAGAGAATGGTTGTAGGTACATTTGAGACTTGACCACTGTAGAATTGGAGTCGTTCAGTCACTGATGTGTCTTAACTGGAGTGGTTGGAGCTGTGTTGTCTCCCTTTTGCTGATGGGGGATGAAAGCACGCTGCACTAGGTGATTTGCTCCCCAACCACGAAGTAAGGCTTCCCAGTGCTGCAGGGAAACAAATTCTGACAGGCCCCGGTCCCTGGTTTTGGTGACTTTGGCATTGCTTTTGCAGTTAAGTGTTTGCAGCTCTCTGCATGAGTAGAGGTTAAGCTTGGAGTCATAGTATGAAACTGATGGAAAATAGGCTAAATGTAGGAGGGAGAGAGGAAGACTTCCCCCGTGTGAGTTGTGTCATTTTGTGTGAGGAGTTTCCCAAAGGCTTTACTCAAAAGTCTGCATCTGCATCAACTGAGAAGCATTTTTCTGTATGAAACAGAATGTTAGGTAACCTGTTGTGAAGAATAATACCACATTTGAGGCACTCTGTAGCGGAAGCACAGGAGGGGCTCTGATAGGTAGGTTTAATCTTAACATTTGAAAATGAGGTGTTTCATGCTATGATTTCAAAACGTGAGCCTGCATGTGCTTATACAGCCCTGTGCTTCGGCAAAGAAGTTAGAATTGCTGTGGTGATGGTGGTTCTTTTGGTTTTTGGTGGTTCTTTACATAACCTCTAATTTTTTTTTTTTTTTTTGTTATTTATGGTATGAGACTGTGAATGACAGGATATCTTATTTGTACTGGTGTTTAAATAGCTTTATCTGTAGTATCTGTAGAGACTTAAGGCAGGTGCTGGGGAACCAGGGGAATTTCCCGTTTGTAAACTGTTAGAAGTTTAGATCCAGATAGTAGCTGGGAAGCTTTTTCTCCTCTGCTTTATTGATTTGAATGGTTATTTCTCAAATATATTAAGGACTTGCTGGTTACCCTGTGACATAGGTCTGGGATGGCCATTTCCAGCTTGTTTCTAGGAATATCTGAAATTATAGTTTTGATTTGCTGAAATTCCTTTAGCCTAAGTCTCAGTAGGCTAAGAAGAACTAAGGTACTTCAGTCTTTTTGAGTTGTACTGTGTCCATTAGGCCTTTCATACTGGTTCAAAGCAGTCAGCATTTAATTTGGATCATATCTTCTTTTAAAGCAGTTCGCCTTGTGTGGCAAGGCATTTCTTCCCATGTAGGTCATACTGATAATTAGAGATTGAGGTCTCATTGTGCTAGCTGTACATTGACACCATGAGTTCCAGCCAGCAGGCTCTGAAGTCTGCCCTTAATCTTTGTAAGATAGAAACCAGTGATTTTTAGGGACACTTAGACTGGTTTCTGGGCTTCCAAATCCTTGTCTGCTTAGGTATTCCCTAAGGAATTGAGACTGTCCTACAAACTGTGAAAAAAATCTGAGGGTCAGGTGGATTAGAAGACCTCTCCTGGCAAGCATTAGCATTTCTTCTTTGAAATGTTTGCTCTGAGATTTTTAGGAAATTTTATTTGTTCTGTGAAGCTAGGCTTTAATTCTGTTTCAGGCAGAATTTGTGTTAATTCTCTCCTGAAGGATTAGGCATCTGTGTTGATCATGCAGGCTTGAGCAGTAGTGAGTAAAATCCTTGCAGATTTGACTCTTTTCTTCATTTTATTAGCTGTAGAGAAGCTTTCATAATTGGATTAGGTTCAAATTTTATTCCTTGTTACTGTGCTCACTTGGATCTTGTCTATGGGGCAGTATAATTAAATGTCCAGCTTCTCTTTGTGATGCAGAAAAGGCATTGAAACTTTATAGTAGGTGGATAAGACGACACAAGAGATGCTAATTGAACTCGTGCACGTACATAAAGAACGTACAGGTGATGCTATTGTTATTTTTGTACCTAGAGAGAGCCGGTTTGAAACCTTTGTGGTCAGTGCTCTTTTTTCTGTGTGCAACCAGGCTAATGTGAACAGATTGTATGGGCAGATTTCAAAGGCAGGTGTTCACATCACAAAACCACTGCTGTACCATTCTCTACCATGGTGTGCTGTGCCATTCTCAAGCAAAAAGGTCAAAAGTAAATGGACACAAACTAACTTTTACCTGTATTGGTGGTTCTTTCAGGTCATTTTCTGACATGCTGATATTTTAGTATGGGGAAAGTTGCTCACTGAAGACAGATAATCTATTTTACCTTTTTTTCCTCATAGAATCAAGCCTATGGTTTCGCCGTATCTAGCATGAGATTTTCAGTCGCCCCAGTTATCTTTCCAGTTTTGAATGTCTGAAACCCCTTGGTTACAGGTCTAGGAACTACCTTTTCACAACTGCACTTCCTTGCTGTAGCATTTTGCTTTTTCCTACATTTGATATCTTTATAACCTGTCTCTCTTTAGACTTAAAATTTTTATACGTATTGGCTAAATGCACCTTTTCCTCTACTGGTTCACAGAATGTAAGAATCTTGTTGTTGTCTTGGCTTGTCTGTTGAGAGCTCATTCAAGTTATATGGTTGGCTTCCCTTCTCAGACCTGGAAATCACAAATCTGTTTCCCAAGTGAAAATGTATCCCCTGAAGGGGGATTTGTGGGTAGAGAGGTCAGATATTTCTTGTACAGCTCTGAGTGCATGTTCATTTGGCCATCACCTGCACACAGGCATGCACAGACTTCTATTTCAGATGCAAATACATGAAACTTCTGACTTGAGAACACATTCCTGAGTCACTTAAGCTTGGTCTTTATATAGTATATAATTTGTTTTGGAGTTAGAAGTGTGTCTTCCCGTTACCCGCTCTGATGACGGTGTTCTAGAACAGCTGCATCTGGGGTTTTGCCTGACTTTATGAGCTTCAAAAAGAAATGTGTCAATGATAAGCGACTTTTCAACGTGAACAATGGAAATGCTATTTCAAGAAATTAAAAAAACTTATCTTCCTTTTTTCCCTCTATCACAGATGCCCGAGATGTAGAGCAATTGAGTAAGAATAACATTACGCACATTCTTTCCATACATGACAGTGCCCGCCCTATGCTTGAGGTAAGAGTTGTGGAGGACTCCACAGTAAATCCTTACTTTGCAGTTGACTGTTACAGTCATCTTGGGGTTAATTTCTTGTTCTGTGTGATGGGCATTCTGAGACTGATTTTCTTGAAAGCTGTAGTTTTGGGATCCAGCCACAGGTTTTGTTGGTGCTGCTGTTATAACAAGAAGAAATCTAACTGACAAAGGAAGAGAACTACAGTGTCAATCTGTGTAACACACTAATGGGATTATGTTATTAATTTAATAGTAAAGGTAAGTTTCCTTCTGTGTGGAGTTTAAGCATCACAAAAACAACATTCCTTCCCCAGTACTAGCCCTTCTTTGTACTTGGGCCCCTTCCTTGAGTCTTTATGGCAGATAGGTTTGCCCATAAGTCCTTTTCCATGTGAAATAGCCTTATTTAGACTTGGAATGTGGGAGGAACCGGTGATCCTCATATAATACATCTAATATAGCAGGGCATCTGTAGTCTCCAACACTTCAATATAAAGTATTATTCCCCATTTTACTGAAGGGAAACTAATCTGAAGACTTGTATTTGCTGTTATCTTGAGCAGGGAAAGAGCTGGGAACAGGATACAGGTCTCCTTTGTTGGAATGCTATGCTTTCTTCTTTACACCAGCTTACCTTGGAGGGGAGTCTGTCTGGGCTTTGCTACATCTTAAAATCCTGCTATTTGATTTATGTCAGGAACTATTGTCCTGTAAAATTTGTTTGTTCCTTCCCTGCATTCCTCTTCTCATGAAATATGGCAAAACTGGGGGTAAGGCAGTTGTTGATGTTAGCCCTCATATGCTGCTGGGAATCTCTGCTTTTCTTTTTCTTCATGCAAAGTGTCTCCAGTGATTTCAGTCCTTAAACTACAGAATTTCCACTTCTCCCAGGCAAGTCAATAGGTAAGCCAAACAAGAGGTGTCCCCAGTAGTCACAATCAACCCCAGTATCAAGGTAATGGTGAACTCCAGGTTGACCTTAAATTTATAAATGTACTGAAGCAGAGCTTTAGCTGTTGACTTTGTTATGCTGTCCATTTGACTTGTGTTGTGCCTGATGCTTGCTAAGTCTGAAACAGACTGAATTTCAAGAGTGCTCTTAGTTGAAGAGATAAACATTTGTGCTGAGTAAAGGAGATGTCATGTTGCTTCTAGGGTGCTGGTCTTTAAAATGAATGGAATTTTGTCTTGTTTTATCATGATTAGAAAATTAGGAAGACTGATTATGGTACAGATCAGCTGCAGCCTCAGGCCAGTGCATCTGGTGGTGGTGGTGGGGTAGTTTTGGCAGCCCACACACCACCTCCTTACTTGTGGCGGTGCATCTGTTTGTGAGGCTGCATGGTAAATAGAACTGGGAGCTTTTGTGGTTTAAATATAACCAGGTCACCATTTCTTCCTCTAGTTACTACCACGAAAGACATGAAGGATTATGTTTACCCAGATCTGTTCCCAGTCTGGTTCACAGCAGTGTCTCAAAAGTTACAGTGGCACGGGAACAAGCAGTGGCTGGTTGAGGATGGACTTGCTTTAATCACCCCTGCTTCCAACTGTGCCTTCAATTTTCTGTGCATGCAGTATAGTTCCTTTAAAACTTCCCCCCAGTTCCTAAAGTAGTGTAAAGATTTCAAATTCCATTTGTTTGGAGCTGAACTAATTTTGATTACTTTATCAGTCATGGTCTTACTGTGGTGATTGTTTGCGACTGAATGCTTCTGTTTTGGAACGAGAGCCTAGAAAACTTCTGTTAGGTTTTGTTACTTCCTTTGTTATTTATGTCTATGCCATGTTGTAGGTGGGTTTGTCTACAGCTTGTACGTCTACATTGTGCTTGGGGATTGTTCTCATGTCCACTGAATTCAAATAGGAATGCTTTTCCTATGTGTATCCCTCATCACCTTTCTGCCCAGATTTCCCTCGTGGAAAGGGATAACTTTTGTGTTCAGAAATTCATCTAATGTTATTCAGACTGCTAAACATGCAATTGCAGTGATAAGGGAATATTTTTCCCTGAGATTCCCTGTTTCATGTGTATGCTGATTACCTGTAAAAAGCTGCCTTTGCTTCTGCAGTAGTTGCCTTTGTCTTTTGCTAGCAGTATTTTATCTCCAGTATTCCCTAGTCCTGTAGGAGATGTAGGAACCTGTAGGAAATGCTACAAATAATTAATTAGACAAAGCTTTCTGTGCACACTAAGGAAGGTAAGTGTTTTTAGACATTGAAAAGCCGGTAGTCTTTTAGTAGCATGTTATCAAAGAGAATTTGGCCTTTTCTGGCTGTCCATGGAACAAAGAACATGGATGTGTACTTTAGCTCTCAGAGGTCACAAATTACCCACATCTTGCTTGTCCGATTTTGAAGTTTCAGTAATGACTGTTTTGATGCAGTAATACTTCTGAATACAGCCCTTAAAGTGGTGCATCAGAAGTACCGATTGTGTACCCAGTTCTGGTGGGTTAGAGAATGAAACTACCCAATCTGACTTGGTCATTCATAGTCAAGAATGCAATACTGAAAAAATAGAAACAAACATCAGTCTATGCAGTGAACACTAACTTGCTACGGATTGTAAAACTATTTTGTACTGTAATAGCTCAAGGCATTGCCCCTCTCTGTGATGTTACAGACTGTTTTTACGTGGTTGTTTGAAATGGTCACAGTACCTTTTTAAAAGTGTGCTTTGCTGTGTGACTTACATACTGCAGGTTTTGAGTATAGGTTGCTTCAGTTCCTCATAAGTTGGTAAGCTATTAGAAAATGATTGAAGAGTTTCACAATGAAGTATTATATCGGTTTAGGTTACATGTGCCTATACTTACAAAAAAGTTTTCTTATAGAAATTTGGTTTTAGACATTATCTCTATCATCATTTACAAACTCTTGTGGATGTCTGATTTATGGGTGGCTCATTATCAAAGTTTGGCCTTAGGAAGTCATGAGTACTTTCAAGCTGGAATAACAGGAAAAAGCAGGTATAAAATCAGTTGGATTCTGAGACTTCTTATGCCTTTAGACATGGCCAGCTTGCATAAGTGCAAGACACAGAATTGTTTGTAACACTTCAAGTGATTTACACTGGAAGAAATTTGCCAAAATCTGGCCTGAACTATCTTGCCATGTTGCCCTTTAGTTCTTTTTGTATAAACTGTTTCAAGGAAATTTTTCCTCTAATAAAACCATTTTTGAAATATATTTAGAGAGCATTCTAAGGCTGTTGCCTTAAGTGCGTTGTTAAACAGGATCTTAACCACTGTGGTGAGAATTTTATAGTTTAAAGATGCATGTTTATAGCTCCTGTGATACAAATATCTATCTCACAGAAAACCCTCTGGGTAGCAGGTAGCATGTGCAAGAGAAAGGTGTGCGTGCCGTATGGAACCAGGTTTGTTATTTCAGATGTAATGAGTAAGAGCAGTGTCCAGCAGCACCATGTGTGCTTCCACAGATGCACAGGGGCAGTAGCCTTGGTGAATCAAGTTGGCTCCTCCAGAGCACTTTGGATGGCTGCCCATGGGACACTCACAGATGTTTTATAAGTCCACACAAAAGCCATAAACAGAGGAGAATAATTAGGTTTCTTGCCACCTGCTTTTTCTATTCTGTTTCTCAATTAGTTTAGGTTTTAAAATCTCTATTTAGCATATGAGACACTGAAAGGTAGATGAGAAAACGTATCTCCAAGTGTGCTTTAGATAATAGTGTGTCTGGCAGTGACCTGTAGGATCCATCCAACAGGTTGTCATCTATCTGGACTCCCGTAAGGCCTTTGACATGGTACCCCCCCAACATCCTCCTCTAAAATGGAGAGATGAATGTCATGGCTGGACTGTCTGGTGGATGAGGAATTGGTTTTATGGTCACATCCAGAGGGTCAATGGCTCAATGTCCAGATGGAAACCAGTCATGAGTGGTGCCCCTCAGGGCTCTGTATCGGAAGCAGTGCTGTTTAATATCTTCATCAATGACACAGAGGGATCGAGTACACCCTCGGCACATTTGCAGATGGCAACAGTTTTTGTTCTGGTTTCTCAAAGTATGTAAAGATAAATCTTATTAATCTTGCCAGAAGAATCTAGTTGCAGGTCCATTGGGGTGTTAGTCTCTGGATTTTCCAGGTGTTTAACCCTGTTCTGGGTGTGGTTATATGGAGATGAATGTGGGCCCAAACCAGATAGATTGTTGATGTGAATTGTGCAGCAGCTTGAAAACAGCTGCATCCCATTCTGGAAAGTGTAGGCTGTGGTGGACAGTCGTGTCTAAGCAGTTGAACTCACAAGCATCCTTAGTCTTCTCATCATTCCTCCCCACAATCACAGACTTAAATACTGGTAAAAAGAAGAATGCTTCCTATGCTGCCTTGGGCAGGGGTTGTTGTTTGCAATGCAGGAGAGAGAACAGCATGAGTCCTGGGGGAGGGAGGGGTACTGAGTTCTTCTTGTCAAACAGGTGCTCAGACCCTGTCCCAGAGGTGTCATCCCCAAAGAGGGGCAGGGATGGATAGGCATTCTGTGGGTCCCCATGTGGAAAGTCCACATCAGGACTGCACGTCATTGTGGCTGGCAAATGGTGTGTAACAGATTCAGACTGGAAGTAAGCAAGACTTTGGCTGTGAGGCTTAGTAATTGCTGGAATATAGTTCCAGAGGTAAAGATGGGTTTTCTCATCTGCTTCATTTTTGTGTGGAAGTTCATTCAGGTAAGGCTGGGTTATAGCGGTCTTTGAGCTTTGCATTTTAGAGCCGGAGTGTTTCACTGTCCTCAGTCTGTCTGAGACACTTGGAGGTGCCAGTTGTGGTGACTGTTGTGAGCATTGCAGACACCTGTCCATCAGTCAGGAAATGGACCGAAACCAGCAGCTTCTTTCTCAGTCCACCACACATTTGTCAGTTACCAGTAATTTCACTGCTGCTCTTGACCTGCACCAGAGGTTTGATCTAGGAAATGTGTGAATCCAATTACCAGTCACCTGTAGTTGTGGAGTCCTTTGGCATTAATTTATTTAAAGCATTATCATTGTCAGACTGACTCCTGCTGTGTCACAGGAAGCTTTGTATGCCACACTCATCTGGTAGACATCATAACGATCACAGTAATGTAGATCTTAAATCAGCAAGAGTTTATGTGGGTATGCCTGTACTGTCCCTGCCACAGCAGCTTTCTGTTGTTCACTCTGTTAATGAGAAACTGCATTAAGAGTAGCTTTTTGCATGTGTTCTGTGTCTGTATGCATCAGTTTTCTTTCTTTGTTTTCTGTGGCTACAGAATATTTGTTTGGTTTTTATTTTCAAGATGTTGATTTTTTCCCCCCCTCATTCGGTAGAGTTAACCAGAGCACCCTAAGAGGACAGTTATCATTTTTCTTTGTATTCTGATGCCATTAACAATATCATCTTAATCTGGTACATGCTGTCTCCACAGCAGTGGTTTTCCCCTCTCTTTTCTTGAATTTGACTACCTAAATAAGTGTTGATATGGTAGGTGGGTGGAGGGTTGGGGGGACGGAGAAAAGCTGATTGCTGTCTGAACTACTGTCTGCAGTTTTGAGCACCACAGTATAAAAAAGACATTGAGCTATTGGAGAGTGTCCAAAGGAGGGCCATGAGGGTGGTGAGGGGACTGGAGGCAAAGCCGTATGAGGAGCGACTGAGGTCGCTTGGTCTGTTCAGCCTGAAGAGGAGACTGAGGGGAGACCTCATTGTGATCTTCAACATCCTCACAAGGGGAAGTGGAGGTGCAAGTACTGATCTCTTCACTCTCATGACCAGTGACAGGACTTGAGGAAACAGCATGGAACTGACTCAAGGGAGGTTTAGGTTGGTTACCATGAAAAAATTTTTCACCTGGAGAGTGGTTGGGGCACTGGAACAGGATCTCCAGGGAAGTGGTCACAGCACCAAACCTGACAGAGTTCAAGAACCATTTGGACAATGCTCTCAGGTACATTGTGTGACCCTTGGGATGTCCTGTGCAGGTCTGGGAGTTGGCCTGGATGATCCTGATGGGTCCTTTCCAACTTGGCACATTTTATGATTCTATGATCTTTTTTGTCCAGTCTGTTTGCTTATGCAGCCAGTACAACATAAATGTACTGTGTCTTTGGAAATAAAGAACTTCTCAGCCAGGTTGTCTTATAAGGAATTTTAGATTTTTTTTTTCCTTTCAAATTCTAATTTTTTTTACCCAAGTAGAAATAGGGTTTCAAAGACTCAGTATCTAAGAAGCTGAACTAAAAGGGAGCAACAGAGTTAAAAAGCTGTATGATGATCTTTTAGAACAATCTTTCGTACTCCCAGAGTAAACAGTCAAATGGATTAACAGAATACAGGCAATGAAAAGGTGCTGTAACTGGAACAGAACCAGTAAGTGTGAGTGGGAGGAATAGAAGTTGTAGAAAAATACGGGTGCTATGGGGAAGATGTATAACTTCTCTGCACCAGATTTATCACTGCTGAATGCTGTAATTTACCTGTTTTATAAGGTATTAAGGATGAGAAGCTTGCAGCTGGGGAAATCACAAGAGGAAGTGCTGAATCAAGATTATGAATTAAAAACAAAGTGTACAACTGGCTGGTAAATCCAGACCTTTGGAAGAAAGTGAAGAGCTAGATGACTGAACATCTATCAAAAACTGAGAAATGTTTATAAGATCAAATGGTCATAGCCTGAAGACCTGGTATAGATAATGGATTCATACCAGCTTGCAATAAGATCTGGAATCTTGCTTCATATTTTTCAAGCCTGGCTGAATGTAAATCTTAATGTGGTGTTTAGCTGAGCTTGATAATCTTCCGTGTTTACCCATGATCTTTAGACTATACATGTGTACTTTTTTTAGAAAAGGAAAGCAAATTCAGCTGTTTTAGAAGGAATGAACTGGCAGCTCTGGCACAATGCAAGTAATCTGGTTAGCACAGTTTGTGGATAGTATTTTTGCAGCTATTTAGGTTTTGATTATAGAAACCTACAATATCTGCTGTTAGCACTTAATGTGATGAGGTTTACAATCTTACCTCCTTTAAGTTTTCTAATTCTTTCCTTCTATCACAAGTTTGGCTGCACTTTCTGGATTGACTTAATATTTTTTGTGTGTGTAATACAGGAATTACCCTGTGCTAAAAATAAAAGAAAAAAATCCTGTGTTGTACCCCCAATTTCCCCAGCTGATAACTTTGGAAGTGCTGAAAGCTGCTTTAGTACTTTGTTCTGCAGTCATAGATTCCTAGAATGGCTTGGGTTAAAAGGGACTTTAGAGACCATATCATTCCAACCCCCTGCTGTGGATAGGGACACCTTCCACTACAGCACGTTGCTCAGGGCCCCATCCAGCCTGGCCATGAACACTTCCAGGGATGGGGCATACGCAGCTTCTCTGGGCAACCTGTTCCAGCGTCTCACCCTCACAGTAAAGAAGTTCTTCCTAATATCTAATCTAAACCTGCTCTCTTTCAGTTTGAAGTAATTTTCCCTTGTCCTATCACTACATGCTCTTGTAAAAAGTCCCTCTCCATTTTTCTTGTAGGCTCCCTTCATGGACTGGAAGGCCACCATTAGGATACCCCAAAGCCTTCTCTTCACCAGGCTGAACGTCCCAATTCTCTTAGCCTTTTATTCTAGGAGAGGTGCTCCATCCCATTAAACATCTTAGCCCTCCTCTGGACTCACTCCAGCAGGTCCACATCCTTCCTGTGCTGGGGCCCCAGAGCTGGATGCAGTGCTCCAGGTGGGGTCTCACCAGAGCAGAGCAGAGGGCCAGAATCCTCTCCCTCTCCCTGCTGCCCACGCTGCTTTGGATGCAGCCCAGGATGCTGTTGACTTTCTGGGCTGCAAGCAAATGTCACTGGGCCATGCTGAGCTTCTCATCCACCAGCACCCCCAAGTCCTTCTCAGCAGGGCTGCCCTTGATCTGTTCATCCCTCACTATCTGAGGACTATCCTCACACAGATAGTAGTCTAGAAACCATTTCTCTGGACTCAAAAGCATATCGCAGCTTAACATGAAATAACTAAAAAGGGAAATACTGGGAAACCAATCAGCTGTAATTTTTTTTTTTAAACAAAACATGAAACAACAACATATGTTTATTCTGGATGGATGCTGCTCAGAAGTGAAAACAGCTAATCTGTTGAAACTGTATTGCAATACTGGATAGCATGCAGAAGTCTTGAACTGTAGGAGGCCTTTCATATATGAAAATTGCATCTTGGTGACACGACAAGTGAAGTCCCTGCTGGGCATGGCTGGGCAACATGTTCTCTGCACAGGCTCTGTTGTCATTGATACCCAACCCAAACGCTTACAGGAACTGTTAAAGAGGGAGAAGGCAAGATAGCCTTCAAAATCAGAGTTTCTAATATCACATAGCAAGGTTGTGGCTGTTGTACAAAGACCAGCTCTACAAATTAATAATTTAGTCATGTTGGACTGTTGCATTTCTATCCATAGCAGTAAACTTGTGTATCGCCAGTGTTAGAAGCTGTTGGTTTTCAGCCATTGTGCTAATTTTAAGAGAAAGTGTACGAGCACTTGTAACAAAAAACTTTAACTTTCCTCAGTGATGTTTCACTGTCTTTTCATGGTAAGAGTTTCCCCGCATGAGACGTTTCAGAAGAAAATGCTGAGCAAAACAGCTACCATTTTTCTTTCAGGTGTAGCAGCACCAGACGATTCTAGTTTGAAGTAATGCCGTGTCTGGCATTGATTCTGCTTGTGAAGTTGGGAGCTCTGACTAATTTTTCAAATATTACCCTGGTAGCCCACTAAGAAGCCACCAACAGACTTTGACAAAGCAGCTTTTAAAGTGTGTCAGGCCAGGCCTTCATGACGGGGTACCCCTTGCAGGACTGCTGTGGTAATGCACTAAATTAGTTCACAGTTTGACTTGCTCATCACATGCGAGCTGTGTCAAGGGAAGCACGTTCCTGTCGTGACAGGTGGCAGGGAGGAGATGATGAGGACTGTTTGGAGCTTTCAGTGGTGAGCTGTTCGCATGAGAGATGTTTAGACCGGTAGATGTCTGGTGTTTCTAATTGCTTGGTTACGGTGTTAACCAGAACAGGACAAGTGCTCTGACCTGCCTCTGCAGAGGAGATGATGTGGAGTGTGTTAACCCATGCTTCTAATCACGGAATCATAGAATGTTTTGGGTTGAAAGGAACCTTAAAAATCATCTAGTTCTGACTCCCCTGCCATGGATGGGCAGGAACACCTTCTACTAGACCATCCAACCTGGCTGTAAACATTTCCAGGGATGGCGAATCCACAACTTCTCTGGGTATCCTGTTGCAGTGTCTCATCATGCTCACAGTAAAGAATTTATTTCTAATATCGAATCTAAAGTTGCCCTCTTTCAGATTGAAGCCATTGCTCTTTGTCCTGTCACTATGTGCTCTTGTAAAAAGTAGCGTGAGTGTATTCCAGAGGTGTAGTTGTCGTGTTCCAGCATTCCCTTAAAGAAAGAGGTGGTTGGGATATATCGTTTTATTTTAGTACTCAGAGACTCCCTTAAGGGTTCAGGGATCAAGTGTTGATTGGTAGTGCTCAGATATGCCCTGACGTGCCTGGGAGCTTGAATAAGTCATGTAGTCAAGGCAGACTAACAAAGTGCTTCCTCTCAGCTGAAGTCCTGTAAATACTCTTGGTGTGTCCTAAAGGAGATAAACCACAATTTAATACAAACTCATTAGTGTTTTCTCCCACTCTGCATTCCTTCATATGAGACAGGTTAGAGTTAGAATTCAGGGTTAGAATTAGAAATAATAACTGCAGGTCTATGCAATTAAAATAAAATCCTTAACTTTTCAACATTTGCTTCTTTAATTGAGATGGGGAAGGAGGGTTTTAACAGGACACTTTATATTTGTGACTGGCACATTCCAGCCTTAAGGAGCTTTTCAGAAGTGTCACTGAGACTAGTTCCTAAGAAAACTACGACCCAGCGTTGTAAAAAACTCTGACGTTGTATTATTCCTGATAGCACAAATCAAATGTAAGAATTCTATTGCAGGAGCATCCCACTTGCTGCTGTTCATATTGTTAATGTAATTGCAATTTCATTTATAATATTTTTCAAAGCCAAACCCTGTGTTGTTTGCTAAGGTAAATTAGTGGTTGTCCTTGGCTGGAACACAAATGCATTTTCTATGAGTCATTAATAAAATCAGCACTAATGGTGATTGCTACAGAAAGTAACTGAAAGGACAAACAAACGGTTGAACGGTTTTCAGTTTAGCAGGTTCAGTTCGATGCATTACTGGACAAAACCCTTTATAAACTCTCGTTGGTTTGGCTTGAGGAAGCTTTGTGCCGGCTGTTTCCCACTTTAGCTTTTTTGCTGAAATGCCCCTAAACAAAAATAAGTCCTCCTGTCCTCATCTGTTGATGTGACGACTCAAATTAACACATGGTTTTTGACTAACCTGAAAGAAGTTGCCAGGTGCTGGAGGTTTTTCTATTTGCATCTTGGTTCAGAAATATAAGTTTAGGGTTCTATGTTAAAAAAAAATTTCTTGGAAATCGTTGATGGTATCTTTACATAAATTTAAATAGAGAAGTTTAATGCCAGAAATACAATACTGCTCTTTAAAAAATTTTTTTATGGACCCTTCCTGCCACTCCCTGCCCTTGGAGAGCAGAAATTTTGTAATTTGAGGTTCTTTCCCCCTCTCCTCACCTTTTAACATCTGATACTCTAGATTCAGGCTTCCAGTGCTAACTAGAACCTCGGAAATGTACGTACAGCAGTGGCGGAGACAATGTTCTGAAAAATGTCTGTAAAAACATTACTTGGAAAACCCGCTAAACATGAAGTAATGGGTAGCATTTTTAGTCCTTCTTATTCTCATGCATGCTGTTTTGTGAGTGCTCACTCTATGTAAAAGTCGCTGGATGGTTTCCTTTCACATATAAAACATATGTTAATATCATTTAGGGTGTAATCAAACTGATTATCATTCTCAATGACTTCAGAGTATCTTTGATCTTTGCGGAGGAGCAGCCACCCATGTAGGCACTGCATTTGTCTCACAGTACTTTTTGCACCTTATCCTGCTCGGAGCCAAAATAATTCTTGGTATTGTACAATTGAATTTGTGTGTGCTCTGCAAAGGTCCTGTTTTCAGTCATTGACCCATTAGCTGACATTTGGCACTTAGAGATATGTCATTTTGCTACTGCAAAATTCTACAAGTTCTACCAAAAACCCCCAAATGCCAGTTTTTACAAGTTTAGTTAAAATGAAGTTGGAGTTTTTAAAATAAGATTCTATTGAAGTAGAATAGAAACAGAGATTTCCTTATACTGGACTGTTATGTTCCTGAGCACTGAATGGATTTAGTAACAAAGACTTGATTATCTTTTTTACAAGCTAGTGATATTGGGAAAGTCTTATTCTGTACTGACTTTTCCAAATGTGACATAACTGTTCCAACCTTAGTAGCTCAACCTCTAAAATAGTTAGAAATTTGAATATTGACAGCAATTCCATGAATACTTTATTGACTGTAGTGTAAAGCTTCTACATATATATAGATATATATATATATGCACCCAAATCTGGTTTAATGCCTTGACATTCACTGCAGCAGAACTGACTTATTAATTCCAGAATCTGTGATTAAATTGCACAAGTGTTGTTGTTGTTGTTGTTGTTTCACAAATAACAGTGAATTTTAGAAATTTTACTTAACTCTCCCTTGTTTCAACTTTGACAATCTTGAAATCTGAATACTTGCTCTAGTTTTGTTAGCTCTCACTGTATCGGTTTAACTGCAGCACTCAGTTTCAGGGCTTAAGAGAGACAGAAATCTAGTTTTGGTGGTTACTCTGCTGAAACAGAGAACAAAAAAGTAAATTATATTTTATTTTACTTATTTTTTTGGGTCAATGTTAACAGGTTAAATACACCAAAAGAAATGGAAGCACCACTTTTATTTGATGTGGGCATCAGTTAGGGTCAGCATGTAATTAAAAAGCAAAAAGTTTGGGGGGTGGGTGGGTGTGTATGGTGGAAGGTAGGGGTGTTTGGTGGTAAAGGTGATTGATGGAGAAAGGAAAGTGAGCAGTGATTTCAAAGTAACAAGTGCAAAGTAGTAGTGAATTGAGATGAGCAGAAAAATGCTGTGTTCAGCATGTCATTGCCCTAGGATCTCGGGTCTATACACATGCCATATGTTTGGGATGTTTTATTGCCTAATAATATACATAATGTGTAAATAAAAAGGCTGGATCAATTATTTTTTAACTGGGTACTCTGAGGAAAAACGTGTTTGGAGAGATAAAGCATGACTGACATAGCTGTCAGCTGAAGAAATGTTTGAATAACAATATATATGGAAGAATATTCAATAAATAAAGGGGATGTATTACTTCATATAGGATTTTAAATAGTGTTTCTCTTTCCATCAGTTTTTATGCTTTGCAAGCTTTTCCCTTTGTTTTGAATAAATACCATGTTTTGAAATGAGTAGCTGCTCTGTAGCACGTAATTTAGTGTGTGTAGGTGAAGTGGTACAGTACCTGTTTTGAGTTGTTCTGTCCTTCCTTCACTGAATAATTTTACAGAATTGTCATTCTTAGGGAACAAAGTATCGTTAATTTAAAAAGAATTAAATAAAGAGTTCCATATGGTTGACATAAAATTTACATTTGTCTTTCCATCTTTTTTAATATGCAATTTTGGTTCAATCTGGGATATTGCATCTGCAACTGGATTCAGGTTTATTTAATGAAAGTGCTGACTAGGGACCAATTTGGAGCCTGTTGAAATTTTCACAAGAGGCTGGCTATAATAGTCTTTTGATTTAGCTTACTCTGTTTTAGTCACTGTCCCAATGATTGTTGCCACCTAACATTTTATGCTTTGCAGTTTGAGAATGGCGAACAAACTGCTAGATAAGAAAATAGTAATGTTTCTGTCTTTCTTGCATGCTAGTACCCTATATTAAATGTCGTAGGTAGCTATTTGTTTGCTTGGCATAAACTGTTCTGCTTTGAAAGGTCCCTTTGGGACAGTTCTTCGATGGTACCTGCAGGGTATGTGCACAGGAAAGACAGTAGTGTCTTGGGGCACAGATATACAAATATTGTGATCCTGGGTAGTTTTTTTTTCAAAAAGAGTCACAAACAGCGGGGTTCAGCAATTAAGTATCTTCCTGAGTCTCCTGTATGAATACCTGCCTCATACAATTTTGTGGTGGTGGTGTTGTTGTATTTCAGGTATCCAATTATGATGAATTATATTTGATCCTATTATTATAATTATTGTTTCAACCAAGAGAAGCAAAACTAGATGGTAGGGTGGGATCCTCAGGAGTTACCAACTCTGGCCAAACTGTGTTTGGTTCGAAGTTGCTGAGAGTTTCACTGTTGATTTTTGTGGGAGATGGGTTAGGTCACTGCACAGTACTTTTGAAATCCCACCTCTAACTATTTCTGAGTTGAGTGTGTGATTATTTCCTCACAGGGAGGAGTCCATCACCACAGCCTTCCAAAAACACAGGTGATATGCATCAGTCAAAATACCAAATTCCAGTAACTTTGACCATCTCCTTTCTGAGAAGATTTATTAATATATTAAGCTAACAGGCTGATTTGCAAGTGCAGTAGTGAAAAGTGTGCTGTGGGCTTCACTGGAAGTTCTGTGCTGAAGGTGTCCAGGATCAGGCTTTGGATGAGCCATTCAGGACCATGTGTGGTCTCTCATAGGCCGGTTTCATGCTTGCTTGCAGTAGTTGGAACTAACCAGCCATGACAAAAAAAAGAACATTGCAGGTCTTAAATTTGTGCTGGTTCTACTTCTGCTTTTAGAGTGAACACGATCTGAAAGCCCCTCTGCACTCAGCCTGTGAAAAGCACTCAGCATGTGCCATAGCTTCTGAAATCTGTGGAACAACTTGCGTCAGTGCGTGCTGGAGGAGTGAACCTTCTGGCATGTACGGCACTCCAGAGCTAACCCATCTCCTGCCCTCAATTTTCAATTTTTCAATGGTATGGAGTTGCTAGAGGTGATGGGGAAAGAATAGCATGTAAATTTACTTTCGGGTCACAGGCCCTCATTTTACTGGAGTGACTCACTTGAAATGATACTAGTGTCCAAGATAAACCTCTCAGATGTGTCATACAAGTGCTTATTATCATAATTAATCTGGCAATATAATTAATTATCCTTGGCTCAGCAATATCAGTATTACTGCTACATTGTCTTTCTAAATGACTGTGTCTGCACAAGCTGTTTTGGATCAGCGTTTGGCTGTGGAGCCCTCCTTGTTTCCCACAATCTTTCTGACATAGTGGTGAAGTTTGTACACCTTGCAGAGGTGTGTCATGGTGCTGGGGTCAGGATCTCTTATAAAAGGGCTTGCTCTTTGGTGTGAGATGGCAAGTGAAGAAACAAAGTGTGTGTAGGGGAGATAAAGAGGGGCTTCTGAGCCAGCAAAGGGGTTATAGATGATGCTGCCTCAGGTAGCCTCACACTTGAGCAGTGAAAACTCCTCTCCTTCCCCAAGCTGGCAAATAAAATGCCTGGTAGGTGCAGATTGTGTTCCACCTTATTGGCAAAGGATCTCTTGTACGTAAATGTGTGACTTTCCATGTGTGGTATTGAACATGCAGGATTATTTCAGGGGTGTGCATTGTCAAAAAGATAAAATAAGGTGCATTTCATAGTGACCCTTTTGCTTGAATTCTTATCTTTACAAGTGCATCTGAAGAATTCATAACTTGGCATCTGAGATAATTCAGAAAAGTTCCAGTGAATGATTTAGTTTCTGTGTGTCTGAGCTGCAAGTTGTATTCTTGGAAGTCCTATTTGAGAAGTCAGCTAAATGTGCTTTCAGAAGTGTTCTGTTTCTTAACAGTCATAGGAGCAGAGCAGTCTTTGAAAATAAAATGACAGTTGAAATGTGCGTTGACAATGCAAAGCAGTAGCGTATGATTATAGATATGTTGTTTTAAATATATCCAGTAACATTTTTAATGCATCAGAAGTGGTTATCTAATTTCCCTAATCAATCTTGTAACTTATTATGATAGCTGACTAAGAAAGAGAGGCTAACTTTGTGGAAGAAAAGTACGATTTTTATGGTTGCCCTTCTTGAAGGTTTCCAAAAACAAAAACTCAAAATCCGTACCACAAATACAGTTCTTTGAAATACATTTTGTTTGTTTTATCAACTGGGTAAAGAAAAACGATTGTATGAGATCAAAATAAACTGCATATCACAATTTCAGGTTGTCACATCTGTTCAAAGAAAGGGAAGGGCAGGAGAAGCTGCAAATTCATTTTCCTGGAAATATTGGATATTTCTAGAGATACAGATTATAGAATATTTCTAGAGAAAATAGAATATCCATTATGTTTTCGGAAAGAAGTTTAGATCTTTTTAGTAAATATGCTCCTTTTTTTAAAAGCTCACTATTGAGCCTTGGGAGAAGCATGACTAAGCTATGTGCTGGTGTCTTAGCAACAAAGAAGATGTGAGAGCAAGTGTTTTAAAATCTGACTGTGTAGAGATGATCTCTGCTTGTCTGAATGATGGTGTTGCTTCCTCAAAATTATTAATATTCCACCAGTTTAGAGCAGGACTTGTGCAGTGCTAGATAAATGTGTTTAACTTGAATCTGTTCTTCTTGTGCCTTTTTGCTTCTTTACACAGGGAATGAAGTATCTGTGCATTCCTGCTGCTGACTCACCCTCGCAGAACTTGTAAGTATTCTTTAAAAATAAATCACAAAACCCCAGAAATCCCATGGTACCATGATGCCTATTTTAAAATTTGCTGAAAGCTCTGATTCTGATCTCTTATGAGTACTACTCAAATGTGAGGTTTAACCTGTTAAGAAAATACAGTAACACTTTACTTCAGCCTGCTTTTTGTGTGTAAGTGTTCACAGGAGGCTCAGTATGCATACACTCTTCATTTGTGGCCTTAAACTTCAGAAACTCCTTAGTGAGTCTGGTCCTAATTCAGTCCCAGTTTATTCTAGCCACTGTTTCTGTAAATCTTTGTGTTTGGCTCCTCTTTTTTTTTAGTGCCATCTCCAGCCATTAATAAAATAAAATATTGGAAAGAGGTTTGAATCCTGGTGCCTCAAGGGTTGAAATAAATTCTTCACAGTGGGCCTTCAAAACAAAATCTCTGTGTGCAATCTACCCCTGCAACTATCTGCTCTGGTCTTCTTGAACCTGCCTCAGAAGTCCCTGCTGCTCTTAGTATAAGCTGGCATGGCGGGGAGTTTTCTGTCCTGCAGTGACTCTTACCTTGAGGATATAGGTACTACAACTAGGGTGTCCAAGCCTTGCTCTTCATCATCTCTGCTAAAATTCATGTAATGCTAATTGACTGACCCCTGGTTTTAACTGAGCACAGTAAGTCTTGTTTCCAAAGAGAAATCAAAACAAAAGAACGTGGATGGTGACCAGCTCTTTCTTCTAGAGCTCACTGTTTATGTTGGGGAGAGGTGAGGGGGGTTTCAGCCACATCCTGCTACCAAGTTTTGTAGAGAAACAAGTAGTGGAAAGAGGCCTGGTAGGTATGGAAGGAAATGCAGCACTGCTTTTCTCTTCTATCACAGCAGTATTCTGGCTCATGCTTTCAGGGGATATTTTTAGAGCATGTGTTTCTCATACTCTAGAAAGATTCCAGTGTGGCACTTGATGTGTGACGATTTGCCTTTTCGTTCTGCATTTCTGTCATGATTTTAGGGGAAGGGGAAAAAAAAAAGCACCACACCCCACTTGTAATAAAAAACACCCTAATCCCCTAAATTTCAAGTCTGTAATGAGAAGGCAGATAGCTAACTGCCTTTGTCATGGACAACTTCCATGGTCTTAATATTTAAAATGAATAAAAATAAATAAATTTAAATAAATATCCTTTTGGGAAGGAAAGCAGATATGAGATTAGAGGAAAACATTCACATGTCATTAATTGTTCATTGGCAATTTGAGGTTCTGTAGCGTTTCTGACAACGTCTTCTAAATCTGCTTCCTTTGTTAATAGAGATGTAGATCAGTTGGGAATGGGAAGAGAAAGGATGGCATTTATGATGAACATTAATCAATGTACAGTTCCCTCACTGTTAAATATCAAGGAGTTCTATTGAAAAACCAGCTCTTGTGCTTGAGCTGTCTGGCGCAGTACCAAGGCTCTTAAGGCTTCAGTAAGAAGATAAAATATTTGCATGAGTATTGTTTCTGTTACGCTGCAGGCATCTAAAATACTCGCTTTGGTATCAGGTGGTTGCAAGGAAACGTCATTACTTCTAATACTGATACATTCTATCACTTAAAATAAAACTTGATGAGTAACTGATTTTGCTTCTTTTGCTTTATACAGACCAGGCCTTCAAGTAAAATCAAATCATGATGCTCGCAAATAGCACCATTGCTTGCTCTGCACATGCAGTCTTCTGAAAGCAAGAGGAAGTTGTCTTTGTTCAGCCTGTGAGGACTGCAGTTTTATCTAGGAGTGGTTAACCATACTGCCTGTGCCCACTGTGGAGGGAGGGATAGCTGGGGCGCAGGAAAGGGAATTGGTTCCTCCGCAACACTTCTGTGTGTCTACCCTCTTCTTCTGAAAGGGGGATTCTGCTGGTGTCAGGGAGGAAAAAACAACCAACCAAGCAGCATCCTGTGTTGCAGGTCCTTGTGTTCTCTTGGCAATGGTTGACAGGCACAACTGACCAGGTGCACACTGCTCTCTTGTCTGTTTCCCAACAGCAAGGACCAAGTGGAAGTCTTTAGCCACTGAATTTTGCGACTGAGCTCTTAATGCACTTCAGCTCAGTTTTTCTGAAGGAAGCCTCTGGTTTCTTGTATAATGCACATTTACTCCTAGAAAACTTGTTTAGTGGAGTTCTCTTCCTCAGAGGGTTGAGTTGCCAGGGACATACAGCAGGGATTCCCCTGTTAGCATGTGGATGTTCACTAAAGTGTCTCTAAAACTTTATTTTACTCCCCTATTCTGCCCCTAGCAAGCATAGGAAGAAAGCAATTGCTTTTCAGACTCAAGGTGCTTCCTAGATGTTAAATCAATGTTTTCCCTGGTCTGTGAGAATTTTACCTTGGGTCAGTAACTGCTCCAAAAATGTCATCTCCTATAGAACTTGTCACTAAAAAGTTAGTTCTATAGAAATAGAATCTTCCCTTTCTGACCTGTTCCAGTTAATTGTCTTTGGCTGTGTGTTTCTAAGGAATTAATCTCCAACAGTCAGGTGGTTAGTGGTGATAATACAGAAGCCAGGTGACCTATTAAGAGGAGAAAATTTTGGTAGATTTTTTTTCTTTTACATCACCAAAGGAAAGAAACATCGAGATGCTCATCCTATCTGATTTGGATGCTGTCTTTTTAACCTTTATAAATATTTGTAGTAGTCCAACTAGCAGTGAACGAAAATATAGCTCTGGTATCATAACTCTGCTCTTGGTCTAGTTTTGAATTATGCAGCGGGCTAATGCATAAGTTTAGATAACTTTTACAACGTCCTGGTTGGGGCGTTGTACTGGTGGTTCTTCCTGTGGTGTTTTCCCACTGTGAAGATGATGCAGTTCAGGACCCAGCTTTCAGCTGGGAGATGTAAAATCCAGATATCATGTAATAAATTGTCCTGAAATCCAACAAATGGGCTGCAAATCAACACATTTGTCAAGTGCTTTCCTGTTAGAGATGATAATCAACTGTTTTGTGGTTAATGTAAGACTTGCCATTCTTCCTTGTGTCTGGCACTTGCCGCACAGCTGACTGGTCCAAAGTCTTAGTTTTCATCTAAACATGATTTTACCGTAACTTTGAAAATGAGTTTAGGCAACTGTGTCTGCTGGCTCCAGAAGAGACTCTGGTGCCATAGGGTTGTGGAGGAGTACATATCTCCTATTCCCTTACTCAAGGTGAGGAGGGGCCAGGGTTCTACAGAGGAGCACTAATTCTAGATGTGACTATTTCTCGTCTCATTTTCATGAATGCCTGTAAACACACTCGAAAGTGCTTCAGCAGACTGAGCGTCAGCAGTAAGGAAGGGTGAAGAAAACTTGGTGAATGGAGTTCATGATGTTTAGTACCTTGCAAAGGTGGTATGCTCAGTCACAGATATTTTTCAAACCAGAGCATTGAAGTGTCTAACCAAAACTTGTGTGAGACCATTGAAACGAATTCACTGGTGCATGAAGCTGCCCTCCTGGCCAGATTTTCTAGAGAGAATGAGAAAAGATGAGAACGTCAGGATGTTGTCAATACAGACCAAGCTGCATCTGAGTGAATTTTTTCAATCTCAGCTAAGCTCTTCTTCGTTGTGCAATAGCAAAGCCTCTTGCACACATAGCCAGACATCTCATTTGTCCTCTTAAGTTTGTTTATGTGAAACCTCTTGTGCTCCCCTGGCAGACTGGAGCACAATGATTTGTTAGAACTCAGCCAGTGACAGTGTTTTGGCATGACAGTCTGAGTACACATGCGTTTGTAAGGCTTTGTCTTCACTTATGCCACATACTTCATCAGTTCCTTGAGAAACATAAAACCCTGAGCTGAGCTGACTGCTGTCCTAAAGCTTGGGATTGCATTGTGCCTTGAGATTTTCAAAATAAGTTGCTCGGGTCTTCTCTAGCTGTGTTTTCCATGTTGTATCTAGTGATGCAGGAACTGCCTTGGAGAGGGAGTCCTGGGCTTTGGGATGTTCTTTTTGTTTATTCCAGTTAGATATCATTGCCTTTGCAAGTTCTGCAGGCAGTGACACTCTGTTGCATCAGTGTTGTCCTCCAGATCGTGAGTGTTTACAGTATCAGTAGCTGCACTGTTAGGCCAGAAGGGAAGCTTCCTTCCTTTTATGTGGGTATTCCTGATTTTTGTGTGGCTGCTGGTGCTGGGCTGAGGTTTTTTTCTTTTACCCTTGTGGTATAATATTCACCCAGAGAGGGGAAACATCTTGAATACAGGACGTTGTGTTTCATGGGTGTTGAGCGCAATGTGCTTTCAGGTTCACCCTTGCCAACAGGCCTGGTAATGACTGCCCCCTAAGAACCTCTTTCCTCTGCCCATGTTGCCCACATTGCTACTGCTTGTGAGCTTGAATTGCAAGAGCACTCAAAGGCCACAGCGAACTCCAGCTCTGTTGAGCTAAGAGGTGCTGCTTGACACTGTGATAAACTGCAGGCAGCGCCAAAGGCTTCACAGTCGGAAAGGCAGGGTGAAGAACTTGGAACTGGAATGCAAAGAGGCAGTGCTGCATATTCACTCAGATGATGACAGCTGCCCAGTTGCTATCCTTCACTATGCCCCACTTAAAATGAAAGGGGCATGGGTAAAGGATAATGAGATTATAAACCCTAAAGTTTGCAAACTGAGTCTTCTCTATGTTTTCTCCTCTGCTGCTTTAAAACAGACGGGCTGTAGGCTGACACCCTGAATACGGGCAGAAGGGGTACTGCTGTCTGAAGGCAGAAGACTGGAAGGAACTGAAGAAGCCAGGGCTTGAATTGAGAAATTTTTCATAGCAGGGACAAAAGGGAGATATTTCACATTGCCAAGAAGAAAGTCCTAATGTTTAGATATCCCCTAGCACGCGGCTTGAAGGAGGAGGTAGAGTCAAAGTTAAGCATAAGTTTGGGTAGCAGGTGGTGTCTCTTTCTGAGAGACGATTTGTCTGGAGAACTGCTCGTGTAGTTGTACGGAGTTCCATCTGAAATCTGAGCACACACGAGGACATGTGAGGTCAAGTCACTGCTTTAAAGAGGAATAAAACACAAACTGAAATACAGACTTGACAGTCATCAGTATAAAGTGCTTGTTAATGTTTATCACACTGTAGTGCCCAAAGTACCAGTTTCTTATTCAGATAGAGTGGTGAATAACTTATGCCAGTGAGTTTTGTGTTTCATTGGCAGACAATAACTTTTACTTTGTAAAACCTGTATTCAGTTCTAAATTCTAGAAACAGCGTGAAGTGAGCTTTCGGATATATTTCTTTCTTTCTAGGTAGTGATTTTACTAAATACAGCACTTTCTTTATCCCCCTTCTGCTTTTGTTTTCAGAGCAAGGCATTTCAGAGAGAGCATCAAATTTATCCATGAGTGCCGGCTCACAGGTGAAGGCTGCTTAGTTCACTGGTATGTATACTGCTTGCTAAAAAAAAGTTTCTAAGGGTTTCTCTACCTTAATTTCGATGTTCATAATTTTAATAAATTAGCGTTCATCTCCACTCTGTAGCAAAATCTTCTTGGACTGAATTGCCCCCTTTATTCAAAAAGTCCCAGAAGATTTGCAAATGCTATTGAAGCCTTATGCTAGGACTTCTGAGTCTCTGGGGTGGGCAGCTTCCTGGAGATGAAAGAAGCCCAAGAAATTCTTCTTCACCTTCTCTTATCAAACATTTTTTAGGGATTGATTTGACGAGGGATGTGTTGGCTGGAGATGTATTATTTATTTCCCATCATTTTAATCACTGTATTTCTAAATGTGAGTTCCGTAATCCTAATAATTTGATTAGTTTCTCTAACAGCTGTTTTGGTGACTTCGGAGTTGTTAAAAAAAATTATCTGAACAGAAATTGATTTTTTTCCCCTCTTCTTTAAGCTGCTGAAGCATTCAAATGTTGCATTTGTTAATAATAGCAAGTCCCTGATTGGAGAGATGCTCCTGGGACTGTAGAGAATAGAAAAGGAAATCTCACCCTGGGTTTTTTTCTTGCTCTCTGCTATTGGTTGTGGTCTTTGTGCTGTATGTCCAAGGGACATATCTGAGTCTATATCTGGAATGAGAGTCATCTTGTGATTTGAACACTGGACTTGTACACAGGCCCTGAGCATAAATCCTCACTTTGGTATTGACTCATGACAGGGCTGTGCATGAGCCATTTGGTCAGTCTTGGTGTATGGAAAACAGGAATAGGTAGTCTGAATTCTGATAGAGTTTTAAAAACTTATATTTAAATTTTTGAAGTATTTCAGAAACACAAAATGGTGAAAGAGTCTGAAAACTTTCTTTTTGCTGTGGTAAATATAAATCTAACACATCCTTTATACTTGCAATAGTAATAGTTCTGAGTTTGTCCAGTGTTGTCCAACGAGGCATAATGAATGATTCTTATTCTATCCCAGCTTTTCATCTGGAGAAACTGGAGTCCTGAGAGTTGAAGCTGCACAGTGCAGTGGATAGCAGAAAGAGGAACTCAAGCAACCAGACATATGTACCTTTTAATGGTTCAGTTAAAGTTCATTTTGGTCCCATGAAATCGCAGCCTTTATTCATGGTGGAGAGGGAACAGTCTTATTTCACTGCTCTGATCTATATAAGCAGAAGAAAGAATGTGGGTGACTTATTTCTGCCTTTTTAAAACCCAAATCTAACTTAGAGTGTGTGTGCTGTCCCCTCCTTTTGTGAAGACTTCATTCTTATTTCTTCCTTTCCAGTCTCATATGAATTACCACTCAGAAGCCGCTTTCTTGATCATGTAACTTTTTTCTGCTGCATTTGAAAAAGCAGCACCAAAACCATATAACTCAAATATTGTAATATTTCTTCCTCATGGCAAACAACATGGCAGTGTGCTGTGATGTTGAGAAGTGATGCTTTTAACTGTGACAGGTGAAGTACAGCACTTCTTCAGTGTACTGCACCTCCTTTTCCGTGCAGCCTTGCAGGTGTCTCCAGAAGTGTCACATTGGTGGTTGCTTACATCATGACCATCACAGACTTTGGCTGGGAAGATGCACTGTCTGTTGTCCGTGCAGCGAGATCCTGTGCCAATCCAAACATGGGCTTCCAGAGACAGCTACAGGAATTCGAAAAACATGATGTTGATCAGGTAAATGAACTACAAAAAAGAGCTGTGAAACACAACTCCAGGTCAGTTCATGGGCTAATTCGTTGTGGTCCGTGTGGTTTATCTGACTCCCCATTTTTGCTTTGAGGAAATGGCTTCTTAGCCCAGCCTGCTCCACTAAAGAGCTACAGATAGATCTGAAGGTATCAGGGAATGCTGGACGGGAGAAGGGATGAAGCACAGCATCTAAAGAGCTCCTGTCCAAATGTGCTGTCAGTCTAGTGGTTGCTTCATGCAAGCTAAGACACAGTTCAAGACTGACACCTTTAGAGGGGTAAAAGGTAAAGGGTGAGTTGCTCAGAGCATAGCAAAAAGGCCAACCTATAACTACCAGTTGCGTAAAAGTAGTGGGTTTCCCCCGAACACATTCATTTGGAATAGTAAGCAGGAAAGAAATTATCATCACAAATCTTTCCTGTCCAGGAGTTAAACTGAGTCCTCATTATGACTTGTGTGTTGTGATTCCTGCCCCCCCACCATCTTCTGTGGCTAAGACGTAATAAATTTTCTGATGTGTAGGGCAGCCTCAAATCTACCCCTTTTTTTTCTTGCTGGCCTTTGAAGGTTTTGTAGGACTAGGAGAATCAGTGGAAGAGTAGGACTGCCAAGGGGGTTTCATAAAACAAAAATTAATTTCTTACTCCAAAAAAACCCCATCCCACACAAAAGACCTGCTCCTTGTGGGTGATTGGTGACTTCCACTTATGTTACCAACCTGCTGTGGCTGTCCCCTCCATTTTCCATTGCTCAGCGTGTTGTTGTTGCGTGGGCTTGTGTGCCTATTGTGCTTATTAAAAATAACAACAACGGAGGCAAACCAAAGTCGGAAAGCAAAATACATGAGGCAAAGGATGTTGGTTTTTTTTATTCCATCCCTGTCATTCTGCTGCAAAAAGCTCAGAGTTTAGAAATTACCATTTGTTTTGCATGATGCAGTTAGCAACTGTAAATAATTGCGTTTTTTTAATATTTAACTGAATGTTTCCTGGATCGTTTGGAACTGGTGTAAATGGTAAAATAACTGATTTTTAAGAGACAAACGTCAGAGAGGGACTTTCCAGACTTGTCTCCTTCCTCCCTTACAGTCATTTCTACTCTAATTGATTTGGTCTAACAGCAATGACAATTAAGGCTATATGCAAATAGCCTGATAAAGACAGTAACGTCTCTCTTTTTTCATCCACCATGGACTGCGCATTCTGTCTTTATTCACTGAGGGGGAGGTAGTAGGTTGCAAAAAGAAGTATCCACCTGTATTCACTGGCTGGGCTGTAGTTTTTTACTGTCTCTTAAGAGCAACCACATCCTTAGCAGGTGTCTGTTTACACACCTGATTTCAGTGGAATGGTGCCATCTGCCAAGGGCGTGAACTTTTTCAGATTTCAGCAGCATTGGGTGTTTTGCTGTGCCACTAAAGGGTGGTGGTATCCTGTGGGCTCTCTGGAATGTTGTCCTTTAGATCTTGGTCTTATAGGATGAGGTTTAGTCACTAAGGTCACAACATAATTTGCACCTGTTCCAAACTTCCACATGGTAGTCTGAGGCTTCAGATTTGTCTCAGGACCTCTTTAAGGAATGAGAGGAAGTATCATGTTGAGGTCCTGCCTCCTCCCAGTGTCCTAGTTAATGATCCTTGTGGATCAAGCTGTTCATGAGCCCCAAACAGAACAAAGCTATGAAGGTTAAGGTTTGGACAATTAATATTTTCCCCACTGGAACACAACAGTCTGTGTTTACTAGCTGCTTCTGCAGATAAGCTCTACAAAATTGAGGAATCGGACAGTTCCTCAGCTGGAATTGTCCTCAGCTGGACTCAAATTCTCCAACTGGCAAAGAAGTGATGGATTTGAGTGGATAGGAAAAGTGAACATGTGGAATTGCCACTCTTTCCTGTGAGACAGTGATAGCTGTTGGCAGGTCTAAATCAAGGAAAAGGAGTGGGGGGTTTATACAATATGTACTTATGGAGCTTGTTGGCATACAGATATTTTGTGGTCAGAAGTTGTGGGTTTAAAATGTGATCTCATGACAAAAGAATTACTTTGTGTTATCAAACACAAAGATATTGCCTCAGCCTCTGAAAGCACCTGAGCTGAAAATTGCTGCAAGCTGAAGAAATGGCCAGGGAAAAGGTCTCACCATTATTGCCCTGCCATTGCTTGATTCTTTCCTCGTCATTTACATCTGGTTACTCTTAAAGCAGGATACAGAACTGGGCTGACCATCAGCTGGGCCTGGTACATCTGTTACCATGTACTTTTATTCAGTCATTCACATCAGTAACATATGGGGTCCTATTCTATAGCTTGTATTAAACTCTGGGACTACTTCTTCCTAGAAGACACCTATTAGGGTATCCACACTACATTTTTTACTACTGGTGTTTGTGGGCTCAAGATAAAAAACCTGAAAGAGTGGTTCACTTTCTGATCTTCAATCTTCTTGCAGCCTGTTGTGACTTGGGCAAGTTGGCTGGTCATACTGGCTTCCATGCTAATTCCTCTTGCTGTTTGTGTATGCAGCAGGAACAGGGAGATTTTAAGTCCAGGATGTCCTTTCCCAGCAGGTGTTCCTTACTCTGTATTACTCCAGTCAGCCAAGCTGTTCCACAGAAGTGTCATTTCAGGAGATGTTAGGGGTCTCAGTGATTTCAAATATGTGTTCCTGTGCTGTGCATTCTGTGCTGATATTGAAGGACATGCAATATTTGGAGTGCTTTTCTTAAACTGTGTATGATCCTAAAGGCTGTTGAAATTTTGTAGGATGGGAAGAAGAATTACTTCTCCATCAATTTCATGTTACAGTTTCATCATTTTGTACATGTATTTTCAATTTCTGCAGTTTAGGCAGTGGCTGAAAGAAGAATATGGGGAAAACTCTTCTCAGGATCTGCAAGAAGCCAAAAATCTTCTGAGCAAATACAAAGAGCAGGCAGAGTTGCATCAGACTACTGGAGGAAGGCAGTGGAATAACAACTTCTCATCCGTGCCATCTCTCTCATACAGCAACTACACAACAGAGACCTAATCGCAAGAGGTCGACTTTTTTTCTTTCTAATTTTGCAAAACATCTTGCCATGTTTTCCATCCCATCTTCAAGACTTTCAGCAGTTAACCATGCAAACTGTTGATTTATAGAAAGCTTCTTGATGACATGATGTGTGTGTGTGTATGAATGTGTTTCACACAGTTTTGTAATTTGGGCAGGATCAAGCTCTGTTTATGCCCAGAGACAGGATCCAGTTACTGTGGCTGAGGCAGTTTGTCTGTCAGCCACAGCTATATCCCCTTCTGCCCACGTTGCCTGGCATTTGCTGTGAGGTTAGCTCAACTCCTCTTGTTGTAGGCTAGCAAAGGGCTTGGAGAGATGAAGTCTGGTGATTCAAGCTGTGGCAGTTTGGCATCTCTGCATTATTAGTGTGGCAAAGGTGTTACTGCACCTGAAGAAGGAAACTCAAGTCTGTGTCTCTGCTGCTCCTGTTCACAGTCCTTTGGCAAGTAATAGTGTGGAGGTGGGTGTGAACTTGAACTCTAGGCTGAAAGCTGGAGCAGGTGAGACAGGGGCACAAGTACCTTTCCCCCAGCAGTAGCATTTAGGAGAGAAGTGGGACAGACAGCTCTGAGTAATAACACCTTCAACCGCCACAGCTGTCTTTGCTTCAGTGCCCGTGAGACAGAGCTGTCGGCAGAGCTGCCGGCAGAGCTGCCACAGACCAAGAGCAGCCAGGCTGTTACCACAGCTCAGCTGATGTGCAGTGATTTAAGCCGTGGTCCCTTGACTGTGCATCTGGTCTCCCAACGTAAGCTTTTCTGGAGAACAGTTTATCAGGTCTCCAGTGCCGCTGAACTTCATTCCCCATGGAACACGTGCCTCTTCAGCACACGCCCCTGCGCACATGATAATGCGTCTCCAAAGAGTGGGCTCGGTGTGAGTGCGAGCACCTGTTTCTTTGCTTGTGCTGTGGTTTGCTCTTTGACTTCAGCTACCTCAAAAATGCTGTTCTTGTCATTGTGGTTGTAAATGCAACCTTGAAAATTGCCTTGTGTAATCTTAATCTAATACTGAGTGAAGTAAGTGGGTGCGAGTGTGTGCGAGAGTGTGCGTGTGCATGTATATTTCACAGATGTCTGTATTTGAAAAATTTATTGTCTTCTTTTAAAATTGCCCATATTTCTCACTGGTTTAAAGACTGAGTTGTTGGAATTCAACTTTCCTGCTGTGTAAACACCACTATATATTTTGCTGTGATCAGATTTGTAGGAATGCATTTGTACAATATATTTTAAACTAGGTTGAAACTAGGGGCCACACTCTGCTCTTGGTAACGTTGTGTGTTTCTGGAATGGAGCCATTGCTGGACTCAAGTGGCTTGTAAGAGTGTAACTTCAAACATGTCAGTAGGGGTGCTGGGCACTGTATTGATTGCTGATGGTGTAATATGGGGTGGCACTGATGCCAAGATCATGATTTTTTGTCTTTGACTTGGAAGGCCCACTTTTCTTGAAGATTCTAGAAACTAAAAAATACCACCCAAACAGCCAAGATAGAAAACTAAAACCAAACCTTTCATTTGTTCAAATGTGGTGTATATCATGCTAAAAGCTGAGCACTGAGTGAGAAGCAATCAGCATACTAAATAGACTATTGTGTCTCTTTCAATTTCTTCGGTACTCTGGCCTCCCATATTCCTTCACAAGATTCCTCTACATGTGATTTCCTGCTTGCAGGTGGCAGTGAATTCTCTGGATGGGAGCAAGGCTTTTGGGTCAAGTAAACTCTGGCTGTTAAATATCTGTTGTTAAGTATTTAAAAAAAAATATGCTATGGCTCGTGAAATATGGGTCATGCATATCAATAATTGCTTAAAAGGAAAAAAAGGGAATGGGGTGGAACTGACCTGTCATTTCATCTGAGGTCAAGCCTGCATCAGAGTTCTCATTGCACTAAGTGCTTTAAGTGTACTGAGCACGATGAGAGCGGGATAATCATATCTTTGTTGCAGTAAGGGATGTTGTGATTTGGGAGAAGTGCTGGAATTGACCTTGTTTTCTAGCTTGCAGCTAAATGAATCACTGCCTATTTGGTATATCCAGCTGCTCTGTGATTGCCTGGTAAGAGAGATATTTAGCTGTTCCTGAAGATGTTGATCTGCAAATAATTGTCTGCTTAACAATTCCAGCCCAGCAGTGTCCACATTGGCAGTCCCTTCTGTGCTTTGAGGGTAGATGTGATAATTGGAAAATGTTTTCCTCGGTAACAGGGTCTGACACACGTTCAGGATGCGGGTCCATTTGTTCAACCCTCTACTCACAGCAGGATACGTAGGGCAGCGTCAGCCCATCCCCAGAGGGCAGCTTTGTCAGGAGTATTCTGCCTATGGTCTTGCAGGTATCCAGCCAGACCGTCCTGTAGCTGGCTGCCGACACTGTGTATCCTGTAACACTCCTGGCACTCTTGTCCTTGCAGTAGTAACCCTGTGAGTGCTGGTAAGTTGGCAGTTCTTTTTACTGTTCTGACACGTGCAAGGCAGAATGGGAGATACCTGTTAACGTTCATGTGTCCAAGATTAATCTGCACTGCTTTTTTAAAATAGTTTGGTTATCTCCAAAGAGTCAGTCCCACAAGCAGGATTTTTTTGACCTGAATTTGGCTTTAGGGCCATATAGCCACATCAGTGTGCGTTATGCTGCAGCTCGGAAGCAGATACAGGGTAAGCTGGGAAGACGGAGGGAGTGCCATATTGTCAGTGAGTGGAAGTGCTTCTCTCTTTTTGAAAGGCAGAAGAGGTATCTTCTGTAGTCTCTCCTCCTTGTGTAGTGGTCTGTGTGTCCTGTATACTGCAGGTAAGAGCAGTATAAGAGCAACAGCTGTCTAAGAAAACTTGAATCGGGTTTGTCCATGTAGAGGGCAGAATGGTGGTTGACTCCCTAATTACCATGGGTGCAGGAGAGACAGCTACAGTTCTCACCTTTTGCCTTTTAGAGAGCAAGAGGAGCTAATGCAGACTGAGAATGTGACATGATTTGTCTTCCAACCAGCCTTTCAGTGGCAATTTGTAGGACTTTCCAGCTATCTGGAACATGACTAGACCCAATTCATCTCTTAGTAGTTGGCCTTTGTAGTGTAGATGATACATTCAGTTGTTTTGTTTCTGTACTTCAAAACACCGTCCTCATTTTGATGTTCACTGGAAAATGTATGAAGTTTATAACACCTTATTGGATATCCAGATTTGAAATGTATAATCGATTTTTTTTTGGGCTACACTTGATATCCATGTATGATTATAAGCAAATGTCTAGTGTTATAGAATGTAGGTAATGGGTAAATGTATTAATAGTATTTATTACTCTGTTTTTTAACCTGGAAAAAGTTGCTTCCTTACATTTTGTGGTTGAGTGGGAAGATACGGCAAATCATATCTGTTTTTTAAAAAGAATAATAACTTTGTTTGCTATAATGGCCACCACCTATAAAGATGTCAGTGAAAAATTATATCAATTACTTCCACAAGTTTAAACACTCTAAATCTGGTAAGCTTCTTGATTCTCTGTCTTCCTCTTCCTGGGCATCTTAGCGAAGCCTTGATTGCTTTTTCCAAATGTTTGTATTTAATACGTTCTACAATTTTTTTATAAATAAAATTAAATGTTAACACCTGATCTGCTTTTGTATTTCTTGAAAATCAGTAATAGTGTCCAGAAGGCTTCTACTCACTGTTTGTATCCCTGCAGGTACAGTAAGAGTGCAAGACTAAGTCATTTTGGTATTTAGATTACTGCACACAGACTTCTTGAAACTTCCCCTCTCTTCACTGAGTTCTTCCAGGTCAGTTCAAGAATCTTCAGCACAAGCATGTCTTGATAGTCTCCCAAGAGGATCTTGCATGTTGCTGTCTTATTTATTGTTGCTGGCCCATCATTGCAACAGGGTGTGTGGTGAATCCAATGTTTTTATTATATTGAAATACCTTCTTTTCCATAGCACACTGATTTAGGGCTTAATCAGCTGTAAAACTTACGTGGTTTTCAGGCTGCCAGTGCTCAAGGCTCTCAGTAGTGGTCTGTCAGAGGAAGCTGATGTAAGTGGCAGATAATTCTCAGGGGAAAACATTAAAAAACTTAGTGTAAGGGAGGAACTGCCCCATTCAAATTCCCACAGATAACACACTGAATTTCTGGTTTGACACTACCTCTGCTAAGAGGGTATTTCTGACATTTGGGCAATTGGAAAAAAAGCACCAAACCCACACCAAAAAGCCCACCAACCTGAAAGTGTAATCAGTCAGATTATAGCCAGATCTCATGGTGACTTCAGTCATTGCTGAAAGCTGAACTGTTTTTGCAGTGGGACTCCCTTATCATGAAGGCAGAATTACATGCTCAGGCACAGTGAGTTTTGAGTCTTCTTTTTTCCCTCTCCTTCCTCTCCTAGTACTTGTTATTTTATATATTACTGGGAATGTGTGGATGGTGATTCCTAAGGAATCTTGAGCATTTAACTAATCAGTAATATCCTCCACTAGAATAAAGCAGTTGTGTCTGTAGATAGCTCTGGAAGTGATAGATGCACCTTGTTCATAATACATTTCATAATACACAATACATTATTCATCTTCAGTGTAAATGGGATGCCTCGGATTTTATTAATGTGTGTTTCAGTCCTCTTTGTGAAGAGACTTTGAATTCAGTACAACCTGCTATGTGACACTTGAATTAGTAGTGTGATTACCTTCTCTCTCCCATCTGTTATCCATAGCAATGTCTTAGGTATATGTGCTACAGCACTGATGAGAGAGAAAACATGCTTGAAGTATAATCCCTCCTGATCTGGGAAAACCTCCTAAGTTTTAGAGGAGGCTTCTCCTATGCCTAAAGGAAAACAGCAGTTTCCAAATGAAAAATGCTCGACTGCTTTGTCTTCCTTTTGACCACTTAGTACTTTTCAAGGGTAATTTTTATCCAAATTGCATGCAAAAATCGTGCTGGAGCCGTGGTGCCCTATTGCTGTTCCTGACTGTGTATCTCGTTCCCTCTGGTGTTACATGTAACTGTTGTGAGTTCTGGAAAGTGGCAGTTTCGATCTGATTCCTGGAGTCCTGTCCCATCGTGCAGTCAGCTGAAGGAACTAGAGGGCAAACCTGCATGTCCTTAGATGTGCTGATAACCTGGTAAGGAGTTTTGGCTTTGCCAGCAAATTATGAGAGTCCTTCCACCTCCTCAAGAAGATTGCATTGGCAGAGGGAAAATGATGATGGTCTGTAGAAAATATTAGACAGCATGAGGAAGATGATGTTGCACTGTGCAGTGTTTCTGTAGATACCCCTGGAGACACAAGGCATGTGACAGAAACAGCTAATTTCACACTTTGTTCCCAGCAGAGCTTTAAATGTGGGTTTTGTTTTCCATGGGGCCCAGCTCCTGTGCTTAACTATTTCATTGCTACATTTAGCTACTCTGTCCAATATTATTATTCTGCCCTCAGCCAAGGAACAAATTCTTTATATGTTTGAATGTATGCTTTGCTCTAGTGAATTATGCCAACTCCAGTTTACCAAAACTGAGTAGCTTGTGAGTAGCAAGGTGACTTCCCGTAGTTTCCATGTAGTGTAAATATTAGGAGTGGGCATTAATGAAGTGTGAGCAAGAGGTGTCCTTTTGCCATTGAGTAGCTGCATAGCTCAGTCCTTGGAGGAGACTTGGTTCTGCTCGTGTGAGCCAGACGCATCTGCAGTAAACTGGGACTAAAACTCACTTGCAAGCAGCCTCAAAAAGTGGGATTTTCAGCCAGACCTGAGCCCAGTTTCCATTTTAGTTGAGACAATTACAAATGTGCAGGTTTGTACCCTCCATTACTTACTGAATTATGAGTAGAGAGATCGGAACCAAGATGTCAAAGCTACTTGAAGTGTGAAGTGTTTTTCGGTTGTTTGCTCAATTGGTCATTATTCATACAGGCATTGGCAAAGCAGTGTTAGACCTGGGAGGAGGCATTTACAAATGGACCCTTTGAAAGTGAGTTCTGATTCTCCTCCTTCCCTTCTTTCTCTGAAAGCAAGTGAGTTTTTATTTAATTTGTCAGCAGATAATACAGCAAATGGGATTTTTGATACAATTTATTGCATTTCTTCCCCTCCTCCCATTTTTTTACCTTTCTTTTCTGTGTGTGGGTTTGTTTGGTTTTTTTGTTTGGTTGGTTGGTTTGTTTTTTTTTTAAATAACTAGTTTTGTCCCTTGAGTCAGGGTGAGTGCCAGTGTGTGGCTTGCAAACATATTTGTTTCCTGTAAGTATGTATTTATATTAAAAAATGCTCATGTTATAAGGTTGCTGATTTAATTAATTGTATTAACAAGTACACTTTGGCTGTCTGTGTATCTGTCCTGTTATGGTTGGGTGTTTTTTTCCCAAGCCTGATGTGCCTTCTGTTGGATGTTGTCATCTTCTGTGGCCTTCTGGCTCTTGTACAGCACTGGGTGCTTTGGATAAGTAACACTGATCCATGACAGTGTTGAGCCTAGCATTTAAAAAATTGGAAAGGGATATTTTATTTCTGATTTGTATGCCAAAAAGCAATGTTCATTGGTGGACCAGCATCCTGTGCAGGTTACTGATGGCAAACATTTTATTTGATTCTCTCCCTTCTGTTTTAAGGCAAGATGCAACTTTGTTGAAAGTTTCCAAGCAGGGAAAAACTGTCCTGTGTTGAGAGGAAGTATATGTTGAAGGTGTCAGAGTTACGGCTGTGTACATGCATGCTCACTGTGTATTTTTCCAAGGATTGCATTTTGGAAGCCTTTGCAAGTTAAGTCTGCAGCATGTGACTTTCCCAGCAAAACAGCTTATTAAATCCCTCAATGTCTCAAAAGAAGGAAAGAAAGGAGAAAAACAAACAAGGAATTAATATTTTAGCACATGTTGGAGGCCATGCAAGTGTACCTCTCTCATTTCTCAGCTGGGTAAGGCTGTATGAAGTTAACCATCAGTAATAAGTTTGGAGGGTGAATGGGAAAAGGTATAACCACCAGTGGATATTAATGTAATACAGTAATTCATTAGAAATGCACTCTAGACTCTGCTGTCACTGAAAGAATCTTAAATACTTTACAATATTTTCTTTTCTTTTAGAGTTGACCTTCATTCCCCTGGGTTAGTCACCTTACATCAATGTTTCCCTTGGGAGATCTCACATATTTCTAGCTGGCTTTCTCTCCATTAGAATTATACCTTCCTGATAATGCATGACTTGCATAAATGGCATAGAAAGGGTTGCAAGAGCATCAGTGTTGCAGTAAGACGGGCTAGGAATTTCCATTGTCCTTTTTGAAACAAAGGACTTGTGGTTTTGACTTACCAAGAAGGCATACTGAGTCAGTCACCTTTGTCCAATCCATGAAATGCTGGACTGAGAAGCATTTGGGATTGTTACCAAATCTCCTACAATCTGCTGTGTGACTATGCAAGTTGTTTCAGTCTCGTTTGCTTCATTTCCCCAGTAAAATGGGGAAGCAGTTACGACTTTCCCTGGTACAGCTTTGAGATGCCCCCAGTGAAAAGCACTGCCTCAGTGTTGGTTGTGTGTTGTCAGATGAGGTATCTGCCCTCTATCTCAGGGGTGTTAAAATATGTTCGTAACACAGAGATCCTGAGGCAGGGCAAGAGGCTGTGGGGGTGTCAACACCTTCATCCCACCTGCATATGAAGCACTCCACAGGTGGTGGTCGGATGAAGATGGGAGTAAATTCAAGATCTTACTGCCTCAGGAACCGTTTGCTGTATTCAACATGAATTATAAAGTGCAGATGTCATAATTTCTATATGGAAAAAAAATTGAGTGAAGAGAAAGAGGCCCAGAGCAATTCTTTTTGTGACTGCCCTTGATGAAATTCATCCCTCTGGTGTATCAGTTGAACATAAAATCTCAGGTAAAAATTAAATGGTTGGGATATGTAATGTGCTTGTGATTTGAAGAATGATGGGGGCAGCGGCGGGCAGCAGGCAGAGGAGGAATAGCATATGGCAAAAAATTAAAGCATTGGAATAGCTAACAGTAACATGGTTTGAGCTGCTGATGCATGTGCTGGTATGTTCCATGTACTCCTGGAAAAATCTGCAGGCTAAAAAAAAAGGGATTCTCCACAGTACTTTGGATATATGGCTATGGTGATAGAAAAAAAGTGTTGTCCTGATTTTCTTGTTCTGGAAAGAAAGTGCATATGGTGAATACATCTAATAAAAGCTGTTCTGGCAGATGAGAGCTGGAGGAAGAACAAAATTAGTGTCTCCTTGGCCAAGCTGCTGCTGCTACTTTTGGACTGCTTCATGGAAGACGTGAATTTGATTCATTTCCAAAGACAGCTTGGAAACTCCAGGCAGCAGAGGAAGGGACTCCCCCTTGATTTAGCTGTTTTTCTCTGAATTCATTGCTCTTGTGTGAAATGCCATCAGTGCCACCTCTCAGGTCATTTCTGAGGGAAGGTCAGTGTGTGGGGACTCAGATTGAGTGATCAGGGAGCGTCAGTGCCTTGAAACCCCTTGAACTTCATGAAGGGTTGGGGAATTTGCAGTGCCTGCTGTGGGCATCTCAGTTAAAAAAGAAAACCTTCAATTTCCAGCCACAGTAGATGCAAACTGTGTGTTGGAGAAGCCTCTGTCTTTCTACCAATGGCCAAAACCTCCTTGTCCTCTCCATGGTTGCCTCCAGCACTAAGCTGGGTAATTAGGATTCTTTTAGTCCCTCCAGGCTTTCCTCCCTCCCTTCAAGACTGAATGGAGGCGGTTGCTGGACTCTGTGCTGATTACTTGTTCAAAAAAGCCGAACAGTTTAATCCATTTTTAATCTGAAGCATGTATATTAGGGTGGTTAGAAACTAATAGATGATTTACCTAGCTGAAAATAACTCATGTGGGGACCCAGCCGTGGAAATAGCAGAGCTAAAAGTAGGGAGAGCATGGTTTGGTGAGTGCTCTGAGAGTGATTTGCCAGCTCTGATGGGAAACAATAAAGGGGAGGAAGAGACAGTAATCGGTGAATCAATCTGCAAAGCTCATTTAAAAATACCTCCTTTTTTGTGGCTTTGGTTACAAGAATGCTTTGTGGGCTGTAGAAGAAAGGCATTAGTAGCTGTTTTAAACCAGCCATATTCTAATTTAGTATTTCATGAAGTACTGTGAACCTCTGTGCAAGAGAATTTCCGCCTGTGTGCTTGTTGGGGGAGAGGGAGGGCAGATGGGCAGTGGGTATTTTAAACAAGAGGTTGCAATTAAAGCAAGAAGGAGCCTTCTGTAAGTAGTGCTAGACTGCAGCTGAGTACTTTCTCTGAGAAGGGATGGAGTGACACACTAGAAACCCCATTTCAATAGAGGACGCCGAGATGATGCCTGAAGGAAACTCGACAATGGAGTTGTGTGAAATGGCCATGTTCTCCTGGGAGAAGGTAATAAATAGGGCCGTGTCTCCATCACCTAGAGTGAAACCTGCACAGCAATGAGGGTTGCCAGCTGTGCATCCCAGCTGGCTCTGTGCTGCGACAAGGCATGCCCTGGCTTCCCAGAGGGCTGATGGGTGGGACAGGCCCACGCTGTGGTTTGCTGGCAAACTGCATGAGCTGTGCCCCAGCCAACTGGGAGCGGACTGTGCATTGGTGACACTGAGCTGGTTCAGTTTTGGAGAGGATTAGCATGACCACCTGAAGGGGAAGCTTTAAACATTGAGTGCAACCCTAAGATAAGCCTTTAATGCACATTTTCAGAAGTCAATTGTGCTTTTGGCAGTTTTGCTTTTTGGCCATCTTTCAAAGGAGGGTGATCAATATTCTTGGTCTGTCACATGTTGTTTGTTGCAGCTTTATGGAACAGCAGCTTCACATTTCAGGGATGACTTTTGCCAGGCCCTGCAGGTCCGCAGTCATTCCTGGAGCGGAGTCATAGCAGTCACAAATAGGAAGACCTCTGTTATGATATATCTTCCCTTCCACCTGTCAGTAATAACAAGATGTGGGAAGAGTTTATGAAGATTGCCTTATTTATTTATTTATTTAAACAAGGTTACTGATGGAGTGTAGCCCAAAGTTATTGTTTCAAAATATCTTCCAAAAAAGGTGGTGTATCCTGGCATCTGATAGTGGGAACAATAAACATGAGAGTAGTTTGAATTATGCAGGTATCTGCTGCGATCATCTTTAAGAGTAACACATAACATTTAATAGAAGAGAAAAGCTTGTAGTCATTGTATGACTTTGGGTTGTTATCAAATTTCTCTTTTTCCTACGGTCTTCTAGAGCTTTGCATCAGTGACTCTCAGTTTCTGTCACTGTTGGTGTGTTGGGCAGCCGTAGTGCACACTTGTTAAACCCCTGGAGGTGAACAGTCATACCAGATAAGCTGATCTTAAGGGGGTTTGTAGTGCTCTAGCTCAGTGAAGCTAAGAGAAAAGCATAACCATGTTTTTAGAGGAAAGCCAAGTCAGGCTTTGATTTTGCTCTGTTGGTTTCCTGCTGCTTTATCACGAGAGAAAAACTCTACAAGCAGACAGTGGCACTTGTGGGAGCTGGAAAGAAAAATTGGAGGAACTTTCAGGAACTGTGTAAGTTTCCTGAGAAAGACACACTGAGGGAGAGTAAAGGTTTTGTTCTGGAATTACTGAGAGGGCAAGAAAAGATGGCTAATATTGTTTGTAATCAGAAAGGTGAAAAGAAAAGGACACTTACTTGGAGAATTACATTGACTATTGTATCTCAGTGCACCAAAACTGCCCCCAGAACCCAACAATGAAAACATGACTAACCAAACTGATGGTTCTAGTCCAGAGTGAATACACAAACTGGCTGCCAGTGAGCTGCACTTGACAGGCCAGTGGTTAGAGCCCCATTCCAGAATTTCTTGTGTGGAGCAGGAACATGAGGAAGGAGCATAAATGCATCGGTAGAGAATATTGGGCCCAGCGCTGTTCAGTATCCTCATAAGTGATCTGAGTGATGGGATCAAGGATACCCTGATGAAATTTGGTGATGATACCAACCTGAGAGGGGAAGTGACACTTTGGAAGGGAGAGCTACCCTGCTGGATAGATTGGAAGAGCAAGTGAACAAGAACCTTATGAAGGACAAGTGTAGTATCTTGTACCTTGGAAAACATAATCCAGGACTGTATCACGGGTTGGGATCTACCCAGCTGAGGGGCAGCTCTGTGGAAAGGGACCTGGTGTCAGTCCTGGTGAACAAACAACTTGAGCAAAGGCTCAGAGAGGACTTTATCACCACATCCCAGTATTTATAGGGTGGCTACAAAAAAGATGGAGACCCCTTTTAACAAGGAGTCATATGGAAAAGATGAGGGGTAATGGGTACATATTACTCTTGGGGAGATCACTATTGGTCACAAGAGGGAATCAACCACAGGAGTAATCTCCCCAGGGAAGTGGTGGATTCCCCAGCATTGGACACTTTTAAGATTCAGCTGGACAGGGCTCTAGGTCATCATGTCTAGACCCTGCTTTTGCCAAGAAAAGTTGGACCAGATGAGATTTCAAGCCCATTCCAAACTGATATTCTGTGATTCCATGGTAAGATTTAGGACTTGCAGACTTAGGCTACATGAGCCCGTGCTGACTTCTGATATTCTGAGCACTTGGTACTGATATTTTATATTTTGAACTCCTGCCTATGCAGAGAGCTGAAAGGACCTGACAACCTCTGCTCCCTTAAGCTCTGAGGAGCTTCGTGGAAGTGCACTAAGCTGAACAGTTTTTCTCAGTTCTGCAGGTATGACATCAGATCGTTTGTTTGTGCTCTTTAGTGGCACCAGCAATTATCCTCACCCCAAGGCACTGGAGGCATCTATGACCTTCTTTGAATGGCCTCTGTGCTCTGGAAATGTGAGTTAATATTTTGAAGTGTAAATTTATAGACTGAGAGTTGCTAAAAGGATCCTATTTTATCTCTGGTGAGTGTAAAAGTTATGAGAACTCGATTCAAGAGAACCTTTGAGGGAAGAGGAAAGAATTGGTCTCAAGCAGAGCCCTTTTAATATGGATTCCCAAATGAGCCTTGGGCAGCAATAATGATGTTCTTGAGTTCCCTGAAGTGTCTCCAGACACTTCTTTTTTCCTAATGAGGACAGCCTGTCCTGCTGCTTCTCCAACACTATATGATATGTTCCTCATTTGCCTTATGAAAAATAAACACCAGTCCTTGGAGCTTTCCCAGACTCTACTAGAGAGGACTTTATCTGACTGCCTGATGTGGAAGCACACACCTATCCCAAACATGGCATGACTGGACTACCTAGGCACTGCTCTCTGTCAGACATTACACATTAAACAGATACTGGTCTAGGTTTCAGGCTGGAGTTTAGATGGATTGGGAACAACACCACTGAAGCTGTGTCTTGGGACTGCTGTCAGTCATATGGTGCTGCCAGCACTGTGGAGACTTGGAAGTAACTGTGGCAGTAAAGTCCTCGCCCCAGAGATGTCTCAGAAACCCAATACATGTGCCATTTTATGTGGGGCATTTACTGTTACTCAAGAAGCTTTACTATGTCAGCAGGGAATTTTGTTTGCATCCCCTTAAATGCTGCTGTCTGTTCTTTTCAAAAAGTCTTTTAAAAAGTCATTGCCTCGCAGCTGTGGAGGGAAACCTCATAATTCACAGCTACTGGGGCAGTGTAGCAGCAGGCAGCCCCTTGCATTGGCAGGACTGGGGCTCTCTGTACATGTGCAACAGGCAGCTCCTGGCCTGGACACTTTGCTCCCAGTGAAGCCAGAGGGGGAACACCTTCCTAGTTCAGTGACAGCAGGATCTGACTTTTGGTGCTTTGAGTAGCAGTTTAAGGCCCCCAAATGGTCATTTCTTTCTTTTAAAATTTTTTTCCCCTTTCTCAAGGCAGCCAGCCTGCAGCACCAGTGTGGGAGAAAGGCTCATGTGGTACTAGAGAGATGTAACAGGATTTTGCCTTACATAGAGATGCAATGGGATTTCATCCTGCTTCTCATATCACCAATAAATTCTCCCATCTTCAAGGACTAAGTGAAAGAAAAGGGTTAGAGAAACTTTAAAACAATGAAGCACATTTGACAATATGCTTCTTACAGCAGCCACTGGCAGTGACTTGTGTCCTTCTGAACAGTAAGACCTGGGGAGCACTGCAAGAGGATTCTCAAGGGCTTTGTAAGGCTGGTAGGTCTGAATATCCAGAGGTGCTAAGGAGGGATGAACTGTCCCATGATGGGCCAGAGATGCTGCAATAAAACCAGTGGCAAGGTATTCATGCCATCTTGCTGGGACCAGTAGCCCATGGTGCCTTCCCGCTCAGTCACAGCCAAAATTGCATTTGCTATTAACAAATACAACAGACAGCTGGGTTTTTTAAGGGCCAGTGTATTTATTGACCCAATCCACAGCAAAAGGAAAAAAAAGAATAATTATGTAACAAAATGAGTAATGCTGAGTGGGTGAGGGAATTTCTTGGTGTTTTCTAGCATGCAGCTACCTTGAGCAGAAGTGTGTGTGGCTAAGCTTGCATCACTGACAAAGTGAAAAAAATTATTTTGCTTCAAAAGGGAAGCATTCCCCCATGCTAGTAAGTCACCCTTCAGAGCATCCTTCCTGTTCATGCCAACCATGAGTAGCCATGCATGCAAAGATCTCTTCTTCTTTCACCACTAGAAAAGAGCAACCTGGTACAAAAGTCAATGAAAGAGGCCATCCAGGCTGCATCAGCTGTCAACAGTCGCTGCAGCTGTTCAGTCCTCAGAAGGCACCGTGGGCCTGCATCAACTGTCAGGCAAACTTAGGAGAATATTCAGAATTTTCCTGAGATAAAGTGAAATGAAGCCATGCAGGCAGTGTGTCTAAAAAGGGGAGTATATCCCATGTCACTGGAAGGAAAGCAGCAGTTCACTGCCATTGAAAACTTCCCCCTCTACCTTTGCAAATCCGCCCTTGGTGATCCCAAATGCTGTTCTGATGAGACAGTTGTGGATGCAGAACTAAAGTTGCCATGGCCCTTCGTTTTACACTGATACCAAAAACTGCTGTGATCTGGGGTGGAGAAAGGTGGGAGGAGATGTAATAGTGTATTGTTACTCTAATTTCACATAGTCATTGTTCTGGGAGACATTTCCAAAAGCAGCCAAGTTTCTTTTTCTGAAGTGGCTACAATGTCACAGTGTTGTGAAGTTTCCTCCTGTCTTCTGACAACACTTCAGCTCTTGTGTATTTCACCTCACATTTAGTGAGTTTATCCTCCATCACCCAGGATGAAAAAATGCCAAAGCTGCTTTAGGCTGAAAGATGCTGACATCCCAGGAGAGAGAGGTTTCTTCAAGCTTGTCAAGTACTCTCCATGCTCTCATTCCCTCTCATTTATAAAGGTACCCGACAAGGAGGACTGTAACACAAATGTCCCAGTTGTCAGAGGACTGCAGAAGGATAAATTTCCCCCTGCAGCATATTGCACCAAAGCCCCTGCCCAGGACAGCTGGCCAGTGGAGTGCTTTGTGGGGCCTCCTGATCCAAAGGCTGGAGCTGAAACCACTGGGCATCCAGTGGTTCATCTGGTACTGTGCTGTAAAGTGATTTTTGGTTGGATTTGCTGTAACATGTCTTTGAAAACTTTTAGAAAGCCTTCACCAGTTTATGTATGTGGTAGACTGATCACTGATAGCAGGAGAAATTCTGACTTGCTACCCTCCGTTCTTGCCCTCCACTGAAATCCTTGTTTACAGAGACTTGTTTCCTTTTAAATCATTCTCCTGCATATCTAATGCGGCTGACCTGCTTCTTTTCAGAGTGAAATACCACTGTACATTCATTTAGGGCTTGCTTGCTCACTCCCTGTAGATCACAGCCAAACTCACATTGTGCCCCTGTGAATGACGAGCCAGGTCTCTCCTCAACAGAAAAGTGTAGGCAGGTTTTTTTTTTTGTTGCTGCCTAAAGAAGAGCAATAGATAACTGGATTTTTCTTTTTCTTTAAATACTTTAGATTATAGCCCCCCTTGCTCACTAAATATTTTTCCTTTGGGGCTCTGGGTTCCTCTTTTGTCTATCAGAAAGAAGAATGTAACAAACTGCTAGACCATCACCACCTCCTTCTCACAACAATCTGCATGTCATCACCATCTGCTCAGCAAGTCTGGGTTGAGGATTTACCCCTCGCTAATCAAGACAGGATGAAACTGAATCCTGTTTGAAATTGTGAAGTTCCTTCCACAGTGTTGTATGTGCCACAAGTGTGCCTCTGGGGATCCTCCCTGTTTCTTTAAAGCAGGGAAATCCTAGTGGAAGCCACATCTATGACTTCTGTGGAACTTCCCAAAGCTCCCTTCCATCTGAGTTCCTTTCTCTATCGTTTAAATTCCTGCTTTGCACTGCTTTTCAGAAAGATGCTCCAGTTCAAAAGGACAGAAACCCCAGACAGTTTTATATTTAATGGACAATTGTAGTAGGTAGTAGGAGCAGAATGGATGCAGTATATATCTTCTGGTTTTTTTTTAATATTCGCTGCTTAGTTTTTAGTGAGTTTTCTTGTTGTGCCACACTAATCCCTCCCCTCTCCAAGTAATTTTCTTTTTTAACTGGGCTCCTTGCAGCTCACTTTCTTTGAAGTGGAACCTCAACCCCAAAATATACAAAACCATGTTGATCTTTTGAACCCAGGAAATTATGTGGGTTTGAACTTACATACCAAGGAACCCAAGCACATTGCTTACATATCCTGGTGTGAAAGCTGGCAACAATTGGTTAAAGCAAAAAGGACTTGAAGTGGTCGTATATGCAGCCTCCCTTCCCCTGGGCATGGGGCTCTCACAACGTCCCAGGGTGTCCAACACTTGGAGTGTCATCCAGCCACAGACTCTTGACAAGCTCAAAATGTGCCAGGAATCAAACAATGTGTCAGTCACACAGCGCTCAGTGCTCCCCAATTCCCTGGAAAGTCACTTCTTCCTTGCTGGAGGAATGGACTTAAGACAGTGATGCCGTGGGGCGTCCCAGCCCAGGCACACAAGTGACAACACCCCTGTCACCAGTTCTGTACTTGTCCCACTTCCACAACCGTCAGCCTGGCCCTCTCCTTGTGTGTCCCACAGTTTGGAAACGGGCTCCAACCATGGAATGTGTCCAAGGCAGGAATTCAGTCTTTACTTTGTTCTTTGCTGTAATAAATCTTGTTTAGATCAGGTACCACCTCTGGAGCAGTCCCACTTCTCCACTATGGTCAGAGTCCATCCCTAGCCTGGCCTAACCTCTGTGATCAAATTGCAGTAAGTGCTTTTTTGTCAGTGCTCATCATATTTGGGATGTCTTTGAGTGCAGTTTGTAAACTGCATTTATGGGAAATACTCTGAGGACACGACATGGCTGAAGAAGTTTGGTCAGGTGGGCTGATGGTCTGAAATCCTACCTGTCACCCCATCTTTTTACTGCAAATAAAGGAGGTTGGATATGAAAAAAAAATTCCTATAATTAGGATTTGCCTCTTCCACTGGATGAAGGGTAACGGAGGTTCCCAGGTGACAGTGAGCTGGGCCTGTTACTCCAGGGAATAGGGGACACATGGCCACGCTGTGCCTCACATCACTGGCAGAGGACCATGATTCCCTTGCCTCCATATGAGCAGTCCTGGGCAGTCCTTGGTAGCTGCCCCGCAGAGGTGGAAGTCTCAGATTATTTGAGTTAAGGAAGAGGTTGTTCTCAACAGCTCCTGGCCAGCATCAGGTGCTTTCCTTATTTTTTTTATTTGAAAACTACTTAAAATTGTTTTCTTTTCCTATAGTTTTATTTATTTCTTTTTCTCTTTAGATTAATGACTGCTGCTTGCTGATGAAAGTAGCTGGAATAGCATAGTTTGAAATGCTTTGGGGAGATGGGTAGGCTGTTCAATTAGGAGGCAAGGAGCCTTCTTCCTTGAGGAGATGGAAGTCCATAAAAATTTTGCTGTTGGTTTTCAGAGGTGAAGGTGTCAACCCAGGGTTTCAAGCTCCTGGCCTGACAACTGGGCACTGGGGAAGGTCACCATGCTGCTTGTGTGCCACACTGGTTGGATGTGCTGGCCAACTTTTTCTCTTCAAAGAAAAGCCACAGAATAGCATTTTTGGTTTATGTGATGTTAATTTTCAGATTTTTCAAAAAAATAGATTTTGTGGTTAATGTATTGTCTTATATTGCGGTGGACTTGGCCAGTGCTAGGTTAACAAGGTTGCACTTGCTGATTTTAAAGGGCTTTTCCAACCTGAGCTCGTGATTCTATAATATCTCAGGAGTGAGGACATGTGGAGAGGAGCTCTTTCAGTCCTGTGCACAGGCTGATGTACAGAGGCATGTAGGCAGCTTAATGAGAGTTAGTTTGAAATATTCTTAGCTATGAAGCAGAGGGGACGTACAAGAAAAGAAAACAAAACATCCACCAAATCCACCTAAAATAATGTCAACTGGGCTGTGAGACTCTTCTGCTTAAAAGACATAGCTATGCTCACTGGTTTGCTTTATTTCTAGTATTTAAAATGTCTCTGCAATTAGTATTATGGAAATATATGACTGGCTAATACTGTTTTAGGAGTCACTATTTTAAATGGAGGAACTGCAAATACCCTTCCAAAATGAGAAGGCAGTTCTTATGACATCAGAAGTTGAAGTCGCTACGATAGAAGATGCTTAAAATTGTTTCTTGTGAATCATGTCAGGCTGCTTATAGAGCAAGTGCTTTGCTGAAATAAATCAATGTAGTCAGAAATCTGCCCCAAATTTCCACAGTGTCTCTGAATTCAGTCAATTACATCTGCACAGGTCTTTCTGATGTATAAATGACTTTCGAATTCAACCCCATGCCTCAGAGCTGTTGACCGAAGTGTGGTGTTGGGAGGCTTTAATAGTGCCCCTGTTTGGGGTCTGAGTTGTGCTGCTGCTTTGGATAGCGGGGGACATCCTTCCACAGGGACTTGCAACTGTGGATTTGCAAGGACTTCTAAGGGAAGAAGACCCTGTGGTAGAAACCTGTGCCACCAGCAACCTCCATCTCAGGAAAGGGGTTTTGGGACAGCTAAAGGTGTAGACAGGTAGCTGCGGGCTTTTCAAAACTATTTTTAGGGGTTTAATGCACTTCTGAAAATGTATTTACCAATGTCATTTGCCAAGGGCTTCAGCACCAAGCTTTGCTGGGTTCCTGAAGAGCCCTGGTCAGGGTCTTCACTCGAGAGGAGAGCTGGGGAAGGAGCTCACTTGCTGCCACGCTCCTGCTCACCTGGGTCTGCTCTGGGCTGCAGCCAGAGTGCAGAGGGCCAGACCTTTACTGAGCACCGGGACCTGCCCCCACGAGCAAACTCCCAGCAGAGCCACAGGCAGATGTGATGCCATGGCAGCCAGGGCAGTCCTCCCACCCCGGGGCGGAGCAGTGCCAGGGAGTGGGCGCCCCTCACTCCCCTCTGTAGGTTCCTCTTCTGCACCGCGGAACTCCCCCTGTGCTGATGCCTGAGGGGATTTCATGGTCTCCAGTGCAGAGAGGGCCCCTGAACAAGCCACAGTCCTCAAAAGGTCTCTGCTGCCAGACATACTGCCTCTGGCATATCTCTAACAGGTCCCCCTGGCTTAGGGACTGAGTTCACTCAGTGGTATTTTAGGGAGACAGGAGACCCTTTGTACCCAGAGAGGAAGGAAAAACGTTTCTGAAGAAAAGGAGGAGTGAACTCCTGGGTGCAAGAGCATTTAATATGTGTGCCCTGTGGCTCAGCACTGCCCCTTTCTGTAGGGACGCACTTCAGAGAGCCCTTGGCAGCTGTTTTGAGGTGACATCTGTCTCTCTTTGCCTTTGTACCTTGTGTGCAATTCCCAGGTGAGTCAGCTGGGACTTCAGACGGGTTTGGTGAAAGCAGAAGCCATCTCTCTGTGCGTTGAGGGCTTGTGAGCGACTGTTGAGAAGAAACAGTCACTTTTCCTGGCATGCCTTTAGTCAGTGTGACCTTAAGAGTGTGAAAAGCAGGGGGCCCGGCGGTGACTGCCGTGGTTAAACAGCAGCAAGAGCATTTTCACAAGAGGACTTCAGTCATTAACTCAGAAAACTTCCATGAAGGCAGCAGGGCTTTTGGGTGAGGTTTGAAGAGTCAGGCACTTGCAATGGTGTGGAAAATGCCAGAAATGGATGAACAGGCTGTGAGCTGCTGGAGTGTTCGTATCACTAGCAAGGCTGGCTGGGGAGGAGTTGTGTCTTAGGATATGCAAAAAGCACCCAGCGATGCAGCATTTAATGGGGACACCATAGCCGTGTTCTTGATCAGAGCTTTCTACTTTGCAGACCAAAATGGTGGTCCTACATATTTTTGCCATCTTAAATGGAAATGGTTGATGTCCAGAAACCCTGAGTAACTAAGTCAGCAAAGCTAATGAGATTAGAATGTTTTACTCATGAGAAGACTGATTTGCAAAGGCCGAGTGTGCATGTAGGGGTCTGGCTTTAATCATCTCCTCTAACATTTAGGCAACTGGAGATAGTTTTGTAATAGAGTTCTTGCTGCACAAAGCAACCAACCACTCAGCCAGGTAATTTCCTACATATGTACTCTCTGGGGATTTCATGATTGACTTTATCTTCTCTTAATATGCAACTTATCTACCTCTCCATCTATACATGGATTTCTTTGGGCAAGAGCAACTTTTTTTAAAAAAATATTCTCCAGCATTTGAGAAAGAAGGTTTTTATTTTTCTCCTAAAGGGTTTGACCTAGTATGGATCCAATCTGCATGTTTCACCCTGGCCCAGAATTTGCTGGTTTAAGAACCACAAAGGAGAAGACACGAGAAGTGTTCCTTTTACAGTGATATATTTCAAGATGGTTTTATACTTAGTCAAATTACAGCTGGCACCCTGAATACCACACAGTCTTAACCCTGCAAATTGAAATTGGATTTTTAGAAAGTCTTTCAGATGCCTTTTGGTAAAGCTGTGGTTACTTGTCTTGATTTGTGGTAGCAGTCACCTCCCATCTCAAAGATATATTCCAGTGTTTCAAAGGTACCTTGGCTCATGACTGAAAGGATTTTGTACTGGCCCTGCCAATGCTTTTTTTAGAGGATGGATGGTGTTTTGCAAACCCAGTACCTGAAGACGCCTGCACTTCTCACTTCTCCCTCCAAACGTGGTGATAATTACATTTAAATTTCAGAAGATGGCGTTGAAGATTTGCAATTAATATCCTACACCGTGCGTGTGCCCGGCTTGCCGGCGGCCTGCCGGCGCAGCGCGGTGACAGATTCTGCGACCTGAGACGTTGCAGCGGAGAGGATGTGGATGGAGGTGCGCTGGGGACGTTAGAACAGAACAACACCACCAGTGCCGCGGCACGAAACACGTGCTTGAAACCCGAAAAGCGGCAAGAGAGACTTTCATGCAAGCCGGGAGCTTGCTCATTCATCCACCAGCTCCCACCACGCTAGGGCAGGAGGCTCTGAAGGCAGGCGAGAGAGTGGGTTCCAGCCTGGTGCCTCACGATGGGCTTTGCGGAGGCAGCATCCCCTGGGCTCAGCGGGGCGGGAGTCGCTCCCGGCCGGAGCTGGCGGCTGGCCCGGATCCCGCTGCTGCCGCCCCGTCGGGGCTCGCTGCCTGCGGGACCGGCGCCGCTGCTGCCCCCCTACCTTGTCTCCCACTTCACACCTTTCGGGCTGCAAAACACGGTGTGGGCTGGACGGGTAGAGCCCGAGCCCAGGGGGGAAAGGAGGCGGTTGTCTGTCTCATGCCACTCCGCGATCCCGGCTCTGTGCCCCGGGCAAAGTGGGGTTGGGTCGCAGAGGGTGCCGGCAGGGGGTACCGACCCCGGGCAAGGCGTGGGTGGGTGGGCGGATGCCCCCGCGTCTCCCCGAGCATCTCGGGGGCCCGGCCGGCGCCGTCTAGGACGTTTCTGGTGGGTGTAGCGAGCTGGGTCTTTACAGTAAAAGCCGCCCGGCTCTCACTGGTAGGAGTTTCCCCGGGCTATTTATGTATGTCCGTCTGTCTGTAGAGATTAAAAAAAAACCCTACCCAGCGGGGACGCGGAGAGGGCGCCGATCTGCACGCCCTCCCGCCCGCACCGTGTTTACCAGCAGCGGTATGTGTCACTGCCTCAGATGTTTTCCAACTCGCCAAGTCCCCGCTCCCCTCCACCGGCTCCACCTCCGGGCCCGCCTTCCCCCGCCCGGCACGACGCCCTCCATCATATAAAGAAACTTCCCGGTGCCACCGGCCCAGTCGCCCTGCGCCCGGTCTCAGCAGCCGCCCGGCACCGGCGGCTCCTGCCCGCTCCCAGCGCTGTGACAGAGGTAAGCGGGGGGCGGCCGAGCCGCCCGGGACCCCCAGCCCGGGCACAGCGCTCCCGCCGCAGCACCCGCGGGCCGGGCAGGGAGGCGGGGTGGGCGGTGCGGGCGTCTCGGCTTCCCCCATCGGGGCTTCTCCTGTGGCTGTCGGCACCTGAGCGAGAGCTTTGCCTTTTGGTTTTCTTCTTTTTTTTTTTTTTTTTTTTTTTTTTTTTTTTGTTTCCCCCCTTATTCTATTTTTTCCTTAATTTAAAGCAAAAAAATAATACCCGCCCGTTACCTGCTCCTGAGGTGACGGCGTGCACCGGCCCCCAGCCCGGCCGGTTCCCGCGACCCTCGGGAGGGTCGCAGGAATGTGTGGAAGGGATCCGCTTCATGCACAGTGAAAGGGGGGAAAGTGACTTTTTTGGGGTCTTCGCAGAGACTCCTGCGGGCTCCGTGCTGGGTAGCCGTGGTCTCGAACCCTTCCCCCCGCAGACGCGCCCATGTGCAAGGGAGATGCTGGAGGACCGGGTTTGGTGTCCGGGGCAATGCTGCCCCTGCGGAGGGGTGTAAGAGGTGCGGAGCGGTGCTGCCCATCTGCCCACAGTAGTGTGCACCTGTCTGGCAAGGGGCTTGGGAAGACTCCTCGTGGGTAGGGGCAAAGATTCCCGGGTGAGGAATCACTTTATTTTGCTAGATGTAATAGGGGGAGGGAGTGAAGTGGGAACCCACGAAACTAAGATTTCGGGCATTCAAGCATTTTTCAGATTGGTGAGACAAACCTGAGGCCACGTCCCCATCACTGGTGCCGGTGTCCTGGCGTTTGCACCTTCCCAGTGGGCGCCCATCCCTGCAGAGCCACGCCGCTCTCTGTGAACGCCTGCACCTCTGCGTGCAGCTATAGGGCTCTGCGTGGTGGGCTGCAAGCTCCCACGTCCCTGGGGACATAAGTGCCCTTATGCCAGGCTCTGTGGGTTGCTGTCTTTCCACTTTTAGGTATATGCAACATATAGATTTGAGCGTTGCTATGTGTGTGTGCTGGGAGCAGTTGGAGGGGTAGATATGTATAGGACATCATGTGTTCAAGTGTGCCTTGCTGAAGTGAGCTTGTGGAAACTAGTGTGATGTTACAGATAGATGCCATATAAGTCATAACTGCATGTGAAGCCCTCGGAATCGTGTGCGTGTGTCTGATATCACATATGTGCACGATCATATGCAAATACATTTTAATGCAACTTTCCTCTTTTGGTTGAAAAGTAAACCCCCAGTTGAACTCTCAGCAGGACGAGGGAGTTGTGCCTTAAGTCACTTGCAATAAAAATTTTAACGACTGATGTATGTTCATGCAAAAGAGTGTCGGGACAGGGGGAAGTCTGTCAAAGTCTGCAGCACAGGCAGTGCCTGGGGAGGGCTGTGGGGGGCTGTGCCCAGTTTCCTGAGGCTCTGTACCGTGTTTCCCGGGGCCCCCAGGGCCCCCTACATGCCGTGGCTGCTGTTTGGTGTGGTGTGTGTGGCATCAGGGACCGGGCACCACTGGTGTGTACTTTGCCCAGCGCTTGACCTGCGGGTTTTCCTCTCCCCACATCCTGCCCATTTCTCCCTCCCCCGCAGCCTCCCAGAGAGCCGGTGCTTGGACGTGTGCAGGGAGGTCAGCTTGGTGGGGCACCCCAAAACTCCCTGCCCAACCTCTGACACAAGTGGCATGAACTTGGAGCCGGGCGAGTGCGGGATGAACTCGGTGAGCTGTGGCAATGGGAAACTCCGCCAGTGGCTGATTGACCAGATAGACAGCGGCAAGTACCCTGGGCTGGTGTGGGAGAATGACGAGAAGAGCATCTTCCGCATCCCCTGGAAGCATGCTGGCAAGCAGGACTACAACCGGGAGGAGGATGCTGCCCTCTTCAAGGTAAGGCTCAGCCTGGGCTTGGGATTGTGGAACACTGGCAGGGCAGGAGGGATGCCCCTCACCATCCCATCCTTGCCACCTGCCTCTGCAGGCTGGTTCTGCTGGTTGGCTGCTGCTGGATGCTGCCTGGCTGGTGGCGCTGGCTGTGGCCTGGTGTCCCTGTGTTTGAGGGACAGCCCACCCTTCCACGCTTCTCTGCGTGGACTGAAATGCTTTTGGGACTGCAGCACATCTGTTTCCACACTCATTCCCCTTTCTTATGCCCTCTAAACTGTTTTTGATACCTTACCATGCTGCTTTTTTTTAGCCTAAACCCGTAGGGAGTAAATTCATGCACAGTTCATGCACATGTAAGCACACACACATATGCTGTTTCAAGCATTGTGCCTTGTAGTTGATTCTTTTTTTTTTTCTTTCTTTTTTTTTTTTCCCCCATTTTCCTGCTCTTTTGATTATCTGAAATGTTTCCAGGCTTGGGCTCTTTTTAAAGGAAAGTTCAGAGAGGGCATTGATAAACCAGATCCCCCTACCTGGAAGACAAGATTAAGGTGTGCTTTGAACAAGAGCAATGACTTTGAAGAACTGGTGGAGAGAAGCCAGCTGGACATCTCAGATCCCTATAAAGTGTACAGAATAGTGCCAGAAGGAGCCAAAAAAGGTAAAGCATCTTAAATTCCCTGTGTAACAGAATGTGAATATGGCTTATTGCAAGCATATGAGGACTGAAGTGTGCTTTTCTGGAATGGCCCTGCAGGCTTTTTAAGTCTTTTAAGGGACAAAAATGAGGGCTCAAGTGCAGCTTGTTCTGATGGCTAGAGAGGCTGTGTCTGTGGGAGGACCGCTGGCGTTTGAGTCGGAGCACTGAAAGGGAGCACTTGCAGGAAGATGCAGACAGGCGCCTGCACATCACTGGAGGAATTGCTCTTTTAGCTGGAGCCTCTCTGCCAGTTCTGTGTAGTGAGAGCCAAGCAGGCGGCTCAAGGGACAGGCAAAAAAAAAAAAAAAAAAAAAAAAAAAATTACATGCTGGATCTAGGTTGGGAATACAGGGAAGAGCAATTTTGAGGCAGACAGTAGGTAACTGCCTTGAGGGGGAGGAGCTGGGAGTGAGGGATGCCCAGCCTGCAGCCTCCAGGGCAGGGGCAGGGCAGTGCCTGTTCTCCAAGGAGTCCCTGGTGCCAGGCAGGGCCTGTGGGAGGCAAAGGCTTGGCATCACTGTGCACTAGGCTGGGCACTGCGGGACAGACTGCTTCCCGGAGCTGACTGTGAGGGGGGCCAGGGAATCCAGTCCCAACTGGGCTCTGGAAGGCATTTTGGTCTTCTCTCTGTTCAACAGCAGGTTGTATGGATTTATATTTAATGTGCTGATTGCAGATTTCCTTAAGATGTGGTTGACATTTATTTTCATCCCTCTGGTGAACACAGGTGCAAAACAGATCAACATGGAGGAGCAACCATTAATGATGAACCATCCCTTTCCAATAACATCTCCTTACACTGCACTACCATCCCAGGTATGGCATTAGTTGAGTGTTTCTCTTGGTGCCTCTACACTGAGCAGGACAATTTCTGCGCTCTGTGCTGTCTGTCCTTGCTGGTGGGGCTCTCAGGTTCTCTCTGTGAAGAAACTTCATTATGAAAAGTGAGAAATTGAGAAGCAACTTTTCTAATGTCAGATGAGGCCACAGGGCAGTTGATTTCCCTTGGTGTTGTTTATCCCGGGGTAATAGCTCTTTTCTGTTGGACGACAGTTCCTAGTGCACTGCCATTCTGTTGATGCCAGAATGCAAGCATCCAATGAAGCCTTGCTCTTTCAAGCAGACATTTAGCAGCAGTGCTTTGACTGCCTTTTGTTATTCCACTCCACTTATTGTTTACACCAGTGGTGAGAAACTCATTTGAAAGCCTCATTGGTGGTGGTGGCGGAGTGCCATCCATGTAGCCTGGGCTCAGACCTCCATGGGCTTTGGCAGGGAGAATCAAGGAGCTGAGATGAGAAAGCTGATGCAATGCACAGCATTAGTTTTGACAGCTGCCTACTAAAAGAATACCTCATTAAATTGAATAGGTACCGAACTACATGGTGCCCCATGAACGGAACTGGAGGGAGTTTGCCCCGGAGCAGCCGCATCCTGACATTCCCTACCAGTGCGCCAGCGTCCCCTTCGCCGCTCGCGGTCATCACTGGCAAGGGCCCGGCTGTGAAAACGGTAAGATGCCCCTGTCTAGGGCTGCTTGCTGAGGCTGGCCACCTGGAGGATCCTCAGGTTCCAGGTTTATTATTTGTGGCTTTGACTGGAATTAACAGATGTGGATGGAGAGGAGTGCTGGGTTCCCTTCAAAGACAGCCACCTTTGTCCTGGCTTTTGCATTCACTGCCACTGAATGTGTGGTGTGTGGGCTGTACAGTCCTCTGAATTGATAGAAATTAGCCCCCAAAAGTCCTCAGCTGTCTCAAAAGCCCTGAGCAATAAAGAAGGCAACCAACCCTCACAAAAACCCCAAATGGGAACTTTAGCTTTTCTCTCTGATTTTGGACTTTTTGAGGTACACACCAGTGAGGTTTTCCCTCCAGCCTTGTGGGTTAGACTGGCATTATTCTCCCTAGAAGAAAGCTGGAATTATTACTTTATTTTAGTGCTGTGGAAGTGGGACAGCTTGTCATGGATTGAGACTCTCTTGGGGCTGGTACAGCAGAAACAGAATAAAGGGATGTTTCCTTCCCCAAAGATCTCACAGTACCAGAGCCTAACATAATCATGGCTTTCCAATATCTGCATCCATAAGAAAAAGCCCAAATTGTGAAAATCAGCAGTGCTGAAGCCTTCAGGGAATAAAACATAAGAGAAAGGGAACTGTGTCCTGTAGACCCTTGCAGGATAGCTCACCTGGGGATGCAGGCATTTGCTTTGTGAGGAGAAGCAGCTGGTTCAGTAGGGCAGGAAAGGATGGGAAGTGAGAAAGGACTCCAAAGAAGAGATGCTGTATTTTCAGAGGACAGCTCTCTACTGGTTTTGATGCAGAGAAATCTTTGGATCTGCTAAAAAGTAAATGCTCATTGCACTGCAACTTTTGCTGGCAGTATTTTGGAATTATTAGGCAGAATGCTTTGCTTTTAGTTGAGTTATTTGCTAATAAAAAAATCAAGGTTGCAAGCAGAATGAGCTCTGCCCTGAAGTACATCCTCTGCAGCAGTTAAACACATTTGGATACTTGGCTGAATTTGTAGGCAGTTGTTAGTGGTTGATACTGGGTTTCTCACTGGGCTCTAAAATGTGTCAAGAGATTGAGGGTGTTTTTTATCCTCATTGCTCCAGCTCCTGATTGTGGCGAGTTCTGCCACTGGGAAAGGTAACGCGTGCTTGTCTGCAAGTCACTTGCATCATCCTCCAAAGGCTTTTATTGGCATTAAGAAACAGAGGAAAACATCAATTGCCCGTGGTATAATCCACTTACTGAAAGGCATCTGTTGGAACAGTTTAATAGTAGTTCTGCTAATAAAACCCTAATAATCTCCTGCCACGAATTTTTATTTACCTACATTTAAACAGTGTTAGGCCCAGCTTTATTGTTACACCCGTCATTAGTAAAATTTCTTGTAAAAACAAATTGTTTTATGCTGGTGACTTTTAAGAGCACTGTAGTCTAGTTAAAAATGTGAATTATTTCTCTAATGGAATAACATGTTAGGTAAGGAAGAGGACTAGGGGGAATATTGAAGTGCAAAGGGACTATTTCATGCAGACCCAAAGAAAAATACAGTCCAGGTAACATCTGGAGTGACTGGTAGAGTTGGCCTGCCTGGAGGAATTTGGAAATAAGACCTTTTTAAGAAGAAGGGGAAAGAGAGAGAGAGTTCCTGTTGGGGCCCAGGAAAACTCACTTTTTCATTGCTGTGATCTCTGCCCTAGCTTTTCTCTTAGGATTTAGGCTGCTGTCACTGACTTTTGTTTGTGAAAACAGGTTGTCAGGTGACAGGAACCTTTTATGCTTGTGCTCCTCCTGAGTCCCAGACTCCTGGCATCCCGATTGAGCCAAGCATAAGGTCTGGTGAAGCCCTCGCTCTGTCAGGTAAGGTCCGTAACCCCCCAGGCTTCCTGGGGAGCTTGAAAAGAGACTCCCACTTCTGACTTGCCCAGGCACCATCCCTCCTTTCAAATGAAAGGAAAAAAAGAAGCAAAAAAATAAAAGTAACCTCTTTAATGAATGAATTTGGTGTATGGTTTTAAGTCTCTGTTTTCCAGGATACTTAAGCACTTCCAGCCCCAGCTCCAAGGGATGGAGGTGGTTAAAGTTAATGGAAGTGCTTCACTGGCGCATGGTATTAGTGCTGAAGTGCTCTGGTGAGACACCAAATCAGGCCTTCCCAAGGCAAATTAGGAGTATCTGTGACTTAAGGCTTAGGTTTTCATTTAGGAGGAGCCTAAATGGGTACCTTGTAGTGCTCCTGCTGGTGCCATCTGGCTTTGCTCTGCTTTGTTATTCCTGGTGGAAAAAAAAAAAACATTCAGGAAAGGAAAGGGAAGTTATTTCAGCCAGGTTTGCAGATGTCTGGATGCTGGGGAACTTTCTAAGTAACTCTGGGAAAAGGTGTGGGAATGTGCTTTTCACAAAAATAATGGATAGACCTGTAATGTGATACTTGGTGGGTTTCTTAAGTGGGATTGCTCTCCTGAATCAGGGTCAGTGTGTGTGTAGATGTGTGTGCCTTTGTGTATATGTGAACATATATTGTACACACATGTATATATTTTATATATATATATATATATATATATATATATATATATATATATATATATATATATATATTCAGTGCTGTGTGAATTCGTAGGAGTCAGCCAAGTTGACCAAATGGCCATTTGAAAGCAAGGCAGGGGATTTTGGGTACAGCCCTGTTGGAGCTGGAGCCAGCAGTCACTTCTCTCCAGGCAGCTGAGTGCAAGTTTGCAGGTCCCGTGTGCAGAAGCCTTTTCTATGCAAAGTCTGGGGGGAAACACAGCTACTTCCTTATTAAATCTGAGGAAGTGCACTGAGCCGGTGGGTTTAATTGTGACGTGAACTTGGAAAATGTGACCAACATCAACTTCTTGTTTCCTTTTAAATGGAAATGTGAAGTTTGTGGGATTCTAGTTCCTACCAAATTCCCATGCATCAGTAGCCCTTTCAATAAGATAAGAGAGCATTAATGGTACTGTGCCCCAAAAATTTTAGTATTTATATTGTTTTATATGTTTTTATATTTTTTACTAATATGAGCTTCTGGGTGGTGCTGACCATTGGGATCAGAAATCTCATGCAAACTTGTCTCTTGGCCTTAGCACAGATCTGAAACATAAAACATCCATGCTAGTGCATCACAGTGATTGTTTTTTGTTTGTTTGTTTGTTTCTCCTTGTAGACTGTCGACTCCACATCTGCTTATATTACCGTGAAATACTGGTGAAGGAGGTGACAACTTCCAGTCCTGAAGGCTGTAGGATATCCCATGGCCAAAGCTACGAAGTCAGCAGCCTGGACCAAGTTATCTTCCCTTATCCAGAGGATAATGGCCAGAGGAAGAACATAGAAAAACTGCTGAACCACCTGGAACGAGGAGTAATTCTATGGATGGCACCCGATGGCCTCTATGCTAAGAGACTTTGCCAAAGCAGGATCTACTGGGACGGGCCTCTGGCACTCTGCAGTGACCGGCCCAACAAGCTGGAGCGGGACCAAACATGCAAGCTCTTCGATACTCAGCAGTTTTTAGCAGGTAATTCCCACCATGGCTTTGATACTGTTTTGGAAATGTCACCCTGTGGTCGCTGTCCACATGAGCTCTATGGGAGTGCTCTTTTCATGCTACGTTATGAATTACAGTGAGAATTGCCCTTCGATATTTCTGGGCAAATGCAGCCAAGGAGTACTTGAATCCTGAGTAATCCTATAAATTTCTGTACTCTCTGCACATTCAGTGCCCCTGCACAGACCAGCAGGAGTGAACTGAGGCTCAGCTGGTGACACCCAACCCCCCACATTTCTATACGAAGCATAAAGAGGAACCTAGCAAAATAATTTCTCCATAAATTGACATAGAAAAGTGGATGCTGATCTTGGATTTGCTAGTCTTAAGTCCTGGATAGGTCTGTGGTCTGCACTCGTGCTCCTCTCAGCTTGACCCAAAAAAAGCCTGAGGTCTTGCCCAGAGTATAAAAATTTCAGTAGCAAGCCTTCTTTTCAGACTGTGCCAGTGTCTAAAAGATATCTGGGAATTGAAAAGGATTTCACAAGCTCTGGAATTTCAAGAGTGCCTAATATTCTGAGCAAGGAGGTGCGTACCTCACCAGAGCTCTCTGGGAAGGTCTCATTTTGCACAAGGCAGTGCAGAAGGAGCAGGGGAGTGCTTTAGGACAGTGCCTTCTTCCCCTTCCAGCCCATGAAGGGAAGGGACAAAGCCTCAACCCCACTTCCCAGCACACCTGAACAGTTAGAGAGAGGAGAGCTGTCCACCCAGAGGAACTGGTGGGAGATAGTCATTGTTCCAGAGGACAGCTTGGGCAGCAGGAATAGACATTGGCTCTTCTTTGATATTTCTGGCATCGCTTAGAGGTGAACTAAGTGGCTATGATTTGGTGTGTTTTCTTACTAGAACTGGGCATCAACACTGGCATGACACTCTCAGGGGAATAATGCCTTGCAAAATTTAAAAAAAACCCATCAAACTAAATCCAAATCAGCAGCTTTAGCATACTTTATATTCCAAGGTTGATGTACTCTCCTAGAGAAACAGTCAAGAAAAAATGTATTTAAAGAGAGAAATCTTATATAGATGTGAGAATTGACAGTTAGAAAGGGGAATTTGAGGTCAGGGTGTTGGCTTGTGCTTCAATCACATGCTAATTTAAAGATGTATAATTCTGCGCCCAGTGATGGTTTTGGAAATCCCTTTCCCTTTTCTTGGGTGGTTTTTTAGGTGTGCTCTGGGTTCTTCCAAATGGTTGACAGGACATCTCTTTTTAGACACCTAACCCCGAAGATAAGCTCAAGCAATAGTTATTTTTCACCCCTCCTAAATTACTTATGCACCAGTGCCTGTGCAAACCCAAGTGTGTGGTTGCAGTCACAGTCTGTGGCGTGTGCAAAGTGAGTTTTTGCATGTGATGATGCTCAGTGAAGTTTGTAAGTGACTTGCCGTGGGCCTGTCACCTCTGCACATTAATTGAATGTGCTGAGGTCCCAGCCTGCAAGCAAGCTCAGGGATTCCCCTACACTGGGAAACTGGGGCTCCTCTGGGTAGAGAGGCAGGAGATCTCTGCCAGGAGAGGGAATCTTGAACAGCAGAGAAAGGGACAGATGCAGAACTGCTATGGACCAACCACAACTCTTGGGAAACCACTGAGGAGCTGAACCCTGCAATGAAAGCTGCACTGGAGCATCGGGGCCTGTGCTGAGAAGCCTCTGCTGCTGAGAAAGCTAAAATGGGGCAATAAATCAGAAATCAGGGAAATGGTCTCTGTGGAGAGAGATAAATGCATTGTAAATGTTGTAAATTGGGCTGGCTGGAGAGTAGGAGGACAGAGACTTGGAGTTTGAGGGTGGCAGCCAGAGAATGGTTGGTGGGACAGAAGGAGTGGCAGCTGGAGCTAGAGTATCAGGAGATGGGAAAGGTTTGGGGAGGCACATGGGGAGCCCTTTGGTGTTGGAGGATGCACTTGGGCCTGGAAAGGAAGACAGAGCAAGTGGAAGGTTTTGGAGAAGCGCTGGGCTGACCTCAAGCCATGATTACCCTAGTGGTGGGAAAGAAAGGGCTTTCTTCTCCAGGTCTGTGCTATGGGCACTCCCACAGGTATTCAGGACTTGGAGAATTGCTGAGGCCAAGTAAAACAAGGGAAAGAGGAAGTTGAAAGAAGTTGCACATTATCAGTGTGGTTGGATTGGGCTTGGGTGGATCATCCTTCCCTGTCCTGTACCAGCACAGAGGGAAGCAGGGTCCCATGGAAAACATCTCTTCTTTCTTGCCTTATTCCCAGAGAGCTCATGGCACTCTTCAAGGGTTTTTAGGGAGACTTTGGGGAAAGCTATGCTTTACTCCATGTTTTAAGTGAGATGCCCATTGTTCTACTTGTGTAACTGACCCTCTCAGTAAAGCTGGTAGTCCAAGCAAGCGTTGGGATGCTGTTGTGGTAGCCACTGAATCCACCTTGGTCTGAACAGCTTGCAGTTAGAGTAGGAATGGCAGGGGTGTATTTTGGGAAAACATGCATTTGTCATGTCAAGTTCAAAGGCTCTCCTTTCCCTCTCTAGCAGGGAGGGTGCTCCATTATAACACATTGGCTTTAATATTAATTTCAGCTTTTTTCAGAAAGCATGAACAGGGTTATAAATGAAAATATCTTTATCAGTCAGCTGTGTAAAAATATGGCACTTAACACAGACTTTAGCAAGGATATGTTAGATGGAATGTTCTCTTTTCAGGATGGAAATGCAGTGTCTAAACCACAACATTTGGTCCACAGCACTGGAGATTTTGGTTTGAGTGGAAGTACCTTATAAATGCCTGCCCTGCTACCTTTCACAGGGGACACTGACTATTAGAATAATAATATAATTTGACCATTTCACTTTGCACAAGGCTGTGGGTTAGTGAAGAGGGTGCAGGAGCACAGAAGACACAAAAGGCTCTTTTGCTGGCTCAGTACATGGCTGAAGTGCAGCCCTTCCCCTTTCCTTACCTCAGTGTCCTGCACCAGGCACAGTGATGACAATGGCTGGTGGCTAAACTTTGTGCCTGGCAGTGCTTTGTGTCTCTGGCCGCTACCAAGCCATTGGTTTCAGTGCTGCTCTTCTGTGTCTGCTTGGATGGTTCCCAGTTACCACTAGTGTCTGCTCCAGGGGCTCTGCTGGCGGGGTCCCGCAGTAGTACTGAGAGACATGTTGGTTTGTGCATATGAAATTAATTGTGAGACAAAGCAAACAGAAAAATTACAGTGTTGTAACTAGTTCCCCCTGACCCGAGGGAAAGTCTCCGAACTCAGTGTCTTGTGCTTACCTCTTGTCTTTTTCCTGACCTCACTCATCATCCCCTGGAGTTACTTTGTCTTCTCTCACTGTGCTCCAGGGTTGTCCACAAAGTCTATCTTACTGGCCTATACTGGTTTTGACTGGGGCAGGGTTAATTTTCTTCATAGTGGTCCATGTGGTGCTATGGTTTGGATCTGTGACCTAAACAGTGCTGATAACACAGGGACAATTTAGCTGATGTTGAACAGTGCAAGCACAATGCCAAGGCTTTCTCCGTGTCTCACTCTGCCCTCACAGGCCACAGTCTGGGGTGACCAAGAGTCTGGGAAGGAGCACAGCCAGGGCAGCCAACCCCAGCTGAGGGATATTCCATTCCATATGACCTTGTGTTCTGCAGTAAAACAGGGCTTGGGGGAATTTGCCAGAGGTTGCTGTTGCTTGGGCACTGGCTGTGTGTAGGTCAGCTGGTCATGAGTGATTGCTTTTTCCAGTACTTGTTTTTCTTTGTTTTGTCTTCTTTGTTTTTTTCTTTTTACCATTAAACTGTCTTTATCTCAGCCCATAATTTCTTGTCCTTTTGCCATTCTGTTTTTCTCTCCCATGCTGGAGCTGGGAGGGAGTGAGTAGCTGTGTGGTGCTTGCCTGTCGTCCATGATTATTCCACAGCACGGTACTTTCTCTCTTCCCAGAGCTGCAAGCCTTTGCTCACCATGGACGTCCACTGCCAAGATACCAGGTCGCCCTGTGCTTTGGGGAGGAATTTCCAGATCCACAGAGGCAGAGGAAACTAATTACAGCCCATGTAAGTAGGATTTCTGCCTTACCTAAAACAAGCACACTCTTTGGCAGATATGAATCTGCCAGTCAGGCTTTTGTACCTCATGTGTATTATGAGGGAGGTAACAAACTGTTGAAAGTGCAGCACTTTCCAGAACAGGGTTTAATCCCCAGATCTGCCAAGGACTGGTAGCCCTCAGTAGGGCAGAGCACCTGATTTTCCCTCTCTACAGAGTGTGTCATTTGTGATCTGTTGCAAATCCCATCAAACCCTAAAGCTGAAATGTACCGGGAACTGCAGGGCCGTGTTGTTATCACCAGCCCAGATGTGCAGCTCCTTGGACTGCCTGGCTGGTGCAGGATGCGGTGCTTTTACACCCACTGCACCTGCAGGGGCTCCAGAATCCCAGCCTGCATTTCCAGGACCTCAGCCCTTAACGGGACACAGGGGCTGCCTGTGCAGCTTCAGGGCTCAGTAGCTGTCAGGCTCACGGGCTGACTGACCACAGTTCACACACACTCAAAGCTGCTGTTTCGGGATGCTCTCTGAGAGAGGGTGATGACAGAGACTGAGACCAGGTACTTTCTGAATTGGCTCTATTGGTCCATAAAACCACAAGCCAGGTGGTAATTCACACATTAGTGGCAGGGCTTAGCTCACTGCATCCTTGATAAGAAAACTGGTGTCTCTTTAAAATTTTTTGAAAGCCCCTTCAGTAGCAGCACAGGTCCCAAGTCAGACTTTTGCCCTAAGCTGTGGCCTCTCCTCAGCTGTGTAGCTTTCATGCTGCCACACTGCTGCCTAGCAGGTCTCTGGGGTGGAAGTTGAGAAGCTCACAAATCCATCCTGAGCTGTGTAATGACTAGTTAGAGATAGCTGCCCCTTCCTGACTCTCCTTCAACTCTTTTCCATTCCTGTTTTGGCTTTGCAGCTTTCCATCCCTCCTTCCTAGCATCCTCTCTTCAGTCCCCTATCCATCTCCTGTCCTGGTATCTTCTCTGTGAGCCTGTACCTCCTGGTCTTTCCAGAGCTTTGCTTCCCCTTTACCAACTGCTCAATCTCCTCATCCTCTTGATCTGTCCTGACTTGTGGGCTGGTGGGACTCTACCATCCCACCAAAGAGTTATGCACTGGAAGCTGCCTGGCTCAGCTGTCCCACTGCCTTCCCATCTCCACCATCTCCTCCAAAACAGTGCCTGTGTCTTTTAATATGGAGGGATTGGCTGACCAGCAGGAGAGGATTGTGGACAAGTGTCATCCAGCCTGTCCTCCACTGAGAGTAAGGAGAGCTTCGGGTGTTTGTTCTCAGTGTACAGCTCAAATATTTACAGTCAGAGCCCAAAGCCCTGAGAGGGAGTGTTGGTTTCTGAAGAGACAGAAGTGAAGGCATTGTTAACTCATACAAATCCCACTTAGTGGTTGATCAAATTCCTCATCAGAGCTTGAATGAACAGAAACAAGAGTAACCTTGATGTTAGGTTGAAATCTAACTTCAGACACAGTCATTTGGCAACGTATCTCAGCTTACCCAAGGGCTCCAACATTTCAAGTTAAGTCCTCAATGTGCTTTGCAATGCAGACAAGACTCTTGGTGTGTTCAGTATGTGTTTAAACACCTCGAGTGGCTGTGGACATCTGTGTCCTGTGGGCATTGCTCACATCCTGGGGCTGGCTAAGGGACTGCAATTTTTGATACATCATTTGTGTCACTACTACAGTCCCTTTTAAATGAAGGCAGTGAAGGTAAGGAGTGGGAGGCACTTGGCAGGAGAGCTATGCTAGGCTAGGCAAGACCTAGCTTAAAACAGAGATTAGTGAGACTGCTGAAATTGTGTTCCCATTCTGGTAAGCAGAACTGTTTTGTCCTGTCTTGGTCTTAACTTAGAACCACCGTAAATAACTAAGATAAGGAGTGTGAAGTTTTGTCACATGTCTGATTAACATTTTGTCTGTTCTTAAGGTTGAACCCATGTTTGCCAGGCAGCTGTATTACTTTGCTCAACAAAACAGTGGACATCTGCTGAGAGGCTATGATTTACCAGAACTTGTGCCTAGTCCAGAGGATTATCACAGATCTATTCGCCATTCCTCTATTCAAGAGTAAGACCCTCAGAAAGAGTGGTTTTAAAGGCACTGTAAAGATTGTGGAGAGTGGAAGAGCAGATCTGGGTCACGATTTGGAGATCCACAGTCCCAGCTGGATGTGTTCAGGGTTTCAATGATAGGAAAGTGAACAACTAGAACAACTGTATTGTACAATAAAAGTGACAGGTCTTCAACATTTGGATGCTACGTCTCACATAGGGTTCCACTGTTGCTGAGAATAACTCAAAACTGACAAAATGATTGCTGTGTTTACGTTTGCTTTATGTTCTCCTCGGGTTTTGAGGACTGATCCTTACCGAAGACTTAAATCCAGAGTTTACACTGTTACCTTTGCAGGGCTATTTATTTTGGATTACTGATCTCAGGGAAAGTACATAAATTTGTGGTGTTCCCAATTTGAAACTGTAGCTACTGTAGGTGGGTAGCAAATGTAGATGGTTTATTGAGAATAGCTAATACATGTAAGTGGTTATAAATTTAGATTCATAAGTGTGATGCCTATATTCTTGTATAGAATATTTCAGTGTATTTTTTGAAAACAATGCAATTCTTCAGAGACATATTTTTTTAATGCCTGACTGACATTTGTCTTGACAATTAATTCTTTTGCTGCCATTGTTGTTATTGGATTAGCCTCCATGATAGCAGTTTTAAAGTGATGCATTTATGGTACTGTGTTAAGAAAAGTGACCGTTCAACTCATATTACCTGTGAATTTAGTGGATTAACCACTAAAATTCTAGAGTCCCAAAGAACAGGTTTATAAATAAATTGCATTTTTCTTGTAATTGTAAGCTACTATGTATGCATTATACATACATATATATGTATGTGTGTGTGTATGTATGTATGCATTAGAATGAAGTTGGCAGACCTTGCAAATAGCACAGGAATGGTCCCACTGCCCCTTTTTTTGATGCCACATGCATGAGCCAGCTTAAAATAACCACCACCTCTGACTTATACAGAGCCAACTCTGCTGTTTGTGTGCACTCACAGCTTTGTTCCAGTGGTACTGAAATGAATGTGAAGGGAGAGCTCAAGGAGAGCAGCATTTGGCCTCCTGTACTAAGACAGTCAAGGAAATAGTTGTTTGAATGTTTGTAGAATTTGATGCAGTTTGTAGCTTTCAGTGATAGGGTGCCGTTAAAAAGACCAAGAGGAGAGGTCTGGTGGGTGTGTGTGTCAATGAAATTTCCTTGCTGGCAGGCAGACCATGTGATCTTAGCAGCTTTCACTCTAGAACGTGATCCCCCTGTACTTAGCAGACATACTTCACTTGACTTCCTAAATGAGGAAGAGAAAACGGTACTTGGTCTGGCAGCAGACTTGTGTTCTAGGGACTTTGAATTTATACATCTTAAAGATGCATCCTCTTTTGGGATATATTATCCCCCTCCTTCTCCACAGTGCCAAGCAGAATGAACAGATCAGTTCTACTTTGTTACTTGAAGGATTTTTTTTCCTGGCTTAAAGATTTTTGTAGGGGAGACCTCTTTCTTAGACATTAAAAGCAATGTTCTAGGTGACCTTCTGAGCTTCGCCTGTGCTTTTGTCCTGCACATACATTTTACTGAAAGGGACTTCTGTGTTCAGACTTAACTGGTACAATACAAATATTTGATGTGTTTTTCACTTTTTTTCTAGTGGTTGTTGCTTCATATGCTCATTGCTTCAGCTCACGTCTTGGAATAAAGTTCTATTTCCCTACCAACTCGGTGCGTATGTGTTGCTTTCAGTAGTGGGACAAATCTAATGTGTGTGGTTCTGCACTGTGAGCCTGGGCAGTGCTGCTGGCTGTCTATGGGGAACTCTGTTCTAAGCCAAAAGTGCAGAGAAAGGTCAAAAGGTAAGGATTTTTGTTTACGGAAATGTCTGCAATATAAGCCACAGGTAGCAGAAAAAGGGAAAATAGGGAGGTTCCCCTTTGGCTGTTGGTTTCCAGGTCCATGGACATGGCAGCAGAGCCCTGAAGCTGGGGATCTGGTGCTGCCATGCTGTGCTCCTGCCCCTCCAGGGCCTCTGGGGCTGGGGACCTGGCTGGTACCCTCCTGCCCAGCCCAGCATGTGGGGATCCTCTGACTGCTACTTAGTTCCTGGTTTGTTATAGTTTCCAGTGCACTTTCAAGTGAGTAAAGCTAGGAAAGGGTGAGAAGGAGGATGGTGAAGTGAACTAAAGTAGTGAAGTTGCAAATAGGAGCGAATTTACCAGGTAGCCCCTCTTTGTTGGAAACCAGGGTCCTGAGAGGGGTTTTCGGGTACAGATTACAGAGCAAGCAAGGTGTGAAATACAGTTACGAGATCTGTGAAGCGTCTGAAGATGGGGGGGAGAGTATTTTCTCTTTTTGTGCCGACTCCTATTGATAATCTAGGTGCATTATCAGTTTTGGCTTTGGAATAAGCTTTTAATTATTTTCCTTGAAGTAGCATAATTTAGGTCTAGTGGCTGTGGAGAGGGAGGGAGAAGAGCACCATCTAATATCTGGCCAAACACAACTTGCTTAATTTGAATGCAGAGAGAGGCAGGTGAAAGGCTTATTTTAACTGGGCAAAGAGGCTGAGATATTTTCCTTGGAGCGATGGTGCAGGGGGGTGAGTGGAAGGAAAATCAAGCTGTTATTTGTACCATAAATTGTTTTGCATGTGAGGACTTAAAAGCTGCATTTACTTTTGTGATGATTTCTTACTGTTCAAAATAACTATGAATACCTAAAGTGGGGAAGAAACAAAAAACAAACAAACAAAAAAAAAACCCTGGAAACATTTTCTCCTTTTAGTATCTTTTTTACAGTCACTACGTGAAAGCATTTTAGGTACTTCCTACCTCTGTTAAATTCTGTTTATAGTTTCTGAGGTCTACTTCCTTCCTGTTATGATTTCGGTGGCGTAAATGACATGTTTTACTCCTGTCAACACTGAAGGCATAGCTGTTTGGTTTTTTTTTTTCAAACGTTTCTTGTGTCATTATTGGTTTTTCTGATTTTAATCCAGCCACAGTTGCAACTGTTTCTTGAAAGGGCTTTGTAGCAGAGAAGCACCTATATTCCAAATTTGATTCTTCTGAGTAGTTTTGCCTGATGCTGTAAGCTGTGTTAGCCTCAGAGGGGTTGTAGGTTAACCAGAAACAAGGAGATATATTTTAAGCTGAACTACAGTGCAATGGGGTTTGTGGAAAAAACACAGGATTCACGTGAAAACCCCTGTGGCCTTTTAGACGGGGGAATATGCATGGTGTTTACATCAGCATTTGTCAGCAGCGTGGAGGTGGGGAAACACCACCCTCGGCAGAGGGCTTTCAGGAAAAAGTAAAGCATTTTCTCTTGCACGCTCTCAGATCACTGTCTGTGTATACTTGTAGAGAGGTGGGGGGGAGGGAGGGGGAAGGAAGAGAGAAAGAAAGAGCACTCATCAAAAAGGCCAAGCAGATTGAAACAATTGTATCTCTTTTCCCAGGCAGAACTCTGTGTCAATTTTAAATTAATTTGGATGGCAAGATACTAAAGATCTCCAGCGTGTTTTTTATGTGAACTCTGATCTGGCTGGTAGTAGGGTGAGAGTTACTGATTTTTGATTTAATGCTTGTGAGTTTGGCTGGCTCTGAAGAGATGTCAACAGGTCCCTGTGACTCGGAACAGTTGGGAGGTAGCTGGTGTGCAGCCATCCAAGCACTTAACTTCCAAGTGTGTACTCAGGGGGGCACATCCTTGTTGCATCCCAGGGGAGTGGTCACATCCACTGTGACCCACAAGCAGCTTCACTGCTGAGCTTCAGGAGCCAGCTGGCCCAATGCCTGCAAAATGCTCCATGCCCTGACCATGCTGAAATGACAGTGAAGGAGGAGCTAACTTAGGTGTCTCAGAATAAGACTCTTGAAGCTACAGACGTTAAATAACTTATGAATTGATTGGATGGGTTGTCACTGTCCTTTTGGGAACTGGCAAGAGGAAAATACAATCACCTGTGCTCAAGTGGAAACTTAAAAACAGGCCAGATGCCTTGGTTCTGGGTTTGGACTTGTTTTTTTGCTTGGCCCTAGCAGAGACTGACTGGAAAGCTGATGTCTGAGTGGCTCTGCACAGGGTGATGTTCTACAAAAAGGCCATTGTCAAGAATGCATAGAGCCCAGTCCAGGTTTTCATCTCTTAGACAGGAGTAGCTTCATGCCCTGGCAAAAAATGGCAATGGAACACAGGACTTCATTTTGCAAATGCACTTTTATTGTTTCTGCACAGCACGGCTGCCTTGCATGTCTTTGCAGGCAGCTGGCAGCCTCCTGCCACTCCAGCTTACAGTGCTGCCAGCTGAGGCCAGACCTGGTGTGCTGGGCACTTCTCTTAGATCAGTCTTCCAGGCTTCAGCTATCGTTTCCTGCTCCCTTCAAAAGATAGGTCATGAATTATGCAAAAATTCTGTATTTTAATCTAAGAGAACGACAGATTCAAGTGACTTTTCACAAACCACAGATAATGCGTGTCCTCCATATTCTTGGGAAGCGTTTTCATCTTTGACCCTTGGGATTTCTCTGTTTTGGTTTTGAGACCAGTTTCTGAATTCTTGCTCTAGGAATGTCTGAAATCCAAAAACTTACGGTCTCTGGTTGTCCTGTCTGCTGACCCCAGCCTTTAATTCCTTTCCTGGCCAGGCAGAAATGATGTCCATGTAGTATTGATGAAACCACCTCCCAGAGGAAGTTCTGTGAATGTCCATGTGAGCCTGGTGAGGTTAGAGCAGACGCATCTTACTGGAAATACGCTTTCCAAGCTCTCTCAGCTGCGTCAGTGCAAGCACAGTGTGTACATCATCACATGCATCAAGCACCTTTCATCCCATCCTCACCATATAGTTCATCTTTCTCCTTCTCACTTTCTTTGTGAAGAGCAGATGTTTAAATGTGGATTTAAAGCCCTGATTTCTTCAGGTCTGCAAGATGCAGATTTTCTCTCTAAGCTGGGGATGGCCAGTGCAGCACAGGCAGTGGTCAGATGCTTTTAGGTTCTGCTGCTTGTCCAAAATTCATTAGCCCGTCATTGTCCATGGATAAGTCCTACTCATATATCAGGGACTATTTATGTCATATACATCAGGGATTGTTTATCTCTCTTACGCCTCCTCTTCCTGGTCTAATATGCCTTGGCAAATGGTCATGAGGAAATTTCCTTTTTTCCTAGTGGTTGCAGCCATCTAGTAATGTGCATTGCTAGGTACCTTGTTGTGGGTCTAGCTAACCCTTTTGGCTCCCTCTTGGGTCCTCTATCAGTTTTCCTCTGCACTGGCAGTGCCTCTTATTTGTGCATGCCAAGCATGCTGGGGCACAACCTTTACAGTTTAGTCTCTAGACAACACCATGATTTCTATAACTGTGAGTAGGCTGTTCTTGTGTCTTCCCAGTTGTGATTCTGACCCTCAGAATCATGAACTGCTCAGCAGAATATAATCATGGCAATCATCTATGCTAGGCTTTCCCGTAGGAAGCTGGTGTGCAGCTTCTCTCCACCCGAGGCACCACATTCAAATTACATTTTCTCGAGGAGGTGATTGAATCAATGGTTTCTCACGCTCCTGTCAGAGCCATTCATAACTGTCTCATAAAAGCAAAGGCTGAGCATTTCTAGTTTCTAGCACAGAGCATGTAGACTCCAATAAAATTGCTTTTAGAGCTGGATGTCCTACTTTTTTCCTTTCAAACTTCTGGGTTTCACGATTTTATATCCTCAGAAACCAAAGTTATGGGTCAGGCCCTGTTACATCTGCAATAGCTCATTTTCATTTCCTTTTTTCACACATGATCAAGAGGTTTAGCCCTCTTCATGACTGTCCCCTCCCACAGAAAAAAACCCATGCAAGGAGTAGTGAGACAGAAAGACTTCAAAAACAAGGTGAGTGACCTCATCATGTATCTGCTGTGGAGACGTCAATCTCCAAGAAATAGGAGAGCAAGGGGGTTTTCACAACTCAGCTGAAAAACCCAGACTGGGTCTGAAGAGTTCTTGGTGCCCTCATCCTTTATCTCATCTTTTCCCAAACTCTTTGGTGACCCTCCATCCAGAGAGGTGGCTGCTCTGTGGTTTTTAACATGGATTACCATCCTATGTTCCATTACTTAACATGGACTTTCCAAAGGAAAGTGGTGAAATAAATGACAGATTTTTGCATGGGAATATTGCAAATCCTTTTTACCCTTTTAAACCAATCACATTGTTTTCTTAGAGCTTCTTCCACCCCAGTATAACTGAACCCTGGAAGTTTTAATTGCATCATCTTAAAAACTTTATTATTTGAACTAATTAGCCGGTTTGGTTGCTGAGGTTTGTGCAGCAGTCTGTGTGGGACAGAGGTGGACAAGCCCTCTCGGTGGTGCTGGCAGGAAGCCGGAGGAGCTGGGAGCTGTCTGTGTCCCTGGTGCCGCGGGCCAGGGACAGGGTTTGCCTGGTGTCACTGCGTGTGGATGCAGGTCACCCGTACCCGCAGACAGCGCCAGCCTGAAGGATGACTCTGAAGTCTCACTTTCCTTTAAAACCATCACTCTACAAATAAAATGGCTTACCTACAATCCCCACACAGTTACAGGCACTGTTTAAATATAGCAAGCATCGATGTCTATCTGTAAATTACAAGGAAATGAATAAATCGAGGCGACATCAACCGCAAAAAGGAAGTTTGAAATCAGCCTGGAGCTGTTATAGGCTGGCGTCTGCCGAGGGACCCGGCCGAACCTGCCCCATCCCCTGCAGTGGCGACGCCGCCGCCGGCCCTGGCCGGGCTGTCCCGGCTCCCCGGCACATCCATGTGCTGCCGCTCTCCAGGGAGCTGGCCCGCGCAGCACGGTCTAGACCTGTGTCCCGGCGGCACCTGCACCCCCGCAAAAGCCAAAGGCATCCCGGGCACCTGGGGTCCCTGCGCAGGGAGGGGACGGTGCGGCGTTTTCTGGAAATGAATGAGTTCATTTCTGGGAGGCAGTGGTGGGAGCTGCTCCAGCACGCAGGGGAGCGCAGGGAGGACGAATGCAGGAAGTTGAAGCATGACTTCTGTGCTGCTTACCATCCTGCAGCCTGCTAGCTGCAGATATCTGGCAAAGTTTTTTGGCCTGGCTTCATTTTTTTATTGCGAAGGTTGATTACTTCCTTTGTTTGCAAAATTTATATCAAAGCCAGAATCATTAAGTTAAACACAGAGGTATTGCATACAGTGTGTGTGCGTGTGTGTGTGTGCGTGTGTGCACGTGCAGCTAGCAAGCCACTCTCACCCCTCTCTAATAATCTTTTACACAATTGGCAGGGTTTATTCCCATGTGACTGAGGTGCTAATGACACCCTAAAAATTTTATGAAAATATTGGGCTGGGGAGAGGAAGAAAGATCAAGTGCAAATCAGCATCTGCTGCAGACTCTCAAAACATATTAGGCACTTAATTTTTCAGACTCCACCAGGGGAGGAGTGTCCTTTGATGCCTTGTGCCTTATTAACTGCTAGAGACTGCACTGCAGGACATGGCCTGCTAATTCTGCTGCTCCAGAACTACATCTTACCTGCAAGGTCTTATGGAAAACAAACCACATACCCCAAGGGCCCAATAAACCCACTTCTCCTCCTTCCACATGCTAGGTGTTCCCAGGATGAAGGTTGTAGCTCTTGGCACCAACAACCCTTTCCCCTGGCCAGCAGCTTGAGAGGTATGTTGACTGTGGGCAGGGGAAGGTGAATGCTCATGTGCAGCTTCTTTTTCCAGCCCCTCTGGCACACCCCTGTGGATGGGGTAGTACTGAAATTAGTCTAGCAGGAAGCAAGGATTATCAGCATTGCTCTCTACCATTCCAGCCAAACCGTGTCTTCCCCAGGAATAACTCTTCATCTTTGGACGGGTAAGGCAGAGGACAGTGGCTGCAGCCATGAACCCAGTGAATGCAAGGAGCAAAGTGTGAGGAGGGCAGTGGGTTGAGGACAGTTCAGTTGCAGGTATAGCTGGGGTTCATTAAGGCCATTTAATGAGTTCTGCCTTTCACAAGGGCCTGATCTGAAGTAGAGAAGTGGGTTTTGGCCAGGAGGAGAAGTCAGCTTGTTCTCAGAAATAAGGCAGCAGGTGCAGCATGGGGAGCAGGGAAGCCATAAAAACATAAAAATAAAAATCAATGCATAAAGACAGGTCTCCCCCTCCAAAAAAAAAAAAAAGAAAAAAAAGAAAAGAGAGAAGCTAAATCTGGCTGGAAAAAGAGGTGGACAGGTATGAGCTGCTGCTTGTGGCCACACCGGGTCAGTTATGGGGGGGGGTGGGCAGAATGGGAGCTGTTAGGAGGGCAGGTCTGGAAGAGCTCTGTGAGAGTTGAGAGAAGGATACCACAAGGGAGTGGACCAGGAGCAAGCCTGGAGACCATCCTAGGGGAGGATGGAGGAGGGAAAAGGGAGTGAAAGGGCCCTCCAAGGGGCAGCAGTGGGGCCTTGGCTGTGAGGGAAGGTGACAGTGGGGCTGCTAAGTGTGGGTGTAAGTGGAGAGCAAGGGGAAGTTTGAGAAATACAGTATAGCGAGTCATGGTTGGAATAGGGGACAGAGCTTGAGCAAAAGCCTGGAGGGAGAAAAGGAGCAGAAAACCGCACAGCAAGAGGGATGCTGCAGCCACTGGTGCTCTGGCAAGCAGGGGAAGGGAGGCCAGGAAAGAAGATGGAGGATGATGATGGTCAGAAGTAAGGAGCTGGCTGTGTTTAGGGGAGTAAATGTTCGGTGTGTGGCTGGGTCTAAAAGAGCTGGAGGAGAGGGTTATTGGAAGGCTTTGCCAGGAGGCTTTCATCCACTCTTGGAGAATGGGGTAAAAGCAGCTCCTGAGCTGGGATAGAGACAGCCGGAGTGAACGCAGTGCTGCAGAGATAAAATCAGGAGACTCGGAGCTGTTGGAGAGGTCCTGAAGGATCTTTGTGCAGAAGGACAAGGGGATGCTGAAAAAAAGCAGCAAAGCCACAGCCAGTGATACAGCCGAGGTCACAGTAAGGCCAGGTGGAGAGACAAGAAGATGATGCTGAGGGAGAGACAAAGGTGGCCATAGAGAAGGAACTGAGAGCCCAGAGATCAGATAAGGAGCAGAGCATAGCCTGAAGAACGTTTTTAAGAGGAGTGAAAGTTAGCAAGTGGTCCTGATGTGGTGAAGCCTTAGTGAAAGTGGGATGTTGAATATTTCCTCAGTTCCTCAACAAAGTCAAGTGAAGCTTCCTTGGCTTCAGGTAAGCATCTTCCCACAGACACCCACGTGCTCCTGCTCCTGCCCAGCCATCTCCAGCTCCATGTTTGAAAGTAGAAAGAGTATTACTTTTGGAAAAAAGACAGCAGTTCCTGTGCAGTCCACCAGGGAATCTCATCAAGACTGCCAAGGGTTTAATGGGTCAAGAAGGCTGATTTTAAGTAGTGAATAGTTCAATAAATCATTGATTTTATGGCCGATGATGCGAAAGTACCAGCTGCCATTGCTAGTCAACACTTCTTTTCTTGAAAGCCCAGCTCCTTGGACTGGCAATGCCATGACCATGCTCCCAGCAAGAAGGTGTTGCTGCGAGCTGCACGGGTGCAAGGAAGTGCCATGTTCCCAGAATGCATGGGATTGCTCTGCATCACTCAGTCCAGCAGAGATGTTTCCCTTTCCATGAGCATGCAGCCGAGCCTTACGCATCAGTTGTCTCCATCTCCCCTCAAGCCTCTTGCACTTCTTCTGTGGGCTGGGCTGGGGGAGACACTGCTCCTCTCCCCCATCCCATGGGTGGAGGGGAGAGGCTAAATGCATCAGGCAAATGTCATTTACTGGATGCTTGAGAAGGATTCGTGCTGACAGCAGTACCTGTAAAAACCTCTTCAGGCTCACAGCCCCTGTGTTCTGGGTCTTGTACAAACATGGGACAAGGTCTTCTGCCTGGCAAGAGGGAAAGTTAACCTGCCCCCAGTGTGTGTGGGGAAACACCTGCTGAGGTTTGCTAAGGGGCAGAGAAAAATCTGGGGTAGGGGCAGAGAAAAATCTGGGGTAGGTCCAGAGTAAGCCCATGATTAAAGGCTACCCAAAGCCATCCTTCCACCCCTAAAATAGTCCTGTGCTTTGTGAGAAATCATTTTGGTTTGCTTTTAAACACACTGAAGGCAGATGAGTTTTAAGATAAGTACACAAAGCAAATGGGCCATTTATCACTTCTTATGCTGATGATTAAAGCAAAGGTTTTCTTTTCTCTCCAAGGAATATTGTGAGCTGTGTGCAATCATGTTAATGACAACAGTAACAACAACAGAATAAGCATTATTTTAGTGGAAACTGAGGTGTTGGTGAAACACAATCTAAGAAGCTGGAGCAGGACAGGGCTGGCGTAGAGGCTCAAAATCCTCATTCCACTGACTTTGTGGGGTGAGATGTCACCCCAGAGAGGAAAGTCTGTTTTTTAAAACCAGAGATGACTTCAGTTATTTGGGAGTGGGTCTGTTACCTAACTGCTGAGGACATCCCATGAACCTCACAGCTGCCTGCCTGTGTTTTGATGGCCAATTTGGAACTGAAGCAACTGATGTGGTGGAAATAATTAACTCACCATCTGATTTAGTCACTCCGGCAAGGTGTTTGCAGAACGTAGCTGCTTTGTATAGGATTACAAAAAAGCAATGGGCTGGCTAATTCAATTAAAAGCAAGTAACTACAGTCTAGGCACTGACAGCATGTGGGAGGAAGTGGTGTTGTTTCCACTGTGACTGGCAGCGAGCGACTAGCGAAAACAAGGTGGTTTGAGGAAGGCTTGCGTGTTAATGGCATTTCCCTGTTCTGTTTGTCAAGCAAAGGTGGGAATATAGTCACAATTTACTTGAATCAGTTCCTTTACAAGAATAGCTGGGGCGCTTCCATGGGAAAGGTGCCGACTCACAGGCAGCCCTGAGCTCTCTGCACAGTGCCGTGAGTGTGAGGGGCAGGTACTCGAAGTCGCTGTGGGTGAAACAGAGCAGAAGACACCAGAGCTGTGCACAGGGCAGGCAGGAGATGGTGGTCTGTCTGAGCTGCTTTCTCGCTGACTCTGTGGCAGCAGGCTCCCACCGCCTGCTGTCAGCTGGAGCCTTCTACCTAGAAAAAGTCTGCCTGTGGCGTGGCTGATTCACTTCGTACTTGCAGCAGTCGTAGGCCCACGCTGCAGCCACGGGCTCAGCAGTCTGGCTGTGGTGTTGGATCAGAGTTTTCCAGAAGTGAATCAGACTCTGCCTGATGGCTGTATCAGGTGTGATAACCCAGAAATGTCTAATAGCACCTTCCTCTGTCTCTGCCTGTCTGTGTTCACCTTGCCATCCTTACTAAGATTAAAAGGCTGCCTGTACTGATTCTGGGTGCTCCATCCTATAGGACAGCCTATGGGATGTTAATTCCCTCCTAACCACCTCAGATGACTTTGCATGAGGAGAAAATATTTCCGTATCAAAACTCGCTCTAAAAGAAAATTGCCCATAAATAATTAATTTCAGCCTTTCAGTGGCTTACTCTTTCAGGCAGTGTCTTGAGAGAGAGACAGAACTGAGGTGCAGCACAGAGAGGGACAGTTCCTGGGCTCTACCCAGGGAGGGTGGCAGTAAGCAGCGATGGCAGCTCTTGCCCATCACAGGAATGTTTTGGACCTGGTGTGCTCCCCTCCTCAGAGAGCTGTCTTCCTCCTTCATTGTCCTGCAGGGACCCCAGCAGCTACCTTCAGTTTGGCAGGAGCGTGGTTCCATGATGCACAAAGACAGCAAGCAGTGATGGAGACGACCCTGATGTGCATGGGAGGGAGCACTAGAGAATGCCCTGAAGGGTGAGCCTTCCTCACCACCCACCTGTAGCAGTGAGGGGACAAGAGACAGTGGCTAGCAAGTCCCTCACCCCTTGGCGCCCTGTGGAAGCAGCACATACGGCAGCCAGGGCTGTAGCTTCCTCTGCTACATCTGATGCTAAAGGAGTTACACGTCTCCAGAGAATCGAATGCATGTGTGCAGAGGAGGGGGCAGGAGCTTCTCAGCACGGAGATTTGGCTGTGTTTGACAAGGTACGAGCTCCCAACTACATGATGTCTCTCGCACTGGAGCAGGGTGCTGTGCTCCTACTCACAGTGCTTACTCTGGTCTGAAATCTTACACACCTGGCTGGTACCAAACTCCTCACTGTAGTTCAGGCTCAGCCTTCTAATAGGTCTTGTTTCTCCTCAAATGCGTGACAGCAAAACTAAAAAAATACGTAGCTTCTTCCCCTCCCACACCAGCTAATCTATTTTGTCAACAGAGGGATATGCTCCAGACTTAGCTCTGTGATTTCAAAGTTGTACAGAACAGCGTAAATCTGGAAGAGCTCAGGCTTGAGCTGGCATTACCTCTGGCCCGTCCTGATCTTCCCATGTTGGCTTTGGTGAGTTTTTTGTCTGCGTCTCGTCTTGGTTCAAATCAGACCACAAGCTCTCTGGCACAGTGCATGGGCATTTCTCTGGCACTGAGCACTAAGATGAACTGGTGGCTCCAGCTGGGAGCTCTGCGTGCTGCCACACTACCAAGGCCAGGAGAAGGTGGCAGGGTGAATATAACAAATGCAGCCAAGAACTGGCGTTGCAATCACACATCTTACAGCACACAAAGCACCAGCACATGCTTGCTGGCATGCTGTAGAGCACAACCATCCTGGGCATGCTGGGTGCCTTGGAAGACAGAGCTTGCAAGCGTGTCCTGCAAAATCCTCTGCCATCAGCCACAGGGGCACCCCCAGGAAAACAGTGAGAGGAGAGGCAAAGAGGCATTGCATCTCTGTGCAATCAGACATGCCTTAATACCACTAAATGAGTGCCCAAACCTCTCCAGGGTGTTAAAAAGCCCCATGACAGCATAACCCAAGGATGTGCCCAAAGCAAAGCTGACAAGAGCATGGCTGTGTGATGCACATGTTTACACTACACAGCTCCAGCTGTTCCAGGGCTTTGCAGCCCCGTGTACCCAAACCGTGTCCACAGCTGATGATATTGGATGTTTTGTCTGTCTGAAATGGTTTCCATTTCCAGCTGCCTCTGGGAAGGGCAGCTCCTGATGATCAGTAATGGGGATTGCATGAGCTGGGCACTGCTAGGAGGGACCAGGATGCTTCACCTGCAGGTAAAACTCGTATTACTGTTGGGGGCCTGCCGGAAGAGAGAACAGCTACTTGACCACATTCACTTATACAAAAGGGTAGTTCCTTTTGTTCTGTGGTTGGCACCAGGAACTTCACGCCAGTGATTTTTTTTTAAAAGTTGTTTTTTTCTCTTACCCGGTTTGAATGGGGCTGCCTTCTGCTCTTTGTTCCCCACTACTCGTTTATTCTCACTCACTGCTTCTGCCTCCCTGTAATTCAGCAGCACGGGCCGAGGAGGGAGGCAAGGTGGCTCACTGGTGTTCATTTTTTTGCAGCAGCTACATTGTCTCTGCCTGTGCTGGTTTGGCTTTGACAGACAGCAAAACAAACTCCTTGGCGTTTGCATGGCCTCGTGCTAAACCCCTCTCCAGCCCCATGGCATGTGGGTGATGGGAAAGTCTCTGGCCCCACGCTTCCCAGCACCTCGTGGCTCTGCAGCCTGGGCAGTGCTCACAGCAGCAGTACCTTGGGAATTGAGCTGCATCTCAAGTGGAAGTGTTTGTGGTTTTTCTTTCTTTTTTGCCTTTTTTTTCTTTCCCACTGCTGCAACAGGTCTGTCTGCTTTGCCTCTGCCTGTCAATAAGTTGGGGCTGTGGGACAATAAGAATTCTGTTTTGCAGAAGAAACAGGGAGTTTTTTGACATTTGGAATTTAGGCTTTTGTTTGTTGTCTAGTTTGTTTTTTTTTTTTTAAATTCAGCAAGGGATGGGGGGAAAGCAAGATTTTTCCTGGGGAAAAAAGCCTTCAAGAAACAATAAAAATAAAATAAAATATAAAATAAAATAAAATAAAATATCAAAGGGAAGCCATTCGAAAGTACTTCACACCAGTAAGAAAGTCTGAAATCAGGAGCGGGGGTCTGGCCCAGTCCGGTGTGGGACTGTGTGCCTGCTCTGGTGTGGACACCCGTGCCATGCATGGATGCAGGTGACTCAGCAGAGATATTGAGATACCCAGACACTCCTGTCCCTGGAGGCAGCAGCCAGGGATGAGCAAAGGAGGCTGGAACTCGATGGAGAAGAGGCTCACTGGTGGGGAGGACACCTCTTCACCCCTGCCAAAGTCAGTGACTACAAGGCTCAGCCCTCAGCCCACGGGGAGTCCTCCTGGCTCTCCAGAGCTGTGCTCCATAAGTGCCCAGAGAAAGCCCAGCAGAGGGGATGCCTCCCCAGGAGGCGGGGCTGGTCCTGTGTGATTCAGCTGGAGTGTGGTTTTGGGTGCTCGCAGCGAGGCAGGGCCTGGAGCAAAAGCAGCCCCACCGCAGGCGTTCATGGCAGCGCAGCGGGGCTGAGTCGCTCAGGGGCTGGGTGTGCAAAGCTGGGCTTCTTCTAAAAACAGGAGACTTACTCAGAAGCAGAATCGAGGTGCCACTTGCCTTTACTCCAGCTCTTTTATATATAGTCCCCGTTTCTCCTGATTTTACTTCAGCAGTCGCTGTATGAATTGCAGCTTTGAAGTGTGTGTAGGGGGGATGCAGGGACAACTGAGTGCTACTGGCCAAGCTGGAGCTGCTGGTTTGCTGCTGGATGTGGGGTTCCCTCTGCAAGGGCTGTGCTGGAGAGCAGACTTCATCCTCCAGATGGTTGTTGGGGGCCTATGGGGGCTTATGTCACCTTAAATGAAAGTGGGGAGTCTTCTTTTTCCCCAGGGATAGACCAAGAGTATTTTTATTAGTGTTTTCCTTCCCGTTGCTCTTCTCTTCTTTCTTTCCCTCCCCCCCCCCCCCAAACTTTTTAAAGAAACATAGCCAAGCTGCAAAACTAAGAGTTTTGTTTCCGTGCAATGCAGGATGATGCAGAGCACGGATTATTCTTCCAGTCTTTTCAAGGGAGGTGTCCGATGCCAGGAAGCATGTTAGCTCAAAACCTGTGCTCAAAGGGAAGGAAAGAGAGCAGTGGTGGTTTGACCTTACCTCCAGGAACCCTGGTGCTGGAGATGGCAATAGGACTCTCAGTTTGGCTGAAACTTAGAAGATCCCCAGACCCACCAGCCAAATGTCTCGAGGAGCTGCAGCGTTCCTGCTGCCCTTTCCCAGCACACGCCATGGTGATGTGAGCTGGTGCTGCTTTCACTTCAAGGATTCCCAAACCAATTAATCCAGGCCTCGGTTTATGACAGCAATTCCGAACACATAAATGGGAGGCCAGCTCCTTTCTCTCTCGCCACTTTTACAAAGCTATGGCAACAAAACCAGGGGGTCGTACCAGCCAGCAGAGAGCTCAATGGAGCAGTCTGAAGTGTTTTCCTAGAAAAGATTCACATAGACATGAGTCTTTGGCCTACATGATTATAAGCAGAGATAAACAGAAATGTTTATCTCTTTTTAAACATTGAAGCTGCCCTACTTGGATTTAGGGAATTTAAAAGTAAGGGATGTCTTTCCATTCTGGTCACTTTAAAGACTTGAGTTAATTTTTCTTTTTCCAGCAGTAATAGCGCAACTTCCAAAAGAGGAGCATGTCCTGTGTGAAGTTTCCTACTTTGATTAATAGAAACAGGGCACAATGAGCACACGTGTATGAAGAAGACACACACAGATCAGGTCATCATGCTGGAGTCAAAACAGACACCAAAAAACCCAAACCCAACAAAAACCCTCGAAAAACTCACAGGTTTGATTTCACCTCGTGGGAAGGTGAGCTTGAGACCATCAAAAAAAAACTTTCAGGCATTTGGTTGCTCAATTTTTATTAATGCTCTCTTCTGCTTTGCTGTCTAGACACCAAACCAAAATGAGGTTGGCAGCTGCAGTAGCTTTTAATGAGTGACATTTCTTGGCCTCAGAAGCTTCCTGTCTAAGTCAATGGGGCAAGTGGCAGAAGAATGGAAACATTACTAACTAAATTCCTCCCCCACCACCTTTGAAAAAGTGATACCATGAGCGGTTGATAAGAAAAATATTATGGTTTTGATAGTTGAAAAAAAAAATTTAAAAATATGGACAGCATTTTTTGAATGGAGTCATATGCCTACAAGACCTGGAAATCACACCATGGATCCCTTTACAGTCTTAGGCATGGGACCTGTGTCTGCCCTGGGTACTCAGGGCTGCTGCAGGGAACCCTCAGGGTGCCCAGCTCCAGGAAGGCTCCATAACTTGCCCTCATGAGCTCACATCTCAGATATTGCCCTTGCCCAGGTAGTGCTGTCCTAGCTGGTGGTGAAGGGAAAATTTCCAGGAGCTGGTGCTGTTCCCTGTTTCTCCTTGCTCACTGCCAGGTGAGAAATGAAGGACCAGGCACAGCTGCAGACAGGGCTGGCAGGAGGCTTTTCTAGCCCTGCTTTGACAGTCAAGGTCTCAACACAGTGTGCAGAGATGTGGTGCTGGTGGGGAGCTTGTGGCATCATTTTACAACCTGTCACTTCCCCAAGGACTCCAAGGTGCTGGCTGGACCAATGGTGGGATGGTGCCTAGTGGCTCTGTGGTGGCAGTGAGAGGCAGCTCTCAGCCCAGGGCCTTGGAAGTTGCTTTTGTCTGGTCAGAGTAACCACCAATACCTACCAAAAGTAAAACCAACCAAACCCAAGCCCTAGCAACCTATTTCTGTGAGCAATTGGATCCATTATCATAATTAAGAAGGAAATTCCAGGATTCTGAATAAGGATTGGGATTGACTGGAGTGATTACCCACCATCTCCTCCCAGTGGCAGGTGCCTCTGTGGGTGCAAAAGGAGGCTAAAAGAGTTGAATGAAAGCGTAGCACATGAAAGGTCTCTGTCAATCTAGGGAAAAAGAGCAGAGATAAGGGATGGTTTTGGCACAGGTCTCAGAATATTCTATAGATAGAATATATGGCCCATGATTCAGAGGTGCTGGTCACCACTGTAGCTGTGTCTGACGTGGCGGGTGTTCAGCTTCTCAGAAAGTCAACCCTTTATTTACAAACCCATCACTCACGAGTCTGCTTATTTACAAAGCCTTGAACTCTTGAAGGAAATCTCATTAATCACAGAAGTCTCGGATTGCTTCTTTGCTTTGGGTTGGTTTTTCTTTTATTCCTATTTTGCACTTCACTTACAGTATTATGCAGACAGAGGAGAATATTATGAAGGCCACATGGGCAAATTTAGGAGATGTCAGCGTTTGACTTATCTGTGCGGTGCTGGTGTGCCTGGGTATGTGGTTCCCTTAGCTTAAGGAGACAGAAATGGAAGGGACAGCAAACTTGAGCAACAAGATGGGATTCCATTTTATTGGACCCTTTTTGGCTGTAGCCTGATGCTGCACCTCCTAGAGGTACTCTGAATTGCCATCCTTATGATCAGTCTTCATCCAGTACGTCCCGATATGCTCCAGGCACTTGCCCCTTTACTGCTTCCCTTTCCCATCGCCACCAGCTCTAAGGCACAGTTCTTCCCTCCATCTCTCATCCCTCATCCCACTCCCAGCTCCTGCCTTGCCCCCAGCAGCTCTGGGGCTCAGGCTGCTGCTGCCAGCACTGTCGGTGGTGGGACCTTCCTCCTGGGTGAGACCCCAACAAGACCCACTCCCTGGTGCTGCAACACAAAGTTCCATGCACAGGGACTCAGGAGCAGACCCCAGGGGGCTCATGGGGAGCCCTGAGTCTGGAATAAACTAGGGAGGATTTTTTAGCTGTCCAGCTCTAGAGAGTGCTTGTGAGCAGGATGATTTATTTCTTCAGAGGTTTATAACTTGACAAAATTTGGATGGAGGTTTTTTGCAGGCAAGCAGCACATTCCTGACACACAAGCCAAAACCCTGCCACATTTCAAGTCCTCTTTCCAAAGCCTGGGGACATGAGGAAAAGGTCACCAAGTTTCTTGAAGCATGGAGCAGGGGAGAAAGAGTATATTTTCTTCCAGCTAAATGATCAGCAAACACTTAAAATTTCCAGGCAGAGAAAATATACTGGGGCAGACTCCAACCTGGGATATTTTAGCCCAAAATTACAGGCAACTGCAACTAGGAAGCAAGAGGCAACTGATGGATTTCCTTGTGCCCCATTTTTACGTTTTTCGAACACTAAAGTTGCTGTGCAGTGTGTTTGCTATGGTTGGGAAGAATCAGCACCCTGCTTTGCTTCCCCCCCCACCTTCCTTTTTTCTGAATGAAAGTGTTTTACGAATGAAAAATGAGGTTTCTTGAAATGAAAGGTTGCCTTTTATTCTGAGTTGGCTTCCATGAAATATATTTGTGAGCCTTTCGTCCTTGTTTCTGAACTTTCAGGGGGGTGACAAGTGACCATACTGTCCTGGTCAGCTTGGACAGGCAGAGACCAGCGGGGCATTTGAGGAGGTTCTGGGCAGCCCCAGGGAAAGGCTTGTCACTCTTTTTGTTGCCTGTCCCCACATTCAGAGTCAAACCTCGTCTACCTCTGTTTCTCCTCAGGGTGCATTGGACACCTGGGGAGGCACAGGCTGCAGGAGGGCTCTGTCCCTGTCACGCCACGGGGTCACAGTCCCAGCCAGTGCACCCTCCTCATGACATCCTGGGGAAAGGCTTGGCTGCCTGGGTGGCATCACCCACCCCACTTGGTCACCAAAGGGTTCTGGTTCCCCAAACCACAGCAGGGGAAGATGTTCCTGGACTGCTCACCAGGTATGACCTTCACTTGCCCTGAGTGCTGCTGGCTAAGTCGCTCTTCCTTACACTTTCTGTCTCATCTCCATCACTTTTCTCCAGGTCTTTACTCCCTCTATCTCTTCAATGACCTCCCTTTGTGTCCTAGTCCCTCTTTCTCCCTTAATTGCTACTTTCCTAGAGTGCCACGGGGAAGGGTGAGAAGTGGTAAGGAGTCCCATTCCCTGGAATAAGAGAACAGAAGTGTTTCCAGAAATGCAGCCTGACCTGCATGGCCCTCTGGGCAAGTGACAGGGTGAGGAGGCACTGGGTATGTATTGGAGAGTGTGGGCCAAGGCCACTGTGACTGTGCCTAGGAACAGCTGATACTCATGAGGGAAGGCTCCATATGGGAATGGCAGCACCCCAGGACACTTAGAGGTACTCGATAACACAGTGAGCACCAAAACTCTCCCTCCCAAGGAAAAAGCAATGCAACTGTGTGTGATAAACTGTTGCATGGGTTAGGATAATAGTCTAAATGGCGCATGAGCACAGGAGTTAAAACTTGTAAAAAATCCCCAAACTTCCTCACTCACTCTAATCTGTGGACTCAGTGCCACAAAGCATTGCTGAGGCCAAAGCTCCACAGGAAAATTAAAATCGTAGTAAGTCAACCCCTTGCCCCTCATCTATATGGCAGCTGGGAAGAGCACAGCAGTACAGCAGAGGAAAAGCCATCTTGGTGCAATCTTGTGCAGGTGGTAAGAGCTGCAGGGATGCTGCAGTGGAATCTTCCACCAGGTATGCAGGAAGGGCAGACGATGGTCCATAGAGCTGGAGCACTTGCTCCTCCTCATGCTCAGGAAGGCATTGTGCTTTTTAGAGCAATCCTAGCTTCAGTTTTCACCCTGTGGGACAAACATAAAAGCAAAAGGATGTGTATTTGTGTCTGTGAGCAGGGGTAGATCTACTGAGGAGACTGAACCTTTGCTCACCCCTATCTAATTTCTGCTGGCCTTGTGCCCACCACACATCCTCTTCTTTCCCAGGGCCAAAATGGAACAATTTCAAATGTGATATAACAGACTGTGTATAACAGATTCTGTTTTGCCAGAGAGAGAACCTTTGTTATGTTGAAGTTAAGCTGAAATAATATATTGGTGAGAAGTGCAAATTTTTTAAAAAAAGAAAAGATATCGCCACTGCAAAATCCCCTTCAAGTAATGCCCTGCTCCAACAAATCAAATACATAAAAAAACCTCTTCCCAATATAAGACCAAGCAAAACACGAGACACAAACCCCCAAAGGAAGAACCAGCCCCAAGACTCTGACAAAATGGCAGCAAGTGCATTTTATTGGAATACAAGGAACTGAGTAGATGAAAATGCAAACAAAATGCAGATATGGAAAATAGGAAGAAAACACACAAAAAACTCAACAAGATGAAGAATAGAAGGAAATAAACACTTGGGGCATCATTCCAAAAAGCCCACACTTCGTGGTGTGAGTCACTTCAGATGATGCTCCACCAGCCCACTGTGTCTTTGTTCTCCTCCCTGCTCTCTGCAGCATGATAAAAGCACAGGAAGGATGTTCCATGGCAAATTGGCCATCGGCCACTTTCAAAGGGGAGTCATTTAGTGAGATTCACTCATATTTGTATAGGCTGAAACAAAAAAAAAAGATCAACATGTGCAAAGCAACCAGACTGATCTTGCAAATACACTTCATCTTGGATCTGGCTGATGGGAAAAACACTCTGTTAGAGAGAATGTGACACTATGAATACAGAGAACACCTCCCTGCAGGCCTTAAACACCTATTTCTAGATTAGTATTTACCACCATGTGGTCAATCATGGCTGACCATGTCATGTACGAGTCTGATTATTACAGCCCTAGTGTATTAGTTTTACTTTTCTTAAATATAGGCGTGTATGGGGGAGAGGGGGTGGGTGTTTGACTCGCCCTTCATTTCTGTAGCACAATGGAGCTGTCAAGCTTAGACCAAAATCTGTGAGCTGTTCTTCCCAAAGTGGTCAACCTGATAAAAAGGCTCCCCAGAAAGGTGGAACCATTTTTATCAGTGAGTGTTTATCACTCACTATTGTTGGTAAAAGCTAGCTAGTCAGACTGAAGGTCATAAGAGACAGAGGAAACCCACAACATTTCTTCAGTTATTTGAGTGACATGCTGCTCCCGGAAAGGCTGAGAAAGCTTTTGAAGACTGAGTAGTTTTTCATTCATGCGAACTGAGTTGGTTTTTTTGTTTGTTTGTTTGCGTGTTTTGGGGGGGCTTTTATTTTTTCTTTCTTTTTTTTTCCCCCCTTTAAACCTGTCTTACAGATAAAACTTGACACAATTCACCGCAGGCAGGAAACCCTGGAGGGTGCGGTCTGCTGGGTAGAGGAGAGGCTCAGGGCTTTGAGTATCTCACTTCCATCCCTGCCACTGGCACGGACTCTGGCTGCTGGGGGTGAGTCACCTCCTGGCTCCACATCTCCTAGGGACATGGTGGCACACCTGATGGGACAGCTCTGCTGTTCAGGACAGCCAGTGCCAGGCACATGATTTGGGGGCTGTCGAAGCTGATGGGGTGGTGTCTGTTGGGTTTCACAAATTCTGGTGTTCATTCCTGCAAACTGCACTCGGAGTCAGAGATCAAAGGCCCAGTGTCACAAGAAGCTACGCTGGATTTGTAAATTGAGTTTTCAGTATGTTCACAGATTGCATGTGAGGGTGGCAGAGGAGTGAGAGCACTGCTGCCTTCAGTGTAGCATCAAGCATGCCTTGTCATCTATGAGCCACCCTGACATACCATGACTTTGCTCCAGGAGGACTTCAGGTTCATGTCTCTGCTCTTGCATCAACGCATGTGGTCATAGGGGAGGTACCAGGGCTGATCTCATGTCAGGAGGGGAGCCTTGGGCACTTTGTCCCGCCTCAGGCAGGGCTGCTCTTGACCCACCCAGCTCTAGACCATGTGTTCCTTGTCCCAGCCCTCTTCTTTGTGCCAGCCCTTGTGTTTGGCAAGCATCTGCTCAGTGATCTGATGCAACTAATGATGAATTCGAGGCAAGGGTGGAGTGCTTGGCCAGGGTGGCAATGCAGCAGCCTCACACTCCTCAGAGCCATGAGGTGAAGTGTTTTTTTCCAGCCTTGCAATTCCTCAGTCCCACAGCAGAATCCGCTCTGAACACCATAAGAAAAGCACAAAGAAGTGTCTCAAGAGCACATAAGCTGCATGAAGAGGCACCTACACAAGTTGTTAGAAAGTCAGAAGTTCATGTTTAAACAATCCTTAGCTGTAACACTTCATCAGTCTTCAAAACTGAAATGTTGACCTTCACCTGTCCTCAATTCTTACTTTGAGCACCAAAACATCACTTGGCTCCTTTTTTCTGACCAAAAAAATCTTGAATTCATGGACTCAAACATAAAATGGTTTAGGCTGGACCTTAGGCCTCATCTAGTTTGAACCACCTGGCCATGGTCAGGGACAGTTTTCACTAGACCACGTTGGTCAAAGCCCCATCCAATCTGGCCTTGAACACTGTCAGGGATGGGGCATCCAAAACCTCTCTGGGCAACCTCTTCCAGTGTCTAACCACCCTCACAGAAAGAATTTCTTCCTAATATCTAATCTAAATCTCTCCTCTTTCAGTTTTAAGCCATTCCCCCTTGTCCTACCACTATACATCCTTGTAAAAAGTCCCTCTCCGGCTCTCTTGCAGGCCCCCTTTAGGTACTAGGCGGTGTCTCCAGAGCCTTCTTTTCTCCAGGCTGAACAACCCCAACTGTCTGAGCCTGTCTTCATAGGAGAGGTGCTCTCAGAGGAGCCCTCTGATCATCTTTGTGGTCCTCCTCTGGATTTGCTCTAACAGGTCCATGTCTTTCTCACGTTGAGGGCCCCAGAGCTGGATGCAGTGCTCCAGGTGGGGTCTCACCAGAGCAGAGCAGAGGGCCAGAATCCCCTCCCTCTCCCTGCTGCCCACGCTGCTTTGGATGCAGCCCAGGGCACCATTGCCTTTCTGGGCTGCGAGTGCACATTGCTGGAGCTTCTTGTCCACTAGTTCCTTCCTGCACAGCTTAAACCATGGGAATCAGGGCTCCTTACCCTAGCACAACCTACAGCAGCCTACATCCCATCTTAGGCGTCCAAATCTGCTTGTGAAGCTGGGCGCATAAAACGATGGGATCAGTACTGGAAAAGTAAATACAAAAGTTCACATATGCTATGGGGTGGGTTCCCAAGTACATTCAGGAGGCTGGACTGAAGCATGGGTTAACACAACTCAGGTGGGTCTCTGCAATGAGTACTCTCAGGAGCAGAAAACCACACACACACAGCATGTATTGCACTGGCACACAGGCTCCCCAGGGAGTGGAGTTTATCAAGGTTTATAAAGAGATTCAACATTCACACATATGGGACCCTAAGAAAAATTGCGTATTTGCCCATGAACTAATCCATGAACCACCTGGGTTCGTAAAGCTGTTGCTGACTACACGAGCTAGAAATCAGTTTTCCCGTTTGACTCAACACTTAAATAATGACCCAAAAAGGTCAACCTGGGCAATGCTGCAGCACAAGGGTAAAATGTGCCTGTGAGAGATGTCTTCCTCACAGATTGTACCAGAACCAGTCCAGTTGTGCCGCTGATTTTGGAAATTTCAAAATGTAGAGTAGGTTTTATCCTTGTGAGACAGAAAATTTTGCTGGGGTTCATTTTATTCAGTTTTGTAGCATTTTTAATTGTTACAAAGAATCTCACCTTCCGCACCAAGATATCACCTTCTCCTGTTCCCCAACACGGGTGGGTGGAGATGTCTGAAGAGACAGCGACGGAGATTCCCTTTCCTGTGCAGGCTGTACCAAAGAGAGCTAGAACAGGTGTCTACCAACATTTTTTACCCAAATGGTTCAGAGCTCTCTCCAAATTTATTTTCAAACCTATGTCTGCCTGTAATTGTATCAGGTTCTAAAAATACGCAGCACCGTTAACATTTTGAATTTTAATTATCTGCTGAATATCTAAAAAGATAAGCTGGAACGGGAAGCCCCTCTGTGAGCAGAAGTACAATCTAGTTAAATGAGTGAAATTTATCAGAAAAAATGAGTAATGAGCAGTGAGAAAGACTGTCTCATTTTGCTAATTTTACTTTATAAATTATCTGATTTGACATTCTGTGCTAAAAATCTGCTTACGAACCAAGAAGAGTGAGGCATGTGCTCCACTTGGTTGAAGCAGAATCTGTGGCTGCAAAAATTCTGCTGCATTAGTACTGCAGCATGAAACCCTGTGCCACCAAAACAAGGCCTCTCGTGCTTGTTTCTAGATCACCGTGTATTTAGAAACAAACACGTACACCGGGCTTCAGGTTTGAGTCTATGCTGAGCCCCCTGGTTATCTGCAGTCACATCAGAACTGCAGTAATTTCACCATACAGGTGTCATCAAAGCACAGAAGCATGCAGCAAAGCTCTCCTTTCCCCTACCTACACCCCATTTCAGGAATAAAGGAAAAGATAATTCTTAATCCTTAACTTGTATTTAATGCATTTTTCATGAGCTATATTGAGACCATCAGCCCATTCTATTTGTGCACTTTTGCCTGGGAATGGCAGTGAACTTTTAATATTAAAAGTTTTTTCCAGAAGAAAGAGGTGAAAGGCTGCCAGAATAGGCTATAAAACTAAGCATGTGTTAACAGCATCTGTTACAAATAAGGCTGGATTCCACTTTCCATTGTCTTACTCCTTTTTCCTCAAGATGTTTAAATTTTCCAATTCAAAAGGAATTTGGCTGAAGATTTCCCTTACTTGGTCTTGAGCTCAAGGAGGGCTGCTTGCAGAAGAGTCGTACAAAACCTATTACAAGCCTTTAAATACTGAGGGTATGAGAGGAAACGAATACAGCTGTCTTCTGGGATGTTCAGACTAGAAGTAATTAGGTACAACAAAGAAGCCCACCCAGTCCCCCCATTTGTTCCCCAAAAACTCCCACAGCAGATCTGTCGGTGCTGCTGCTCCAAAAGCTGTTCTGTGCAGTGATAAATGTCGCCAACTGTGGCATTTAAGTTACTCACCAAGGCACATTATTTTAATGGACTTCAAGGTTGCACTGGTGATTCTCCAAAGGAAAGCCCCCTTGGGTTGTCACGTAATACTGAAAGGAGTATATAATTGACATGTATATGTAGTATATAATTTACATGTTCTGAAATAAATATACCATTTTGGACATGCCCTCCTAATACCTTCATTAAAGACAAGGTTTGGATCTCTGCAGCTCAAAACAGCACAGGAGAAATGGAGCTGAATTGCACATATCTCCTCTTTAACCCTTGGCAGTACTATATAAAACCAGAACTTAAAAGAGGTGAAGACAGAAATGGGTACCGTGTTCCTTAATGAAACTGTGTTCCCTGTTACTCCCAGTTTTGCCTTTCATTTCATGCCAAAAAAACTCTAGCAAGCGATGCTAAGTTAGAAAACAGCCTGTCAACCACATGAAGCCAAAATACACTTAACACGTAACACAGCTTGTGCAAAATTATTTTTGCCTATAATTAACCATCTAGCTCCCTTCTTTCTGGCTCTCTTTAAGAATGCTGAAAGAAGCAAAGTGTCCTGTGTTAGCACTGCAGAAGCATTCCTAACTACAGCCAACCTCATGTGTGCACACTTCGTACTAATGTTTGACACAGAAGAACAGCAGAACTGCTAATGAGGACATGGCAGGTAAATTGAACCATGTCTTTATCACTATATGGACGGGCTGGAATGTAACTAGGCATATTTTTATCCTTGAACAGTAAACACACCAAATTCTCTCCTAAAAATCTTTTAATGGAATTTACAAGTTACAATTATTTTTTATCTTCAGGTGTGGGTAGTCACCCAGAACTCCCCTAGTTACACAGCTAGACCAGAAATGCCGGAAGTCCAAAGTTGTATTTGAAGTCTACCATTATGTTTAACAAATTTCCAAATACTTCAATCTATCTGGAAGCGTGACTAATTCAAATAATATTTGCATCTTACTAGTTAAATAATGCATGTGCTATGGCTTGTTTTGACAGTAGTCAGAGTCTATTACTAACTCCTGACTGATGCTAAAATTTTAAGTGTCATGCAGAAACTACAGTTCCTAAAAACCAGAAACAGATTGCAGATACTATATATCCTCAGGGGTCTCTCCTTCTATCCCTGGATAAGATGCACCTGATCAATCAGATCCATAGAGCCAAAACTTTACAAGGTTAAAGATCCAGACGTGAATTCTGAATCTCAGGCTTCTGCAGGGGCACTGCATTCAATTTTCAGTTTCAATGTGTCCTGATGAGGTTAAAGATCTTAGATCTTTTCCTTCTAATTTTTATAGATGTTATAGAATGAAAAGAGCAAAATAGCTGTTACGTTTATAGTGTGGAAAACATGTAAACCCCCTCATTTCTAGTGAGTCCAGAAATCTGCTTGGATACAAAGATCAGTATTTGCACCCATTGATACAATCAATATTGTACTATTTAATATTGTCAGGAAAAACACAGCTAAGAGTATTTTAGCTGGACATATCCAAAGCTGTTGTCTGGAGTTGACTTAAATATGGTCTGGCAGTAGGTTTGGAAGTATAAATCCCCTGTGCAGGACTATCTCTGATGATCATGGTAACCATGGCAAAGGATTCTTGAAGCTTCCTTCTTCATGAGGCCAAAACTGTATCTAGGAAACTGCAATCTTCTACCTTCTCTTGGATTAGAAACAGAAAATGTCTATCAGTACCTCCAACATTAAGGAGGAGTTGAATTTCAGTACATTCAGTGTTAAAAAGGAGTTGAGTTTGTAAATATCTTTACAATAAATTTCCTAGGGCACTGCTTAGCTAAGTATTAAGACTTTTGCAGAGGAGGGATTTTGTCATTTAGTAGGTTCAGCAAAAAGCTCCACAAAATTCTTCTATCATGATTTGAAAAAAATATTGCCATTATACCTGCCTTTATATCAACAATCAAGACTTACTCTCTTTTTTTTCCTGAACATACATAAGAGCATTTTTAACTTAAGTAGAATCAGAATAAGCAATAATTGTTTTCCTTTTTTCCCCAGCCTTATGTTCTGTACAGTGTTACACTAGTTTTTATAGGCCTATTTTATCTGCATCAGACTACTTACCAATAGAGCAGGGAAACATGCTGTTGCTTCAGAAACGTTTCCTTGGCTCTGGATGGCAAAAGTCTGCCTGTGTAGAAAACAAAACAAAAATCTCACCTTCACCATAAAATACTCTCTCTTCAGGGAGATGCAATAGTTTTGGCAAAGGTTGAGAGATTGGACCTGTTTTACAAGGCCAACAGTCACACGTTATTGAGCAGCCATAAGCCCCCTGCAAAGCACAACTGCTTCTTATTTCCTTCTTTGTTGCCATACAGTGAAATTAAACTGGCAGAGTCCTGGGAAGATGCAAGGGGTTTAGCACACAGAATACAACCTGCCTGATCCTCAGTCATCTCATGCCTATTCTCATCCTTAAAATTCAGCACAGGCAGGACTGTGGTTCCTTCTATATTACTAAAACAAATGGCTTTTAAAAAGCTATAGGAAGATGTTTAACTTGGACAATGACACACTATGAGCACATTTCATAAACAATTTCTAAAGAACGTCAATGAAAAAAACATTTTGTGAGACAGAACAGAATTTCTTCTTTCATGCTACTTATTTGAGCTATTCCATTAAGTTAACCCCCAGATATGTAATGATTTTTCCCTATTTTTTTCCCATCACTTTTATGGGGGATTAAAATATTTTTTCCTGTGTTGTTCCCTAATTACACTGATGCAGCATTTGTTTTTTATTTCCTCTTTGCCTACCTCTTGAACTACTCATGACTATTCAAAATACATGTCAAAATACAGTAATAGAAGAATGCCTCATCATCTCCAGAGGCTGAATATTTCAACACAGGATATTATGGTTGAATTTTCTTGTAAGTCTTTACCTATTTTTAGTAAGATACATTTTACAGCCTTATTACTTCCTAAATTTCTCTCTTATATGAGAAATAAAGCTCTCTAGGTTTTTACTTCAATGACAATTTTTTCCAGTTTGTATCTACTTTGGATTTTTCTAGAGGTTCAAAGTTAATGTAATAATTCAATTTATTTTCCTTTGTACTGTTTTCAGCATTTACCTTGCCTTAAATGTCAGAGCCTTTCACTTCTGTTACTTTGATTTCCTTGCAGTACCTCTTCTCTGCAAGCCGTAACTGATGGTGTATTCTGGTGTGGTCTCCCCATCTTTTCCCACTTTCAACAACACTTTTTAAACCTAATTGTATCTTCTAACAGTTTTTTATTGCAAAACCCACACTGACCACTTCTTGTTTTTTGTAATCTTCTTGTCAGAGGAACTGCAGCCTGCTGTACATTGGCTATGAAGCCTCAGCAGTCCCAACTCCCCTTCCACGCAAGGGATTCCAATACCTCCTGTTGCAGCGTGATGCTCGCCGACTTCCTTAATCCACGAAGTGGATTTACTCAAATGCAGTGCTCTGACTTGACTGATGGAATTCAAGGAATATTTTGATCGATTCCACGTTATTCTCGTTGCCGTCAATAAGATGTTCTGAAGTGTAAGTTACTACAGAGAAGCAACTACACAGAAGTCTGACTTCAGGTTTTAAAGACAAGCAACAAGCTGTTGTAATAAAAGATGAGTAAGAGAATGATCTTACAATAAAGAGATGTCTGAATGTGTGTTAATCCAGTATAGACAATAGAATAGGTTTTCAATACTTAGAACATGTCTGATACGAATACAGAAATGGTAGATTAGCAAAATTCAAAGAAATCACATTATTTTGGAAAGCGAGGGACTCAAGAAGAGCTTATGACCATATTTCTTAATATTTTATTATTCTGAAGTGAAATCTTTTACAGAACTGGATGACTATTTCAGTTAATACCAGCAGCTGGGACCATGACCACCTTAGAAAGGACAACAATTAAAACAACATCGCTCCAGGTGCTTAATGATAATAACATATATTTGAAGTCTCACACTTCCATTCAACATGCTGCTAATACTTACACAGAACTTTTTAACAAGTGACTACATGTGCATCAAACTTTCTCCAAAATTACGTATTATAGGAATTGTACACTGTATTTTTAAAGCACATAACTTAACTGGCAAAAGAAAAGAGCTAACACTAAAAAATTGCTTGAAAACTATGCACTATTCATGAAATGATTTATTCAAAATGACTTTAATTACAGAAAGAATATATTATTACTGCATTATTTAATTCCCAGCCATGATATCGGTTATAAAATTAAACTGACTTGTTACCCCCCAAAACAATGGCAGCCAAACTGTTCTTCTCTCCTGAATCCCTATTTCCCCCCATACAAATCCAATAACTAGTGGTGAACAGAGGAAAAGAGGACTGACTAACAAGAGGAAGACAGTGGTAGTAAGCCTGTAAGAGCAAGAAAAAACAAGAAGAGTAAGAAGGAAGAAGCAAAACAAATTACATATTGTGCTCTCCTTACTACGTGAGAAGCTATTAACTATTCTACTCCTTAACACCAAAGAATATTTTACTTGGACATTTTTTCTACTAATCTTATAAACTCGGAGTGCTTTTCTGCTAATTGCCAATGAAAGTAGAGCTTATTTCAGATGTGACGGTTACCATCAATATTCCAACAGAAGGGAGAAACATGAGAGGCAGCAACATGTTTAATTAGAAATAAGCAAGAAAATAAAAGCCCCCAAGAAATCAGACTTACAAACACTGAAACTGTAGATCAGAACAGAAAAAAAAAGTTATCATTTTTAAATGCAAAAGAAGCAGTGTACTTAATATGGTATCTGGACAGTTTTTAGTCAGCTCTAGGGGGCAATGCTCATTACATACTTCTCAATAGTTTATAGAATTTAAATCTTCCAGTCACTTCAGTATTACTCTACATCTAGAAATTAAGATTGATACACTGAACAACATGAGTAATACTCAAATTTAAGGTGACATTTGCTAAAAATACATTTCAATGTATTATTAACAAGTGAAACTGAGACTGAAGAACAACGATGAATAGTTCTTCATGAACAAGTGTATGTAAACAAAATTGACTTAATTCCCTCCACAAAGCGAAATACAGTAGACAGAAGGCCATTTTATCGAAGTACATAGGAACAGAAGTCTCACTCAGCAGGACATCCCATACCATTACTGAAAAAGTTGTATCTCAATTTATTTTCCAGTGGAATTCCTTTTGTTTTCTTTAGGGTGTTCAAAGGAATTGAAGTAGTCCAGAAAAAATGGACAATGTTTAAGCACATTTGTCTGCATTGTGCTGTTGTCTATGTTTTCATCATGGCTGATGAAGAAGCTTGAAAACAGGTCAGTTGCAAGTGCATGCTGCTTTTGAATTTGTTTAGCAACTCTTCTAGTAACCTGTAAAGGGAAAATAGTTACAACTTTAGGAGATTCTGAAAAGGGAACAATTACTGTGAGTTTTGACTATTCTGTCTGGGACTTCAGGTACACTGTCTGCTTTTCTTCTGTGTAGCTGAATTGCAAATTTCAGTTCTCAGCCTTGTCTTTGGAAGTTATTTTGTAGATTTCTCTTAAGTATCATGACTGAAAGATCAGAGATAGTATGACTGTTCTAGGAGAAACATTAATTCACCCCAATCATGTGGTTTTGTCCCTAATAGATAAACTGTGTACGAGTTCATTTGGAGGCATAAAAATGGTTAATTTAGATCTACTGAGCTGTCAAGAAGGTACCTGGTGCAGTGAATAATATTTATTATAATCCACAAATGACAGGTGTAGGAGCAGTGGTATTGATGGGCCTGTCGTAGAAAATATTTACTGTAACAGTGGAGATGCATTAAGTTATTTTACAGTCTTGGCTGGGTGTTTTATTTTCTCCTTTTTCTAGGGAATAATGTGATCTCTGAACTTTCTGCCCCATTTCAAAAACAAGCCACCTAGGGCAGACATGTATCACCTGAACTCTTTGGCATGCTGCACTACTGAACAGCCAGTAAGAGAGAGAAAAAAAAATTATACTGTGTGGTAAAAAACCCCCAAACTAGCCCAAGAATAACAACTTAAACCAAAAAATCTGTATCTGCTTCCTCAGCGGGTCCTCTGGAAGATGACTGTGTCCACATTCATCACTTAGCATCATAGCAGTGATTGTGAATGAACACACATAAACAGCTCTCAGAGCACAAACGTGTTATTTTACACAAATACATGTAGGTTACAACGAGCTGCCTGGAACAATGACAATTGTCATGTTGTGACCTGGGAAACAGAACAAGTTCTGCACTCTGGGACTCAAAACTCTGAGGAAGATGTAATAATGATGCAGTTCTTGATTCTCATCTGTCTCATGAAGCTCAGATGCTTGTAACTAAGTGAAAAAAAAATTTCTACGGGTGTTTTGGAAAATTTGAGTTAAAAGATCTGTCCTTACTCAAAACTGATGTCTAACAAAGCACAAGAGCTAAGTAAGATGAGGAGGTATCTTTAGACTTGTGGCTAGTGAAGAGTAGGTTTGACTAAACAGACAGAGGACAACTGAAACAAGGCACAGCCCACAGACCATGAGCTGCACAAACAGTCTCTTTATGTGTCGACAAAATATTCTAAATTCTGACTGCTAAGGGCAAACTGATTTGATGCAGGAAAGTGCAATGAAACCAATATCTAGTTCAAACCATTTATACTTACACTACTCTGCTCATTACAAATCTGTCCTAGTTTTACCATACTACTCTTTATTAAGCTGTGCTTGTAAAATAGGCTACCAAATACTAGGCTGGATGCAGCAATGGAACCTGTTCGTCAAAGGTTGTTATAGTGGAAAAGGAAGAACCCCAAATTCCTCCTCCTGATGTTAAGAAAGAGCCAAAGACCTTCCTTATTTGTTTTTAAAACAAAATACGCCATTTCTGTGAGTTCTCCATGCATCAGCTTGCAAAAGCCTGACCTTTGTTCTCAGCCATTTTTTTAATTACTGCTAAATTCGGTAATATAATACAATGGAACTCAAAGAAACCTTAAGATTAACAAGGAAGGCTAAAATAGACTGATACTGCAAGACAAATACAAAGCTGCACTGAACTGGTAAGACTAGGATGGGCAAGCAGGATATGTCACAAAGCCATTGGCTCTTCTGGGTAATTTAATAGCCCATGAACAAGGCAAGGACTGAGCTTATTCTTTACTCTGTCGACAGAGGCCTCTGCTCTGGAATTTGGAAGGGTCAAATACAGTGAAAGTTAACCCTCCTATAACAAAGTTTTCTTACAAGTGTAAAAAGCAATGGCTCCAAAGACCATAAAGGAAACAAGAAGGTGTATTGTACTCACTTTCTGTCAGTTCCACTTGAGAGCTGAGGCAAGGCTTCCAAAGCTTGCTTAAAGCTTGACCTGCAAGGAAGACAAAAATACTCATATTCTGCTAGTAAAAGACTCAGCATTTATGGTTTCCCTCTATAAATTCTACAGAGAAATGCTATATTTTATCCATTAATTTTTTTCAATAAATTGACAGAATATTTACCTGAGACCTGACATTCATGTGCAAATTGAACATGAAGTAGTGATGGGGTCAAGCAAGTATCTTGACATTCCTAATGCGATGTACATCATACATCAACAGGAAATGTTAAAACAGCAGCCAATTTAAGACTGTGCTTGACATCCTGGACTGTTCAAGAGTTAACAGGCAGTGGCCAGCCTGCCTTCTGCCTGAAGTGACCACCAGTGTATGAAGAACAGATAAAACATTGATTTTCTCTTTCTGCGCTTAGTAGGGCCACTGCATTCTGCCTTACAGAAAGGTGCCTACAAAGAGAATTACAGTAGGTTTGCATCAAGGTAACACAGAGTCATAGAACAATTTAGGTTGGAAGGGACTTCAGGTCCAACCCTGATCTCAAAGTAGGGCCGATTTCAAGGTTAGAGGAGATTTCTTTGGGCCATTATCCAGTCAAGTTTTGAGTAACTCCAAAGATGGGGTTACCACCCCACTCTGGGCAACAGATGTGGAACAGAAGTGAGGCAACAATGCAGGACCTGCATAGATAGGTAGAGTCTTGTCAGCAAAAGATTAATATGGTGACCTGTGGCAACTACTACTAGTGACAAGTCCAGGAATAAAAAAACCTCTACAATGCTCCATCTTTCAGGGTTCACTGTGCTTTGCCCTCCGATGATTACAGACAATACAGTTTCCATTTTATCCAACCTGAGCCAGTGCCAAGCAGTGTTCTTTTAGAGGCCTTTGTCACTATCAGACACTTAGAATAGGGAAGTGAGTACTCCGAGTTGGACTGCAGTGACACCACAGGACACCAACACTGTGAAGACACATTAAGACTTGCAAGATCTACAAAACTGTTGATTAGGTAAGATGACCAAATTGCCACCTGCAGGGACATGTAATGCAAATCTTAAAAGAAGTGAAGGTTATTAAAATAATGAATGAATCTGCCCATATCCAATCCTCACCATAATCACCTAGAAATTTCAGTCAATCAACTTTACTCAAAACTTCTGACAGCTATCATAGCCTGTTTTCACACGCCTTGGCTGCATCAACCACTATTGGTGCTAATGCTTTTCCTTCCCCCTTTATACTAATGTGTGTGTGTACCCCACACTATTTATCTTTGGTCTTGCCTCAGTGAGAAATGACAAATTGCTGAAAGCCTTTTGAAGGTGTTGATTCTAGGAAAGAGTGTGAACCTGAATTCCCTTTCCCTGATTAGGTGTGTGGAGAAGGAGTAGGGTATTATATAAGACTATGGAGAGCCCTAATTCTCCATATCCCTATAAGGGGACCCTGCCAGTGTCTGGATCTGTAACCTCTCTCATGCCTCTGGGTAGGTTATTTGTTTTATGCTTTATGAGATTGCTGTAAAAAACTGGATAAAACTCATCAACAACATCTGCTTGTATCTGGCTTTAGCATAATTATCCTCAGCAGCTGTACTGCTGTTAAGAAGTTTTACAATTTTTTTTGGTGGCAAATAATAGTTTGTGTCTAAAAGTCCAAGTAAAAAACAACAAAAAAGTAACAATTTTCTTTCAGCTTATAAAATCTTGCTAGTCATCTGTTTTTCGTATATTTACCCAGTAGATCACATATTCTACTTGAAGCAAAATTTCTTCATTCTGAATTTACATTGTGTGTTTTTTGCATGTTTACAAGGATGCCATTACACTGCAAAAAGTGACATTACAGCACATCTTACTTGCTTTCAGGTGTTAGGTATATGGCCACGGTATCCCTCAATGCACAGATTTCAAGTTTTGCCTAAAGACAGAAATACAAAAATTGAAACAATGACACAATGGCCTTTCACCAAGTGTATACCAGTATCCCAGAGCTTCACCTTCTTGAGAGGCAAATACTATTGCACACTGCAGTTGTAAGCAGCCTTGGCTTTTAACAGGTTATTTCCTGTATTCTTTGTTGCCATGCTGCTCTGTCAGGAGACTGCTCAAAGGAACAATTTCATACTTTTGATTCAAGCCAAACTGTTTACGTAGTCACTGTGTAGCAGTCAAAAAACACTGGTTTGTCTTTCAGTAACAGCACTAAATCTTCAATTCTGTTCCACCTTCTCTGTACTGTGATAGAAAGACAGAAGGATGCAACTTTTGGGTTTTTTTTGTGAAATACAGTGAGCTTAACTTCTCACAGCACTGCTTAGCCAGGGAGGAAGGAAATACAAAAGTACAAAAATCTGTCAATACACATTTTATGCTTGCTTCTTCTGTTGAATTAATTTTTTTCCATCAGATGAGGAAGTAGAATGATTGTACTTTGTTTCTTGTGTGTTGCCAGGTGGGCACAAAAGTTTGGGGATTTTATTCCTGTACTGTACTGCGTGCTCAAGTATTAATTTTCACTTAGGCAAACTGCGGAGGAGCCTGAACTCAAAGATTAAACAAATTTCATAGATCATCCTTTGGTCTTTGAAGAGCAATCATTATCATAATAACTTTTATATGAAATACAAACATTCTGCAAGAGATCATTAAGTAATTTCATTTAAAAATATAAAGTGAACTTCATAAAAATTCACATTCTGTTCTTTTAAGCAGAAAGATGAAATTTAATCCAGTTAGACATTACAGTAACTGATCTACATTTAGACACAACTAGTGACATTAATCTTCCAAAACAGAACTTTTAACAATGCAACACAGACAACTAATTCCAGTTCTAACGAAAGCCTTTGACTTCTAGGTATTTTCCTCACCTCTCCTCCTAGGTAGGAAGACAGCTAAAAGTAATGGTTTTTTAGAGCCAGAACTTTCTGGCACAAAATATAACATAGCCACCCACCAACTCTATACTCATAACTTTTTGCAACGCAGAATATTTTACCTCTTTTTTATACTGTGCTCCAAGCTCAAGAGTTTTGGACTTTTTAAAGTCCTATACCTAAGATTCTGGAGTCTTTTTTACATTTTAGGAGGTACCAATACCCCATTCTCAAGTACCACAGCCTAAGTAAACCTGGTGGAAGGGCGAGCCTGGCAAAACTGTGGGTCATGGGATGGGAACACAGAGTGAGGCTTGATTGAGAATTTTTTGTTCAGTCTGACAAGGCTCTGGTGACTCTCACACTGCTGCTGTCTGTCAGACAGGATTTTCCATGTTCAGAGGAACAGAAAATGACCATGAGTGACAAACTTACAGTAAGGAGAGAAAATCCTTTCAAATACGGGTTTAGGCAGCAAGTCCCTACAGTGGGTTGTTTAGTCAGACAAAAGGGATGTATTCATAGCTTTGTTGTTATTCATGGATTTGTTTTAAATAGGGAGTCAATCTTACTTGGCTGCAATCTTCCTATACTAATTCTCTGTCCAATGCCATTACTACCAGCAACTGGAAAATAAGGCTTACAACTGGATAACTATTTTCCCATCATAATGCAAGAATGCTGTCATGTACAATGAAAATAAGGAGTTTGCTCTTTTTCTGTTACAACTATAGCAATCTGATTCAAAGGGATTTTTTAAAAAAAGGTGTTTTTCTTGGAGTCCTTTAAAGCTTACTCAACAGCAAATACAACTACCAATCTAGCTGTAAATAAAACAAGCAAAGCTATTCTACCCATGTTACAGCAGCAAGGTATTGTAGAGAGAATATAACAAGTGACTAGTTCTGCAAAGTCTTACAAGATCCTACTGCATCATGTTTTCAAGATTTTTAAACCTCAAAATATCACTACATTTTTTCTTTTTTTAAAGTGATTTTTTTATGTCAGGCCAAAGAGAGTATTTAACAACATTTCAAAGAGATACCATTATGATGCTTTTTATCTCATAGGATACAGGTAGCCTTTTAATCCTGTCTGACACAAAGATAACTCTAAAATATAATCAAACTCAAGAACCAGTATCCCAAAGGGTATTCATCCATGAATCTGAAATAGGTTGTAAACTAATCCTTTTTATCTCCTTGCTTTCACTGCTACAATAAATCAAACAAACACCCAGATGATACCTCTATCTGTTATTCTCAGTTTTCTAGATTCAGATGTTTGACAACACAAAGTACTCAGGTACCTGTAAAGCTCCATTTTTGCTGAAGGATGAAACACACTGCATCAGTCGACTCAGTTCTTCAGAGACTGCTTCTACAACCCTTGACATTACCCGAGGAACTAAGTCTTTGGAAATGGTAAACACCTAAGTTTTATGAAAGAAGAACCATGAGCACAACATCTACATTAACAGAAACATTTTCAATACTAACATTTCAATAAAAAACATAAACCTCTTTGACTGAAAGGTCTCCTTCATTTTTATCAATGTACAAAAAAATTTCAAAAGCAACTAGAATATGAAGGATGTCTTTTGATGCTTGCCCTGCACTTGGACCAATCCCCTCTGTTAATAGCAAAGTTGGCTATATGATATGTGATAACCTTCTTGCAACACCAAAAAGCAGCTAAACTTCAAAATATGTGCTCTTGTCTGACGGATGCAGGTAGTCAGGTGGCTGTCTTGACTTGATAGACTGCTGTCTTGTAGATAGCACCTTTAATTCAGAGTTGTGTGACTGACTAACACAATTACACATTCAGCTACTTTTTACCCATATATTTTGCTATTTCTTCTAGACTCCTTTTTATTTGACCACTGTTGAATGGCTAGTGTTGTTATGCTCTGTGGCAGAGATAAACATCTGACAGCCTGTGGGAGTACCTGAGTGTCAATGGATTTTCATTTAGATTCTGCCACTGCTGTCATTTATTAGTTCCCTGGCAAAAAAAATTAAACCTTACTGGTTTTCCCATGCATCAAGGCCACCTTTTTAACTGCTTATTTGTATAACTTTTTAAAGTGGCACTTTCAGAATAGTAACTGCAACACAAAATTATTAGATCTATGCTTGAGGCGAAGTATGAAGAGACCAATCTTCCTTAAAGGGAGCTTTACAGAAGCGAGAAATTGTTGGTGGATTAAAAAAAAAAGGGTATGATTTTTCTACACAGAATTGGGGAAAACGCGGGCCAAGAGGTTGGAATATAGGAGGAAGTGAGATTATAGGTTAGACACACCAAACTTGTGTCAAAGCTTAAAGGTGATGATAAAGCTGCATAAAACTGCACAGGGCTGGGAGAGAAGATGACACAAGAAGCTGAAGTGATGTATGGAGTGGTGTATGTAAGCTGAAGTGTGTGACTGGAGCAGTGCAAGAAGGAAAATGAACGTATAAAGTTTTGAAACACTTCCCCAGTTTCTGCTTTGAAATGGTCTAAAGAATTAAGTAGTGGAATGATTGTTTTGCTAGAATACGTTTGCTTTTACGCAAAGTTTAGATCTCATGTCTGACAAGGACATTTAGTGACTGACAGAAGATACCAATACATATGTGTAAAAATAAATTAAGGAAAAAAAAACCCGAAGAAAGAAAGATTCCTACAGAGTTTTCAGTGATTAAAATTAAGAATTGTGTACCAGGCATTCCATAAGGCTGACCATTCCAAAAAGCAGGTCTGCACCACAGGCTAAGTACACTGACCACATAAATGTCAGCTGCCATCTGTTACCAGTGCTGGAAAGGGGTTATCTTACTCAGCACCAAACACTGCTGACAAATTCAACACAAACATACCAGGAACATGCCCAAAGATCATCTACTGAGAAGAGAATATTTCTGCCTGCAATGAGCACTCTTGATGTTACTTTACAGAATCCAGGAAAAATAATTCTCAGCAAGGGTGAATCATCACAAATTTGCAATAAGAAGCCCTTATTTTGATTTCAGCTAAATTTGAATTCAGCAGTAGAGAAACAATTTCCTTTCCATTTCAGTCTATCCTTGCTGTTCATCTGATGGTTAATTTTTGCTGTTTCAAACTACAGAAACTTGCAGCCTTGCTAACTAAACTTAAACCTGACCCAGCTTACAGAATTTCACCAGTCGAAATGGGAGTTTCATCTTGACACACGTTCTCATATTTCTGTAATATTTTACATCTAGAAATTTACAAGGCAATGCTATTTAGGCCAGAATCAGTATCGGTCTCAATGAAGAGAGCACAGCAACACACCCTTCTGCTGCAGCATTTTAACAAGTATGAATGTTTACAAGACTAGCTCAGTAAGTCACAAATGCCTCCAAATTTTTTAAAGCAAACTCTCTAATTTCCATTTTAATAAATTTCCACGACCCTGTAAAACAATATTAAAAACTATTACCATGTTGGTATATGTTTTTAGTGTTTCTTATTCCCTCATTTGGAAGTATTTGGTAAAATCACGATGCTTCTGTGTAAGTGCTTCTGCTATAATTTAACACTGAAATTGTATCAAAAACACTGCAAAGCAAATTTGAAGTTCCTGAAATATTTTGCTTTATATGAATCCTTGTAATTTAAGAAGTAATAAGATAAGTAGAATCCTCAAGTGAATCTCATTATATTTTAATTACAGGGAAAAGGTAGAGCAGCCATACTTGTGGTATTTTGGAAGGTAAGAGTAATATTACTACCAATGTTTCTACCAGGAGCAACGGTAATCTGTTAACACTCTTGATGATTAGAAGGAATGATTATGTAAAACACAGGCTCTGATATAAAGAACCATAGAAAATTCCTGCATATTATCACAAAAGGCTAAATAATTGCAGCTCCTCCAAGCTTATTACATTATAAGTAATGTTTTAACATGCACTCCCCAGCCTAGGTAGCCATTACCCATCTTAAGTATTTCAAGCACTATTTGTGCTGTACAGAGACTATAAAACTTTCTGGGTTTAGCTTTCCTATTTCCATTGTATGTAGAAGACTGACATATATTGGCTTTTCACTCTGAGTGGCATGTGTTGAACATTTCTTTCAAGGTAAAACAGAAGTTCATTTACAGATGTTTTGGAAAATAAAGGTAATCAGAGAAAGAGAGCATCATAACTACCTATATATCTATATATTATCTGCATGGAAAGGGAGAATTTAGCTTTAGAATTTGGCTTTCCTCTTTATCAGATAATGGAAACAAAAAGGTGTAATGGAGTGTTACTGAGGATAAACAGGAACTGCTCATCTCCTTCTGCCCATAAAAAAAAAAGTTATCAGCTGCGTAACAGGCTGGCTAAACCTAATCTAAAACACATCTGTAATGAAGACACTTCAACAAAAGGGTGAAAAACCCTGGTGAAAGGCAGGATTTAGCAGGAAAAATACAATGAAATCATATGAATATAAGCACGAAACAATCTGAAGTTTCTCCTCACCTCTGCATGCACAGCAATGATATTCACTAGTGCTTCTTTCAAATAGTTTCTGACACCTGAAACAAAACAAACAAAATAATTACTTTCATTCTGTTGTCTCAACAATACCATAATATTCTGCTGTTCAATACTGTACTTTTTATTTTCATTTTTTACTACTACTTTTGCAATCAGAGGCAGAAAGAGAAAGTTCCATAGCCACACCACCAGTCTATTTCCTTTTTCAAATCAAATGGAGAAAGGCACATTTCCTTACAGCAGAAGGTTAAAGAAAGTCAGTAGGTTCCTGTTTTAGTATTCTTCTCTAGCGACATAATTTCACCAACTTTGCAATTTAATAAAAAACTAGCATTATTAAAAATATATTCTGGATGTTTTGCCATGGCAGAGAACATGCACCACAATTTGCTAGGTTCTAAAGAACAAAGACAAGGGGCTTTGTTTGTGTAACAGTCTTCAAGATCTTACTACTTTATCAGCTTCTCTATCTGTGAATTATTATAGATAGGAATAACAAGGACTTGTTTCTCTGAATGCGGTTCAGAATATATTACTCATGGCAGTTTATAGGAGATGTCATGCCTTAGTAGAAATTTCCTTTTGAGGAGGGTAGAGAAGTCAAATAAGCATTTTCTTGCCAAGCTTATGAAATGCTTTTCAGTTTATACTAAGAAGTGAATTCTAAACAGAAGAACATCCAGCAGGGTGTGCTTTAGTTAGGACAGGCTCTTAGTACTCTCTGCTGCTGTAATTCTGTAACTTTCCCAGCCTGTACTCCAGTCATCCAAGATTTAAAATAGGCAAAAATCTAAAACTGCCTCACTTGTTTTTATGGCCCCTTCAATTTGTAGGCATAGGAAAATTAGCAAGCATTTAACTCATTAAAGCATGTATAAATGCTGGAAGTACAAAATAATGAGAAAGGGTTACTGATCCACATGACCTCAACTTCTGATTTTGATTATTCTAGCACAAATCAGAGAAAGTGCAATGACCACATCACTCCCTTCAATATATTCAGTTGACAGTAAAATATGAGAATCATGGACAAAGACTGGTGAAACCACACAGCTTGAAGATCACAGTGTGATTAAGGCTGCTGCTATAAAAATTACAAAGTGAACCTTTAATCAGTTCATCTTACTTACTCCACCTTTCCTCAGATAACACCAATGTAGCAACTTAGTCCTGCTACAAAAAACAGCTTTAAAAGGGGTTACCCAAGATCATCAGAACGAGTTATTCTGTGAGAAGAGTAATGTCTCACAACTGCCACCTCAGTCATGCTCACATCTTTAACCATTGGTCCCACAACTTGCCTCAAGATCTAAAAAGGTGACACTTCTCTTTGTTAGACAATTACAGACAAACATTTTATAATAGTAGGACTCAAAGACAACAGGACCCTCTTGCATGAGGAACAAACATCTAGGATGTGCAATGGGACATAGCCTGGGCGTTAGAAAAATACAAGCCTTTCTCCACACATTCCAAAACATCTCTAGTGCCTTTTCTCTTTACCTTTATTATTCTCTTTGAAAAATCTCAGTAGTTTTTTCCATTTAAATTAACACAAAGACAAGTCAAACAGTATTGTACACTAGGTTGCAAACTTAAAATTTCTTTCATCTTAGCAAGAAAGTGAGGGAGGAATAAAGCAATACCAGAAATTTTATGAAACTGACTTTTTTTCTCCTGCCCTGTAACTTTGCAAAACAAAGCAAGAATGGTACACACCAATACTTGAACCACACCAAAAGATCACAGGTATATGTGGAAATGCAACACCCCCTTCCTTTTTCCTCTTCTACTGTTTTCCTTCTTTTACTTCAATCTACCCCTGTTTAAGTCCCCTGCATGCTTCATATCACAGAGAGCAAAATTTCTATCACATCCCAGAAGCAAATACAACTTGACCAGACTCTGAACAATGGTATGCAAATCACATCATGAGGTACAGGGTGAATCTGGGAGCTGATTTGCAATTAACCTCAAGGTGCAGAGTGTTGCTTTTGGTCTGTAAACCTATGCGGTATTCAGCTTTTGTCTGCCTACCAGCCTCATCTTGTGACAGTGGGATCTTTCATGTGGAAACTGTGATTTTACTTTTGCACAAATGCTGCACAAAATTCAGACTTTGACAGTCTCCCTTCTCCAGGAGCACTCTCATGGCATGTTCCTCAGTCAAACCAAATTTCAGTCATGACCTAAGCAGCATTTCTTTGGCCCAACTGAGTGTTCCCTAATGAGTATCTCACTCAAACCCTGCTACTGCTGGGGAAAGTACAGAGAAGGGGCTGCCATGTCAAACAAAGAGGGCACGTGTGTCTCCTCCAGAGGTGGGCAGCAGGCTGAGCTGGGAAGAAGTGTTACCAAGGAGGTAAGTGAAAAGCCAGAGTGGATAGAGACTGAAGTGGGTTGTGTAAGAGGGTGTTGTGATTCCAAGGAAGAATCCTCATTTCCCACTTATCCCACCTAAACCCCCGAGGTAGGGTGCCTCTTCTCATGCATTCACGCAACTTGGCTCAGGGTAGGAGCTGCTAATTCTGTTGGCTGCTGTGAGCACCCAAATTAAACAGCTTTTGGCAGTACTGGTAAAAGTTGGCTATCACTATGTCTGCAGAAACCTTCCATAACATATTTCATAAAGAGTTAGTCACTGAGTTACCATAACTGTTATAACTACATAAGAACTGTTAATTTCTAAAAGCATGACATAATAATATCAGCAACATTAGCTCCAGGTGTTGAATGCCGTTGTCTGATGGTGCACAGCTAAGCTAAAATGGTTATTTATCTCAGAGCTCAGAATGAATAGAGTAAGTGGAATGGAGATGGATGCTATGGTAAAAATGAAGTCACAGTAGCTTAGTATTGCATATTGCTAGCCTATCCCAGCTGCATGATAAAATTGTTAACTTAAACCTCAGTGAAAGGGCATAAGTAGACATATTTTATCTTTCATTCTTGTACCACACACAAGGACAAATGGGTGAACTAAGAATTTAAAGGAGATAAGTGTTACTGGGATTGCAAGAAATAAATAGGGTTTTCCTGACCTTTCATAGAAGGCTCAGTCCTGCAGTGACTTCAGGATCAGGGATCAGTACCAGCACAAACATTGCCTCAGTTTCTTAGACAAGTTTTACAATTTAAGAGCAAATAATTCAGCACAAACAGTGCAAAGCTATGCAGTTTAGAGACAGTCCATGTATACGAAATCGTAGTTGCCTTAATTGCAGCATTTAATAACCTGAAAGACCTTGTCTTGGTAAGCTAAACAAGCCAAAGACAGAAAGAACATGCAACTGCACTCCAAAAATGCCAGTTAGGGGAATCAGACAGGGAAAGAAGGGAGAACTATGCATGTTGAAGAACAACATAGGCACAAGAAAGAAAGAAAGGTATAAATGAATTGACCATCAGTGGAGTTAGGCTGGAAATCATGTGGTTTTATGACAACCATTGCTGTCGGGGAGTCAGTTTCCTACCATGAATAGAATATAAGCAAAAAGGGTATTTCCCAGCCCTTCTTTTTGTCTTATTTGTGAAGGATTTAATTTTTGGATGTGGAGACAAAGCCAAACATATCAGAATGTCAGGACCTGCAGGCATAGTTAATAACCGTATTATATTTTGAAAAGTTACGATTAAAAAATACCCAATTTCTGATTTATATCACTGCACTGTTTGTGGCAGTCTTTGTTGAAGCAAAGTATTACTTTTCTGGAGTATGATTCACTGGAAATACAAGCAGTGGCATCCAACTGTGAATTTGTTGTGAAATTCGTTTCAAAATGAAAAAATTCTGTCTAGAATAGAATTTTTGTGCAGCTTTCTCTACAACTGTTCAGCAGCCCACGCGATTACAGTTTTTGGGACACCATGCTGCCAGTCCTATTATACAGCACTGAAAGCTAATGCACCATGTAACTGTAGGTAGCAACTATTAGGCTAATCAAGTGAAACATAACATTCTTAAGTCTAAAATACCTCTTATTTAGCATATTGAAGCACAAATACAATGCCTTTCCATTGCTTCTGACAGAAATGTGTTAAAGAAAGTCTCAACAAGCCCTTGCAATTTCTCTGAGGAAAATGTTATTATTCTGTTACAACATAAATGCATTCCACTCCCACTCTATTCTTAATACCAAAGACTGACTTGCTGGAATTCTAGCTGCCACTAACAAAAGCCCCAGCATTGCTCTAAAGAAAAATGGATGAGAAGACTTAAGACATAAAAATGAAGGACAATTTCAGCCATCAGCTATCATAATGGCAGGCAGAAACTTCAGAGTAGCATCTTCCAATTCTGGACCTTCCACTGTACTTTTTACTGGAGAGACATATAACAAAATTATACCCTAATCTCCAGTTTACACCACCTACTAATTTTATTCCTTTTTTTTTCCCAACTTAAATATGTCAGTCTACATTTCAAAGCAATTTTAGCAACACTGTAAAGCCGTAGCAAGCATGACTCTGTGAATGATGGGAAAAGCAGAAGGGAAAAAGGTTTGTGGTTCTGAGGAGTAACAGAAACCAAACTTTTAGCTTGCCAATAGAGGAGTATTCAGGAGATCTTCAGATGGTGTAGTGCTACCAGCTGTCCCACTTGTAGCTCTCAGAGATATGTTTCCCCCAAGTACTTATATGACATCTTTATACTACGAAACCCCCAAAGTGATTGAGTAAGCATGCAAGAGCTGGGACTCCAATACCATGTGTAATTCTAAAACACAGAGAGGCTACAAAAACTTGCATGCAAGAAAAGAGCAAAGCTTGCACACACAGTAAAACGGAACTCATCAGGCTGCTTTTTCTGTGCCAGAAGCTAACATGGGTCTTCAAATGTTCCCAGTCCTTCTACAGTAAATTGATAGTGAGGGAAGATATGAGCTTCAAACATTTTTTAAGCCTTCTGCAGACTCAAGAGTTCAAAGAATGAACTGAAGTTCAGTGAGGACAACTGAAACACAGGAAATTTTAACCCAGGCATACTGGGTTTGGCATATTTTTAACTCTTGTGAGATTGGAACCTCATTTGAGTTGGGCTACTGGGAATCCAACCTTGCCGCTGCCTCTCACCAAATCAGCCTTTTAGCTTGCCTCTCGTGCAAGAAGGAGAGGAGGATAAATGCACAGAACCATTCAGAAAAAGCAGGTGATGTCAGCAGGTACCTCTGCTTACCAAGCAGTAAACCAGACATGAGGATGAGATGCTATGAAGGGTTAAAAGAAAAGAAGAAAGTCCTGAGGTAACTTTGGTTAAAGAGAAATCATGCAGGATTATTGAAAGCTACTGCTCCTCTGTGGAGGAGCTAGAAAAGCCATCCACAGGAAATTTTACAGTTTGACAGCTGTCACTCTTTCTTTTTTCTTTTTTTTTTAAATAAAGTTGAGAAGATTGAACAGTTCTTAATACATTGACTAAGCTACCAGTCCTGTTTCACAACTGAATTGACTGACTTACTAGAAATCTAAGCTCTGAGGGACTGAAACAGAAATGAGTGTTGGGTAGGCACAGAGCCACCGATTTAGGGAAAAACAGAGAGCATTCTGTAGGAGGTCAGTACTTAACTGGGCAAGCAATTACTGCTGGTGGTAGCAATATCTCTTAGTGCTTCTGAAAAGATAGCACTAAAATTGTTGGCTTTGAGGCTTGAACATGACTTGGTAGAGATAGGAAAACTGATGCCTGGGAGTCTGAAATTTTGCATTTTAAAACACATCCAATTGTATGCAGTATTTTTTACAATTTATTGTTCTGTTTGGTGGGTTATGCCAGTAACAGTCTGAAACCTCTTTTTTTCGTGATTACTTTATAATGAAAACTTTCCTGAAAAAATAATAACATACAGAATTTGGTGATCCAAACAGATTAATATTTTTCATACTCAGCTGCAGAACACCAATACTTGCATTTTCCTGGACATTTCATTTGCTACTCTGATAGTAAATTTAGAGGAGGGTGAATGCAGAGAAGTATTTAATCTGTTCTGTTCTAAAGGAGGAACTGGCTTTATTTTTTTTTTTAAATATATATTCTTTTCAGGTACATTACATCCTATTGCCAGATTTAAGCAAATCAATATTGGAAATGTTAATTTCCAAGCTTCAGATATATCATGCCAAACTTTACAGCAGCTCACACATGCAGCATTCTGAACTGTATGTCAGTTAAACTCCTGCAGCTCTTCTGTAAGTTTTTAATCTGCTATGTGAAACTGCTGGAAAAAAAAGCTGCACACATCTACTGCAAGTCGTTAATCAGTGCTGCGTAGTGCACATTAAAAAAGAAACTAATGAATGGCATCCACAAAGCCATGTAACTTCTTTAAACAGTCTGATTCTAACTGTTAAATTTCCTCTAGGTTCTGGCTGCATCACAGCTGCAATAGCAGTATTTAATACCTGCTTTAACTAAAATGATCCTGGCACCATTTCTAGTGTGGTCACACTCTTCCTCAACGCACCTCCTGTTACAGAAGCAGTGCTATGGGCTAGCAGGATTCCTTTTGGGATGGCAGACAATTATTTGTATTTCTGCAGCTCTTGAAAAGGCAGAGTATGCTCTGCAACACACCAAGTGAGCACTGTCCTGCCCTATGCAATCCATGTGGGAATTTCAAGCTTAGATGGATGCCTCCTGACAAACCAAGCTGCCCAACACACACCACAGAATTCCACTTTTCAGTATAACCCAAACAATAACTTCCAGCTAAAATCAAGTAATCTCTTTCTGAAAACCCAAAATATAAACAGGTAAGGCAGAAGAGGTGGGAGGGGGAAGAGGTTCTACAGAGTATAACACTAAGGTCACAGCAGGTCAGTACAGCAGTCAGCACTGCCTCCATTCAAAAGCTGCTGGAACAATTTTAAAAAAGGTTATCTGTGCAAATGTGTCTTGGTATAAAAAGTTTAATTTAAGAGATCTACAGATAACTCCAGGCTTCCCATACTTATGGATGAGACACCTCCAGTGCATGGTAAAGATCTATCAACTACCTTATCCCAAGAAATGAACAGGAAGCAGCACAGACTAAAAGTGAAAATTCAAATGAACACCAAAATATTTTTATTTTTAGGGTGCAGGATTCCAAATAAACATGACTTATAATGTACCTTACACGTAAAATATTTCAGGACTCAGGCTACTGGACCGTGAAGTACATATAGCAAAAACCAGTTTACACTGTGTTGGTATTGTGAAGGTATTTATCAAGGAATATTCCTTATATGAAGGAATAAACATATTACTTGAATTCTTCTGAGCACTTAACTTGGATTTGAAAAAAAGAAAAGAATACAAGCAATTTGGATATCAAATCAAGCGCCCAGGATAACATGAAACAGGGTGACATCTGCTATCTATGAGGACCAACAGCACAGCACACCTGAGGCTGCATTAAATGCATTTGAAATAAAGCGTTGGCCCCCAAAACTATTCAGAAACTTAATATTTATAACCAGGGAAAGTTTAATGTGACTGACAGTCTGTTAAATTTTCTATGTTCTCAGAACAACAAACTGTATTTGCCTCATTAGAAAATGCCCTAAATTGTTTAATGTTTCTGGAAAATTATTTTAAAAGCTAGCAACTATTTGCAATTACTACAGTAAATGTGATACCTCATTTAGAAAAGTAGTCTTTTAATTTCCAAGCAGCCTACACCTCTCAAGATAGTCCCCGAACCATGGAATAGACGGAAACCTAACTTGTTTGCAGGCATGAGCCTTTCATGAACTACAGCACTGGTACATGAGTATGTCATGCTATTTTACTGAAGTGCCCCCACCCACACAGTGATATCATCTAACCTGACACCCCACAGATGTTAAAAAAAATATATATTAAAAAATGTAGAGACGTGACTTGGAATTTCCCCATGGACATACCAAAGCAGCTCACCTCTGTTCTTTACAGCAACACAAAGGTTTCTCCCTTAAAAGACAGTTGATAGGAAATCAGCTTCAGATAACAGTACTACGAGTGGCATGTTTTCTAAATTAAGGCAGATAGACAAGCCTGCTTGTTTCTTCCTAATTACTAAAAATACATTTGCTATCATGCTTTGTTGTTTGCCCTGGATAAAAACATTTCCAGAAAACTGCTTGCAGGATGCTTAGAGCAGAACATATACCTGGCAGTAGCTCTAAAAATACAGGAGCTCCACCAGGTCACAACCTTTACCACCACCTAAGTGGCTTTATTTGTTTATTATATTCCCTCCTCATTTTGACTCACTAATATTTTTCAAGTTGATTTTAAAAAAGTTAATAATTAGCAGCTGTCAAAAACGAAATAATAAGCAGCGCAAATAATGACTTTCATTTACTTGTTACTTCTGCTTTGCCCAAAGAAATACAGATACCACCTCTAAGAGAATTAAATGGACATTATCATGTTCAGTAAATTCCTTACTTCACAATAAGATTTATGCAGTCTGATTAATAACATTATTTTTACAACCTTCAAACAGGATTATATGTATTTTTAAAAATGTGTGCATAGTATATTAACAAATAAATACAGCACCATATAAAATAAAAAGGTAAGTTAGAGGAAAGTAATTATTTAAAACCAGTCTAGAACAAGACATAATTACAGCATTCACAGAGTTTTATGGATCCATACGATACACCTGAGCCAAGTTAAATGTCATGCAACTGCTCCATTGTCATTAAAGCAGAAAAAAACCACTTGAAAACAGGGACTCCAGAAACTCACTTCAATTTAAACAAGAATGTAAAATTTCTCACTAGGCCACTTCCTGCTATTGCTGGAAACATTCCCTCCTTTAAACGGAGATGGATTTCAAGGTACTGTACTTAATGTTGTTTTGAAAGTACATTAAGAAGAAAATGTGAATGTGTAGGCAAACTGGAAACTCTCTGGAGAGATTACCCACTTATTTAACCACATTTCCTGTTTTTTAACCCATTTGTCCTAAGTCAGTCCTTAGACTGCTGACAAAAATAGATAAAAGTGTGCTATAAATAGTTCATTAGCAGGTTTTTCTCGGTAAAACTGAATGTTTTGATAAATCTATTGTTCTTACCAGATCCATACTAATTAAACTGTGAATCAGATTAATATTTTCTTGAAATTCTTGTCTACATAGCTCACAGTAATTATAAATATAGAGTGCCTTAGGAATCTGTGAAGAAGTCCCAAGAACTAATAGTGACCTAAAAAATAGCTATCAGTAATTGAAATTTAATGAAGAAATTACTGTTAACCTATGTGGGGAAGTTCTGAACAACAGTTCTGAAGCAAGGGAAGAGGCTGATCACGCAAAGTCAGAACCTTCCTAAATATTTTGAGATCTGAAGGCCAGAACGTTACATCTTTGAATTAGTCATCTTGCACTTAGTTTCAGCCATGGTACTATGTTGATCTAACACAGTCAATGTCATTAGAAGGACCTGACATAAGTAGCCACAAAACTAATTTCTAAAAATATTAAATGTGAAGGCTTTTCAGACTTATGTTACCTGTAGTCTTTGAACTATTTTAATTCAATCAATAGAAATTATGCCATGACATACAAAGAACCTGAAAGTTTCTGTTTCAGCTGCCTTGGAGTAGCAGGAGCTCTAAAGACTGCCAATACTGTGATTAATACCGGTGCCTATGTATGAACTTCAGTCTACAAGAGCAAAACACTAAGAGAGTAATACTGGTTCTGTGCCTTCTTGCATAGCCCAAACCAAGATGTCTTTAAAATTGAAGCTGCTGAGGCTGTTCTGAACTTTCTGCTACCCCATTCAAACCACACAATGATCTGAGGGACAGCTGAAGAGGTCTGCTGCTTTCCTAAATCCCATGGCTTCTGGGATGCGATAAAATATAATTTCCTTTATTATTAAGAAGGAGCAAAATCTGTAATTGTGAAAGACTGCAACAGAAAATACAAAGCCCAACAGTGCTTCACTTGGGAAGGAGAGTAATGTGTTAGCTAGCATCAAATATTTAGAAGAGGTGCAGGTAGCTGAAGGCCAATTTGATATGTACGCATGTTTTCGGGAGAGTTTTGTTAAGAGATGGATTTATTTTCACTTCTTCCACCAAACAGCAAAAAAACATTTTACCAATTCAGACCTGAAGGTCTTGACCAAAAGATGCTGCATATCATATTTAGAATTGAACCATAAAGACTCTCCAACTACTCAAATTATTGCAGAATCAGCCAAATTTTGACCCGCTAACCTGGCAACAAGAAATGTAAATGGTGAAAGAACAACAAACAAAAAGCCTCAAAACCCCTTAAACTAAAAACTCCAATGCACTAATGTAAAAAAAATACCTACTTTAGAGGTTATAGCCATTCACACCTCTTCACCTAAGCATACACAGGTATCAACTCACCCAAATCACCACTGGTAAAGAAATTCATTGATGATCCTTAGATGAACCCAGTACTTGAGATATATGACCCACAGAAATTTGTCTATTTCTTGTTGTCATTTAAGTAATAATAACATGGTCTGGCAGAGCTACAGCCTTTACAATGCTCTACAAGTGCAATTGCCCCACCAATGTGTGGCTGTAACCCATAAAAGCAACCTGGTGTCAGAACAAGAATACAAACACTTCAAAGCCAACAGTGTGCTCCCCTATAGATTTAGCACTACTTAAAAAATACCTTACCATTTCTACTTCAGCATTAACAGCTTTGGGGATGGTAAGTCTTTTTTTTCTGTTGTTGAATTAAAGTGGCTATATGCTTGACTTAAGGGGAAACCCAACAGTATAAATTAATTACAACTATCAGATATTAAAATAGGTGGTTTGAGGCAGATGAAAAAAGAATTGCACTACAAGAAAAGCCATTTCACCCAACTAAAACGTAACATCCAAACCAAACCTGAATGGAAAAAAAAAAGGTTCTGAAGAATGAAATACATGCTTGAGACACTTAGATATAACAAACCCTCCTTCTTGACACGAAAATGAATACATCTAAGGATGACTCAGTATTACCTGAACTTTATCAACCAGCAATTCATTCGCTGTAGGATGCAGCTTCATTTTCCAGAAGAAAAATTTTTAACAAATTTCTTCCCTCTGCTCCCTTTGATTTTCAGTATATAATAGTCATAGCATTATGTATCTCAGTTCTACTATCACTAGATTTCCACTGTAAGAATAATTTTAATGCTAAAGGATTTTCTTTTGATAAAACAGAGACTACCAAAAGCTAACAGGTAAGGTGCTGAAAACAGGGCACAGTCCCTGGTATGACTAGGCTCCCCACTGATTTTAGCAGTTTGTGAATTCTGTGTGTATCCAGGAAATGTACCAGAGTAGAAACTTAATGGCTCTTTCCTGGTCACAGAACATTCTTAAGTTTCCAAAGTTTGTGGGCAAAAGAAACAGAGGCAAGACACAATATTGCACATAAGAGGGAACAAACTACTAAGTATATATAAATATTTGCTATGTATTGGACGTATTTTCAAATAGCCATGTGCATCAACAGTTTTTTCATGAAATAAATTTAGATTATGCTGATCAAGAAACTGCTCTGCTGCTTAAAAGCTCTCTTCCTATTTTTTTTTTCAGAGTGAAAAAAATGGAGAAACTGCGAAACAGACCAGCTGGTGGGTGGTAGCCAAATGAAGAGCATCATCATCTTTTAAAACTAGTGCCTACATTCTTCTGCAGCTTGGTACTCATATAATTTCCAGTACTGTAACCTGTTTCCATTTATTTTCCAAATTCTTCACAAGTGAGCCTCTTAAGAAAAAAGAAACCAATTGTACTCCTTTGATATAGGCTTCCAAAAGTCTGAGTGTGATAACTCATCACACTTGGAGGTCCTTGCCACTCCCAGATCTCTCTCACTTTACAGAAGTGAAGTCACACATACAGTGGTGTCAGTGTGGATCAAAGTCAGCAACATGGATTAACCCCTTCAGACGGCCCCCAGAGGTCCCCATACAGGAAGATTTACATCATGACAAGAATGCCAATTTAAAAAGGTGTTTCACAGACAAAAGAGTGTAGCTGTATGCACCCCATGAAGATTCAGGATGACCAATTCAATGGGAAAAGCAAATCGCTTCCTTAATTGTAAGGTAGACTAAAAATCAACATCTCTATCAAAACTAAGAACAGTTGAATCCAAAAATCTCAAGCAGTATTTCCTTTCATTAACACAAACCAAGCATAGTCTGCAGGAATATTCATTTATTTCTTTCAAACACATCATTTTTAAGGCACCCTGAAGGTGTCCTTTCATGATTTTATAAAACCTAAAATTATTAAAACCTTTCAAAACACAGACTCACTCAGGAAACTATGTGTTCTTCTCATAATTCCTGAAGTCACTGGTACTGTAATAATAGCCTGTCAAATGCAAAATGACAGCAATTTCAAAAATGAAGAATGGGCTTAGAGATATACTATGTTTATGAATTTACTTTGGCTGTCATTCAAATATTATTATCATAAAAAATGAGAAAACCTAAGTCAATTGATCCAAAAGAGACTAATTTCACAAATAAAGTATTTGGAACAATACAGACACTAGTAATTTTAGTGTCCAGTTTTGCTCTGCATCTCTCTAACCTTCAAGTTACTGAAAAAATTTTAATTACCCATAAAACATATCCTGCATTTATTACAGTGACTTAAGACAGATATACTTGGGTAAGTAAAAGAAAAGGCAAAATTGGCAAGAGAAAGTAGAGTATGGACATTTTAAAAGATTTTTTTTTTAAGTAAGCAACTTCCAAAGTGGTGCTTTGAGAAAAAGCTTATGAGCAGCATTAAGATGCACAATTTTCATGTTTTCTACAGTACATTTTGTAAGTAATAATGATGATTTTTTTGGAAGTTGCTATTTCTATTGAATTATACAAATGTACAAGGATAATAAGCAGGAGGCAACGCATAATAAAAAAACCCCAATACTTCTGGAGCCTGATTCTGCAAAGGTCTGTGATGCTCTTAACTCAAAAAACGCAAGTAGTCACCACACTGAAAGAAAGCACAGAACCAGTTCTAAGTATTTTCAAATACTTTCTTCCATATTGCTTTGTGTACCAATTGTACATGAAATAATGAAAGAGCATGAAATTTTTATTTGTCTTTAGTAACTAAATTCAGCAAATTGGCAACCAAATCAAAGCCACTGTATTAACTTATAAACACTAATAGGGAGCAGTATTTAGCAGGCATGATGGAAGTATCGAGTCATGGGAAAAAGCTGACTGCAGAAAGGGACTGATTTACAGATACCGTGGATTCTTTGGAAGATGTAGTAGGAGGTTGTGCTCTGCTTCATTTCACCAAATTCTCAAACTTGATTTCTATGGTAAAATCTAGTTGTTGTTTGTTTGGATCTTTTTCCACAGACTTTGCAACTTGGGATGACCTTGAAGGGGTAGTCACCATTTTGACTTTCAGCCAGTCCTTACTTCTACCAATGTACGTATTTAAAAATGCAACACGTACTGCAGCCAAATGCATGTAGATCAGCATATCAGGAATAATTACTCACAGAGTATACCTTAAATTTATGGCAAAAATTGCTCTAAGTTGAATTTTATGTATAGCTTTATTTACCTGTCTGCTTAAATAACCAGTGAGTTGGAACCAGATAAGAGCAGCTTTTAGATATGTTACTGCAGAAAAAGAAAACAAAACAAAACCCCAGAAACAAAACCCCCCAACCAAATCCCAACAATCAAATAAAACAAAAAACCTTACCCCACCTTACTGGCTTCTAGTCTGCTATGAAAAAGGAGAAAATGAGAGAAAATTGTTGCAAGACACATACAGTATTTGGTGAGATCCCATATTAATCCTATTTATTAGTATGAAGGTGAGAACTTGCACTGACTTCCAGTTTTACTATTTAATTTTTTTCACTTCCAAGCTTTACTGAATCCCTACAGCATTTTGAAAATGGCATGGATTTGAAATAAAGAATGTTTCTGCATGACCTGAACAATAGATTCTTAAAATTATTTAATCCAAAATCAACATTTGGAAGCTATCTTGACTCAGGAGTGACCCACAATAACTGGAAAGCTTAAGATTTTTCACACTTCAAAGTAAAGGCTTTTAATATTTTTGAATTACTTCAACTGCTGAACAAGCCCAACACTAATTTCATCCACACATCAATAAAGTTTAAGTGTTTCATTAAATTTAAATTGCTATTCGTTGTGTAAAGACATTTTAAGCTAATGAAATGTTTTTTATTACAATGGATCTGCTGTACTGTTAGAAGCCGATCATATTTTCCCACTTAAAAAGTAAGACTTCAAGAGCTTGATAACTTGGCTACTGAGAGAATATGCTCCAGGCTGAATTTTGTATAGAAGTTTTGTATAGAAAGCTGAGGCTTTCTGTTACACTAGAATTTTTAACTTAAAAACATGCACACACCCCTGGGCAGAAAGTGTTATGAAGTACTGAGGAGACAGCTATTTTCCCACTGTGCTAGTAGGCCTCTGCAAGTCTGTCCAGTGGCAAGGTTCATTTTGGAGACTGTATTTGCATCAGTGTTTTTAAAATGTTGAAACGACAGCATCCTTAACTACCGCATACATTCAGCGTTTAGAAAATAATAGCTTTTACTACTCCTCTTTCATCTTGAAATCTGTATTGTTTTATGCTTGACCATAGACCCCTTAGGCAAAACTTCAAAGCATAACCAAGAATGTGAACTGACCAGTGGGTTCACTAAGGGCATCAAGGTTATCAACCTGCAGAGTTGTCTGGGGCAAATTCCAGATGTTTTAAGATGATTGCATCTGCACAGGAGGAAGTATAATACTGTACTTTATATGGCCCTTGAAGAACCTCCACCACAAGACACTAAGCACCTTTATCAGGGGAGATCACTCATGGTTATGGATTGTTTCTAATGAGTACCTACATGCTAAAGGTTATTAAGATGAAACCATTCTCTAAGCACAACACTGTGAATTACAGAAACCACACAGGCAGGTACATGCACAGAAAAGTCTGGTTATTTTGATAGAGCTTAGTTTATTTGGACCAATACCAAAGTTTTAACCTGGGACTTTCCATTTAAATATCACACATAAATCTCCAATCCTTAATAATTTGAGCTAGAGGACTATGACTTAGCTACAAACAGCTGCAAACCAACCTCTACTAGAGATCGACCTTAAATGAGGGCCACATTCACCTATGAATAGGTAACAACACCACAATTAAATTTCCCAAATATTAATCATGACCAATAGATGCTTCTTGATCTCACAGTGCTACCATGCACACTGCCTTCTGAAACTGTGACGATGACCCCAGTACCATCTGTGTAAAGATTGCCAGAGGGACTTGGAAACAGTTCTGGGTACAAGAAGAGAGCAGTCCCAAGATCTTTTAGCAGCTAACACTACCCAACTGCATATTCTGAGAGAAAGAGAAAAGCATCTATAATTAGCACACCTGTGGAAATAAATCTTTGAAGGAAGAGAATAAATCCAAGCTAAAAAGCCTAACCAGGAACTCCAGAACAGAGCTGATACCACAGTTTGGGACTACAGCCAGTTCTACTTTTCATGTGACTTACCTTCCCCACTCCACTAGTTTCATTACACCTCAGTTTGTTAAAGATTGCCACAGAAACTACCTTGAGAATTACCAAGGTAATAAAAAAATCTGGTTTCTAAGGGTAACAATTGAAGGAGCAGTCTAATACAGCCCACTCAAACACCTCATTCACAGCCAAGGTTTGAATGTATTTTGGCTTATAACCCAACTAGTAATCAAATAAAACCAAATAATAGTAATAGTGACTATTGACTTGGAGTTCTAAGCTTTTTGGCCTATGATCTTCTCATACCTCCCCTCATCTCCCTAGTCTTCAGTTCTGGCTTTCAAACCCATGTAAACCAACCCCGTTGAGTTCTTCCTCTCACACACGTTCATCCACTCATTTCTGTTCAGTTATCTAACCTGAAAATCCAACCTGCCTGTGCTCCAAAACTGCTCCCTACATCATTCCGTAACATTGGGGCACCCAAAGAAATCAGTAAACCTCACAGGAAACAAAGGTGCCATTTGTGCCTATCAAATACAAAATAAACATGAGAACATTCACTATGCCAACAAGCTAGAGCACCGAGTATTGTTTTGGTGATGATACAATTTATTACTACTTTTGTTTTATTGAAAGGGTTGAGGCAGTACAAAACCTGTGTGGATATACCCTCATTCATGCTTGTAAATAAAGGGTGCTGGAAGAGGTGGGAAAAAATGCTTGCCCTTTCTCCTGTATGCATTATCATTGATTCCAATCTCCAATTAGCTTTCCGCTTTGAGCAATGCAGGGATTAGATCCTATTATCAAAGACAGTCATAAAAATACTAAATGATATTAGAAGATCTTAAGTGTTTCTCAAAGGGTATGCTTCAGGGGCTAAAAAAAGTTTAGGTCTCCTTGTAAAAAAATCAAAACAAAAAAAGATTGTTGACATTAACACATCCTCACAGAGACTGACCGCATAAACTAGAAAATGCTGAACTGATGACAAGTATCATACAACTTCCTACAACTGTGTAGACAACAGAAGAGACTTCTGAGTTGTCAGACATGTCTGATAAATAAATCCTCTGAAGTGGCAATAACTATCATCTCATTCAGGTATTAGAGTGATGTGTAATACCACCAGTCAGAACAGGTATGTGAGGAGACACAATTCTCAAGCTACAAGACTAGGCTGCCATCTGACCAAGGAATCACAGCAAGACTTCATTTTAGAGATACAAAGATGTTGCACTCATGCTCTTCCTATCCCTAAAGCAATATAAATGAAGTCTGGTTTAGGTCTTCAAACTTTTCAAATGAGACAAACACTTTTCCCAAACACGTTATTTCCCTTTTTAAAATACACCTTGCTTAAACAGCCAATTTTCAAATTTGCAGACCACTTTTATTTTGTAGTTTGAGAAGAATGCAGATTTTCCAACTTTTATTGAAAAAATACCGAAGATAAAATGTTTTTTGGAGCTTAATTCATGGAGCTTAATAGTTTTTAGCAAAGCACAGACATATAGACAGAAATGCCACAAGGTATCCTATCAGGAAGTTTGACAGATAAAGCCAAAGAGAAGCTGGAAGAGTGATGGACAGCAGTCTAGTAAACAACTACTGATAGACTTAATAACAGAAAATGCCATAAATCAGAACTGTGAGTGAAGGCAGATCTGTGAAAATCAAGAGGAAGCATAAGGTATAAACCAGTTAAGTTGCAGATAAACTCTACTGCATTCTTGTACATGTGGAGTCTAGAGGCTTCTGAGACCAGCCAACAAAAACTTGAATCAAAATTAGCAGCACAAAATCTTGCATGCAAGAAGTTGGAGAAGCACAAGAAATTGGCAAGCTGAAGGGCCATTGCCTTCTCCTGTTCTCATCTTCTGCAAGGACATAGAGGGTACAACGTGCATTCCATTTCACCACCTAGAATAATCCTTAAAATTTACAATTCAGACACCAATATAATATGACAACACAATGTTGACAGAAGTGAGAAATAGAATGAAACCCGAATGCCTGAAATTGAAATTGAAGAAAAATTTCACGTTAAAATCGAATAACAAAAATGAAGGTATTTTGAAATATGCATTGAAATTTGTGCTTATGTTTCAAGCAGCAAATTAATTTTTTTTTACAAAAAATGGCAAGGCTACAATATGAGGGCCCCTGGCTTTACAATTTTAGTACATGATTCTGCTCTGTGAAGAATTGTGTATAGTAAAACAAATGCAAGAACTGTAGTCATTCAACACATGGATTGTTACACTTGCTGATTGATCGGTCATTTAAGGATGAATGAATTCAACTCATCCTAATACAAATTTAATTGTTATTTGGTTGGTATTTCCTTACCAGAAGCACGAAACATCCATTTACTAATGTATGTTGCATGAGTAGTTAGCTTGAATGAAAAATAACATATTTTAACTGGACTATTTAAAGACTACTATGTGTTAGAATCCTTGTGTCATAAACAAACTACTGGTATTTTGTAACAAAACCCCCCAAACTGACAAGACCTTTAGCAACTTCATTTGCCAGTGCAGAATACTCTTCTTCCTTAAAATTATATGCAACAGACCTGCAAAACATCGTTTTCTTTCTGTTCACGTACATAGTATATTATATCCCTGCATCAAAACACCAGAATTTGGCCTTACTAAAGCATAAAAAGTCAGACAATTCCTAAAGAGAGGACACCAACAGTTTGAGGACTATTGGAGTTCAAAATCATCTACTTTATGTAAGTAAGATAATTCTGAAGCCATCCATTTGAACGGTTAGGAGAAATCTAAAGGGTTACGGAGATTTCAAACAAAACTATTTTGCACATTTCAGTCAAAAAGTAATTGCTTATTTCTAACAAAAAAAAAAAAAAAAGGAAGAAAGAAAAAGAAAATGATTTGTACTATATCCAAATGTTTTTAAGATGTAAATGCACTTGTCATCTTTCATGTAAGCAGGGTGCTGGTGCCCCAAATTAAACAAAAGAAGAAAAGTTAGGGTTGACAAGTATGTCACTGCGTAACTACAAATTAAATATGCCTTTTGATATTTAATTTTTAACTGTTGAGTACCTTTTCATCAGGCTATTGCCATTAGAAGTTTTTTATTAGATTAATAAATTAGACAAATAACAGATAAAAGATGTGACAAGTATAACAAATCTGATTTAGCAGATCTGACGCACTTAATCTTTTACTGTAATAGTGGCATTTGATATATTTGAAATGTTTCAAACAATGATCCCTTAACACACCAAAGAAGAAGAAATTCAGATTTAACTCTGCTATATTCAATTTATGCCAAGTACAGAATGAATATCTAAAAACCACAATCAACTTTCAGTTGAAAGTGCAAAATCACCTAAAACTTTCAAAGCTCTGTGAAATTTTATACACTACAACCCCCCTCCCCAACATCTGACAACACAAGCGAAACACAGAAGATACATATTTAAACGAGATTGCTAGAACAGCAGCTGAAAAACTATGCTTGTGAACTCCGAGTGAATGCTGGCTAGACTGCACAGCAGCCAGCATTTCAAAATAAGTTATGAAGAGATATTACCGTATCTGAATTCCTCAGAAAAATAAATGAACATCAACCTTTTGTGTGGTAAACAAATCCTCACATACTACAGTCTTTCATAAATTAATATAGTGGTTGCATATGTAAACAACTTAAATACAATCAAACTTGCCATATTATGAAAAGTAATTTGAGATTTGCATGCAAAAGCTCACATTAATAATCAAAAAGACTGAATGCCCACATACCACAACTACCTTTGCTTGTATTGCACAAACAATACACAGAAATTTCTTCTATCCAAATTCAGAGCAACCACCTCATTCCTTCTCCAAAAGTCTACAGCTTTGCAAGTAAAAAAAGATCAATTTTTAATATAAAAAAATTATGTAAAAATATAAACAAAAAGCTGCCTAATTTTGTCACATGAATAAGACATAACTTATGCTTTTTAAGCTAGAAATAAAAAAACCCCAACAAACACAATTTACTATCAAAAAAGAGAAGTATGAACAGGAACAAAAAACCCCCTTGTATGTTAAACTATCAGATTGACCAGTATACACAAAAAACAATCTAAAAACATACTTGGCAACTGATTAACACTATGTTTCCTATTGTTCCTTTCATCTCTTTTAATTATGTTAATAATGTAGAATAAATTAGAACAATGTTTCAAACAAGAGAAAAGAACTAAACTAGATTTCACTGTTGCTGCATGTTAAAATTGAAATCTGTTGTAAAGACTCAGAAGTCTACATTGAAACTAAAATGAAAACTTAAATGAGTTATTTATTAACAATAAATCTAATTAAGCTAATAAAACTGCCTTCTAACACCAGCAGTCACACCTTAGATCAAAATAAAGAGCCAAATATAAAATTACTTTGTGCACAAGCTCTGACATTCAGATCTTTCATACTGAAAAGAGCATGCATGTTGAAAAACTAAACAGTAAAAATTTTAGCACATAGGCTAAATGAAAATTTGCCCCATGCAAACAATTGATCCTTTCTTTATACTTAAAACTGTAACAAAAAGCATATGTATAAGGAAATATCTGATAATTATAGGACAATTGCCTAAATGAGCAAGGCATAAGCTTCTTCCACACTGACAGAAACATGGTACCACACTTGAATAGTATATATTTTTCAAAGCTTCCTCAAAAGACAGGCCTCTTAATTTTTTCTAAATTCTTCTTCAGAACTGTTCATTTAATGTTCTTCTCATTCTTGTATTTTCCTATGAATTTTATGATGCAAGGAAGTGTTGTCCTCAGTACTTACAGACAGATCCCTGCAGAGCTGCCAATGATAAATAGTGTCAAGGTTTTGGGATAAGATTTTTCTGAATGTTCTATACCTTACAAGACTTTAGCTAGTCAAATTAACCATGAATGTTCAAACTGACAGGATTCAAAGAAGGCATTTTAAAGATAAAGACAAAAACGCTTGAGTTATTTACATGACATAGCAAACTCTGAGGACAGAAACCTACCTGCACCATTTTTCCCCACCCAGATTATGCTTTATTCACTTCTCAAATGCTGTAACAGCTCAGGATAGATTTTTGCCTGTATCAGTTCCACTTAATATAAAAACCAGTTGTATTTCCAAATCAGCTGTCATTTTATGTAGCAAGACAAGTGCACTCATGTGGGAAAAAATATTATTTAAAGATGGAATTATAAATTATTGCATTTGTGTAGTTCTTCTTTGTAGATAATTTTTACTGATATGGAAAAGAAAACAAACAAAAAACCAAATTGGAAAACAGAGAATTCCCTTACTGCATTGGTCTACATGGCTAAACAACAATATTGGCAATAAATAGATGTAATTTCTGTACCAGAAATTTATGTGGATTTGATTAATTTTGCTGATGATATAGACCTTGACTTTTGAAGCCTTGATTCTCAAAAAGAAAATGTTGACAGCGCTGTCAAGGCAAAACATTTAGGCTATTGCTACTTAGTGGTATTGCCTATATATAGCATTGCCTGTAGTGATACTCCAAGTATACAATAATTCATACATAACTTCTGTAAGCTGTGCAAAGAAAGTAATCAGTAATACAAATAGGCTGTTATCCCTAAAGGATGAAAGTGCAAGATTGAGGGGATTTCTTCAATTACACAGCAGCCTCTGGTAAGCTCACTTGTCTAGTGAATATCAGATTTCTCTGTCCTTTTATTTGCACTTCAAGCCTGTCTCTTGTTTGAACAGTCCCGTGCAATCCATTAATTTATCTAAATAAAAATGGATTAATTAATTTCATTTCTAAATCCTACCCTAATTTACGTTTTTAACTTGCTCATCCAGTCCCAGTTTCCTATCTTGCTCCACCTCCATTCCTTACTTGATACCAGTCTTCATGACAAGCTTTTTGTTCCAGTCTCTCCCTCTCTTGCAGTTACACTATTTCCTATCTCAGCATTAGCATCCTCCCCTGAATTATTCCATCTACCCAAAAGCATTACTTCCAATAGCCCAGATCAAGTGTCCTCTGCAGACAGCTGTTCAGAAACAGCCATAGTCTTGAAGCTCTGGACTGGACAGCAAATTCATCACCAGAAAATTCTTAATCTTGTTCCTAACCAAATCATGAGTGTTTTCACATGCACATTTTCAAAAATGTCCTTTGCAAAAGATGTATCATGGCATCATGATACATCATGGCTCCCATTCTGGTGAGACTTTCAGTGGCCAGATGGGTGCTTGAAAGTTTCCGACTGAATCAGGGAAGTTATTTGTCTTTACCTTACCTTTTAAATATGTGCGAATTGGTGTTTTGACCTCTCCTTTCCCTTCAAAAAAAAACCTGATCTTGTCAAAATTTCTCTTTTTACTATCATTAGTACTATTTGAAAGCTAATGCAGAAACAACACATAAAAAAAATCTTCACTCCAAACTCTAATGTCCCAGCAATCATCCAGTAAGGGTGCAACACTACACATCACAGATAGCACTACTCAGGAACACAACTGAGGTCTAAAGAGTTTGCCTTGCCATTCTTTTTTTTTAATTCTATTTTTAAAAAGTAAGGCTATGAAATTCAAGATCCAAACCAGGCAAATTAAACAAATCAAATATTTAAATTTTGCAGTTGTAAAGATTACTGAAAACAGGTAATAGTTTCTAATATACGATTTTTTCTTAAGAAATCAATATGACACTCTTTAACAAATCCTTGAGTGAACGATGTGTTTGGCTCAAGTTAGACCCACTCCCAGTCATATGTATGCTATTTCAGTTCAATAAAGTAGGTATTTTTCATGCTCTTGGAGATTAAGTGTAACATAGAGCTTTGTTTGTTTTGGGTTTTTCTAAGAGGAAAATAAAAAAAGATAGCATGTCTACTGCAGCATTAACTGCATTGTTTAGATTATGTACAAGTATATTTTCTCAATTAAAATCTTACTGTACAATTTAAAGTTGTTTGTGACTATCAGTTTATTGAAAAAATCAATTATATGGCTGTTGGGTGATCTTTTTTCTTTTTTAAGTTGAATACTGGAAAAAGTCTGATTCTCATATGCCTCACAAAGAGGCTTTTTTCTTCCAGTCCTTTTCAATAATGAAGTTCCTCTACCTGCATGAAGAGGTCACTTATTACTCACTTACTAACTTTATCCTCAGAGCACCAAATATTTCCAGGGTCAACGAACCATTGCTATAATCAAACAAACTGAAGGTACTCAAAGTTACTCTTTGTCCAGGTTTTGGCTGGGATAGAGTCAATCTTCTTTCTAGTAGCTTGTATAGTACTGTATTTAGTATGAGAATAATGTTGATAACATAACCATGAATCAGGTGCTGCTGAGCAATGCTTACACTAAGTCAAGGACTTTTCAGTTTCTCATGCTGGCCTGCCAACGAGTGGATGGGGGTCCACGAGAACCTGGGCAGCTTTTCCTGACTGGCTAAAGGATATCCCATGCCATATGATGTCATGCTCAGTATATACACTAGGGGGAAAGCTGGCTGGGGGCAGACTGGGCATCGGTCAGTTGGTGGGAGTGACTATTTTTCATTTGCATCAGTTGTCTTTCTTCTTCCTGGTGGTTTATTTGTTATTTTCCTTTTCATTAAAATTTGTTATTATTATTATTTTATTTCAATTACTAAACTGTCCTTACCGCAACACACTTTTTTTTACTTTTACCGTTCTGATTTTTTCCCTCACTCCACCAGGGCAGGAGGGGAATGAGAGAGCAACTGTGTGGTGCTTAGCTGCTGGTTAATCATGATACTTTCATACCAATAGTCAACAGAGTACATTTGACAGAGGTTAATTAATCAGAAAGGTAGTTCATCAAGGTGGAGAAGCACAGAAGTGTCTATATGTTCCTTTTTAACATGTCTAGCTTGGGGATTAACAAAAAATCCCCAAACAACTTTTCTACTGTTTTGAATTGGCCAACACTATCATATGTAATCCTAAAAGGGTGTCTCTAACATTCACTGTCATCAATTTTTGCTGGGAAGTTCCAGAGAAAGTATGTAAACCAACAATAAACAGGACAACAAGAAGGCTAAGGCCCACCTCTACCAGAAATTCAATATTCCCTTTAAACAAAAAAAAGACTACAAAATAATCCTAAAGGCAATGTGAGCCTAGTAAATACATGCCAATGCACTAGATCAAGAAATGAGAATATAAAAAGCTGACACAACTTCTTTGTCTTGGTTAGCTGGTGGGAATCCAAACGTGCCAAGTGAAAACATACTTCAAATATGATGATAAGTTATGAATTATTCAGACACATTTTTGAATGTGCAAGATGAGTATCTAAGTTATTTCCACAGTACATTGTATCACAGAGTATATTCTGAGCACAAAAGTACTAACAAGAGATGGAAGAGACACTTTTCTCTAAAGCAATAAACTCTAAGATCCTTGTGGTTTTAAGCAAACAAGCACCTGCAGCTCTTGCTTCACAGATTGCCAGTGTGCTTCTTGTAATTACCTCCATATCCAATTTTTAAATACAACAGAATTTTTACTAAGTCTGCCATAGACAACTCTATGAAAAAATCAAAACAAGAATGTACAAATTGATTAAGACAAGATCACCTTCAAAATGCCATGTACTATGTCACTGCAACTAATTTCTACTTGGTATTAACCAGGCATATATGCGATAGGGGATTTAAATGTATCGGTTTTACATAGGACAAATTACATGTTCACAGGACCTAAGTGTGCAAAAAAGGCAGACTTATTTATATTATGCTTCCTCAAAATAGAGGATCTTAAAGAATCTGAATAATGACTAACATCTCAGTCATTTTAAACACCTTATACCTGCCCTTCAATGGCAGTTTGCTGAACTACTGTTATAATGTGCATTTTCTCATAATTTTACCTTTTCAGAACTGTAATTACATCTATTATCAAAGTAGCCAGATTCTATTAGAAAATATCCCAAACTACCTCAATGAATTTCATTAGAAAATAGCAAAGATGGCTTTTATAATTCTTTCTATTATATATAAGCAATGAAGCAAAATAATCACAAAAAACAAGTATTAAAGAGATTATCAATAATGAAAGCAGCTTTAATCATTTGGGGGTATTTGAAAAATGATTTAGGAATTAAGTAAAGTCTGTGAGAAAGAACTCATAATGAGAACATGCCAAAAGTTAAAAACACTGACTAGAAAAAAGTTTTTAATTGTACAGTATATTTTAGCTCCTATCAATCACTGTTAAAATCATTTGAGTTTAATAAGCAGGTATTTACCTGTTGGAATGAGACAATCTTTCCAGTCAAAATATCCTGCATAAATGCCAGGTTCTAATGACCCAACTATTGGATCTGCCTTGAATTCAATGTACATTTCAAATAGTCTTTGATCCAGCTCTTTCAAGGATTCCATACTAACCTAAAAGATTAAATGAAAAAAAGGAAAGAGAAAGAACATGGTAAACAGTCATTAACTAAAAGAATTTAATCACATGCCCAAAAAATTTCCTCATGTCTTCTTTAATTTCAGCAAAAGGCAGCAATTATTGACACATTTCAATTCATAATTATGTACATAAAAACTTAACAACTTCCATATTATCTGTCCATCCTACCCAGTATAATTTTTTTCCTGATTGTATTCAGCAATAGACATTTTCGTGAAAAACACAAGGAATGCCTAAGCAGGCAGATATCTACTGGCATGATTTTTTTTCCTGCATGTCAGGAGGTCCTTATCTTGCAAAGTAAACAACTGAATTTTGTGAATGCTTTAAAATATTTAAAAATAAAAATTTCTGTCATTAAACATTAAGATTTTTATGTAATACTTCAGATCTATAAATTTTAATTTTACAATTTCTCAATGTGTTTAAAAAATACATGATTTATTAGGAGTCTCTGTCTTCTGAAACTGAACATATGGACTTCCCCTCTCTACTTCAACAAATCTCTATACAATAGAACCATAAGCTGCATCACATTAACATCTACAGAATTCTTCTCTTTGACAGCTCTCCATGCATTTTTTTGTAATTCACAGAACTCAGCCACTCTGAAAGCTGAGGGGATATGGATAGTTTGTTAATTGTATCTGAACAACTTTAAATTTTATACAAGGCTTTTTATTAAACACAGCTTCTACAAAAAAATTCTGTAACGCAATGTAGAACATCAGTACCTAAATACAGTAATGGATGCTATATGCAAATAAAATGAAATTAAAATTAAGATATAAATATCATGTGACTTCTGCTGAAATGTATTTACCTATATAAATAAGAGCTGAAGCAATACAAAAATAAAGCTTTTAAACTAGTGTTCATTTTCCTCAGCAATTAGGGGAAAAGGCACACACGCACACGCACGCATATATATGAACAATAATTTCCAGAAGTAAAGGGGTTTAAAAGTGAGGTCTGCTTTAAAAGCAAGTCTCTAGATCAGACTGGGAATTCAGAAGAAGAAAAGACTCCTTACCATTCCTTTCTAGGGATTTAATACTGCAAACTGCAAAATAAGGGTTGAAACTTATTACTACAGGCATGTCTCTAAATTGTGTTCTATTCTGGCATGCCTACATTATTAAATGAAGAGAAAAAGGAACTGCAATATTTGAGTCAGGAACAGAGGCAGAGAAGTCTTCAGGAATGAGATCACAAGGGTAAGGGAAAACAGTTGTTACTGATGAAAGTTGATGTTAGGAAAGTTGGGATGGTGAAGTAGGTGCTCAGAAACAAGACACACCACAACTTTCCTGCTTTTCTAGGTGATGAACCTTCTTTGATTTGTACACAAGAGGATCTCTATCTCAAAGGCAAGCTTTCTATAAGGCATGAGAAGATCAAGGCTATTTTCTTCCTCTTCTCCTTCTACCTGACTGCCATTTTAAAAGAAGAACACATTTTAAAAGGTACAGAAATCTTGCTCTTTTTTCCTCTTACACAGGTTTCAAGACATTTGTCACTTAAATTTCTTATGATTAGGGAGAGTAACAACCCTTAGACCATTCCTATTTAGCTTTGAACTAGGGGGGAAAAATAAGTTTGAGTGCCAAGTCCCTGGAAATATGCACCCATTCAAAGAATCTGTAAAACAACTGCTTCGATGTTCCTTAGCAAAGTGTTTTAGAATTAAGGAATTCCACCGTCCACTTCTGCAGCCATTCACTACAAAAGATCATCTGCACATTCAGTACAGGTTTTTTTGTTTAATACAAGTTATCCTCAACCTGTTTCAGGTTCAATACACAATTAAGATAGTGGTAACCTGTTTTTTCAGCTGGTGGAAAGATTGCAAGAAAGAATGAACAATTAATCTGAAAGTATTTTGAGCCCAGGACTGGGGGAGAGAAGCAGCAGAAGTCCTTAACATCAACCATCTACACCCATTTTCCTGATCCTTAAGTGGGTTTAATGCTCACAAAAATTACACGATTCTCACATTGTTTGTCTTTCTGCTATGAACATTCCTGTGATTACAGTTTTCAATTCTTGCATTAAAGTCATTTTGAGCCTCTACCCTTCTACCTTATCTAATTATCCAGAACTGTGGAAACAATTTTATTCAGAAGCTTAATCAATAAGCTTGGATGAATTTTATGGAATATATCTTTTTTTCCACTTCCTAATTGAATAAACTGATGATAAAAAGTTGAATTAAAGAATCTCCACAGAGAAGTACAAGAGTCATGAGTATGTGCCAAGGTAGCATGTGCTAAAAGCACAGTGTAATGTTTGGCTGCTTTATGTAATTTTGTATTTGGAACACTAAGAAAAAAAATTGAAATAACCATATAGAATGTAAGGAAATGTTTTTGGCTACCATTTTATAATTTCTGTACTTCAGAATATTAGATAATAATCACTTCCCTACTAACAAAGGCAACTTTAAAAAGACCAACCCAATGTAAGAATAGATAGTTTTTTCCTAAAACACAGTACAAAATTCACTTTAAAATTAAATTTATAAAGCTGACAGAATTTAAAAGTATAATTTAATTTCAGTCTTCTCAGATAAAAACTAGTCTTTAAAAAAGTTTGCCAATTCTTTATTACAATTTTTTAATCTAATATTTAAATAAATTAAAAACTTTCAGAAGTTTAGGTGACAGAACAAGAAACTGAAACTATCAACCCACCCCTCTAAACATCTGTGAGCTTCCATTGTCATTAAAAATAAAGGGCTCAAAAATTGCCCTTTTGTGATGACTATCTAATTAATCCAAACCCTCCCAGCTGGCATTACCAACTGATGTGTCCCACACATGCAGTATTGCACCAGTCAGAGCTTTCAAAGGGTTAACAGAGACTGGAAATTAATCTGCCATTTCAACACCTGAATTTGGTAATTTCTAAACATACCAAACTTTTAGTGGCACTACTTTGATGTGGCTGTGCAAGGCAGGGTGTTGAACACATACATAACAGATGTCTTAGCTGCTTATATACACAACACTAACTGTACCGAGCTCAACTTGGTAGCAAAAAATGGCACTATCCAGAGTAATTTTCTACATTGTGCTAACCATACAAATCACAGCAATCCCTTTCAAATGCTATTCAAAACTATTTAGGCTGTAGAAATTCAAGCAACATTCAGGCATAATGGGACTAAGTATGTACTACATAGTTGAACAATCAATTTGAGTGAAATACTGTACTCTGTACTGGAAAAGATAACATTTTACTTCCAATCAACAAATATTTCTGTAAATAAACTAGCTTTATGGTCCTAAGGATTAAGTCACAACATTTCTCATAAGAAGTGATTAATCTTTACAAAAAGGCAGGAAAATGAGACAGCTACTGCCACCCACTTTGACATTTTCATTCTTTGAAAAAGAAAAAACAACAAAAACCCCCCCTAAAACACAACAAAAAACCCGTGAACTAGTTTATGAACAAGAGCTATCAGTAATGCAGATTTCCAGAAGAAATAATTTATCAAGTATATTCCTGAGATAACAATCTTTTACTCTCTGCATTGAGAGAACACAGTGACATTAAACAGCTTTACTAAGAAATCAGATAAGCTCTGCCATTGAACACACAAGTCCTGAACAAGAGCTCACATTTTCTACACCAGCTACTTAAGCCCTGTAAGAACACACAGAACCATATCCTTGTTGTTGTTGTGTCCAACTGATGCTTGGAGCCCCACACATTTATGGAAGGCTCACCCAAGAGTCATTTTGGATGTCTGGACACTTGCACCTACTTTCCACAGAAAGTAAACCAAATAAAAATCTTCAAGCAATGCTACTTCATTCCAGTGCTCTCACTTACTTGAGTTATTTTATCAACACCTTGGAAGCCATGTTTCTCAAAGTGTTCAGCTATATTTAGGAAGGTATGACGTTCCAGGTAACGGCAGTTACTAAGCGCAATTAAAAGTCTCTGCTCCTAAAAATTTAAGAGAAGAAAGAGTATACCAGTTAAAAAAAGAAGTATCAGCATAACCAACACTGTAAATGTATACAAAGTACTTTACTGACTCTCTGTGCATAATAAACATCCTCATAAATAAAGTGGGGTATGAAAATACTTTTGTCAATAAACTACTGAGAACTGAATGAGTATCAGGTATGATGACTGAACATGCTTCTTCTTATAGGATCCGGACCATTCATTGGAACAGTTGTGACTAATACAGAATTGTGGTTAAGACTTCTTTACAAAAATTAGGTTTGGACAGCTTTCCAGGAAGCTGTTTCTGGATTTTACTTTGTTTCAAGAAATACACTAAGAATTATGACCATCATAAAATCTTCATCTTCACTTTCACATGAAGCTGGCTAAAACAAGAGAAGCAGGTACTGAACAAATGCACTCAACGACTCTAAAATACTAGAAGGCTCTGAAGTACGTTATATAATTTCAGCAATTGGAAGAAATTCTAGGTGGTTATAACTTAAGTCTGTTCTTCAATGATTTCTTTAACTACAAGGGAGGCAGATACATTCTGGAGTTGAGATATCACAACTGTCTTTCCCTGATCTTGATATAACAAGATACAGTTTCCAAGCAAAGAACCAAACAAGACAGAACAATTTAAATAGGTTGGGTCTTCCCTCTTCCTCTCTCCTTTTGATTGCAAACTATTTTTCTACCTCAGATAAAAGTTAAAAATCAACCGAGAAAATATTTTGAAAACAAAATTATCTGACAATGAAGTCACCATAACAGCACTGATCTGATTAAAAATGGTATTGGTTTTCAGACCCAGAACTCCTGACAGTTTTGTATTTCACTAATATGATGACTAGGACTGAGAGTTGCCTTCTACTCTAAGTTATAACCAGTCAGTATGCAGACTATTCGAAAAATGAGAATTTAAAAAATGCAGTGACCAATCTTACTCCAATCCTTCACTTTCTCTGTTCTCATTCAAGAAAGAGAAGACAAAATGTCTTGTGATTTACATAAGAAAATGATACCATGGAACCATGAAAGCCAGACATTGTCTAAAATGATAATTTCTTTTTTTTTTTAAGTGTTTGTACCTATGACATATGGGAAGAAGCCACAGCCACAAGTTAACAATTAATATCAAATCTTATGTGTTGCAAGAATAAAATGATATAAAGAACTAATTATTATAGTCTACAATTATTATATTATATTATAAAATTATTGTATTATTATAGTCTACAATTCAGAAACTTGCCCAAATTTGGCAATCTGTGATTCTTTATTGTAGCAGAAATTCTTATTGCTCTTGTAAATTAGGCACAGTTGGGCTTCTGACAACATTTAAAACCTGTACTAAGGAATATTAATTTCAGAAGAGGTTCTCATAGGTTTCTTGCAGGTGAAACCTACATTTTTTCATCAGCTGCTTAACTGGAAGAAAGTGCATTCACCAAAGTGTCAAGAATATTAAAAATCTTTTTCCAACTTCCTAAAACCCCAAAATCAAACAAGTCAAACAAATAACCAACACTTACTCTCAATAAATTTTCTGGGGAAAACTGTATTACTGAATATCTGTATCTTCACGGGTTCTAAAAAGTAACTAGTAATCAGACTGATTCTAATCTAAAACAAGCTCATAAATCAAAAGTCAAATCCTCAGCTGACTTAACGCCAGTGCAATTTTCACTGGTTTCTGTGACACCATTTTAGTTTCTGAGGACTCACTTTCAAATATCATTTTCATGAGTTACCTTAACATAGTACACTAAGATACCATAAAAACCAGTGTTTTCAATAAGAACCTTATAGCCTTGTATTTTCTTATGCTGATGTGTCTAGGAAATGCCTACAGAATACAAAATTGTTCTCTATAAAAAAGGAAAATGAAATAAACAATATTTATAAGAGCATAACAATAAAAAAGAGCTACATCCCTGTATCTCTGAGAAATACTTTCACACCAGCTTTTAGAAATAAAAGCCAAACTTACTGAAGAAAGACTTGACTCTTCATGAATGCTTCCAAACAAATCCGGAGATGAAACATCAACTGAAAGACTAGGAATTTTGGTCAAAAAGTAAGCAGTATAGTGCTTTTGATTATTTGATACATGGTGGATTCAAATGAACAGGAATGAAATGGAATCTTGTTTCAAACCCCTCTTACAATAGATAACAAAGCAGCCCATGTTCAATTTTTCCAAGATGCCCACAAAGCCTGCAGGAGGAGCTTGGTGGTCTGATAGTACCATTCTAGCTACAGACCTTTCCATTCCTTCCTAAAGCATTTTTCTTTTCTATAATTTCTCTGTTTTGCCACAGATTCTGTTTTTACACCTATCCAGCCAATGGTCATCTGAGTAGGAAGAAAAAGAAATTGCATTAAAACCATAGTTAATTTGCCCTTTCTAATGCATATTGCTCTATTTGCCAAGTCTCTGGCTTTTCACAAACAAATGTTTGTAACTCCTGGAAGCTCAGGCTACTCTGACTTGTTTTGATCTCTAAAGTAAGTGGCTCATAAGCATTTATTGAACAAACAACTTTCATGAATTTAGCAGAAATACCAATAGAATCAGTAAAAAAAAACAAGGGAAGAAAAGATAGGCAGGGGATGTTTCACCATGACTGGACGTTACTTAGTGACAAGTGCAACTGGTTCCATGTAAAGTCATGTCAAAACCAACACATCTGCTTCAACAGCTTCTGTCACTGAATAAAATGGTATAAGTACTGTAATACTGATTATCTTGTACAATCTTTATTACATGATGCCACACAACTTTTTTTGACATAAAAAGTACCTGCTCTTATTCCAAAGCATCACTACTCAGAGGCAAAAGCATTCACAAGAAATATGAAATACAGAAAGGATAAAACCACACCCCACTGAAATTAAAGACTTGCATCCACAATTTCAGAATACTACACACAAATCCTGTTTCTTTTTACTTACTGTGATGTATCTATGTCACCATCAGGTTTGGTGCTCAGTTGTTCCAAACAGTCTATAAAGCCCTAGGAAATAATAAAGCACGATCTAAATTTTTTGCCAGAACTAAAAAAAGTTCTTAAATTCACTTTTACTACAGTCAATAAAAGCAGAATAATCATCATCACCTTTTTTTGTCTTAAACCTTACATAAATACAGTAACATTCTAGTTACTACTTTTGAATGCGTATTTTCTATTTTGTATGCATCATAGTTTACTTGTAGGAAAACACAGTAATTTTCAATACTGGTAAGTCATTTTCATGATGCATGTCTAAAATGATGCAGTGATGATCTGCTGATTAGCATGGTTAACAGTTTTCACATGTTCAGTCTGAACAGTGGATCCCAACTAAAAATTGCAGAAGCCTCACTAGAATCCTTTTATTGCTTTGGCTCATGATTTCTTATTTGAGGAGACTATTAAAATGCTTGAGAAACCGAAAGAATGCTATTACCTAATTTCAAATCAATTAAAAAAAATCCGATTATGTTACAAAGAACACTGTTTTCTGATACAAAAATTAAAAGCCAGATCTTCAGCTGATGAAAATCAGCATCTCTCCTCTCACTGCAGCATATAGATGTTAGATAGCATCAGGTCAGCACGTGTCAATTGTCAGTAAAATCTTGAACAATCACATTCAGTAAAATACTTGAATATGTCACTTACCCTCAGAGGATTTGCCATCACCAGATTTAGCTAGTAAGCTCTACCTACTTTTAAAGTCAAACATTTCTCAGCATGCCTGAGTGTACCAGAGGAATAACACAGTCATCAACTTAAGATACCTTTTGGGAGGTGGATAAGGTACAACGCACACATTTTTGATGGTCATTTGTTTTGACAATTTCATACTTCAAAGTGCTCAAGTTACCTGCATGATCCCAATGCTTAGCTGGCACACATCCTCCTGTGTTTTCTGCTGTTGGAAAACCTGCAGATGCAAGCATATTATTTCAGCAGAACAGCTTCACATGGCATTATTCTCAAGGAAGGCCTGAGTAACTTATCCCTAAAGAGATGACACAATTAAAGGAATGACTGCTGGGACACTGTTTTCTTATGCATCAATTTCAATTTTTCTCCATCCTAAAGATGGGAGAGAGAATACAAGTCCCAGTAAACAGTTTGATAAGCATGAGGAGATAACACAGTAAAAAGAAGGAAGAGCTTGTACACGTGATATGTGTCATTGTTGGCTAATGGAATTGCAGCAAAAACTCCCAGGATATTTCAAGGTCTTTATGTCCTAAAAAGAAGGATTCATCATGCAGTTAAATTCACTGCAGATTCTTTTCAATAATGTTCATTAAGAAATAGACAAGCTAGTCATAAAGATTAATGTGAGGAGAGAGAAAAAAAACCAAGAGAGTTTGAAAAAGTGTTAAACTCCCTTACAACACTGAAACCTGAAAGAAAACATCAATGTTTCAATCAATCAGGGCCTCAAGGCACTGAGTAGAAGGGGACAAAAAGTTGAATTTAAGTCCTTCAAGTAATTTGGATCCAATACTGAGTGAAGAGTAACTCCTAGGAATGGCCTCTCCCTTTTTTATTTTAGATTTAATGTCTACTGCTATCTGAAAATAACATGAGTAGCATTTTTTTTCAAAAGAACAGCTCTAAGGATTTAAATATAGCTTCAATATGCCCCATACACACCAATTACCCTTAATAAAGGAAGCACAAACATAAGTCTAAAACCTAGCACAAGTGAAAAGGTGTACATGGGAAAAAAAATAAAGAGGAAAGTTATATCCTTGGATCATTCTCTGAAAGTTCTTTTAATATAAATTACTACTGGTTTCAGAAGAAGGACAAAAATGAAACCATAATTCAAAACTTACACTGGCTTCTCCAGGTTTGCAGTCCAGCACAGTTTTAAGAGATTGCAAGGAATGAATAATGCACTGTTCAAACTGGGATGGCTGAAAGTCAAACAAGTTGTTAGCTGTAGATATGCATGCTAAATATACACTACACAAATACATAAAAACTTAAAAGCTATATGGTAGGCTCTCTATTTCCAAATGATCCCAAATAAGGGGTGGGGGGAAAAAAAAATTCACACTTCATATATTACCAGAGGATCCTTTCATAGTGATACACTTCCGTAAGTAAGTTGTCTACAGAATTATTACCATAGATCAGTGTACATTTTTTTATCCGAATGACAGACTTTAACACCAAACAGCCTCATATAAAAGGCTCATGAAAGCTTTTTAGAGCTGTTTGTAGCCTTACAGATGCCTGTTGACACACTGTTTCCTCCACTCCTTGATCTGAGCTGGGATAGAATTTTACCACAGATGTGCAGTATTTCTGCGTTGTATTTCAGCAAAAGGTTTCTAAGAAAATTGGACTGAAGCTGCTTTCAAATGGAACAAAAAATGGTTTGAGGGGCTGTTGTTTACCCTCAGGTTTCCAAACCTGAAATATGAGTGTCTGGATAACATGTATCAATTTCATCCTGAAAGAGCCAACAAGTTCACAGAAGAGTCATCAGTCACTTTTTCCTTGCCTTTCTCTCTTCCCTGGTAAGTCACACTTTTTTTTTTTTAATGCATCTGTCTGCTGGTATTGGGCAGGGACCTGTTGTGCAGGGCAACGTGAAGAAGTCACTGCTCCAGAAGAGAGGCATCATCTTACTGGATTTGGGTCAAAGAAGTGGACAAAAAAGTTTGTAAGTCCTGTGAACTTGCTTTTCATTCACTAGATAGTTTATGGCATGCCACCAACTTCAGGCTTAGGAGTAACTTTTATTTCTGTAAATAAGAGGTGGAGGTGGATTGTGAAACTGATGCTCACATGGCAAAATGAAAACCATGAAAAAAGCCACTAAGACAATCTGTATTTAGTATTTTTGGATCCCTTAAAAGAAAAAGGCCAGTAGTAAAGTGCTGCTCTTGGGTTTTCGCTTCCACACTATAAAATACCACATCTCAAGAGAGGAAAGCTGTTTAGACATGTGATTCCTTGGATATTATGAGGCTGAGAAAACCTGGTTCTGTGTCTCACTGCATCTTTTACCTGGAATATAAATTATAAAGGGGTCCTCAACCAGTATTTCGTGCAAACTTAAAATACAGTTTCTACCTCAAGCCTAAAATGTCCCCAGAGATACTGCCTGGCCCTTTTTTATACTGTTGCTCTATTATTACCACAATGAACTCTACTTTCTTGCTATGACAAAACATAGTCAACTTCCACCTTTAAAATTTGGCATGTTTCAACCATGGCCTCAAAAGGTATCTAGGGAAGTGTTGTATACAAGGAATGAATGGATGATTTCTAAGTAGAAAAAAGTCTTAAGCAGTTTTTTAATAAAGATGGGTCAGGATACAACACAAGCATAAAGAAACAACACTTTTGTGGAAGAACCTTCCCCCTGCCTTCATTCAGCAGATGAACATAGTGAAAAACAGAAAAGTTAAGGGACTTGCCCATGGCAGCAGCAACCGAAATCAAGACCAGAAGCTGTAAATCTGGTTATAGTACTACAATTGACAACAACACTTCTTCCTACAGTATGCATATTGTGACTGCTTAATGTACTCCTACTCAACTTCAAACACATATTTATAGAAGCAAATAAGAAGAACTAAAAAAGTCTGTGGAGCATTCCCTTAGATAACATACACAAAGCAACTCTCCCTCCCACAGGCCTTTTCTGCTTTCGCAGATTGTTTTTAAGTCACACCTACAACATACTTGCTGTGTTTTAGGCATTACTCATTACTGTTTATTTCCAGAAAGCATCTCACTAATTTATCTGAATTTGGTTTCAAGTCATCGGTTGTTTGCATGTAGGCAATCTCCTAAATTAGTTGCTTTTCAGTTCAATTTCTCATTATAAGTGACCTATTTATTTAGCTACAGACCAGTTCCATGGTAGTGTGCCTACTAAGTTTTGAAGCATTTTGATGTGAACTGAACTTGTGACCTCAAGTATGATTTTTTACTTTGATAAACCATTCAAATATGTAACCATTCAAACAATTAAAAACATTTTTTTAGCTTCTCATATTTTCATATTTTAATAAAATTACAGACACTAGTCTGCACGCATACAGATGAAGTCCAAAGTAATTTAAATTTCTAGGAATATAGAAATCATTACACATGCAAAAAAAAAAAATCCAGCAAAGAAAGTGCGTACAAGACACGAAATATACCCACCAACGATGTCAAACCTTCGTTGTCAACAACCCAGTCCTCCTTTTCAGCTAATCTCTTTATATCTGTAAAACAGAGTAATAGGGGAAAGATGGGATGGGTGGGTGGGGAGAGAAGGTATAAATTTTCATTATTAAAAACTCCTTGAACTTGAAAAGATAAACCACAGACACTGGGACTGCAATGACTAGGCATACAAGCAAATAGCACTACAAGCTTCAAAGCCTTCAGCATTCTCAAATGACTAAGAATGGAACTCACACATGGTATGCTGGTGACTCCACACAGAGAAGCACATCTATGATACATGGCAGGACTTGCATGAAGCCCATCATTTACTGGAAAGCTTAGAATTAAAGGAATATTGTGAAGGCTTTGGTTTGTTTTTATTTTGTAAATTTTTAATCACAATATAAAATACTTCATCTAAGAATCCAAGTCTCTAGTCTATTACACTCTAGCTCTTAATTAAAATGAAAGAAAACTGACTAGCATTTTAGTAAAGACAGAAAGGACAGCATATAATTCATATTCAGAACTGTAAAAGAGGCACGGGGTCCCCACGCAGGATTAAAGATCCACAGCGCCAGATTTTCTTCAAAAATACATAAAGAGATATGCAAAAAGCACTCTCTTCCACTACCCAGAAGGTGTTAACTTACACAGGCTTACTATACAACTACTTATTGGGATGTGAATCCAAAACTTATGCACTATAAAAACACAATTCCTTTAGGGATGGCATGCATTGTGCATCATCACTGTGTTTTGGGCTTAATTGAAGTGTAAACAGAACAAAGATCAACTGTGTGCAGTTTGTGGGGCTTTGATATACTTTTCCCACGCACAAAGTACTCATCAGAAGTGCCTGCACACCATGAAACTCCCTTTTAAATGAGTAAAAATTTCAGTGAATTGTCATCTCTTCTAAAAATCCAAGAAAGGAGGATAACTAATGCATGCTGAAAGGTATCTTCAAAATCTTAGTGCTTTCTGCAGCTAAATTAAGAAGCTTAGTTATAGTGTCATACTCTGCAACTCTCACGGAAGTATAGGCTCAGTGAGGATAAAAGGCATTAAGGAATTGTGCAGAATAATTACACTGCTCACTTTCCTACTTAATTCAACTGATATTCTTCTAAAGGTTTAGATTGTGCTGGTCAGCCTTTACATGCTTGTGTGGCTGCTCAGTTTTGCATTCTGTTCTTAGCTAATACAAATATAAATCCCACCAAATTTCTTTCTCATATTTCACTGCTCATCAAATTCCAGTCAAATACAATCACGTAAACCCCCTGTCTAGTCTGGCATTCACATAATTTCTCTTTCATGACCTTTATGACCAGTGATCACATAACAGGAGGGAAAGAACACAGACTGCCTTCTCAGGGCCAGTGTGTGTATATGGTGTTTATCATAAGACAACAAAAAAACCCGGTGCGTGGGCAGGTTTACTATAGTTGAAAAGCTAAAGCGTTCTATTGAATATTTTAACTACATCTGAATATTTTAACTACAGCTGAATGCCTTTACCAACTTACAACATGCAGCAAAAGATGAGACTGAAGTTTATATTGGCACTTATATTTTGAGATATTTAGAGGGGTGAAATTCAAGTCCAGGAGGAGCTTTTTTGTATTGCAGATAAAGCTATATTTATGTATTGCAGATATAGCTACTTCTGAGATACATTTACATAGCTCCATGAGAATATCCATTACCTGTTCTTTCACTCGTTCTCCAATAATAAGAGTTTTTTCAAGGGCCCAATCAACCTGGTCATGTGCAGAAAAAAATCCCCACTATCTAAATACATTCCAGAAATACCATTTTGCTTCAGTAGGCAAAGAAAAAAAAGCCAGGCCCCAAAGATACCGCATGCAATACATGGAATGAGAGTTATGATACAAGCAGGTATCTTTCCTCCTGCTTGATGCTATAGCCAACACACAGAACTGCTTCACTGATAGGGGATGGAAGCAGCGCTCGAGGAAGGCTGCTGTTATGGCTAGACAAAAGAGAGCGACATTATCCAGCCAATAACACATACCAGCATCTCTAGGGATCTGATTTCTTTTGATTCAAGAAAGAAAAGTATGAAATGCTTTTATTAAAGACTAAGGTGCAGATTACCATAAGAGTTTTTCTTACACAAAATGTGTAGCCAGCAATCAGAATATGCAGAGCAGAAACTCTGCATCCAAACAAAGAACCGGGCTATTGCCATGATGCAACAAGTAGGCAAAACTAGTAAGACAACAGAGTTTTTCATCACTGATCACATATTGGAGCTCTCTGGACTGTGCAAGAGAAACTAGATAGGTAGGTCAGAGACTGGATAAGCTGAGGACTGTCAAGAAAATGGTTGAGAGCTACTTTCTTCCTTTGAAACAGTAGGACATCTGAGGAATCACTCACGGTTCCTGGACAGAGGAATAAGTCAGTCCAATAAGACCATCCTCAAGTCACAATTAAAAGAAAAAAAATCTCTTTCACCTATCATTAAGAAAAAACGAACAATTGAACTCAATTGGGCTAAGGGATGAAAAGCAAAAATGACTTTCTCATGCTTTTAGTGACATCTGAAATAGTGGTAATACTTTACAGAGTTTTACAGAGTTTTAAGGAGACGACAACGTATGAACTTATCTGGCTGGCAGGCTTGATATTAATGCAGGAAAAGAATATTAATTGTGAAATGAGATTTAATAAAATAAGAGCCAAGAATGCAATTCAGATCCATATTGTAACAAATAAACCATAAATACCTAATGATTTGTTGTCACCAAAAGTTTAAAGACTTGCTTAATATTGCCACCTATGCTTGGCACACTCAAGCGTAGAGTAAAACCCTTATCTTCGTGTCAGCCTCCATAAAATCATATGTTAAAGATCAAAAGGGACTAAAATATAATACTAAAAAGCCCTAATTTTATTTAACATTGAGGGTAAGTAGTCTTTTGGAAAAAAACCCCACAGTCCTGCTAAGACAGTTAGTAGATCAATCTGCCCTGATTTTAGGAGAGACATTTATTTCTGGAAGATCTACTTCATTCAAATTTAAGTTTCAGAGACAGCAAGAAGAATGGCCCCACATTAGAGTCACATTAGATTTAGAGAATATGTTACTGGCCTTCACAATCCAGACATTTATGGCAAAAGTTGTGTACACAGTAGGAAGCCCTGGAGATTACAATGTTAGTAAAAAGCCCTGGAAACCACACAACTAATACTTCATAAATGGCTGCAAGATTTTTTTTTTTTTTTGTCCTTGGGGGTAGGACACTGCTTATTTAATTCTTCATGTTATAGAAAAACTCAAGAAAGAAAATAAATTATATTTCCAACACGGAAAAGCTGCATCATGAAAAAAATCACTTGTGTTGTAGAACTGTCTCAACCCTAAAGAAACAAGTCTAACTTACTCTATTTATTAGACTGAGGTAAGAAAATACTCGTAACTTATTTCTGGAAGAAAAATGGAGTATTTGAGTAACTCTTGTGAGAGACTACAGAATCAGATGAGTCCACTGCCACTACAACATCTGTAATAAACACGTTATTTTCCAGAACATGGTTTGGCCTAATTAGGGGTGAAAGAATGACAGTAAGCAAGGAGACCTGCAGCCTTCTATTACCTTCAGCTGTGTGCTGTAAGGTCACGATAATGCAACGTACACGAAGGTCCAGAATAAGATCCTGGATGATCTGAAGCATGTCATTGGGTATCTCGAGTGCAGTAAGAGACTCAGAACTAAGCCTGAAAAACAAATAAAGTTAGATGGAAGTGTAAATCTGAAGGGTTTTTTAAGCTGATATAACTACATTGAATTTTTCAGACATTTTCTGCATATATAAATACAAGAGCTCCATTCTCTGTGTATCTTTGAAAACCAATTATCCCATTCTGAGAAGATCAATTATTTATTTAATTCTGAAGATTGTAAATGCAGATTTTTTTTTCCTCTAAGTTTACAATAATGTCATCACAGCAACATGCCACCTTTTTCTACCACCTTACACTTCCCTGCTTGTCTTTTTGCATCCATATCCTGTCCTCTGATCCAAGAATAATCCTTTTGGAGCAGAAGTAACTGGTTTTTTGTTTGTTTGTTTGTTTGTTTTTGTTTGTTTTGTTTTGTTTTTCTTTTTAGGTGAACGCCTAGATCAAATACAAGATCTACAACAGGGTTTATGAGATTTTTTTTATTTGCATGAAAACAGTAACAGTGATTGAACTCCCAGAGATGGTGATGTGGCTGTGCATCAGAGTGCTAAGAATATACACATTCAAGAAGCCAAAATACAGCCTACTGCACCATAAGCAGAATTAATTCACTGTTTTGCTTCCAACTCCAACCAGGTACAAATCACTGGTACTACAGGTAAGGATGGAGACACTAATTTCTGTTTTTCCTTTAGAAATAGTAACACAGCAGCTGCTTGCAAGAATTAGCATTTCAGCTTTTAACGAAGAGGCTGCTGTTGTGCTCAGACTTAGTCAGGGGCACAGAGGGAGGTTCACTGCTTTTATCCAACTCCTGGATATATAAGCAAGGACAATTCAAAGGCAGTCACTGCCATCTGCTCTAATGATACTACTGAGGAAAGCACAGGTAATAGAAAGTGCCAAGGTGGAGGAATAGGAAGGTACAAGCAAACAAGTGGAACATTTCCAGTCATCCACCTGTAGGCTCCAGTTCCATACCCCCGGTATTGGGCAAAAACCACCAAACCCCCACCATTAGCCAGACTGCTCTCCACCCAGGACAACTACTGAATTAGTAGATTAGAAAGACCTATACTATCTCAGCCAGTCAGGAAACAGAATGTAAATACCCACCTGTGAGGAGTTTAAGTTACTTTAGACTGCACAGAAGACCTGTACTTTAGAGTTGATTCCATTGAGCACAGAGCTGTCACATCCCTAAAATCATCCTTTTTCTCATATAACACACCCTAACAAATGCGTACCTTTACACCTCTATAGTAAGGCAAAAGTCTTGCAGCAATGGCTCACTTGATTGCATAGTTCTAACTTATTCTCTGGAACCTATTCATACTGGGCTGTGACAGGATGGGGTACAAGAGGAAGACTGTGCTACCACCTGTGTGATACATACAAATATGTATGTGTGACATCAGCTGTGTGATACATACAAACAAGCAGAAAAATTAAGATCACACAGATGTAACGGCAACTCCTTATTACCTAATATTGTGAGATTTATCACTCTTAAACACAAGCAGAAAGCAGTAAACCATTTGTGAACTGACAGAAAAGAGTAAAATTCTGTCATGCGCTTCACAATGACTTTTAGCTACAAACTATGAAAATAAGGCTTAAGCTATTACATAACTTTGCAACAGATAAAGGCCTTAGGCAATGTGTAGACTCTTCTTGGGAACAGCCCACCTTCATAATTAGTGTGAGTCACAAAATTTTTGTCAGACTGTCAAAGTGTGAGGGCTTGAAAATTAACGTACTTGCAGCATTTGCATAAACTTCTGACCCGGTCATCACCAATCAGGACCCTACGATAGCATGTTCCATTCCTCTTCTCCAGATGTCCCTTTTCTTCTCTACTTTTGATCACTTTGCAGTAAAGTCTAGCCCACTTTACTCAAGTGCCATCGCTACAAAAACAAGGTGGGGAAAGGAGTAGGAGGGAGAGAGGATTTCCCCAGATCTAAGTTCAGTTGTTCATTACAAGGGTAGTGCCCGGAAAGCAAAAGGAGATTCTCTGAAAGAGAGTCTTCTGTAACCTCAGCCTGGATCTTATCTTGGAAGGCAGGACCATGGCTAACCTTTAGAGAATCTGTTGGTTACATTTCCAAGCCAGTATTACACATGTGCAAGTGCTAAAGTCTATAATTCTATAATTTGAGTGAAACTCATGGCTTGCTTCCCATAAAAGGGCAACACTGGTGCCCCTTCATATCCTTTCATCAAGTAGCAAGTCAGTTCCATCTTAAATTGAGAGCATTCCACAAAATTCAGCCAGAACAACAAACTTCACATGGAAATATTTTTCTACGTGGTTATAGTACAGAAAATTTAAGTGACAACAGACTGAGAGAAAGTGTTAAACAGACTTGACAACAGGTGCGTATCACCCCATCCACACTAAAAATATCTATACATGATTATACCCCCCCTTTCTTTTCTTCATCCATGCTTTGCTTGTTTCCGGCCTTGAAAACTCGAGATAAAAAGTACAGTATCATACCCAGGTACTACTCAGAAAGAGTAGTTACTTTCAGAAGATAGTGACAATTCCTGTAGTCCCCACAGACAAATGCAAGCAAATTCTTCATATTAGTGAGTCATTTTGCAATTAATGAAATTTGCATTATTAATTCTATAAAAAAATATAAGCAGGGTGACATTATAAGCAGGAGTATCACCTTCCATTAAACAACTGTAATGATACTAGAGTAAGAAACATGATATTTTCACCCATTTTGGCAAAGATGGGAAGACATGTAACAAATGCAGCAAATAATTGCTTTCTACCCTAAAGAATCAAATCCTGTTTCATTCACAGAGTGTCTATGCTGTGCCAGGCAAATATTTTATTCAAACTTTTTAATAAGATGCTATGGGAAAAAAATGAATATATTATTATGTAATAAGACTATATCATGAGACATCAATAATTGCACATAGAATCCTAAATGTGACATAAGCAATTTTTTTGCAATCTTATTTTTGAAAATGTTAACATTCTCAAAACTTAGGGTACTTAATGAAATGAACAAAACTTTTTGTCTTATAGCACACAGATTGCAGGAATAGGAGGATTTTACAGGTCCAGAGACCCATTTACCTTACAGTCTGGATAATATGTGTTAGCCACTGGCCAGAAAGTTCAGATTTCATTTCCCAGCCACCATACTGTCTTAATTCTCCTTCTCTGAGGCTGAATGGAAGCAAGGCTCCACGGATAAGTTTTACCAGAGAGTGCATCACTTCCTGAATCATCTTCTGCATCAGAAGAAGGGAAAGAAAAATCAAGGAAAGAGCTCTTCCAAGATGCTTAAGCAGCCATGTACTTGCTACATACAACAGGTAGCAATGTTAGATTTACAGGTAGCTCCATATGGTAGAGAAGAGAGGACAAAAAGGTATGAGGGTACACAAATGATTTAAGAAATTTTATTTTTCAAGGTGACACTAAAGAATCTTGCCATGAAGGACAAATGAAAGAAATTAAGGTTCTGCCCACCATATCTCCCCCAGCTACTTACCTTGAAATCATTTTGTCTTTGCCTAGCATTTTTCTTTGATCTTTCCATTTGGCCAGATTTTTCAGCAGTCTTGTGAAAATGAGAAAATTGAAAAGTGTAAGTATCTTATAACCACTGTTAAAATAATTCTGAAAAAGGGGGTTTCAAAGTGAAGAAGTGAAAACTGATGAGTTTATGATGTAATTACAAAAACTAACTCAGGGCATTTTACTAAGCAAAGAACATATACATATATCAATAAACTCTACTTACTGTAGGTAAGTACCCTAATGTTTAATTCTGAGGAAAAAATGTATGCTTAAGACAAAGTCAGAGACAAGCGTAAGAGTAGCTCAAGCAGTACAAACTTCCTGAGGTCAAAGTTTTCTCACTGCAGTGTTCGTGAGATCTAAAACATATAAAATATAGTCTAATTGTGCATCAAGTTTACACAAAGAAACTATTTTTCAGCATGGAAGCTGACCAGAGAAAGACGCCAATGTGAAGTGGGAGACAATTTTTGGAACGACAATTTGGAAATGCAAGATGTGAGGGGGAGGGTTGCGGGGTTTTTGTTTGGTTTTAGGAACAGTATTTTGTTACAATGCTCTTTAAATAATTCAACTAATTGTAAAAGAGACTCTGCAAAATAAGCAGCATCTTCTTTTTCACTTATTTGAGAACAGAAGAACGTGAGTACACTTTGCATAAGACAGTTACACTTGAAGAAAAACATGGTTTGACTAATAGTTTTCCTGTTTGTAGTTCTACCCTTCTGTGGAGACTACTGAGATCTCAGTAGAGCAAATTATATTGAAAAAGTTATTTCAAATCCTATGTGAAGTGCAGACGTTGAATTTTATACTTAGAAAATCTCCTATTCTATGTTTGTACAGCAACATCTACTGGACAAGAAGTGCAATAACATGACAGGAGTGCTCTCAAAGAGAATCAGTTTACTTTCAAATAACTCATTTGAAATGCTGTGTTTTTCAAAATCCCTATTTAGTTAAAGCATTTAAGATTTCTGAGATAAAATAAATAATTTGAAGTGAGAAAAAACTGCAGAAAAATAAAACTGCTTAACAGTTTTGGAAAATGCATAGCCATAAAACTCTTGTACGTTAAAGCTCTGAATTATACCATTGCAGACAAGGAGAACAACCTTCAAATTATTGCTGCATTTAATTTCCACTTCTCTCTTCCAAGGAATTAAAAAGAAAATAAGTTGTATTCCTTGAAACTTCAGATAGCAACTTTAAATTCACATTGGCTTACAGCTGGATTAAACAGAGCAATTCATAGATCTCTGATTTTTTTTTTTTTAGTGGTTTTGCTGAAGACCAATCTTAAACCTTTCCTGCACAGACAGACCAAAACTATCTTGTGGTAAGATCAACGGTTACTACTCACATTTGTGACTTCACCTAGAGTGATTCAAAGAACTCAACTTTTCAAACTGTTGAAATACCACACACATTTTTAACTGACAATGTTTTAAGGCATATAGCTAACCTTTCAGAACTAAAAAGAACCCCCTCCCCACCAAAACCCTACAAACTGAACAGTAAAATACAATCTTGAAATGCATATGTGGAGATTTTCTTTCTACATTTCTAAAATGTAGAAGACTTGAATAAGCTAACTGGAATAACCCTCTATATCATTTTTCATAGGATATTTCTTAAAAAATGTAGCAATTGCCTTGCTTCCTGAATGATGATAAATAGCACGCACCCATGGTAAAAGAATTTTCTTAGTGGACAATTAAAATCTGTACTGTTTCTGACAGAAAAACACAAACTTTCAGTCTTGAATGCACTGTGATGACAGATACTCTTAGGTCTTCTAGACATCTTCTAGCTTATGTCACCCCCTTCTCTCGCTCATCCTCAATTGACTGTGGCATGCACAACATACAGGAGGAGCAGAGGATACTGACCTTCCTATCTCCCCAAGAATTTGTGGGGCTTCTGTAAGGACCAAAGGAGCAGAAGAAATCAAATGTATAGGGATTAATCTCTCAGTAGTTCAGAATTAGTCCCAAAAAAAGAAGAGCATATGCACCTTACAGACTAACAACAAAACTACCTCTTTTGTTTTAATACATTTAAACAATGTTTTGTTCAGGCAGGACAGAAGATCACTACATTTTCCACTTGCAGTCATTTTCATGAGCAGGATTTCTTCACCTTGTTTACAGTTCAAGTCTCCATTTCTCTAGAAATTGCTTTCTTTTTTATTGTACACAGGAAAAAAAAAAATCACAGTAACTTTACAGGTGAGTTTGTAAGGTTTAATTTTCAACAGTACTGGTGTCAAAAAGAAAGGTTGTTATTTCCCTTACGAAATTAATTATTTTTGTTGAAGTCAACAGTACTAAGGTTTATTCTTGATTTTACTTTCTTCACTGAACATTATGAGTAAATGTCCTATCTTTTGATTTTTATCATGTAAAACGAGGATCACACATATCATCTATTTCACATAAGCTATAATGCTCTGTACATTGTATTCAACATCTAAAGGGCTATAGTACCTATTAGTATCATCATATGAAAACAGTATATTGATTTATAAACAGTGACAATAAATAGATAAATTAATTCTTTAGTTAGAGAAATAGAAAATGAGAACATAAGCTTCCAAATGTTCTTTTTTGAATGCTTTTGTTTTTTCTACTAAAGCTGCAAAGAATAGTAGATAGACGTGCTGACTTCAGAATTTAAACACAGCACAACATTGTATACTACAAATTAATTAATTTATCAAAAACTAATTTTCAAAATCTGTTAAGACTGTGCATATAAAACCAGCATGGGTCATAAATAATTACTTTTGTTTTTCCCCTTCTTCTTGGATTATCAAGATTATATTTGCATGATTTGGAACAATCAGATCATCTAAGCAAGAAGGAGTACCAGCACAAGTAGTTGCAGCTGACTAACCTTCCAGACTAGACTCCCTATAATGTGTCTGTGAATTCTGCTCTGTGCCTTGGTTATTTTGCAGTTCTGGTCTTGAACCTAACCTCACTTCCAAATACTTAGAACTGAAGAAATGAGCACTCCTTTTCCAAAGAAAGGAAACAATATTTTTCTGTATGACTCTGTCTTTTACGGATCTCTACCCTTCATGCAATGTGCTATTTCTTCAGATCACCAGTGAAGGGCCAGCTATGAGTAAGAGGTGAAAGTACACAGATATTATTGAGTCCAGCAACTGGAACACAGACACAGACACACACACAATCCCCACTGTCAGAATTTGAAGTTATTCTACTGTATGCTTATGGTCTTTTAAAAGAAAAATTTCTTACTAAAATGTCGTTACTTCTACCAGGGAAATACAATACTTCAGATATAATTATTACAGACCTTTGTTAACTTATAAGTCCTTTATATAGAAGAATCCATACCTCACTGAATAAACTTCCATTTACATAAGAAACCCAGAGCTTCCAGAAGTTGGGCAGCTGACTTACAACAAGTTTTGTCAACTTTTCAACAAATACAACTTGCTGAGGAGCTTTGTATCGCCAGGCTAAAAGGGAAAGAAGGGATGGAAAAAGCAACATCAACATTTTTAAAAATAACAATAGGAATGTACTACTAGGTTGCTGCTACTTTGTATTACACAGGTGACTATTGAGTATATATAAAACCTTTTGGATAGAAATAAAAAATTTAAAGCCCAGTCCATATATGTGTACACCATTTGTACACATACAAGCTCCTTCTTCTCCTCTCATATGCTTACAAGGTGCCAGCACCATGACAGCATCTACAGAATTGTTCCCCTTGCAGGGGTATCTAAGGCAATCCACCTAAAAATCCATTCAGACAGTCTTCTGTCTTCAAACCACTCTAAAAAGTAAGGTAACATGAAAGCAATCAAGACATTAGAAAAGTTTCAAATGAAATCTTGGCAACAGGTAACTTTTTGCAGTTTCCTCTGTAATGGGTGAAAGGGGGCAAAGAGAAAGCTGAACAGAGGCAGAAGTACTCATTAACATAGAAAATAAAGGAAACTTGTGAAATACTCTTCCATAACCATTTAAGTTCTCTGTTGAAACCTTCATGATTACAACGGTTTAACAAAACAGGGTATCCGCACAGCAGTGAAAAGAGACTTGTATTTGACTTCAAGAACTAGTCTACTTTGGAACACTTGGACAAAGAAATCATATAGTTTTTGAAAAACCACAAAATAAATAGCCAAAGCCCCCAAAAACCAAAATAAAACCACTTCAAAATGGCATGTTTGTTAGTGTGGTGGTTTTTTATGTATAAACTCAGGTCTTGTACAAATGATAAATTTAAAAATATATCATCCTATATAACACTGTGGAAATGCAGAAAAACATTGCATGAAATAACACTTTTTCTATCTACTTTACTACAGAATGTTGCCTACACATGACAGGATTTCACCAGTTAGGCAAAAAATAGCTGCCTAATAGCACATTACACACTAGTAGGCTTCACCAGAGCCTCACTATTTTACTGTGTTGGTAGACAACCTTGAATCTTCATGCCTTCAGCAGCATCCATTTGTTGAGGTGTGGATCAAGTATTGGGCCATTTCTTTACTGGAGAATTGAATGTCTGTACTACCCACTTTTTCTCGTGGCCGAAAAGTTTAGGCAGTTTGGATTAGTACTTGAAAATAAAATCATAATGGAAGTCCAAAATTTGGAAAGAGGCTCTGACATAACTCAAGTGCAACTGTGCTGAGAGTGATGTATTTGTTTAGGAGGCATGAAAACGTCAAAGCTCAACTGGAAAAGCTCCTAGTGTGGACACAGATAAGATACTTTCACCAGCTTGGTTTGTGACTGTCATTATAAAGACCTGGTCTAGACCCAGTGGCAGAAAAACTCTTATTAACAAGCTGTGACTATGTCAGGAAGCTGTGCCAACACTGCTATAGCAGCAGAGGCTCTGTAACTTCTACAAACCCCATCTTCTAACAAAAAACAATTCAGTTCCTTTGAGAAACCATTTCATCTTTGCCAAAAGCTCCAGCACAAATCCAAGGTTATAACCAGGGATGTCTGCTGGCTACTGGAAACATACTGGCAAGATTTACTTCGTCTATGAAATTCTTTTCCCCTTGAGGAAGCATACTTCAGGCTTAGTTCCAAGCCTGCAGACAGCAGATACTTCTTAGAAAAAGCTACTGCACATCATATCAAAAGGTTATGGCCACAAATTCAGGATATTTTTACTTTGTTGCTAGAGAAAGCTCTATATTTTATTCCATTGATTCTATTATAATCTCTGCAATACCATTCTAAAGATGAAACTAGAGCTATTGTCTATTGTTTTACATATTCTCATGAACATATGCTCAAAGAGCTGAAAGTTATTTGAATGCTGCAATTTTGAATTCATAGTAATTTCTTTAAACAGTATCTTGGACAATCACTGTTAAACATATTGGAGAAAAGAAACCCCAAACACACTAAATCACCAAAAAACCCCAGAGGTGCCATTCCTTAAATTTACCAAAAACCAAAAAGATCACAAGCAAACTGAAAACAGAACGCATCATGGCACAATTGGAACGGCAGCCCTTGCAGGCATCCTAAATGGTAGGTTTGCTTCGTCTCTCCACTCAAAGTAGAACAAAGATGGCAGAGCTATCATGTGGTCACGCCTGCACTAAGTACCAAGGAACTCAACTCAGAGGCAACTCATTCTAACTCTAGGATATTGGGACGGATTATTATACTGCTCCAATTCCCCAGTTTTCCTTTGAATCTTGGTTTAAATTGGTGTCTACAGAATATGCAAAACTTGCTGAAAACTTACCGTTTTCAGTTTGTAAAAAATAACAGATCCATAACTAAGACTCTAAAGCAAAATAACTGATTGAAGTGGAATTGCCTGCCATATATGCAATTAAGTCCTCTGCACATGCAAAAGAATTCAAACAGTTAAAAAACCCCTGGATTTTGGATGTTGCTTGCTGCAATAAGTGTGGCATTTGTATTGTTAGTGGATGGCATTCAAAACAACCAGCAATTTACTGTATTTGCTTTGTAATGCTTGTTAATCAACTCCATGCAAGGCTTTGGGCTGAGAATGACAAGGGTAACAGTAAGACAGTTACTTCAGTAAGAAATTATCTATTCTGTGAAAAACATGTTTTCTGTCTCCTGTGATATCACCATTGAAAGGCTCCCGAGAAGAGTTGTTTGGACAGGGTACTGAGGAGACTTACAACACAGGAGGTCTCAGCTGGCTGTGGACAGGACAGACTGCTTGAGCTTAGTCAAACATTTTGTTTCCCTTTCTGGGTTTAGGGAACCAGAGATCCAGATATGTGAAGTCACAGAAGGTGCAAATGCAAGGAGAAGCATCTTAGCAAAAACACACAAAAGGTGTAACAAGCAAAAGGTAGTAGGTCGCTATGCATACAAGAAAAAAAGGTCTGGTTTTGTTGAAAAAAAGACTTTAACTACATTCTAAGAAGCAAATTTTGAACTTGAATTTAAATTTATGAACTGCTCTTTACTTGCAGAAAAAAGAGGAGTTCTTTAGTAAGCAACATGACGTAGGAGAAGAAAGATTTGTAATTCGTAACAATACAAAACAAACACACGGAATGTGGGTTTTTTGTTTGGGTTTTTTGACTACATCAACACCACTGGTCACTGGCAGCTGCAACTTTGTGTTTTCAAATAAAACAGATGCCTACCATCATCACGGCCAGACTGAAAGCTGCTGCCCCTTTTTCAGTGAAGCAGTTTGACTGAGATGGCCAATCGGCGATGGACGCACATCACTGTCCAGAGTCTAGCATGGGGCTGTGGAGCAATGCATTGCCTGGGGAGAGGGGGAAAAAACCCAAAAGTTAGAATAATTTTTGCACATCAGTTGACATGGAACTGCATGCTGCATGTGGAATTCTAACTTAATTCAGTGATACAAATGTTATCTTACAAAAAACATTCTTAATATTGCTTTATTTAGACTGTTCCTCTGTATCAATACTATTCAATACCACCACTATGGACTCCCTGTAGCAAAGCCAAAACCACAAGAACCATGGGGGAAAATGCCATTCTTCGGTCTGTATGTTTCTCTGTTTATAATTAATGCCCTAAAATCAGTTGCTTGAAAGCCATGGATAAACATGTATTTATGCCATTAATGACATTGCCCATGCTTTTTTCCTGGTGTATGTCCTAAATACACTTTTCAACAGCAAAAGCTTTTTTTTTGTGTCCAGCTGAAGCAGTTAAGGGCAGAGTGCTCAACTATTACTCAGCTGTTTGACCTCAACAGAGTTCAGGTAGAGAGAATCCATCCATCAGGAATCAGACGAACTAATGGCACCTTTCCTTTGTAAATGTCCTTATTTACACGTAACTACAAACCCACAAAATTTTTTTCCAGTGTATCAAACAATTATTTTTCACCTTGGGTTGCCTGTCACATGTAGGTCACTGTTTCACATGTCTAAGCAAGGGTCCAATCTGAAGGAGGTGGATACTTGGAGTCTAATGTGAATTTTGAAAAACAATCATATAGGAATAAGAGGACTATGATGTTTTTTTAATATACTGGGACACACTACCAATATATTTTTTAAAGTCTAAATTGCTGCTTTATGCATTTCACCTTATAGATACATTTCTGAAAGTAGTCGTCAAAAATTATTTCAGCATTGCTCAACTGAGCTGTAACAATTAACTTAAGTGAATCACAATTAACAGAATTATAGAACAGCCCAGGCTGGAAAGGATGTCAGAAGACCATCTAGTCCAACCTTTCATGGGAAAGGGAGCCAGGGTGAGATTATCTAGCACCCTGTCCAGTTCAATCTTGAAAATCTCTAGTGATGGGAACTTTACAACATCACTGGGGAGGTCACATCAGTGACTGATTGTTCACAATGCAAAAAAAAAAAAAAAAAAAAGGTCTTATATTGAGATGAAATATCCCCTGGAAATTCATGCTGAATTTTATACTAAGAATCTCAGCATTTCAGTTTATATTGTTGATCTTTTCCATTGATACCGACATTCACTTAAAATAACAGGAAGGTCACACAGGACAACCACCAGCTGTAACACTGAAATACTCAGATTCAGGAGTAACACAAAGCAAAAATGATTCAAAGCACATTTGCTCTGGTGTTTAGAGCAGCATGGCAGAAAAAGATATACCTAATCACTTTTTAATTAAACAGCTCGGGGCTTAAAGAGCAATATAAAGTATTGTGAAACTTATCACAAATTCCAATAGGTGACAGTATTGGGTTTTATTTTCATTTTGAAAGTAGTTTTTTTCTCCTATAATTTTTTTAAAGGCTTTAAAGAAATTTCCTGTGGCCTTTCACTGCAGCATTATCATTACCAAAATACCTGTCAGTTCTTCTGTTCATCTTATTTAGTGTTCATAGTATAAGGACACATAAGCTAAACAGATCCAATTTGCTACATCCATTCACAATTGTGACTTGACACACTCTATTAACTGACTTGGTGAACTCATCCCTCCCATCTTTAGGCTGTATTAGGATTCTGTTCACTATTTAACTCCTACACCACTTACTAAACACATCTTTATGACACCTTTAAAAACTGGTGCAGGTTTTCAGCAACATAGAATCTTGCTCAATGATTTAAGTGTATTATTCACTGTCACCACAAACAAGATCTTACAGTGAGTTTGAACAAGTGTTTGTGGAAAGACTTTGCCTTTTGAAAAATTAAAAATGCACAATAATGAGAAAGCAAAAAACTAATGCTCTTGCAGTAATCAGCATCCAGGAAAACAATCTGGTCATCTTACAGAATGAAGTAAAACCAAAACAAATTAATTCCCCTCCAAATTAAACAAAATAATTATATTCAGTATTCTTACAGAAATTCTACACAGAATATTAAAAAAAAAAATTGTTGAAGGCCCTGAGAAATTTTAAGTGTCTCACATAGTTCCTGGGATTTCAGGAGCACTTGAGTGAGATTCAACAATATTTGCACTTTATTTGGGGAAAAAAAGGTATGCCAAGAAGGCTAAGTCAAATTGCCACAGGTACTGCTCATTTAAAACATAATTTTATTAAAAAATCACCAGCAAGAGTATAGCAACTGTTATATTTCACAACTACTACAACAACTACAAAAAAAATCCCTCTTGATCTCTCTGCATAGAATTAAGACAGAATGTTAATAATTTAAGACAGAATGTTAATATAAAGAATGTCTTGTAAAACAGATGGTCTCTAAAAATGACAGTGCCAATTAAAGCTCAGAATTAAGAAAACAGACACACTTACCAAAACACCCTTAATGTGAATTAGTTCAATTAAACACTTGCTCGAGGTAGCTGTATTGCTGCTGATGCACTAACCCCATGCATCCCAAATAGTTTATATGTTCTCCAGTAACAGAAAACATGTAAAGAACACTCCTCTTGTTTCCACCCAGGAAAACCACATGATCAGTTTGCTGGCATACCAGGAAAAGAAGTTTACATGAACTAATTTCTTAATTGGTTGTCTAGCATTACAAGCAAAGTATAACACAGCAGCAGGGAACTACAACAGCACATATACCCTCAGGACTAATAAACATCTGGACTACATTAGCAAAGCTGATCTTGCTTTCACCCTACCAGAAGATAGCGCTTGAAGACTGCACACTAACGCATAAATCTTGGAAGAAAAGTGGGAGTTAACTTACAAACAATTTTTTTTCTATCCCAACTTGTTCCCTTTCTGGAGCCAGCAGCTTAAATTTAGCAGCATAATGTAATACAGTGAATTAATAGTAGTATGGACTGGAGACAATAATATTTATAAAACCTAAATTAAAACTAACCAAATAATAATTTACTGCCCACTCAGTATTTGATTTGTGTACTATTTTTACATTCCTAGATCCTGAATGTAGGACAGCAACAATCTAAAGTTTCAAGAAATTAACTTTTTACTAGGCTAACAGGTTTTAAGATGTATAAACAGTATAAAAAAAAATACTCCTGGTAGATCCTTTACTTTTAAAAAATACACTGCATCTTTGAAGCCACACAAAGTATTTTTTTCCAAAATACAGCATCTACATGGAGCATATCTGTAAATGACTCTAGTGCCAAGTGTATATTTAACCAAGGTAACACAGGAAAAATAAATGTACTACATTCTCTTCTTCTATCCAACAGTAATGACAAAACAAAAGTACAATTAACATCTTATTACATTTACAACTGTACAATCATGAGAAGATCAAATGCAAAGTTTTAAGGATCTCAATACTGCTTTTAGTTTTTTTTTTTAAGGATTTTACTGGCTTTCAACTTTTTCTGCACAGGTATTTTGAAGGTGCATATTTCAGATGCTGTGTGAAATAAAAGTATTTCGGTGGTTTTGTTCACACCTCTTCTGTTCTAGCGCAGTAAGATCTCACCAAAATAAGAATTCTAAAGAACACAGTAAAAAGCACAATTCTTGTTGATATTATTTCTCTAATTTGTGCTTCCACTTTTCTCTTAAATCACAAAGCCACCTGCCGCTGAACCCTAACTGCAGGTTTATCATACTATAGAGTACTTCAGTTCCTACGGTGCCTATAGCTCATGTAAAAATCCCAACCCCATATTTTGGATTGTTACCTGCAAGCTCTTGGCATTCAGTGAATTACAACCTCCATTAAAAAGACAGCTGACGTGAAATCTGCCTAAAATAGATTTTCCCATGATATACAAACCACTCAATGCTTTAAACTTTTAAAAGTTGCATTACTTTCATATTCCTAAACTACTACCAAACTGAGTGTAAAAATTGTTCTGCAATTTCCATTGCTACACAACTGCCTGGGTTTTTCTCCCCTCTGAGGGCTGGTAAGTGGAGGTTTCTCGAGGGAGTCACACATCTCTCGCCTCCCTCAATAGTCCAGCCTCAGCCACCCTGCAATTCTGCCAGCCTGGTGCATCAATTACATGACTTCCAGTAAAGATTTTTATAAAAGCTGCTGGTGATCAGGGGATAATATAGTGACAGTACTTCTGCAGAGACAAAGAAAATTTTTAACAAGTGACCAACCTTAGGCTAAGCAACTTTTCAGTGAGATTTTCTACATTAAGTCAAATGTCAGTCATTACACAGACTTGCTCATATACAACAAGCACACGTACACACAGTGTATACATCGTGTATATAAGCAAGATTAATTAAAAAAAAAAAAAAAAGAGACCGTGCAAGATGTGCAACCAGGTGAACACAGTTACTGTATTTTCTCATCCATTATGTATCTTACAGTGAATTTTCTCCACAGGCTACCATAGCAAGGGAAGGTCTGATCTACAGCCTCCTGACTCTCTGAAAGGGCGGCAGGACTTCCTTACCAGCCTTAAACACCTTTGAACATTTTTTTCCTGTGCACAGCAGGCCCTTGTTCCTGTGCTACAGCCTGACCACCCACTGTTGCTTGTTGACCAAACACACCAGTGCCTGGAGCCCGCACCGACACAACCAGGGATAAGATTCCTTTCAAGGACACGCATTGAGAATTTTCAATTGTCTAGGCAAGAAATTAGGCAAGCGGGAGAAATTACTGAAAAATTAACTGATCAGCAGGAGAATTAACTGCATTTTATTCTTTTCCTTAAGTACTTTTTTCCTTCTAACCTTATATTTTACAGTGATCAAGAAGAAAATGGGTTGTTTTTCTAGAAAAGAGATGAGCGTGCAATATTTAAATGATAGAAAAAATGGTTTTGGGTAGACATTTAAAAATGAATGCTTTTTTAAATCTTAAGGCTAGTCTTCATTATTGCAAAATAATGTATTAATAATGAAACTATTTTTTCAGTTTACTACAAAAAGGGTAACTGGGCCTATTCTAGTGGTATTCTAAGTATTTCACAGCCTAGGGCCTTATTGTCAGCCCTTCAGGCCAAAAAATTCTGAAACAAGAGCCAAGCATTCAAGTCCAGCACATAAATAAAAATTACTTCATTTTACTAGCATTAGCTCCAGCGGACGTTAAGATCATCAGCACTTTTGGAAAAACTCACTTTAACTCAATTGCCCGAATAAGGACTAAAAAGACGGGAGCAAACACAAAGGTAAATTCTGGCCACTGTAGAGTTTCACTCTATCTACAGTCATACTAATCTTTTAAATTTTGATTGTAAGCTAGCTGTGTTGCTTTTTAATCCCAATAGTTACTCTCTTTATATTATATTTATATTATATTATTTAAATTATTATATAAAATAAGAATGCCCCCTGAACTTCTGAACATGCTGGATTCTACTAGAAATTCTAAATTACAGCTAAGTTACAAATACAGGTAATAAAAGAGGAAAAATGAATCTGCTATCAGTTTTTGTACTGATCAATTTTTATTCTCTGTCTCACTTTTTTTTTTTAAATTAATAACCCATTAAGGGTTTTGCTTGACATCTGCTGTCAAAAAGGGTATTTCTGCTATGGACAGGGGATGTGGTTTTAGACATGAAATGGCTTCCAGCTGCAAGAATTCTTCTTCCAGATGTACAGTAAGCAAAGCAATGGAAGAGAACCAGCTGCTAGGATAACAATTGAAAAGGCCCTTTTTGACACAAGCCTTGCCGGCCTGTCTGATCTAACAAAGATGGATCATTCATTGCAAGGTGAATAGAATCTCAGTGTGGCACAGAAGAAAGAGCAACATGGTCTAAGCATTCCATTTCCTCTCTTTCACACTAAGTACAGCTGCTGTTACTCTGGCACAGAAAGCCCGGCAGAGTTTTTAGCAGTATGTGGAGAGCTGTGCATCATACTCAGCGCTGCAAAAATTATACTTTTTTTCCAGCATTAAGAACTAAAAATAATAATAATTTAAAAAAATATCACAGTGACTGTACTAGCATGCTTCTGTTTGAAGAGCTGGCTCCACACTGGGAACTTTAATAGGTTGTATATTGCATATTTCGCAAGCCAAAGGGCAGCAGAAAGATCACACTACAACCATGTCAGTGTTTTCATTTACAGCTGTAGTTTTTAAACAGGTTAGCTATTAACAGGTAACTTATTTGCAATAATATTACACAATATCTCAAAGATTTGCATTTCAGATGAGTGATTTAGGTTGCTCAAAGAAGACAGGCAAAAGTGGTTTTAAATAAGAATTTGTAGGAGTGAGACTTGATAACGTTCGCAACAACCTGTTAAAGAACTACGGCTTTCTCAGCCAGTTTGATGATAACTGGATGGGAGTCCCTACCCATTTTAGTTCAAAGGATCATGAAACCTACTAAGCCACTATTAAAGTCTAAGCAAATAACCACTGGCCACACAGAAAACAGTCTTAACCTCCACAGCTTCTATCCCTGATACTTGCATTAAGAATCCCATTGCTTAACTCCTTTTGGCTATCTGCCCAGTGCCTCAGGCAAATTTTAAACTAAACCTCATTTATTTACATTTATTTTCACGTCATTTTATGTCATTATGTTCTCATGTTTCCTGCACTCCAACAAATCTGGGAAGCATAAACCATAATGAAAAACTACAATTATGCTTTAATAATAGAGGAATTACCAAGTATAGTTACAATTAAAAAATACGTAAAATCTTAACTGAAGGAAACCATTTAGTATACAGGTACCAGAACTGAAAGTCCCTAGATGTCTACAAATCACAAGATCAAGGGTCAAAAGCAGCAATTCTGGCTTCAGCCAATACAAGGCATAATATGCCAACACAATTCAGTTTACCATTCAAATATTTATTTTTAGAGATCTAATAAATACTGTTTTGAGGGAGCATACATTCTTCCATGGTAACCTTTATATTCATGGCTTGGAAAAATACTCTTTTTCCATTTTTTTCTGTCTCACGCATCTCCTTTTTAACATATCTACATACTAAGTAACAGCAGCAAACTGGCTTTACCTACTTCAGGTCCTCCCAGTGGATAAAAACAGTGGGATATGACCAGATAGATAATACTAATTCATCTATGCATCAGGAAAACTTCGTAACCATAAAAAAAAGTTTCAAAAACAATAAAAGAGCACAACTGCCTATTCCATGAATAAGACAGATAGCATTTGAAGTTTTCTATTTAATGCAATAAATCCCTATATTTACAAGCACTACTACATAAGCAGATCTAGAGCTCCGGCCAGTTGCACATGGGTCCCACATCTACAGCTGCACCTTTAATGAAAGAATCTGAACAGCAGAGAAACAGGAGAATGACGTAAAACAAGGACAGGAGCAAGGGAACTCTCTGCTTCAGGTATCCCCCTGTACTGCCTCACTATGACTTTGGCTATGCTGTTTGGTCTCTTTGTGCTGGCTCTTTATACTTCTGTGCAGGAGAAATTCTGATCTGCACTTTCATTCACTCCTTAAAACATGTGGGCTTGGATTCAAACAGTTTCTCATAATATGAGCATCACATGCCTGCATTTTTTTTGCCTCATAAATGAGGAAGGTCTGCTACAGCAAGAAATAGATAGGCTAAAGGCAATGATGGGCGAGTAACAATAGCCATATCTTAGCACATAATGAAACATTAATCTGCATAATACAAAATTAATCAGCCAACCAACAGGGTTGTTTAGACTGAGGGGAAACACTACATTCATACACATACAGAGTTATTGCTCAAGGGAAATAATACACTCCTGAATGCTGCTGTGAAGTACTTCATACACAGGAGTTGAGAGAATTTCCCATCCTACTTGTACCCATTGAAATAAATGCAACCAATTAACTAATGATCAGATTACTGTATCTGTTATGATTAACGTCTATAAAAATCAAAGGAAAGATTCAATTAAACAATTTGCTGTTGGCAGTTGAGAGCTTTTTAAGTCACAACGCTAAATTATTTGACAGAGTTTAGCACAGCTTGATATACCCTTTCAGGTTTTGGAAACAATACTAACACAAGTTGGATTAACTGGAAACAGACAGTACTGGAAACACACAGGATTTCTGCTGACCCCTGAAATAAATTCTGAGAAAGAACTCCAAGATCATTACAGTCCTGTAAACTTGGCCATGGTTTCTTCTTTCAGGTTGCATCAGAGACTGCCCCACGCTGTGATACTAAATGATACTTTGCACATCTAGAACATCATTCCAATTGCTGAGTATTTCTTACAAAATAGAGTTCATCTCTGATAATATACAAGCCCAGAGCTTTTTTAAAAAAAGTTCTTGTGATACTGCTGAAGGATTAACACTTAGATCAAAAATACATACTTAGATATCAACCTAAAACAAACACGTATTTAAATATATCTCTAATACAAAAATTTGTGATAGCACCTTCCAATACCTTGGCATCTAAATTAGCTCACTCTTCTCTTTCAATCTGCAGACCCTTGGAAGTGCAGCTATTAACAAGAGGGCAATCATCAGGTGAAGACCCTAGAGAGGATGTTAGAAAACTAGACTTAACTTCTTGTCAGTATTGGGAATTTTCCTGACTGCCATTACTATTGGCCTGGATGACATAAGTCACAACCTCTTACAGACGGTAGGAGAAGATGTTATTTCTATATAAGCAAATGAAATTATTTCAGTTGTAATGACTAATGGGTCAGCCTTCTAGTTGTGTGGAGACAACTGGAACAATTTTATCCCATATAATATACTGTTGACTTATACTAGTGACTAAATTTGGAGTAAGTTCTCCTTAGAATTCACTTAGGATTGTGTTTTAGCTTGTTTAGCAAATAATTGCAGAGTTAATCTTCCCTTCCTGAATACATCATAGCCAGCAAATAAGTTCTTTGAGAATATTTGCAGTTTGACAACCAGCTGCAAAAATCCTATCCAGAATGTCTAATGGTTTAAAGAAACCCAACCTTATTCAGGTAAGAAAAGCAGAGACTTTGCCTAATTCCAAATCCATTTCAAGTAGTAAAAGTCATGTGTAATGACTCAGAGCACAGTTCTCTTTTCAAAACTAATAAAATAGCAGCAAAAGGCTTTGGCACAAGCTCAGCTGAAAGGCGAAAAATTTTGCAGAAATGTAAAAATAGATACAATCTGCTAACTAAGGTTTAAGTTTACTATGCTGAAAAGTTTTGACTCAATCAGTTTGAACCCACAGATTCAGTTAGCAAAAGAATTATGGTAAGAACAGCCAGAAATAGCTGGTATGCTCAAGGTGGAGCTACAATTACTGTCCGCTTGTTCCAGCATTCATAATATGAAGACTGCCATCTGCTAGAAACAATGGAAACCTAGAAAAACTTTCATGCCTTTTTTATTGGAATATCAGTCTTATGAGCCATCTCTTCCTACAAATTCTTGATAAACAAACAGAAAAAAACCTTTTTTTGAAGCACGTGTTACGTGGAAGACTTAAATGTTTGAAAATTTATTATTATTTTATCTTAAAAAGAGCCTATGAATTTATGAACATATAAATAATATTTCTAACTTGTTTAAGTTGATTAGATTCCAGAGTCTTGCATAACCAAACTGAGTAAAACTCCACACTTTCCCTGTTTGAAAAGCATACACCTATTAAAGTAGATTAAAATGCATGCCATGTCTCCGATCACAACCAGCATTGTTCTACGTGGCAGTGAAAATCAATCCTTCTGCGTTTTCTTTTTTCTTTCTCCCACCTGGTGTATGCCAAAATTAAAGATCTATGGAAAGCAAAAACCATGCTTAGCAACTTTCCTTTGTCCTACTAGATACTAAGTGAGAAATTCAATCAGCTAGGATTGATTCTTGAGTATTTTAAAACCTGTGCAAAAAACTATAATCAATAGAACACCACACAGAAGGCTGGAAGAAAACAATTGGAATTCGATGAGCTGTTAGCATTTCTTTCATACGTGCACAAAATATTAACTATCGATACATGCATTTGCTGGGCATTCAAGTTATTTAAATTCTTCTGTGAGCCGAACAAAGCTGTAACATAACAGCCCCTTTGATATTAAGGCTGAGGTAAGCAGTTTTTTGTTGCAAGAAAATACCAAACAGGTTGAGATTCTTCAAGACAAATCTAGGAATTTAGATGCATTTTCCACTTATTCACTGGAGCCTGCACATCAAGATTTCATAGACCACTAAAACGTTTCAAGCACTGAGTATCTTTGTCTCTATTTCTCTTGCTAAAAAGCTGAAAAATGGCCATACAAAATTTTGCAAGTGAGAGAAGAAGGAAGCTTAGAATTATTAACCATGGCTGTTTTCACAAGTGAGTTTTGCTCCTGGTAACTGAATGTTGTGAGGCTGGTGGCGACGTCTCATGAGGGGCTTTGACAAGGAAAGAAGATGGGGAGGTTTTGGAAATGTTCTGATTTTTGACCAAGATGCCAGGAAAACAATTTGGCATTCCAACCAGTTCCACAGCACACTGTGTAGCGGAACAAAGATGGTCTGCGCACACTTTTAAGCTAAAACTTACTGACATCGCTGTCACAATTGATGTACCCAGTGAACTCCGTACCTCATGTCACAACCTCTGCAACAGAGAGTTAAAGCCTCCTGCAGAAAATTTACAGCACATTTCTGCAGCAGCTCCAACTCAGAAAAACCTTTGTGGTTTCTCAGAATACACCACCGTATTTGGCTGGGGATATGCATGCACTAACACTAAACATGGGAGTTACCTATAAGCCAAGGGATGCCAGATTCCAATATGCCTATTCATTTCAGAACTGGCAGCAAACTCTGTAAGACTTCTTGAGAAACAAGGCACTGCTTCTGTTTCCTAATTTGAAAATCCAGTTTTCAGATTTTACTACTAGAAATGTCAGGCCAGCTGCCTTCCACCTACTGGAAGGCTTTTTATATGTGGGCTAATGTGATAGATCATGTTAATTTGTAGCTAAGTTGCTGCCACACCTGCAATACTTACACTTCTCTTTGAGGAGCAATGTTGGCAAAGACAGAATACAACTATGTATTCATATTGGTCTTAATAATAACTTTGCCTAAATATCCCCTTTGTGCAGATTTAGTGTAACCTGAATTTTGAAACTGCACACAAACAAGGAACAAGAGGACTCCATAATATCACTCACTACATATCAAGGAATTAAGCATTATCCCACTGTGCCCCAATGTCCTGTGTATCCATATACTAATAGAATATCTTGAGACAAAGAAATCTAACCGGCAGATTCAGATAACAGTCCAAACTTGATATGACCTCAAAGAAATGTTTCAAGAGGACAGTAAACCATAGATAAATGACTGAAATTTAATGCTTTTCCCATGTAAAGAGCTTAAAAGTTATAAGTTAAACAAAAAGAAAACTCCAACTGCTGTTTCATTTTTATAATAAAGAAAAAATATAAGTCAGTATTCAACTTTGTAAAAAGCTATCTAAATTGATGGGGAATAACTAAAATATCCTCTGTAGACTAGAACTTGTCAAATAAAAGGCAATGCCAAATTCCTAAATGTCAAATATACATATATACATATATATAAAAATATATATATATAAAGGTAAAATAAAAATGTATCCTTGCCTTTTTGTTCTTTAACATAGCTCTCCTTACAGTTGTGCATGAGCTGCAGAATCCACTGATGTTGAGCACCAATGCACTGCCAAGCTGGGTCCCCAGGCGCATGAAGATCAGAAAGATATCTGTAAAATCCAGTCCAAAAATCACAGCTCTGACTTGACACACTGAAGGCCTCATTAAAACAGACCAAGGATGTAGTAAGAAACACTTTTTCTTTTTTCCACATAATTTTAAAAATTCAAGAATAGGTATTAAGATACACTCCCATCCACTGCAAACAGAAGTTTTGCATTCTCCCTTTTTCAATTAGTGAGGCAAAATTCCACCAAAAAATTTTTACAGAAATAAAAACCCACCTGTATCTTTAATATCATATTAATGTATTTCCAGTTGTGCCTCTAGTAAAGTATGCAGGAAACCAAACTCTTTATCTGCATGGTTGCAGTTTAGTGCTTCAGATTTGAGTGGAACCAGTGGCATCTCAAGCACATAAAAGATGGTATTTTTCTTCCTACTGTATATGTCCTGATTGTATCATCATGTAATCTTAACAAGCAATCACAGAAAGAATTAATTTCTGGTAGCTCATTAATTTCAGCACATGCACGCACAAACATATGTAAACCAAGCTCCTAGGTTGGCTTTTTGTTTGTTTGTTTTGGTCTGGTGGTTTTTTGTCCACACAGTGTCTGAAAAAAAAGAGCAGGGAGAGAACAAAAAGGATTGGGGTGTCTAATCTGCAGAAGCAAAACACTGTCTTTAGGGAGAGAGGAGTATTAGAAGCCAGCTGTTGTGATTTTGAAGAGAACACAAAAGAAATGTAGTCGCATGTACGGCACTCAAGACTGTCTGACAAACTACTTTCAAAAGGGTATTTTCAAGAAGTGGTAGCTGCTCTACTGTTTAAGGCACTCTGTTATATTCTGCATTAATGAGACTTGGGATGGACTAAAAAATTTAAGATGCTTAAGGTGAACTATACTGATACGTTATCTCAAGCAGCGCAGGGAATGTTTAACTCCCTCACAAAAGCTGTTTTACTACAATAATACCTAATGTTAATTAGGACTGTGTTGAATTCTGTCTTCTTTGACAAACGTCTGCAGCACTTGAACGAAAAATAAACTGTCAAAGTAGGATTGGTTGGATGGACAAGAAAATTACACAACCAGCCATTTTGACAGGGTGACATTTATAAATTATGAGCTCAAGTCCTTCTCAGTGTTATGGGGGGCTTCAGTCTTTTCTTAGACACAAAACTAAAAAAAAAATTACCACTGGTCATGAAATACATACATCTACTTGGCTGCTAAGTGCTACGGTAAACTACTTCTGAACAGTGTAAAATAATTAACAGTGTAAATATCCTAATAAAATGAGAGGAAAATATGAATTGAAGCCTAATCATAAACATTAAATATCTGAAGGAGAAAATGACAGTATTTTAGGTTTTGGTCAGCCTTCAACTTCAGAGACATACAAAACAAATGTATCAAGGAAGAAAAAACCCTCATAAAAATCGCAGGGTTTATGCAAACTATTTTACAATTCGTATTTTGTTAATTTCATTTTTGCTGAAGTCCTCTGAAGAAAATTTACTTCATACCTTGCCTTCAGAAAATTTACACTAATATAACCATGTATATTTAGAGTATTGAAACTAATGTAACAATTTTGTAGGCTGGGATTCTGTTGATTCATTAGAACTAAATTATTCCACATTCATCCACTCCCTGCTCTTCTTCATTGTACCTTCTACATGTGGAATACATTTGGTTACATTAACACAGTTTGCTTTATCATAGGCTGGGCTATTTTTAAAGATTCAACAGTTCAAGGTAAGGGGCTAGAATAAAAACCCACCTTGAAAGCAACCAAACAAAACAGCCAACCCCAAAAACCCAACCAAGAAACAATAAAACACAGTCCAAACCAAAAAAACCCACAAAAACCCCCAAGCAAAACTCGACCAGAATCAAGCACATGTACAACTATGAGTCTTTCAAAGAATCCTTGGAAAAGGTCATACAACCTGGCTTAGGCTAAGCAGCTGCTCTTTAAAGTTTTCAAGTGCTGCAGAGAAAAGGACTAGCCAGTGCTGCCTTCACAGACACAAAACGCTTAACTATTAATCTTAAAAAACAGTTCCAATTAATAGGCAATATTTATGTACCATCCAGAAGAATGAGAAGCACTCTACATAAATGCACACAAGTCACTGTACTCATAAACTCTCATGATGCAAAGGGACCTAAGACCCCAATACTGCACTTGGGCCCGCGTGGCTGGGCCTGGTGCACACACAAAACACTCAAGACCTTGTGCAGGTGTCTGAATTTTACAAATGCTTCCCGCACAGCACATTTGGTCTGCTTCTTTTAAGATAACTGATAAAAACACCGAGATTGTCAAGACACACTAGGAGCCCTAGTAGCAGCCAAATCTCAAAAGCTTTCTAAACAAAGCTATCAAATGTTCCAGAGCACTCTAAAGTTTGGCACCAAGGTCTCAAAGGTTAAAGTCTACATCAACTGGTCTCAGTAGCCCTACAGCAGACACTAGCTTTGTGAAAAACAGCAAATCTATAAATGTTAATGAAAACTGGGGAACTGGTTCATATTCATGAAATACAAAGGAACTACATTGTTTAGCCAGAGCAGTAAAAGAGCCAATTCCACTTTCAAACAACAGAACAGTCTGGATTAAAACCTCCCTGTTATCTGACTCAAGATGATTCCATTTCAACATCAAGTCAAGCTGAAGTGTAAGAAAAGTTAATAAGGAATCTATTTTGAGGTATGCAAACTAGGAGTGATCATTTCAAACACAGCTTGCAGTATGTTGGTTTAGAGAAAGCAACAGAATCTCAACATGCCTTAAAGATTTAAAAAAATTAAATTCAAATCTTAATTATGGTTCATGAAATTGTTCTCATTCAAGAACTGTTTTTCAGTCATTCAATAAACAATCCAGTTTGCCATTATTTATATAATCATAAAGTCTCAAAATACTCACAGCTTTAAAATCACTACTTAGACCACATTAAAACTAGTCACTACCCCATTTAGGAAACATTTAAATACACATCTAACACCATATGTCTTATGAAGGCACTAGTCAAATGATTACCTTATATAACGTTTCTGATCATGCAATGTTGACGGAGTTTCAAGCAACTTATCCAACAAAAGTTCTCGTAAAGCTTCAATTCTGGTTTCAACTTCAGCATAATCTAGGAATAGGGAGCAGAAATAAATCCAACGTGTCCTTCAGCAGTGTTATGAACTGAAAATTACGTTATTTTTCTAGGGTATCAGACACTTCTGGAGTTAATGTGGAAATCAATATAAAGCATTTTATAACAAGCCACATCTGAAAATATTATACATGACAGCTTTACAAAACCAGAGAATTAGACTTTAAAGTCTTTCCAACAATATATGAGAAAGATACTCAAAGTCACATTTTAATTACTGTAATCTTTTTTTATGTCCAGTAATACCAAGCCTGAATAAATAAATAAAATTGGCTGTGATTTCACATTTTGTAGCAAATACCTCACTCAGAAAACTTGCCAGAAATATTGCCTAGAGTAATTGGCTTCTATAAATCCATAATTTGTATGGATGAAAATCTGTATCAAACCCACATAAAACTCTTTGGTCTCCTGTGTGCATTTTAGCCTTTAAGTCAAAAAAACCCCAAAACCACTAAATAACAGAACCCATATCTTACATTTTTTGAACACTTGAACCTCTGTCTTTCCAAAGAGGGACTTGGCTTTTTCGTAGTCATTAATAACCACATCGTAATCGCCCTTAAAAACAAAACAAAGCATTTTCATTTGTTAAGAGAAAGACTAATGTCAACAGGCTACTTTCAGCAAATAGAAAATTATTTTTAAAGGATTATACCTTCTGGATATTTCTTTCAATATTTAAGGGAAGATTGAAAAGAAATTTAAAGCGCTGAAGAACATTAAGCGCATTTCTCGTTGAATCGGCTTTGTCCTTGCGACCCAGCACTTCTTGAAACAAGGTATCTGCTGTGTTACTGGCTCCTATTTCAAAAAGGGTGACAGTAAGAAAAAGTAGAGTCAGTAATCAGTTGAAATCACAAACAGATTTTCTTTATTTTAATGAGTTATTCAAGGTTTTTTTGAGAGCAAATGAGTAATTATTGCTGATTTTCATACTTTTTTTTTTCAACTGTGTTAACGTTTTACAACTGCTGAAATTCTATTTCAAAGTGAACCACTTAGCATTTTAATGTGGTAAGACCCCTGTGAGATTAAAAACAATCACTCTTTCCTATTTCAAATGCTTAGCTTTGCTGCAGATATCTTATAGTTTGCTTTGGCTCCAGATGTACATTTTACAATCAAATTATGCATCTCAGGATATAGAAAAAGTCATAGAAAGTTTTATTTTTTAAAAAAGTATAATTTCGTTTTGGTAATTAATGTCAGAGCTTCTAAGTTATCACTGGGTTTTGCAAACATTTTTTTTATATTTTCAAGTCAAGTTTTAAAAATGATTAACAATATTTGAGCCACTTGAAAGTACCAAGGGTTAAGACAAAGACAGTATCATGACTAAAAAAGTCTAACTAGCTGGTCACTGTAACAGAATGAATACCAGTTGTCTTCATATCGCATTAAAAGTCTTACCGGCTTCATCACACACAGGATGAAGCCTTGGTCAACAATTTCATATATTTAAGTTTCTATACCATCTATGAATAGTCTTCAATAAATACATTAAATATAGCCCTAAAACTTTTTCTATCCAAACTAAAAAGCATTCTACTTTCTAATAAAGATTTCTTCCTAACACAGAACAATAAAATTTCACGTATTGTAGAGAAGACTTACACTGCATGTGAATATTTGCATTTTTCAACTTATGACTTACTTTTAATTAACCAGGAAAAAAAAAAAAAAAAGTGGAACTGTTTTAGCCTTTTTGATCGTTGCGTGTAGAAGTTTCTACATTATCTGGTCTAGTGACTATACTTTAAGCAAAGATGAAAAAAATTACATCAGTCTCGCTGGGTGGCTTGCATGCCATTTTCTCTAGTCAACACTGTGGGTGGCCTGCTCATGTTAAAAGTAGTCTTTGTAAAATAATTGTTATATCTAAATAATGTTTAAACTTTGTTGAAATTTTGAAGCCTTGATGTAAAAAAAGTTTTGTCAGGACATCTATTTCCACCACATACTATGCAGCATAGAAGACTTTAATCCACTAAGGAGAAATGCACAATGAAAACAGTTAGCTGGACATTTAAATACAGATCACTGTTAAAGTATGATTTTTCTCAAGGTTGTAAGAAATTATTGTTTTGTAAATAGTAAGTAACATTTTGTTTGTTTGAATTCATATGTTTCTTGTCCATTCTTTTAACAGCCCAGAAGCAATGTGCTGTACCTGGGAATTGAAGTTATATTCACGAAGTTGTTATTTTTTATTCAATGCAAACCTTTGTTAAAAGGTAATTGACAACTGCAGGAAGAGCACAGTGACTTCTACCTTCATCTCTTTATGAACTAGTTTGCTGTACAAATCTTCAATTCAGGTAAATGATTCTATTTTTTTTTCCCCTAAGGGTACTTTTCTGTTTTATAAGAAATTGAAATATATCAAATTACTTATTAATGTCTTAATGAAATTCAATACTTCATGCAAAACAGGTCTATCTTTTTAGAATTAAAATATTGTAATATTTCTTCCCTCCTCATCTCTCCAAGTCCTTTCTACAATAACCTTTAATAATAATCTTTATCTGTTGACTACTGATGAACCATCCATGGAAAAAGTTTCAGTTCTTATATGGACGAACTATGTTTTCAAAATGGATGATTCATCTACAATGCGTGAGTTTTTTTACTTCAAAATAAATGTCTAGTTATCCAACAGTTGTCTGTCATAGAGCCTGACAAAAAAACTACATAAAGGAATTTGATTGATCTCCTTTAATGTACAATTCTTCATTAAATTCATTATAAGACACTGTATATTTTTAATAATATAAATTTAACAGCTAGTTTAGCAATTCAATTTAGCAAAAACTCCAAACATCTATAATTCCAGCTAAAACACCAAACTGTTCTTCTACTATCCCATGCCATTTCAATTCAATAATTTGGAACCCTCTTAACATACATTCAGATGCTGTGGAAAACATCCTCATTGTTAAGGGTTTGTAACCAAGCTCACGCAACAGCAGTTGTCTCTCAAAACATGCACCTACAGTCCATAAAACTCAAAATTCAACTAAAGAATTGAAGTCATTTTTGAAAGCAGTCCTTGTTACTCATGGATTATGGAAGCTTTTCAATGGTCAGACAAGAAACAAAGCTTTGATCCTAAACTATTTTGCATAATATTATTTACTCTTTTTACATCCTTGTATTCCTACTTCCCTGCCTCCCACCCATCGTGACTTGCAAAGTATTGTGAGGAAAAGCAGCCAATTCTTTTCATAGCAGAGCCAAACTTAAAACCACTCTGAAGTATCTGGCACAAGCTCCTCTACAGATACAGTTTGAAAAAGACAGTTTGCATTGTCTACATACGGAGTTCAGCCACCATTTATCAAATGGAACAGTAATTATATATTATAGGTAAATTTCTCTTATATTAGTGTATATAGGAAAATATCACAAACCTAAATTTTTGCTTTTTCATTTAAAATCTGTCACACAATTTAGTACAAGGGAAAGTGCTCTCCAAGGAATCTGTGCTTGGTGCATGACATGGCATAAATACAGAGTACTAAGGATTGCACTGGAAAATTTCAGCAAATGCTTCTTTTTCTCCTACCCTAGATGTACCAAATATTGTGCACACGTAGAAAGACGCTATAGTCTTTATATAGAAGTGTGAGGTTTTATGTGGTGTTTTTTGGTGATTTTTAAATTTTTTGGCAGTTTGTTTTTTTTTCATTTCAGGCATCAAGATGAGGGAATTACAATGTTCAAACTACAACTTTATTGCGAGCATTAAAGAATCCCTAATGAAAAGAGCTAGAGCTGTTCACAAAACCCCCTGCTTTCTTTGTGCTCCCCACACAAACACACATACAGTCACTGCTTTCTTCATACAAGACAAGAAAAACAGTGAACTTCCATGTCACTTTCTTGATTTCATAAAACACACTCAGACTTTCCAACACTGAGTCAGCTATCTGCATGTCATTCCTGCTTATTGATACAGCACTAAGGGAAACATCCCTTCCTCTGTGAAAAAAATCACAATGAAACAAAGTAAAATTATCTTGGCAGAACTCCCAGAATTAAAAAAAAAGAAAGAAAAAAAAAAGAGTAACTTTTTTGATCTTATGAAACACATACCGAACTGCAGCACATTCAAGCCATCTCTCTCAATTGCAACCTTACAGCTAATACAGAGAAAGAGAAAACAAAGTACTGACAGCTTTTCAAGGTTTCTACAAAGAATGCTCATGCCAAATAGTCTAAATGCCAGCACATTAAGTGAAAAAGATCCTGTCAATAGACCTTGTTATTGCAAACAGCTTATAATTGGGTTTTTTTCTGCTTTTACTTGAACATCTTACAGTAATCTTACTGGTAATTAGGTCAGCTCATCCTTCCACAGTTCTGTCTATCCATGTAGTTCTTCTGTTTTCCTTGTCCACTCAACATTGAGATGCCACCAACATTAATCTAAAGTAAATACTTTAGAACATCTTTATTTTGATATTTATTTGCTTTGTTATCACAAACACTGCCAAAGGTCATGGTAAACATTGCCACTTATTTCAAAAGATGCATTATCACACCCTGGAACCACTATCACCAAACAGGGAAGGGCACAAGAGACTGTACTGTTTTCTACTTTCTACAATATTCCTAGGAAAATATTAAAGCCTGTTAGAAAGTCTAAAGTCCATAAATAGTTGCTGCTGGAAGGACAAAACTTACTGTTCAGTACATTCTCCAGTTTTTGCGTCATGGATCCTTCTACTTTTTCCGTTCCATCCGCTTCCAGTTTTTGATGGATTGCTGGAATAAAGTGTCTAGTTAAAATGCAGAACATTTTAATAGGTGGGAACACATTACATCAAAGTGACACTTTTAAACATTTTTAAAATTAAAAATAAAGTGTTATTTTTCTTTTTAGACACAAAAAAATACAAACATGCTTCATGGCAGCAGACTCTAGTGGAGGACAGGGCTTAGAGCCAGACATTGCAGAATTTTAACCATTACTTGGACATAGACTTCCTTTATCTTCTTGAACGAGACAGTAATGCTTAAGGAAAAAAACCCACAAATATGTGGACAGAATAATCTATTAGCTATTATAATCTAAGTTAGCCACTTTGTACAGGTATTAATTAAAATTTGTATTTTGAAAAGTACCATTTAAACACAATACTTCTGCTTTGTAAGTCACAGATGTCACCAAAAAGAAATTACCAATAATTAAAGGGTAGAGAGTCACTGGGAATTAGGATGATCCCAAAATCAAGTGCTAGAACACTCCCCAATTACTTCTTTTCATCTATAAAAAGGCACTCCTAAAATACAGTTTAAGAGTTTCTTGGAGCATTAACCATCATCATGATGTTTCTCTGTAATTTTGCTCAAAACAAGAGGAAAACAGAGGGGAGGTTGCTTTATTTTTTTTTTTTAAGATGCTATTTTTCTCCTGTCCTAAAATGCCAAAATCCTGAATTCTTATTTCTATATGGTATTACTAATGGATGTGGAAATGCCTAGTATGAGCACTAATTTGTTCTTTTACTATAATTTACTCTGATTTCTTTTTCAGGGAGGGGGACATTTAACAGCACGGCCTGATGACACTATCTCACTCTGAAAATATGAACAGTGGATGTAGTGCAGATAGTCCTCTTTTCTACATCCCCTCTCTCATGCAGCCCTCCTTCCCTCTTGTACTGTTCAGCACAACCAGCACAAACCAGTATTTCTCTTTTTTTTTTTTTAAGCATTATTCCTGCATATTTGCAGCACATATAAAGTATGATTTTCCTTTCAAATTTTTAATTTGTTAACATGTGTAAAATCTACTCTATGAAATAGCCATCAGCTATTTCAGCTTTATATATATTTCAGCTTTAGATAAATTTGAGACTTAAAAAAAGTCCTACTGCTTTCTGCTGGTTCTCAGTAGAATGGAGAGAAGCTAAGCTACCCTTGAAAACAGTGATACCTGGTGCTTTGAAAAAAGCAAGTAATGATATATTTTAGTTCAAAACACAGATACAGTTCTGAAACCAGCCTCTCAATTGCCACAGCTTATCTTGCTCTGGTTTGTATGGTAGAGCAACATAAGCTCCTCAACTGGATTCTTTTAAAGTGAAACAACATTAGAAGAAGCACTCCAAGACTACACCTGATGTGCTGAAAGAGATATCTGGAATTCAATCCACCGGGTGAGACTTGAACTAGGTCTGAAATATTGCCATGAACTGCACATACCGTGCACACAGAGATGCCATTGCCAACTGGTTTCCTCTACAGTGCCTACTTGCCCATGCCACGGAGATGCAAGCTAAGAAGTGAACAAGGACAGGAACTACCTTTAGGAAAGGCAGCCCTGTGGCCTCAGCCTTACTGCAAGGAGTGAGTGAGGGTGGCTATTCTGAAACAGGATGGCCCTTTATAGTCTCTAGCCTCTTTCAAAGGAGGAATTTTCATTGGGGGGGGGGGGGGGGAAGGAGATAAAGGTGACAGGTGAGTAATGCCAGTGTGTAATTTAAAAAAAAAAAAAAAAAAAAAAAAAAAAAGAAAGAAAATTACATTATTCTCAGACATCTAAATTTGACCCTTCAATCCCTTGATCCCACATAAAGAATTACAGGAAGCTTTGCTTTCTTGAAAATACAAGAGCAACTCTATTTTTGTTCTTGAAGTCATCAGAGGGGGAAAAAAATCTAACTAGGACACCATATTTCTTAAGACAATCAACCCTTAAATGGAATGAACTAAAACTAACAGATTCTTGCATATTTTAAGGACAGAGGTCTATCTTAAAGATGGTGTGTCAATTGTCACACATATTTTGTGTACAATGTGGACAGCACTTAACAACAAGAATACCTCTAAAATTTTATAGCAAAAACATTAGTGGCTCTAATAACATTATTCCATTTGTATATGTCAGCTTCAAACAGAGGCAGCCAATTACTGTAGTGCAATTAATGTTACATACTGAAAAGCAAGTTCAGCACAACAGCAACCACAACATACACATTTTAAAGCCAAATGTTGCAAGTACTATTGGAAACACATCAAATTGTAATGATTTTAATTTACATATTTTGAAATCACTCTATGAAACATACTTTTGGAAAGATACTTCAAAAATAGATATAGACAAAAATCTGAGTTACCTACTACCTCAGAGATTTTTAAAATTCAGCATTTTGGAACCATTAATTACTGACCATTAATTGCTGACCACTTCAATATCACATAGCTTCTGAAGGGGGCACACCTACGCATTTCCAAAAGTGACCTGTAATATCTAAACGTCTATCAACGCATATATATTAGCAACAGAAGGTAAACACATGATGAGGAATTCCTTTTTGTACATAAGTTTTGAAAGGGCATTATTTACCATGTTACAACTTTCAAAAAGTCTTGAAATGTAGCTTCTTATTATGAAGGCAGCTTATTTAGAAATTTTATTATGATCTTTAACTAGTTGCTGAAAGCTAAAATACATCTTCTCTAAAGCACTTCTCTTCGTCATCTTGTTCAGAAAAGAACATACAATAGCAATATACTCTTCCCTCCTCTTCCTTTAAGAAGGCAGAAAGCAATTTTTTTTCACACTGGTAGCATTTGTGCATAGTAATCTGGAATAAAGTATTCAAGAATCTTAGTTTGAAAGTTTTGATGTTGGAAACCCAGAAGAATGGTCCCACTAAATCAATTCATAACGCATATTCAGACAGAGAAAAATACGTCAGTGGGGCAAAAAACCAAAAAACCCCCAAGGTGTTAAGTTTCAGAAAGGTGGCAAGCACTGCAGAGTATAGATAAAGGCATATTAAGCATATGTAACTAGGAGTGTAAACCAAAAGGCATTTTTGAACCATTGTCTGAAATAAGGTATTTTAGGACATTCTGTAAAGTCTGAACCTACTTAAATTACACTCTGTTTGGACGATAAATTTGTTATATTTCCTTCTTCATGTTTAAGCTACTTTGTGTACTGAAGCTATTTTTACACATTATATTCAGATTTAGCAACAGGTACATTCATTGTGTTCCAAGGCTGAGTTACAAAAGAATAAAAACGTCTTAAGCTTTCATAGCGAAAAATTTTATGAAAAATGCTTTCTAATAAAGTCTGAGCTTACCTTGTTTGCATCAAATGATTTTGAAAAAGCTAAGTGCATGTCCCTTCCATGGGGACCAGACAAAAAGTCCTGGAATTAGAAGTTTAGACAAGCAGAACTATATGCAGTCAAGAAAAGTGTCTGTAGACCTCATCTGTTTGGAAGGAATCTAGAGATACTCAAGTTATTTTTTTCTACTAAAGTGCTAAACCCATCTAAGAGTGGAATGACACTGTTTGGGACAACCCCTGCTCTCCTGCACCCACGTGCTTCCTTCTGCTGGATCTGGCAATCACACAGCTGCAGGGCAGCTGCAATGAGGCAATTTGGTGGAAAATTAACTCACTAAGGAAGAAATGTTTCTTTACTGATCAGTGAGCTTGTCTAAACCTTGCCCCAGTTGCAGCACTGCAGTATAAGGAACGAGAAAGGAGCATACGGCCAAGGGAAAGTGGAAAGCCATCCTACTCTTCCCACACTACCCAGTATTTAAGATTACCTTCAACTTCTTACTCTCAACTCATCACTGGCTACAATAAGAAGAGTAAGGAGAAAATTTAGGGTCTTTGAATGCTTGGAGTAAAGGATGGATGGGATTTTTCTCAAACTGCCAGTTACCGTGGATTTACCTGACACAAACTATACAAGTTGGAAAAGCAGCTGGAAACCTAGCAGAATCTGTTCCTCATTTTTTGGAGCTTTACTGTAAGAAGCATAAAATAAATAAAAATGAGGAAAGGCTAGGTCTAGATGCTTCAACTAAGGCCAGATAATTAACTGTATTTTGTATCATCTTTGCCAGTAAGTGTTCACATTTCCCAGCTAAGTCAAAATATTTAAAGGCTTGCAAACTTCACAGCTGCAGGCAGATACTGATTAGTAATAGCAAAGAAACTAAGTTCAAAACTCACAACCACTAGGCTGTGACTAAATACACCAGAACACATGCAAAGTTCAATATGGCAAATAAGCCATAATACAGGCCTTGTAGTAAAATAAATAGCAATTAATTCATTGCTACTTGTGTTGAAAACAATTTTATTTAATCTAAGAAAGGATATGGAATTTTTTGGTAGATTTATGAAAACCATAGATCTAGTAAATTAAACCACACTTGCCAGGATCACGCAGCTTTTGCTTGACTTGCAAATTTCATACTTGATTTCCTCATCAGATGTTTTTAAAATGTGTTTTGAGATGGGTACCAAGAGTGGCATTCTCAAAAGCTCCTCAGCCTAACTCAGCTCAAAATGACACAAATGAACATTTTCTACCATTTTCTGACTAAAAGATGTCTAGAAATGCATTGGCATATCTCAAATCTCATTCATTTTCAAAGAAATGTAGTTAAAGACAAAAAGTACCTGAAATAAATCGCATCCTTTTAGTCAGATGCAGAAAACAGGAGTGGAAAAAACACAAAAAGGGCAGGGCTGACTCAGCAAAGTATTTCTGAAGATCTGATGTGGTAACTGTAAGAACGTGGCACCAAAGAATAGCAATGGAGGAATGAAGAACAATGCATGAATAAAAATGCCTTTGGTTTCCTTTATTGGAAGAGGAAAGCTGTCGTGAACAGAGCTCTTAAGACATTACTGTATGAAAACCTAAAAAAAAAAAAAAAAAAAAAAAAAAGCTGTTTGTTTCCTGTGGCCACTAGTTAATAGCACTAAGTCTAGTTTGGTTTGGTCATTCCTGCAGTGTCCCTTGAGAATTCTAGGTATTTTTGTACTGGCATAGCAAACTTGGCTTTGTTTTGGTTAACATTAATCCTAGCAAAAATGACAAAATACTGAACTAAATGCAGTATTGTCTTAAGTTGCCTTTTTGAGATTTGCTTCTCTAGCATTTACTTCTTCAAGCTTGTTTACCCAACACAGTGGCAAAAATCAAAGAAAACAGACAGCCTTAACATGATAATTTAAGCTAATTAAAGCACAGTGCTAGGAATGGAGGCTTTATTGATATATGAACCCCAAAAATTTTAGTCTAAAAACATTGTGAGACCAGACAACTTGTTCTCACTTGGGCTTCTATTAGAGCAAGTCTGTTATCTCTGGGCAAATGTCTTGGAAATAGACAGGAAAATGTGGCTTATTATTCTGCCTATGGATGCACTAAAAATTCTAGGACTAGACCCAGGCCTTTGCCAGAACACTTCAGAATGAAAGAGTACAGAACATGCTGTTCTCTCTTTACTGGTGCTAACTTTCTGCATCTGTGAAAGGTAATAGTAAAAATAAAAGCAGCTTTTAAATGTTGCATTTAAAAGGTGGTATGGAAATGGAATAACGTAGCATGAAATTAAGGTGGTTTTAAGGCTTGCAGGATAAGTCTAGGTCAAATTTAATCATAGGTAACTCTTTTGCACACTTGCAATCAATTGCAGAATTTGTTGCTTGAAAATTGCAATTGCAAAATTTATTTCTCTTTCTACATTCTTTACTATTTTTCAAATTCAAACAAAATAGTTAACTTACCTGAAAAAAAACCAAGTTCATAAAATATGACAGCCACACAGTAACTATATGCTGCCAAAACTGCATTCCTTTGGAGAAATTCTGCTACAAATTAGCAGAAAATCTCTGAAACAATAACTGATGGAGAAGCTACATGAGCAATCAGCATAAAAGCAGGTACAGGCTCGGGCAGAGAATTTTCACTACATCCTGTGACAATTCCTGTCAATGTCCAAATGTTCTCTGATCAGATTTTCTCTTGCTTGAGACAAAAAAAAACCCAACTCCCTACACAATGACATGCTAGAACTCGCACGAAGGAAAGTTTGAGCCTTTTATCAGTCATGATAACTTTTGCTTTTATAAAGTTGCATTAAGATAACAACTGGTTTACTACAAAAATTGACCATAGGCATTGTATGAAGAGGAAGCATTCACCCGAAACTAAATTATCTACTGTCACTTAGATACTTTATGGCACTCTTTGTCAGGTCATCTTTCTCTCATAATACATTTCTCATTTTAATGTCCCTCTTGTTATTTAGTGCTGCAAGATCAGAACACAAGTTTTCAATAAGCAAACTTCAATTAAGTTTAATTTAGCACACCTATTTTTAGATTGCCTAATTTAGCACACTATTTTTTCATTGTGCATGCTGAGAAGGCCTGTAAATGTAAGGACAAAATATGAAGCAACGATAGTACTTATTCTTCTCATTCAGCTTTTGTCTGTAAGTGTAGCACAAAGATGATTCAAGTATTCAGACAGGAGCACCCACTTGGAAAGACAGTGAGCAGAGAGGACATCAGCTATTGCTTCATGATGACTACATGGAGGCATGATACTAATTCTTAACCTGAAAGAATCTAACTTTCACCTACTATGGTGCACACACATGCAGGGGAACTGCTACTCTGAAGCGACCGACACGCTCTCAGGTATGTGCCTGATACAGGCAGCATCATTTTTTTATTCTTGCCAGTTTGTTTCCATGACCCTGTTCTTTCTTATCCTCTACAAATTATCATCTTTAAAATCACTAGCTGTAACAGCAGACTGTTCTTACCCTGCAAAGACACTCTATCACTTCAAGTGGGATGAGGAAGGTAACATTAATAGACACACACCACACAGAGGATTAGACACAGAGCTATTCCAGACATTTCAAGTCACCTGCACAACATTTAGGTAGCAATCATATATTTGAATTTGATTTACCCAAATCCATATGTTTAACAAAAATCTTTACTATTTGAAATCACATACACCAGTGAAGTAAAGCAAAAGTGTGAATTAGATTTCTTACAAAACAGTGATGTGACAACAGCAAAACCTGGTATACCATCCGAAAAACACGCTACCAAGCAAAACCAGCCATGTGCTAGCATTGAATTGGACAAAAGAAAGCCATTTCAAAATTAATCATCAGTTTAGCTTGCAAGCAGAATCACGAATGAAAAATTGGGTTGGCTCTCCATAATCTCCTTAAATTCAAATGTAACAAAACTCCTCAAAAGTCATAAGTGAAGGGACACATTTATGACAGACAAGCATCAGTTTTTAGCTTCTCAAATTCCCAGTCTGACTCAGAATTGAATATAGCTCAGGTGGTATTTTTTGCTTTACTTTCAGAGAAAATGAATTTAACAGACATAATGGCAGCAGCACAGACTTATTCAGCCTGAATCCAATCCTGGAACACTAACATGCTCATTCTAGACTAAGCCTTAGGGGATGAACTGTAAAAATAGTCTGTAGGAAGAAAAAAAGCAAACCCAAATGAAAAAAACAGCCATTGCCCAGATTAGGATCATTTCAGCCAGGTAATTTCAACCAGATTATCCTATTTTATGTATCAAGAAAGGTAGTAGACAAAAGGGCAACTATAGTCCAAGGTCCCTATCATGCAGGTATTCCTACAGGCCACATATCTGAACAGGAGTGGGAAAGGGCAAAAAGGAACAGTCCTGTAAAAGCCAGCAGTGCTTCTTTTGTACAGACATATTCCTGAAAATCACGTAGAATATATTTTAGTTGTAACTGCAAAAAAACCTGTTGCCATGGTGAACTAGAGAGCCAAATCTAAATCTCAAATTTATTCCCAATATCTGTGTTTTAAAGACATCCCAGCATCTTCTTTACCTGCCAACAGAGATCTCATACTTACATGTTTTTGTGTGAGAGACTGAATTTCCCTATTTTTTTCCTTTAATTTAAATAAGAAGAAACTGCAGCCTTAGGTTCATTGCAAAGAGCATTTCAGAAAAAAATATATTGTAAGAAAACTAATTTGCTAACTTTCCAATGACTTCTGCGTGGGACCTGATTTGCTCATGATGATAAAATACGCCTTAACTACAAACATATAAACAGCCACTCTTTTAGGAATGCTACTTTCTAGGTTGCAATTAGAATTACAGGAAATGAACCAGCTGAACTCTCTGATGCTGACAAGTGGGTCAAGTTGAGATAAACCCTGCTCCCTGCAGCTCAGTTTACAGCTCCCTTCAGCTGACGAAACAAACTTCCCGTTGAACATCTCCTCTGCAGAGTCACTGTCAAACTGTCAGCCAAGCTAACAGGCAGAGAGACATGGGGATCTGATAAGGCTATTCTATTTTCCCAGAAATTAAACCAAACAAGGATGGGTTCTGGTCTATTTGAGCTCTTATTTTCTTAGTAAACAGCCTCTAAATCACAAAATACAATAAATACCTTAGGACTGCTTTTTATGCTTTCTATTGATTATTTATGAAAATATTAACACTTATTTAAATGTGTAATAGAGTCTGACAATATAATTAAGATCAGACTGTACTTACTGGTCCCAACTAATAAAAAAAGCTGCAAAATAATTAGTAATTCAGGGTTTCCTTAATCAAGGTAATATATTTGAAACAAACATTCTTAAATGTCTGTGAGTTAAAAAAAGGATGTATAAAAGCTGTAGAGGAGTATGAAGTACCTGGAAAAGCAAGTGTTATACCTCCTAATGTGATCCTCCTATGAAAAGTTATCCTGTACTAATTTAGGGAGACTTAAGAGAAATAACTGCTCAAAAGTAGCTCTGTTCTATAACAACAATGCAACAGACCTGCAGTTTATGAAGCATAACCACTGGGGTTAGAAAATGTGTTCTAAGACATCTGAAGGGGAAAATTGAGAGTCTAAATAAAAGTTTGCAGAACAATGGCTATGTCCCTAAGAGTTTGTGCTGAATTGTTCAGCTTTCAAATATAAACTATTCCTCATGTAGCTTTGTTGAAATGCATACAAATTCTAGGTGCACTTTTTTAAAGGAGAAAATAAGACATAAAAATTCACCCTTGCATGTGTAAGGGCAGAAAAGTGCCACCATATCATCTTGCACAATCACTGTCTAGCCAGATGATATTTTTAATCTAATATTCTTCTGTTAAACAGCTTGAATTTCATAACTGCATGCTGAAGAATTAATGAGGGGTTTGTTTGCCTGGGGGTTTTTGTTTGGTGGTTTGTTGTTGGTTTTTTAAAATCTGTATCTGAGCTCTTTCTCTAGAACAATGCTAATAATGCTTACTCTTAATTCTCAGCATCTTTCACTTGAGAATACTGTAGTAATCAAATGTTCTGGAAAAACCTTTGACATCTGGGCAGGAGTGCTAGACGATGGCACCAAAGAAGACCTTTTTTCTTCTTACTACTGTAAGCCACATCCGACTTAACAGTTGATTGTACCCATCACAAGTCCAAGTCTTTAAAAAGTTATGCAATTTTTCCAGCTACACTCTCACAAAAGTATCCTGCATTAAGGAGGAAGAATGGGCAAATAAGTATTTCTGCATGCAAAACTGAAATTCATAAGCAATAAGAGTGGGTTTATTGACTGAAAAGAAGCAAAAACCCTTTTGCTCATGCATTTAATATGAAATTTCAACAGAGAAATGTGTATTAAAATGCTACAGAAGGCAGCTGTGACCTGTACTTCATCCTCATTAAGAATTTGGATTTGGAATTTAAAAACCAAATATTACATTGATGATGCCCTTGAACTTCAGGGTTACAGTTTTGAATTTATAAGATATTGAGGCTTTAAGTCTCTAATTTTCTTTTACAACAGCATCAAGGCCATTCTTCCATTGTACCACTTTAACTCACTGTATAAGAACGTAAGATGAAAAGTGTGCTTCCTTTTGAGCACTAAAGGGAGATCACTGAGGGGAAGACAAAACCAAGCCATTTTGGTTACAGACAAAAAGTGACATCAAGAACCACTTGAGTCATCCCAAGTCTAAGTTCATAATTTAGCTAAAGGACTGCACTGATAAACCCTGATTTTAGGTAAAAATAACACTAATAAAGGTAAAAGATGAAAAACAATATTACAGCTACTACATATATTTTTTAAATTAAGACCTTAGTAGTTAATAAAATAAATGAGGTTGCTTTCCCTACCATTCCTTTATTAATATTTCTCACATTTCTACTTGCGTGCTGACCTCCTCATTTATCAGAACATCAGTCTCCAAAGGCAAAAAGCCTATCTATACTAAGAGGTGGAACAAGAGAAAATTACTCAGTTGTGCTCAGCTTTTTTAAAACCTCACAACATTTATGGTTTGCCTTATCTTTCTTAAAATCCAACTAAATATTTGCTGATCCAAAAAATAATCTTACAAGGTAACACTGTTAGCACTACTTTGTATCCAGAGCAGTAACTTCTTGAAAACAGAACTCTAAATCTTTTAGAGTATTTAACATTCCATATGTAAAGCAGATTTGGTTGTGAAAAACAAGCCACATTTCAATATTTATTTGGGATTATGTTTCAGATTATTTGGGATTCTGAACTATTCAAGAAAAAATAGCATTTCCATATTTTCAAGACGTGTAAGAATTACAAAGAAATAGCCTATTATTTTTCCTAGCATTTAATAAAAACTCAGCTCAAAAAAGGGTTAAAGAATGCCAAATAACCGTTTTTCTTAATGTCTTTTCTTATGAGCTTCACCACATTCTCCAGGTTTTCCGCTAAATTCTTTAATACTTTTGTTATTGAACCTAGTTATATTTTGGCCAAAGGGGTCAATGACCAGGATAGGTAATCAGCCTCGTGGTAAATGACAAACCTATTGGGGATGGTTTCCTGGGCACTGTTACTTTCTTATCCAGAGCAAAGCCTCACTAGACAGGACTACAGCAGCCCACAACGAGATTTGACCTGAGAGACACTTCATGCTCTAAGACTGTGTCTGTGTGTGTCTATATACAATAAACAGATACATAAAAATGGCAACTACAATAATCTCACTGGTGTGCTGCATTCTCCCAAAGGCAAGCAGAACAGAAAGGCTCTCTGATTGCCCAAAGTAAGAGGTATATTCAATACTCATGTAAATAGTACTGTCTGACTATTGAATAATAAGGCATCATAAAATCAAGTTTTTTCTGTTGCTCCCGTTTGCAAGTCATCTTAACATTAGCTCCAGCTTAACACTACTTCTCTTTCCTGCATTTGTGGTCTAAGCAATTTAATCTAATTCCTCCAATTCCTGTGAGATACATTTTGTGACGTCTTTTGCAAATATACCACAACAATCAGCTAGTCAGTTCTAGCTTGTGACCAGCATAACACGGATTTTGGGCTCATGATGCAATTTTAGTACAGACTGTGAAGAGAAACAATATTTTTAGTATTAAATTCAAGCATACATGCATATAAGTCTTTTCTTTTATACTGTACTTAGTAAGTGCAAAGCATCTTTACCTGACAGAGCATCTTGTGCTTCAAAAAACGTGCTGAGACCTCCTTTCACATAAGCTAGACTCCCTTCATTTTTCTTGTTGGCTTGTTTCTTCAAATTCACAACAGCCGTTTTGAGCTGATCAAAACTGAAAACAAACAAGAAAACCTCAGTGATGTTCAAACAATAAAGTCAGCTAATGAATAAATAGAACAAAGTACTTGGAAAAGAAAGCATATTACTTTCAGAACAACTACTAAGGGACAGTTAATTGCTAATGAGTGTGCTTTTCAATAATGACAACTCATTCTTAGTCCAAAGATCTTGGTTTTTTAGTTCCAACCCTAAATGGAGCTGCTATCACTTGTGATGGAAGTGATTTCTTTATAATACAAACTAGTCAAGAAGTTTCTTCTGAACATGCAATATTGCTTTTACTTAACTGTCTGTACTATATTAAATAGGTGACAGTACAATTCACTACACTTAGTACACGGTAGATTAACTACTGAGGTGTTAGAAGTCTCTTTAGTAATGATATTTAGCTCTGCAGCTTCGCTCGTAACTCTTTCTCACTTTTGTTTCTGAATTCATTAAATATTTTTATGTTGGTTTGGACATACAGTTCAAAATTGAATACTGTATTAGTGCAAAATAAAGAAAAGCTAAACAGATTCCTGCTTTATGGAAGTATGGTTTCTATATGCAATCTACGGAAATATTTGTGAAAGACACTTCATAGAGCAATATTAATTGCCAACTCATCATTGTTGTTTGTATGGTAGCTTTCTTTTTATCTTAGATTCGTAATATTTCTCAATTTTTGCCATTTTACATTTGATTTCACATCTGTATTTTCTGCAAGCACCTGCAATTAATTGAAAAGTCTTAAGTTGTGAATAAATTTTCATTAATTGTATGTAATTATTTTTTGTTGATGATGATCAATATGATCTCAGTAGTTATATTACTGAGTAAACTATAAAAACACCACCATGAACAAGTTCAGAACTACAAATACAGCACATGATTTTCAACCTTAAAGTCTTTCCTCCTACCTGCATGCCAAAGCCATCTCCCCAACACAACAGAATTAAACAACAAACTGCGCTACACCGATGCGAGGAGAGGGATCAATGAAGTAGAAAATTAAGACATAATACAATTCCATGAATATTCTGCCCATTTCAAAAAGAGCTGGTAGAAAAAGGCACATTAAGAGTACAAAACAAAGTTTAGCCCTGGCAGTGAGAAGGCTATCACCACCTGCTGGGAGACAAAGAACACTGGTGTACTTAGTAGCATGTCTCTTTTCATACTGATGATGACACAACATTTTGCCTAATTTTCTGTTTCCATCTGCTGGACAGAAATCACATTACTCACCACCTGGACTGATCCACTTGGGCATATGAGAAGTACTTACCAGCAGCATTTTCAAGGTAATAAAAATCTGTACAGTTCTCCTTTTAAGCACTGTTTTATGTTATCTGATGATTGAACAGTGTGTCAAAATAGTTTATTTATATTTGTCAGGATACTGCCAGGATTAAAAGAATTAGTAAAAAGGACGTTATACTGATTTCTTAAAAAGAATGTCCTTCATGGAAAAAACAGACATAAGCTAACCAAAATGTCAGTGCACCACACATTTACCATTTCTGATAGATAAGGTTATGTAGAGGACAAGAACTAAACCATTGCTGTGTTTCTGGAAAAACAGAACAAATTATATGGGACAGATAATTATACAATTCCAGAATATTTTTTAGACTACACATTTTGAAATGGGAAAGAAAAAAAAAAAAACAATCAAAACAGTTCTACTGCTTCTTTACTTAAAGAGATACTTATAATTAGATTCAAAATATGGCTGGATTCACCCTGCCCTTTGAGCATTTATTCCTGTTGAGTTTTACACTGCTCTTGAACCTTCAACACTAAGATTTGGACTTCATAAACCAACATAAATGGAGCTCATATGCAAAAACCTCCAGATTTCATTTAAAAGTACAATTTAACACTCTTTATTCCATTGGATGGAGGAGATCATTACTTCAAACTGTTGACATGCAAGGACGTAAATCTATGGAATTTTTTCAGCAGGAACGATGAAGTACTTAAGCTGATAGTGGACAAAGTGTTAAATATGTTTTCTCTTTTCTAAAAGCACTTAACTCATTCAAGCTGTGTAGCCATCGACATTTATACACTCGTGGGCTTGTGGCTCAGCTCTCACATCTTTCCTTTAGCAGTGGCCATAGCTGGGCAGAGCACTTCAACTGCAGCTTTACCAATGCCAAGCAGAAGAATTATCTCCATATCTCACCTAACACATTGCTGCTGAAGATGATCACCCCAAAAGATGACTTGCACCAGACAGTCAACTGTTACAAACACTGGATTGTCTTCTGTATGGCTGCTTTCCAATCCCAGGTGTGTGCTCCTCCTGCTTGCCTTCCCCACACCCCTCTGAGTCTTGAATTCAACTACTTCACAATTGCTACAGCCACAGCTGCCACTGGTTATCACATCCCCTGCCTTGCCTGCAAGAATCAGATTTAGAATGTAGCACCCCTGAAGGCCCACACTGTCGCTATGTTAGAAGTCATTCCCAGAACTCCTCACAATCCTCCTGGGATTGCTGCCCCTCCTGTAAATATGAAGGACATTAAAGTCTTGTACAAGAACCAAGGTCTGCTCTCTGGAAACTTCCCCAAGTTGCTTAAGGAAGACTTTCTTCACTTCCTCATGCCACTGCAATGTCACCCGTTCCAGACTCCTGAGAAAGAGCTCAACCATCCTGCTCCATAACAGGGACCATATATTTATTCCAGCTGTTATTCACATGAAGGTCAAGTCCCTCTCTTCTTTCCTGGGTATCTTTTTCAGGTGGCCTCTTGCTATCCATCACAAAATACTAGGTACATGAGCTATCCCACTTTATTCCAGTAGTATATTTGTCTAATCCCACATGGAGCCCTGTCTCTTACTTTTTTCTCAGGCAGCACAAGAGTGTGTAAAAGCACTTGAGGTTAGACACTTCCAGCTAGTTTTGTAACTACCTATAGCGCTCTTAATGCCATCATTGAACCCACAGGTAGCACTCTGTCCCTTCACTTAACTGCAGGCTGTTATCACCATCCCTTGGTATGCCAAATTTGAAGTTTCTGTCACCAAAGTGCAAACCTGCTGACAAAGATGCTCCCACACTCCCACCCAGCTTTTTCAAAAGAATTCCATTTCTCACTGGTAGTGTTTGTCCTTTAGTCATGGATCTGGCTACAGAAGTAAAAAGTGCTTCCTTTGAAACCAGGGGTACAGCCATGTGTCCCTATCACCTGACGCTTTCCCCTTCATGTGTAAATCAAAGGGAAGACCTAGGCTCCCACATTCTCCACTGTTGTCCCCAGTCTGCAATCTGCCTGCAATCACTCGTGATCTGTTCTACATCTTTCTTGGCAGTGTCACTGGTGCCCACATCAATGAGCATCAAAGTGGCAACAGTCCAACAACCAAACATCAAGAAAATTTTTTACGAACAGCTACATCAAAAGCTGTTTGCTCTTTACCACTTAATTATCCCCTCATTTAAAGAAAAAAATTAATGATCCCCAAAGTTATCATATTCTGACAGACAGAATCAATTTGGAATAACTCCTCTTAGGTATTTGATTTCAAAAGATGCTGTCACTATACAAGTATTAGGTAATAATGTTCTCTTGCTGTTGTTCTGGCTCTTTAAAGTACCATCATTTTGAGAGGAAATTTAAGTATTTCCCAAGTAGAGTAATGGTTATTTCTGGAGCTCCAAAACCCCACATATCCTCCCACCCCCAAAACCAAGAAGCAACCCATACCTTTTTCCACCAGCAGTAAACAAAATTAAATCAATTTGTAAAGTAGTATTTCCCTTTAAAATACTAATTGGAATACCCAGCTGAAAGCAACAAGAAAACCTCATTTTCTCTATTAAAAATGGCTTCCAGTATTATCTGAACACAAGCAGATAAAAGTTTTGGAACTCAGTTATACATGCAAAAATACATTTATATAATGCGTTCCTGTAACTACATACTATGAACTATATTTCTGAATCAAGATCTTAATTGTCAAGATTTTAAGGGATTTACCTCAAAGATCCTACTTGCTTGTCCAACTTCTGCTACTACAGCATTTTCCACAAGTGTTAACTACAACCTAATTGATACTAACAGTTTCAGTCATCTGTTCAGCGCCCATAACCTGTGTCTCTGTTCATGACTTAACACCTGGAGTTTCCGCTCAAGGCCATACTAACTTCTTGATTCCTAAAGCTTGAAGAAAGACAGCTTCCATCTGACATGGGGGGACAGGGATAAACAACCCCCCACTGCCCATCATAAATTAGGTCTGGTTAAAAACAAGGTCTTTCTCAGAAGCACATTAAGCAAACTAGTTGATTAAAGCTGCAAGCCAAGCAGAAACACCAGAGACAATCGTGACTACAGTTCTAGTGCTGTAAATGCAAACCACCATTGACACATCTTCTGCATAATGAAATACCATCAGTGACTTGCATTTAAAACAATTGCTTATATGATAGCAACAAACCTTGTTGTCGAATGATTCTCAATCAGGTACCAGGCAGCAGAAAAGTTTTCACTTGTGAAATCAGCGCTCATCCCAGGAAAGAGTGACTCTAAATCTTTTTGAGGAAATCTGCCCCTGAAAATGAATATTCATTTCTTCAGTGAAACATAGTCTTGTGAACAGTTTACAATTAAAAGAGTCACAAAAAACCCCAAACTAACAAAGCCCAAATCATTTCCCTCTAAGATGGAAACATTAACTTGTATCTCACCTTGAAATTAAAGCTGCTATTACAGACACATGTAACATGACTGGGAAAGACTGAAATCTAATCTAAGTAAAACTAATTTTACCATTTTGATTTCACCACTACACATAAGACAGAAAGGTTGTCTGTACAAAATATTTTGATTTAACTTTAAAGTGGCAGGACATCAAAAGTTTGACAGCTTGTAAGTGATCTCACACAATTTTTGTCTATTAGTTCCTGAGCAGCAGAAGTCACACAGAAACATGAAAGGGAGATACACAGAATACACTTCCATTACATACAAACACTGTAAGAAATACTGAGTTAAAATAATTCTCTTGCAAAGCAGAATACACTGTTCACCATACACAAAACAAAAGAAAAACAGGCTTATCTCAAGTGACAGCCAGCAGGTTTTGTTAGTTTTTATTAAGTCTTACAAATGCATAAAGAAAGCATGCGAGCCAATTCCTTGTGAAAACAGATTCTCTACAACAGCATTTTAAAACTACAAGTAGTTTCTAAGATACTCATCTAGAAAATGTATTCCATTTACTTTAAGTCTGTGTAATAAAAATATTTAAAGCACTTTTTGATGAAAACATGACAACCTTCATCCCTCAGTCCAGACACACACACAACACTTGGCCAAATTTGTCCCACCATGCACTCAGTACACCACCAGGTGCACTCCCTCCTCTCATCTTCACCACCAGCTGCATCCTATCTTCAGAGACTAATTGTGGCAAAAAAATTCACTTTTTGTCAGCCTTAAATGGGTCAGTCAGTTGGACTAGATGGCCTTATGTCCCTTCCAACTAAAATATTCTCATCTATTTCAAAAATTTACTATGTCACTTTTGGATCACAACATCCAACTCAAAAGACAATGAGGTCCCTCTCTGATGCTCACAAGCGAGGTGAGTGCTGCTATACAAAGTATACTGTATGCAAATGAAAATCTGCCATACTTTGCATTTGACAGCAAACTTGGGTGGGAGTAGAAATCCAGAGTCAGTTATAAGAACTACATTTAACACATATGAAAAGCCATTTAAATGGACACAAAAGCAGTGATTTGTTAGTTTTAGTTTTTTTCTGTAATCTAAACATGTTTCAAGATAGCTGTTTTTATTACAAAAAGCAAACAGCAGATTAAGTGAAACAAATCTAAAGGCAGGCACATTAAAAAGTACAATTATATAGAGAGGAGTTGTTTCCTGGAAGTTTGTTTTCATATCCAAATGGCCATTAGCACAAGCAGGTACAAAGGACCTACGTACATAATGACATGGTACAGAAGTCTTTCATCAGTAGCACCTGATTACAGCAGAGGCATGAAACAATACTTTCTACAAACCAGAAAAAAATCAAATGAGAGGCAAGGAAAAGTGATGACAGATACGAAAAGTAGAGATACGGGGAAAATAGTGTGAGAAACAAATGTAGCCAGCAAAAATGAGGGTCCCAACATTTGTCTGTGTTCAATGAGAAAGTGATGATGTTAAAATAAAACTTTAAGACATAAGTACTGAGATTCAGGTTTTTCAATGACCTTAAATTTCATGAATGACAGTAAGCAGAAAATGCTGACAGACGTATGAAGAAGAAGAAAGTTTCAATTTATTCTTCATTTAAAGACAATTTAGGATACTTCATTTTACCCTCAAATTAGTCAAATTAGTGCCCAGTAGGCAAATGAACTTGAAGGATAGTACTTCACATGTGATACACAGTACAACTGTACAAAAAAGCATTTATATTAGATCCACACATGGTGACATCTTTGTGGATGACTGCACTTTTAATGCTACAAAATAAAACCAAGAAAACAAATTTGAGTTTTCAAAAGAGACTTGGACATTCTGTGCAAGCACTTTAAGTGAATGCAATCAATACAGAAGCAAAATTTTGCTCATATTTTCTGAATTTCCATGTATGTTCTCCGAAACCAAAAGAAACAGATGTAATGCAAAAAGCACACACACTCAAATATACCATTACCAAATGCTACTCATTACTGCAGGTTTGTAAGAGATATGCATGACAGTTTAAGCTTGTGCATGAGCTATACAATTCCTACGGGAAAAAAACGAAATTATTTTGTAATATATATATAGAGAAAGACCAAGATAGACATGTAATCTATTACTGCAAATGAATCTTGTCCACAGACAGCAGGACAGAAATGAAGGAATTTTTTTTCAGTTTGATGTTTGACTGCCTTGAAAAGTTATTAGGAGCTTTTTTCCAACAGATGTATTTGTGTAGAACCATAAATTAACAATGCTTTTATCTGTGCAGACATATTTTAGACATAGTCACAACAGACCAGAAACATGAATGTGAACGTGTGAGGTATGTTAACAATATGTTATACTCTATGGTTTCATATCCTTATTTTTATCATACATTTTACCAGTAGTTTTTCCACTAACAGATATGCTACAGCTTGCTACATAGAGACTTGCTACAGCTGTCTTCAAAACAAAGTGCTCACTAAAATGCTCAAACTGAAAGCAACTGTATTTCTAGAATGTCTGGCCAGATGCATCTAAAAAGAGACTGACTCCACATACACACAAGTTTGTTTCATTAACTTCCATTAGTAAATTAAATAAGTCAGTTTTTAGAAGTTGTTCTCATGAAAACTTGCTTACCGTTTACTTATAAACAAGCCCATATGTGACTTGAGAGAGTATTTCTGGCTTATTCTTTTCAACATTACAGGGTGAAGATGAACTAGTAGCAAAAGCTTAGATCATGATGACATGCAATTAAACTGTAAATCATTTTTCTGTTGACTTGCTTATTATACAAGAATCACTTCATGAAGAATACTTAATCATTATTAAAAAGTAATCACTGTAAAAGAAACTGGGAACCACAAATTGAATCCACAAAACCTCAGAAAAAGAACAGTGAAGCTTACCACCCTTGACAACCCTAAGTATTACACTAACTTTACAATTTTAGCAAAGGTACACATACTGGATTTGTATAGTAGTACTTTCTGCTAGGCACACTATTTTACCTAAAACAGAACTAGATATGATACTAGATCTATAGTTAACATTTTAAAATAGTCTTTTTCATCCTTCAGCAACAATTTTAAATACAAAAGAAACCGAGATTTCACATAGTGGTTATATTAATGAGAAGTATAATAAAAATACATTTGGTTACAAGCCACTATACACTTTCACTTCCCTCAAACACATTTTGAGTATAGCTAATACAATCATACAACATTTGATGTGGTGGTCCTTGCTTCCCTGTAAAGGCCACGCACATTGACTTCGGATTCAAAACGTGGAGTACAATCAATTCACTTGTGCCACAAGTGCCCATCAATAGAAGTCCCTCTTTGCACTACCCCACGCTCTAGGTTCTGTATAGCCTAATAGCAATAAACCTAATTTAACAGCACAGGATACGTGGACCCTTACAGATTCTTCTACAGAACTTGTGCCCATACAAAGCATTTATACTCTCCAGAGATTTGTTGAAAATCTCCATGGGGAAATCACAGCCTCCAAGCAGTCACAACCAACTGAGAGCAACAGGATACAACAGATACTAATTAACAAAGCCTGACAAGAAATGCAGCTTAGCAAGTTGTAATTTTTTTGTAAAAATTGTTTTCCTCCCAGAACTTCAGAATCTCACAGTAATAGTTTCAGCATATATGACAATATTTGCAGTTTAAAGGTGGGTCCCAAAGCGAGATCCAGCCACCACAAGGTAACTTGAAGCTCAGTTCCACAGAAGTACACAGGGCAAAAGGAGCAACTTTAAATAAACACAGATTCTGAACAGCAACCAGCATAAACAAGCTCCAGCTAGAGCTGCTGTACACCGCCCCCCCCCCCGTCTGGTACCATTCAGACTCCTTGAAGCTGGCTTTGTACCAGCTGTACTGTGTTAATAATGCATGCAAAAAGACCAGCATAAGGGACACTGGTGTAGACTAAACATGACAAATCAGAAGGTGTTAACAAAGGTCTCTCCAACAGCAACAGGACAAGGGTGCACTCTGGCGATTCCTCCCTGGTAGGACTGGGTTCATTAGAAATATGAAAACAAAGTGGCAACTGTATTTTAGAGCTGGCAGAACGTGGTAAGAGAAATCCACTAAGAGATTATAGGCTGGCAGCTGCAGCTGATGCATCAGCCTAACAAACAGTAAGTGCTACTTTATTTTTTAAAGTCATAAAGCTAGGACTATACTGCAACTCTCTTCTGCAGCTTTCAGAATTTTTTTGCATGCATCTCTGTGATCAAGTTTCCATGCACCCATCACATTCAATGATGAAATTTACTGCATTTCCATACAAGCCATTTAAAAAGAAACATCGCGGCCTCCAGAAAGTGTTTTCTTATCTCATGTATTAAGCTGACGTTTACCATTAGGTGGCAGCGTAAGATCATCTGCTTCCTTCTCCCAGATGAACTGTTTTGGAAGCTGGCGTGGGAAGAGGAAAGCATCTGTATTGAGTGGGTGGATACAGAAGTATGTGGAATGTACTTAGCATGTCAGCCTTTGCTTTCATGTACGAGATGGATCCACCAAAGTGACCTCTGCTACATGCAAAACAACAAACACTATTCAAAAATTTTCTAACCACCACTAGGTCTGACTGATGTTACTGTTCTGCAGAGAATGAATTTTCTTAGTCTGACAGAGTAGTAAGAGGAGTCAGGGAACCCTTGGTTAAACAAGCACTTGTCATGCAGGAGGGGGAAGTATGCGATGCATCAGAACAAGCAATTCATTCACAAATCTCACGTAGATCTAAATTTTCCATCAACATATTTCAGCCAGTGTCTACAAGACACAATCTCTCCTAGAATGATCTTGTGTTACCAACCTGCTTTGGTAACAGCTCTAAACTGCTAAAACCAACCCAAGTACTGCCACATGGCTGCTAAGGTCAGAATTTTCACACCAAGTTCCACATTTCTCTGACTGAGACAACTACTCTGCACACTCTTTTTCTTCCTGCAACCTATTTCAGACTTCTCCTGGAAAAGCTGGCAGCCAAATGCTTGGACAGGTGTATTCTTCGCTGGATTAAAAACTGCATGGCCATGCCTAGAGAGTGGTGGTGAATGGAGTTACCTCCAGCTGTTGGATGGTCACTACTGGGATTCCCCAAGGGTCAGTACTGGGACCAGTCCTGTTCAATATCTTTATCAATCGAATGTACTCTAAAAAAGTGTGCAGATGACACCAAGCTGGGTAGGAGTATTGATCTGCCGGAGGGTGGGGAGGCTCTGCAGAGGGATCTGGACATGCTGGATTGATGGGCTGAAGCCAGCTGTATGAGGTTCAACAAAGCTGAATTCTGCTTGTGTCACAACAACCCCAGGCAGCGCTACAGGCTGGGGACAGAATGGCTGGACACCAGCCAGGCAGAAAAGGACCTGGGCGTGCTGGCTGACAGTGGCTGAACATGAGCCAGTGCGTGCCCATGTGGGCAAGAAGGCCAGTGGCATCCTGGCCCGTATCAGGAATGGCGTGGCCAGCAGGAGCAGGGCACTGACTGTCCCCCTGTACTCAGCACTGCTGAGGCCACACCTCTAGTGCTGTGTGCAGTTCTGGGCCCCTCAATTCAGGAAGAAGACTGAGGTGGCGATACGAGTCCAAAGAATGGCAGCGGAGCTGGTGAAGAGTCTAGAGAGTCAGCTTTGTGAGGAGTGGCTGAGGGAGCTGGGGCTGTTTACCCTGGAGTAAAGGAGGTTCAGGGGTGACCTTACTGCTCTCTACCGCTGCCTGGAAGGAGGCTGTAACCAGGTAGGGGACGGCCTCTTCTCCCAAGCAACCAGCGACAGGACAAGAGGACACAGCCTCAAGCTCTGCCACATCAAGAAGAATTTCTTCCCTAAAAGGGTTGTCAGGCATTAGAATCGAGGTGGTGGAGTCACTGTCCCTGGAAGTGTTCAAGAAATGGCTGAATGGCACTTGAGGATGTGGCTCAGTTGACAAGGTGAGGATTGGTCAAAGGTTGGACTTGATGACTTTGAAAATCTTCAACTGTAACAATTCCGTGATTCTATTTTATGATTCAATGTTTCTGTAAGTGTTCCTGGCTACATCTGCATAACACAGTCAGGAATACTCCCTGGGGAGGAAGGTGGCATAGACCTACTTTCCACTGAAAGTCAGCATACAGATAGTGATAGGACGCTAAAGCTTTGTATCAGTCTTTACCCCATACCGAAAATTAAAAACTAGAACTCAAAGATTTTAAATAACTATTTTCTGGTGGGAACTGAACACCTCACAGCATACACACAATAGGCACTAAGTTATAGCAATGCCAAAAAACCCTTATCTGATTGGATGAGCTCTGTGTTTCAGAAGATGAATGAACAACTGCTAGGAAGGCAAGAGAACAAACATGTGCAAACACCCTTCTACAAATACATTTGTGACTTCAAGGGTCACAACCACTGAAACACAAGAACCAGCATGTTCAAATTTCATTACAATATAAATTACTTTTTTTATTAGCAAGTGAGATTCTTAGTTATATGACACAAGAAATGCAATTAATTATTAGAAAATATCAAGAACTTATCAGCCAGCAAAATACTTACTACTTGCTAAATTTGCAGGCTGAAAGATGATGGCCTGAACATTATGTATACATGTAACACTTAAAATATCTTGACTACACACGTAACATTTAAAATATCTTGATTATGTAAAAGAACAGCCAGGAGGATGACTGCATATACATAGTTGCTTTTTTTGTATCCTTGCAACATTTGAAGATGAATATGAAAAGACAATTCCAGTGTGTATTTTGAGTATATATATGTTACTCCTACAATATATCTATAGGCAGTATTCTAATTATTAACAGAATGTCAGACCCACTATTACATATTTCCCTTAATTCACAGTTCAAACCTTTTTTCACTTAAATCTCAGTCATTCCCAATTAAACTCCAATCTTCAATCTACTGAGCTGAATAACTTTTTTTTGTCCCTGTGCATGCCTAATAATTTAACAAAATGCTGTACTGAAGCTCTTCTGTTCATTACTTACAAGGTCTTTTTTCTATTATTTCAAGGTCTCATTTGCAGCAGCTTGAAAGCATCGACCTGAATGGTTTGCAAGCTACAATCAATTTTTAAACACATTTTAATTGGACAAAGTACCATAAAAAAAGGTTTAAAAATCCACAAAAGGAACTTTTAAAACCAAGCATAATCCATATCAAAAAAAAACCCCAAAACAACCCCTCCAAAAAACAATGAACTCATTCCCATGCTGCAGCTTGTCTTTTCTGTATCATTTGCTAATGCCTGATGACCACTTTTTACAGGGAGGGCTTCTTTCTCTTTCAGTCTGTAGTCTAACCACCTTCCTCTGCCTTCTCTTCAGTGTGCTCCTATATAGTTTATTCATATTCCATTTTATCACATCTATTTTTCACTGCTTTTCTCCCTGAGCTTCTTGATTAATGTTTCTTTTGTTTACCACTATTTGCATAATACAAGGTGCTCCTTTCTCTTCTGTGTCAGCCATCATGCTGCAAAGACTGTAAATCCCACCAAGTCAGACCAGTGCCAAATGCTTCAGCTTCAAAATTAAAATACATCCCAATTTGTACATGTTTAAAGAAAAAGTTCGAAGAAGCCAAAGGTATGAAAAAAAGAGAGATCCATAATGTTGCAGGGTCCCATCTGCATACACAACAGTATTATTAGGATCATATTAGGATGTCTTTCATTTTAAAGCACCCTAACAATTTTTATCACTTCTAGTGACAAATTATTCCCATATCTAGTAATGGTTATTGCTACTTTTTTGCTTATTCACTCTCTTTCTTGGTTTACAATTGCCTTCTTTCACTACTTTGTACAACTTCTCAATATACACCCATCACATACATAAAGTATTTGCAAACATGTGAGTTTAGTTAAACTATATGGTATTACAGAGTTTTTTATGGAAGTAAACATCACATTGCTCCAATTTATCAAGAAAATGATGAAAGATTTTCCATTGAGAAGGCACTCTTTAATTAAACCCAGAATGTTCATCTATAGTCAGAACTATTAACACTGTGCTGTCAACCATAGCACGAGGGCAGACCAGGCTTTTCCTCTCTTTCCCCTCTCCACAATTTAACCCCTCAATTCCTCCACACAACTACTTGTTATACTGATCACTGTTCCATCTCTCAAACTGGTGCTTGCCATAATCTTCCTGCTTCACCTGCAATGAACCTGGGAGTTCAAGAGCAATGAACTAGGCTTGATATGCTTGCCCAAAGATTTCCTAATTCCCTCCTTCTCCAAAAGGTTATTTCCTAGCTGTATTTACATGTTTCTGATTATTTCTTTTCACACAAAACCAGACGTTTCAGTAATACATTTTCTAATGCTTTCAGAAGAAACATTTAAAATATAACATGGTTGGTTTTCTATTTAACAAACATCCAAATAGATAACTCTAAATTAAGCAAATCCTAAACTAATGCTGCTTAAGTTTCTATACGATAATTCTTAATCTATCATATTGACAATGTCTTAACTATAAGAAATATTAATTTTGGCTATGAAGTCAAATACGGCATTAGAAGTTTTGTTAAAATCAGAACAAATTAAAAGTAACTGTGTCATAACCTCTGTATTTATAGAAAGACATATGGTGAGAAGACTATGGAGTGAGGACTATACAACAGAACAAATTTTCTTGACTTAAATCCCAGATAAAATATTGCAAAAGTTGTTGCAGGGTTCAAGAAATACAGAATTAAAGCAGAGAAAATTAGTTTTAATGTCAGCCAGTCACAACTGCTTCTTACAATGTGTGAGAACATATATAAGTTTTGAGACTAAGTGTTTCACTGGAAAAAGTAACAAGACAAAATTAACATATCACCATTAACATATCATTTCAAAGGAGACTTGCTACAATAAGATTGATTAAAACTCAGCTTTATGCAATAGAATACATCAAATGGATTAAAGAACAAGTTACAAATAAAACCAGAACCCAAAACAAATCTATGGAGAAGGAAATGTGAAAACATTGGTAGGTAAAGTTTTACCAGAGCCCAAATTACTCTTTCATCAGTATTTGTATCATCACCAATAACAGCTTTATCACTAGTAATTTTTTATAAATAATTGGTAGGAAACAAAGACTGTCATCTAGAATGAGAAGACAGACTTGTCAAGGAAGGAACAAACAGAGAAATACAGGCAAATGCAAAAAGATACAGTTAGAATAAAGGAATCCTGGCCATGCCTACAGAATAATGACCAACCATGCCAGCAGCCAAAGTAGTGACTCAAAGAAAATCAGCTAACAAAGTACTCAATGCTAGTTGCCTGTGCAGCACAGTGGTAAAAAGGATTATTAGGTTTTTAATTTACAAACAGGGGAAGGAGAGTGGAAGAGTGACAGAAAGTCTTCTAGTAACACACTGGAATATTGTCCATAGTATGAAGGTCCGCATTTTTCACGGATTGGAAAACTGAGGAACATGAAAGAATTATCTGCCAGAAGTTACACCAAAGGCTAAAGAAAAAAAGAGATAAAATCTCCATTTTATTGCAAAAAAATGGCTTAGGACTTTGAAAAGAAAGAAAAATATCTATTCAAGCTAGGAAAGAAATGCCAGAGGCTAGAAGGTGACGTGGATCCACTAGAAATTCCATACAGATTTTGGGAAAGTGCAGCTTTCTCATCAGAATAATTTAACAATGGACATTGCAGATTTTTTCCAATGCACTGCCCCTCACAAACAAGAGTATTCGGCAGATGACACCTTAGTAATAGTTTAATTTTAAATCACCTTTTGTTTTGGAGAGCTGACAGATGTACTCCTAATACTATTTCTACGAGTTGGGCAGGTTTAAAGAGTGTCCCATTTAAAGATACCTAATTCCATTTATCATTCACTATAAAGTTTCTATTTCAGGAAAAAAAAGTCATAAATTCCACCATACTTAAGAACTAAAGTAAAGACGACTGTGGGCTGGAAAACAGTATTAGTATTTCAATAAAATAAACTAGCTGATGTGGCATAATAAATCACATTTTACAGTGCAATTTTAGCAACAGATAGCAATCTAACATCCTTAAAAGCCCCATGAAACTCAAATGCAACAGTAGGTATTCCATAACTACAAAATATAAATCTGAAGCCTTAGGTTATTTAGCAATCCTCAAAATCTAAACATCACTGGGGTTCAATATATCAGGCTTTTAGATTATCTACAGTTCTAATTGATGATCCAAAATAGAGGATTATGGAGCAGGATACAATGTACACTAACAACTCCGAGTACCAAATAGAATACTAGCAGCTACTAGATGTATGAGTTTTTACATCCTTCCCTGCCCTGAAAACCATTAAACTTTCTTGGAATTCACAAAGACACATATAGAGAAAACCACTAAAAAAGTGGATTAAAGGCATTTGGTACTCACTTGTCTATCTCAATACCAAGCGGATTAGCCGGACGTAGGGACAAGGGGGGAATCCCTTTGTTCCTGTCAGTGCGCATGTCATAATAGTTCATTTCATCCACCCAGACAGCAGACTGATCCAAGATACCTAGAGAAAACAAAGCACAGATCCTTAAAACAACAAGGGCAGTCCAGCACCATCAACTTCTAACATACTGAATTAATTTGAAAAATCCTGATAAATATAAAATGCATGGCTAGGTAATATATTGAAAGATAAATGGCAAAACAACCTGGATGCAATTATGCTAAATTATTTTATTATAGCTGCTGAAAAGGTATTCATGGCTGGGCATCAAACATTACCCTCTTGCAGAGTGCACAGTTTCACGTACATTAGGAGCACTTGCCTGACCACAAAGTATTAATATTTTCATTCCTGCAAGTATTTTGGTATCTATCCAAATCTTGTTATCTGCTACTTTCAAAAGAGCAATTAATTGAAAGTGTTCTCATTTGCATATTTTAGGGAAGATTCCTCTTCTGCCCCATTTGCTATCCAAAAGGTAACTGAACTTTGGCCACACACCAAGATAAATGACTTCACGGACACAGAACTGGCTTTGTTTCCAATGCCTTAGCACAGACAATGCATAAAGGTGAGGCACAATATGTCCTGGAATCTCAGCTGAAAATGGAGCCAGTCATACCCTTGGCCTTACCCACCTTTAACATACCCATCAGATACTCAACACCAGAAATCACTCCATCCCCCCACTTCCCCATATTTTCAAATATGAATTCTCCTCTCTCATCACCAAAAGCTTCACTGTATAACATTTGCACTTACACATTTCACCTTTCTATTATTAAGATATTAGTGCACCTTGGGAGAAATTACATGTTATTTAACTGTCACTGAAAGGCTGAGAATAAAAACCTAAAACAGTTCTTGTGGGAACTCCTGCGTTAGAAAAGATAACTATCCAACTTCACCAATGAGGGGTTCTGAGAGAAAAATTTTCAATCCACAGGGTATTTAGACTGGATTCTAGGTTAAGCAGAGGTCCTAGACTGCTTGGCAAAATAATTTCAATGGTTAAGCATCTCATGAGAAATACTTAAGACTTTTTGTTTTGCAGGATGGTTTGAATTACAAATAAGAAATGGCACTGAGGACTCAACTTTCTTTAAACTGCTAGCTCAGGATTTAGGTGTAAAGCTCATGAGCTGGCTCAGATTTTGTATTTATCTAGTACACTTAAGAGTAATTACTGGATCTGTTATTACGTTTTTAAAAATTTTAGAAGTTTAGTACTATTCCTTAAAGAAAGGGCTACTTTTCATTCATCACTGAGGGTTTTATCAAGACATTGAGAAAGGATTCATTTTACATATACCCTGAGTTTCTCTCTATATATATATACTTGCACATTTTATTGATATACACTGCATTTTCTAAACAACTGAAAATTTTCCTAGGTGGATCCATTTCAAATATACGTTTTATAGAAAGAGGCATTCAGTCATGTATTTGCTTAGCAAAGAAAATAGACATGGATTTGAACAAGAAATATACCTATTTTTTCAGGTTTAAGCAGTTTGAAAGAAACAGTTGAAGTTCCTTTGCCACCAGACTTTGTAGTAACAATAATGTCTCCCTTGTCATTTTTAGCCTGTCCAACTCGACACACGATTTTACTGGCAGACATCCATTCTGCAGTGAGGAGACAGTTGTGCCCACAGATTGTTAAGCCTGGGAAAAAGGAAAAAAAAAAATATATATATATACTACTGTGAATAGAAGTGTCTTTTGAAATTCTGCAATGCAAATTCATTTATGATGCTTCATGTATTTTATGTAAATATATAACCCTTCACCAGTCCCCTACAGTCAGTTATAGTCAAGGAGTCACAAATACATTTTTCAGATGTTTCCTAGGTGACTGCAGGTATTTTGTCCCAGCAACAATTCACGAGACATAAGCAGTGCTGTTTGAAATTTATTTTAATCTCTTCCACCACTTTTGGGCTACTGTGACTTTTACTTAATGTAGTACAATAGATTTTCTGTCTGCAAGACACTAGAGAACTGCTGCTCAGTATTGTATTTCTGTGAAACTTCCTCTAAAAGCTGCACGCAGCAAATCTTTCACAAGTTCAGTCTGTATGACTTGGCACCGAAAAAAAAAAAAGAAGATGCTGTAAAATATTCACAAGGAACAATGTTTCTTCAACTTTATTTGTTTAGCAGTACTTCTGTGGACATAGAAGGCTGTTTGGGTTGAAGTAGTATTAATTCACAAATATTCTGTCCAAATCCCTTCTGTACAAAATCCACAATGCAAGACTGATTCTGATGAATAAACTGCCCTTGTTACATGGAAGAATGATCATGTAATGCTCATCTATTCCCTCTTCTACACTTTTTCACAAGAAGGATGACAGGAAGGTCTTTTTTCACAGAAAAAGACTGTGACAAAATATGTCAAGCTTTAGTGTTCAAGAACACCTCTTACAATTTTAAGAGTCAAGGTGCACCTTAATATAAGGTCCAAGACTTTCTGAGATTTCACATCAAATTGGTCTGATCAAGCCAAGAAATCACCAACCAGCTGATTGGTTCTGGTCAGATCAGGACTCTGGATGCTGGAATAGATGGATTGTTTTCTCAGATCTAGAAGAACAATTTCCATATTCCTAGCTGGAGTTTTGATGTCCTGAAGAACTGGCAAGATCCTAACTGCTCTAGTATCTAATTTGGAGAACAAATTCATTACATTCTTCTTAAATTTAACACCCTTAGCTAGAAACATTTTATCTTATGTCCGAAAGGACAAGGCTGTACTAGTGTGCTGGCTGAACTGGAGCATAAATTTGTCAGGCAGAGCAGTTTCCCCCCCGTTGGCTTGCCTTTTGTTTTTAATTTCTAGAAAGCTCTGACCAATTTAGAAAATACTTAGAGACAGAAAAGGGTCAGCATATGTGGCTCAGTATCAAAGCTTCACACTTATTTTTTCTCACAATTTAAGTCTCTGACATGACACAGCAGACAAATTTGGCAGTTTTCACGGCTGTCAGACATAAAAATGCATTACTCCCTGCCAAAAACTATCTTGAAAACGAAATAAAAAAAATAAAAAAAATGGAAAGGCACTGAATCTTATTGCAACTGAAATTAATTTTACTTGAGAAAGGACAGTAGATTTGTTTCTTAAATATTCTTTCTGAATTAAAGGGGGAGTGGCATGAAATAGGATATACAGACAAAAAGACTTAAAATAAAAACAGTACTTTGGTTATTTAGTCATAAAATTTTAACCAGGTCAGGTTTTAGTTTAAAGAGGGAAAGGAAAAAGCCCATACATTATGATGCATATTACATATATGCAATAATATAACCTTACATTATACTGTTATAATTTTACATCTCTTACTGTTTTATGCTAGCATCTTCTCTAAAGGAAGAAAGATTGTGATAGGAGCTAACAGAAATACTTTGCCCAAATGATTCATACAGACGTTTTCACCACATATTTTCTGAATTCATGGTTAAATTAAGTAATACTTTAAAATCCAGAACTAAGCTATAGCAATTTAGTAGGGTAAAAAATTTTGAACAACTGTTTGAAGATCCTTGTATCAATTATTGTCTACTCATCAGAGGTTCCAAAAGCTCTCAACAGAGCAAGATCACAAGGTCCAATACTTCTGAAATGGCAGGAAATGGCCTTTGCCTGTATCTTAAAAAATGCAAAAGAAAGTTAAGTCTCTGTCAACATTTTATATACCACATGAAACACAGTAATGGCACAACACAATTTCTAAAACAAATAAAGGTATGTTGAGGGAGAAGTTTTGATAGCACAGTTACCACATTTCTTTCTCCAGAAATAGGAAACTTCCCTTTAAATAATATTTAATTTTAATCTGTTGCATGGTACAAAGAGTTCAGAGAACATCATTCTCAGCTTCTAGTTTTTATGTGCCTTTCTATAAATAGGCATAAGTAATACTCCTATCGAGACTTTCCGATTTTGGTTAAGCTTATGTATCGACAATTTTACAATGTCTGAAAAATATAGCTGCAAATGTCTTAAAAGACAAACTAAACCTTGAAAACACAAATGTTACAGGTACCTCCTGGATGTGACATTTTGTACCATGAGCTATAAAATTACAAATAAAAAGTTTATTTGGTTTCAAAGATACAAAGAGATTACCAGAAGGCTCTCTCCTAAATGAAACCAAAAGAATATTCCTCTATTATGTGATACTCTGTTTATATATAGAAAAAAGTTTCTTGCTTTTCATTTTATACTAATGCATCTCAAACTTTATAAACTTTATAAAGACCTCACTCAAACTCTCATGCCTACAAAGAAAGCCTCACTTTCACAAGTATTTCCATTCAAGTCACAGGGAGTATTTACACGCCTAATTTAACCATTAAAGAAATCTTTACATATCTGGGGCCTTAGTTACTTACTGGAGAAATGTGACAACTGAGCTAAGGAAAAAATAAGGCAATGCATTATTTATTTTTACCTCAAAGCCTAAAATTATTAGCAGCTGTGTGTTACCAATGTTATTCTGAAAGAAATATAAGTAGAAATATTAGCAGTTGGTCAGCTGAAATACTGAGGTACAGTTCAGGACATGTCTTCCTTCCAAGAACGTAGCACTGATCATTTCTAAGAGGATCATACCAATGAACTAATGAGGCTATTGAAATACATCAGCCACACAAATACACAGACATATACTCACCCCTAACATCATCAGTTATTTGAAGATTTCTCAATATGGATTCTATAGTGTACTGCAACCTCATCTAGCAGCTCAGGAAAATACTACCTCCCCTTTTGAGAGACAGCAAACTGAAGTGAAAAACTGTAGTAGCTGATGCTTGGCCATAAAGCTCATTGTGGTGGCCATGAATGGAATTTGTGAATCTTGGTTTACAGCCATGAAGTGAAATATTTTTCCTAGCAAAGCCAAACAAAATTCCAATGGCCTTCAGAGGAGTCGTGATTCCACAACAAATTAGACAAATTGTCTCTAACACGACTACTGAAGTACACATAGGCATAACTTAAAAAAGAAATAAGGGAAATTCCAGTAGTTACAGTTAACTTGGATTTCCAGAAGATTTTATGGAGTCGTTCTCGAAAGGCTTAAGAAAATGAACCAGCTATAGGATACGAACCTCTAATGGATAAATAGCTCAGCAAGATAGAAACAGGGTTACAGTAAATGAGGTGTTTGAGGAAAGTTTCCACAGGGTTTATGACGGGATCACTTATGTTCAGTACATTTATCAACTACAAGATAAAGAGGTTATAAAGCTGGCTGGTGATACTAATTTATTCAGTGTGAAGACCATAAACTGCAGAAAAATGCAAGCCAGAACTTATTAGACTGAGTGGATGCACTATAATGCAGATGCTATAATACAACAGCTGAAATTCAATGAACAAAGACAAGATGCATGCAGGCAAAACCTTAAATTCACAGATGGCAAGCTCAAACTAACAACTAATCCTCGTGCATTTAATTATGGAACTATAGTAGGCAGAACAACAAAAACATTAGTTTGATTCTTAGTAGGAGTTATACAGAAAACAGAACTCTACGGACAAAATACAAACCAAAAGTGAAAGTACAGTATTATGCCACAGGGCATTCACATCCTGAACACTGCATGCAACCAAGATGTGTCACCCATGACTGGTAGCGAAACGAAAAGAAATTTGCTGAAGAGTAAGAAGAAGGGCCAAGGACACATGCAGAAAATTTAAATAAGCTATGATGTTTCAGCCTGAAGAGGAAGCAACAGAGCAGTAATGGACAAGCTCTGTGACCAGGAGAATCAGTGAAGAGGTCTTGTCCCCTCCTTCAACGAAAGAGCTATGATAATTCAAATGAAATTACCATGTTAAAAATCAAAACAGAAATGAAAAGGGTTCTTCACCTATTTTGTAGCGAAATCACTGAACCTGCTTTGTCGTAACTGCTACAGATACACAAACTGACTTTACACTAATGCAAGGAATAGCAATCCCCCGGGACTTTCTGAATACACTGAAAACACTTCTGACATGAAAATTTCAATGCAGAAATTCTCAGTTCCTGAGAAAGTAACAAAGGAGCATCTGTCTACCCTCTTCTAGTACACTGCACTAAGCATTCACTCTTCATGTTCATGTTCAGCACCAGATGCTGAGTCAGATTAAGGGTTCATCTAAAAAGGTACAGTCAGTTTGTTTAGCTGCACACTGGGCAGCACCCCTGAATTTCGTGGATTCCAGTGCATATTTGTGTAAAGGGCATTCCTCATAGCATCCAACATAGATTCTACCATGCAAAAAATTTATCTCTAATCATATCCAAAATGTTACCTTCTGCAGTACCAAAAGGCTGTTTTTTTGACTTACCTATGAGGTCTGTAGGTCCAGTCCCCAAATTTTCTCCTCTAATTGTCACTTTTGTCCATGAGATGCCTTCATTGGGAGAGATGCCAGTTACAAGTGGGGGCTGTCGTGCTCGAGACATGATGGCTGTTCACTTACTGCAATCTGAGCTGCTTTTATCTGTTCATCAAGAAATAGCAAATTAAAAACCCACTAATTATATTATGTAAAAAATTATTAAAACCATTTCAATCTGTTCTTCTAAATCGGTAGGGAAATATAAATGTAAATATGGAACACCACTCTGAAAGCCTCTTTTGACACACAGTCATAAAACAATAAAGAACAATTATACCTTCTTTGCACTTCTAAAAAAATTAAATATAGCTTTCTGAAAGAAAGCGAACATATATTCAGAAAAATATTAAACCTTCAGAATGCTTAATGAAGCTATATACACAGACTTCAAATTACATTTGTCAGAATTCAAATGAGTCTATTCCAACATCTATTTAAAAGTTATTATTGTATTCCTTAGAAAGCTCAGAACTGGTAATCTGGAAAGATAAGTAATAGACTATGATTACATATTTGGATAACTTCTCCATCAAAGTAAGACTTACTGGCATAGACACTCCCATGTGAAGAAGCCTTCAGCACTTATTTGTATAAAGCATCTATGTTCACATGCACTGAGAAAATTAGAACATGACTTGCAAACACTACACTAGCAGAGATCAACAAAACAAACAATATCCCAACATATTAACAAAAATGTACATAAAATTATCAAAGAACCATTTCCAGAAGAGTATTCCTTTGTGCCTGAAATTGAGTCAACTCAGACCAGTTAAATTAGCTCTGTCATTAATAAGCTCTGCAGCTCAAACACAAATATGGTACCCATGTTACGTGGTCTACATTTAGTTTACTATGCAACTGATCACAAAATCCTGCTGTTTATTAGCAGTTTCCTTTGTGCAGCTCTGCTGTAAACTGCTATAAGAAGCTGAGTACATATATATGATGATACATATGATGTATAACCTGAAGGATATCCCACGAACTTCTCCATATTTACACTTACTAAATACCATCACCATTCCAAACCTCAGTTACACATATACAACACTCCGGTGTAAACCATTTCCGAAGTTCAGGTTGATAAAAAATATGTGGAATATAAGCCAAGCTTCCTAAGGTTGCTCTTAGCTATTGCTTTTTGAATTGAGATGTATTTTCTACTTTTACTTGCAAACAGTCAAGTCCATGAAACCCAGAAACTCCTTAAACCATCTCTAACAACAAATTGCAGCAAAACTGCAGTCTCCAAGCACCTGCAGTTAAGAAATACTAGAATTAAGACATACTTGTTTCAGCTGCTTCTGCATATAAAAAATACTTTTCATTGTACCAACATAGCCCATGCTTTTACACAGCCTCCCCACATTTTTCAGTGGTAGTAGCTAGATCTGACATGAGAATCAAAGAATCTGACTAGATCTGACTGGTTTCTTTCGTCACATTCCAAAGTTGGAACACACACTGAAAATGAAGATGGAAATAGAAAAGGCAGGAATTGGGCGGGAGATCTCATGCTAAAAGTAAAAATACACTGCCCTCAGAACAGGATCTCCTGTCTCTGTCTGTCCATACCACAGATGCATAGGTCACCTACAATAAAACTTTGCATTTTTTTCTGATCCAGCTTCAGAGCCCACAGCCACACCTGAAGTCAGTGTGAAATGCATCCTGAATAGGAGAATACTGCACAATGCCCTGAAATATTGAGGTCCTAAACAATGTCAATTCTCTAAATACGTCTGATTTTAAATGTCTGCTTCTTAGTGTCACATATTTAAAATAGAAATGCTACCACTCATGTCCAAAGCTATTTTTGAAAACAAATTCATTAACATAGAAAAGGCATTTAGATACTTTGAACACAACAGAACTATTAATATCTTCAGAGAACTTTTCAGACTGAACAGTGTGCAATTAGTAAGAGATGCAAATTCATGTTGAACAAGCAAGAGCATAGTAAGCTGCAGGATGTGAGCCATGTCCAGTGTATGAAGGAAGGCTGATAAGGGCCCATGATAACACACACAATGTATATCTAGTTTGCCTTTGTATCTTTACCTGGCAAGCCTTGTAATATTTTTTGACATTAAGAACTACACAGTGTGTTTAATAAAGCACTGGTTTATCTTTTTTTTTGCAAACAACAATCTAATGAAAAAGGAATTAAGTTATACAGCAGTATACGGGTACTCTTAATAGTCTTATATGTAAAATACTGGAACCTTTTACATGAGGCTGGAGAAGCAAGTAGTCAACAGATGCAGACTATAACCATGTGGATAGAACAGCACTGAAGGAAAGAACTGTATCAGCAGATTACAAAGAAATCAGATGACTGAATCTCCAGCTATGGAAAAGAGGGTTGTGCTCTGTGCTTGTGCCCTACTCCTATTTCTTTCACAGAACTGCCTTCTCCTCCTCACACAGAGATTGTCCTGGCCTCACGTCAAAACTGAGGCCAGGTCCCCATCCTGCAGACAAACTGTCTCCTGCCCCTATCCCGTCGATTGTCCCTCTGACTTTTTACCCGTAAGTTCAAGCAGGGAGGGAAGAAGGATGTTACCATTCCATCCTCCTTCCAAATCCCGACACTGCAGTAATTCCTCTTACCCCGCATTCCCTACTCCAAGCCTTCTCATGCAGATACCCCCCCATCTGCACTACTACTGAGCCACTTCCTCACCACTGGTGAATAAATTATAGACCTCATCTTCTGTCAACATCCCTAATCCTAGAGTCATAAGGTTTGCTCAGCTTTCCTCTCATCTGTGCTGCATTCAAAACTACATCACCACACCACTGCCTGACAAAACAGTGGGCAGCACAACAGAAATAAGCTTCCCAGCTCTCGTTGCCAAACCTAATAGTGCCTGGAGGAAACAGAACACGAAATTACAAGGGAAGTCTTGTTTATTCCTGTACAAGATGCATACACACAGAAGTTCAGACCTTTCAGAATTTGAAGTTTCCTCTGGAGTTCTGGGCATAAATGATGCTAGAGAAGAATCAGGTCCCTAATTTTACCAAGAGGGAGGAGAACAAACTGCATCTATTCCTCATAATCTTATCTTGCAACTTTTCTCACAGATCCTCAGCAGAGCTCAAAAAACCACAACAGCTGTAAAGGAACAGTGGTGTTATGTCCTCCCATGCACACAAACACCTTCTGCAGGAAGCAACATGTGTCTAGACACCAGTTAGTCAACATAAAACACCTCTTTTATTTTTGAGCAATTTTTGGTAAACATTTATGTGGAACATTAATCAGTAACATTGACGTAGAAAAGCCATATTCAGGAACATCAGGTAATACAGAGAGGAAAAAACCTTGAGAAACACAAGTAAAATAGAAGCTACTGTAGTAGCCACATTACTTGTGTGGTATTATTTGGTTGATCCCTCCTCCCCCGCCCCCATGTTATAGTTCCCTTGCATCGCTGCTATTGTTGCTTTCAAAATACCTAGGCACACAGGTAATTGGCTTGTTTCAATACCAAAACTCAAAAGTAATATTACAACATATTTTACTGGATTTCAGAAATTGACACTAGATCCCCCTTCACGATGAGCTAAATAAATGTAATAAAAACGCTGAGCCTCCTGAGATCTAGTATTTCTTCTAAAGTATTTCCATACTTACTGCAGAATTGCTTTAAAATACCTCACCGGAATGAGAATACCACAGTAAAGCTGTGCAAAGCACTACTGCACTGAGATGCTCTATTATTATTATTTTTGAACAGCAATTGTATTCATTTATTTCAAAGAGTGGAACTCTTTGTAATATGTCATTACTATAAATATCAAGCAAATGCTTGGGAGCCTTCAATTCATTCATAATATTTCCTCTCCTTCTTAGGACAGATGTCAATAGCTAACATGACTGAGGTGCTTACTGGGAAGCCTAGCCACTATACTGCTGTGGCAAGTTCCTAAATTTATTTTAAAAATAGTTAAGGCAAATCTGACAAAAAATTACTTTTTCATTTCACAAAACAAGACAACCACCTAAGTAAAAGCTTTTGTTGCAATTCTGTATGTTTCCCTAAAGATAAAATCTATTCTTTACAAAATACGTATTACACATAAAATAGTATTTTATTTAATAACAGCGCTCCTCCTGAAAGACTGATTCTCATGCAGACAAGCAGAGATTGCAGAAAGACAGTTTTCTATACAAGATCCTTCCTCTGAGGAGCCAGACTCACAAAGAGGTTTCAACAAGACTGTTTTTTACAATGGACAATCTTCTACATTAGCAGAGGTCTCCTTCCCTCTTTATTTCTCTCCACCCTTTATTTTAAACTTAATTTCCTCACAGTATCTCCCTAACAATTTAATATGGATATCTGATTGACCGCTCCCACGATCTTGTCCATACTATTCTATTATTCTGTCATAATTCTTGTCATAAAAGCACAAGAAGTTAGAAAATGTCTGTAAAGACCACCTACTACAAAGTCCTCTTGAAAAATGCCTTTCATAAACAACATCTTTGTCTCTACATCAGCTTCTCAAATGAACTGTCCTCTCACAAGGTTTGGTTAAAAATAAAAAAATCCAGACAATTCTGAGCATTACAAGCTTGCTAAAGAGAAGACATCTTCTCTCTTTATCCTAAGAAAAGCCACTTTAAAATAAATAATAAAGCAATGAAATATGGCCCAGCATAAGGGAAAGCACAAATCTATTTGTTTTGGGGTTTTTTTAGTTCTGTAAGCCTTCAGTTTAAAGTTGGTTTGAAATGAGAGTTTTTACATAGGTTTCCTCATTCAACTTTCAATGGCAAAGAGAGCAGAAACCCAAAGTAAAATGCCAATAGCTGCCATACCTGTTCCGTAAAGCAAAGTACTACTTTCTACATTTAACTACATTCTGGAAGTACCACCAAAATACGAAATACATGAACAACCAATGTTCAGGATTGAATTATATTAAACTGGCTGGTAATTTCAAATCCCAAAAGAAAACTACAAACATCCTGAAGGCATGGAACTTTGGAAGATGAGTAACAATATGCTGCCACCTTACAAATTTTACCAGTGGGAAAAATTAGCAGTTGAAGTGTTTTAAAACAAAGTTTCTGACTTCTAAAACAAAATAGCAAGATAGTTCCAGCGACTGAAAAGTCAGTTTAATTAAAGTTTCAGTGATGCTTTGTCACAGACACTGAACTTAAAAGATTCTCTTGGAGGAAGGCAGACTCAAGGTCAATTCAAGTGCCATAGTCATCTAGCAAAGGGAATCAAAGCTGTCAAGAAGGGAGGGAAGAAAAACCCAATTTGTCATCATCGAGAAAGTCTAAGTTACAAGGAAGCATTTAAGCTGTCAGGTATCAGATATTTATTTGTTCTCACTCATACATATGTGACAGAATACAATTTAAAAAGTTTTGAGGCAGGAACAGCAAAGCATTACCCATGTGCAAATCACAGTATGCCTCAGCTGTTGTTTACTTTAAAAAAAACCCACAAGAAAACCAACCTGAAAACAATAAGTGAGTTACACTAACATCACGGAATTAAATGATTCCCAAATGAAAAGATTTATGACATGCCTTTTTAAACAAGCAATAAATACTCACATTCCAGAATGTAGGTGATGGCCTTTTCACCTTAAACTACACAAACTTGTGCTTCTAGTACATAAATCTAATAATTTGTTTTCACTAGAAAACCCAGAGAGTCCTGAGTACAACACACTATGACAGTCAGTGAAGGGACACAGCAAATGACCCCAAGAAGAACGACAAAGCAAAATGTTTCCTAGATGTTTGTACTCAAAACCATTACAAAAGGATGAAAAACACTGTTACAACCTTTTCTGTGCTTTATCTTCCCAACAATATAAATTCAGACAGACAATCTACATAAACCAAGAATTAAAAGCATCCAAAAAGCAGCACTGTGAAAATAACTGACATTTATTAACCCCTCTGGAGATCTTCAGTGCCCTAGAATTTCCACAGCCTTCAACACTGCATTAATAATATAAAGTCCATTCCTGCAAGCCTGCCAGAAAAGACTGGGAAGTGAATAAGCTAAACAATGCTGAAATTCCAAGTGATATTAAGAATCTATGCATGTTTATTTAAATAATAAAAGAAGACTTGTCAATTTAAACAAGAAGTGCTCACGAATCTTACATTTAGGGGGAAAGAAACTCTTCATAACACCACTAAGCTACTTATAATGAAAAGATGAACAAACATAAAAAAGTGGGTAATTTCACCATCACACAGAAAAAACAAAGCCTCATTTGTCTGCCCTGTCATATCCGGCATGTTGATTCAAGCCAATATTAACACTGACAAACATGTTAACCTACAGGACATCATTACATGCCAAAAATCAATTCCAATTTGGGAAGATGTGCAAATTTTGCGACAGAGAGGGCAAACAACAAAAAAGAAAAGACTTGGAGTATTAAATGACATGTGATATCCTGTGCTTTTTCAAAAGGCTCCTGAATATTCCAATCAGCCACAAAGGGCACACTAGACAGTTTTAGGGTGACCAAGGAATGAGCGCAGCAGCTTTGCTTTCACAACACCCGTCCTCGCATAGTCCCTTCAGTATCTCAGAGGTCCCACTTTCCTTAACCCAGCAAGGTACATCTTCATGGCGATGCATCTTGACAGAGTGAAAACAAAATAATCACAGCACTCAGCGATGCCATTAACATTTCTGAGTCACAAGGGATTAAAAGACTTGGACCCGGGGCAGATGCTGGGAGAACCCTCGGCAGAGGAGTTCAGCGCCCGCCGCAGCCTGGGCTGCAGCTGCGAGGGATTGACACCGCTGACGGTGGAACCCGGCTCGGGAGAAACTCCGGGCACAGTTCCGGCATCCGAAATAAATTAAAGTAAACAGTGTTGCTCTCTCTCATCCACCCTGTTAGCAGCCTCTCGGTTGAGCTGGAGACCACACACCCAGACCACACAGCACCAGCTGAACTCACTCGCACGCAACATCTAGAAGCTGTCACTCTGCTGAGGTATGAGAAGGAAAGAGGGGGGCCGGAGTGCGAGAGTGTGTGTGTGTGTGTGTGTGTGTGTTTAGAAAAGCTGCTTGCTCTCTCCTCCTATCATTACAGCTGGTTATGTTTTGTGCGGTTGGGAAGGAGGGAAAGAAGGGAGGGATAAGAAAAAAGACCTATAAAGCTCACTAAGAAAACATACTGGCCTTGGCCTTTTGTAGTAATGATTTGCACTCCTCCTGTACTAGTTTAGTAGCTGATGAAGGGCTAACAAAGCATCCATTTAACATCAATTAACCTTCTATCTATCACATGTCAAAAAAAAAAAAAAATCTAGACTAGTATAAATTCATTTCCTTGCACATTTTAAATGACAGCATACTGTCAGTTACAACATGAAAAATACCTATATATTGATCTATTTTTACATCAGGAGTTCTGAGATGTTATTTATTTGGAGAGGGGAGAGATTCCCCACAAAGAACAATCAACCACACAGATGCCACTATGATATCAAAACACTGAATTTTCTCCAAAAACTTTCCATTGTAAAATGAAGTTTTGTTCATTAGCATCGTATACCATAAACAATCTGAAGGAAGTTAATGAGGCAACATTCAGTTTGTAACTCATCAGCAAGAAGTAAAAATAGGAAAACACTAAAAATAGATTAAACCCAACAATAACCTATAATAACAGATGAACAGAGACTTTTAAAAGGGGGGGGAGTTCTTTGTTTCTTTTAGCTCAGAAAATCATTTCATCTACCAATTATGTCACCTGTTCAAACAGAGAAAGCTGAATAAAACGTTTGAAGACTAATAAAATCTATTTCAGTGAGTCTACTTTAAAAAAGATTTACACATACCTCCCCCATCAAGCTCACCAGTGCACAAATTTAATTTAATACATACACATCTGGACAGCCCAGAACCACAGTCACATTTTCACCTCAGTTCAAAATCTTTTTACCTAAGTGACAATGACAATATCCAAATGCCACTATTAAACAAAACCATCAAAACTACAATAATCCAAATGTCAGTAACAGTCTTATAAACTTGAAGGAATATATTTTTGGTTTTGTGAAAACGCTGAGAAAAAAAATCCAAAAAAAAATTTCACTTTATCAAATACATTTTAAAAAATGTTAGCTTCAAAGTTCTGTAATTTCACACTGAAGATAATTTATTCCCCCCAATTTATTAATTAAGTCAACCTGCTGGTTTATACCAGTTTTTGAATGTACACTTTTGCTGATACAGTCAATGTTACAGCACCTATTCATTACCAAGACTCAAATCAAACCAATTTAACTTTTCTGAATGTCTATTTTGGTCATACTGACTTGCCTAGAAAAGGGCAATAGCATACAAGAAAATATAATTAAAGAAAGTTTGAACACAGACGTTTCTCCCCAAAATTTCTGCTACTTTCATTATAAATTACATTGCAACTCTCAAGAAATTAATTCATCTACTGTTTAAAAGCTTCTGTATTTATTACGTGACACATCACTATAATCTAGCAACATTGTAAAGAGAAGTCCTAAACATCTACATATAAACATATATGTAAAAAAGTCAACTCAGCTTTATACAAAACCATATCACAGATGGCCATAAATCTCCCATTATTTTCTAAATTCTCACAAAGCACATCTTCCTACATCTGCTTCTACCTCCAGCATTCAGCAATGTTTGCTTCATCCAGAAGTCATTATCCTACTCTCCTCCAGTTAAGCCATTCATCCGTCTTTTGTTCTAAAGTTATGATTAATTTTTTGTGCATCATTTTAGTTAATAGGAAAATGGTAAAAAATCTTCATACCTCATTATCCTTCAATCTTATGTTATTCACGGGCAGAAATTAGAAACAATACTTCAAGCATCAAAAACTTTCAAATGTGTTTATGCAAATGCATTCAGAAAGATCCAGAAGTTCAGAAAAATAAACTAAATTAATCCCAAAGGGATGAAATTTTTCTAGAGAAAAGAAACAAGACACCACAGATTTTTTTTCTAAGCCCTGTAACTATACACAATATTCTTTATAAAAACTATACAACCACTGCAATTACACAGTTCACATGGTTAAAGTTTTAACTTGGATGCTTGTAGGTAGGACTGCAACACTAACATTTACTGTGTGACTTTTTTGGCAGTTCCTTTTGTTTCAAAAATATTTAAAAGATGAGACATACACTTGTGTTACTGAGATTCTTGTAGTTTTCATGTTGTCTCCCCAACACCTCTTTTTGGCCTTTGCTCAGGAAAGTACTCAAGCCATACACTACACCATTCTTCTCACTTTGCATGGTCCAACACGCACTCAAGCACTTCCCCGACAGACTGTATGCACAGGTATTTTTCTAGCAAAAGCGTGTCTTTGCCTTACATACTCTAAGTCTTCATTTCCACTCATCCACCTAAAATTCCATCTCCTGTATGGAGGTATCATGCTTACAGAGTAGTGTGGTTGTCTTGTGAGAAACCCAAACTCTCCTGCCGTCTCGGCTAAGGAAACATGAGAAGAACTCATCTGCTATATACATAACTTCTTAATTTTTTGCCAAAAATCCAATGTACAGTTTTCCAGCAAGAAGCAAAGTACACCTGTTAAAATCACAGTGAAATTCCAAATTTCACAAGACTCACAGAATTCTTAAATAGAAAACTGAAAGTAATTGCTTTTTTAATTGAGACATTTTATGAGTATCTCAAAAAATCAGTTTAGTTTGTCCTCAATAAAAAGGGGCTATTTAGAAAGGAACTTTTGCTTAGCATAGCCTTAAATCTCTAACTAATGCAGGCTTTTTGATGAACTTCCAAATACGGGATATATCGCTTTTGGGTTAACAACAATGTCAAAGGGAAAAAAAACCCTAAGTCTAAATATACCTAAAAATCCTTGATTTATACTGTAATCTGATCCACAGACACTTTTACACTGCCAGAGACCCCACTGGTTTCTGCACAATATAGCCTAAGCTCTGCCTTTGAGAATAAAACTGAAAATCTGGGAATCTGCAGTTCCGTTAAGGTCAAGGGAAAACCAGACCCATTAAGGACTTGGTGTCTCAGAAACTTTGTTTTCCTTAAAAACAAAGCAAACAAAATTAGAAAGGAAACATGGGCTTTCCCACTCACCAAAGGGCTCTCACAGTCATCACCAGGCGTAATAACAGTATTTTCTAATGAAAATGCTCAACATACTTTCTGCAGATTAATAACGTCTGTAGTCAAGAAAAGGCTACACAGACCAAGTTCTTTTTGGAGAAAAAGCACTAAATACTTCCAAAATAATATAAAAAGTGCAATTACAAAGAATTTCTCCAGAGGAGTGAGGTGTATGACTTGGTGTTGTTTAAAATACTAAATATGTAGCTTACCTTTCCCTATGCAAAGCCTGTAACATGGCAATCACACAACTAATAGTTATTTGCAGGCACTTCTGTCATTACTTGGTTTCTAGGGAAGTTGCTTTAGGGGGTTTTTTGAGGTTTTTTTCCCTCCAGGATATCACAAAAATGATTTTTTTCTCCCTCCTGCCTTTCCATTCTCCTTGTAACTTCTGACACTGGGAGAATAATCCAAATGCTTTTCAACTGAAATGCTGATTGAAATTCCTTAAAATAATTTTCAGGATAAGGTACAAAAATTTTTATCAGCCAGATTTTTGAACTCATACTTTGCAAGCTGTAAACACAGACCTTTGCTTTCAAGTTCAGCACAAAAGATGAAACATGAATCTGACGAGACTGTGCTGTGCATGTGCTGTCTCATCATCCCTCATCGTCCAAGCACCTTTACAAACAAGATTCCCTCCATTACCAAACACCATATTTCTCCCCTGGGAAAAGTAATTTGAAAGACAATGTTGCACAGCCCAGATTTACAGAATGTAGGTGGTCCAAGACAGAAGGTCAAAGTTAAGCTGAAGAGCTAACATCTGACTTCTGCTAAAAGATACTAATTCAGCTGTTTTTGGATTTTGAACCTTCAGCTGGCTTTTAAGTACGGCAGTAGGTTCCACTCTGTCTGAAAAACTGACATAGAAAATAAATTCACTGTAACGTGTACAGTCTTCTGAGTACTATTTTCAAGTCCATGACTGTAAAATGAAGTACTTCTGACTTCTCCTGCAGAAGGTTTTCTTTGACTGTTTGCACAAATAAATAGTGACCTACAGGCATTCAAAATACATGCAGGCAGTATCTGTATGTGCTTCACAGGCTTTTGTCCTGGTGTACAAAACTTTAACTGTGTATTATTTCATGGATACTTTCCCTAGTTGTCAGAATCTGTGTTTTTAAGAACACCTTTTATATTCAGTCTTCTGTCACCATCCTATCAAGATAAATACTTTTTTATTTTCATTCCTGGTTGGTTTCATTTTTATTTTTTTAAGTTAAGTCAGAAAGCCGAAAAGCGCAGAAAAAACAGAATTAAAATAACTCAAAACTGATGTTTAGTTTCAAGTACAGTGATTAAGACTTACTGAATTTACAGCTAAACATACCACTACATTGAAAGAAATGGATTAAGTATGGTTTAACATATCTGAAAGTTTTGATTAATAAAAGTGGTCAGTGGCCTCTGCCTTTCTAGTCAACCTACTTATTTTGCTTTAGTCCAGCTTCTGTGGGAAGAGCAGCATAATAAAGAATGGACTGTATCAGAGGATACAGTTTCTTTCTAATAGGACCTCAGGAAGACAATTGGTGAATTACAGATTTTAATGTCTTTATTGTCCGATTTTGCCTCAAATGCTTTAACAGCTAGCATAAAACCCTTGATGATACTCACAAGAAATCCTACAATTTAATTTTTTTTACTGTTCATGACTTAGAAATTTACTTTTTTTTTTATTAATTCATTTGGAATTTCAATAACCTAGACTGCTACTCAGCTCTAAAATATGAAGAAGCAATTATAGCATTAAAAAAACACTCAACTATCAAGTCTGTAGAAATATTTTCATTTATTGAATGAAGACCATAAAAACACAGGACAACTTTACATTTTTTTTTAAGAAAAGCCAGCATAAGTTTGATGGATAACAAGCTTTTAATTAAATTGCTTCACCTCTGACACATCCTAAAAAATTATGTTTTCCATAAAGAAAACTGCCCTTACCATTACAACTTAATTTTCACCGAGATAAGTCCAACCGGTATAATGAAAATAACCGCATCTGTTTTAAATGATGTTGCAGACAACAGAAATCTCATCTAAGCAAAAACACTGTTGTCCAAGGAGTGGGCATAAACCACAAGAACTGTAAACTAAGCTATCCATAGGAAAGAAATCAGCAACAAGATATGCCTCTTGCTGCTTCTTGCTGGGTCAGTGCAAGCTGTGATAAGATACTATAAAAATAGGGAAGTAAGATTATAGAGTATTCCTTCTTCAGGTGAGCAAAATGTAAAGGAAGAAAACAGACCTGTTTTTCTAAGCCGCAAGTTTGTTTATTTACAGTCCTTTAACTGTTCTGACAAGTTTATCATAAGCAAAAACAAACTGTCAAAAGCAAAAACAAAACAAAGTTTATAGCAATGAAACGCAGAGAAATCACTAAAGGAGAAAAGAAACTGTTTACTTGTTATAAGAATGTTCAGAAAACCTGGAAAACTGAAATGAGATTATGATTTTAGCTACATTTGAAATAATGAATACTTGGAGCTTAGATTCAATCTGATACCCTGTCAGAGCTAGGATGGCTTAATATTTTACTGGCTTTTGACTCAGAGCTTTTGAGTCTATGGCTAGAAGCAGTTAGCCTGCAGTGAGCGAGGAAACTGCAGAAGGAAGACTGTTTTAAAAACCAGTAAAACTGGGCAGAATAGAAAACTCCCTTTTGGAAACAAGATCATCCCAGATTTCAGACATCTACCCCTTGCTAAGAGATAATTTTCAGGTTCCTAATTAGGATATTGAAGAGGCAAGGAAGAATGTTTGGTCACCGAGCTCATGGACACTTGTGGACTGCAAGACAGTCCAAATGAGGCAGAAATGTAAAACTGGGTACGAAGTTAAAAAAAAATTAAGTCCCAGAAAAGTGTAATACTTCCAGACAGATATGAATGAAAGTGACCATCTCTTAACCAGCATGTTATTTCAATTCCTTCCACATTCCTTTCCCTGTTATTTTCTTATTGCACTTGTCTAGATACCCAGTCATTTTGGGAAGTTGTATCTGAAACTTGACGGCACCACTAAAGGTGAAGTTAAAAAGAAAAAAGCTAAAAAAAAAAAAACCAAAAAAAAGCCCCAAACCAAAAAAACCCAACAACCCAGTCTTGCCCAGCTTTTCAGCAAGTCCTGCAGGCAACCAGCTTTGACTCACCTCTCTACCCTGCTTATTTCCTCTATCCCCCACCCAGCACACCCACACTTCATTGAGCCTTACGACTCCATCATTTCACATGGGTCGGACTGGATGATGTCAGCAGCAGTTTTTGCCAACCTAATTGACTCGGGGACTTCGCACAGCTCTGGCCCAGCCCGTGCAGCCCAGCGGGCCCCGGAGCCCCCGCAGGCCCCTGTCAGACGTGTGAGACGGAGGCTAAGGCCACGGAGCTGCTGCTGCCGGGCCCTGGCTCGCAGGGACGACGCCACCAGCGCTGGGAAGGGCTCCCCGGCCCGGGCCCGACCTCGCACGGGACCGTCACCCAGCAGGACGCCGTGCGCCCCCGGGGGAAGTCGCAGGTGGCAGGAACCCCTCGCCCTGCCGGCAGTGCCCCGCCTCCTGGCAGGGGACTGGGGAGGAGGAAGAGCTGCTGCAGCCAGGAAGTCACCGGGGGGCAGACGGCCGGAGCCCAGCGACGCCCCCTGCGCCCCAAGAGCCATCGCAGACAACTCCGTCCCCACGGGGCCGGGGCGGGGACGCGACGCTCGACCCCGCCCGGGGAGCGGAAGGCGGGGGGAGGCCGAAGGGAGGGGAACGGCCTCCGCCCCGGGAAGGCCAGAGAGGGGGGAAAGGGAGGGGGCCGGAGCTGCCCCGCAGCGCCCGGCGGGGCCGCGCGGGGCGGGGGCCGGGCCCGGGGCCGGTCACTCACCGCCCGCCGCCGCCGCGATCGCATCCGGCACCTGCGGCCGCCCCGCTCCCGGCAGCGCCCCGCGCCCGCCGCCTGCAGGCGCCGCCAGCCGCCGCCCGAGCAAATCGATGGAGCGCCGAGCCACCGAGGCGGGCGGCAGAGGCCGCGGGCGGCAGCCGCCGTGCCCCGAGCTCCGCCCCACGGGGAGCTCCGCCTCCTCCCGGAGCCCCCGCCTTTTCCCCGCCTTCCTTTCCCGCTGTTTCCCTCCTTCCCTCGCACCCAACATTAAGCGGGAGATCCGAAAGGCGTCGGGGGAACCGGGAGTTGGTCCTCCCGTGGATGAGGAGCAAGGGAAAAAATAGAAACATTGTAATAACAGCGTTGACTACGGACAACAACGACAGGACCCGAGGAAACGGCCTGAAGTTGTGCCAGGGAAGGTTTAAGTTGGGTATTAGGAAAAAGTACTTCACCCAGAGGGTGTTTGGGCACTGGAACAGGCTCCCCAGGGCAGTGGTCACAGCACCAAGCCTGAGAGAGTTCAAGAAGTGTTTGGACAATGCTCTCAGGCACATGGTGTGACTCTTGGGGATGATCCTGTGCAGGGCCGGGAGTTGGACTTGATAATCCTTGTGGGTCCCTTCAAACTCTGCAGGTTCTGTGATTCTGTGAACGACAGTAATAAATTATAAAAGAACCACTCCCGAGCACTGTCCCTCTGGGCAGAAACTCACCCAGCGGTAGTGTGGAGACTCCCAGCCTGGGGTGTGAGGAAGGCTGCCATAGAGTCATAGAGTTTCCCTCTCTGGAGTAATTCCGAACCCACGTGTTCCCGTGTCACCTACTCCAGGTGACCCTGCCTTGGCAGGGGGGTTGGACTGAATGGTCTCCAGAGGTCCCCTCCAACCCCAACCATTCTGTGATCCTGTGAGGGGACGTGCAGAAGAAAGAGTGGTGGACAAAAGCCCAGGCACAAATACTCAAGCAGTGCTGTCAGCCCCGAGTAACACAAATCCATCCTCCTTTAGTGATAAACCAGTAAAAATGTTTTTTACCAAACTTGTTGTCTGCCTGGGGGGACTCTGAAAACAGGTTCTTTTCCTTATGGAAAGAGTCAGGAGATCTCCTTTTTCACTTTTTGCTGGTATTGTTCGATACTTGGTTGCAAAAGCAAAATTCAGACAAAATCTTACTGGGAAGGAGAGGAAAAGTAATGAGAGGAAAAAAAAAACAGAAAGGAAGAATCCATTCCTCAGTTTTGCCAACCCAGCCCAAAGCAGGACGTTAATGGGAAAACAAATTACCTTCCATAAAACCTTAAAGCACCATAAAAAGCATTATGGCCAAACCCCACAAATTTCCTCACTGTTTTTTCATAGGTTAAAGCTGCTCAGGTTAAATTAATAGAGTGGAATACGTCATCACATGAATAAGCAATACTTTTCTGACTCTTTCCTCTTCTCTGTAAAACATTATTTCCAAAGTTGTAACTAGTAACTCTGCAGTTTTCTGCTGTGATCCAATGCAGAAAATGACCTCCTTGGTTCTCCAAGAAAAGTAAAGTTGGCATCAGATTTAAAAAAAAGGGCAACTTTTTGCCACCCATTTCAAGATTATATTTTTCCTCCATGACATCTTGTTTGAATTTTCTCCTTGAACGCCTGTCATCAGATGTGCCAAATAAAACCACTCTTTGAAAGGTTTGGTGGATGCAGAAGGCCCCACCTAGCACACTTCATACCTGGGCCCCAGCCCAGTGCCCTCTGAGAGTGGATACCTGCGCCCAGAAAGCCCATTGACTTCTGTGGGAGTCCATAAAGGGAGCTGTCTCTCCAGAAGGTTTCATAATAAACAACCATGAGTTCAAATTTAGTTCAAGTGACAAATTTCAGCGCCAAACTGAAGTTTGGTTGCAGATTTGATTGAATACTCACCTCTGTTGTAAGTGAAAAGACCCTAAATAGGTGAACCATTAAGAAGAGGGAATCTGAACTTGAAAGGAGTCAACCTCCCTGACGTTAACCCCCCAAGTGAGGACAAGGTGACAGATCTTTTGCTTGTGAAAACATCACCTAGCTTTTGGAGACTTTAAGCTGCTGTTTCTAAAAGGCTGCTGAGCAGTGTTTTTATGCAGATTGCGGTCCTTGGGAGTTTGTCAGAACCAGGCTAAACTCTACAGGAACAGAAGCCTTATAAAAGGCATATGTAGTTTCTTCACAGGCATCCACGCAGGCAAATCCTCCTATTTCTACAAGCAGCATCTAGGAGTCTTATGATCTATAGGGGCAGTGAATAATACTGTCAATGAAGAACTTCCTGTGTGGTGCACTTTGTTAAATCTGCTGTGGGTGGTTTCCCCAGCTGATGTTTAGTGACCATCACCTACCCCTCCAGTGACTCCAGAACAAAGCTGACAGTGACTGACTGCAGACATGACCCTCTGGAGAAAAGAAACACACCCCACATATCTCTTTAGAACAAAAGGAAGAAAACTGGTGCGGTTAAAAAATATATATATATGTCACATATATATAACTTATGATGTATATACCATAATATATAGTATATATTTGCTGTCATATATAATGCTGCTAATATAAATATATTACTCTATGGAACTCCAGATGCTGTTAAAGAGATTAATCTATGCAGTTAAAACTGAGGAAAGAAGTGACAATTTGTAATGTAATGACCTGGTAAATAGTAAGTGTTATACCTCATAGAGGTCACAAGAGTAATTGCTCATTCATGCCTTTTTCTAATCCATTTATGCAGATTTGACAGTGATCTGTAAACATTACATCTCTCTACAAAGTTGGGTAAACGGATTTGAAAGCCAGAGAGATTATTATGATCATCTTGTCTAACCTGAATATTGAACACTATAGAATTTCCTCCAGCCATTCCCACACCAAGGTCTTTCTGTAGTTGTTTTTTTAAAAGGCATCTTAATTTTATTTCAAAGAATAAAATTTATTATTTATTTCTTTTAGAGAAATGGCAAATCCATCATTGCACTTTTGAAGATTTATCAGTAGTTGCCCTAACACATACCACGCTACCTTAACGTGTAAAAAAACACTGATAGAAATATAAATGTTGTTTGAAAAGGTAAATTCATCTAGCTGCAGCATCTGTCCATTGCAAGCCTGGTTTTTGTTAACTGAAATATCTTCCTTTTGAAGATGTTTGTAAAATGCAGCAGATTTACTCCTTCACCTTCTCTTGACAAACTGTATGGATTAACTTTGATTCTTCACTGTATAAGTGCTTTTCCAGAACTGTTTTCTGAATGCCTTCAAGCTTACAGCTATTGCCTGATTTTTTTTGACATGTGGATATTCAAACCAGATCTCTTCCTACTTCTGTTTAAATTTGTGAGGTGAATATTATAACCAGGGAAATCCGAGGAACAGAAAAAAGCTAAGAAGCATAAGGTTGAAAATGACCTTAAGAAATCACCCTTTCTAGTCCTTTTCCTTGCCCCAAGACAGGATCAACTCCTGTTTTGTTGTAACATAACTGTTTTTTCAATCTTGTTCTCAAAGGCTTCCCAGTATGGTGCTTTTGCCATCTCCTCAGGCAATCTTTCCCAGTGTTTCTCTACCCTTATCACTAGAGGTCTTTTTTTCTAATGTATGCTCTGACTATATCCCCTACTGCAATTTCAGTCCATTAGTGAAAGGTCTGTCTTTGCTGGCCCAGAGAATTGACTCTTTGCTTCCTCCCTGTAGCAGTCTTTCCCATATTTAAAGGCCCTGTATCTTCTTTTCCTCATTATTCCAAACAGTCCCATTAATATCCTGATATTTAATCTTTTCTGGACTGGTAATCAAGTTTGAACTCTCCTGCAGTCTTCTGCAGACACCCAGTGTAATTCTGGAAATGCAATTCCCCAAGCCAAGAACTATTCTGGTGAAAAAGTTCTGAAAAAAACCCCAAACACTAAAATTTAAGCTGTACCATGGAGTAGCAGAGCAAAGTAATTGCTTTGCCTATTTTTCAGGCTCTTTTCCTGTTTCTACCCCATTTGTATGGCATTTTCCTTTTTACAACAGCATAACAGTTGGTGAGTCGTGCTTAGCCTGTGATTCACTCTACATTTTTTCTAGGCAACTGTAATCCTGTTTACTTTTCCCCTTCCTGTATCTGGGGAACTGATGATGCTATGTCTATTGCACCTATTGAATATGATCTTTTGTGGTTTTCTTAAAAAAAACCAACCCAACACCAATTTGACAAATTCCCTCTGAATTCTAATTCTGTTCTCTGACACTCTTTTATCTGCTCTCTTCTTCATGTCCTCTTCAAATACATTAAGCTTAGTGTCTACTCTGTTCTTTGGATGTTTTATAAGGAGTATCAGACACAGGATATCTTGAGAAACCTTTTTCAATACATCTCTCCATTTGATAATAGCCTCATTTTGCTAATTCCTCCCCAGCCCTGCCTTTTCTGACACCATGGGGTTTTCAGTTTGGACCATATTGTCTTTGCTTATTCGCAAGAAACATTGTCTAAAGCTTTACTAAAATGAAGACATATGACTTTTTAATACTTCTCTCCTTTGTATAACATCTATTACCTTATTGTAAAAGGAGGTCTTATTGGTTTAATAGGATTTGTTCTTGACAAATCCATGTTCATCATTATTTGTCTGTCTTGTAATGCATACAGATGGTTTGCTTCATAATTGCCACAAACTGAGTCTACCTGATCTGTAACTCACCAGCTTCTCCTATTTTTCTATGTGTAAGTAATTTTAAGCGTGTTTGAAATTAAGAGGGATGCTTCCATGACCATGTTGTGTCTTCTGAGCTGGAGATCGGTAACCTGCCAAAGCCATGGCAGTAGAACCAGGAGCAGAGCCAAGAAGCCCAATCCATCCTTGCCTGCGCTAATAAATCTATAATTACTGCACAACCTGTCCTCATCTCATTGGTTCCACTTCCCTTTATTTTCTTGATCTCTCAATGGAACATCCCTGTAGATGTTGGTTTCTAGCGGTTGCCATAGATTTTCTGAAAAATTCATGCAGATACTTCAGTTTCCAAGAAGATTTCCCGCATTATATTTTGCTCCCAAGACCAGCTGCTGTCTGCTTCCTCCTAAATTGAAAATCACCTGGATCTGTGTTGTCAAACCAACATCCAGGAACTGATCTACTTAAATCTTATGGTTCTATTTCTTTTTTTAATACATGGGTACAGAAATAAATTCTTTGACCTTGGCAGCATTTTGACCATTATCCAGGAGTTTAAGCCAGAGACTTTCATTACGAAGTGAAATATATTTATTTTCACTGAAAGGCGAGAGAGAAAGAAACAACTTACTGATCAGTGTTTTCTCCCAGATGATTTCTAGTATGCTCCAAGAGAAACAATATAAAAATTAATGCACACAATATTTTGAGTTTTCTTCCAGAACATGTACAGTCACTTTTTCCACATCAAACAAAAAATATAGTCTTTGCACTTTCAACCATTTCCAACAGTACACAAAATTCTCTCACTCTTTTACTTTCTTGGCTAACACCACCCTAATTCTTCCCTGTCAAGACTTATCCAAGGAATCTGTGCACTACTGACCCAGAGGCATTATTTCTCTAAACAGCACCAATGAAACAAATTACTAAATTACTTTGTGCTGCTAAAAATACTTAATGCTGTATACCACAGCTCTGTCAAGGGTGTCACTACGAAGTTGCATCAGTTTAAATACATCTTGGGACCAACCTTTCTGTACTATGTGTATTTTAAAACAATAGACAGGGAGAAGTTGAAATCTAAACCAGCTTAAAATTTTCCCACATTTCTTTCTCAAAGGAAAAAAAATATCCCACTTCAAAGGCTATTTGGCAGGTTTCGTCCCTCAAATTCCAGGTGAGATTCTGTTTCTCTTTTTCACAAGAACAAAGTCTGGCACAACTGCTTTAATTTCCATACTTTTGGGAATAAGCAGGGGAAAGCTATTCATCAGAAATTTTTTTCAGACTTCTGAAATCATGTTTAGTGAGGGCAGAGATCAGATCGCCTGTTCTGACTTGGACTGTACCCATGGGACCATTCATTGCTGCCTGAGCACGCCACTTCCCCTCCACTGGAAGGGAGTGTATCTCTGCTCCAATAGCAGCCAACACTTCCTAATGTGTCCAAGTAAAAACCAACTGGAGTAACAAAGAACTGTTACTTAACTATCAGATGGGCTCATTTTGATGTAACCAAGTTGTTTCCCTCAAATTCAGTGGCTCTGCAAAACTGTATTTATTTTAAAGGAAAAGATATAGGAATTCTTGTGTTAATGTTACAAATGAAGATTCCATTTATTACTAAATACCTTCTTGTTTGCTTTTCTGTGGTGATGCGATGCTTTTACTGTATTTTTTTATGTTCTTTGTACCCTAATGGTTCGTCCCTACCTCTCCCCACTTCCACTCCCAGTTGGCCTGTCCCAGATCCAAGCCTCTCCCCCGGTGCTCCCAAAAATGGTTATCCCCTCCCCTTGTTCTGGCACCTTCCCTATCAATCGCTCAAGCCCCTCCCGGAGTTCTGGACTGTTCTGTGCCTGTCACCAAAGCCCTCCCTAATCACCTCTATATGGTCCCTGTCAATCCCCTGAGACCCTGCCCCCTCGGATTCCTCCCCTCTTGGAAATCCCCTAAACCTCGACGCCCCATTGGAGCATGTGACCCCTTTCCCTCCACCCCTCGAGACTATTGGTCCGCGTAAATGTCTATCCCTGTCCATATCCCTCCCCCAAAGACCCCTATTGGTCCCCTGTCAGGCCATCCCCGTTGTAACACCTCTCTTTATAAGTTGTTGCACGGCTCTGATCTGTGCTTGTGCTCCTTGCAGTCCTTTCGGGAAGTAAATCTGGAGCTGTATCGAAAGGCAAGCCTCCCCGCAACTTTCTATCCTCTCCCTCGTAGGGGCTGCTGACAGCCACAGCGCCTGGAGCTTCAGCTCCCCTAGGCAGAGCTGAATTCCAGAGGAGCAGCTTTAAAGCCTCGAGTCTTCGGCTGCTCCCTGCTCCTGCCGCACACTGCAGGTGCTGGCCGGGCTGAAGAGAGTGGTCACTGCGACGCTTTTCTTTTTTTCTTTATGAATAATTTTACCTATCTGTGTCTCTCTTCTTCTTTGCTCTTCTCTTTCTTCCAACCACCTGATCTCTTAAGTCTCCTAGGGTGAAAAAGAAAAGGAAAATTACAAAATAGGGCTCAGAAAAGGGGGACAAGAATGGTAAAAGGCATATTGATAAATTATGTAATCTAGGCCAAGTATAATTGGTTTTTCAAAACTTAACATTTTAGATAGTTTACATTCAAATTAGTATCACAACTATGCTGTTAACAAGAGATTGCATTTTGCATCAATTAGATATAGCTATGAAGTTCCTTTTAGAGACAAAAAATATTTCAGTATCTCAGACAAGCAACATTAAAGTGTGAATCTTGATCTGTGCCGTAAATATATGATCAAATGTACTAGATCAGACAGCTTCATCTGAAACCTGTTAAACACATGACAATATTTGATTTTAATGAACTATAGTTCCAGTCTGTAGTGTTTCTTAGTGACATTTATTCTTAGATGCAGAAGTCTTAAGAGGTGTTTGGCCTTGACTTCAGATCTTCAGCAATTTCCACAGAAATTCTGAGAAGAATGTTAGCCAGAGTTTTAAAACACAGAGGCCTAAATTTAGACTGTTAAATCTGTATTTAGCCCTGCAATGTGCTGAGCTCTTGGGCTGTGATCCAAGAAAGCACTTACGAGTTCCCATTAACTTGAAAACACTTTCAGGTCTATTATTCACTTTACTGAACTCAATTACTTAAATTCATGCATGCACATTAAGTAGCCTGTTGGACTTAGCCTTATACAGTCCCCAGTTCAGTTCAGCTCGTACCTGAGACCCTGACTCACTTTATGCTTTGAGACACACATTTTAAAATATGGTCAATATCTGAATACATTTAGAATTAATATTCTGTCCTGTTTCTACATGACTATTATATAATAATAATAGTGTTTTGCATGCCAAAATCCTGCTTGTGGGAAATATTTAACCACTTCTGAAAGCATGATAAAAGTTGCACCACAGTGGTTAAGAGGGACAGGGTGATGAATAGGAGACACTATAGCAAAGGCATTAGGAAGAACTGTAACACTGAAGACAATGAAATATTGGTATAGATTGTTTAGGGAGTCCACTGAACCTTGTTCATTGGAAGCCTTTAAGAAGTGGCTAAAGCACCTCCAGGAACAATGCTATTCCTGGAGCTATAGTCAGTCTTTCCTTAAGAGGCAGGATGTAGTAGGCACATTCATAAGGTGCCTTATAGCTCTGTGCAACTTCTAAGTTTCAACATCCCGCTTGTGTTTGCTCTTGCTATGTACTGGCTAGCCTTCTACACTCATATCCATACATCTGCCCACTTAGGACCTGTGTCATGATTCAGTCATGAGCAAGCAGCAGCATTAAACAATTTATTTTTTGATTGTGTAAGTATTTCTAGTCACACAAAAAAAAAGATGGCATGTGAAGACTGGCTAGAATAATTTCCTTTCCATTTGTCCATTTCCCAAAGCTATCAGCTGCGGTGAAACACAACATCAGTCAGACAGAAATCCTAGTGTTTTCTTTAAAGGCATTTGCAGAAAAATAAATACAAAATCAGAATTAGAGGAGTTAGTAGTGGTCATTTGTGTATGTGACAATTGCTAGTTGTTCAGCATTGTAGGAGATCCAACCTCTATGTGCAGCAAACCCACTTCTAAAAGTGCCCCATGTGCCTACCACATGATCCCTCCTGTTCTGTGCTGTGTTTCAGTTGTGCCAAATGCCAAGCTGATGGTGTGACTGTATCCTCAACAAGGTAGAGAAATGCTCATGTGGGAGAGACAGGGCTGGAGGAGCACCGTCTTCTTCCATTTCAACCCATCTTTCCCAATCAATTACTGCTCTCATTTACAAGGCAAAATTAACCAGCTGTAAAGAAAAAAGCAAAGTGCTCAATTACTCACTTGTGTTACCCTTCATAGAATTGTGGAATGATTAGGGTTGGAAGGGACCTTAAATATCACCTAGTTTCAACTCTCCAGCCAAGGCCAGGGACATCTTCAACTAGACCAGGTTGCACAGAGCCCCATGCAACCTGGCCTTGAACACTTCCAGGGATAGGGCATCTATAACTTCCCTGGGCAACCTGTTCCAGGGCCTTACCACTCCCACTGTAAAGAATTTTTTCCTACTATCTAATCTAAACATTTTAATTTGAACCCATTCCCTGTTGTCCTGTCACTACATGCTCTTGTAAAGAGTGTTGCCACATCTTTCCTGTAAGTTCTTTTCAGATACTGGAAGGCTGCAATTAGATTGCCCCCAAGCCTTCTTTTTTCCAGGCAGAACAATCCCAATTCTCTCAGCCCTTTGCCTCAGGGAATTTGTAATGTCCAGATGAACCAGAACTCACTGTTAATTGTAACGAGGCACAATATGCACGTGCGAGATACACTTTGATCGATTGCTACACAACCCTTAGCTTGGGGCACTTTTTAACTGCCAAAATCAGCTTTCTCACTGGAAAATGCATCATGAGGGAGTTTGGAAATAGGATTCAGAACAGGCTGGAAAGGTCCAGTTAAAATCTGAACTTTCCCAGTGGTGAGATCTTGACTTTTCAAAGAAAGAAATGGACGTGTGGATGAATGCTTGGGCTGACATTTTGATTTGAGGTTGCTTATGCTAAAAGATCAAAACCCCCCCAAAACCCCAACAACAAAACAAACAACAAAATCCCAAAATAAAACCCCACAAAAACCCCCACAACAAACCAACCAAACAAAAAACCCCACCCTGCTTATTTTGTCACTTTGCTAAATTACAAGAAATTCTTGGTGCTTGACTGAAAAGTCTCCAAATGTCATCCTGAAAACTCAGAAATAGGGGAGACATTGTGTTTTTTCAAATTTCTTTTCCTTTCAACATCCGGTTTTATCTCCATTCTGAAACATCTATAAACTCAAATAGTTGGGTAATCCTAAAGATGTGTGCCTGTAGGTAAAAATAGACTCCATCTTCAGTTCACTCTTCTTCCGAATAATTTCTGAGATACAGATCAGCACCTTAATTGCATATTTATTGTTAAACATTTCCTTATGCCTGAATTCTGGGAACAAAACGTAATTCCCAAAAGACTTCAATAGTTGCACTTAGTGTATTAAGAAAAAAAAATGAACAAGATTGCGCCAACCTTTAGTTTTTGCACACACAATAAAAAATCACCATAAAACAAAATAATCAGGCATGAAGAGAAAATGTAGACTTGAAATTTTGCTAAGGGATTGGTGGATTTTTTTTAATCAGAACTTGAAATTTACAACAGGTACTCATGCCCAAGCACATGCGTCTTCAAGCGTGGAGGTAACAGTGACATATTAAGCCTGTCTGCTGTGGAATTACATTCCTGCAGAAATCCGGGGAGGCAAAGCACAACGCTAGTGCCAATGGCACATCCAGACATAGTTGGAATTTTCCTAGAGAGTGCAGGGGGGCTGTTTCTCTTTTCCCTCCACACACGTTATGTAGCTATTGAACTCTGCAAGACTTGCAAAGAACACACTTTATATTATCTTTTCATTTCCATGGCATCTGTACATTTAAAGTTTCATGCCTCATTGTGTCTGCATGTGATCATCTTGTACATGCATTTAAATTGCTTCTCTTGCCTCTGATCTGGAGAGACAAAAGCAACATTGAATTCTTTTTCCATTATATATTTTTACAAAAGAACTACTGTAAAAATTAATCAAAGATATGCTGCTTTTTATTGTTATTTTTTCAATTTTGGGGGTTACTTTTCCTCATATTGCAGTGGTTTTGAAATTGAAACGTTGCACTGCTGAGAAAGTGCCATGAAAATATAACCCACCACATTCCAGGAAAATAAATAAGCAAGGCCACCCAAATTTTCAATTAGTGCTAGTGCAGTATGCAGGAAATGGCTGGAGAACCGTCAAAGGCAGCCTTAGGCTGGGTCGTGGATACGGAACAGTGACAGGAAGGTTTGAAGCAGGAATACAGGCTCAGTGTGAAGATGGCTCTTCTCCAAGGAAAACTGCATACTAATAGGTTAATACTGATTTCCTGAAACATACAGCCTGGGTATTACATGCTGGAATTTACATTCTGACAAAGGCAATTGCTGAGCCTCAAGACTTTGCTTTTTTGGTGATGAAATAACACTAGAAAGTTCAAGCTGCATTATATATTTCATGTTTTAAGCTTATTAAACATTCAAAGTACAAACTGTGCACATATTTTTAAGCCACCTGAAATAGCAACAGCCTCACTAGTTTGGGAAACTAGTATGAGAAACATTACATTTCAACAGGTCAAGCTTGTTTGGAGTAATCCCAGCAAAACATATCGACCAAGGTGGAGTGATGCCACTTTTAGAAAAAATCTGCCTGGAATCCAAAATTACTGCCCAATCAAGCAGATACACACAGGATCAGGAATCACTTTTCCTTTAGCACAGCCTTTATGGACAAAGTGATATTTTGAAGGTATCTGGAGACTGAGTTGGACAAAGCACTTCAGAAAATAAAGAACTGAAAATCACAAATGAAGATGCTATCTCCTTCTGAAAATCAGAGGAAGGGTTGACAGAAGATGCTGTGCCAGACCTTCATCCTGACAGTAACCATGTAAAACAAGAACAAAATTTATAAAGCAAAGAAACTTAACAAGAAAGACCACTCCAGATAAAGAATCCCTACAAGTGTCCTCCTATTTCACTCTATCCAACTGATGTTGCAAGTGTCAGCTGAGGGTGGCACTGCAGCATCACAGGAGACCCTCATCCCCTCAGCCAGACCCATGTACTACCTCAGCTATCTTTATAGAGGGTGGTTGGCACAGGAGCACAAAAAACACGTGCAGCCATCAGTGGAAGTGGGGAAGAGATGGTGGGTTCTTCACCGGCATCAGCAGGGCCTAAATTTTTCTGTTTATCCATCTTAATATCAGCAGGTATGATATTTTGAGTCATGTTTTTACCATAATACTATTGCAGGCATGATCCCATGTCACAGCAAGCAGCCAGCAGTGTCCAGCTGTGTGCCCACTTAAATCACAGGCTATGCCTCTAGTGGTTGATCATATTTATTTATGAGGTACACACCATTTTCATTGTGTTTCGCTGTACAGAAAACGAAAGGAAGCCATCCTGCAAGTCTTTTTAACAGTTCTAATTGCATTAAAGTCACTGGGAAATCTGCCCAGATAGAGCCTGAAAAAACTGGGCCACAAAAAGAGACCCTAATTATTTGCAGTAGGAGGCAGAAACAATCCCTTTTCAGTCCCTGCCTCTCACTTGGAAATGTTCTGTGGGATTGAATTTGCTGAAAACTACGTGGGGTCCATTAAATGATGCACTTTCTACTTCTTCTCAGGGAAACTGTTTTAAATAAGCTTTATAAAAATTTTAATCAGCACATACTATTTTAAGTTCTGAGTACCATCCCTACCCTGGAACCTTTTTAGTTTAACGTCAGTAATTGCGCCACTTGCCTCTGAAAGAGAAATTAACAGAGCAAGGGAGGAAGTGGAGGGAATTTGGGGACTTTACATTTGTGTTCACACATAATGGTACATTTTTTGGTCATATGTGATAATTATTTAATCAAATGGAATTTTCCCTGTGGTGCTTTACATGACACTGCTGCCAATCACCCCAAAGCAAATAAATCTTTCAGGTGGTGAAGGGAGCATTTACTCGCCTGTCTTCTGGAGAGCTGCATGCTGTGAATGCCAAATAGCACATCTAATACTACTGAAATGATCTGTGGGCAGCTATGTGGAATAGGCACTAATTCAGGGCAGACTTTATGCATTTTGGGGAGTCTAGACAACTTTTACAGAAACTTGGATATCTGTGTAAGGCTGGATGTATTCTCAATAATTGTCCTGAACAAGATGCTCTGCTGAACTGAGGACACACATTTTAAGAAAAGGTACTTCTTCCCTATAGGAGAAAGTGCCCCATTTTTTTTCCACATGAACACTCAATCCATGATAAACGTTTATAAATTTCCCCTTCACCAAGTTTCTTAGCTGCTGAAGAATAAATATTTAAAGAATCACAAATGCTATAATCAAAACCACATAAGATGCTACGAGAGTGCTCCCTTTTTGTACGAAAAACAAAGGAGCTCAAATATGCAGAAAACTTCTTTTGCCTGGTTTGAAAACTGATACACTGTACAATACAGCTTGTTTTATCTTTGTGCAGTATTTTTATAACAATACCTTAAATGCCATTGGCTTAATTCTTACCATATTACTATAACAAATCTATGGAAGCTCTGCAGAAGACCAGTGGAGAGGAGGCTTGGGGGTCGCATCTGCAGGGTACTGAGGTCTTTAGCCTCTGTTTGGTGAAGTCCTGGGGATTAGACCCATGTTTGAGATTAAGGACATGCCTAAGTGCCTTGCTGGATGGGAACTTGAAGGACTGAGCCCTTTTCTGGCACTCAGGACAGAGACTTTCGACGCTGAACAAAATCCTTTGGTGGAATAAGTTATTATTAATAAAAATAAATTTTAAAAACCCCAGAAAACCACATTTACTAATTGTAATAGGTAAGTAACACCTGTAACATTCTGAGAAGAAGGGGGCCACCTGATGGAATCTACCAACTGATTTCAGAATTATAATTATATACATAAAGTTGAACAATAAGACTTTTAGTTAACTCACTTGGGTAAAAATCCTGGTTCTGTGGAAAAAAATGGGATCATTGCCATTTTTGACATGGGGGTAGGATTTTGCACATCCCTTTTACATGACACAGGCTGATTTGGAGCCTTCTTCTGACTCTGAATTTGACTCTAATATTAAGTTAAATGGCAATTTCCTATGGCCAGTGACCAAATTATCCAATAATATCTACCTAATACAATCAAAATAAAAAAGGTGGAAGTCATGTTATTTTAATGCAACTGATTTGCTTCCTGAATTTTAATCAAATGGGACAGAAGGATCAAGTTAGTCATCCAAGAATTTACAATAATTTAGAGGTATTTTGAACACAACCGCACACCTTTGCCCAGGTAGACCTTTCTCAATTCTATGTCTTTGTCCCTTCTTTCCTTCCCTACAAGTATTAGGGGGAAAAAAGGAGGCAAGAAAAGCTTTTCTATTTAGGAAGGCAGGAAAATCTAAAGGAAGTATAACCACAATACCTCTGGACTCCTGGAGATCAAAGGTAGTTTCCTGCTTTCCTGTCCAGACCATCATACAATTACTCTGGGAAAAAAAAGCCAACCAAAAAGAAAGTGTAGATAATAAAAGGTGAGTGGACTGTCCTGGAGACATTCCTGTGCTCTTGCAGTCACCTGACTGCCCACGCACTCCTGCAGCAGTCACACAGCAGATGCATGACCAGCACCCGAGCATCCCAGCTCAGAGTTTGGGCCATAGCCCCCATGCATACACCTGCACTGAAATCCTAGCCCACTGCCAGGCTGCTTGCAAACAGCGCTGACTTTGGCAGAAGCAGAGCATGATCAGGAGCAGTTTTCACCTTGCATGTTCTGTATGTTTGTAATTTACTGTGCATTAATGCCAAACATTTCCGTACAAGTTCTCTTTTCACCAGCAAGAGGCATACCCCATGTATTTGAGTCTGGGGAGAAAGAGAATCCTGTTGTTGAGGTCAATGTTTTATTATTTTTGTTTCACTTTCAGCCTGCAGGCATAAATGCTACATTGAGAAAATGAAAATTTGAGAATGGGGTCTGACTCTCCATCTTTGCTATCCTTAATTTTCACAGTAGCCACCAAAAATGAAATAATTTAACCATATTTTTTTCACAATAAATGGCTATGGATTAATTTCAAATCCAATGCAGGAGCTGAAGAACTAGTAGGAGAAATAGGTGAAAAACTAACAGACATATGCAGGTTTTGTTTGTGAAACCACTAATGAAAACACAGGCCCCCAGCTGATTTACCTACTTTGTTGCTCTCTGATGCATCACTTTGCATTTCTCCTCTCTCAAGATAAATCACCAAAGTAAAAGACTTCTATAAAAAAAACTAGCTCAAAAATAAGCGTGGTAAAAAACAGAGGAGGAATTAGGCATGCGGCCTTGTGCAAATTATAACAACTTCTTATGTACAAAACTATTGTTTATTTGATTTATGTTCTGTTCAATCTTTCTGGTTTTCAAAAACCACCAGAGGGTGCCCCAAACCTCTCATAAATATAAGTAAAGGCCTGTTGGAGTAGGCAATGAAAAAAAATAGAGTAAGAATTAAGATGTCTTTGGGTTTCAAGGACGTACACTTATTGCTTATTCACCAAGATCTGCATAGATGCAAAAGTTCTGGACAGTGATGGGTGAATCACATAGAGCTATATTAGAAGAGTCTTTTAAACTTGGGCCTGACTATTATGAATACAACCCAGAATAGTCTGAGCATGCCAAAAGATACACGTTTAGAGGTGAGGATGAAATTATGTAGGCAGCCATATACCATCCACTACATAATCATTTAGGAATGTACTTTTGAGCTCCACTTCTGCATCTGTTCAACACTATGCATTAACCATAAGTGAAGTTGTTTATGAGACAGCCTCAGGGGTTGCTTCTCATGATTGCTGGTGTTTGCTCCCTTATAAGTGCTGGTGGCTAAGGTAATCACTGGGGAGCCCCCTGGTCTAGTGCAAGGTGTCCCTGCCCATGGCAGCGCTGTTGAGACTAGATGATCTTTAAGGTCCTTTCCAAGTCAAACCACGCTATGATTCTGTGATACTGTATACATCTTTCCCTTGATGAAAAGTCACATGTTTGAATTGCAACATTTTTCAAAACAAAGTTCAGCCCTGGTTCTGGAGGTGCACGAGAATGTAATTGCCTACAGCTTTTACAGATGTAAATGTAGGGCATTATTTTCATCTTTTACAGCAAATATTACCACTTGTCTCACTCCTATGTCCTCAGCAATTGAGGAAACAGTCCGTTCCCAGTTCTAGCTCTGTAGTGTTCTGGAGAAGGAGTTGCTTTAAACAATGCCTGAAGTGCTCGACTAATATGCAGTTCTGTTTACATGCATATTACAAATAGACGGGTCAATGCCACAAAGCAAAAGCCAGTAAAACTTGAATTGGCAATATTCCTGCAGTGCCCATCTCAACTACACCAGTGAGTTCTATAACGCTACTGCTCTCAACAATAAAAGGGTCTAGTTCAACAATAAAATGAACACTCTATCTGATCTACCATACTTGGTCCATAGGATAACTCATCAAAGATACTTAAATAAAAAATAAATAGAAGGAACAAAAGGTAACATCATGTTATCTCTGGTTCACTTCCTTTTAGGAGACACAGCACAGAATTGCAGCCAGTTTATTATTTGAGTACTCTGCACGTGAGGGATCAGTTAATTAAAAAAAAGGAGGATATTATTAGAACATCATCATTAAAGGGGGAAATTGTTTGAAAGCCAGGAAATTCCTCGTTTAGTGTTCACAAAGTCCTGACTGATACAGCTTCCTCATTAGGAGAGAAAACTCACTCTACCAGAGGGCACAGAGATTGCAAGGTGCAGAAGAGGATGAAAGAAAAAAGTTCACTCCTACATCAGGTAAAAAAAGGCATCCCATCACTGGAAACTAAGTCCACCCTGACAAAGTTTTCTGCAAGGGACCAGTGCAAAACCCCCAAACATGACTCTCATGTCACATCTCTGATGAAGCCCCATAAAAACCAATCTACATCTGCTCTTACTTCTTTAATGTGACAAAAGATAGCTATTTGCAAAATGGAAAAACAGGGGAAAAATCTATGTTCTTCACCCAAATTGCAGATACCCTTCCTCCCCTGAGACCATCCCCAGACGGGCTGCATCCAGGGCTGGAATGCCACGGTAGGTCGCGGTGTGCCCATGCAGGTGGGGAAGGCAGGGTGGCCATGCCAGGGGCTACTGGCACAGTGGCTGGCACTCCAAGGGGCCTGACAGAGCTCTGCTGTCTGGGACAGCAGCTGGAGTCACCTCCAAGGCACAGGCATAGTGCAGTCAGGCCTGTTGTTAAGCCTCAGAGCTGTCTGTGGTGGGATGCATTAAAAATCCTATGCCCAGGAGGCAAGCGTAGGACTGTAGCTGTTCCTGAAACTCAGTGAAAACGCCAACATCCAGCCTCAGGCTCCTTCCTCACCCCCATTCCCACGACTCAGCACAGTTGGGGATCGCTTCTGCTGCCTCGGCCGGCTGTCACTCCCTGCCCATCTCTCTTTGAGCCCATGAGTCACTTCCTCTCCTCAGATCCCACCTTTCAAAACTTCCTTTTTCCTTTTTGGGGGTATGTGTCTGAAAGCCTTTTCTGAAAGAGGGCATTGGGCTTACCATGGACAAAAGCACTTCTGGGAGGCAGCATGTTCTCCCGTCTGATGACACACAGCCAAGACCTTACAGTCCCATTCGTGTGGTGTCCATGATGCCGGCACACACAGCTCTGCACTCACCTCCTCCAGTCCTCTACCCTGACACGCTGCAGCTGTGGGGTCTGTCAGAGGGCTTCTTGCCCCATACCCTGCCTGGAGGCATGGATAGACAGAGGGAAGAGGAGAGAAAGGAGAGGCCCAGCTCACCCCAGTTTCCCTTGCTGGCCCCAGCTGCTGCCTCTTGTTCAGAGAGCAGCAGCCCTGGAGTTCAGTCACAACTGGAGAGAAAGCAAGAAAGTAAAACCAAAAAAACCCTTTGACTTAAAAAATGGGTTTTTTTTTCTTTTATCCTTTTTTGTTTTGAGCTATTGCGAATTCAGACTTAATGTTTTCTCTACATCCAAAAAGGTTAGAGACCTGTTTCTTGGAGAGCAGTAGTGAACCCTCCCAAAATCAGTGACAGCGTAAAGAGGTCCTCCACCAAGCTAGTAGTGCCATACCCTGGGAAGCTCCCACATCTTTGTGATACTCCCTTGTGTGCAATGAAGAGTCCATGCATTCCTGTCCCTCACAGGCCATGAGTACAGGGAAAGTGAAAGAGGAAAGAGAGTGGGGATGTGAGTGGAGAGGTGTGTGTGGGGGAACCTGTCAAGGTTTGCGTGGTGGTTCAGGCACAACTTGTTCCCTGGGAGATTTCTATGCTATCAGACAGATAATCATATTGGCTAACAACTTAATCTGCTGCTACAGAGGCCAAATCTGCATGCACTCAACAATTCAGCATGAAACTGTTAGTTTACTGTCGTATTTGTCACTGTATTTTCAGGATTATGCTGTCGGATGAGGGTCCTTTGACATCTTTAGCCTTCAAACTATTTGAAAGAATGGGGTTTTTTTTTGCTGCAGGACCTCTGAGGCCTGATGTTTTGCCTACCTGTCAGGCTGTTATTTCTTCTTTACCCTGTGGCACTATTAGGACAGGAAGCATAAAGTTATCTGGGCCACATCTCAGCTGGTGTAAAGCCACATCTGGAACAGGGGGCTATGCAGGTTCATGCTGGCTGAGAATTCAAACTAATTTATAACAAGTATTTGCAGTGGAAGAGATCCTACGTTTGAGTTTCTTTACAGCAGGGACTCACAGTTTTCATGCTGATTTCATGCCATGTTAATTAAGTTACTGGGCAGACAACTGCAGTATTTAAATTAAGCATGCAAATGGATGTGGTGTTAAAAGATACTGTTTTGTTAGTATCTTCCATTCTCAAACATTATGATGCTTTTCATTGCCAAATACACCCACACTGAGAAGGAACATGAAGACAATAAACTGTGTATAGATCCCCATGTGTTGCCATGCTGGTGTTACAGAGCTGCATCACTCCTGGTCAGGAGGTTTTGACCCTGGCCAGTCTGCCATGTCTGCCCCAACCTGACACTGTGACTGAGGACTTGATGGGCCTTTCTAGGCAGGAATAAAAAAGTAGGAATAATCAATGCTTTTTACTTACATTGGGTGGACAACACTAATACAGATAGGAGAAAAATTTTCCAGGGAAAGAAGTGCCAATTTTACATTGAAAGATTAATAAATGACCATAAAGTCAAAATAGGAATGCACCCCCTCCACAAATGCTTCTAAAATATTATTATATTTGCAAGGTTTTTAAAACACAAACCCCACAAAACTCATCATAGTCCTAAGTCTAAATAAAAATTTAGTTTTCAGATGAAATTTTTTCCAACACAGTGTTGCTGTAAATTCCTTATCAAGAAATAAAAAAGAAACGGATTTCTCTTTTCGGATCAAGAGAGCAGCTTTGGTAATGGCTGTATTCATTCATCCTTCCATTCCAAACATCATCCATCATACCTTACTTCCCTTACACTGGACTGCAGAAAACATACCACCCATTCTGCTTGGAATAGCAATGGATCTTGAACAAAGCTGACTAAACTCAAAATTAAGTTTTCAACAACTGCATGTTAAAAAGAAAATCAATGAAAGAAAAACAGCAAACTCTACTGAACAAACATCCCACAGTTAAAAAAAATATGTTTTGATTGATGAAGGAAAAAGCCATGACGTTTTAGGTGGCTTAAAAGAAATTTCAAGGATCATATTAAGAAGAAAGTTGGCATTCTATTAAAATATAGTTATCCCAAGAGATAACTGGAATATACTGGGAAACGAGGACATAGTCTGGCTTTTCCCATTTCTCAAAGGAGTTCATTCGATTTTCTTCATCTCATGTCCCCTGTTGAGGGAGTTTACCTTCAGGATCATCAACTTTCTTGGTTGTGGAGCAGCTCTAATCCACTTACTTGATCCTCCTGCAATCAATTAATGCCAGGCTAATCCTGTGCTGGCCAGGCACAATGTGGAAAACTAAATGTATCACATTATCTACAAGAAAAGTATTCAGGAATCTAGATCTGAATCCAAGACACTTTTACCTCTACAGAAAGGTCAGGATGAAACACTCAATAGGATTTATGATATCTATGAAAACAGCAAGGTAGGCTCTAAGGAGAAGCAATATCTTTCATCAGATCAACTGATCCAGCTGGAAAAAACAGACAACATTTCAGGCACAGAGACCCAGTGCAACTATGGGCAACATCTGAAGTTTAGTTTAGATTAGCCCTGCAGTGAAAACAAGTCTTTTAGCATTGGGCACTTACACAAATAACCCTTACTAAGATAATATTTTATCCTCTTTATGAAAAACATTTTCACGGTGTAATTAGAAATAAATGTTCAGCTTTTATTTTTATTAGAGCAACCCGTAGGAATTTTTATGCTAGAACTAATAATGCAGATGCATTTGTCAAAACTAGTTATATTTGTAGTATTGGAAGCCTCTGTCCAGTCTCACAGATTTTTAAACTGAGTACATTGATTCCAGAGGGTTGATGGTCCTTTTCCAATGACTTAATTTCTATTCTTACAGACAGTATGAATCACATTCTTTCATGAGAAAGTGTAGGTCAAAGGAATTACTATGAAAAATGCAACTTCCTCTTGAGTGAACTTTCCACGTGAATGTCTTCACTTATAGTACTTTGGATACTAGTCTAAGGGCATCTCTGCAAAGCAGTACCTCTTTGGGAGAAGCAACCTGCTGCTATTCTTTCTTGTATGTGCCTGAGCTTGTTTATCTACTTCCAGTCCATTATGCAGGCAACAAGATGGCACAAGTGCTCCCATGGGACTATGACGCTTGTGTATGTCATCCTCCCTGAATTTTTTCCTGAATTTCCACTACTCCTGTGCATTATCAGTGGGTTTCTTGAATATTTATGCAGTCCTAGTTGTCTACAGCTGGAAAAACCCATGGCAGGTTCCTCCCCTGTGTGTATTAGCTACCATTGCTGTACTCTATCCTATTTTATTTCTCTTTCAGATATAGAAAGAGGGGTGCAGTGTAAAATCACAGAGACAAAAAAAAAAAAAGAAGCCATAAAAACACTGAGCAACTCAATGCAATGGTATTGTTTTGTTCACAGACAGCCTTGCCAGCATGAAGGAAGTGAGGTGTGCTCACACTGAAAAGAAACAGACCCCTTCTGCAAGGCCAGGGCCCCAAGGCTTCTGCTTGTGAGGCTGCTGGTGCTCATGGCTTGGGCTCTGGAAGAAAACTGCTGGGACCTTCTTGTCTTACCTCCCTCCTGGGCAAGCACAGCTTCCTCCTCTCTGGGTGGTCTTTCCAGCAATGGAGGTCTTGTCCTTCTGCTCTGGTGTGACCCAGGAGTGAACTGAGCTCATTAAATGTACTTGCCTTTCCTTTGAAAAAGAAAGGGTGGAAATAGATAGATCCAAGTTATGATGATAATGCATTTATATTGAAAGAATAAAGACAGTGCACTTGTTTGTAGAAAACAACAGCATTTCATGTCTGTGATACTTCTTTCTTGAGAGGCCACAATTGTCAGATGAAGCATTTCAAGACACGTCATTTCCAGAAGAGAAGAGTTAGACACACTCTTGATCGTGTGCTTCTGTTTATTCTGCGTAAGGGATCTAGGACACCTGTGTTAGTTTTAAAGCTACTACATGTACAGCACTTGACTGCTATATTTTGGCAAGTCCCAGCTGTTATTTCACATGTGTGAACTAAGAAAATACCCAAGGTAAACACAGACTTAGAAGAAGTACCAAAAACATTTACAATAAAGTGCAAGTATAGCCCAGTATGTTAACCTGCTAATATATACAGTGTGCTGGCCCTGATCTATTTCCCTTTAGAGAGAGCCAAAGGAAAAGAGATGTAACAAAGCCTGTATGAAGCACCACAACCAGTTACCGGTTATTTCTCCTAAAGCAACAGCACCAATATGAATTGCTTTTCTTTTTCTTTACTTACGGTTGTTACCAGCCAAACTTACTCAAATGTGGGCAATGCAGAATAGAAACATTTTTTTTCTGTTCATTTTGTGCATCTGACAGCATTTAATTTAAAAATCAGTTTAAATCCAGATTACTTACATGTGTGCACATGCTCACACTCCCCCTCTACAAACACAGTGTTAAAAGGACATTACTGATGATCATTTATTTTTCTCTGCTCTTGCTGCATTTCATAATATCCCTTCTCTCTTGAAATACTGCCAGAGAAGATTGTCTTTAATAGACTTCAATGGTGTCAAAAGAACCTCAGGAAATGAGGACTGAGGTGAACCTAAGGTCCACTGTGTGCCACCAGGACTCTGATTTATACATACTGCTTTGTACAGGAGGCAAAGATCTGCATCCCTGATGTCTTGCCCCCAAAATCCAATATTCTGTCTGCTTTCTGTCTCCTCTTATTAAAGCCAATTTTTTTGACCTGCTTGGTTTCTTCTCCAGAAGTGATGTTCTTTTACAACCTCCTCTTGCTCACACTGAGTTTTGAGTTATGTCTCAGAAACTCCTAGATATCATTAGAAATGAGTTTTACTAGAAAAACAGGGCTACTTTATCTCCGTGATTTCCTGTATATGGGTCACATCCTTTTAAGTACAATCATCAGCTCTGTAAATACTATCCATAGAGGTAAGCTTTCCAGCTGCCTCCTGACATGTCCTGACGTAATCACCCTGTGAGCCTGTGAGCCAAATCTTCTATGGGGCAAACAAATTTAAAAAAATGAGCTATTGATTCAAATTAAATGAGTCAAACAAGGAATTTCCAGGCAGCTTGAACCCAGAGTAATGTTTGCTGAGGTATTTCAGACAGGAGCCTAGCAGGTATGAGAAGCTGTAGTAAAAAAGGTTAACTCTTCATTAGTGACAAGACTAAAATTTTTTAATGTGATCGCAGCATTTTGTGTATCCAGGGTCAGCTCAAGATCCAAAGGAACGTTTCCCAGTGTTTTAGCTGTCACTTGCTAAATTAGTTCCTGATGTAAATGAGACCTGTTCTGATGCAGTTATGCAAGCTTGCTGTGTAATAACCACATGCCATTTTGTGATTAACTAATTTCTTGCTCAAAAGCTTTCAGGAGTAAAAGACAAGTATTGTATTTGTCCCATGTTTGACATGGCAACTTTCAATTGAAATATCATGTCCTTCTAATTATAGGTGCTTCAAACTCAGTAATGTTTTGCTTACATCAGTCACTGATCATTCACTACTTCCATTCATCATAATCCAGGATTGCTCTAGTTCACTCAGCAGTAATTCTAGCTGGCTTTCATCATTCCCATGGAAAACATATACGAACAATTAAATCTCTCAGCAGAAGGAATCAACCTCATCTGGAGATTTATGAAAGCGTTGCAGAAAAAAGATCATGTATATATTTACGTGAACAATAGCAGTGAATAACTATGTAAATGTCTGATAACAATATGGCTCATTTTGTCAATGGTGAAATGCTAATTTGATTTGATTCTTGAGAACTTCCTGGATGACCTGAAAAGAAGGAGAGGTGGGGAAAAGACAAGGAAAAAGCACATGTGGTTATCTCTAGAAGTTCATAGAAAGACCCGGTGCAATCTAGAAAACATTCATTTACAATAGTGATATAACCATGAAATATTTAAATATAATATCTAGAAACAGCAAAGTACATCCCATTACTTTAAGGCAAGGAGAGCAGGTGCTCAAGGCAGAGAAAATTTTACCTCATTTCACTCATTTCTTACCCTTGCAGGTTTGTACATGCTGGCCTCTGATCAACAATCTGCACTGTCCATTCTGTTGCACCTGCTCTGGTGACTTGTTTGAAGTCCTGCAGAAAATCTGTGTGAGGGCAGGCAATGAAGAAAGGTCTTCCTGTCCCATGCTGTTACCATGAGACCACCCTCCTATGTCAGAGCCTGAAAACATCACAATATCAGGTGAAAGGCACTTTTATAGCTTTCCATAGATTTTAGTGAACATAGCTTTGCAATAATAGAGAACAAGCAGTAAGCATAATGGTTTGAGGGCTGATAGTTTTCATGAAATAGTTACATCATGTTGATACTGGCCTAATGTTGTCTTTACAAGCTCCCATTGCAATGATTTATGCCCTTCCAAGCCTCGAAAGAAAGAAATGAGGCTTAGTTAGCTTCCTAAAGGCTACAGTTGTGCTTCTATAAAGAAGGAATGTAACTGGTGGGTAACTGTCTACGTGTAGATAATGTTAGTAATGAAGAATTGTAAGTGGTGCTCATTTTGTGTATGCATGGACAGCATGTAGTAAAGGAGCAAGAGAAAGGAGGAGATGCAAAGCTACAGAAAGAAATTGGCTTGGTTGCAAGATGTCCAAAAACCACTCTACAGTACAGAGCATGCACAATAAAATAGCAAAATAGGATTTGATGAAGCTAGTGCACAGGCCTCTGTCCTATAGACTACTGTGCAAAACCAATCGTTGTGATGTAGATTTCCCTCATGATGGAAAGTTTTGTAACTCACCAGCAAGAGACACTTTGATGTAAAAAGATACTTAGAATCACAGAATGATTTAAACCTTCAGAGGCAGGGCTAATGTTAGGTCAGATTTAGTATGCACACCTGAAGTTCCTAAACCAAGGAACCCAGATTTATTTTAATTCTATCCTTAGATAATCTCTCAGTACTTCAACTACAGCATATACAAAACAACTGAAAATGGATAAACAGCTTAGCCCTCTTTGGGCTCCCAGTGGTCCTTCCATTGACTTCAAGGATTGTGTATCATTTGCTCTTTCTAATACTACAATGTTCATATAGTTAATGATACATCATCCATGCCTTGATCCTTCTAGCTTGCAGACATAATGGCTGAGAAAGAGGAATTGACTTTAATTTTCTGCTTTGCATGACATGAAAAAAAGATTCTTCCAAGAACAAGTAGGTACTAAGAGAAAGCTGTTTTGGAGATACAAAGCCTTATAAGGACTTTTCAAGAAGTGAGATCCATGTACAACTATCAGTGTTATGAGAGATTAGCACTGAGTAGAGCAGACCAGGGATTATGAGTTAGGAAAAGAAAGTGCCGAGTCTTAAAAGAAACAATCTATCTTTATTGCCTTTTAAATCAATTAGGGATCAGACCACCAGCATTTCTACGTCCTGCTTTTGCTCACGGCACTCACAGATTACAAAAATGTTGACATTTCACATGCACTTGATAAGTTGTCTTTTTTTTTAAAATAAGGACATTATTTTTTAGATACATTGTTTTTTCTCAGTAGTGTTGTAACAGTGATGATCTAAGGGTAAAACCAAGACCAGATGTAGAGAGAGGTATTGTCTTTTATTACAGTAACTAAAATAGTTGAAAAAATAGACAAGATTTAGAACATGACATCACTCTGCAAGTCAAAGTAATAAAACATCCTCAATTGCATCAAGCTAAACTGTGGAAAGAGATGAACTATAAGGTGACAGTCAATGACCTTGTTGTTCAGGCTTACTGGGAGAAAGAGGCATGAAACCTGTCTGTCATCTGCCCTGTTCAAGAGGAGTCCCTCTTTATGATTCCTGATTCTGAAGGCATTTGGGGATTGTTGTCCCCAGAGACTGTAAGGGACAGGACTATTTTTTTCTCTTTTCTGAGTCTCATGCATGACAGGCTGCTTTTGACAGTACTTTTATACCTGCAGTGGGAAGTTAGGAGGCAGACAGACATCCTGTTGGTTGATGCACACATTCAGGATGGATTTAAGTCTTTGAAGGAAGGAGACCTGGAAGAACAGAATCACCATCTTTATAAAGCCTGCAGATGGCATTGCTCAGGCAAGCATGTTTGAATTCTGCATGAAAAGAAAAACATTTCTGAATAAAAACTATCCAAGCAAAAAAGCTCCTAACAGTTGGCATCTTCTGCTTTCTAGTATGTTTTGCCTTGGATTCAGCTATACTTAGTAACTGTATATAAAACAAAGCTTTGTGTCCTGAAACCTAACTTTGTATCCTTGCTCTGTTAAAGTCAATAAATAAATAGGAACACTAACAAAATGTTAGAATTTGGATGAGGAAGCAGTGATTTAATAAACGGTACTTAATTCCAGTCTTAAAAATAAATGCTCACTGTTCGGAGACTATTGTGTTCCCATTCTAGTGTAATTAACAGAGATGTGATCACGAATATTTCACAAGGACACTAATCCAGCCAGGCAATAGAAACAGTGCTCTCAGTGGGCCAGCAACAATGACTGAAAAAGAAGGTAATGGCAAGTGCTGTGCATTAGAAATCAAAGCACAAATATTTCAAAGTTCTGCAAAATTACATGCCAACAGTGATCAGCCTGAAAAAAACAATGATTTTTTTTACTCAAAGATTACACTTAGACAATTAACTTCTTTTTTTCCTTTTCCTCTTTAAACCTTTTTAGGTAGATAATATTAGCAATGTTTTTCTGTTTATCTTTCTGTATATATTTTACACATCTATAGAGTGTGTGAATGTGAGTGTTTATGAACATAGTTATAACTTAGAAAAATATGAATGCATTATAGTACAGTAATTGTTATAATGTTTAATAATGATATGCAGTGTTAAATTATAGATAACCAGCATTTCATGTTCCTCTAAGAGAGAGGGAAAAAAAAGGATGAACAGCCAACATGTCAGGCCTGTTGCTGTTGGTGGTACCTCAAGACAAATTTTGCTATTTCTGAGGCTGAGGCTCTTTCCAGAAGCCAGCAGGAGACTCGCACTGAGCCTGCCAGGGCACCCAATAATGACTGCAAAAGCCCAGCTGCCACAGGGGCTCCCAGCCTCAGGTGAAACCATACAACCCTGAAAGGGGATGTGGAGCAGCACAGCAAGTGATGGAGACAGGCTTCAGTCCTCACTGGCTGCTACCTTTTCTATGGAATCCTTTTCCCTGGGTCATTTCTGTTAGCCTTCAGTGATGTATTGCAATGCCAGTGTATACAAATCACTACAGAATAAGTCACAACTCTTTGGCATCCTGATCCTGATCAGGACCAGGTTTAAACTCCACCCATTCACATACCTGAAATAATGTGGGCATTTGGTTGCCTGCAATGCAAGTTTTGTCCTCAGTTTGATTCGCAAGAAACCCTTGCAGTGAAAATACATGTGCAAGCTAGGTCATGGTGTTGTTCTGGGGGAAATGGAGAATCTGAAAACAAAAACACCTTTTGCAAGCTAGGAATGATTCCATTGATATATAAAATTATCTTAGTGCTGGTTTGTCTCTGTGAGCTGTTTGTATGTGTGTGCACATGATACCTTGGCATGATGTTTACTGAGCCCAAACACATTTTTAACATATGCTTAGCTTCTGGTGATTTATTTTCTGGATGTCATGGTGTCATTAACAGGTTAATGCTGGGGGTGGCCAAAAAAGGGGGTCATGATGTGCTCTCCTAATTAATTGCCTCCTTTCCAAAACCTTCTCAAGTCTGGCAAAGTCACAGGATTGCAAGGAGAAAGGTAAGCTTAATAACCAATGAGGCAACGGAATGTCCAGCCCCAGGGCAAAAGTGTGCACATTCATCCTGTATCACATGAGTCTGGGAGGGAACAGTGCCAGACCCTCAAGTCATTCTGCAGTACAGCAGGCAGATTACTCTTAATACAAAAAATGTAAACCACGATAAATGGGAGCAGATTTTAGCTATGATAGTCCATGTAGCCTTCAATGCATGAGTTAGTTCTGTGATGGAAGTCTGAGCTATTTGCATTGTTGACAGATACATTTCTGTTCATATGGGTGGTTTTATAAAAAGTGATGCTCTAAATAAGAAAGTATAGCTTCTCCAATTCAGATTTCTGGAAATGAAACATGTAATTTTAACAGGTCAGAAGATTGCATTCTGCTTTAAAACTGTTGCTATTTTCAGTTCCAGCTGAAAAAAAGGTAGCTCAGGTCTATGAGGTTTAACATATATGAATTTTATTCTGTTTATTTCTTCTTTAAAAAGATGTAAAGCAAAAGAAAACTCAAATACCCTAAGTCAGAAAATCCAAAAACCTAGCCAAAAGAAATGTATCTGTCCACTTCTTAGTGAATTAACGCATTATCCAAAAAACATGTGCTTTGAACATACATAGGTCCTTCTTGCAGTGGTTCCAGCTGTGCAGTGTAGGACCACCTGGAATAACAATGGAGCCACTAGAATTACTTTTTATGCATATACAGCAGCCAGGATCGGGCCCTATCTACATATGAGAAAACTTCCGCTTTTGAAGATGTTCCCAGCCAGCAACACCTTTTTGAATAGCAAAAGTTGCAATTTAAATACTTGAGTTGTGTCTCACATCTGTTTGGGTCCAGCGCACTGTAATTGGTTCTCTTGATTAAATCTATGGCATGACAGGGAAACCCTATGAAAGAAAGTCTGTCTTTAACATTCCTGTTAGATGGTAGAATTTTATATGTATTCCTTACTCTAGCCTCCAGTGGAAATCACATTCTTTGAGTTATGGATAGGTCCCAGGGCTGACGGGAGCCAAATTTCTGTCTTCCATTACCCAATAGGAAATGGGAAAAATTAAATGTACGTGGAGTGGTGCAGTTAGTCAACATCACATCTGAACCCTTCCCAGTAATTAAACAGAAAGAGTTAGAGGAGGGAATGAATAGGGAAATTACTGTGCTACAAAGCGTTTTGCAAGAGTTTTGCAAGAGCATAGTTCATTAAGTGATGATAAGAATCTTGACTGGCAGCCGGCAGGAATATTAAGTGCATCTGTTTTAATACCTGTGTACTTCTAAAATATACCAAACCCCACTCCCCCCTTTTTCCCCTTGCACTCATTATAGTGACAAAGCCACCTCTTATATTAAAAAAAAAAAAAATTAAATGTCTGTTTCATGCCTTCCAGAGTAAGGGGTTTTTTTTCTACTTTTTAATATGATTAATAACTCTAACAGGTATTTTCAAAGCCAAACAGCTGGGTTATTGCTCAAGAAACAGCTGTTTCATTGCTAAATATATCCTTATTTCACCAGCCATCAGCTTGGTGAAGCTTTGCTGGTTACTTGCCTTTAAACATTTGCTGATAGTGAGAAAGTCCTGGTACTTAATCATAGCTGGTGCTACAAAAGCCGGAGCTACTTTGAAAAAATAATACACGAAGAAAAACATTGGCAGAACACTTTTTTCTTTGAGGGTGGGGAGGGGTTTTTTTTGTTTCAATGCCACACATTAGGTTGCAACCAGATGTTCATGTTATAGATCCTGCCTGGATTAAAAAAAAACCCCCCACATACAAAAAAACCCCCTTTTTATTCAAAAATGTCGATATCGTTTAACAGCAAATGCAATATAATTACAGTATTCAATAAACATTTAACAAGACACAGACATTTTCTGCAAGAAAATATTACTAGAGTGAGCCTTTTAGCAGTTTAGCAGTTAAATTAGTAATTTCTTTTATAACATCTGGTGAGCAGTCTCTAATTTCTGAAGTTTTGGAACAAAGAGACATCGGGCAGATTTAGAGTTATGAATAATTTGCCAGTTGTTTACCTTTATGCCAATCTAATTCTCCATTGCATAGATGCAATTGAATACATTACAAATGTGTTTTCCATAAAAATCCCTAAAATGCAGGAGGGGGAAGGTAGAGAACAAGTTCAAGCCACTCTTCACAGGCACTGCCACGCCTGTCGCCATCCTCCTTGCCTCTCTCAACATGTGATGGAGCCTCAGGACCCCACTTTGAACTCCCAAAATTCAGGAGTGCCTCTGTGCACTGACTCAAACCAAAGCAGTTGACCTTAGTAGAAACCTTTCCATAAACTGTGTGGATTTGGGATCAAGTCCAATGGGAAGCCCTCATGGCAGGAGGAGTCTCTCAGGAAGCGGGAGAGAGGCAAGGGGCCATCTGGGTGGAGGAGAACGACCCAGCCACCTGCTAATGTGCTTCTGGGGACATGACCCATGGAGTAGGAAGGCTTCTTCCACAAGGAGATGCTGCCAAGCCACTAAACCCTTCTCTGTGCTGAGAGATTTCCCTGGGTACAGTTACTCCCTAATATCCCAATACTTCTTGTTCTGTGTTTTTCCTGACTTGGCTGAAGATCTTGGATGAGTTTGTGGCGGTTGCCCTCCCCCTTGCAGCTCAATGCTTGCCTGCACTGCAACTGCAGTGGCTGCAGTGATACCTCCTCTGAAGGACTTAGGTCAGCTCACCACATCTACTGTGCCCACTTCTGTCCACCACAGGAGCTGGATCCATCCTGCATTACAGCCTCTGCAATCCTGTGTGTTGGGTGAAGAGTGCCAGCCCGAGTAACTGACCTGCACCCAGCGCTCTACAAACCACATGCTGGAAATGGTGTGATAAACCTTTCTCTAAGTTGTGGATTTCCAGAACACAGTTAATTTATTGCCCCTTATCTTGAATGGATGATAATAAGAAGTTAATAAAAATTACTCTTTGTCATCACGTCCATCCATCAAAGATACAAGAGTTTTGTATATTTTTGATGAAAGGCTAATAATTAAACCTATTTCTAAGAGCCATAATTTTTATTCTTTAATCCCAAAAATTAAACCTGCAAGATTTTTTAATGTATGTGTTCCATACATGCTCATAAAACTTCTGAAAAAGTTTTGTCCATAAAGATGGTCTTCTAAAATATGCCTCCTGTTTCTTAAAGTATCAATGTTGAAAGCCCAGAAAAAAAATCTCTTCTTGTGGGCGCTTTTGTTGTGTGCTGTGGCAAAGCATGGCTGGATCTCATTTGCCTTGTGTTGTCCATTCAGTGACATCAGCTGAGACTGGTGCAAATATAGGCCAGAATGTTATCTGATGTAAAGCACAATAGTGAATTTTTAACCCATCAGATCCTTTCCTTTTTCTGCCTGCTTTTTTTTTTTCCCCAAAAAAAGTTCAGAGGAGGCACAAATAAAGCACACATACTTGTGGAAGTTTTGTGCTTTGCTAGATCATCTAGTGCACTTCCAGTTCCCCTGCAGGTCATGCAAACATAAACAGACCTTAAAGAGGAAAGAGAGAGAAAAGAAGAAACAGAAGCTTAAGCTAGCCTTTGTTTTGCTCAGTAACTCACTTCCACATGTGAGAAGTGAACAATATTTTCTTCTATAGCCTTAAACCCCAAAGCAAAGCTACGTAGCAGAAAGAAATAACATGTTTGCAAACACCAAGCAGCATCTGAAATGAGAGGCAGTACAAACCATCTTCTCTGTGGAGAACAAAACCACTTTGGACCAGTAGAGAAGGGCACCCCGAATCCAAAATCTGCTAAAGCACAGAAGGACTGAAGAGCATTTCATGCCCTTGATGGTAGAGGATCAGCTGTTTGCAATGATAAAAGTGCACAGTCCGTCCAAATTCTGTGCTGCCTTCACTGACAATGGTTCTTGCTCTAATGACTGTGAACAGTCCTTGTGACCACTGCAGGTAACAGGACTCAGCCTTCTCATGCCTGTAGGAGCGCACCTCGCCGCTACCTGCTAGGCCAAGAAACAGGAATGCAAATGGAAATAGGCAGAGTTTAGGATAATTAATTCAGTGAGATGAGATAATTTTCATGGTGATTTTTTTGGGGTGGTGGTAGTTGTGTGGGATCTTTTTTTTTTCTTCATGATTTGGCATTTCTCTGCTGCAGAGCAGCAGAGCATATCTGGGATGTGACGCTCTGTGGTAAGTGCTCCATCCAGCTGCAATATAAACAGAGCTTTTCACAGCACATTCTAAAGCTGTAACATTAAGGAGAATAATGGACGATGCCTTTTGATATCTTTGTGTAAACGAAGAATTTTATTACAGTGAATTACCATGTTAATTTATGAAAAGTAAACAAAACCAAGTGCAAAACTGATTCAATGTATAACCTAACTTTCCTGGTGCCTAATGAGGTGACAGTGATGGAATCAAAACAAATATCTTTATGTTTCATAAATGTAGGGAAAAATACTTCTGTGTTTAATCACCGCCTGGAGTCACTGACAATGCTGGCACACCAACACCACAGGTTTTAAAGTAACTAAAAGTCACTTTATCTAGTGGCTGAGGATACAGGCAAACTCACTGTGGACCACCATGGGTTGTAAGATAACAAGGATGCAGGGAAATGGCAGATAAGGTTCAGAAGCAGTTGGAACATTCTACACATAAGTAATACACTTTGCCCCTGTCATTGTTCCCCCATTCATCTATAAACTATTGCAGAAGTAAAACTGCATAATGCTTCATACAGAGCACCTCTCTCAGGCCAGAACTTTCCTTTGACTTCCAAGGTTTTTTTTTTTGAAGAAGGCATTGAAACCTGGGCCCATGGAAGACAAAGTGCTACCACTACCCCTAACACATTATCCATCTCGAGTTGGCAAGTTTCCTCCTGTGATGGTATTAACTAGGTGCAGGTCCCCTGATGGGCCATTTCTCCAGAAAAGTGTGATCATGGGAAAAGATACAGCCCAGGCTAAACCTTCAATAGGAACATTGTCCAGACCTGTCTGGGGCAATTGGTATGGATTTTTAGCTCTTTACATGTATGCTCTCAGATGCCCAAGAGGTGTATACATATTTGCTGTCTGCAGACATTTGGGATTGAAGTGTTCACAAGGACAGAATCAACAGGTTATGGTGTGTTGATATATTCCCTGCCTGAGGATGAGACTCCACAACAGCTGCACACTGAAGAGTGTTTCTGTGCACAGATAGGAATTGACAAACTTGGTTCTTCAGAACCGTTTCCATTCCAGTTACATAAACTGCGATGCAATGCAATAGAAAAATCAATACCCTACCAATAGTGAACAACATCTGGCTAAATTTATCGTGGGTCCAAGAGATGTGACATAAAATTAGCTTAATTCTTATGTCTGTGTATTGGACCTTTATGCTCTTAAAAACCATCGGAGAGTAGCCATTTGTGTCCCCTACACCTTATGAGCTTTTCCTGGGAAAAAAGAGAGAAGGCACAGCCTCCTAGCAACACTCTTTCCCCCTCTCTTGTTTCACATCAGAAATATTTGCAGTGAAAGTAACTTTTTTAATATGGAAACTTAACAGAGAATTTGGGGATCCCTGGCAGAGCTCAGCATGGCAATTTCAATTGCTCTCTACACAGCCAAAGATTAATATCGTACCAAAAGCTGTCAGGCTGGCAGCAATGACAAAAATAGAGCTGGGAAAGAGTCCACTTGTCACTGTCCATACATTTCTTAATCTGATCACGGGAATCCGTGGTGTTGGCAAGATGCTAACAAACAGTCAGGGCCTTGGACTCAGCCTCTTCTTGAGCTGCCAAGACATAATCACTCTAACATCCTGGACAGCCTAAGCCTGCCTTCTTTTTAATAAGCTCCTATATAGGGAACCATTTATAGATAAAATAAAGGAAAATTATTGTGCTCACTTTATATTCCTGAGAAGGAAATAGAAGCAAAGTAAATTAAGTCCGATTTGCATGGACTTTTGAACATGCACAGTTTTGGATATAAGCTATGGAGCAGACATAGAATGTTGTAGCCTTTATAGTCAATATTTTATTAAATTTTTCCTTGTAAATTTTGCTGTGTCTTTATTGCATTCATTCAATAATGGAAGAACTTTCCTGTAGCTAATTCTGTACCTTGAAATTTCCCTTCTTGTTAACCTGTGACTGCAGTCTAATGCAAAGAGTGTCTGCCATGCAATACAATAAGGGTAGATTCAGGTACCAAGGTGACTGTATTTTTTATTAAAATACCATTTTATATGCTCAGTTTCAAACTGATGACTGCATCCGCAACACCTAATTGCCACCAGTATCTACAAATACTTTGTATTTAATGAAAATATCAAGCTACGTTTCTTATTTCAGTTGAAGCAGTAGGTTGTATTATGCAGTGTAAAATCCCATTTTATGAAATTTCATAGAAATACAGATGTAACTTTGCACTCTCCATTCTTTTTTAAACTTTATACTCTCCATATTGCAGGGCTTTAATAATTTTTTCATGGTAAGTTTCAAAATATTCCTGTTGCATCAGGGAACTAAGCAGTTCCATTGTGGCTAATTTAACACCTGCAAATTGCCATGGCTACCAACAAAAAAACTTTCTAGCTTTATAAGGTAAGTATCTATTTCATATTTTAAATCAGTAGTAGATTTGGATCCACTAGTTGCATCTTATATTAAAAATTCTATTAACTTTATTCGTCAGCACACCATCAGGGAGCGTACAACTTCTCACACTTTTTAAGGCCAGGAAGTAAACATCTTCATCAGCCAAGGCTGAACTTCCTCATACTCTGCTACATAGATCCTCACCTAATAATGGCTGAATTGGAATTTTTTTAAAGATCCAAGATGCTTTTGCTGCTTACAAGAGCAAGCAAGAAAAAAAGTTGAGCTATTTGAAGATTTTATTTGAAGACCTGGTTAAAACAGAGATCTGTGTCATCTTTAGTTCTGTCACTCCACAGCTGCATCAGACATGAGTTTTGGTAAGACCCAGCAAGGATCTGGAGGTCGTCTTATGTGCAGCCACATCCTCTATCCCTCAACTATCCTGTTAATGCAGCTTTGGACTTTGAGGCAAAGAGCCTTGTCTGCATCAGGTATGAAATGGCCTGGTGTTCACAGCCATGTCATCCATGCCTAATGGAAGGCATGACGCATGGACTTTAGTTTGCCTTATAAAGCAAAATCAATTCACAGCAATACAAACCAAAGATTATAATTCTTCAAAACTCACAGGACAGGCAGATGCCATAAAACTAGGATTTTTAGTGCCCAAAGATATCCTTCATATATCTGCAATGTGAGTGTGACGTTGCATAAGTGATACCTGGCATAAGAGCCTACCCACTTTACAGAGACAAAGCTGGAACCCAGCAGCTGGAATACCTGCAGAGGTGAACCCAAAGGGTCTCAGTTTCATCCTTATTCCATATGAATTACACCTCAAGAAGACAATGAAGCTCCATAATTTGCAGGGAGAGAGAGCCTGCCTCCATCTCTTAAGCAAAGATTTAAAAAACGGTAAGGGTACAGCTGCCAATAAAAAAGCTCCATAATTCAGTGATTTAGTTCTGGCCCAAATTCTGGATTATGTTTATGTGACATGACTGGTTGAGTTCGTTACTGCAGAGGCACTTGGTATGAAGAGAAGTGTCGAGAGGGCACGAAGAATGACTGAAAAGGCAAAACAAACTGTGTCAAACTCTCTAACCTCTGCTTTGTGCTTTGGCTGCTTCTCTTGGACAATCTTACATCTCTGTGGGTATGTGTACAGAGTCCTCCTTTCAAAGGCTGCAAACATTTTGCAAATGGCCCACTAGGAGAAGGCTGTAACATAGCCAGATATATTCACTTCACCCTTCTGATTTAGTGGGAATTGGTCAGAAAGGTCTCATGAAAAATATACAACACTTTCAGACTGAAAACAAGAAAAAGGAAAAGAGCTTGGAATACATTGAAAGGAGAAATGAGAATACAACTGCACTGATCTCTTTGATAATGAATCCAGTAGGAATGTTACTTATCTTTGTATGTGTGACAAGATTGTGGGATTTCCTTTGTAGCAAGTCCCTTCAAAAATAGGAGATTGCGACATAAACTGGTGCTGCTGATTTAGATGAGGAAAGCTGCCTTACATGTACTGGATGTATCTTGGCAATCCTGAATGGAAATATAAAAAAAAAAGGAATGGTGAGATGCTTTTTGCAGGACACATAAATGCAAGTCTACCATTCCACTGGGTTTGGTTTAGTTCTACAGATTTTCTCTATTAAAATCAGACCCAAACAAAAGACCTAATTCTTCTTTCATTTATACACACATCATGTAAGTCATATGGCAAATCCACTGAAACTAGTGTTTGTGAGACTGAAACCAAGTGTTATACACACAAAAGATGTGCTTAGGTCCTGTATACCAAGGCAGGACTGGATCTGGACATATTCGTATAATATCAACTCTACATAACACCCATTCATTCCTGCCTCAGAAAAAAAGCCCTGGCCCCTCAAAAAAAGATAATAAAATCCTTTCTTTAGGATTGCACAGAATTCATCCCTAGAACAAACCTTGGTATTAAGGTGTATTAGTCATCTTACTTTGTTCTATATTTCCTCTCTCTTTTCATTTCTTCTTCCTCTCTATAACTATTTCTCTGCCTTCTCCTTTTCCAGGCACCAAGTGTCTGTCTGCTTCAATGAACTTGCATTGATTTCAACTTCTCACAAATCAGTTTCTTTTGAAGAATTTACACTGACAGAGTTTCTTTTGTGGTCTTATAAAAAACCAAACCAAATACCTGTTGAAAATCTGAAAAGCTTTGGGTATGGAAAGTCAAAAAGGTTAGGTGTGCTGAAAGGCAATAAATACGTCTTTCTGCTCTACTTTTTCCAAGAAAACCTGAGAGAAGGTGTAGATATATTTTATGCAATAGGGATTCTTAAAAGTGGCCATGTAGTTGCATTGCTACCTTTTCTGTGACAGTTTGGAGACACACGTTTCTTTTAAACATTAAATATTTTTTCTTTGTGTATGTAGAAACCTTTTAGTTTTAAGTATTAAAAAAATAACAAAACCAAAGGAACAAAGATGCCATCAGGACGACAAAAAGCTGCACAAGGGTTCTGAGTCGCCTTTCATGCAGGGGGAGCCTGAGATCTAAAACGGCCGAAGCTGATGGAGCGGGGAAGTGGAAGCGGATGCCCGGAGCAGCTGCAGGGATGCAGGGGAGGGCAGGAGGGGCGGGGGCAGCCCGGCGGCCACCAGGGGTCAGCCGAGACCTCCCCAAAACGCCGCCGCGGCGCTCGGTGCCCGGAGCAGCCGTGACAAACCATCCCCAGACCGGGGGATGTGGTACTCTGTTCTGGCAGGGATTTCTCGGGCTGCTGCCTGCACGGAGCGCACTGACGCATCCTTTTATTTCCATGTGCATTTATGACGCAATTCCACTCGCAACTGTTGCACTCGCAATATCCACTCTCAAGGGTTTCAGTTTGTGCTGATACAGCACGGCAAGGTTTATTTTTTTACTTTGGTTTTTTCGTACTCCCAAGAGAGATGTATTTCGGGCTGCAACTTCGGGGCTCAGTGAGAAGCAAAGCAATCCCAGCGGCCAGCAAATGATTGTGGGAAATGTGTCTCTATGTCCCATAACTTAGCCAGAAGTTATGGATATAGCAGGTCAAAAACATTTTCCAGAAATTATGGATATAGTCATACCAGGTGCCAAATTTGTGCTTTTAAAAAAATTCAGTTCATATATAGCTCACTTTGTTTCAGATCAAATGCTTCACTGAACTAAAACTAAAAAAGAAACACAGCTAGCCAAACAGCCCAAGATCACAACGCTACAATAACAACCCAGGACACACACACAATAGAAAAGCAAAGCTTCTGCAGCAGCAAGGAAACAGACTTCAGTCTCAGGCTTCCAGGGGGGTTAAAACAACAGTGAGTTAAACGTGCAACTTTGCATAATAGGAAAATATCTCAGTCTTATATTCCATGAGTCAAGAGTTGCAGAATCAGAGCACAAGAACTGTGTGCTGTAACTGAACCTGCATTACAAACCCCGTGTTTGTCTGCGTGTGCAGACCAGGTTTTGCCAATGCCAATTCAAGGAGAGGACCTGAAATTGGGAAGAATGCTTATGCACACATACTAGAACCTAGGAAACTCTCTGAGACAGAAATATATAAAGCAGCATGTATTTAAACACTTTCCTGAACGAGGGCCAGTGTCTGTGGTAATGATTAGAGGACTTTAATGATCAAGCTATTTTAATTAATATTCAGATGGTTTTATTTTTCATGGAAAGAAAATATAAGCTTACAAATATCCCCCAACATAAACTTTTTTTCCTTACATAAATAATTGGGTTTTTGAAGAATGATTTCTTTCCTAACAATTTTTTATCAGAACAAAAAATAAAATAATACTAACAACGCCTCTGATAATCAAGCAAATTGAAAAAATAAATCAAATGCAACAAAAAAATAATATTGTTTTCTTATTTTCTGACTGACTCTAGAATTGCGTGCGCTTGGAAAAAACAATTCACTTGCACATTTTGACCACAATTTAGAACACTTATATATTCCCTCCTGCTGGGATAGAAACTGTTCTTATTATTAAATACAATGTAAATATAATAACACACTTTTAGTATAATGAACTTCTCCACATTCAGCCTTTTTCCTGCTCTCAGTTATAATGACTACTTACTCTGAATAAAACATTGCTTGCTATACAGCTTGTTTGTACAGGATAAAGCAACATCATTTTTATCTAAAACACAGTTATAGCTTTATTCTTTCTCAACTAGAAAACCAGTCATATAATTGTTTTAAAACTGTTTATTTCAGTGTTGGAGACAACAAAAGATGACCTCAGCTTACAAAGCTCTGTCTCTGTAAGTGCTCATAAAATGATGTAATTCAGAAACATTTCTGCCTGTTCCTCAGGAGGGGTGGTTGGGATCTAGATTTGAGTCACACCATGCTATATCCAGAATTTCTCAACAGAAGATCGGGAAAGAATCACAGCCATTATTCTATCAAGGTAGCAATGGCCAACGTAAAGGCAGGATTAGATGGACCAGGCATTGACCTGCCAAGACTGGACATAAATTCAAAGCTTATGACACTAAGTAGATTAAAGAGTGAGGCAACACTACATGTGAAAGTTACAGTGAGTGAACTGAATGTAATATTTGCAAATTCAGATTTCTTCCAAAAGCCATTCCCCATTTGACACACATGTATGTGTAGATGTTTATGTGCTACACATCTGTAGAAGTAAAGGCAGTGAATTTCCACGGTATTTTCCTATAACAAACTGAGCCAGCTCAATGGGGTTGTACCGATTAATACCGGTATGTGGGTTCACTCAAATACGTTCCAAATCAGACACTGCCTTTTTCCATCAAAGGCAAGGGACATGACCAGAATACTTTTAGAAGGATGTGTTTCATGGGAAGTTTCAAAACTTTATTGGGAAACATTGTTTGCATAAGAAATGGCTCAGAATTGAGGAACTTTTCAAATAAAATAAAGCAGACTTTAGGAGTTTTGGAGGACTTAAGACAGAGGAGAAACTTGTGTCAGAGCAAGATTTCAACAAGGCTGCTGTGCACAGGATTTGTAACAGGGTTCAGAGGCAGCTGAATGGTTGAAGGAGGAAGTTTGTTTTTCTTGTTTTAACCGCTTGGGCACAGCAGCACTGCTGGGGTAGAGCCCGTCCTATCTGCTGCCTGCGATGTGCCTCTCTTCCCAAACACGGTGCAAAACACGTCAGTCGTTACTGGCAAAAATTATGACTTTTTTCTTCTACTGGAGAATTCTGTTGGCTCTTCTCCACACTGCTCTGCTTCCAACTCCCTTACACCTTCCCCTGCAGACCTCAGCTCTCTTAACCCTTCCTTCAGCACCCAGAAGTGCCTCTGGTCCTTGTACTAATCCCCTCTCATTATAGCTCATTGCAAACAAGAGGTGGTGAGGAAAGAGGAATTGGAAACACACCTCTGAAACTTTCAAAGATAAAAAATCCAGTAGAGGTCTGAAGTGGAAAATTTCAGCCAATTCTACTTCCTTTTTTGCTCAACACAACAGCTCAACTGACCCAAAGCTTTTAGGAAGCGTGAGAAGTGCACAGTTCAACGACAGCAATGCCTGCACACACAAATATAAATATACATACATACTGGTGTGTGTGGATCTTTTCAAAAAAGCTGCTGCCACCCTTCCTTTTCTGCTGTCAGTGCTTCTAGCTGTGTTCCCAGACAAGCCCTGTTTCAGACTGACCTCTGCTTCCCAGCATCCCAACAAAGACTACCCAGGTGGCTACCCAGGGCTGGGGTAAGGAGTTGTGCCTCTCTCTAGACAATGTGGATGTTAGGAAAGGAAGCTGGCACTAGTGTTTAGAGACACCATTGGTAGGGCTGAGGCAGAGGTCCCTAACAAAGAGGATACGCCAGCCTGTACCTGGTGACTGCTGGAACGTGTCCTACATTACAATTGGTGCCCAAGAATCCCAGCAAAGGATCTATACTTCTACAGCCAGAAAACGACCAAGAGCTAAACTACAAGGATCCAAGGCATACAGCATCCATGTGAGCATAGTTATTCAGACAGACAGCAAAGCCACGCTGCTACTGGAGCATGAAGCAACTCCAAGGGACTTAACAGCTGTCAGTGCAACAAGTTGGGAGGTTCTGCCAGGCAGCCAGATGCTGTTGGGGAAATGTATCCAGTACAGCTCAACATCTGCCACTGAAATGTAGGAAAGCACTGTAATATGGTGGACAAAATGCTTTTGGGGCTGTACCCCACCCTTTTTTTCAATTAATTGGGAAAAATTCTTGGAAAGGTGGGCTGCTGTAAAGGACAAGTCTTGTAACACAATTGAAGAGGAACTTAAGCATGTTATTTATATATTTACAAAAACATATGTGTCTTATTAAGGCTTTTTATTATAAGACCATTGTTTGAGAGCTGGGAAATATATACTGAAATTAAACCACTCAATATTATATTATATTTATAGTATGATAGATAGGTGGGAGGGGGGGAGTTTTCCTATAGGTGGTAACTCTGTGTCTGAACCTGCTCCCAGTTACATCCAGGCAAAACTCTCATTAACATTAATGAGAGGTGAATCTGACCTGGTGAGAGTCAGCTGGACTTCCTCTGAACTCAGCAGGTCCTGAGTAAAGTCCAAAGGATGATTCGGCTCATGGAAGCTCATTCAAACCCACTTTTCCTGAATATAATAATAAATCACTTTCTCTCCTAGGTCAGCTTCAAGGAAATTTGTATCCTCTCATGCTTATTTGTGCCTGGATGAAACCAGAGATACCCTGTTGGTACATTAGGAGTAGAGTTTGCTACATTTCTTTTTTCCAGTTTCTGTTTTATTCATTAAGGACACTAGCATCCATAAATGCCAGTACTTTTTTGCTGTTTTCTGGGAAAGGTCTGATTTTTGAAAGCATCCTGCATTTGCTGCTCCTATTGAATTTTCTTGCAATGAGTGCTCAGCAGCTCTAAAGGTCTCTTGGGCTCACAGAGAGACACAGTACATAGAAAACAGCAACCTGATTCAAAAAAGCCCACAACCCCATCTAAAATCTTAATATTTTTTCCCTGTTCACCCAATGCTTCAGAACATGCTGAAGTGCTTTGCTGGGAATTGGATGTGTCTAGTGCCAAGTACTTCTCACAGTGCTTTGGTGGTGGATGCTGAAGCTGAGCTCCCAGAAGGCAGAGCCCACGTCTCCAAGGGGGGCATGGCACCACACCTCATGTCCCAGCCTCAGTCCCTGAATGATCTTGCAAAGACCACTGGAACCATATGAACCCAGACAAACTAAAACAATACCAAAATGCCCTCTTCTCCTCTGATTTGCACTTTGAATGGCTCTCTGCAGCACTGCTAAACAGATGAGCAGCATTATTAACAGCAACAGGAGAGAACTACGCTGTGCCAGCATTTCCAACTCTTTCTTACATGGGGGGCACTATGGCACAGCCTGCGACAGTTCCTTATCAACAACTGACAGGCAGAGATTTACTGTGGAGAGGGGAAGGGGCAGAAGGAAAGAGCCTCTGCCCTGTTCAGGTGGAGTCAGCCAGAGCAAAGTTCACTCCATACAACACAGTTGTCTGCCCAGCGCCTGTTAAAATGGGAAACCTGAGCTTGCAAGTGCCACTGTGGGGAGTTCTGCAGCACAAGAACAGGACAGCAAGCTGTCTGCCCTGCAACAATTTGATTTTGTATTAACTTAAACAAACTAGGGGCCTATGTATAAGTAAATAAATAAACAAATAGAGACTGTGTGAGAAAAAAATGTCAATTTGTATTAATTCAAATTGCCTGGGTTATTATCATTTGAGAGCTGAAATTAAAACAAGCAGAACCCTAAGAATAATTTTAGAGGGTTAGACCTTAAACAGGAAATAGGTAAGTAGCACTGAATAAGTTATTTGGCACAAATATTTAGACAGTCAGCGGCTCACAAACCATGGGCAGGTAGAAATTCTTGCTGGTGGAAACAGAACACTAAGACCTGTCAAGCTCAAAATTTTGTGTTATAGCTCCTTAACTGTTAGGTTTTTTAGAAGCTCCATGTGTTCTAAGAGGTATTCTGGGATAAAATACTGGTGTTTCATGAAGAGATATCTTAAATGCTATGGTTAGGCTAGAGACTACCATATAGGATGCATATTTCACCTGCACAGCCCTGGACACAGTAAAGACCTTCAATGGATCCTCCTTTGTAACTGCAACTAGAGAGGCAAACACTCTAATCAAAATTATAAATAATAATTTAAAAACTAATCATAGTTTCCGTTCATTATTTCAACATTTTTCTCCAGCTGGCACATTGGAAATTTCTGCCTCATGTCTTATTTTAGCTAGCAACATGTCTTACATGCCCATTCTTCTAGATTACATTTACATATTTATGATTACATTTCCAGGCTCTCCAAAATTGGTGCTCTGACTCATAAGTTTCGAGGAAAGCTTGAGTAGCAAGAAAAAGAATTTTAAAATAGTCCCCTTCAGAAATGTTCAAACACCTTAAAATGGAAAAAAAAGGGCAGTGAGCTTTCCAAGTTGCACCTCTAGACCTCAATGCATTTCAGCCCCTCAGATGGTTTTCACACAGTGTTTTTCAGGGTTTCAAATTATTAGAATCTGAATTGAGAGCAACTCTAAAGCACGGTGTGTAAAAGGCTCTATAAAGTAGGTTAGCCTATTTTTTTTTAATCCAAAATTGTTTTGGCCTCCATAACCTGTGCTTGGAAAACATTCTGGGCAAGATGGAGTTGGCTGACTCTATAGCCATGTATTGTACAAGCAGGCATCACACAAGCCAGTCATGTATAGCCAGGACTCCTAATAGTCTTCAGCTTTCAAAACACTAACCTCTACTGAAGGAGTGAAAGGAGCTGCCCTGCTTGTGTGGAGGGAACCTAACAAACACACTTTGATACTTTCCAGTTTATGGACATCAAAAAAACCCCATAGCTTAAGAAAAAAAAAAAAAGCATTGAAACGTTACTTGCAGTGTAGCCCTGATTTTGAGAACCTTATTGATGAGGATGGAAGGTAGTACATGCACTTTTGCTTTGCTTTCTGTGAATGGAGGATGAGCACTGACATCTGATGCTTGTTAAATGCGGGGAATAGCACCCTTGCTCTTCAGGAGTGATGTTTGCATCAGAACTTCATGATATTAAATTCCAGAACATGCTTAATTTTTGACCCATACTCGTTCATGGGAAACTCTGAGCATACACAGCAATGAAGCAGCTGGCCTTGGTGCTCACCTATGCCTTCCATTGACTGGGGATATGTTTGAAGCCAACACAAAGAAATATTGCTTTTGTTCTTGTTTTCAAGCACTTCCAAGGGGTCTCGACGCACAACAGTACCATGCAGGCACGAAGATGAATGCATGAGGGCATGAGGTATAATGAACCATATAACTGGGCAATGGCTTCAGGAAAAGTTTTGTTGGTATGAGCAGTAGCCATTATCTTAAAAGTTCTGTTTAACAAACGACAAAAGCAAAGCAATGCAGTTGGTACAGCACTTTTTGTTTTGAAGTATCCCAGAATATTCCTCAAAATAAGCAGCCTTTAGACTGCTGACAGACAACTCAGAGTATGACAGCCAGTTCTCACCAAAGGCAGAAAGGTTAGACCTGTTACAGAATACAGCTACTGCTTTAAGATCAGTCCACCAGAAGCCATCTCTGTTGACCTAATTATTCTGCCTCCACTGAAACTGTTGGAAGTCTCTGATAGACTTCAGAGTCACCAGAATAAAGCTAAACATAGTTTTACTTCTGAAAATCACATCCATTGTGACCACATTTCACAAAAAGGATTTTGCTCTTTATGCCAAGACATCTGCACAGAGCTTAGGGAATCCAATACTGGGCAAGCTGAAACACATTTATTTTATTTACATTAAATCTACTACATAACATCTGGGCTTAATGTAGAAGTACATCATAGCAGACAAAAGCATTGCAATCAGAAAACAGCCCCTAATCTACCCTAGCACCTTCCCTGCACATAAATAAATCTGCCATTTACAAAAAGGCCAGGTCAGAGAAATGAGTGTAAATGTCCTAGGCTGGGTTTGTCAAGCTGAAACTTTTCAAACCTTTGAAAATTTGTGGCCAGAAGGCAACACCATGATCAGCCACAGTGCTTTCCTGCAAAACAGCAACCCTAGGATTTTACTCCACAATTTTTGTAGGAAATGTAATAACTTGTGGTAGAAAAAGAGAGTTTAAGAGTTTGCAGTGAGTAATTGCACTGTTATAAAAATATTTATATTTATCTTGAAATGAAGCTACAAAGCAAAGAATTTCTGCATTAAAGGTTGGAAAGAGCCTTAACACTCCCTCTTCTTTTTTCAACTGGCCACCTTTAGGATACTTGGTATTGACCCGTTCAAAAAGTTAATCAACAAAGAACACACCTGCTGTGCCAGAGGTTTTTGAAACATGTACAAACTCTTTCCTACCTGATTTTTTTTAATGTTCATATTTAAAGGAAAAAAAATCCAAAATGAGAAATAGTTTGCCATTTCACTTCTCATTTCAAAATTCTTGTCTCCATAAGAGAAATTCATTTTCCTGCACATTTTCTTTGGCAGAAAAATAAAATATTTCTTATTCATATTCCACAGATGTTAAACTGTGATTGCTAGTATTGTTCATTGTAGAATTACATACTGCTTTTAATGCTTAATGTGATTTAGCAGTCTTGACCTAAGCATGCTCCTGTCTGTGAAATACATTAGCATTGAACTGATTTAGCGTAAAAAGATCTAGTGTTGTGCTTTTTTGAACTGATTTGTCTGAGCTTTTTGTTTGTGTGTTTCTTTTTGAAACAATAATTAATAGAAATAGCAATAACAAAACCAAAAAAATCCAAACAGAAACCCCACCTGAACAACTAAAAGTAATCAAAACAACTGAAATTTACACACTGATTCATGTCAGGAGGTTTACCTCAGAGATAACGAGCTTCTCATTATTTCAAATAGATTTCAAGACTGAATTGTGTAGAATTGGAATCTTTGGTGGTATGACCCAGACTTTCACTTACTTTTATTCCCTTATAAATTTCTACAGTTGATTAAAGTATATTTCAGGCTTCCCAAACATTTCCATCAAAGTTTCTTTGTGTTCATGAAATGTTCTTTATGAGAATGCCAAACCTCAAAGTATATCCTGAATCGCTGGTTCGGGCAGCTTTTAACATTTCTTTGGGCCCAGGTCTATGAAGTCCCCAGCATTTATCTGCAGCTCACTCAAAGGCCTCATTAACCAGATGTTGTGGGCACCAAAAGATTGAGCAGTCAAACCTATATTTCTGGTACAGCAGTGGAATGGGAGGCACAGTTTAAACCCCAAATGGTGAAAACTTGTTTCAGGAAGTTACAGGGCTATTTTGGGCAAAAGGACAAGAAAATACTGTAACACCAGCCTATTTTACAAAGTCCCATTAGATCATGAAAACTTTTTGGCTCCTAAGAACAAACCCTCAGAAAAGAATCTCAATTACCTTCAGATGCACATGAGTAACTCATTGGTTCCAATAAGGACCAAGCCTGTGCATGCGCTTTTTGGATATTTATGGACATACTACCAGGTGAAGATGCCAGCAGATTTACATGCTGGATGCAGTTCTGCTTTTTGGTAGAAGGTGAAGAAGAGCACCTCTCATTTTGGAAACAGCAACTATTCCATGAGCACAGGAACAGCTTTTCTCAAGGTGCATTCTGGCTAACAGGAGGAAACCTCAGATCCGCAACACTCCTAGTTTTCTATAAGACAATGTGCATTCATTGCAACCTTTAAATCAATGGCAGAACAGCTTTGCTTTGCCTGAATGATGAACAAAGATTGTTATTTCTAAATTACATGCTAAGAAAATGAAATTGCTATATGCTTTCCTGAGGTTTCAATATATTTCTGAACTGAGATCTTACACTGGAAATGCCAGAAAAAAATTAAAGAAAGAAAAATTTTAAAATATTTTGAATATTTTCTCATTCTACCACAAGAGAAATTAAGTTTGACTCTTTGTTATTTAAATATTTGAAAAATATTAACTAAATATTTAATATTGAATAAGGTTTTACAATAACGTTGTAATAATACTACTGTTGTTTTACTTTAAATCTGGCTAATTTTCCCCCAGATTTCTATGAAGGTCTGCTGGCATGATGCAGAGGGATTTTAGGTCTAAAGAAATCAGAAAAAAAAGATTAGCAATTGCTACAGTAAAACTATAAAGCAGGAAGAACTTATTTGTGCTGGATTCTAATGCTATGTTAAGACTACTAAATAAATCAGACCCAGGGAATATTCCTGGCCTGGTGGACAATCTGATTGAATCTGCAGTATTTGGCCTTGGTTCTTTCTACCACCCCACCTTTGTGCTTTGCACTGTGCAATGGTGGCCCTAAGACGTAGATCCTATTTTAGTGGGGTTTTTCATCCAGTATGCCTGAAATAATGTGCAGGCCCACCAAAATGGTACTTCAGTCTTGTGAGTCTGATGCATGTGTTTCATGAGGACACAGAGATGCTGGAGGGTGCAGAGTCTGCTGAACCTCAAAGGTCTGTCCTGGCAAGAGGCATTTAGATTTGCTTCAGGCTTATCTGTATTCCCTATTGAAACTGATTTCTGCTCCCTGCTTTCCCAGTGCCAGGAGTAGGTATTGCCTTAGAAAGCACCATACAGCATAGGTCAAAACAACCAGGGAACATACTCAAAGTTAGGCAGCACGGATGCTCAGCAGGCAGTGCGCAAACACTCCCTGGACAAATTTTATTTAGCAACAGAAACCAAGCCCAAATATTTAAAGGAGCTTTACCACGCCCACAAGAACTGTGGGTTGTGATAAAGGCCAAAATACCATTTATGGAAGCCCACTTGGCTTTTTCAGCAATCTTGTTAGAGTTACAGCCCAGCTCTAAGGAACACACAACCAGCTGTGTGTGAAGGAGACCCTGTGCTCTGGGGTGAGGAGAAGGAAAGGGGCCACCCAGCCAGGACACCTTCCTGGCATTGTCCTGCCCTCCTCCAACACAGCTTCTGCCACAACTTCTCCACCTCTAAATTCAGGTGATCATCCTGTCTAAAGGGATTGGAGCAGGGGTTGGGACTGTTTCATGATGTAAAGATTAACATAAAAAAGAAGGTGCTAGTAGTTTTGAACATTAAAATGGTATTTGCTGTCAGTGATAAAACTAAAATGGATCGTAATTTGCTTTCTACAAGTGCTGTAATTAGGATTCTATTTGCTTTTGTGTTCATGTATGGAACAACATTTTATCTTTTGAGGAAGGGGCGAGAAGGTGCATTTTCCATTTTTATATGCATATATCTGTATCTATCTTGTAACATTTACACTTTTTTTCTTTATAGAATACCAGGTGAGCCAGTAGTGCCTCACCTAAAAAGGCATTCTTTGCTTTTTTGTCAGACTTCTTTAGTGTGAAAATGCCTGCATAGCCATCAATTAGTGTTTAAACGTTAGGAGAAAGGTTTGAAAGCTCAGATAGGAAGATACCAACATAAGAAAATGATCCAGGGCCATCCTCAGGGCTGATTCTAACTCTGTGACTTAAAGCATATCACATTGACTCACAGTTTTGAAAGGTATTTAAACTCATAGCTCCAATCAAAAGCAGTAACTTCAAAATAAATTGTTAAAATAGGAAAAAGTTAGGACTTTCACTCAGCTAAACTTAGATCTCAAATCCAGATATGAGTTCTAAAATGTCTTGATTTCTTTTCCATATTAACTGAGGTTAGTATGAGTTACGCTACTGTAAACAAAGGAAGAATTTCACAAAAAAATTCTGTATGTTGTGGTTACATACACAGTTATTCCCTAAAATTAGGGGTAATTCCTCACAATAAATAACACCCTAAAGTAATAGAAAGGCAGAAGCTTCTTAAAATAAGTCCGAGGTGAATTGTATGGAGTACTGTTAAAGTATAATGGTAGGAGTCCTTTGTTCCATTCATAATATATCTTTTCAGCTTAAAAATGAATAATGAAAGAACTATTATATTGAAAAACTGTAACGCTTACAGCAGATGTGATACATTTTCACTGTGGTCAGAAAATGGTCTGCAGATAAATTGTCTGAAAGCACCTTTGGCTACTATTATATCTTTTTTTTTTTGGTTTGAAATATCTTTTATTCCCATAATTTATAAATAAGTTTGTCCTGTCAGGTTTTGGGGGTTTTTTTCCGAGAAGTCTGAGGTGTGCTTCAGCAGTTTTATCCCCTTAAACTGAAGGGAGCTGAAAAGAGGTACAAAAAAATTTTCTCCTGAAAATGGATTAGGTAGCACCTTCTGCCTACTTTTCTTCTTGTCAGTCTCTCTGAAGTGGTTTGACCTTCGAATTTTCTGGGACTCCAAATGTTGAACTCCCTGAGCTCCTTCCTTGGAAGCACTAAGGTCTATGGAGGCACCATAAATGTTGCAAAATACACCTTCTGGGAGCTTCCACCACAATGCAGTTAGGGGGATTCAGACACCACTTCTGATGGTCGAGTGGGAGGAAAGAGGACCTGAAGGCTTGTGAAGTCAGAACAAGCTGCTGCAGGCAAAGCTGTTCCCTCTTTCTACCTCAATGATCTGTAATTTCTCAGAGAAACTTTCCACCACCCCACAAGCTGGAACATGAGCCAGACTGGGCCCTTTGGGCAGTCTCGGTGCCATGTTTGGTAAGGGTTTCTGGGACCCTGAACACTTGGGCTGCCCGTTGATGCACCTCTGGCATATCCTGCCAACCTACGAGAAGGGAGAGGCAGACACACATAGCAACTGATGGGATATGCCTTGCTTTAGCCTGTTTCACATCCCAGACTATCCCAGCTGACGAGAGCTGTTGAGATGAGCCTCATACATCACCTTCTTCCCAGCTACCTCCCTCCAACAGGTTTATCCATAATGAACAGAGGCTTTCTTCAAAGAAATTGTTGCCAAAGCCCTGTCCAAACATCTCAGCAGATAATGTCTGACTCATAACATATCCAACCCATTAATTTTGCTTTTAAATGGTGTGACCATCTCTAAGAGTACACTAACTGCTGTCTCACAGTTCAGTGGTAAGACAACCTAATAGGGCTTTATTTTCAAAATGTAGTTTTTGTATTTTATTTAAAAGAACCAACACAAAGTCTTCTAGCTGTTCAAACTTCTTGCATTTCATGGCTGTGTTCTCTAATCCTCCTGTTATGAATGATCAAACAGGAGAACTAGACTTAAATTCTTTCTAACTCTTGTTATTTTATATACCTTTAACTTCTCCCCTTTAAAACTTTGAAGACAATCTTCTCACTGCCGCTTTCCATGTGGAAGATAATGCAAGTCCGAGAACATCTTAGCAGGATCGGGGTTATCCATGTACAAAGTTTGCCAAGAAATATGTAGCAGAACATATTCTGACAATACAGTGAAAAATTTTTGAAACTTTGTTGAGCTGAACCAGAAAAAAAACCCAATCTCCTTTCATTACTGTGTGTCACAGGACAGCTGTTCCAAAATCTTTTGCCCTTTAACATCCTATTTTGTTCTGGGACAACATCCATATTTCATTAACTTCTATTTCTCATTTGCATCATGTGCACATTAAGATACACAGTACATCACAAAATATTTCTTTGTTGACAGGCAGCTTATTTATGGCCTTATGGTACTGACAGTGTTGCACATTTCATGGCACATATTTTTAGTACTTAGACATAGGTAATATTTAAAACATCTATTTTGCTATTATTGAATCTTCCCACTCCAGAAGATTGAAAATTACCAGAGAATTCACGTTTACAAGTCTGACTTTCTACAACTACATTTAAAACAACAGTGTTGGTTTCACTTACTTCTGCATAAATTTCTACCTGTTTCCTTGTGTAACTAAAATTCCAATCAAGAGAACCAAACCTTTAATATGAGCGTTCACTAACATTCTTTAGTAGCCAAAGCCATTATTTTAGACACTTTAAAAAGTGATATATTCCAGGGAATGGTTAAACATTACATGCAGAAAAACATGCTGGGTTTTAACGTTCCTTTAATTTCAGGGTTTTACTGAGGTTTCTGGTTCTGTGTTACAAAATGTACAATAGTGACAATACTAAACTCTTTTAAAATTTTCTAGTTACATTCAGATGTTTACCAGTTCACAAAAAGTTTCCTCAGAGTGAAATGTAAGCTTTTAAGAAAGTACTTCAAAAGAATAAAACAAATACATTGTGGCTGGCCATCGGTATCCAGATAACAAAGAAATTAATTCATTGTTTTGACAGGTCAGTGAGTAAAAAGTAACCGAATTTTTGGGGAAGATCAAGTACTTAATACAACACGTGATTGGTATTGGCTTTAATTTGTAGGAAACATATAGTGAATCCAAAATAATTTCAAAGTAAATCTATTAGAAAGCTTATGGAGATTGTCAAAAGAGTTTTTTTTTAAAAAAGACTGCATAGCTACTCTTGCTTCCAAACATCATATGAAATATTTTTCTAATGCAAGCGCACAAAACATTGAAAGCAAAAAATGTTCTTTATGGAATAAAGCACAATAAATTCTGTAAAGACCTAGAGACTGTGCCACTTAGGGAAAAATTGAGTACAGAGGTTGCAGTTTTATTGTTAGTCTGCACAGAACTGTATTTTACTTTAGACAAAGTTCAACTGTGCAGTGAGGGAGAAATAAACAAAAGCAGCCCATTTAATGTGCACTCTAACAGCTTCCACATAAGAGAAGAGGAAAGATTGAGGACTAAAGGAAAGAGCACTTTGTGACGTGTGTGGCACTTGGGGAGACTGCACTGTTCCTGGGGAGGAGGTGACACCTCTGTCAGCTTCTGCTTCAAAGAGTTGACTAGGACTGGCCTTGCTAAGAGCCCTCAAATGTCCCCTCAGAAACCTCCCTTTGCCCTTCGACCTTTGTGTTTGCCTTCCCCACCCATGGAAGAGGCAGATGTGGTGGTGCCTCTATTTTCTCAGCTCAGAGTTAGGTGGAGGTTCCAGCCATGTCTCTGGGCTGAAATTACCATTTTTACCTCCTCTTGGGCTTCAAGCTGTTCTGGGTGGACTCAGAATTTAGGAAGACTGGTGGAACTGGGGCTGGTGCCCTGCTACATAACTGGAAGAGCAATGCTGCCATACAGTCGTACCCATGCATGGAACTCCCTGGGCAGAACTGCTACCAACCAGACTAGCCAACCTGTGCTGTAGAGGGAAATTTGAATCATCTTTCCAGGATGTAAGTTTATAGAGGAAATGGGAAATTACTCTGACTTGTGGCAAAATTGAAGCTCTAACTTCAAAAAAATACCAGTCAACCCAAGAAGCACCAAGGAAGCTAACTGCAACAAGCTGGTGCACAAAGCATAAATGCAGCAATTTCATATAGAAAACACTAACAAATTTGAGTTAGTACAGTTAGAATCACCACCAGCAATCAATATTGATATGTCACAGCTCTTTCCACATGACAGCATTGTGTATTTAGCTAAAACTGTAATTGTTCTCATATGAGGAAACTCAAAGTGAGGATGAATGAGAGTATAAAATCTGCAGAATGCTTTCAAGAGATGCCAAACAGATCAATGTCATAAGAAGAGATTGATTTAGACAACAAGATTAGCACCCAGAACTAGGAAGCACTATATCTCATATCCGAATAAAGAAATGGAAGCAAATAACTGGAGAAAGTGACACTTACTGACCAAGTTAACATATACAAGAGAAGGTAATTGATATGAGCAAAATTTGGTATTATGATTCAATTTACCAGATAAAGAAATGCAGCACAGACCTCATTGTCAAACTAGAACACCTTCTCTTGTTGCTCTTGTTTGGCTTTGCCATCCATGTCACTATTAAGACAAAGTACAGATGAACACAACACAAGTATCACATGATTTGGCATTACACCAGGAGACTGACAGAAATAGTGAGTATAATATATAGCTCACATGCTTGACAATTTGGTGTACATGCAAGTACAGACAAAGATTTTGGCCAGGGCTGCAAAAGAGAAGCAAACATATATTTTTGGAAAAGAAATGATCTGCTACAACTGTCACACCCCCTCACCCTAAAGGAAGAATCCTCACAGATCTCAACTCCAGCTTAAGTCTAAATGCATGAATCTTGAAATATTGAAGGGATCTCAAAATACGAAAGGAATTTTATTGTCACAACAGGCAACAACTAAATTTACCTCAATAAACTGCATTTGTTCATCAAAAGTCTGTATTTTAAGAGCTAAATTACAGATTTTCAACTTGATTAGCATTTCCATGTGGATATATGGATCTGAAGGCCGGAAATGCATCAAAGCTAAAAACAGGTGTCTGTACACTTCTGAAAGCAAATAGACATCTTAGCGAACAAAACCTTGGCAAATGTAAGGATGAATCTTAACTTGGCTTAACAACCAAAAGTTATTCAGAAGAGTAGGAGGAAATTTCCAGGATATACATTAAGAATGAATATAGAACATCTGCTAGGAGAGGGATGTACAGAGGAGCAGGGCCAAATACTATTATTCAGCACAAGAAAAATTCATGGGGCTTCATAATAGAAAGGACAGAGAGCAGTCAGTAACAGACTGGACTGTCAGGGGCTATGCTTGTGCCTGTAGCACATCGAAAAAGAAAGCTTCACCCGTGATGTAGGCTCAGATGAACTCTGACTGGACTGGACTCTAGTAATTCAAAACTGCTTGCTGGCACATTTGTTTCCAAATGAAAGGAGAAAGTAAAAGCCCTTTGATAGGGCAGTGGCTGTAATTGTGGTCCTTATGATTTTACTGACCAGCGCTGTGAAGTTCTTCCTCTATGTTAACTCATAGCCAGGAGTAACTCCAGATAACCAACACCTCCAATCACCAAGAACTGCAGCTCTCCCCTTTGTCCAGCCCTTTATTTGTAGCTCTTGCCTGTGCTGTTGCCATCTGGACTATCAGATGGACTACCAGACTCCACAGCCAGGAGTAGGTGGTGGAAAAGCTCATCTCCTCTCCCTTCCTCGGAGGAAATGGGAGCCTGTGAATGAGTAATAAGCTAAACAACTGTATCTCTCATTAACCACACTGCTGGACAGCAACAGCCCCTCCCATTGTACCAGCTAACACTCATGGTCACTGGTTAATTTTCCAAGCAAAAATGTTTAATGCAATCTGACCATCCCTGAAGCTGTTCTAGCAGGACTTGTATTACGCAGTATAGGAAGGATGAGTATGTTCATTTAAAGCCCCTTTGGAAAAGCAGCTTCAGTTCTACTTCTTCGGAGGGTAACAGAAGGAACAAACTCTCACTGCCTCAGGGAAACGTTCCCAGGCTGTTCTTTATGCACTGGCCACTGCTGCCCAGGGGTGTCCTAAGTTTGTAACTCTTGACCTCAGCTTCATTCTAACTTCACCATAATATGGTGGTGTGATTACATAAAATATATCCTGGAGTTCCCCAAGGCAACATAAATGACAAACCTGCTCTAGTCTTCCCATTTGGAAGAGTCTGATTGCATCAGATGAAGCAATTTGATATTCCAACTAATTTCTAAAATTATGCCTGGAGACTTTTGTTTGAGTGACTACTCCCTCATTTACCTGAAAATTCAGGACAACCAAAAGAAAATGAGGTCATAAAACATGCAACAGATTTGCTCATCCCTAAGAGAGAAACTTGCCAGTACGATTGCAAAAGAATAACCTGCCATAATTTGTCTTTCAAGAATCTACACCCTTGTTATGGTCTGAAAAGTAAGACAACCAAGACAAACTTAAGGTGTTTGTTAGTTTGAAAGGGTCTCCCCTCAATACAATCGAGTGAAAGTCTCTCTCTGTGGGTACTTTTCAGATTCCTGCCCATGTTCTTCACATGCTAACTTGGGATTATCACTTGTACACTTATACGTTGAGAGACCAAGTAAATCCCCCTACTATCTTATTTTTACTGGGACTGACCTCCAAACAGAACAGGAAATCTCTTTGTAAGCAAATTCCCATAACCAGTCCCCTTGCTGTTTAGTCTGCATTGGATTAAGCAGTGACTTGCTTGCTTCTTTGATTGGCAACTATAGTACTATAAAAACAAATGTACAGAGCAAATCTCACCAGAAAAGCCTCCCAATCTACAGATCCTTTCAGCTTTATTTGGACTGAAACTTGATGATAGCTCCACTAGGCAGGAAACACTCTCCCCTCCTTTCTAATACGGCACTACCAGGAGGACACATTTTCTCACAGACCAAGAAGCAGAGCTGAGAGCAGGAGAGAGAGCAGCAACACCAGAGACCTCCTATAATACATGCCTCAAATTCAAGCTGTTGTAAGACAGGAGAAGCTGACAACACTATTTATTTAACCTGCATTTAATTCTTTGACTGAGAAAAAACATGGTTTACACCGTGCTTGAAATTGGGTGAGATACGGAGGAAGCAAAGCAAAAGCATGCCAGGCATTTTAAGCCCATCACATGGCAGAAGCTGGAGGGAGCAGACACTTGAACAGCAAACCATTTTGTTTGTTTTCTCACTGGACATAACACACTGCTTGTTAATGATGCTTTGCAATTCTGTATCACCAGGAAGCTCCTCCTTGTGGCTAGGACTCTGCCTTTGGTGATGTAAGAATTCACAGATATGCAGAAGGGGTTGTACAGCACTCAACACTAACATAAAATCTTAAGGTAAACACACATGTGACAGAAAAGGAATTAAGTGCATTATCCTGCTGTTCTGTAGCATATCTATCAGGTCATGATATTCATACGAAGTGACCACATACTGAAAAATCAAAGAACTGAAACACTTACTTTTGAGACCAAATAACAGATGCCACATAGTTGAGCTAGCATTAAACAACGGAGCCACCAGCAGGTGAGAAGTGCAAGCCCTGCCCTTCTTACACTTGTATCATGTCATTTGTCTCTGCTCTCAAACCTCACCAGGCATGCCAGCCAACTATCCCAGTTGCTTAGAATCCTAGAACATCCTGAGTTGGAAGGGACTTACAAGGATCATTGAAGTCCAACTCCTGGCCCTGCACAGGATACCCCAAGAACGACACCATGTGCCTGAGAGCATTGCCCAAACGCTTCTTGAACTCTGGCAGGCTTGGTGCTGTGACCACTGCCCTGGGGACCCCATTCCAGTGATCAACCACTCTCTGATCCAAACATAACCTCTGCTACCTATTTGACATTGGGCTATCTGTTGGGAAGTTGTGGATTCACCTCCTGCTGCTACCAGTACAACCATGGTCAAAGAATACACCCAACAACTGGAAACTGTACAGGCAGGTGTATGTGTGTGTGTGTGCACAATTCATCCAAGTCTGGATGGCCACAGAAAAAATTTCTTCTGCTCTTTCTTCACCAATATAAAAGATGGATCAGTAACAGGTTTGAAATTATGCAGTCACCTACCTGTGTATAGCAACTTGAATCCAAGGAGTCCTAGCACTGTGAGAAAGGCAAATTGCAGCTGCATGCCTGCGTCATTTGCGCTCCACCTGGGAATGTTAAATGCTGGTGCCCAGCGATACCCAACCAGGGCGAGGCCTCCTTCCTAAAAGCCCAACAGGAAGGACACAAATAAAACTTCTGTGAGATTCTCAAGCTTTTTTTAACTGAAGAAGTGGACATGGCCACTTACTGTGAAGCAGCAGGGTGCTAAATCCAGGAAACACCAGGAAAGCCATGGACTCTTCCTTCTTCCTCCCAACCCCAGCTATATTCTGACTTTTTATCTCACTTTCCTTCTGCTGACTCTCTTAGCTGCTCCATTTGGCATTCACTTTACTGTTGATCTCCAAGATCTCATTTGACGGGGTGAAAAGCAGGAAGGGGTGAATGCCTCCATCACATTCACCTGATTCATTTTACTCTGGAGCACATTTCCACACCTGCTCTCATACAATCCATCTGAAGGCAGTTAAAAAGACACTAGGAGAAGTATCTTGCTGGCAAAAATGTAGTGGTCTCATGGTGGCCTGCACCTTCCTTTGGTGTAGGGGACCTACATTAGCCACTTCTTGTGAACATCAGCTCCTGTGCAAGATGGCCACAGGCTGATTTTGCAGATCACCCACTGAACTTCTTCCCTGAAAAAGCAAGGAAAAAAGTTAGGCTTCTTAGTTAGTTTTCTGGGATGCCTGAAGAAAGCCTTTGCTGGAGCTGGCACCAGCCCATCCCCACCAGCAGGGCTGCTTACAAGGCTTTCTCCCAGCCAGCTCTGAAGGTGGCTGGATCCCTCACAGGATGACTTAACTCACTAAACCTGCAGAAGGCTACACCTGCCAAGGGTGTGAGGGGGAATCTTGCTGGCATTTTAGGAAGTTGAATTGCCTCAGCAGAGGCCAGTGATGCCAGAACTGCCACAAGAGAGGGCAGGGCTCGTGACTGTGGGGTGAGGGAGAAGGGCCTCCCCCTTCTTGGCAGCAGGGATGGGTGGTTTGGCCATCCGGAAGCACAGCCTGAGACTCCTGCCAAATGCCTGGATCACCAGGCTGGAGGCAGAAAGCTGCAGTGCTCCCAGGCCCTCCCTGCTGAAACTGGCACTGTGCCTGGCACCCCAGGGTGTTAACTGGGACAGGGAAACAGAACTGCTGGCTGGACAGCAGGGCACAGGGACACTTGCCAGCTGGGCAGAGCTCCAGGGACGTCCCTCATGCAGCCAAGAGAGGCAGGTCTACACCCTGCAAAAGAGCATCAGCCTTATCTGGGGAAACCCTCATGATGCCCTAGACTAGGTAACAATCCTTGCCTTTAGCTTGGAGCACAGCAATAAGGAGGGGTGTCCCCTCTCTGGCAGAGAAAGGACCTAATGTTGGGTGTCCTGTCACTGTGGAGAGCTTAGACTGAGGTCAAAACACTGTTTCCAGCAGCTGCACCGCTTTTTGGGGTTGTGGGCTATTTGGGGGGGCTTTTTTGGTGTCAAGGGACAATTGGAGCTTCTCAAAGGACATTTGTCAGAGCTCTCATTGGTGGATGCCATCAGGGGTTAAACATGAGCTGAATATCTACTTACTTAGCTCAGGAAGGGAAGAGGAAAATAAAAAAGAAGAAACTAAAAGCAGAGGCAGTCCCAGGCATGCCCAGGAGCAGACCTTTGGGCACCTCAGGAATTTTACTGGCAGGGACGTAGGCACTTGCAGACTTCAGACGCCTCTAGGGTTAGGCAGTAGCTGAACAGGGGTTTTGAGGATCTAAATATTGACCACAAATGCCTACGAGGCAGTTAGGCAGAGCTTACATGCCTAAACCTTTTTTGTGGCTCTAGCCCTAAACTAATATTATGGAAAATACCAGCAATTATTAGGGACTTCTTATCAGATTGGATACATAATTCCTTTGCATAACTTTACCATGGCCTCATTTATGTGGTGCTTAGAGAGGATGAATACCTGTTCTGCATGAGTAATTATGCCAAAGGCTCGTGTGAGGGAGGTAGTTTATGACCGCTGAGTAAGGCCAGCTATGTTTACCTACACATCTACAGCACTCCAGCTAAAAATTGGTCTTACCGCTAAATCTCCCTTGTTGCTTCGTTTGCCTGATTGCAAACAGATCCCAGAATATGCAGTTGCACTGGGATGATTGATGCCATGATGCTGCAGTGAAAAGGAAGTATTCTTTTAAGTGTTATCAAGTCCATGAGCATAAGCAAAGCCATGTCACGTGACAAAATGTAAATAGAGCGTTTCTTAGAAAAGCCATTTATTTGCCTCCATGATTTATTATTCAATGACATGTAGGCTATTTTTTCTTTGTTACTGGCACTCATGCTCATAATAACAAGGTACTTGACTTGAAGGTATTTGGCCAACCTTTCCAAAGTGCTATGTAAGCAGTAATCAGAGGGAGTTAGGTTCGTGAGTCAACAAATTGCTCTCCCATGCTGATCAAACAGTCTTGGCATCTCTATAAAAAAAATACAAAAGCAGATTTTGGGCTGGCTTACCCAGTTTTCTCTCTGAAATTATTTATTGTATTTGCATTTGGCAGAGTTCAGGCTTAAAATAACCAAAAGTGACAGTTGTTTTAATAATAAAATTTTACATGTGATTTTCATTTACGTTTAGAAGGATAAATGAGACAGCAAGTTAGCCTCCAAAGTTTTTGTTGCCATGAATTGGGTTTCACTTGCTCAACCTAAAGGCAAATGATGCTCTCATTTTACACTGTACCCCCACAGCCTGCAGGAGAAAGCAGTCTAATACTTGTGTCAAAGCTAGTCAGATATCAGATCAGTAGAGCTGAGGTTTATTGTGAAAAGCTTTTATTCCAGCCTACACCAGGTTATTACTAATAAGGCAAGTAACAATCAGATACACTGCACAAGCTGCAGACTTTACCAGGAGAAGGAATTCAAATCTAAGTGGGATTTGTACTCGATTTCGATCATATGTGTTCACAAACCGTGGTCCTGAATCCAAAATACATATTCCCATTCTCAATCTTCCTACTTCCCTGTGTAAATGAATGTCTTAAAATGAAATATCTTTAGTTGTGAATCAGCTCTCTGCTTCTGTGTGCGAAGTGGGTAGATCTGCGTGAATAATTGCATTTATTTTCACTGTGACTGCTGAACTCAAAATATTTTGGAAGCTTGCATTAAACAGATGCAACTTCCCTCTCTCCCTGTGCTCCTAATTTTTTTTCCATTAAATGAAAAGAGGACAGCCTCACGTGCACTGAAAAACTCCTCCTGACCCCCAAAAGGAAACACTTCATTTCTGGACACATGTAGTAAAAGCAAAGGAAATTAAAAGGCTAGATTTCATAAAGGAAGAAACGGTGCTCTGCCCCTTCTTATTCAGTAGCCAGTATGCAAGAGACAAATACTTTGGTTTCCTGAGGTCTTTGAAGCTGCCACGTCCTGTCCCTGGAGATGCCACTCACCATGCCTCAGCTTAAGGGGGGACCACTGGGCTGTGGCTTTCCATGCAGCCAGTCTGCTGTGGAGCTTTTCTCCATGCTGCCTGTTTTGTGGTGCCCCAGCCATGGAAGCCACTCACAGGAAAATGAGGTGAGCTGTCACCACCTGAACCAGCTGCCTCCACAGCAGCAGCTTATCCTGCTGCAGACAAGATGCTCCCGCAAGGTACAGCTCTGCAGGTGGAAGCTCTTCCAAGCACCCTCCTTTTGGTTCTGTTTTGATTTGTCTGTGTAGTAAGCTGTTCCCTGAACCCAGAGGCTCCTTTATTCTCCGTGAGGGAGCCCTTCCCATCAGGCTACACAGCTATGCTGCTTTTTAACCAAAGGGTTACTTCAGCATTTGGTTTCTACCAAAGTGCTGTTAAAATATTTTCACTTATTGCAGGACCACAAACATCTGTTAATTATGGGTCTGGGGTTTATTTATTTATTTATTTTAGTAGCTAGGTTTTATTGACCTTCACTTAAGCACTTTTGAATATTTTACCCCATATAAAGACTGCTGTGTTGAAAAGTGCTAACAATTACCATCATGGGAGTCTTGGATTCAAAGACAGTTTGCAGACCTCATTAAGCCAAGGAGTTTGCCAATTCCAGTCTTTTCAGTTCAATGGAAGCAACACTTAAGTCCCTTCATGTAGCAAAGCAGCTGCAAGCAATGGAGGCTGCCTGGCATGGGCAGAGAGAGCTGAGCTCACCCAGGGAGACTGGTTGGCCTTGGTACCAGAAGACAGGGACTCACACTGGAAACAAAGGGAGCTGTGAGAAGAGCCCTAAAAAGCAGCAGGATGGCAGGGCTTTTTTTGATATCAGTGAAGCAGAGTCAAGATCTCTGAGCTAGACAAAAGCCTCCTTCCTGGTTGTTTCGCATCAGGGGAAACAACTTCTGTATAGTCTCTGTCAAGAAGTGTAGTTTCAGTGATAAATCTTGACCAATGCAGAGCAAGACTGCCAAGGTCTTCCAAGCCAGCTAGTGATGGGTTAGCCTGCTAGGAGGTCTGCATTATGCCATTGAGAATTCTTGTCTCGTATGCAGGAGAAAAGCAGATATTTGAGAAGCTTCGAAAAAGTAAGATAAGCAAAATCAACTCTTCAAAGAGAAGTAAGATGCTTTAGGCATTCAACAGATCAAAAAGCCAGACTCCATATTTGCATACTAAACATGGAGGTAGGAGAATGCCTCGGGTTAGACAACAGTGTTTCTATGCTTTTCAGCTCTGTGTGTGAAGGATTGACAACAGGCACTCAACTACATCAGTCTGAGCGAGGCAGATCAATCCTACATTGTCACAGGAATATGCACAGGGCAAGAGCAGTTTAGAAGCTTTCAGTCTAAAGAAGTGAGAAGCATAGTGGCATTGGTATTCTATCAGGGAACTCAAAAATAAGAATGAAATGCACAGATCCACAAAAGAACTGAGGCTTCTGAATACAGCACTATTTAGGCACCTTTTACCTGTGAGGGAAAGGAGAAGCTGTGAAAACACATGACAGGTATCCTGATTGCCAGGCCAGTGCTGTCCACAAAGTCCATCCTTCATTCATTGCATCATTCTCAGCTCAGGATGTTTTCAAATGAGTATTTTCAAAGGACAAGTCCTCTTTCCTCTCTACTTGAGGTGAAGTTACAGAGAAGAACCCTTATATTAGCTCAGCACAATTCCTCAAAATTTGTTTGCCCAAAACCACTCTATCATAGTAAGGATGCTCCCTACATCTGTATTCAACCACACATCCTTCCAAGCAATAATCCAGTATGAAAACCAGAAGGTGCCCAAACACAATTTCCAAGTGCGATGTAAGTGAATACCTCACTGTGGCATGGCTATTAACAAGTTTTATAGAAATAAGAGAATAATACAAGATTTTCTATGGAACAAAAATGACTGATAAAATCCCTTAGTGAACATTTGAGACATTGTTTTTGCCTTTAATTTACAGCCTCCTAGTTTTTATCTCCTCAGGTGGGATTTTACAAATTAACCATAGGTAGAACACACCCCACTTCATAATTCCCTTATCTTACTTAAATAGGAGACAGATAACAACTTCTATACATGCTCACTCCTTCTAATAGAAAACAGTGATATAATGAAAATTTTGTTATCACCTCCAGTTCCCACACAGGTGTTCTTGGTGATAAACAACTGAATGATATAAACAGTGATTTAAGGTCAAAAGTAGCAATTAGTCAAAAGGAAAGGGAAAAAACCCCCAAAATGCAAATTAAACCACATTTCTTGAGTAGGATTTGGAACTGAAAATACTCAAATACAAGAGTGTAAGAGTGATTTTTTTCAGTGAGGCACATAATCCCTTGGACTTCCCTTTAGTAATGCTTGCTCTCACCTCTCACAACCCATAGGCAACTTCTCTTCCATTTTGAGATGATCTTGATGGGCTATTTGGAGATATGATAAGGAACTGTATGATATTCCCTTTGGTTTTAGCCAATGCAGGCTTGTCTCCAGTGGGTGCTATCACAAAACAGCTGTTTTACAGCTATTCCTGAACAACAGTGCTGCCAGAGTAATTCTGGAAGGAGGATTACTGAGTAAGGTCTCTTCATTTTAGTTCTCCCGGGATTGTTTCTTCAGATGTAATAGAGAGCATTTAAATGTATTTAAACCAACTAAATTGTGTTGCTACTATTGTGCAATGAGTGTATTGAATACCTCAGGTTCACAGAAAATTGTTTAAGTTTGTGTTCTACATTGCCTTTGATTATTTTCATTTTTGTATTCCAAAGAAAATCTGTATTTTCTAGCCATTGCTAATTCCTTCCAAACAGACCACTGGAGGCCCAAAAAAAAAAATGCACACCTGTTGTTGTAGAAGTGCATGGCCAAGTCTTCACTCCTGAAGGCCACATCTTTCTGGACAGTGTCATTAGGGACAAAACTGGAAATCTCAGTATGTGATGATATTTTCGAAAATCCACCCTCTCCCAATTTTCCACCATCTGCATCAATCTGTGAGGGAGCATGCCACTGCCTAGCTGAACAGCATCTTTACCATATCTACTTAGCAAATATTGCTTTCTCAAACCCTCAAGGCAAATGGGAGTAGGAATTTAGACCAAAAGTGCCACTGGCAGAACAGCTATTCCAAGGGCAATTGTACAGGATATCAAATATATGTTGATTATTCCTAAGCATTCTTGATAACCGTCACATATGCTTAACACTTCTCAAGATATCTTTTCATAGGAGCAGGACCCCATAGGTATAATTTAATATGCATTAAAGAAAATAGCATAAAGCTCTTGAAGCATCTTTGCATTCTTGAGATTTGTTGCATTATTTTTATCTGGAGTAGCCACAAGCAATCACAGAAGTATTTTTCATTCTTGCTGCAGTTCTTGTAACGTGAGTGTTGCCTGTGGATTTTGCCTCACACTCCAGCACCACTAGTACTGTCTCATGTCATGTCTTCCTTACTGTGCTCAGTCAGGGTCCAGTTGGATGCCACCATCTGTCACAGTCCACAAGGAGACATGGGGTCTGAGAGTGGATTCTCATGAGAAAGACAGTAATGTGAACAGGAAATGTCCCATCAGGAATCCTTTCTTGAGACAGGCTCCTGTGGAAAAGAACAAACCCTTATTGTCACTATTGCAGCTTTAGCTTTATATTCTTGTGCTCATCCTTTGATTCATTCTCTCTCCCCCCACTCTATTCCCATCTGATGGGTGGGAAACAGGATATTTTGTGAAATTCTTTCCTTCCTGTGTGGGTCTACATGACATCTTTAATTAGCAACTCTCTGCAATGGAAGTGAACAATTAAAAAGCACAACTATCCTGCTGATGAGATCATAATACAGTTGCTTTTTGAACAGGTATTTAAGGCATCACTTTCTGTCATTTACAAAGATCATTGATGTTATTATTTAAAAATACCACACACCAAAAAAAGTCTTAAAACACTTCCCTACAGAATGAGTGGTCAGGAAGAGCTTTACAAACATTGTCTGTCTTTGTGTCCCCCTGAAGATTTTTTTTGTGTTGCAAAAGAGTGATGGGAAGGAGACCTCTGCCTTCTTCCATGGACAGAGCTTCAGCCAGCTGGTGCCTGACATTTCACCTGGAATGAGTAGGAATACTTGTTTCTTCAATAATCTTAACTCAGGAGCCAATCAGAGTGATGTGTCCTTCTACAGAAAACCACAGTGGTTGAAAAGATTTTTCTCAGGGTGGGATTTGACACTATGGAGGCACAGAGAGCAGCACTGCTTTGGAAGAAGACCAAAATAGAGGCAAGCCTGGCATGCGCAGAGGACCTGGAACCGATCCTTCCTTGCCTTGTTCTGTAGACTGGTAGGTGTAAATGCTATTAAGACTCATCTGGCAGGACTGCCCTTAAATACCAGCAGTCCAAGTGATAGCCCTCAACTTCTGGATGTCCTACAGCGTTGGCCTATCCCTCTCTCCCAGACCCACCATGATGACATTTTCTTTTCCCACTGCTGACACTGTACAGCCCCAGGGGACATTAAAACGATCCTGCTTTCTGTTTTTCTTTCTATTTTTCCTTTGCTTCTTTTTATTAGTTTGAATCTCTGATGTTTTACCTGGCACCTGAGAAAACTAATTCACACCACTGCAGAGCAGTGTATGCTCATTTTGTGAAAACAAACAGTAACTACACAAGAAGATGGATCAGGGAAATACCAGGATGTCTGAGCCAGCATGGCATTCCAAACTTTGGGTCTGTGAACTATGAAAACAGCAGAATGAGATGTACAGGGTTGTGTTTTTGCTAAAATATCTGTCATTTCCCAAAGGTGTCTGAAGGTCGGTGTGCAAACCCATTTGGGATCTCACCAGGCTCTACGTCACATCTGAGAAGACACAGACAGGAATAAGAATTTTTTTCATGCTGAGCTTGTGCGCCAAATCTCCCAGCTGCTATCTCACTTGTCACAGCAACAGGTTTGTCCGCAGCTGCTTCACAATACAAAGCAGCTGCAGGCACTGCCTCCTCATTTTCATACAGATCTAATCATGAAACAAGAATGTGCTTGGTCATATTTGTGCTGGGACTGCATGTCCTCAGCAAAGTTTGCACACCCCGATAAATTGGCTTGCAGTTGAAAATAGAAACTACTACTGCTAATGACTGAACATATAATTCTGAGCAAAGATTACCAGTGTGTGAATATTGCTAATGGCATTAAGTGTCTTTATCGCATCATGTAAAGTGTTATCAATCAAACTACAGGTGTTAAACAGGTAAAAGCTGTAGTTTGAGGCAATAGATAAGAACTTTTCCCTTGGATCTTAAGCACTGTTTCCTACTAGACCTTTCCTGAGAGAAAGTGTCAGGATATCAAAGGGGAAAATAAAGATATATTTTTAGGCCTTGGGGCAAAAGAGGGAGGGGATTTTGTAGACAGTTTCAGGAGAAGCATTATCAGCCTCTCAGAATGACTTCAAATAGCAATCTCTTCCCCAGTCATAACCAGATGTTTATTATATTTACCAAAGAATTTGCCTTTTTTTTTCTTAAATAAAAATTTACTAATAATATTAAAGCTATGTCTTGTGAACTTGTGAGGTATATGTGGAAAGAGAGGCAAGCATATTTGAGCCCTATAGCTTACCATATACCATAGACACCCAAAATAAATGGGTGGCAACATTACACTGGGGCTCGTTTGATGTACTGGGATCTAATGCACATCACTTGATTTGCTCCCAGCAAGTGTTATGCATATTTAATACACAGAAGGTAAAGAAATCAATTTCAAGGCTATAACCAAAAGCCACTATAAAATTCCACTATTACTGCCATGCTGTAAATTACATATGTTATTGATTCCTCTGGCCTCTTTTACATGTGAGGTGACTTGGTGGGTTGGGGCCTCAGCCTTTTACCTGAATTCAGACCTTGCCCGAGGAATCTGTTGGCCTTACTCTGAGTCTCCTTTTGGAGTACAGAAATAGCTGCACTTGCAGAAAGGGAAAAGAAGATACTTATGCCTAGTTCTAGTTTGAATTACAAGTTTGTATTTTTGGGAGCTGAAAATCTGTAATTCAGAGCAACAAGGTTTTTTTTCTGAAACAAATAATTTTTTCATAAACAACTGTATACTTTCTTCCTGGTCCAAAAAAGAGAGGGAATTACCAAAAGGAAAGATAGATGTAAGAGTTACATGTCCTAAACAGCTTAAAACCAGGGGGACAAGTAAAAGCCCTTTTCCCTGTGCAGTTGGTCAGAGGCTTCAACTCATTTTTAAGGCAGGGAAACCCTTTGATAGTGATTTTACAGTCTGGGATGTACCCAGGGACCTTACTTGGGGTGGGCACCAAAAAGCAGAGGCCAGAAACCTGGCCCCACATTTCCAGTTTTGAGTTCCAGCTGCCCAACCTGAACTCTAAACCATGAGAACTGCAAGCCAAAACCAATCATGAAAAGAGAAGAGAAAAAGAAAGCTCTCCTAGGAAAAAGATCTGCAAAATACTGTGCATATGACCTGATATCTGATAAGCTGATATCTACCTTCTAACACAAACCACTGCAGATGAACAGCCAATCTCCTCACACACAGGTATGTTTTTAAATGAGCTGATTTTGTCTGGATTTCAGCCAGAATTTTAGTGTACTATGCGTTCAGTTAAAGCATTTTTAATAATTATCTCATATTGCAGTAGTCATCTCCTATGGCCACTCAGTTTTCACAGAGAGTGTTAACAGTATTTTTTTATCTAATGGTCTAAGTCTATTAAGAAACACAATGCTCCTGGAAAGGTGAGAATTTTTTTGTGCCTAAACTGACAGTATATTAAAACTCAAATGCCCACTCTGAGCCCTTTGTATGCTGGAGACAATAGACCTGGACTTGTGAACCCAAGCTGTGTCTGTGCTGTGGTGTGGTCCATAAGTGGAGGAGCTATCTTTCCAGATGCCCATCTGCAGCATTAAGAAATACATGCCAGTTAATTTACCCCATTTATTACCCAAATCCAACAGCAGTTGATCAGCCTCTGAACTGAAGAACTCAATCTCAGTTACCAAGATTGACTGATTGGAGTAATTGAAGCAATCTTATTTAACATTTGCCTTAAATGATCTGGCAGTCTGATTCAGATAAGATTTCAAACAGTCTCTGTGCTTTTGATCTCAAATTAGCTTCAAGATTAACTCAAGTTTGGTTCAGACACAGTAAAAAAATCTCTCAAGTGTATCTTACACCGTGCTCAAGCCCTCTTCCCGATTCCACCAGATTAATTAAAATCTCATTGCAATCCAGTTGTGCTAGTGATGGTCTGAACTGTAGGACAGTGCAGGGAAGCTGAGGGGGGAAGCAGAACAGCACTTACAGAAACTCCTGTGGCTGAAGAGTGGTTGCAGGAGGGAGAATCCTTGCTGCCGCTTTCTTTTAAATGCTGTGATTTCTTGTCTCTCTGGTACACAAAGAAAAGTGTCTGTGAGCAATAAGATCAAGAGACAACATGTCCTTCCAGCACAAGTGACATTAAATTAATTTATACAAGACAGCAGTCAAAACCCATTTCTACCAGGGAAAGCTTACAGTGAGCCTGAGCCTTTAGGTGTCTTTCCTTCTGCCTTCTGTTCACTTCACAGGACTGCTTGAGACAGAAATGCTTCTAACATTTTGAAGGCACACTACACGAGAGGTAGGATTTCTTTTAACATAAAAAGACCTATTTTGTTATAAGTACCTGCTTTTAACAGCTCTGTTCCTTTGTGCATTCCTTTCCCAGGTACAGTATAGGTGCTCCAGGGCAACTCTAAAGACAATTTTCAACAGTGGATTAGGAGCCTAACTACGGGTTTGCTAAACACCATAGCTAAGCAGACAGACAGATGCCTGTTAGAATCAAGTTACTTCTGTAACTAAACTCATATAATAAACTCTCCCAGGCAGCTTATTTACAATTTGAGAGGAAAACATACCTTTGAAAATTGTTTTCTGAAGGTATTCTGGCTCACATTTCTCTGTTCATGATTAGGCTTTGTGGTATTAATTCCCATGGTTTTTTTAAGTTAGGGAGGTATCTAGGCTCAGGTTTCTAGAAGTACATAGGTGTGAATGGCTGCAGACATTTGCACTGGTACCTCAGGCTTGCTGAAATGTACCTATGACTTGCAGCTCTCTATTTATCATTTGCCCTTTGCTACTGTTGAAAGGGGCAATAAACACTTGGAAAAAGTGGCTCCTAAGTAGCAAGACTGCTTCAGAAGGTGAGTTTGAGGTTCTTAATTCCCTTAGGAATGCTCCACATTTTTTACCTCAGGTCTACAGAAGTGTTTGTGTATCACCTAAAACCACAAAGCCTGATTTTGATTAGGCTGTGGGTACCACTGCTAGGTTATTGTTTTAAGATAGCATCGTGGAAAAACTTCAGTTATAACTTAATTAATTCAAACACTATCGTTAGTTTTGAATGGAAGCATTTTATCCAAGCAAAGGATCACCCCTGAATGACTGTATTTGTACTGCAGAACCACCAGGGCTCTAGGGTTCAGCTAAGGTCTGCATTCAAAGTTATTGCATTAACACTTATGTTATACTGCTGCCTACAGGTCCATATTTAAAATTAGGGTGTTATGCTAACTTATGTTTAAATAAGGCTCCTGTTCCAAAGCTTAGGGAACAAGTAAGATAAGAAAGGTATGGGAGAAGCTGAACCCATTTTAACTGTCCATGGTTATGTTTATGTATGTAATTGAATGCATTTCTTCCACTGCCCTGAAGCCACCACAGAGGAGCTGGTTTCGTTGTAGAGCTAAATATGGGAATGTAATTCAAAAGGAAGACAGGGATTATGGCAGTGCATGTATTAGAGGTGCTGTGGAGGAAAGCACAGTGATACCTGGAATGGCAGCCCTCCACATGACAGATGGGTAGGTATCTGATGATTTCTCCTGTGGTGTTTGTTGCAAACTGTGATTTCCACTTGTGGAAACTGCACATTTTTTAAAGCAAATGTATATGTATTTTGAGGTTGGACACAGAATATAAGGACTGTCTTTTCCTAATTAGTAGTTTAAAGATCCCTTACAAGTAGCCTATAAATCTTAAGATCTTGTCATGTTGCATCTCACTACGGTATTGGGAAAAAAAATTACATGTGCATCATGTCTCACCAAAATAGAAACATCATTCTTGAAGAGGCTGGAGTGAGGAGGGGTAATTTTCCTTTCCAGTTCATGTGCATAGTTCTTCTTTGGGTAACCAACTTAAATTGCTACACACATATTTTGAATTTCAAAATATTTTCTGAACACAGGAAGAAGAAATTTCAACTTAGTGCCTGTAGGGGAGCCAGACACTTCTGCAAGCACTTCCTCTTCTCCCTCAGCAACTGATTGATTTTGGCAACTCAAGATGCTGGTGGTTTCAGCTAAATCTAACAGCAGCTGAAATTATTTTCTTCCACATTCTGTAAACTATGCTATTTTTACAAAAGGAGACTCCTTTATTTGAACAATTAGCAAACTGATATTTCCTAAGGTCATGTAAATTAACAGAAATGTTACCATTTAGTACTCAAAATCCTCTGCACCCCGGAGGCTGGGTAACGTATTAGTCATCTCTAATTAAAGTTGTCTAATGCCAGGCAGTCCCTGGTGACTGCCACAATACTGTTTCCTATGTAACTGTTGGTCAATTTGTTGCAATATATCATCAGGATTACTGAATTATTAGTTATAATTACAACTTCAGAGTCAATAGCAGTGTCACAGCAAGGGTAAGTAAACGCTAGAAAATTATGAGGGATGGAAATACCTTTCTAACAGCTACATCATATCAGTAGTACAGAGACCACCCACTGTAACAGCTAGGCACAATGATAAATTTCTACTTGGAGAAGGTGGAGTTGGATGTTTTTGCCTTAAAGTTCTTCATTCATCTCAGTGACATCCCCTGTAATCTCCTCTTTGATTCCTGCCCACCAGCTGCAGAGCGCACATGTGAGGTAGTTTAGACTGGCTAAAACCCATAGAATCTGCCAGACTAAATTTTATAGCTAGCAATGTCAAACCATTTGCACAGACCATCCCCAAGGATACATCTCCCAAAGTTCTGCAGGTCATTTTCCTATGGCACTTCGGTCACCCCAAGTCCCATTTTTGCAAGCGGTCTGGGGGATCAGGAGCCTGTCAGACAGGTACCAGTGCTCCATTCTCCAAAGGCCACCTCTCCAAGCACCATTTACTTTTGATTCCTGATATGGTTGGTGGGTTATGGCCTCTTGGAGAATTTGCCCCTTGTGTATTTCTGAGAATGGCAACAGGAGGTCCTCTATGGAAGAAGTGTGATAGAAGCGTCTACTGCTTTTCAAAGAAGAACATAGTATTTGCTGTTACTACTTTGACTAACACGAGAGACACTTTTCAGAACTATTCACAATTTCAAAGGATGCATTAATTTTGTGAGAAAAGAAAAGGGAAAAAAAAAAAAGAAGTATTTTTCTGCAGGTCAAGTCCAGGACTTCCAGGAAATCCAAAGAAAAAATATTTCTGATAAGACATTTCAAGTTTTGCTCTAAGTTCAAGGTGTGTTGGGAAACGGACTGAGAGTTCAGTGTGTGGAAACATGACCCATAAAGTTCAGCATATACTGCAAGAACCAAAATCTAATTAGGGGAGTTGGTCAGGCTTTTAACTTATCTACCTAATCTCCAACCACAGCCTCAAAGGTTGAAAATGTGACTCCATCTTTTAAACCAAGAAACCGGTCATTAAAATTCAGGCTGTACAACTAACATTGCACTCATTTAACAAAACAAGAGTTCAAAACATAAGAAGTTTAACTCCACATCAGAGACATTTCTGGAAACCGCAGACTTAACGAACTATCTTCCCTCCATTGGTTTCAAATGAAACAGGCACAGAGGCTTTCTTTGGCACAGCCTAACCCTGTTCAACCAGGTGTGGGTTTCAATTAAGTTACCCTTGTGCAGGAATTTGAAGGCAAACATTTGTAAACTCTTTTCGGTTTGTTTGTTTGTGTTTAAAAAATGTGCCCACAGTGGTTGCCCTGCTGAAACCAGCCAGGATGGCTGGAACAGCAACCCAGAGCCAACCAGCCAAGTCACAGCCCTGGCTGCGCGTGAGCTTGTGGTCTGCTCTCACAGCCCTTAGCCTGACTCAGTGGAAAAAAAGAAGTCTGTGGAAGCTCAAGCTACAGTGAGATGACAGGTGACTTCTGGGGAAAAAAAACCTACAGCTGTAGCTCTACACCCATCTCTGGAAACCTGGCACAAGTCATTTGTGGGAGAGAAGGTGTCGAGAAGAGCTGGCTCGGTGATAGTGGAATAAGTCCATTCCAAAACTGTGCAGGTTTTCCAAGTTTTTCGTATGGTCTTGAAATGAAAACAAAAATTTTTAAAATGGAAGGGTGTGGAATTGTGTTGAAACATCTATTTCTGAGTTAGAGAGATCGAGTTTACAGATCAGACATAACAGGAGATCTCAACCTGGGATACAGAAATCTCCCCATTCATCAACACCAGCACCTCTGCAAAATGTTTTGGCATCCAAGAAGCAGCATATTTTCATTAAATATATTTCATCAAATGTGTTCTGACGAATTCCAATCTTGAAATGTCATTGTGTCACCAGTTTGTGGAAAGATCAGTATTTGAAAAAACCTCATAAAAATAAAGGACTGGAAAAGAAGCTGAGGTACAGTCATTCACTCAAAAGACATTTGTCAGCAAAATTAAATATAAGTTCAGGCATATTCTGTTTCATCACATACTGTTCCTTTTAGGGGTGAGGCACTTAAGTAATTTCTCTATTTTGGAATGAGACTGCAAGACAAACAGTTTATCTTCAGTTTGGCAAAAGAAAGTTACATTAACGTCTATCAAGATGAAAGTGGCGCAAACCAGAATATTTTACAGCTTAAATAGTGACTCTGTTCTTCAGCTATGCATAAACTATTCGTCTCACAGGATGCAATCAAATGTCAGTGTCTCGATATGAGTTCCCAGTACTCTGGAAAACACAAACCCATGTATTTTCTATATGTACACCTATATATACACACACACATGTCTATATAGTGCCTATATATATATGTATACACACACATAAATATAATGTTTGCATGTACACACACACACACAGATGCAAACCACATCTGGAGTTCCATTAAAATATTTCTCCTACCTCCTCAATAACCGCAGCTACAGTAATCCCTAGAAGGAACAGAGTAGGGCTAAGGTCAGCCGTCTCTGATCACCAGTGTTTGTACAAAGTGATTTTATGTTTCATTTGCACTAGAGATTGATATGGAGTTAGAATTTTGGCTCAAAAGAATTTTTATGGAAGAAAAATGTTCGGAAGGTTGAAAGATGTTCCCAAAGGAAGGTTCAGGGAATAAATGAGAGCTTATTTATCTTTCTCAAGACTTTTTTCAAGTTGGGAAACAGGGAGAAAATTCCCAACCTCGCTCCTCACACCACTGCATTATCAGGTACACATGAGAGTCCGTATTGTATTTTTTCCTGCTGAAATTAACATAATTAAAAAAAAAAAAAAAAGAGGGAAAGCATAATTTGTAAAAGTCAGTCTGCTCTTCAGTGAACATATTATAATGTTTTCATTTTAAGAGTGTTACCATCTTTTCACCAAGATGATTCCAAACATGATGTACATTTTCCATCAATTTTGAAAGAATATTTAATAAACACCTTCATTTCCATGAGAGTTCATAGTTAGGGTTTTTCTTTATTTTTTTACCCAAAATGTTTTTATTTAAACAAATTTCAGCCTGTTCAAGCTTGAATTTCGGATACTCTCAAAATTCAGATTCAAAACTTCAAAGCAAGCCATCTCCACAACCATTACTTTTGCAGGATTTTGATCAAAGCCATGGAAATTCCTGGTTCCACCCCACAATAATGAACCAGCCTAGGTTTCATTTGAAATCCAGCTCTGAGGAGCTGACTTACCTATCTGGTTTGCAGCAATCCTGCTGTCTGCACCTGACCCGAGAGCATCTCTGCATAGCAAAGCTCTCCTCCAACTGGAATGCATCCATGTAACACAGTCCCCATTCCCTCGATGTGGGGGGGCACCAATGTTTGGCTGTCAACCTCCTGTTTACCAACCTTCTCCCAGTTCAGAAAGCTCTTTCTTTCTGCATCCTGAAGATCAAGGTTTTTTTTTTCTTTAGCAGTTCACTAGATAGCTGTGTTTGCCTAAAGAGACCCTCCCACTGCTCTTTTATCCTCTGAAGGCAGGCCAATTTTCAACTACAGCCTGATGGTTGCCTGGATTAACCTCTCCCTTGTTTCATGAGGCTTAGAAACCCCAATACACCTTTCAAATGGCGTGTCTGATCACACTGCTCTGGCAGATAAGCAGAAAATTAGAATGAGCTTCTCCAGGTAAGTGCCGGCATGAAGGTACCATCATCTTCCAGGGGGGAATGCCTGGCAGGCAGGCATGCAGGCAGGCAGGTTTGGAGATCAGTTATGATGGGGACACAGAAAAGGCAGCTGTGTAATAGCACAGTAACAACACTCTTTCCATGCTTCTGCCAGGCAAGGCTGTGGTGCCTCCTTCTACAGGGAATTCTGGACAAATATATTGACAGCACTTTTAGCCCTTAAATATTGTACGTAAGACATTTAGGTGGCTGTTGAAGATGAAGTTACCCCCACCTTGTTCTATATAGCTTATATTCAAGTATTTTATATTTGAATCCTCATGTTTCAATTCAAGGCCTTTATCCTGTAAGTTTTCCTACAATTTATAGGATTTTTTCCATCATGCTGCTAGCCTCTTCCTCCTCTCTCACCAACCATGACTGCATGCCACAGTCCTGTGCAATAGCACAGTCAAAAAACATGGGTTATTGCAACTTGTTTTTTAGTTTCCATCCTTTATGTTTGTACAGGTCCAAATGCAAACTTCACTGCACAGAAAAATTTGGGTCAACTGGTCCAGACTGCTGTCACCAACTAAATTGTCCTTTGAGTGAGGGGTGACATCCAGAACAGCCATCTGAACTTTCCAAACTGAGTCTGAGGATCTAATTTCTCCTCTGGATACCTGGCTTTCCTGAGGCACAAGTTGTCTTTCCTAAATCAGGATGTGTTAAAAATAAGTACAATTGAGAGGAAAAAAAAGGAAAAACCCAAACCCAAAAAATACAAAACAGAAAAAACCCCAACAACTTTCATTTTGGCATTTAAGGTGATTTTTTTTTAACTACGAAAACATAGGAGTTCAGAATTTACCACCAAATCCCCACTCTTTAGGTCTCCATTCTCTTGTGTGCCTTTCACAGCTTTCCCCCAAACCCTAACCAGACATTTAACCATCTCCTGCTGAGGTCAATGGGATTTAGGCAGATCCATGCCCCTGCAGCATGCAGGAACTCAGCTCCTCTGCACTGACAGCAACTCAGCTGCTCAGATTCATTCCACAATGTGGCCTGCAAAAGAAATTGTTTCAAGGTGTACGAAGCTTTTGCTGCCTGCTGCTGTTGGCAGGCTAAAACTGCCATGGAGCTGTTGCCAGGGGAAGGAAGAAATAAAATCCCCTCAGGAAAGAAAAGAACACACAGGTAGAGAAGGGGGAGTGGGGTGGGAGGCGTGGGGTCCCCCCCTGGGACCCAGCCCTCATTTGGAAATAAGATGAGCTTGCTGTTGGCACAGGGTTTGGCCAAGCTTGCTGATCCTCCTCTGTGCACCCGAGCATCCCTGTACACGGATGGCTGTCACACGCTGAGGAGTGTTCTTGCCCCTCTGAGCCTTCGGTGTGAGGCCTCCTCGTGAAGGTCTTTTGAAAGCAGTGACTCTTACTCCACTTCCTGGCAACTTGTTGTCTAACAGCACTTCGAGAAGGGCACCCAAAATTCCTCACTGTTTGGGAATACGAGTGACTGTGCGGAAGCACAGCCCTTCTGCTAATACCTGGGTGGCAGGCGAGAAGTCTTCCCTAGGTCTGCCCCTGTTTCCCAACCCAAAACACACTGAAGTGCTTTCTCACCCACAGTGATTTGCTGATACCCATTTATGGTACAAGAAACTGGACTACAGACCATGAGGCAACAATTTTAATATCTATAAACCCCCTTCTTATCCCCATGCAGCCAAATCTGCCTGGATTGTGATGAAACAGCTTTGAAAGGGAGGGAAGCCACACTGGGGCAATAAGCTGAGAGATGAGGAGCAAAAGCCATAGGAAAGGTCTGGAGCCTGATACTCCCTCCCTTCATCTCAAGTCTTAAATTTTCTGTTGTACCTATGGTTTCCCCAGAATATTTTTCTCCAGCTAACACAGCAGGTATATCCATGCTCGCATTATGGTATCAGGAATAAAATGAAAATCCAAATTTAAGAGCTTTAAATGTTAATGAAATAAAATGGCTAGATACACAATCTTATTTTCCTTCATTCATTTTGAGGTCATGCATATATCAAACTTCCTCTTCTGTAACTTCTCTCACAGTCTCACACAGAGCCCTCCTGCAGATAATCCCAGCAGTAACAAAACAATGCTGTCCTTGCTGAATGACAGCACCAATTCTTGTCATTCTACTGAGTGGGTGCCTAAAACAGGCACTTTGGCTCTCAATTCATTGTTTTCTCATCACTCCCTGAAAAAACATTACACCTCCCAAAGAATGAGACTGAGTTTCAAAAAGGGATATTCCCTAACAGAAGATTTTACAATTCACGTCAGTATACCATAGATTAAAAAATACAGTTTTTCTTACCTATCTTATTGAATAGACTTTTTCAAACTATTTCAATGGATTATTTGCCCCAGAGTTAGGTCCAAACCACAGTTTTATGCAACAAAGCTCACTAAAAGACAGAAAAATTACATGAAGTTTACAGCTGGTTTATACACTAGGCATATTTTCCAACTAAATTCTCTTTGATCTCATAATGCAATGTTTCATTTTGAAGCAAGTTCTACTACTACTACGACTCAAAAAGTGTTGCCCAATGTCACACAGAGACTGTATTTTTCAAATATTAATTCACAGCATTCATTTTAAGGACATGTTTATAGAGGTTGAAAGGAAGTTCAGATAAAGTTGTTGCATTGTGGCAATATATGAAATGAATTGTTTTAATAGGAAAGAAGTTTAAGATAATCTCTCAGCCCTGTTTCCTTTACTGGTTTAACCCCTTTGGTCACGTCTGTGAGAGCAGTGCTGGCCACTTTTGTTTATTTTTCTTTTACTGAAAATTTTTAACCCTGAAAGTAAAGTTAAGGAGAAAAAATTAGTCCAAGGGGATGCTATGCCAGTGTGAGTCCTTTTCCAGTTGCAGATGACTCAGTAAGCAAGTGAAGTGATGATTTTTGCCTTTCTCCCTGAATTTCTGTGTTCCATTTGTTGTACCCACCATCTGCAAAGAGAAGATTGGCATTGCCATATGCCAACTCCAGAGACACATAAATGGAGGATCTAACTGTAGCCAACCAGAAAAATTGTAAAGCTGATGGAAACAGGACAGACCTGATGAGAAGAGAGGAAATCCTCAAAGGAGCTGTCAGGCAGAAAACTAGAAGTGAGGAGATTATACAGCACCAGTACAAGTACAACACTACCTTCTTAAACCATAACATAAATATTTGGATTTTGGTGGTGAAATCAGAGCAGAGGTCTGAAATCCAGAGGCTGCTTTCAATCAAGATTTCCATGGTTTCTATGTCTTATGCAGATAAGAAGAGAGGTTCCATTCCTGGATGACTGCCAAATTGTCCTTCCCCATTGGTTCCTTTTTTCCAGCAGAGAGGGCTAGACAATTAGATATACAGTTACTTACGATTTTTTTTCAAATGCTAGAAATTGAAAATAAGAGGCAGACTAGCCAGACAACACCAAGTTTCTGCTGGTCCCTTATCTAACAGACCTGAAACCTGTTTTCAGTAATGTCATCTATGTTTGTCTAGATTTTACCTCTCCCAGGTCCGGGACAGAGGCCTGGATCAAAGGTCCCCATTTCCCACACAAGTGCTCCACATGGCTGAGGAATCTGAGAGTGCAGTGCTGCATCTGGGGTCTGAGGCGGCTAAATCAGCAGCCTTGGAGCTCACCCAGGTGGCTGCTTTGTGCAGACATGTCACCAGTATGTCCTACACCCATCTCTACAGAAAGGGTCTGGCAACATTCACATCTGTCCTCCTGCTCGTCAGGTACAACGGGTCCCCCCCAGGTTCGTGAGAGATCCCTGCAGAGGCTAAGGACTTCCACGAGGCACTTGGACCATGTAGGTACAAAACCTTTCCTCAGAGACTGCTTCTTATCTCTAACATTGTTAGCTCAGCTACAGGTAGTCAAACCTGACTGGAAGGCTTTCTGTCAGTTGGCTTGTACCTGGCAGCCTCTGCCAGACCACTCACAATGACACGCTGCAACCACAAAGTATACAAGCCATAATGCACAATGCACTTGAGCATTAACAGAGGTGTTACAACATGGATTTAGTTATGTCCATCGCACTCTCAAGGAACCCTTGCAGACGTCAATGGGCTCTTAAAGATTTACAGTAATACTAAGGAACAAACAAAAAACCCACAGCTTCATTTCCCAGTATCAAAGAGAGAATTTGCTGATAGCACAGCAGCAAGTCACACTGACTGTGAGCAAACAAGCTCATTTCTGCGTTGCCTGTAACTGACTTTTGTTGAGGTACCTAACTTTGATCTTTGATAAATGAAAATGTCGGCAGGTAGCTTCTTTTTATGCTGTTCCTGGAAATCCTGCACATTTGAAAATTTGCTGAGCTAGCCTGACTAATATATTCATGAATGCTGACATTTAGTTCACAGTTACTGCTGAGGTATAACCTGAGTTATTTTTCTCAAGACAGCAGTCACATCCAGTTCTGCAACTGAATTGATTTTAACATAAGTCAAAATTTTTTTGTGTTTAGATACAACAGAGCATTAATTGTAGGTATACCTTTTTTCCAGCAAAAGGACAGTTTATGTCTCCAAAATTGAGAGCAAATGTTCTGTGGTGTCTGTCTCCAAAGTACCTACGTGCGAAAGCAGACACTTCAGTTGTGTTAGCCCACACAAAAAGGCAGCTGCCAGGACCTACAGTATCACTGCTGCGTTGCCTTATTCATTAGAACCTTTCCAGTTCATTTTTGAAAGTGCTGTAGAAATAAAGCGAAGCAGCCATGCCAGGGGACACCTTTGCAAGGGTACAACTTATACAACTTCCTTGTTTTAATTATTTAAGTGGTAGGTGGGTGGAGCACCTTCATAATTTGCTTTTCTCTTTCATTGCTGAAATAAAATATCTGAAATATCCGAGGGTGCTGGGAGAGAGGTCGCTCTTATTGCATTCCTTTGCAGGCAGCATGGCTTTTTCAGGGACACCTGTCTGCACGAAACTCTGTAAACGCTTTTTAACAGGTCCCCAGGTAGTAGAAAGAACACAGCTGCTAAAGAGCGTTAATGGCAGCACAGCTGCTTGGCTGACAGAATTGGAACCAGCATGGTGCATGTGCTGGGACTGTAAACAGGAATGAATTTTCCTAAAAGCTTTATAAGTAAAAATGTTTATTTTTGGAATATTAGCAAAATAAAAGGAGTTACGATGTTCCTTTAATTTTAAGTCAAAACATAATGACATGCAGCTTTTAAGGAGGTTTGTTTTATAGCAAAATCTCAAATTAAAACAAGGTTGCTCCGAAACAACTTCAGAAATACCATGGATTTCTTCCTGGATGTATATATAAAACATGCTTGGGCATTTATTTTTTGTCTTTAACATGTAGTAAAATTGATCATGAAATTTTGCTTTCCACAAACCATGCATGAGGTATTGGGAACACCATTCTGTCTGCCAAGCTGGTCACTGACAGGTGTGTGGTGTGAGAAGGCACAACAAGGTATCTGGAACAGGTTATTCACACGCTAAAAAGATGAAATAGAGATCTTGTTTCAACGACAGGCACCAAGATGAAGACCCCTGACTCCCAGCCTTCCCCCAGCCATAGTCTTCCTCTCTGAGTCAGAGCCATCCAGTCCCAAGAAAGTGCCCTCTTGAGACAACCTCAGTGCAGGCTCAGAGATGAAATTTTGAACCCAGACAAACACTAGTATCAGACTAGTTGCAAACAAATTCTTTTTGGAGTGCTAGTAAAGCAACACATCCTCTTTGGGAAGTTCACCTAAGGACAGCAGAACACAAAACACTTGCTACTCCCCCCAGAGCACATGCAGTGCAGCATGCCAGCCTGGAGGATGAGCAGTACTTGCCTTGCCCTCTTGAAATGCCATCCCTACCTTTTTAGGAGCAACAGAGACATTCTAAAATCCATCTAGACTTTATCATGTTTCTCAAAGTCTCAGAAAGGTATTTTCTGCTCTACATGCCTCACCAGCATCTCATCAAGGGATGAAAACAGTGGGTCTGTCACTTGTACATAGCTCTTCACAGCTTCCCTTCTTGAGTCTGAAGCTACGCTTGGTTTAAAGTTATTAATTGCCTTTTTCACAGCTGGCACCAGCAGCCTTGCATGTTGACTCAAAGTGTGATGTGATAATTAGGCAGGGTGAGGAATCTTTGTTAAATTTTGTTCTTTGGCACTATTTTGCCTTTGATCTTCGCTGCTCTCCTTTCTAGAAGAGTTACACCGTTCCAGCAGAAGCCAAGGGTGGGCCTTTCATCAACCTGAGGGAAAAGCTTTGTCCTGTGCCCCACGGCACTCTGCTCTCAGTCTTAAACATCCCATTTGGATGACTGCTATGTGCTTGCTGGAGCGCCTGTGAGGTGCCTACAGTTGGAAAAGCACGTACAGTGCAGCCTCCACCAAAACACAAATTAAAAGAGAAGCAGGAACAGAGTTCAGTAATGAAATAAACAAGTAAGCAGGCTTTTAACAATGGCATTTCTCCATTAACTTGATTGAAACTTTGTATTTTACTCTACAGGTTAGGAAGGCCATGGCACGATAAATGTAACATCCTGTAAAACCTATGTCCACTTCTCTCTTGGGCTCCAGAGCTGCCCATATTCCAGAGTCATGCAGGCAGTTAACTTGAACATTCTGGTGAATTTATTGGCCAATTACAAATCACTTAACAGATGGTGTAGAAATAGTTACAAAAATTCAGGAATAAATCCTAGAGCATTTATACACCTATGAATTAATCACTTCCCCAAAGGTTAATTCTTGGGCTTTTGTCACTTATCATTTGTTTGAGATCGAGCCTTTCTACTTGCCACAGCCTATTCCTCTCCAGACCTGGGATGGCATGAAATTCAGGGAGACAGTGGGCACACCTGAATCTCATGAATCTTGTCCCTGCCATATTGTTAACAACACTGGGCTTTCAGCAACACATAAACACAAGTCAAAGTAAAGCATCTGCCCCAGCAGATGTAATTGGTAGGATTTTTGCAATATTCATCGAGCAAATAAATGAGAGAAGACTGTGTAGCAATTCACTTTTTCCACCCCAGGAGGAATATGATTGCCTGTTACACTATGATGTGTGTTGAACTATGTCCCAGAGCTATTTTGGTACTAGAAGTTAGGCATGGGTAGGACACCTGCAACACAAGCGTGTAGCTATGCACACGACAATGAAGTTAATGTTGAAGTGGTCATATGTGAAGAAATGAACTGTGTGATGTGTCATACATAAAGAGTTACTCTTCAAAGATGCTCTCCCCAAGCCACTCTCCTCACTGTCCCTTGGTCTTCCAGACTGGGGAGGCTGAATATTAACTGCCTGTTTTGCTTGCTGCCACAGCTCTTTAAATGGTGGTAATCAACAGAGCTTGTGCACATCATCTTCAGTTTCTTCTGGGCAAATGTGCGAAAATTCCAGTAGGAGATTTCACGTGACTGCTGGGAGGCTGACGCTGGTGCAGGAGCAGGTATCTGGCTGCTCCATCTCTTATCTGATGGCTAGCATGTTGCTGCTCTTACCCCAGAGAGAGTTCAAAAGAGTAATTCCCTTCAGGAGTGTTAGACCTCCCTTTCACACACAACCGGCTGAGCCACAGAACTTTTTTGCCCTCTTATGCCAGTCTGCTTTCCCCCTCTTCCACACTGCACTCCTGGCTGCAGCCAGCCATATCCAAAATTCAAGAACTGGGATGAAAAACAGCAGCTCACAGGTTGTTATGAAACAGCCACAGCAACAGAAGTACAGAAGTGGAAAGAGGCAACGAAGCCCCTTTCTTCTCCTCAGCGCCTAAGGATTATGCAGGATACATGATCAGGGCAGGTTTTTTTTGTGGATTGGGTCAAAGCGGTAACCTTGTCCCAAGAAGCAACAAAGACAACGCAGTGCTGGGTCACATTGACACTGGGCTGTCCACAGACAGGAACAAGTCAGTCCTTCCTGTTCTTCTGTGGCTTAAGCTTCTGCAGTAATTTTAAAGGATGCTTCTTACAGAGAGTGTCCCCATGGCAGTGAGACAGGCAATGTACTGCACTAGGTAAGACCCAGCAGCCCTCTAAGATAATCATTGTTTTCCAGTGAAGTTAATTTAAATACGTTTTCCTAAAGAGTGGCTTCATTGTAACTGAGACACCATACATCCATAGCACATACGTGCTAACTGCATGTCTTCCAGGCTCACCATTGTGGAGGTTTTTATGACATCTCCAAATTACTTCTACTCCACAGGTACCACCAATGGTTGGACTGATTGCCGTGACTTCAGTGAATGGAGCTCAAATAATTTCTTTTCCTACTGGGGCTTTTGTCTTTGTGCTTTTAGTTTTCTATGAGGGTGTCTTCAAGCTTCTGTCAAATTCCTGTTACAGGCAGCCAGATAGAACCAGACATAGAATAAAGGGCTCATCTGTTCCATGTTCTAATTTAAGCACCTATGTTCACTGGACTTTGAGTGCTATACACATGAAAGAGAGAAGACAATTCGATGGTAGGAAAATGGCCCACCAGAGGCTCCACTGGAGCTGAGCCTCTCTGAGATTATTCTGAACTGGAAAAGGTATAAAAACTTCTTTGAATCTGAGAGGGGAAAAAAAGCAATCAGAATCTCTTCTTACTTCTGACAACAGTGAAGCCGCTGGTAGATTTTCAGATTTCAATTAATCCAGACAGCAAGAAGTGAGATCACATCACAAAAACATGAAGCCTGCTGTACGCCAGTGGGAAAATGAGATGTGAGACACGACAATTCTTGAACGGAGAATACAAACAGAAGGGAAAAGAAATGCCTGTCTGCAACTGAACCCAGGCTGTGGCTATTCTGTGGCAGAACACTAGACAGCACATAAACAGACCTTGAAAATGTGCTCAGATTTACCCAAATAAGAGAACCCAGTGGACCTACCTGAGAAAATTGATAGATGACAAAAGAGTGGGAGCAAAAGGCAGCAAGGCTGTTTAAGTTGGAACCCAGCAAGAGATGGCCCCTGTAACTTGAGACACTCTGCCAGCTAGTGGTTACCATGATCCTGCCCAACAGCTCTGGGCATATGTAGCACTTCCTATGACAGGATTTCCTCAAGCTGCACTTGGGTTAATTACAGGACACAAGAATTATACCAGAACATGCAAGGGTTTAGATTGCCTGTATCTACAATAGACACTAAGTTCAACAGAGACAGCATTCTTTGACTATGGGAAAACCAGTCAAAGAACATGATTTGAGCCTGGAGGAAATTTTGGGGAAAAGAAGAGGGGTGCTAGATTGACAGTAACAAGAGTCTGTGTAAGGCAGGGTGAGGGGGTTGCTTTAGTTGAGTTCTGCCTCTGACAGACAAAGGAGACATAAAAATATTGCTCAGAGTAATGAAATATGTATTGGGAAATTTGTTCCTCGTTGGTCTGATGCAGCAGGGATGGTGTAAAAAGTTGAAGTGCTGGAAGAATTAAGATGTTCCGGAACTGCTTATATATCAGAAAGCATAACATTTAAATTGTTCAAGGAAGTTACTCATTCAAGTTCTGACAGCAAAATACAGTCACAACTGACAACTGATGGCTTGAGACATCAGGAGCTCTAGCAGTGAAAGAAGACTGCTGCAATTTTAAGCCATGGTTTGAAATATATTTGATATTTTTACTGATAGGAACCTTATGAACTTCAAATTGACTGTAAACTCTTTACTATCTTTGCCAGACACACATTTTGAAAAATGTTTACTTTTTCCCAGCTACCAAAAAATGATCTGCAAGGCAAATTTAAGTGATGTTGATAGTGCAGGCATATGCATTTCAGCCTTCAAGGAAAGTCTGGGGTAACAAACTAAATTTGGTGGGAGCCAATCTAACTTTAAAAGCCTTGTCTAGATGAAATACGGACCATGAAATGTGTTCTTGCTGGAACAACTGCTCAGGATGTGACCCCACGGAGAGAGTGTAACAGCCTGTGGGCTGTGTTACAGCTATTGGGTTGCCGGGGTTTTAAGTGCTGTTACTCCATTGAAAAGAAGTCATGGGACTGAGAACTGTGCTTTAAAGGCTTAAGCCACTCAGGCAGAGACTCCAGGTCTGGGTTGGGACCCTGAGGCTGTCGTCAACACTAAGCACAGCCACTTGAAAATGCATATGGGAGAAAGTAGTTATTTTATAAATGCCTTCAGAGCCTATAGTCTGTAGGCCAAAGTCGAGTGATGAGATGCTGCTGCTGTTCAGAATCTCATCACTGACATACAAACATGTCCTCGGGCAAGTGCCTCCACTTTCAGTATGCTTCAGGCTCAGCATCTGGAAAACTGAGAAAATTTGATGGGTTCCATGGAGATGCCACATGAAGCTACTGATAGCTGTCAATGGCTCTGATTTTTCTGAGTGTGAAGTTCACTAAATGCAGAGAGTGGCTGACAACAACAAGTTTTGGATCAGGCTTTAAATAAAACCTGTATTACTACTGAGTCCCGAAATGAAACTTTTTTAAGCAGCTCTCTAATGTGTACTAGTCTAAACTGATAAGTTTGTAAAGAAGCCACTTGGGAATTCCTTCATGCAACTTTCCCAGTCAGAAAACACTAATTTGACAAAAATAAATCAGTTATTGGTTTGGGTTTTGGTTGTTGTTTTTTTTCTCAAGAAGCAGTCACTTCAGATAAATGCCACAATGTAGAAAATATTAACGAAAATGCTTCCAGAGCAACAAAATAATTTGTTTTTAAGAAAAGTTCACACAATAATTTCAGTTAAAAATTATTTTTTCTTTGAGAAATCTTCACACCTACCTTGTAGTTATACTAGAAAAGTAAGTCCACAGCCCAAGGGAAAAATTTCTGACTGACTGCAATCAGGATGAAAGCCATGGTTACAAAACCAAACTGGGGGACAGGAAAGCAGTTCCTGGTCCAGTACTAGCCATGGTAATATCAAGCAAGCTGCTGCATAAGAACAGAACCACCCTTTTTTAACTCTTAATATGCTGTGTTCAGAAAGAGTAGGACTATTCATGTTGGGAAACTGAAGACATGTTGAGCATCTATGGAATGGCACGGATAAGTAATTCCTTATTCTCATAAAGTTAAAGAATCTGCTAGTGATAGTGAGGTAAGGAAAAAGAAGGAAAACAGCAAATTTAGAAATTGTGAGCCCATAACTGCTTTCTGAATTGATTCCTTTTTTTTAAGAGTTTGAATGGGACAAAGGAAGGAAAGTTACATACTGCTGTGGGTAACAAAGCCAGCAGGAAGTATGGTTAGCAGTCAAAAGAACGTACACGATAACACTTACCCAAGTTCACACGCAAGAACAAAATTTATCTCCTCTTCCCACCACTGTCAGAAAAATATAAGGTCCAAAGAAGAGTGTCTGCAAAGTGCTCATATAGCAAGGGTTTAGAAAAAGTATTACAGCACATCAAAATCTGAAGGACCAGAGGCAGATATGTACCTTGATTCCAAAGAAGAAAGTGAACTTGAGATGAAAAAGAGAGATTTGCCTCATATCAGTCAAATAGAGAGGGGTACAAGCCTCAGCATTAAAATCCGTGTTTCAGACACCTATTCTGATCTACGGGCTCCACTCAGCAGTTATAAAGGCAGAGGCTGGGCTGTGTGTATGGTGTCTGAGGGCAGCACATCTGTATCTAGTACAGGCAGTCTCTGAGTCCTGGTTTCACCAAGACGATGCTCTCCAGAGTCACCTTTCTCAGGTACTACAGTGCTTCCAAATTGTGGTGTACTTTTAGTGAGAATTGCCTTTAGATGAACTGTATGCTCTCAATATATGGAAAATATGGTGAGGATGCAGGTTCCAAAGAGCCTTTAAGTTTAAAAATACTTAGGGGCAGGGATCTGCTTTGGAGCCATGTATATTAAATAAAGATGAGCCATAGCTTGCAAAGGAGTGGCCTGCTTGAGTCTTCATTCATGTCATAGATTTTATGAAAACCCCATTACTCTTAAAAAAAAGAAATCTAATTATCCCATTTCTATTGTGTCAGTTACTGTAGTTTTGGAATTAGGCTTCAATCCCCTTCTCTTTTAAAATTATTATATCTACACTTCCTGGCTTTAACTGGATGAAGAAATGCTGAAATAGAATGAAAAATTGCTTCTTTTGAAATGTTTCCAATCCAGCTAAAAGCTGTCTGTATGAGAAATCTTTCAAGAAAATCTGCCCTCTGGACTGGGCTGTATCCAGTTCCAAAAGTACTTGCTGATGGTGGGAGAAAAGTATCTGGATACGGACAGTTATGTTATTTGAGCCTCTGAATTTTGGTTTGTGAATACAAACAACTCTAGAAACACCAGAGAGATGCATTAAGGCCAATAACAGAAGGGAGAGGTGAATTGAGACAGCTTCTTCTCCTGAGGAAAGGCCACCCAGCCTCTCCAGTCCTGCTGTTACCGCCCTTGCCACTTCCTGCACTTCCCAACCTTGCTTTTCCCTCACCTCTGCTCTTCTCATAGGCAGCAGCTCATAATCCCCTACAGGCTTTCTAGGTGTTTCATACACCTTTCTCTTTTCTTCATGTTTTGAAAGTGAAATCTGTCATTGCCAGCACAGAGCTAGTCTATGTCGTTCAAAGCACCTCCTAAAACTCTCCTCTGCCATCACACCCAGAAAAACCTGGGAAGAGGCTCCCAAGGCGCTGCTCCACAGCCCAACGTACAACAACCATTGGTGTAGATGTACTGTTTTCCCATGTTCCCTCACCTCTTGGTAAGCACTTACTTGGCAAGCCTGAAGGAGGCTCTGTTTTCTTTCTCTGTTTATACAACACTGAGGTTCTTATCTGTGGCTAAGTCTCCTTGATCCTATCATCACACAAACAACAACAGGTAATGATTTTTAAAAAAAGCCAAGCAAAACCACAAAGCTTAGCTGTTTGAATTGCTTTCACGCAGCGCTGAAAAGTCATTATTTGATAGTACCAGAAGTGACAGAATCTTATTATTATTTTTTTACATTGCTGTGTTGTTCCAGGGTTTTTTTCAACAATCACTGTCAGTTCTAATTCTCCAAACAGGCAAAAATTTGGGTGGAAATCCTGTCTGCACTGAAGTCAAGAGACGGATTTCCATTGGCCTCAATGGGCCTGGAATTCACCCGGTCACAACCTAGAGAAAGAATATTTGTAGTAGCAAACCAAATAAATATATCAGTGTTTTTCTGTGAAAAATCAATTTGAGACCCCTTTTTCCTGGCAAGAGTTATGCATAGCGATATAATATGAGATACAGCAGTACTTGGAACAGGAAATGACTGTGGACACATTGTCAGGGCAGTGCTGTGCTATGCCAATGGCTGAAGCAGAGAAAACTCATAAGAATTCGTTAAAATACTCCAGGAAATAAAATAAAACAAAATAAAAAACAAACCCAGAAATAAAACAGAGTGCACAATGAAAATACCAGAGTTTAAATTTCTGTGAGCTTGAGAGGAAGCAAAGAGATGGGAAACTATAATGAAAGAAAAACAGTACTGCGTGTTGGGTGCCAGTGAGGTGCCAGCTGTTGCCCTTTGCAAAGGAAAGAAAGCATCTTGACAGAGATTGTCAAGAACTAGAATAGCAACACAGCAGAGTACCTGAGGGAACAACAACCCTACAAAAATATCTTAATATAGAAATTGGGTTCAGGATGTAACAGCTTTGTTAGACATCCAAAGATTTTCCTATTCTACGGAATTAATATCAACTGAAGCATACGCGTGTGTACTCAACAGATCACATGAAACAGAAAAGGACTGGATTATTAATTACGTGTTTGTTGTCTAAACATGGGCAACTAACCCTTAAAGGTGGGAGGCCTATGCCAGAAGTACTAGAAGCAGAACATCCCTGTGAATCAAAGGACATAAAAGATGTTCTCTACATCAGATATCCATGACTTTTTCAGGTATTTAAAAACCTTGTTTAAAGAAACAACTACTCATTATGTTAAGTCAGAGCATTATATACGAGTGGGTAGTTAGTGAGTAGTAGAAGTGAGAAATAGCCCAGAAACATGAAATATCTGTGTACAAAACCAGTGACTTTGTGCCCGAGTGTGACTGGAGGCACTATGCTTGTATACATGTGACAGTCACATCAGTTCAGGATTTTGAGGGAAGTGACTGACCACTTTCTCTCCTGCTTACTGATAATTCAATCAAAACATTTCTCTCACTCTTTCCCCATTTGCTTGTTGTTTGTTTAATCAGAAGATTAATATACTTTTCCCCCTGAAAATGGTAACTTTTTGCAAGAGTTCTAAAAGCCATACAGACAAAAAATATTTCAGGTGAATAATTTTATGATTACATGTGAGAGAATTACTACACTGGCTTCCAATGGAAATGTTGAATTCCCATGACAATTTAAAGTAATTATTGGAGCATGAGACACATTCTTGTAACATGAGCTACAACAATGCATAGTTTATATCATATAATAGGGGATATATTTGTACAGCATAAGAACATCATCAGAATCCAGTGTTTCATCCAAAGTGTAACAGGCAAGGTTCCAAACTGCATTCAAACTGATGATCATTTATGTCATATCAGTCACATTCAGTTTGTAATATGCTTCTTCACTGCAGTGCATGTTGCACAATTCTAAATGTTCCTCATTCCAATGTATTGTATAATGAGTTTTCATCTTTTAATACTTCCTTACTTCTTCTGGATGAGATACTACTAAATAGTTTCTGTATATATGCTTCAAACTTTTAAGAAAATTTTTTGTGCATTTGTTGTGTACTTGATACGAACATTCTAGCAAAGGGTTTTTGCTGGCAGAAACTCAATCTCTGGGCACAGAATCTGTGAACAGATGTGTGTTATCTTGCACACAGACCAGATCTGTTGGGGAGGCAAGCAGTACTCATGTGCACTCCACTCTTATATAACAGTCCAAGTCATCAGCCCAAAATGGACTTTAAGGGCAAATGGACATGCCACATAAAAGAATATATTTTTTAGCCCAACTGCAATCTTTTTACTGAAGTTTTGCTCCATTTCTTAAGATGTGGCTCATATACCTGGGTTTTCACAGTTGTTCAAACTCCTGAAGATTCAAGCTTCCTTGCTATCCAAAGAGTGACTTCTATTTTCTTTAGCTTTTAACATACACTTTGACATAAGAATATTTTTCTTCAAAATTTTTTTGTAAAAATACAGAATTTTTCATGAAAGTGAGTGACTTCTGACTATCAGATCCAGAACACCAGCTGCAATGCATATCATGGCATGAGACCTTAATTTTGTTTCCTTTCTTATGTCAAATCTCCCCTTCAGCTCTCCCTCACAGTCCCCAGCTCTACAGATTGTACAACATGGGTAGACCCTACATATGCAACTTCCACCCAATAGATGAATGCACATTAACCGTTGTATCCCAATTCTTTCTATTTTAAATACTTCTGATTTTATTTTTGCAACTATTTTCTTTTTTTCCTCTCCTTAACCAGATCAAGTGGAGGAAAAAACCTAACGTTGACTTGTTTTAAATATTAGGAAAAATAATTTTAGAATTAAATAGGATAATTGAATAAGAGCTTGTCCTTTTCCTCCTTCCTTGCAGTCCTTTTTATCTTCACACCACAATTTTCCTTGATTCAGACTGTTGTTATATCACAAGCTTAGCTGACGTCCTGGTAGCAACAAGGGTTGTGAAGAGATACAACCAATGAGAAAGAGAGCTGTGCTGTTGCCTTTGTGACACAGAGGTTGCTTTATTTGCAAATTGAGAGAGTCATCTTCTTTTGATTTGTGAGCGGAAACGGGAGAAAGAATAAATGATACAAATAAAAATGCCATGTTGCTACTATGTGCGTAGTCATATCATAAGGAAAAGCTCCTCTGGCGATGAAATTTCCAGGGTTACTTCACACCAGTAAAAGCAGGAAGATAACCTTAGACAGCAAATTAATTTGTTTTTATTAATGCAGCTGTTCCTCAGTTCCTATGTAAAAAATTAGTGCTATATATTAGCTGTAGTGCTTGCAGTAGGAGGAGTGCTTGCAGTAAGAATTAGTACCAGAAATTTTGTAAGCGCATGCTCCCATCTTCTAGGTTTTTATTCCACAGCACATGGAGTGTGTGGTTACTCTATCATGTGAAGAGTAGAACCAAGATCTCACAGCAATGACCTGCGTGATACCCACTGAGCAGGCAGCACCAGCACAGCTCTTGTTAAAATGAATGCAGACAGAAGAATTCCCGTGAGGGGCAAGACCAAAGCAACAGAAGCAGAAGAGAGCTTAATTCCACAAAAATAAACCTCAGGATATTGGTACACTTTAGGACTTTCTACACTTGGTGTGAAACTGGCAGAGAGCATGAGGAAAGCTGTTTGAGGAGTAATGACAGACCTGTGTTAGAAGCAGGACATATGCCAAAATAGCTTTGTGGGAGAAAACAATGCACATTGTGCAAGCCTGTAAAGGCAGATGAGACTTTGCAGGTCTATAAAACACAACAAAGTAGTCCACACTAGTGGGTATGGAGATTAGAACCCAGATGTCTCACTGATTAGAGCCTTTGTTTCGGTTGAAAGAAAGGGAAGTATGAAAGTATTTTATATTTGAAGGACCTGAGTACACAACTTCATAGATACTCTGCTATCAAAATTATTTATTTCAGTGAGCAGAACCAAGGAGGGAAACATAACAGAAATGTGAGCTTATGAGGAATAGCTGAATTAAGGAAACCCACAATCTTAAAAAACTTTGTAATAGCCTAATGTTAGAAGAGACACTGATAGGTGGGTTTATCTCTTTCTCTTATTCACTTAGATATTTTACTTTCAGTTCAGTTATTTTATTTTTTTTCATTATTCCCCGTGGAGCAATAAAAGTACATTCCTGGCAACCGAGGTTTTTGCAGGATAAATAGATGAGCAAAGCTGTTTCCTTACACAATCCTAACCACCCTTTGTATGGTCTTTTTCAGATACTGTTCATGAGAAACTGTATTTACAACAGAGGAAAAAGTCTCAACTGATGAGCAAATAAAGACACTCTTAGTATCACCAGTCCTTATGCTGAGATCTCTCAGCCCTGCATACACCAACAAAACTTCCATAATCATCAGGCTATTTTAATTAACATACTATTTAAGTTTACGTATCAGTGAAAGACGAGAGTTGTGATACACAGCAAAGTAGAACTCCTGCCACATGGCAAAAGAGTAGATCTAGCAAAGTCAGACCATTTATGAAGTCTTTGTAGCAAATGTAAAATAAATCATCCTAAACTAACACATCATTCTTGAATTTAGCTCAAGGTGTGTGTTAAGAACATACCCAATAGCTTTCTCTTAGAGCCTCTGCAGATTCAAAAATGGTGACTCATTTTCAACAGTGATCATGCTGTGATTGCATGCAAAGAGTACCACAATATAATAGATGACTACATTAATCTGTAACATAGAAGGCAATGGAAAAAAAAAAAAAAAGAGGACTGCTGACCAAACAGGGTTTTGAGAACATTTTTTGATATCAGATACAATAGTGATAGGCAGGTTAACAATATATGACGAACAGGGAGTTAGTGTCTTAGAAGCACCAATACTTTGTTAAGCTATAGATTAGATAACAGCTTGGTCTCAATTGGTTTGTTTGTCCCAGTATTATCACCTGCAAGCCATGGCAGAGGGAGCATGAAGACCTTGTGAAGAGCTTGGTTACCTAAATATTCTATTGTTCCACTCCAAGAAATACTTGTCCTGGTCATTTTTTTTTTTTTTTATGATTGATACAAATGCCACACAGCAACATGGCCATGATAGTGCTTTTGAAGGAGATGGAAGTCCTTTGCACAGCTTTTGTCTTTTTTGGAGTACCTTTGAGTTTAGAAGACAGGATTACTTGGCAACACAGTCCAATTTCTATTCAGATTCAAGGTAATTTCTTACCTGTAGAATGCTGACAAGATAAAGAAGATAAAAGAGAGTAAAACTGGAAGTAGAAATAAAATAAGATCTTTTATTGAATATGTTGAATGGGAAGCCTCTAGCTAGAACAAATCAATGCCTCAGTTCTAACTCCAACTGTTATTATCTTTCATAGGCACAAAGAAATTCACCTCATCCACAGACATGAAGACAGAAAAAACACACATTTTCTAAGTAAGAGGGGGTGGAAAGCAGCCCAAACCCCTCATTTTCCTCCTCATCCTACAGAGCTACAAATGTCCCTGTGTCGTCCTGTCAATACTGATGCCAGTGTGTACACAAACACATCTGTCTTCTTTATTTATTCAGTCATCAAAATTCCAAGTCTGCAAGCTAGTCATAATTATGCCTTCCAAAGAAGCAGGCACCTGCCATTTACTCTACCTTTTTCAATTACATCTAATTGAAGACTTGAGCTCAAATAGAGGAAGGGAGACAAGAGTTCTTCAAATTGTCTAAACACTCTCTGTTGAGTAGAAAAAGAGATATTTCCTACCACAGCTCAAAAGAAGTCCTCCAACATGACTGGCATAATAAAGAACTGGAATATGAGATGCATTTCCTTCCTCTAAACACCCTACCCCATGAGGATGTTTTTTACACAGGTGATGGCTCACAGCCAGAAGAAAACCCCCCTCACCCCTACCCTCATCCCCCACCCCCTATCACTGCTGAAGTTAAGCCATTAGAGAATTTTTTTGAGTATAAGAACTTATCCTCGACAACTTCCAGTAATTTTCTCCTTTCAAGAGCACCCATATGGAGAAGGACAGCATGTCAGGAATGAAAGAAAAAAAAAAATTAAAAAAAGAAACCAAGTTTGCATGTGATGATACAGATGAGATGACTGAGAGTATATTATCCTCTATGAGCACAGCTGTGAACCCCTTGGCAACAGTAACCTGATAGTCCCTGTGCTAGAGTAACCTTCTAGGAATTGAAGAAGCTAGAAAAAAACCTCCAGCTGGCTCCACTTATATAAGGGATGTAATTAAGCTTAAAAGAGAGGATGATTTCAGCCTGTGTGATCTGCATTAAGAACAGGTCCCTGAGAGCTTTCTTGAAAAGGTACTTGTGGTACTTGCATTTGTACACACACGTGTCTTGGGATTTTCCCTTTCCTCAGACAGTGATACAGAAGTTTCCATCGAGAGAGTAGGAGGGTGTCATTTGGAGAGAAGATGGGAAGAGGCAAAGAAAGAAATCCTTCTATCATGTGATGAAAAAGGTTGACCATGTTGGTTCACCCCTCAAAGTCATAGACATGAAACTACATATTGTAGAAACTAACATAGTGTTAGTAAATGAGACTACTTATGCTAAAACCAAAATGGCCAAGTGGAAAATCTCTCGCATTTGTTAAGGGGGAACCAGTGGTAAGTTGTGTAAGAGGAAAAGCAGAGTAGTTAAAAAATAACAACCCATCTTCAAATTAGTGATACATCCACAAAGATGCCCCAGTATAATCCTTTAGTTCATTTATAATCAAAGCTAAAAAGCTATTTGTAATCTAAACAGAGGGTATTACTATATCAGAACTTCCTAGCCCCATTACCACATTTCTAAGTGCAGAGTGAACCTGTAGTGATCATATGTTTAATTTTAAGATAATGGATGATGAGAGACATTTAGCTACTGAGGACTCTGTACATAAAAATCTAAGCTAGATAAATGAAATAGAAATGCTATCATGAAGTTGTCCTGGCTGTCAGAAAGCCTAAAGGAGTTAATGCTGTTGAGTAAAAGCAAGGAAGAACTCAGCTATTTTCCACTATTTGTATCATCTGCTGGAAAATGCAAAGAACTCTATCAAGGGAAGAAGAATGGACGATTCCCTTCTTCTGCCTTTCCACCCATTTTTTTTTGCTTTCTACAGAGAAATGTAGGCTGATGAAGTCATCATTAAACAGTCTCACAAAATCATGGTGATTCTTTCAGACTTTCCTAGACATTCCAGAATACCATTCATCAATGGGTTTTGTGCAGAATGCAATGTCATGGGCAGGAACCTCAGGGGCAAACACACTGCACTAACTCCACCAGCAACTAGCTAAGCTGTATGCACCTGCTTCTTTTATCTCCTGCTTTGAGGGGCAAGAAACAGAAAAGAATAGTTAATTTGCTTTCCTAGCTAGATGCTTCAGTAGAAGAGATACCTGCCAGGCCACAAAAGCTCAGTAAGAAAAGAAGACATATTCTGTGGGTTGTAAGTGTATACTTTCAATTTTACTGTGTAGCCTCTTTTTGTAATATATAAAGAGGATGAGAAGAACTTGATTTGTCAGTGTCACTTGAATAGCTCTCCTTATGTTCATCTCTAGTATTTCTTTTTGTAGCTCTGCATATTTCTTCTCATTCTTGTTTATTTCTCCTAGTATCTCCATCTTTCATTAGTGTTTCCAAGCAGCTCCTGAGCAGATGACACTGCCTCTCAGACAAGGCGACAGACACTCAACTAATTATTTTCATATGTGGATACATATTGTCAGTGATGGGGGTTGCCAGATTTGATGATACAAAACATGCAAAGAATCATGTTCAGTTCTTCAGGATTACTTAAATGCTTTAAAGCAGGTGAAAGACCTGGTCTTGGTTTTTATAAATTAAATAGAAGCACAAATTTGTTTGAGAGACCACTCTACTGGCCAAGAAATGCAAAACTGGTGAGTGACCTTAATGGAGTGACTTGAAATATTCACTTGGCTTATTGGCTGCCCTGCCAATTCATTCATTCATGCCCCTAGGAAACTGAAGCACGATTTCACTAAATACATGTCATGGTTTGTGTGCAGGTGTAAGGGGATACATGCATGCAGTAAGCCTGCACTCTTTCCTTTACCTTGCTAGCATCACCCTCCCTTTCTGTTGCATTTTATCAGCTTGATGTGAAGAATAAAGGCACTTCCTTCACCCTCTTTCACTGACATGAGCAAAAAGCCTTGTTGTTTGACAGCACAGGTTAACCATGTCCACAATGATGACTAAATCCAGGGAGAAGCTGAGAAACTGTACTCAAGTCTTTCTCCACCAAAGGTCTGAGCACTAGTCCAGTTTAAGATGGGGGGCAGGGGCACAGGGAAGCAAAACTAAAACAAGCTGAAGTGTGCTTAGGTAGATAGCAAGTGATGCCGGTGAGTAAACCAAGATGATGTGGCACATTACTGTTGCAGTGACTGAGAAATACGAGATTGCTGTGGTGGGTTCAGGACTCTGCAGGTGTATTTCTCTTACAAGACTGAAAACAGAATTCAGACTTGTTATGCACAAATGTTATACAGAGCTAATTCTTACCTTTGCAACGAGAAACACTGCGAGTAAATTATCTATTATGTTCATGTCCATTATTAGACCCTCTTTCATCCATGCACCACAAATGTAGAGCCCAACAACACACACTGAGCAATAAGAAAAGCCAGAACTCTTTCTATATCTCTTGTATTAATATATTTAACACATTGCTATTTACTGCACTTTACCCTAAGCTGGCATTCACTGCTTCACTATTCCTTTTATTTCATAGTCACTGTTATTTCAATGTTAAAGTAGTTTCTTGGTCACATGCTTCAAATAATTAGGATAATTAACAACATTTGTTGTTTGCCTCCTACATGACTTGGCTTTTTCATTGCTTATTTTCAAGAGAAGAACCCTGTTCATTCTTTTTCTACATATAAGATCTATAGTTCAATTTTTTTAAATTCAGCATAGCACAATTAACAGAGCTTTTGTAAAAGCCTCAACAGCCTCACAGACCCACAGTCTGTGAGTTAGACTGCATTTAATATAGTGCAAGCAGAATAAATAAAAGGTAGGCAGGGTAAACTGAACTTTAGCCTCCAAAGCATGTTTTTACTCTTAGAATGGGACAATCCCCATTCATTTATGTGGAAAGGGGAAAGGAAAGCACGGTATGTTCCTTGGTGCAGAATGAGGCTGCTCCAGAACTCAGTGGGACTCCTGTTGAGGGCTGCCCTCAGAGGGAGCAGGGAGCCAGGGACACTTGCATCTCCTGGACAAGAGAGACTGGGTTCACAGGCAGCCTGAACATGTCACTTCCCATCAAAAACAACACTGAGCTGTTGAAACATCTAAAAGAAAGACGTGGCAGGACAAACACAGCACAAGCTCCATGCGAGACAGAGGACTGCTATGATGATGCCAAACTGCATTGCCACTGAGCTCTGACAAGCAAACACCTGTCATATGGAGGTAGTTTAAGGAGTTACCTCATGTTGTTACTTCCAAATGTACAGTGCTGCTTAGGAATATTAATGTGCTGGCTCTGTGCAGCATTGTACTATGTTGACATAACCTTTCTTTTTCCCTTGCTTGATGTGTTCTCTCTTCCCTCTTTAGCCTGTTTCATGTTGCTTCAGATTCAATTTGTTTCCCGAGCATTTGTTTAAGGAGCTGAACAAAATGGGGTGGCACAAACTTTCGCAAGGCAGTATTGACATTCCAAGTGTGGTGAAATGGTGTAATGTGCAAGAGAACAGACTCCAGATATTCACTACAGCAAAAGGCAGGTTTGTTTTTTTTAGAAATGTTTCATTTGTTCTAGCAGGTGTGTCTGATACCTTTTGCATAATGATAAACCCACACACATTCTTCATGCAAATAGTGACCCAAGAGTTGCTCTGAGTTGCTTCAAGTAGTAAGTGCGTGTAACAACCTGCACTTACATACACACTGTATGTTTATAGAGCGTTCATACAGTGCAAGGTAAACAGAGCCCATTGTGCCAGGGCAGGGACACACAGGGCTGCTGGAACAGAGGTGTCATACCACGGCCAGTGCAGTCAGGATCAGCCAAAATGCCCAGAAAATCTCTTCAGAGGTACTGGGAGAGTCATACATCTTATCTTTCTCCTCCCTTCTGCAGCCAGAAAATACGTTTCTCTCACATGTGTTATTTGAAATGCCTCACCTATATCAACTGTTCCTGTTCCAAAAGGTATGGGAGCAAATGTGGAGGCTCACCAATCTGGACCTTACATGCTGTGACCACTGCTCACTTGGGTACCTCCATGTGCTCCATTGACCTGCCTTGGAAACTCAGCCTTGGTCAGCAGAGAGTTTCTCTCACCCTATCTCACATTTGCTTGCTTTCTCTTTCCTTAAATCTTCCAGGTGCTGTGCCTCAAAAATCAGCAGAGTACTTCTTATATCAGCTCTCACCATTAATTAGGTCAGATTATTACTAGGAGCTTCTTCTTTTCTTATTAGTGATTTGAACCCAGTCCTGATATGTTGATAGACATTTTCTTAATAGGAAAAGATAAATAAGAATGTTTGTCCAAAGGGTTATTCTGGCAAACTTGTCTGTGAGCTAGCTTGTTGACAATTCTTTAATCTGCTGCACTTGAAGGAAAGTGGAAAGGAAAGTAATAAAAAAAGAGGCATTTCAGTTTGTGGCAATGCCCTAATGCACCTAAGTCTGCTTTTTCAACACAGAATTATCACTCTAGATGTAACTCTGATGCACTAAAGCATTAAAGTATCTGAACTTTCTACCTTGAGCCAGGAGGTCAAATCAGTACCCATGTTTGATGCAGAACCTTCACAACATCACGGCACCTGTCTGAGCTTAGAGATTGTGAATTAAAACAGATGAGAGGCAGATATTTGTTTGCATCTCCGTTTTACCTGCTCTTTGGTGTCTACAAACTGAGTTTGACAGTAAATAGTTTAGCTTCACCCATTTGATCTTGCACTGAAATGAACTCAAGTGCTGACATCACTCACCTTGGAGTGTTAACTGGAGCTGTAACCACCCGAGGACCAAGATCCTGATATGCTTTTCAGACCACATGGCCCACCTCAGTGTTTTTAATGCATTCAGGACAGTCAAACATATATCTTTAAACAATGTAAGTCATCTACAGTGGCAGTTTAAGTTTCCAGGTTTGACTTTGCACAGGAACATGCAGGGAGTGCCCAGTCAGCAGAAATGTGTTTGCAGAGGCTGGCACCCCTGCATGGAGACACGGCGTCTGTGTGAGCGCCCAGCCTAGCAGCAACAGCCCTGGTCCTCCCTGCCTCTGCTCTGCTCCTGTGCTTCCAGGAACCAGGGAGGATATGGAAAATGGGCTGTATCTGCAGGACTTTAGGAGGCTCTGAATGGAAGGTTCCCCACCAGGACTGAGGTATGGTCCCTTGGGAGATTGACTTTGTTTTCAATGGGGTCAGGATTTCATCTGACAATATATTTACCACTCTAAAACCTGCTAAACTGCACAGACATTTGATAACTGGATAATTAATAGTGTTCATGCACAGAGTTCCTGTGAAACATTGGACTCCCACTACAAGTCAATAAATATTTATGCCCATTTATGCCAGCTACAACATGCCATAGTAAGCAGGGTGAGTAAACCCAGAAAATTCACACGGGTTGCCTGGGACAGATTCTGACCTCTACATCTTCTAATCCCTCAAATACGTGATGAGTTTTGTCTTTCCCTGTGAGCAGTTTCATTCATTTCATAGTATTTGGTTTTAGTAAAAGCACTAGAATTTGTCTCAGTATGACTAAGAAAAGTAGCTAATAATTGTCATCAAGCTTATCTCTTTGGCATTTTAGCTTGAGTTCCTACTAATAAAGAACTATTTGAGATTTTAACAGAAATGTAAATGTTGAAGGTTCACAGGTCATTGAGTTTTATAATATTGAGTCATTGGGCTATTATACATTGATCGAGCAAATAGCAAATGGTGTGACTTGCCAAAGAGCATTATTCAAATATTGACCAGGAATTGATGACAGTCGGCTACTCTCCAAGGACTACGAAAGTTAACAGGAAATTTCTACCTGAGGCAACTGCAAGCTTCTGCCATAGGACAGGCAGCTTTTCTGGTTCCTTTTTGTTGGCATCTTTTTTAGTCTCCTCTGCTACATCCAAACTCTCTTGTCATGAACAGAACTGTACTTGGAGTAAATGCTTTCATTTATGTAAATTTTCTTAGTTCAGTTTCTCAGTCATCTCTTATTTCCAATGATCTGTATTGATTTCTTTAGTTAATCATATCTACTCTTCTTCTTATATTTCAATATTATTTTATTATCATGATATACGTTTTTGGTTAGTTATATATACATATGCTTCCACCTATAAAGGGTGGACGCAAGGACAGGTAGCCTGGGAGGAATAGAGAGATATTATCCAGCATCATGTAAGGAAAGCTAAAGCTCTGATAAAATTAAATTTGGCCAGGGACATTAAGGTCAACAAGAAAAGCTCCTATAGGTACATAAAAAGGAGATTTCGGAAAATGTGGTCCCTCTCCAGCGGGAAACAGAAGACGTGGTTACCCAGGATATGGAAATGGCCTCTGTCTTGACCAGCAAGTGATCCAGACACACTGCCCAAATTGAAGAACCTGAAGGCAGGGACTGGGAGAACAAAAAATTGTCCACTTTAGAAGATCAGATTTGAGGGCATCTAATAAACCTTAAGGTGCACAAGTCCATGGGACTTGTGTCAAGATGCATCCACAGTTCTTGAAGGAACTGGCCAAGAAGGTGGCTAAGCCAGTACCCATCATATTTGAGATGTTGTGGCAGTCCAGTGAACTTCCCACTGATTGGAAAAGGGGAAACGTTGTCATCAGTTTTCAAAAGAGAAAAATGAAAGACTCAGGGAACCACAGGCTGGTCAGTCTCCCCTCTGTGCCTGGCAAGATCATGGAGCAGATCTGCCTGGAAACCATGCTAAGGCATGAGGGAAATAAGGAGATGGTTGGTGACAGCCAGCAAGAGCAGATCAAGCCTGACAAATCTGGTGGCCTTCTAAGATGCGGTTACAGAGCTGGTGGATAAGGGAAGAGTGACAGACATGATGTACCTGTACTTGTGCAAAGCATTTGACTCTGTCCCACGTCAGCCTTGTCTCTAAACTGGAGAGACATGGATTTGACAGATGGACCACTCAGTGGATAAGGAATTGGCTGGATGGTCGCACTCAAGGAGTTGTTTTCAGGGGCTCACTGGTCCAAGGGGAGATCAGTGACAACTGGAGTTCCTTGGGGTTGGTGCTGGGACCAGTGCTGTTCAACATCTTTGTCAGTGACACGGACGGGGGATCAAGGGCACCTTCAGCAAGTTTGCCAATCATGCCAAGCTGTGTGGTGCAGTACCTAAAGGAGACCTACAGGAGAGATGGAGAGGGACTTTTGACACGGGCTTGTAGTGATGGGACAAGAGGGAATGGGTTTAAACTGGAGGAGGGTGGGTTTAGATTAGATAATAAGAATAAATTCTCTGCTGTGAGGGTGGTGAGACACTGGAACAGGTTGCCCACAGAAACTGTGGATGCCCATCGCTGGAAGTGTTCAAGGCCAGGCTGGATGGGACTTTGAGTGGCCTGTTCTAGTGGAAGGTGTTCCTGTCTGTTGCAGGGAAGTTGAAACTAGATGATTTTTAGGGTCCCTCCCAACCCATTCCATTAATATTAAAAATCCAGGAATGCCAATATATGCAGTGTACTGCTCCATTCTAAAAGGTGATTTGTATACAGTACAGTGCATCTTATCTTGAACAAAGAATGCTAAAGTACAAACTTCTAATATGGCCTTATTTGATTTTACTTCTCCAGAGTCATAAGCCTGATCCCAATGACAACATTTCAGCTCAGATAGGAGAAACTGCTGTTGAGAAGACCTGGTCTTAAATCCTACCTTTTCCTAGGACACAGGACACCTTGCAGAAGTTTCAAAACCTGGTGCTTAAGTAAGACTCTGATGCAGTTGGGGGTAGGAGCTCATTCTGTTTTTCAAAATATACAGCAAGAGAAGGTTACTTCTGGTTTGACCACCTGGCTCTGAACCAATGACCTCACCCATAGCCACAGAGGAATGGGCTTCGTTCTCCTCCTTGCTGTAAAAGAATTTGAATTAATTCCCTGAAGAGCCCATAAGGCAGTTTGGGAACAATGTTCTTTCCTATGAAAGCTATTCCACACTACTTGGAACAACCAGATATTGTCTTGGCCAGAGAGAGTGCTCTTGGACATTCAGCTGGACAGAGGTAACCAGTGGGTCAGTCTCTACTGCCTATTTCACACTTTTGTACTGTATGTTTAATAAAACAGGAACTGACATCAAAGTATCTTCTCTCCCATGTGAGTTATTAACATGAGATCATAGAATCACATTCAATCTCCTTCTTTAGTTTAATTTCCTTCCTTTTTAGTCTTATGGATGTTGAACTAGTCCATAAAAATCAGCCCAATTTCAGCAGAACAGCTGTGAGGATGAGAAGACACTGCAAGAGCTCACCCAGAGAAGAGCTGTGGATGCCCCATCCCTGAAAGTGTTTCAGGGCAGGTTAGATGGGCTTTGAGCAACTTCCAGTATCACTGAACGAGACACAGGGTCCAGGTTCCCTGTGGCAGAGGAGGAGCCTGAGCTCAAACAGTCTCGTTTGTACCAGGGGTCCCTGCATTGAACACATGCCTGTTAAGCAACCTCTCCACACAGACTGTGGCCAATTAGGCATTTGGAGAGCAAGCCACTGGATCAGGTCCTGCCCACCATGAGATGAAGAGAGCAGCTTATTCATGAACACACAAGCGGTTTAAGCACAAGACAAGAACCAATTTGCCAGTTACTCTGACTGTGCTGGAGGCCCTCGGCCAAAGCCAGGTCTTTGTCACAGACCAGCAATCAAGGTAAGCCTCTGGACTTCCCATTACACTAAAAGAGGGCAGCCTGGCCACACTCGAATCTGCCCTGCTGCTCTGCCCAGCTGCTGCCACACCACCAGGTACACAAAAGGATCACCTCCAGAGCCAGCTACACCAACATACCTCAAGAAGTGTTCAGTCACCACCAAGTACACAGAGTCACAGAGCAACTGCAAATAAATACCTGTCAACACCTGAGCTGTGAATATCACATTGCTATCCTTTGTGTAAAATGCCAAAACCTTTCCTTTGTATTTTTAGAGATTTGCATAATTCTTTTCCAGCTTTCCTTGGAGTTCTAAGCCACCATCTAGAAGGGTTGATATTCTGCTCCTGGTTTGGGAGCAGAAGTGTCTCTGGAATAGCTTTTGCAGTTTTCTGCCAGCAGAGGATACCCAGGACCAAAGCTTCCCACAGCCTTGAATGCAGATCCTGCTTTGAGGCTACGTGTACTCACTTCCGCTGTCTTTGAACTAGGAGCACACAAGACCTGATGCCTCACTTCAGTCATCTCTATAATATGGGGAAAACACATAAAGCTACTTTTGAAACTTTACCATTTTCATTCAGGCTTGCAATGTTTTCCAGCAGCAGGAATTTTGCACTGCCAGTCTTTGAGGTTTTAGGAACTACTGCACCTTGCCAAGAACATTTCTCATGACAGAGGCTCATGATGGATAGATCAATAGATTCTTGAATCCTCATATCCTTTTCAAATTACTACCTGAGATATCTACCTGAGTAGGCCATCTTATCAGATAACTTAAACAAGCAACCTGTCTACATTTTAATTGTTATTGAGGATTAATGTTGTTTATAAAATGAAATCAATACAATCTCTATTGCTTATTAACTGAAACATTCTAGGCTCTGCTCTGTTTGCTTTGCTTTTCAATTAGTTTCTATTATTTTCCCTATTGGCTTTTAACAAATAGCTGTAGAAATAAACTTAATGGTTGTGAAACTGTTATCAGAGTCAACAAAGTCCCTTAATGGAAAGTCTTGTATATTTAAATGTAAAAAAGAATCCACTGTTTAATCATTTGACATTATGAGATAAGTTTATTACTATACATCTGTTCTGTGCTGGGCCTTGGCTTTTTTTTAAGCTAAGCAATAAAGAGTTCTTAAGGGTTCTCTAAAGTTCAGATGTCAGAACTGTTAAGTTGGTTGCTACATTTAAGATGAACAAGCTCCACAGTCTAATAACTTTTGTTAAAATACTGCAAAACTGAAAATGGGCCACAAACAATGGGATTCCTAGGAACACAATAAATATCATCCATTTACACTGCGAAAGTCTTCTCAACACTGTGCAACAATTAAGTATCTGAAACATCTTACAGACACTGCTCATGCTTCCTCTGTGACCTCAACATGCAAGTGGACTGGGTTGCAGATGCCAGGGTTTGTTCCTCCCCCTCAGAATGGAAGAAGAGCAAGAAGGGTTGAAGGATGGTTTCTCAACTCAGGAATAGATGTACTCCTGAGTCTGAAGTAGGACCCAGACGGTCAGCAGGTGAATGTGAAGGATAGATGGACAGTTAGAGTAGTTTTGAGGGTACTGAGGGGATGATGTAGGTGACAAGTCCCACTATATAGCGTGACAGTAGCATATCTCATTCCAGCTAGCATCAAGATGGTAAAAATCTGTTTTCTCAGTCATTACTTTTTGCACTTTGGATGAAGAAAACTTTTCTTCCACATTACTCACCATGTATGTGGCAGAAGTGTGTTTGCTGATGGCCTTTCAAGCAGAAAGTCTCAGTCTATGGGAATAGAGTTCCACCACGCTCGCTGAAAGTTGTACCTTTATGGATCTTTCCTGCACTGCAGTTTCACACTTCACTAGTCATAGCCAGAGACACCTGCAACCCACACGCTCTTGGCACACTGTTTGTGGGCTCTCAGCAGTTTAGCTGGACGTGGTCATGAAGCGAGCAAAGTTACAGGAGAGTGTTACATAACGAAGTGACGAGTTCACACAGGCCGGCAGCTTTGCCTGCTGCTGCTCAAACCACAGGCACTGAAAACAAGTGGCACAATTCCTGCACTTCTCTACAAAACTATTCTGCTTTGGCAGCGTCACCTCCACTTTGTGTTCAGTGACATAAACGAAGAGCTGGTAAAAATGCAAGACATGGCTGAATCAAGCTCCGGAAACACAGAAACTTTAGGATGCAAGTGTATGACCCCCAGCACAGGTTACTATTTTGCTTCTGGGAGCGTTCTCAGAACTACACACAAGTAAGGAGCTCTAAAATCTACTACAAGTGGTGTGTGAGCTATCCAGTGCAACCTATCTCAAGAAAAGCCTGCGCTCCCCCAGCTTCAAATGACTCTGCTTGCAATCACCAGAACTGTTCCTAGCCTTCACACAGCACAGACACATTCCAGGGTAGGGCGAGGCAAATGGTTATGAAGCTTACTCAGGTGTCATTTATTTCATGAAAGTTTGCTGGTTATTATAATCAAATGTCAATTGTCTGTAATTGTGGCATGCAATGGAAAATCCCTACTTAGGACATGTTCTGCCACTTGCTGGTGAAGTACACTAACCCTCAACAATGAAGCAATACTGAAAAAATAGTTTTGACATGTAAGCAGGTCTAGGAGTATAATTAACACATATTTATTTTGATTTTTTTTCTTATGGTTTTGCTGTAAGGAAACCATCCTATATTTTAAAAGAAAGCTTCCATGCAGAATTAAAGAATTGTTTCTACTCAGTTCATTTATTAATCTAATTACTAATTAATAAAACTTTCTGCTTTAATGGCCTTTGTTTTGACTTATCTTCACAAACATAGATGAAATGTGCCGTGACCTTGCAATACACAAATATATCAGTGGCTTGTAAGTAAGGATCAGAGTGTAGAGCATAACTTGATTAACCCCAGATGCTATTAGAAGACATTCTCTGACAGGCAGCTTGCATTCAGAGCTTCAGAATTAAGTAATAAATAATTTTAAGGGATTCTACTTGAGAGGAGTAAAATTTGGTGTCAGAACTGTGACTGACCATTGACACTGGGCTGCATGGGGCAGGGAAGATCACTCAGTATTTTAATTCCTTTTTTTCTTTCCTTTTGAATGAAGCAAACTAATGGATTTTTACACATGTGTACTAACCGTATTATTCTGAGGAGTTACAAAAGTGTGGAAATGGCTTGACAATGCTAAAATTGATGAAGTGAGCTCTTAAAACTTAAAAAAATTTCCAGTAGCAAACATCTTTTTAGCATTAGAGGCTCTAAAAAATAAAAGCACAACGACAGTTTACATTTTGAAACTGAGGATGAAGAAATTCATATCAGAATCTAACCTCTGGGTCAGCTTGCACATAGATGCAGTAGACTTGCCATCACTTGCAGATTGAAGTTGAGGCTGATCTACTTCCTGAAAAGATGGTACAGTTCAAACAGTCACGCTGGGCTTGATGCAGAAATCACATCACATGCACATTGTGCCGTTTTATGGGTTGTTCTATGCATATGGAAAAATATTATCTGTATCTACCCTTAAACTCTTGGAATCTTGTGGAAAGAAGAGAAATTAATAGTATCTCAGCAGTCAAGTAATCAGTGTAGATTATGAGAAGATGTACTTGAAAAATTAAGAGGGGAAAGGAAAGGGAGGAATTTCCGCAAGGATTACATTAGCATGCCAAGTTGGTCTAATATTCCTCATTAGTTTTTGTATTCTCTGTGCACTGTACTTTTTTTATAGCTGGCCTACTGTAGATGAAAATACACACAAAGAAAATGTGTAAAGATTCCTTGAGCCTGTGCCTGAAGAATTCTTACAATTCTGAAATTATCTGCACTGATTTTAACTGGCACACTTATGATAAACACCCAGATTTTATGCAGGTTTTCTAGAAAAGCTGAATTAGGCTGATTTGTAGTAGTCACTCTGGTGATCACATCAGCACTTTTAAACACATGCACTGTCACTTCCCGTAATGAGAAGTGACATGAACATGAGACCCAGTGGGACTTCTAATTTTTTTCCAACCACTGACTGTATGTATCACCCATGTATACAGTGAAGAATAGAAATCATGGAACAAAACTAATTAAAGTTTTACTGGGAATAAAGGTCCGTAACTCTTAAAGAAAGTGTATATGTGTATGTGCCTCTATAAAAATACAATTATACATGCTGGTCATTTTGAGAAACCACTTAATTTGCAAAATTATTTAATTCTGGGTATTCAAATCATTAGCAAAAGAGGACTTATTATTGTGTTGGCATAATAATGTACTTTTTTATACTTGCTTGTGGAACTGTACAACAATAGTACAAACGTTCTGAGGATTAATTATTCTGAGGATTAATATTTTCACAGCTTGAACTAACATGATTTTAGCTATTATTGTATTACAGCTCTCCTCTTTACCATCTGCATCTATTCACTTCTTTGGACTCCTGTGACTACATTTTAAACAACCCTGACCTTCGTTAAATTACTTGGTTAAGGCTGATGTAGGGGCACAACTTTATTATTATTAATATGCACGCCAGTAGGAAAATTGGAGAAATGCTCTGCAAAACCAGCATTTTATTTAGTAGAGAGAAGAACAAAGTATTATGGTTTTGGCACAAATATGCAACTCTTCACTCATAGGATGGAGAATAATTGGTTAGCAGCTCTTCAAAAAAAGGATTGCAGAGTTATAAACTGCAAGATGAACTTGAAATTACAGTGCTGGACCTGTGAGCAAGATTAAACATGGTCTGAAATTTTCAGAGAAGACATTTCAAGAAAGCTTCTTATAATGATATACTTCATACACAGAACACAAAAGGGGTTGAAGTTCAGCACCTAACTGGCAAACCTGCAAATTATTTTTCAGAGAGTACTAATGGCAGTGGTTAACAGTTACTGCAAATATATAGGAATAAAATAACATGAGAACTCAACAGAATATACCCCTAAGTACAGTTAGAGACACTAAGTGACCATAAATGCAAGGTATACTACCAAACTTACAGGCAAAATATATCTTACTACAAAATGGCCAGAGTTCCGTATTGGCTTGCACAGAACCATAAGGATCACATCCCTGCTGGTGTCCTTGCAGGGCAGACACACCTCCCTCTCTAATCAGCTTCTGCAGTCTTGGCAAACAAAAAAAACTCACTACAGTCACACAACCTGCAGTAGAGAGGTGTAGGCACAGCAGCTCCAGGGATCACACAGAGAAGAAAGTATCATTCAGATGTCTAGGGCGCATACAAATATGAATTTTTGGGCTTATTCTCTTGAATGGTATGTGTCTCTATGCTTAAAATAAGTCATGTATTCCAATTAATTTTTTATATAACATGAATAATTGTACTTGATGTATTTTTTATGTAAAAAGAACTCAACGAAATTTAGAAAAAGATCACTTGGCCCATGTTTAGACTGACAACCCAAATATCACATTCCCCCTCTGGATCCAAGCTTGCTCAAAATGTTCTCAGTATTATTTTATTTGGTTTGATTTCTGTCCCACTCTCCTAAAGAAAAGCAAGTAAAATGGGATCTCACAACACACACTCAGAGACACCAAGTCCAGTTGCAGTAAGTCAGCACTCTTTGAAAATATCAGAAATGCCTGCTAATAGTTAACCAAAAAGTTACATAAAGTGCCAGTATGCACAATTAAAAACTCTACTGAATGCTTGGCAAAACAGTGGCCATTTCTCACAAAAAGCTATAAATAGAAAGAATATTGAAAAAAAAACCAACTAAACCTACCCAGAATGTCTCTTTAAATGGCTTATTTTCATCTGAAGCTTTATTTATTTGAAACAGAATACAAAAGGATACAAAACATACCTTACAAAGCTGATTAAACTTCACCATGGGTCACACACCCAGATGAAGGGGTATTTTTCTTTTACCTCCCAGATCAGTTCTTGTGAATATTACTTTGCAATAACAACCCTGGAAATGACCTAGGAGCCAAAGAACCCTGCAGCAAGAATGGAAAGGGTAATATCCTCTCCAAGCAGACCCAAGGATCCTTTGGTGAGATGCCAGTTCTCTGGTGGAAAGTACCCACATTTTTCTGGATTGGCCTGCATCTCCAACCCCTTCTCTTTTCCTACCCTCTGGCTCAGCAAACCACTTTCTCCCCAGTCCTCCCTCCACAATACCGCCTGTGCCAACACAACTTCAGAGCCTCCTGGGGGAGTGTTTTGGCTGTGCTCTTGGAGGCTCAGTGTTGAGCCATGGAGAAAATAGCTCAGGAGCAACTTCTTGGAGAGTGACTGCCATGCTCAGCACTACAAGGGCACCTTGAGTTCTGCACTGAAGGGCAAAATTGTCTTCCGTGTGGGAACAGTGAAGAGTTGGTACCCTGCTCCAAACCCTCAAGCTCTGTGATGGCTGACCATTCAAGGCCATTCCTGATGGACCAGATGGAGAGGGACCCATGCAGGTGTTTGGTTTCATCATTAAAAAAGCCCTGTATGAACCAATGTAACTTTTCCCTTACAGCATGCTCTTGTATGCCCCCCTGAACACTGCTTAGGACACTGCAGGACTGGATCCTAAGAGAGTGAATGCAATTTGTGACCTATCACAGGAAATAATCTGTGTATTACATGTATTGTTGGCTCTAGCCTGGAAAGAACATGAAACGGAAGACTCACTGAAAAAGACAGTGAGAGCACTGGAAGATATGAAAGTCTGAAAGAAAAATGGCAAGCACCAATAGCAGAAGGGAGCTTGAAGTGAGAGAGGACAACAAACTACATGAGTATTTGTGATGTACCGTGGCTCAGAGAAAAAGATCCAGTACAGTTTTATGGTGTGCATACTGAAATAGTACAGCCCAGAACAGACACAAAATAGTATGGGCAAAAGGAACCTGAGTATAGCATTTATCTGGGAACTGCTGCCTCGTGGACAAAGAGGGACAAGTTAAAAGAAGCCTACCTTCTATGTGTTTGCCTGACACAATTTAAAATGACTGAATCCAAAGTCTAATACTTGGACCTGCCTAGCTCCAAATTCGATCAAAATTCCTATGATGTGTGCTTACTTTCAAGTGCCCCTCTGATCTCACTGAGATTTATTGTATTGTCGAGGTCAAATGCACATTGCTGTGCTGTACTAAGACAGGGCCTGAGATATGAAAAGGCATGGAAGTTTCCTGAAGAATACATATGAAATCTTTACTGTGACTTAAGAAATTGTTTCCACCTGCTGGATTTCTTTTCCAATGCCTCCAGCTAAATTAAAAGCAGAAAGCAGACAATTTTTCAGCAGCTCTTTCAGCACATTATAATTAGAGCTCATTTCATCATCTTAAACATCCTTTAGTCAAATAAATGCTGATTTGAGCTGCAGCATCAACAACTGCAATGAACTGAAGTTATGCAGAAATCCTCATGCATGTTGCTTGCACGCTAAAATTGTGTATATTCCCATGGCCAGGACCAGGGCTGTGACCTCAGGGTCTGGACTGTCACCCCAGCACCTGCTGTGTCTGCTGGCTGGGTCACCACAATGCCCACAAGTTTTTTTTATTAACATTCTCACACACACTTCTGTACCAAGTAAGTCTCACATAAGTCTCTTGAGTGATGATAATTAATTATGGTTACTCCAGCTTAACTTTTTTTTTAACTTTTTTTGATACTCTCTAAAAATGTTGGCATAGTAAGCTACTAAATGTACATTATTTCCAATTTGCTGACACAGTATGCAACCTAGAGATACCAAGATCAGAGCTAAAACCATTCCCCAACTTTTAGGTCCCTCCATACTGTAGGCTTTTAGAATAAACTTGGACAGACAAACCCTTGTTGCCGTTGTGTAGAGAATTACTATTGCAGTGAGGAACACGTTGGTGCAATTGCCAGCTTGACAGACTGTTTATGTCAAACCTGATCCTGTAAAGGGTTTCTACAACAAACTCCTCCTGAATACCTTGGAAATTCACATAAAGAACTCCTGCAGGATTTGAGCTCTTACTGATTTCCCTTCTTTTAAATACCTCTGCTGTACTCTGTGTCTATGTTGGAAACAGAGCAAAACCATATGAGAGGAAAACAGCAAAAAAGAAAAAAAAGTGAAAGGTGGAATTTGATGGCCCCTACAGACCTGTAAGTCTGACTGCTGTTGTATGCAAACACATGGAAGTAGACAGAAAATAGCACAAAATACAGCTTGGGTTGATTAAATGGGGCCACGACTTTTAATCTTTCTCTCAGAACTGATTTTCTTGGAAATGTGGCAGATTTATGGCAAGTCCTGTAAGACATCTGATATAGTGGCATATAGGAGCTTGCTGTTTTAAATGAGAGAAGATGTGGATTAGCAGAATTATAAGGCAGGTAAGGAGATACAGGGGATATAGGAGTATCCAATGCTGAAAGGGAATATTGAGAGAACTCAGTAACATAAAGGAAATTGGAGAGGCTGTAAGACTTGAGAGAGAGGCTTGATAACTGGAATAAAATTAGCGAGAATAATATTTAGTGGTTCAAAGCAGAAGAATCTCCACTTGTCAGGTGACAAGTATTTCTGCTGTAAAGAGATTTAGTTGAGTCTGCACCTACACTGGGATGCAGGAGATTTGCTTGGAGCATCCCATCATTTGCTGCTTTCATATGGCCTATGCACCTAGATTTTTCCAAGGGGCAATGGCTGTAAACTGGAAGAGGGCAGGTTTAGATTAGATTTTAGGAAGAAATGATTTACAGTGAGGGTGGTGAGGCACTGGAACAGGTTGCTCAGAAGAGTTGTGGATGCCCCATCCCTGGCAGTGTTCAAGGCCAGGTTAGATAGGGACTTTAGCAACCTGGTCCAATGAAAGGTGTCCCTGCTCATAGCAGGGGGGCTGGAACTAGATGATTTTTAAGGTCCTTTCCAACCCAAACGATTCTATAATTCTATGATTTCCACCCCAAAGAAACAAGTTGAAGGCTCTGGAGGTGTGAAAGGATGCATATTTGGGTGTCTCTGGACATAAAGGTAGAATGCTGAGAAGCACTCCCTTTGCCTCCCTTTATATTTACACAGGTAGAATGGCAGTGAGCTGCCAGCATGAATGACCACGCGTTCCACTGCTGCAATATGAACACGAACTTTCTGATCAATCTGCTCCAAAACCATTTAGTGCATTCACAGTAATTTGGACTTGCAATTCCAGCTTGAAATAAAATACATGAAAGTGTGTTGTTCCAGACATCAAAGTTAATTGGAAGCATTCTGGATTTTGAATGGTAGGCTGTAAGAAATGATCTTAGTACAGGTTCCTAAGAGCTGCTGCTGCAATCCAACAGGGCACCATGCTCCAGCCAGACTCCACAGGGCTTCAATCTGGCTCCCTGAAAACTGCTTTCTGGGGTTCCCATGCATTTCCATGGACTTTTATGGACCAGCTCTGACACTGAACTTCAGTGTTCAGGATTCTCTACGTAAGTAAGTGGCTGTTGCATGAGCAAAGGGATCGCTGGAGCTGCCAGGCAGGTTACCTGTGCGTACAGCTGTGAGGTGTTGTGCAAGTACCACTGGCATGGGTATTTGCCTATGCAAATGTAGACACTTTATGGGGTTCATCTAAACACAGACAGCTCTAACAGTTTGTCAAGTCCTAGGAAAACTGTACAGTGGGTGCAGTGCAATCCTTGGTGGGAACAGGACTATTCCTTTCCAAACACTGACGGAACAACTACATCTTCAGTTAACAAAGCTTAATACAACAAGAAAAAAAAGCCCATATAAACTAAGAGAAGATGTGAGTCTGCATAAAATTTCCTCATCTATTTCTTCCCAAGCTAATCTCTGATAGGTATCTACACATTGGCCACACGCCAGAATGGGCAACATTGTGAAAGACATGCATGCTTTACATACATTGCATTGCTATATATGGAAAACAAGTTTCATGCCCTGACTGCTAGAGGACAGAAAACAACATTTTTTTTTTCCTAAAAGATCATGAAATGAAAGAAAAGGTATCCTCTTTCAGAACGTGGGGAACAAAAAACCTCAACAAGTTTCTGAATTAGTAAGCCGAAGGGAAGGGGGGGGCAAGTGCAAAACATCATTGCCCCCAGTTCAAAATATTTGTATTTCCTCTTTTTTTTTTTTTTTTTTTTTTTGTTGGTTTAGGTAGAAGGGAGACAATTTAAATTCACAATTACATTTTTTTCCTGAAAATATTCTAAGGAGTCATTTAACAAGATCAGAAATTTCCCAAAACATTCATTGAGTAAGAAATCAAATCTGACGATTTCACAAAAGTTACACTAGTTTTGACAAGCAAGAACTTATCCGTCCCCCAGAGAAGAAGCTGTCCCAGTTTGTCATCCCAGGGAAAAGGTAGTTTCCTGAAGAAATTCCACCCCACATTATCAATTATGCAAGTCCTGTGCTTTTGCAATGTCCATCTCAGTAGACTGAATCTAGGTGGTGAGTAACTCCTGACATGTAATCTTGATCTAACGATTTTGTCTCCATAGGAAACTATACCTAAAACTACACATGTAAACATCACTTCAGTCTATTAATACAATCTGAAATATTTCATTGGATAAATTGAATAAATTGCTGTCATTACCTTTATGCCTGAAACCTTCTTCTAAAAACGAAGTGAAATTACTGAATAAAACACATCCAATTACAATTTTTTTCTCTCCTAATCTGTCTCTCTGTGACTAAGCTAACACTTGCCTACAAAGGTTAGCCTTGGGCTCTGTTGTACAGTCACTTCTTCTGTGTTTCAACATGCTGAGAACATTTTTAAACTGGAAAAAAAAAGTCTTGAGCCAGAAGAAGTTACTAGGGTTACTGTTTCTTGACTACTGTTGATATCAAAAGGAGATTTAGATATTTGTTAGGGTAAAACTATTCAGAGTAACAGATGGAAGAAGCTGTGGATGAGCCTATCTAATCCTTCCTCTGTATAAGAGCATGTTAGACTTTATTACTGATGTACTGAACTTACCCTCAGTGGCATAGGGGTAGCTAACAATTCCAACCAAAGTGCAAAGGAAGGGTGATCCAAGCATGCCAGAAACAATTGCTAGCAGGACTGCACATAGAATAAAACACTTTCCTCAGAAAACTGATGTGTCAAAAAAATCTAGCTGATGGTCAGCACAAGAAATGCTTTTTCAAAAGTCAGGACTACAAAAGAACTTCTGGGTGTCCATGACCTTCTTAGTATTTCTCCATGCCAACCTCTTTTTGATGCAGGCCTTTCTCTTATATCCTTTAATTCCTTTCAGTCTCTTGCTCCTTCCTAGTCTTTGGCCTAATACGTACTGTTCTCTGACCTGAATTCCTAGATGGACCCTTTCTTTTTGTTTTTTCTTTCCTTCCCATGCCCTTTACCATAATTTTTATTTCCTTTAAAAAAATTAACAATTCTGGTTATTTATGAACCCTGGAGTATCAAAATTTCTTGAAATTGTGGTTGGGCATTAGCTTCATTAGCAGGATACTGTTCTGAAGACTGAGAAATCAACATCCTTTGAGTATTAATTAATTCTATTTTTTCGTGGCTACTTAAGATAATTTTCTGAGAAAAAGAAGAAAGGGTAAGATTGCATGGTCAAAACTATTAAATTACATGACCCAGATGCTTCACCTCACGACAGCTGGCTATAAAGTGATGTCCTCACTTTAAAAGCAAAAGCTCCAGGTCAGGAATTCAATAAAATTAGACACTAACCATTGCTTTTGAATGCTTTCCAAATATCTGTGATAATTGGACTACCTCTCTTAATAAATTTAGAGGCCTGATGGATTGGAGCTAGAAATGCAAAAGCTTTCCTGGGCAGACACAAAGTTGGTCTTCAGCATCACTGAGTACAATGAAACAGCAGCTTGCAAAAGTGTCTTTGATCCAGGAGCTTAGGCTAAACTGCAGCAGGGAGGGTGTATATCATGTTAAGGAACATACAGCAGAAGAAGACCAAGGCCAGTTCTGGATTGGGATATTTTATCTTTACCAGAATCTAGTGATGGAATTGTAATCCTCTTCAGGAGCCAAAAACACAGTCCTGAACCACTTCTGCCACTCATAGTTGGTAACTTTCATCAGCTCCTAGAGAGCAGCATCTCGCATGCATTCCTGTCAATACAGACACAGAAACTTTTGAATTATGGGTACCTAAAATTATGGGTTCCTAAAGAAAATAGTGATCGCTTAGAAGTGGTGAACCAGACTAACACACTTGATTGAATCAGGAGTTATTAATCTGCAATTCTTAGTGTTTTTATTTATTTCTTCTAACTATTTTCAGCCTTTTCTGAACAGTGCTGGGTATTTTTTTCTCCATTTGAAGAAGCTCCTTTAGCAGTGTTACAAGCTTCTCCCACTGTTTACATCTTCCATAATTTTTAGCTAAACCTGTGCTGCTGCTTCTTGTGCTGTTTTACTAGACACAAATATCTGGAGTTTTGAGCATCATGATCATGGTGCCTTTTGTTATTACAGAACAGAGAATCACACAGAAATGGAAATCAGACACGGATCTCCCCTTTTCCAGCGTGCTTCATGATGATACCCATGAGTTTTTACCCCTTTAACAGCAGGAGTAGGAAACCACTCTCCATCTGTATTTGATACAAACTATTGCAAAGATCACACAGTAGAAAAGATCATATATAGCCTGGGTGAATGTAGGTTTTGTATTCAGCTTGTGCACATCATATCCACCACGGATGTAATGCGTATTTGGTTGACTCTACTGTACCTTGTGAAGGCTTAGAGTTAAGAAACCCTGCCCTTGAGATTGTGTGTTGGAAGGCCTACATCTGAAAACATGTTTAAAGCTAAAAGGACAGCATAAATGTCCAAGCCAGGCAGATATGTTAGAAAAAATTGCTACAGCTGTCTCTTTAGCAGCCCAGAACATAATAAATGTTCCAAAGGACATGATGCAGGTCCAGACCACAGCTGTGCACCCCTCCCCTCTGCAGCATGGATGATGGCTGCTGTAGAAAAGCAAGGGCGCCTTAGCTCCTCAGGGGAGCAGTTGCATTTTGACAATAGGACACAACCTGCTTACACATATCCTACAGGAAAAGAATTGCAGGCCAGGGAAACCACTGCACAACTAACTATGCTTTCCCTACAAGAGTAGTCATCTCCAGTCCATGCATCCACTTTTAGAAAGTCAACAAATGCCAACATCTCAAGGAAAGAGTGAAGCGGTGTTTTTGCAGAGGATTAGGAATAATGACCAAGCAGTCAATAGGACTGAAATATTTGCACATGCCCAGGACCACTCCGCAGAGGCAAGCACACCTTCATCTTTTATCACGTGGGCTTCAGTGGAAATTCTCCTGGTTTTGTCAATCACAGCTTCATAATGAACAAGGGAGAGGATGAATGTGCCAAATATTCTGGCCCCATTCATACTGGTCTTGCTAGATCTGGCCCATACAGAACGCTATCAAGATGTCCTATATTTATGTGTATGTAGACTGAGCAATGTGGTGGTAACAAGTGCTGACAAAACAACCTTACTCCAGTCCAGTCCATCAGCCCTCCCTCTGTATTTGGCTCTCTCTGTGGCTACTTCTTAGTAAAACAGTTCTGGAGAGCAAGATCTTCTTTTATTTTTGGAAAATAGTTTTATAATAATATTTCAGTAATCAAGGACAGAATTCAGTTAATAGCTGGAGAAGGCATTTTAATTTATTCAATCTGCTTTTAAATGTCAGCAGTGACTGCACATTTGAAGTTCTGTGGGGCAACTGATTCCATAACCACTAGTGGTAATTAACCTGCAATCAGGGTAAGACAAGTCAAGTAACCTACCAAGGTGGATCTTAACAAATGATCAGAAACATTAAGCAAAAAACTAATGGTGGCTAACGGTCACACAACTCTAAAAGAAAATAAAAATTCATTAATAGGAATGAACTAGTTCCACTACAGCTTTGTTCTTTGACATTTAGCTTTTACTAAGCAGAATATATTGGAAAGGACACTTGGGCTCACCATGAGCTTAGAAGTAGGAGCCAGACCTCAGAATTTTGCCAGTGGGAATTGAAAACCAAAAGCAGCAACAGGCAGAAAAAAAGAATTTCAACTCCTTTGCCCTCAATGGACAAAAATGTTTCTTCCTTGTTTACTTTTTCTATCCAGAAAAACAAATAAATAAAAAAATAAACCCAACCCAAACTCAGCCACAGTGTTCTGCAGGTGACCTTCATGTGCTATTTGCAATGTAGGAGGAGGCTGGAGGGAGGGGGAAGGGAAGCAGTAACTTTCATGTGCCTTTTTGTGGTAATCATCTATGTTAACCCCACTGTAAGTTCTGTAATGCCTATTTCATCTTCACATCATGCAAGATGTCTGGAGTCCTTTGAAACAGAGGTAAGTCACTTGCACCTCAAGGGCGCTATGCTGTTAGTTGTATCTAGCTGCATTTAAACACTGGAACTTCTTTTTCATCCAAAGGGAGAACAACAAAATGGCTTTTTGAATCCTGACTCACAAGGGAGAGCCACTTTCTGAATCGGTGCTACCACCTTTGGGCACTTACCTGACTCTTCCTGGCAAGTGCTGCTTCTCTATAACCACTTTGAGTGCCCCAACACTGAACACTTCTGAGCAGGGAGGATCAGATCACTGAGGAACAAGAAATTAAAAAAGCAAGAAAAAGCAAAAATAAAAATTAAAAAATCATAGTTTATAATAAACACACATTAAAATAATGTTTCTGTTCATTTGAGAATAGTGGGTCTGAAAAATTTCAATTTCTGAAAGCAGAGAATGGGAACAAGAAATGTTCCAAGATGACATAAGAATCTGGCAAGTTTACCTGTGCTCTGCTTCTTCTAGGACTAACATGTGGAACTTTCCATCAAAGAGGGGGAAGAAATTTCCTTTATTTTTCCTCTTTTGGTTCTCTCCCTCATATCCTGCTGTTGTAAGGAAACATCACTCTTTCAAGCTCTATGAAATACCTGATATTATTCTTCCAGTTGAGAATGGATAGGATTTTCATAGAATTTCAGCTGTCACAATACTTGATTACTAAAATATATAACTGTTGAAGGAAGCCAGATGGAAAGTACAGAAGTTTCCAGCTTAAATACTGAACAAAAAAGCTCACCAAAACTGGCTTAAATTGATGTCCATTTTTGTTATAACAACTTATGTTTGTTCCATTTTACATATCTAATTTCAACTTTCCAATTGGAAAACTTCAAAAGAAAAAATATTTTCTGGAAATACTTATTTATTGGTGCTTCCCAATTTTGCTGATATAATAAGGGATAAAAACTTAGCATATGATTACAACATTAATTGTTACAAAGTGATGAACCTTGTGATAAAGTTAAATAGAATTCCTAAATTCCAGACACCTTACTACCAATTAAATCTACAGGTATGAAGTCCTTTCTTGGCTGTATACTGTAGGGTGGGTGATTATTAAATTAAGACAGGATTTCAGTTTGGGTTGGTTTTTTTTTTAGGTTGTCCCTGGAATGATTACCTGTCTTGCAAGGTTCTAGTTTTGATAATTGGCTTGCGATCATTACTGGCACAAGTTTCTCAGGGGATTGAAATTTCAGCAATACTGCACTGAGAATTCATGCAAATATTTGATATTTGATATGTCACAAGACATGTGCTAGAAGCAACCAAAGGATGCAAGACAATCTAGAAATGCAACATGATTTGGCAATGGAGGAGCAGCAAGAAAGAGAATGAAAAAAATCCATTTACCTAATAATGAGAGGCACCAGCACACCCACTTCTTTTCTCTCTGCTTTCACTCTCCTCCTATAAACAAGCAAACACCACCCCTATCATTGTCTGTAACAGACTTTGTCATAGTCCTAAATACTTTAATATATACATAAATGCAGTGGGAAACTTTGTTGTTTCTATTTTGCCAGCAGAATCCACATACTCTGTTTCCATATCTGCTTCTTTGAACGTTTTTCTGCATGATCTGCTTTTCTCCAATATGCAGATTTCTTGCACAACCATATCTTCCTTTAGAAACCCTGCTATTCGTTGGCATTCTTTTTCATCCTTATTCTGCAACTACCCCTCTCATAGTCGAGTTCTGGAATGCTTCTTTCCCTCTGGCCTTGGTATTCATTTATCTCTTCTCAGAGGCAGAAATTACTTCATCATTCCCAAATGCAGGACTCTAGGCACACGTAGACAAGAGAACTATGCCGTTTCTTACAGGAAACTATTCCCAGACTGCTTACTAAGTCTCATGGTCCTCTGTAACAGAGACTAAAGCAGCCAGTATACTAAAGCCATAGTGATTCTCCAGTAGTTCTCATCTGATTGGAATTATCCTGAAAGACATACCCCTAAGCTTAAGTAACAGAAGACAGTCCCAAAGATGAGACAGGAGAATTTTCCCCAGACCCAGACCCTATTCCAACATTCTGAAGGAGCCTTCTCAATACTGCAGATTGTTCATGCTTTAATATAACACTTTTTAAAATAAAGAACCTTCTCTTCATACTTTAACTTCCATGAACATCAAGAAAGAAACTTTTTATAAGAATCAGCCAAGCTTTACAAGACTCATTGTAAGAAAAGCAGTGCAAGCTTGTCTCAGATTTGCAGGGCCAGCTCATGTCCCACAAGCAAAACCAGCCTTTGCTTTTCCCTGTCTGTCAGTTTCCCAAGCCCATTCATCAAGCCTGGTCTCATTTTCTTAACAATACAGAACTGTTTGAGCAGTGAAAAAGCTGTTTATATGTATTTTACTTTATTTTAATAACAAACCAAGAAAGGAAGGGAACTGAGAAAATGAGAATTTCTTTGTTTGAAGACACCTGAACCTGAAACCAAAAAATTCTGTAGAAACCAGCCATCTCTATTTTAAGGTGACAAAATATTCAGGGCTGCAGATCATATGTTTCTCATTTCCCTGTGGCTGCTCTTAAACTCTGAAATAAGATTAGATAAAATTGATTTTTTTTTTTTTAAAAGCAAAACCAAAGCACACCACTTCATATTCACAGTTTAACCACATGTCAACCTTAAAACACTTATGTTTTCTAGCCTGTACCTATCACACAGGTTAATAACTAATCTCCAGAGGATTGGAACAATGGCTCCTTTTATTTTTAACATGTGTTAGTACCAGTTCCATCTGAGGAGGAATTGCTGGGGAATTAATCTTTCAGAGACTCAGCCAGAGTAGGGCAGGGGCAGAGGAGGAGTGCAGGCTGAAGAAGAAGCTGATTCTGCTTCACTGTCTAGTTCATGGTTTCCATACACTGCTGGAGGACAATGTGGCTATGGAGGATAAACCACACCCTCTTAGAGGCCAGTTCATTGCTGGACACCTCAGCCATAAGCGCTACGTAAAAAGTAATGTTAAACACAGCTGGGCTGCAATATGCCCTTCTACTCAATTCCAGCAAAAATCAGAGGACACTCCACCCACGTGTTGCAGGAGATATTAACGCCATGTAACATGCTGAACTGCAAGTTTAAATCTGGATGTCTGGGCAGAGGTCTAGACAGCTCTTCCAAGTCAGCTAAATAGTTTGTTTCAAGAGCAGAGAGTTAGGTTGGTTTTCCCCTGGGAAACAATGTTTTGTGGCACCCTCCAACACAGAAGCTGTACGATAGCCTGACGCACTGCTGGTTACAGAAAGCCAGCCCTATGAAGCAGAGTTTCTGGAGAGCTCATCAGATGCTTCTGGCAACTACCTGCCAACTGTGTTGCACATGGACAACCTCATTAAATTCAATTAAGCAACCTTGCAGTTGCAAGCAGGGCAGACACCCTAGTTGGGATTTGAACAACTGGGATACTGCACCTGCCTCCAGTCAAGCCCAGGATTTGGATTCAGCATCTTTTATAAGCAGCATATGCACCTACCACAGGATGCAAGAGTCCAACTTATAAGTGGTATTCCTTTTTTTTCGGTTCACCTGATGGCTGATGGGTGTTACTTTTCCCACACCTTGCAGGTGTGCTGACTTCGGTGGGAAGCAGAATTGGATGGAAAACCAAATGCAGCAACAAACCGTGGAACCGTTATTCACTGTCTGGTGGCAAGGAATAGGCATAGGTGCCTTTGAAAGTGCACACCTAGCCACATAATCATTCTACAATTGCTTCTTAATGCAAAGAATAAAGCCTTTCACCTCCTTTCAGCCTTTTCCCATGGCCAACAGTACTGTTCTGTAATAACTCATCTCTGAGTAACAAAGTAAACAGCATTACAAAATAATTTCTGAAGCCAAATATCTGATAAAGATGATTAATGCCTCACGAAATGCCTAAGTCATATTTGCAATAATTGCAATATTTGAGATGGATAAGAGGAGAGAATTATAGGATTTGCTGTAAGGCTGAATTATCTACAGGAAGTTCATGTGAAAGTCACGCTACCATCTAACTCTCTGGTACCTGCCAGGCATACTCCTTAACAGCTGGCTTATTTGTTTTCTGGATTTTAGAATTAGAACAGTTAGAGTTTTGAGACAGATTTTTTAAAGCTACCTTCATAAATACCCTCATTCTTGAGAGAGACTGTATTGGTGTAGAAACTGCTGCACAAATACAGGAATCTTTCTCAGTGAACAGGGTTTTGGGATATTCTTGAATGGCTGCCCAAACCAAAGTTTCACAATGTTTGTTCAAGACAAAGTTTGCCAGCAAGTACAATGTACTTTCAAAGAAAAGTGACGTATTTCTTCTTCTGAACAACTTACATGGGTATGTTCTGTAGTTTCCCAGCACGACAAAAATCTAAACCTTTGGCACATGCTTTGGGGGAAGGTACTGTCTTAGAGGCCTTAAACCACTTCACATTATATAGTCCATAAACTGTGAAGATAATTATGGATAACTTCCTTTTTTTTTCCTATGATGGGATAAAGAAACTCTTGTTTATAATCACAGATTGTCTCGGTAACCAGCTAATACACAATATGATAACATTTGATGAAAGAACAATACGAAAGAGAAGATATTACTGTTGGCAGCCACCTACTTCAGAGTTTTCATATTTATTCAAGCAAAATTATTATTATTAATATTATTATTACATCATTTTTTTAATAATGACTGAACACTTTGTAAGGATTATTAAAAGCTAAATTCACAATTGGAGTTGTTCTGACTGGACATAACTGTTTTGTTTTGCTTTCCTGATGCCTTAAGGTTCTCGCTTATAGTCAGTCACTTCTCTGGTGCTAATGAAAAGCCTTGCTGTAAATACTCCAATTTAATTATTATTCTATGACCACTCCTATACCCCCCAGCCCCAAATTGCACCAACATGAACACCAGTGGCAAACAAGCACAAACAGGGCATGAAAAAGGTCAAAGAAAATTTGTTTTCAACTTTAAAAAAGTATTTCCCTAAAACTCTTCTCAGCACCTGCTGAGTCCTTATAGCCCCTAGAATTTTCTATACTCCTGAAAACTGCTCATTTCACACAGAGAAGCAAGGAAGAAATATCTGGAAGAGGAAAGTTTGCACTGAGGAGGATCCTTCTCCAGCCATTGGTATCTATCATGTGAAACTCCAGGCCCCCTGGAACAGTCAGAGTATAGCAGGGGAGAAACGTGGACAGGCTTCTCCCTCCATTTCTAGTGCAAACAAGTAGAAACAGGGAAATGCCTTGCAGGTCCAAGTCAGCACAGATGGGTGCAAGGGGATATGGCTGAGCCACCACACTGTTTTGCACATTCAGTTTTTATAGCAGGCTACACAGACACCTTTTTCTTAAAGTGTGCTGCAATATCCAGTCGCTTGCAGCTACCACCAAAGAGCCTGGTGGTTTAGCACATTTGGACTGATATCCAGACTTGTTTTAGCCACCAGAAGACTCAATAAGTAACAGAAACACTCTTACTTGAGCCCTTCCTGTGACTGCAAAATCCCAGACCAGGAGATGGAGCATCAGCTCCAAAGGCTGAACACTGAGAGCAAAGCATAGTTGCCAGCACTTCTCTGCCCAGTCACCACAAGTGCTGTGGCAGGAGACACTGAGAGAATTGGCACAGCCTTCATCTGCTCCTCTGGTGTTTCTCTCATTGATTCTCCAGAATGCCCTTGAATCCACTTCCTCCCTTGTTAGGAGAGAGGGAAGCTGGTCTGAAATCAGCTTCGTCGCAATTGCTGGTGCGGTTGCACAGTGCTTGCTGAAAAGAAGGGAACCCTTCTTTACCCACACCCAATCTGATATTACACTACCCTGGTCTATAACTACACATTTTTGGAAGTACTTGTCACGAGTCACAATTTTGTTAACAAACACTATGACAAAAGAACATTAGAAAACAACCAAGCACAAAAACTTGAAGTAAATGAGACTTTGGAAACTATAGTATTTCTTTTATTTACAAGGAACAAAAAACCTCATGTGTTTCAGGAATAAATAGAAATCAGCCTCCAGCCTTCACAAATGAATTATCATGTGTAGAAAACATAGTGTTTTTGTTAAAAATAAAGATGTAATTTGCAATTAAGTAAGGAACAAGAACTATTTATTCTAGAGCCAATCTATTGAGGTTTTTAAAACTGGCATATTTTGATCTCATCTGTTTCCCTATGGGCAAAGAAGCCAATCTTGAACTTTTCTGTTGCAGATCAAAGTGACGGCTACAAATGTTAGTAAAACAAAGTCTCCCCTAGTGTCAGGCAAAACAGGATAAAAAGCAAACAAGCAAAAACTTCTGCACAAAAATATAGGACAAAATGGGAGAATACTTCTGCCATGCCAAGAAAGCTGAACATCTACGAGATCTTGGATTTCAACAAATACAACATTATTATGATAGGAGACTGGTTACCATAAATGTGTCAGCCCTCTGGGGAATCCGATTTTTATTTTCCTTCCTGTTCAAGGGACAGTTGTTCATATATTTATTTGCATTGTCATAACGTGGAGATGCAGGCTGTGATCAGAGGTCCATTGTGTAAGGTGCTGTACACACAGTTTATCAAAACAGCCTCCGCTTCAGAGACCCTCCAGTCTAAACAGGGAAATTCTAGAAGTCCCGAGGGGAAACAAAAGCTTGTAAGGTTTCCAAGACAGAACCAGAAAGTCTTTGGAAAAGCATCTTTGGGTGGCATTTCAGACTAAATGGAAATCTTGATGTTCTCATTTCAGTGATATATTTCCTTGGGTTTGTGTCATTAGTAGTCTTCTCTGTATTTTCTCAGAATTAGAGCAAAACAGTTGCAGATAATAAAACTGAGGCTTGAAGTTTGTGCCCATAGCAAAACCTAACCAGAGTACCTTTCTATCAGAGAATTAATTGCTTAATGAATTCTCACAATTCCTTCTCAAACATCAAGTACCAGAAATTCCTAACTTACTCCTCATCTGCAAACATTACAAACTAACTCCTTGTTACTCCACTACTTGTTCCATCTTTCTTGAAGAGCAAAGGAACTTGCAGAACACAGAAAACTTGTCCACATGAATGACTGTCACATGGGGGAGAGAGCAATAAAAATTCTGAAGGCAAGTCCACTGGGGTATTTTCAAAATTAAGGCCTGAAATATCTCGAGAAGGACACTTTGAAAATAACCTTTTCAAAGAACATGATTCCCAGATTAGTTTATGGGGAAAAAAAAAAAAAAAAAAAGCAAACCAACAGAAACAGGTGTGTTCCTATACAAATTATCTTGCATCCATTTAGAGACAAAATTATTAAATATAAGGCACAATGAAATGTCACCTCCTAAATATAAACATGCACTAGAAGGAGAAATGTGGACATTTTAAGCAGAAAAGAAATAAATGGCGGGCAGGAGACAAGGGGTTTAAGGAGAAACGCTTTGCTGGGATGCCACTCTTTGAGGGCATATTCCCTCTTCTCTGTTCTAGAAAACAACAGGATCAAGCAGGGAGCACAAAACCTCAAGGGTAATGCCAAGATGATGCTTACCTTTGTGTTCATACAGAATCACAGCACCACAAAGCCCCTTGTCTTTGAACCTTCTCTCTTTTTCCAGCAACAGCACACTCCCTTTGGTCTCTGAATGGACTTCAGGATTCTCTACAAGTCTGCAAGGAAACAGATGGATAGACTGAAAAGATCCTTGCTCCTCAGCTGTGTGGTTGGTAGAGCTTCATCACTTAAAAATTATTTCTCCTAAAGGGGCTCTAGATATGCATTAAACTTCTGCCCCACATCTTGAAAAGAAGTGGAAATCTCATAAGGAGTGTTACTTCTGCTGGATGTGCTGGAGGGCAAGGTGAGAAAGAGGAGAGAGCAAAAAAAGCAGCACATTTCTCACTGATTATTCAGACCAACCTGCACCCCCTTAGCCTTCCACTGTGCACATAAGTAAAACACATTTATATTCATATAGAAATACTGCTGCTAGATCAGTAGACAAAACTCTGACATGGAAATTCACTGAATTATTAGAATTTAAGGGAGAAAAAATTGTTAAAAAATCACAAGCAGTACTTAACTGGTAGAAGATGCAAGTGCTAGCCATTTTACCACTTATGTAGTTAGGTTCTGATCTTATGTTTCAACAGCTGAACATAGTAAAAATACTTCACTAAGGTCAGATTGCAAGTGTTGTTTTTCTTCTAAGCAAATAATGGCATAATCTACTTTGGCACTGCTAGCTGTTAACAGCACCACAAAGAATTTCTTTTTTGTACACCATCTTCTGAATTACAAAAAATGTTAATCCCTGATAGAACTGGAGGAGCTAACTTTGTAAAAAGCAGAACACGCCTGATTTAGTGAAGGGATTTCTGTTCTGAAGCTTTCAAGTCTCTTGTTCACCTTCCTGCCAATCACTGAAGTGAATCAACCTTGTAGTGGAAGCGACGTCATCTAATCTGGGGAGCAAAAAAAGGGTATACAAAAAGCTACTTCAGCAGTACAGCAGCCCAGCATGCTGTGTTCCAGACATGAGATTCTAAATTCTTTAGCTGACAAATGACCTTAGAAAGTACATAGATGTGAAGAGCAAAGGGAGGTGACAGCCCAAAGTATTTGAAAGAAACTGCAAGTCAGGGACTCAGTAGTAGGCAGGCTGACCTGGCAAACTTCACCACTGCCAGTTCCTGGTAACCTTCCATTTCAAAGTAAGGAGGAGACTGCAGAGCTGTTGGACAAAATCTGCTAAAGCATTGTCATGTAAGTGTATTTAGAAATTTTGCTGACAGCAAATTCCAAGACAGGAAGTGTTTTACCAAACATGGATGCAATACTCCTTCAAACCAGCTGCTGCACCCTTGTGTGACTAAAATAGTTCTTAAGACAGTGGCTTCTAGGAGATTTTTTCATTTTTTGGGAGGTTTTTTTGTTGTTGGTTGGTTGGTTGGTTTGGGTTTTTTTAACTTAAACTCTGGTTAGCAAATTGAGTCTAAAATATGCTGAATTCTTAGGCCACTGCCATTCAAGTGAAGCTAGGGATTTGATATGGAACAATAAATTACCGAAATTTTTAAAATCACTGGAAAAACCACTGACACTTTAACAAAGCACTGAAGAAATGAAAACCTGGAATCTCATACTTTTAGTCTTTATTATTACATCACTCTTCACCTGACCATGTTACTTCTCCCTGTAGCATTAACTTGATCTACTATAAAACCTATACAGTAGACAAAGAGGTTCCTATGCTTTGGATCAGCTATTCTAATCTAGGAAATTCTTTTTTTGTAGAGAAGTTTTAAGGCTTTGAGAAACGTGCAGCCTTTGTTATAACTCATACAGGAACAAATTTAAACTCTAAATTCACTACATTAAACCTGTTATTGCCAAGGACCACAATGAAGAGAGAGATTTATTCTATATGCTTTCCACTGGGGTCAAGGATTAAGGTCATGGTTTATGGTTGTTTCTTATGTAATGAACATGGGAGATGCAAAAGAATTCCATTTTAGGACAGAATTAAAATGATTGATTTAATATACTAAAAGCTAGTGCATACTGTGTTGCAAGTCCACAGTGTTCCACAGTGTCAATTGCTGCCTAAGCCATTAAAGAAATTAAATGGATTAAGTTTCAAAAATAACCTGTGAGCTATTGAGAAACAATTTCTGCTGCCCCTCAAGACAACCTCTGTATTACCAACTGCATGAAGATTAGGGTAGCCTGAAACCCTCCCTGGGCTGCACGTCGGGTAGGAACATGCACCTCAAGCCTTCCAGCCTAAATTTGACCTTGAACCACCAAGTGAAGCTCCTCACTTCCTTCAGCTTCACACAAAGACCACATAATGCCACAATTTTACATTCTATGAGTACCCACACGGCAGGCCGACTGCAAAACTGGCCTAGGCTTATGCAAAAGAGGCAAGTTAATACTGCTCTCAACTTGTAGTCTGCATGGAAATAAACTGTTATCTGCCCAGCTACCTACAGTGCCAAAAATTTCTCACCTGCACATTTCCTGCATGTTTTCTTTCTTGTTCTGGTATTTCTTAGCCTATTATGCTGTAATTGATTACCATCACCGGGGAGATAAAACAGCTCTTCCCTGACAAGTATGGGAGAATTGCAGGGATAATTAATTAATATTTTAATATGCAAATAAGATATTCCTTTACAGCTGGAGTTTTTCATAGCATTGTATAAATTATAAAAAGGCTTAATCTCTGGTTCAGAAATCTCACAACCACAAATCACAGGAGGTTGGAAGTGCACCACTGCTACTTGCCCTCTCCGTGCACTATTTCCTTAGATGTCCACATTTAAAATCTTTGGAGAAAGGATTCAGAGATAGAAGAAAACTAATCTAGCATGACACAGGCATTCCTTTTAGTGAGAGAGCACAACTTCAGGACATTTTTACACTATTTACTTTCTTTTCTCCAAATGCCAGTACTGTTAGGTTGCTCTTCCATTAGGGGTACAACATGCAAATGGATTCAGGGCTAGAGAAAAGGTTACTGAAAAGGAAGCTTGATCCCACCAGATCATACAAAGCCAAATTCTTGATTTTAGTAATGGGCTGAATTCAGCTCCAGGAAAAATTGACAGCATAGATATTGTGACAAAAAACAGCCCTAGGATCCCATTATGAGGTAAAAAATGAAGGAACCTGAAACAGCATACGTGGAAAGGAAAACTGGGCACTGTCCTGGTCTTGTGATTTTTTTTGTATTTAATTATTCCCTCCATATAAAATTTTCGGGCATTTTATAATAACAATCCATCAAGAAATAAAGATTCTTTTTATTTGATATTTTCACCTTCTGGGAAAACTAGAGTCTGGTGGTCAAAGACATATCCAGTTCCTCCAGTGGGTTACCTTTTCTTCTCTATCAGCTGCCCCAGTCACTCCACTTATTGGCTCTGATTCTGCACTTTTCTGCAAGCACCAGTTCCTCCAATCTTTAACAATTAAGATTGGTAAGTTTTTGCCTAAAACCTAATATGAAAAAGAAAAGAAAATCTGGAAGACTACAAAAATATTCCTCCAATTTTGAGAAAAAGAATGCTTTTAACTTTGATATAAATTGCCATCACACTTCTATTAAAAAAAAAAAAAAAGGAAAAAAAAAAAGGGCAAAACAAAACCACAGACTTGTGTGTCTCAAGCATTTACCACTGGTGCTTATCCAGGCTTTGAAGGATGGTTTTCCCGTGGTCCCATATCTCAGGAAGTCTTCCTTCCACGCTTATTACAGGTGCCTAATAGAAAAAGAGTTTGTGATCGTACTTTTCCCCTTGACTAAATTACTTTTTCCTCTGCACAATTATTTTGGAAAAGCCGTGGGAACTTATCTTTGAAAACTCTATTCCTCCATCAAATTTAGCTAAAACACTGAGTTCAAAAATTTCTAGGGGGGTTATTCAAATGGATATAGTACACATAAGTCTACAGGCCCAGAGGCAGTAGTTTGGGCTCAGCTCTCTAAGAAACACAGGAAGAGAAGAAATCCATGCTCAAAGGTAGGCTGAGAGTCCCCTGCTAAACTGAGCTGAGAGCATTAAATGGTCAGGCCATCAGAGACAAGGTGACACAAGGTTTATGTAACCCAGCTCTACCGACAGCAGGAGCAACAACCAGGAAACAAGCAGGTGGGAGGAGACAAGGAGCAAAAGGAAAGAAAAGGAAAAAAAAAGCTTTGCTAGCTGATCTGGTTGATTGATGTGATTAATTGCCACTCACACAGGTAGGTGTTGCTACTGTTTATTTAGCATTCTGCCAGCAACAAATGTTTGGGACTCCTGGTTGCTTCATGGACTTTGTCTACCTGGAAGTCAAAACTAGTTGTATCTTATGCATCATCGCTGACTAAACAAAACATCAGGAATGCAAGATAAACAATCCTAAACAGCTGGATGCAGGGACACTGCATGCTCTCCCTACCTGCCAGGGAGCCAGGAGCAGTGGGATCCAGCCAGCTCCTTACACAGCTCCTTCTCTTTTGCTATGCCTCCTTCCTCAGAAAGATGCTGGTATAGCACCAAGAGACTCATGGCTATGAATACTTCTAGAACTTTGTGAGCTTGAAGGTTTAAAAGTATCTGCTTTGTGTGCTGTTACTGCTCTGCTGGCAAAGACAAAGCAAGTGGGGAGGGCAAAGGAGAAAAAAATGACATATCAGGACTGTTCTGCTGAGGAAAGAAACTGAAGCAGGTATTGCAAAAGATGTTTTGGAGCAAGAACCACTTTAACTTCGTTTTTTGCTTCTATTTTGCGTCTACTTAAACATCCTGCCTGGACTGAGTTTAATAGAAACTGCTGCATTTACAAAGAATAGGTAAAATGGAAGACTATAAAGTACTCTAACTTAGAATAAACATATGCAGTTTATTCCACAAATAGAGATTTTGAAAAATCTTTTCCAGCTTCAGTCATGTCTGAGAAGTATATTTTGAAAACATCTCTGCAAGAGTTCAAATGTTGAATGACTGTTCTCTTTTAGCCACTGGCATACGTAAAGATATGTTACCATTCTTCTGTCAGTTAGAGCAGCTAGCATTTCAAGTATCAGTAATCTGTCTAGCAATCGGATTTATTCTCACCATTTCCCACATATTAAACATAGCAACAGTATGCACCAAGGAAACAATAACTAGAGCCATGTCAAACATTTTTCTAAGGTTGCATTTTCAGTCTAGCTAACAATGTTTTTTCGTCATGTCAGGACTTCCCAACCTCTCACCAAGTCTGTGAGCACACCTCCTTTAGTAACACACAGAGCTACATGTCTGTTCTCAGGAAGCAACATGCACTTAGATACTTGTTCTAGTGCAAAGGAAAAACCTAACTATAGGAAAACATACTTTCAGTAATAGTCAATGCCCTAGAAGAGAGGAGACATAGGAGAAAAAAAGGCAAGTTCATCAGCAGATATGTTAAAAAAGAAAAGCCATGGAAGGAGCTTGGAGCACTTTGTGTCACGCTGCTTCAATGCTTTATCTTGGCCAGGGAACATACTGAGTGTGGCTTTCCCAGCTGAAAATAGGTGTCTATTGTTTTCACTCTTGGTAAGAAGCCAATTAGTTGTCAAACATGGTCATCACAAAATTGCTAGTGTGCATGGCAAAGCAAAAAATACTTTTCTTACATGTTCACTTTGTCAGAAAAAAATTATAATGCAAGAATTTCCAGCAAGGATGGGGTGAGAGTTATATCCTTGTTCACAAGGCAATCAAGATGCAAACCTTCCTGTTCAGCTAGGCTTGACCTGATGTGGAAAATGGGTGAGGATTTATAGAAGACTTGTGTGTAACATCCAGAACAGGCATTACACAGAATGTTTTAAGTACTACAGGACAGCTCCTCTTACATAATTACACCACCCCCTGATATGGGTTCTAATATATACAGTCAGATGCTGAGATTTTTCTTTTTGCTGTCAGTGACATTTGCAGAGGACATGAAGAGAGCTGCATTGTCACAGGTGACTGAAGCCAAAGCTGCACAGTACCAGAAAGGATCAATCCGCACTAGCACCGAGCAGCAACAACAGATTTGAGATATAACACAAGCCTGCTTCCGCCTATTTGGATTGCAGCATTCTTTCAACATGTAATTAGCACTGCTTACCTGTCTTAGCCAATATTCCTCTGCCTAATACGTGGCATTAAATCTAATCACCCAAGTATCACAAATGCCACATTTCCAGTTCAGGGATATACAGTACCCAACCACCCAGTCCTTCATACCAGCCAACGTGACCGTCAGCAGAACAGTTTTCAGTAAGAACACTCAGTACCTCCAAGCCTAATGAGCAGCTGTTTGGGCAGGGGTTTCCAGGCTGCCCTTGGAGCCCAGCTGAGCAAGCTCAGGTGTGGCTATGTCCAGCCTGCCAAGACCTATCATGCCTGGGGCTTCTGAGACTGGTCATTGCATGTGGACATGACAGTGAAGGATGATGAACAGCTGATGCATGGCTGACCTTCCTTAATATTGCTTAAATCCTTAATCATTTGCTTTGCCTGGCCACAGCAAAGCTAACCATTAGCACCAGAGACAATGGCTACTGAAGGCACAAGAGCTCTGGGCTACCTGTGTAAATAGATCTCCAGAAGGTTAGCAAAGGCCAGTGACCATTGTGGTCTACTAGCTTCTTGTGGTTTAAACCCAGCAGGCAGCTCAGCCACACACAGCCACTGTGGAATGGGGAAGAGCATTGGAAGGGTAAAAGGGCAAAACCTCATGGGTTGAGATAAAAGCAGTTTACTAGGTAAAGCAAAAGCTGTGTCCACAAGCAAAGCAAAATAAGAAATTAATTCACTACTTCCCATCAGCCATCTCCAGATGATCAGGGCTCTGTCACACATAACAATTACTTGGAAAAGCAAATGCTGTAGCTCAGAATGTTCCCCCTCCTTCTTCCTTTCCTGCAAGACCTTGTTGTTGGGCATGGTGCTGTGTGGTACTGGGATATCCCTTTGCAGCTGGGGTCAGTGGTCCCAGCTGTGTCTTCTCCCAACTTCCTCATTGTTGGGGCAGAAGGCAAAGCAGAAAAGGCCTTGATGCTGTGCAAGTGCAGCTCAGCAATAACTAAAGCACTCCTGTGTTTTCAACCCCTTTCTGCACATCCAAGAGAATACCACACAAGTTACTATGAACAAACTTAACTCTTTCCCAGACAAAACCAGTGCATAGTTTAAGAACAGAGTAAAGGAAGACCATACATTTTTCCCATTATAGAGAGATAAACCCATGCCTGTGTCAAACCTAGATGTGACTCTTCCACTCTGGTGTTTTTTACATCCTACCAAGGATAAAGATCACATACATCTACAGCATCAATTTTTGTTCCTAGACAGGGATGCATTTCCTAAGACCATCAAGTCTGCACAAGGCTGCACTTGCCCTACTGCCCGTTGGTAGGCACAAACTCTTCCCTGTTCACTGAGCTGGTGTGCCTCCTGATCAGGCAGCATGTCCTGGGTGAGACAAATCTGCTTTGGAATTTGCATTTAGCCATAACCCCTGAGCACTGGTGAACCAGGCCTTTCCACCAAGGCGACATCAAATTCCTGTGAATGCTTCTGGAAGGAAGAATTAGCCCAGTAAGTGCTTGTTTTTACATTATGTACTGTATATGAAATTAAAATGAGGGATACTTGGCCTCTTGGCCAGGTTTAGCTGGAGGTACCCAAACCAAATACCCTTTTCCTCTTAGACATCTCTTTTATGTTTACCACAAGCATATGTTACACATATGTTTGTGTTCTCTATGCAGTGGCAGGTACCACGTCTAATGCTCTGTTCCCACCATGTGCACAGCTGAATTTGTATATTACACAAGGCATGCCATCCAAGTTTATTTTCAGTTACTTAAGAGGATGTTTCTCCCTGAGGCACAGTTTCTGTTTAGCTTGTTTAGATGCCACAAATCCAAACCATTGGAAAAAAAAAATACATATATAGTTGAAGAGCATAAAACCAGCACTGTGAAAGACTGCCCCTGGGAGGGAGCAGATGCAATGCAATTTTAAAAATTAAAACTCCTGCAAACAGTTTGCCAGTTCCTTTGATGATGAAAGCAAATTTTATTAAACTGACAGCAGATGATTTCCTGAAACTGTACCAATGTCTTCCTGCAAAACAAGGCCAATAAATAAGTACATATTTAAAGACAAACAAAATTGACACATTGATACAATGTTAAGAAAGGCATCAGGATCTTCTGCCTCCTTCTTCACAAACCTTCTTGTGTCAAGGCTTCCTTCCTGCAGCAGGCTCACCTTCACTAATATCCTCTTGCCTTTGCTTTTCTCCCAACAGCAGGCCAGAGGAAGGGACAGTCTCCTCTAGTGCAGTAGGTTAGTCGCTCTCACGTCCCAAAATAGCAAGTTGTTCAACTGACACAAAGGAAAGAAAACATCCTTGCATCCTGTCTTGCTGCCAGCTTTCAAAAGGTAATTAAACATCCCCCTCTTTCAAAGAGCAGAGTTCTCCAGAATCACAGCGTTTGAGCTCTGATGTTGTCAAACAACAGGGGGTTGCTTAAGCTTTGACTGGCCTATTCAAAGACCGACAAGCAACTTAATGGGAGCCCTCCTTAGTGGTGACAAAAATGTTCCATTATCTGCTTTCTACTTTCTAGATTACTTGAGTTGATGGGGAACTTTAACTCCCATGGTCATGAGAGCAAAACCAAGGCGCTTCAGGCAGACTCACATTCATCTGTATTTTCAGTGCAAAGAAGAGCTTTCCTGTGCAAAACTTTGTGTTAGCTTGATCATGTAAATTTTGTTTTCCCCGATTCTGTTCTATTCATCTGCCATGTCTTTCTTATCCTCAACACATTGTAATACCTAAGTGTTACAAAGATCCAATTCCACTTCCAAACTAAGAAATTGTGATCTCCATGTGTCCCAAGATCATCTGTCCATCTCAGAGCTGATGATAGGTGGAATTGGCTCTGAAAGTCCTGCCTGGCAGTCAAGCCTACTGGGATCCAGCACACCATGTATCAGTTTCACCTTCTCCTTTCCTATCCTGCACAAGAGGTGCTGCAGAGACAGAAGAAGAGAGGAGTCAGGTAGCCAGATGCTATGCTGTTTGAGAACTTCTTGCATGAGGAAAATTTCCTTGTTTGTTTGCAATCCACTAGAAGCAAAAAAACACTAGGGAGCAGAATTCAGCTCAAAATTGATTCTACAATTCATATTTGTTTTCCTTTTCTTTCCATTTTTTCTTCAAACTGAGTCCAAAAACAAATGCTGGATCAAATTCTGCAGGCTGCAAAGCAGTATACAACCCATTCCAGGGGAGATCTGCTCAATTAAGAACCAGTAAGTTCAGCTCTGTTTCATAATTTTATTGTTTGCTGAAAAGTCCCAGAGAAGCAAACCTTCACAGCCAACATGAGACGAAGGAGTTATACTTTTTCTGTTCTTGGACTCACTCAGGCAGGACTCGTTAAACTGTAAAGTGGAAATGAGGCCCCTGCCATGCCATCCAACATTCAGCCACTTGCTTTTTCTCAAATAAAAGGGGAGAAGAGCAACAGACTGCTTTTCCTCTGGAGACAACCCTACAGCAGGCCAGCTAAGGGGCCAGCTGGCTCCAAGCAAAGCTCTAGCTTCTGCATTTTGTTTTTGCCTCAGTGAGATCATTCTCTGCACTGCCTTCCCCTCCTTCCAGTTTTCCTCTGCTTAGACTATGTAAAATAATTACTGGCAGGAAACCTGTCTCTCAGTTTTTTCCCCTCCTCCCCAGACATTCAAAGTGCAGTGATGTTTTGGGGAAATCCAGGAGTTTGAAAAAAGAATAAAAACCCCTGTGTTTATCTCCTTCCACAGCACAGTCATTACATGAGCGTCCTCTTTGCTCCCCTTGTGAGGTGAGAGAGAAGACCTGGGTATACCAAAGCTTCTGATTGTGTTACAATCACATGAAGCAAAACAACCTAAGTCATTTCAAGACATCTGTGGTGTGGTGAGGATTAGTGAGCACGTTGTCTCAGCCCAGGTAATAAAGGTAGATGCTTAAGGCAGCAGACTCTGCCCCTGCCTATGCTAGAGTCTGGGAAAGCCAAGGCTGCTGCTGTGGGCAGGAAGTGGGGGTGTAGAATTACCACCATGCAGGGGTGATGGATGAAAGAACAGTCTCCCAGAAACAGCTGTTACTCTCCCCAGATTCTCATCATACAAAAGAAGGAGTGGCAGCCAGCCTGGATTTTCTTCAGGGCACTTCCCCAGCTTGGTGGCAGGAGCAGACAGGCATTAGCTCTTTCACCTTGGGCCAGCAAGTTTAATTCTGCCAGACCTACCAAAAAGATGCCTGAACTGGCCATGCTCAAACACAGGTCAGGGTCATCCCTTGGGAGCTTCGAGAAAATCACAGCAACCATAATGGCCACAACAAATTAAAGCAATGCGTCAAACAGTTGCCGACATTTCTGGAAAGTACCTTTGGATTATGCTTCTAGCAAAACACATCCTCACCAAAACCACACAAGTTCTGTAGCTGTACAGGGTGAAGGGGTGTTGGGACTAGTTTTTTATTTGTTTGGTTGGTTTTTTACACCCACTGCTGTAAACTTAGAAAGGAAAATAGTGTGATGAACTAGAAATTACTAAACACGTATTTTTATTACCAGTCCAAAGGACATTGACAAGTAGAGGGCTGCTTTGTAAGTTATCTGAGTGCATCCAGATGTAACACCAAGTCTGAAAGTGATTTATGAAAGCATCAATGATGTATTGACATGGCCCCAAACTGGGCTGTCGTGGCTGTTCACATCACTCTGAGGTAAACCCACCAAACATGGTAGAGTAACTTTGTATCAGCACCAGGATAAACAAAGAGCCAATCCCATTCCCTGAAAACCTGTATTTACTTTTTATGAACTCTGTAGGGGATTTATTTTCTATTCCTCTGGAAGAAAGAAGGGTCACCTGGCTTTTCATCAGGGCCTCACAGACTCCTCCTTTTCACCCATGACTGCGGGCAGTGCTACCCTAGCACCACAAAACAACACAGCTAAAGCCATCCCAAACTACATGACCTCCTCGGGACCAGAGTACGAAGCTTTCTCATGCACTCATTTCCTGGCTTCCTTCTTCCCTCTGTGCCTGTGTCCTAGATCTCATCACAGGAAAAGCACACACAAGGCCACAAGGGAGAGTTTTTGAATCCAGTTAAGACGACAGAAATTTTGTTGGTTTTTTTTTCTCTAACTAGCATGAACAAACAACAAGATGGAAGCCAGCAGGAATCTCTTCCATCACCCTGCAACATCTTCCTCTGAAATGGGAACTCACATGTTTTTTACAAGCCTCATAACAAAAATATCTAGATCCCATTTCTGAGATGCTTTTTCAAAAAACTGGGCTTTTGGATTGTGACAATATAAAACATACAGGAACAGTAAGATACAACTTCCACAAACACATATGAAATCAATTGAGCTGAGCTCATTTATTTGACACTGATCTGGCACAGGAAAAAGTACAACACAACATAAAGAACTCAACTCTTCTTTTGTGCATGCCTCACAGAAATTATCCATAAATCATTTTGGCTAATCAATGTCCTAAATATCATTCAGACAGTAGCTCCAAATAGTTGATTTCTCTGCCATCCAGTATTTACCATTTTCATGCATTGGTTTAGCTTATGATAATTCTCCTTTATAGCTCTTACATCTCTGCTTACCTGCTCATCTTGATTGGGTATTGTGTGATTTCTTTTTTAATTTATCATTGTACAAAGTAATTCATCAAAGAAAGACAGAAGCTGGCAGTCAGACCATTGGGGTTTTGGTTTTTGTGGGTTTTTTGGGTTTGTTTTCTTTTTTTGGGGGGTTGGGGAGGTGGAACATGAAAAAAGGAACCAGCTATATTAAACATCAGACTCTTAACCCTTCCCACCAGTTGTATGAAAGTGTATTTTGCACATTCAACTGGTTTTGAATAAGATTGCTAGCGTTCACGAGACTGGTTCTATCGCTGCTGCCTTGAACATGTATCAGTCTAAAATGCAAGATAAATTAGCTTAATACATTTTTGAAAGCTAGACCTACTTTTCTCTACCCTGACCTATTTTTAATAGCTGTAGCAGGAGGAGTTCAAAGAAAAGTTGCTCTGCCTGGAGCTGCACCTTCCCAAGATGATTGCATCACCAGCAGCCACAAGAGCTCAAGAGTCAAAGCAGCAAACTCTTATATGAGCTGTGAAATATATTCTCACACTTGAGTTCATAAGCAACAACATTAGCGGGCCAGACTTTGTAGATGGGGTGAAGTGATAAGCAAACCCCTCCTTTCCCTACTGAGAGCAAGGGAGTCAGACTCTTCACTACCACTACTGAAGGCAAAATCTCTCCTGCTTACACGAGTGTTAATGGTAGGACAAGAGGCAAGGAGGAAAAGATTCCACTTAAATGAATCTGAACTGTAAGCTGGGCTGCTCATTCAAACACATCTCACCTTCACAGCCAAAATCTCTTTGCCATTACAGGTGTCCCACTGCTGCAAATCAAAACCTGGAGCTGGTAAAGTACACAACCATTATCCTACAATGAGAGTACTCTGTCTTGTTCAGATAAGGGAAAGGCAAGACTGTGGCAAGCACAGGAGAGAAAAAAGCACGAACAACCAGCACAGCCGAGCAAAGGTATAACAGAGGCTTCAAAGGAGAAACCACAGGAGATGCCACAGACCAAATTTTCAGTCCATGCAAGTCAGCCAAGCTACAGCAAAATTTGTATCACATCACACCTGATGAAGAATGGCTGCACAATCTGACATGCACATCACCCCCCAGATTTGATTCTGAAATAACTAGCTAATATTACTATTGAAATTAATTGCTCCTGAGTTACCACATCTTGTGTATTTTAATTTAAGCAGGTGGAGGATGCCTTCACCTTTAAAACCTGGGGTTCTCCACCCTGCAGTAAATCCACTCAAAGCACAGCAATTAAAACTCCAAGCTCCCAAAGGCAGATTCAAAGGATCTTTCAAGTGTCCTGAATGAAAGCCACAGGCGAAATTCTCTACAGGGACAAACAGGTGAGATCCCATTAAAGTCCACACCACAAGTAATTAAAGCAGAACTATGGTGATGAGCATACAGGCAGCAACTGGGACATCTGTAAATGTAAAAGTATGCTGCAAATATTGTTGGTTATGAAAAGCACAGTGCTGTAACATGATTTGAGATAGTGATATCCTGTTTGGGTCAAGTGGGAGAGTCAACTTTGTCTTGTCAAGTGAGCTCCACTTGTAAAATTTCTCCTGAGGCGTTTGCTTCCCTCCTAAGGCTCAGCAATTTTTAATATATTCTCTTCCTTGAAGATGTGTTTTTTGTGAAAGTGATGAGAGTGTACAGCACCACTCCCACCTTTTCCAAGATTGCTTTTGGTGTTATTTTGATGCCTCAGGAGTCTCATTTCAGCCTTATAATAACCCACTTACATATGAAAAACTCGTAGTTGTCACTGAGTGACGTTTCATATCTCCAGGCTTCCCATACTAAAAAACCTTGAAGCTTATTCTCTGTTTACATTTCTCTGATGTGGGGCAGTGGTGCTTTCCTGTGCACTGCTTAAAATTTTCCTTCCTAATAAATTGAATTTGGCAGGTCCTTGCAGTTGTCTACACACTGTTTCATGGGAAAGGTAAAGGCTTAGAGGTGAGTGACTCCGTGATTTGAGAGGGGTGCTGGCTGGATCAAAGCCTACTGTACAACAAGTCCTGCCACCCCAGGAGCCCCCTGAGTGCAACAAACACCACAGTGATGCTGTGGTGTCAAGAAGGACTACTTGCAAGCACAAGCATGCCCTCAGCTCTCCTCAACACAAGCAGGGGCAAGGAGACCTCAGCAGAGATGGCGAGTCTCCAGGGCCTCTCACATGGTCTCCCATCCATGCCCTTGTTTGGATAGCCAGGATCAGCTTAAAATCCCTGGGTGGAGGTCTGTTATCAACCATGGTTTTTGTAAGGAGCTGGGAGAGTTGATCTTGCCACTAACCACTATTTGGTCTGATATTAAACTAGAATGTATCTGTCATTGCAAAGAATTTGCCCTGCTCTTTGATATATGCTATTTATCCAGTGCTACACTTCTGGTTTCAAATTGCTTGAATAAGAACTGGGAATTTACTGGGTGGTACAAGACACTACAATGAGAAATTTTTACTCACCATAGCCTTGGATAAAGACAAGAAAGAGAAACTGCACAGACTGTAAGTGGGAATGTGGATAACACAATTCATTTTTTCGCTTCTCAAGCTGAATATGATTTTCCTCTTATTTTGTTTAGCTTGGCCTGCCCAAGACTTAAGAGATTTCATTCACAGATGCATAGCCCTTATGTCTAAAAAACCTTCCAGATCACTACTTTCAATCTCTCTCATAAATCATTATGTTTCATACTATTACTAAATGAAAAGTTTACTTTTAACTAACTCATGTTTTCTAGAAGTATTTCTGATCTAGATTTGAAGGAATCAAGAACCAGAGTATCCCCAGTTTGTTCCAGGGTTCAGTCCACCAATTCAAACTGAAATGTTCTTTTGTTTGTATCTTAAAACGCCTGGATACAACTTTCAGACACTGGCAGCTGCTAGGCTATTGATTCTTCCAGACCAATAAGCAATCCAATAAGCAATTTCTTGTTCTTTTGAAGGCATTTATCCACTGTATTTTATTACCTTCTACTCACTTAGTAAGATATTACTGGAAGTTTTTCTGATTCTTCTCTCATTTACACAGAAAATGAGGAATAACTTGAAATTAATGTTATTAAATTTGTCATGAAAGCAGGGATAACTGAGTTACAGAGCTTTTGACTGGTAAAAGTTTAGAAGGGATGCTATGTGTTACTCAGACTGATTTAATTGGGTTAATCTTCCTCTTCACCACCACGATGTTATGTTAAAAGAAAAACATTTGTGTTTTGAAGTAAACTGCTATGGAGAAGTCTCACATACCAGCTATTGCTTAACAAGTGCCAGCCTAGCCAACACTCCCAAATAACCTGACAAATCAGAGAGGTTTTGCCATATTCTTGCCACAAAAGAGATGCTCTCCGACCTGTTCACTTAAGGGATAAAATGGATCTCACTGGACACATTCTGCAGTGAAAGTGGGCAGGGGGAAGGTAACTCTTCTGGCTATCAGTAGGGATTTCAGATCAAACTGGAGGAGTGAGAAACACCAACGACAGAGCTCAAAGGTGATGGGGTATTTTTCCCTCATCACCTTGTGGCTACAAGTGACCCCCCTGAGCCCAAATACAGAGAAGCTCTTGGGTTTGCAGGTGCTCTGTGTACAGAGCATGCTGCCTTTTGGAGAGGCAGAAGGAGGTATTCCAGCTTCCCCCAATAACAAATGAAGTTCAAGGGGGTGGCAGGGTAGAGGGCAGAAAAGCCACCTTTGCAATTTGAATTTTCTGTTGGATTTTTACTTCCTACAAGGGTTAAATTGCCAAGACAAATCTTGTACCTCCTTCAGTTCCAAATCCCTCTGGCAATAAAAAAATAAGGACTACCTACTTACTCCTTCCTAAAAGGAAAGGCCACGCATGTACAACCACAGGAATGAAAATCTCTCATATCTTCTATCCTGAGCTGTTGAATGGGAAAATATGGTTACTACAACTCCCTGAACACAGCACAGCTTCTAGCACTGCTTCCCCACCTCACATCCCCATTCCCATCTTGTTTTGAACCTGCAGCAATTAAATAAAATATATTTGCAAAGGAGTCCTGTGCTGATGGAAGGGGTGCATGTTGCTGCTCACCTGATCACCTCCCTCACACCCCTCTGGTAACTCCTAATCAGCTGATATACCTCAGGAGCAGCAAAACTCTGATCTCAGCCAGAGCAGTCCAGCTTTACTGGGTTTGATGAAATTCTTCAGGTATAACTGCTCATTGAAGGTCTTCATATTAAGAAAAACTCTTACACAGATGTTTACAAGTTCATTCTATGTTCTTTTCAGCACAGCAAAGAGTTCAATGATTTACCACTCCTGCTTTCCCATCTTTCTATCTGACCCTGCTGTCCAAGTAACATCAGATAAACTATAGATGTTATACAGATTCAAGCAACCCACCTTCCCCTCCTTCAGCATTTCTAAACAACCTCCTGATACACTGGGTGGAGGGCACACACCAGAGTGGGGTTTCTTCACATGCTTAGCTCCCCCAGCAAAATCCTTTGGCTCTCTCAAGCAACTAGTATGGCATTAAACACACCCTTTATGTTTGCCATGGTACCCTCAGATGAATGCCTGGATCTCAGTGCTTGGGCAGAGACAAAGGCAGCTGCTCTCACTGTAATCACAAGGGCTTGATGTGCTTGTGGTCTGTGTGTCATCACGCTCTCGCTGACATGTGCTGCCAGTGACACTGGGAAACAAAATGATTCCAAGTAGCCCGATGTACACAGAACTGAGATCCTGAACAGGTGCAAGGAAGGGCATATTCCAGAAGCTTACACCCCTGTGCTAAAAACAACAAACCAAAAATCATCTCCCCTACTCACAGACCTATCCCAAGGTGCCCACCCCTAATTCATGTGCTATCAGGGACCTTTTCTACCAGTTACTTCCCCTTCAATTCTGCCTCACTGCTCTCCTCCACCCTGGCAAAACTGAGCAAGCAACCCAAGAGCAAACAATAAACTGTGACCTCTTTTACTCCATCCACTTAATACATAACAGACTTTGCATTCCTGTAAGGCTGTCTGGGAAATTATGGGGTTTGGTTTGCATCTACCAAGGGCTGCCTATAGTTTAGCTAAAAAAACATGCAGACACATATACATGTACATATACAAGTATGCACATATTTTTACCTCTCTCTCTCTCTCTAAAAAATAAGCTTCACTATGTATATATGCATGTATATGTAGGCTAATCTCACACAGGAAATTTCCAGCTTGGGGTGAGAGGAGGAAATCTAACAAACAGATGACCCTTTTGACCCCTGGCATACCTGTCTTTTGTAGGAGGGGGCTGTTAAGTTAAGGAGATATTTTACACTTAGTTGTATCTTTGGGAGACACAACTACACACACACACACACACACAAACAAACTGCTGGCTTTGAGCAGACTAAACTGCAGAAGAGAAGAAGGAAATTTTTTTTGGGAAAAAAACCTGTTCAAACAGAAAGCCAGCATTACCAGCTTCACAGGTATGCTTCCAAAGCTTTTCAAAGGAGCTGGTGGGGAAAAAGAGAAAAAATATCTGTGTATGCAACTTCTGTGTAAACTTCCTCTGAGAGTCCTGGAGTTTACAGATGTTGGAGGACACAGCACTCTCTCAACTGATTAGAGACCCTGTTACCCTCTGGTCACCATGGGGCAGATGCTTCTTCACTTCTAGAGATCAGATACAACCATTTGACCCAACCTGACGAACTACGCAAGCATCCAAAGTTAACAAAAGCAGACTTCATCACTCTGAGGAAAGCTGCTATGTGACTTCAGATTCCTATCTGAGTTATCCCTCAGTAGAACATCTATCACCTTTCAAAGAACCATTTGTAAGAGAAAGATCACCATCACTCCTACCTGCCTGAGTTAGACAAACATATTGGAAATCTTTTCACTGAAGAACAGCAATTAAGGAAAATATTTCCCAGGCAGTCCCTCAAAAATAGAGACAAGCCTTTTTCTGGAGTCTTTTTATTTCACCACCTGTTTATATACAGTCTTAAAAATCTTATTGAATGATTTTAGCAGATTTTAGGTTTTGGATTTTTAGCTGGCTTAGTGCTCTTAGTGTGTGTAATGTGCTCATGGCAATCGCAAATCACTTTGTAGAAGCTAACAAAGAACATTAACCCTTTCAGCAGACAAGAAAATCAGAGTACAGAAAATCTAGAGGTGCGCTGAGAATGCAAGAGAGATCAAAACACTCTAGTGTGAACATTTAATGTATTCCATATATTTTACAGTATTTCAAATTTTTTGAATGAGAAGTATCACTAAGAACCTTTGCATAAATATCTGTAAAGTCATTGGTACTCTTTTGAAGACGTCCTTTGAAGAGTGCTTCTTTTTTCAGTAGTTTCATTCAGAGATCAGGCATTTTTTCATAATGGGAGCATTCAACATGCTAAAAAAATGCTGCAACAGTTTATAGAAAACATAAAAAAGAAAAAGGAAGAAAAGAACACAAGCACTCTTGTCTCGCCTTAGGGCTCTTTGTTTATCCAACCTGAATTTAACCATCCTGTGGAACAATCAGCCCAGCCTATCTCTCTAAAGACAATACTTCAGCATTAATGCCAGCCAACCTGATTGCAATCACTAACCTGGATTCAGCCCCAGTTTATGGAAATGGCAAACTAAATTTTACCAGCAGCAGAATGAGCTAACACAAACACTGTCGTGAAGCCCTGCCCTTTGTCAACACTTCACTCCTGTCTCCAGTCCTGTGTAATGGATTTGTCATACGTGTTTCCACATATCTTCTAACTGTGCTAGAGAAATTATCACTTCATTGCATCATACCAGCACTAAAAAGGCAGAAAGAAAAAAAGAACTGCAGCTTGACTGTTAGAATGGAAGAAGGAAGCATTTGACTCCAGGTATTATACAAAATTTGTACAGGAATCAAGATTGGAAGATGTTGGATGACGTGCAAGTTGCAGTAAATAATAAAGAATGCACTCTGTGTTCAGCTAACACTATAGCTTTTACTGATGTCCATTTGAAACATTTGTCTATTTGCTTTCTTTCCATACTTGTACTAGCCCATTGTCCCAGGAAAATCAGATTAAGAGAGCAGTTCTGCCATGAACACAAAAAGACTGGCAACATCTGTTAATGCAATGCTGCTGAAAGAATAGCTGACTCACAGATAGAATTGCTATACATAAAGAAAAAAGGAAGCATAGGCTTATATGATGATATTTGTCATTCTAGCCAAAGATTGCTAAAGGCTTTCTGTCAAATCTTACCAAAAAGAGAAGGTTTTCCCCTTTGAAAGCTTTTCCATATTTCAAAAGCTAAAGAAATTGTAGCTAAAAGAGGAGACCTGAAAGAAGGGAATTTTTAAAGAAAAAATTTCCTCTCCTTTTTCCCCTCCCTTGGCTAAAAAATGGTGTTGGAAAGACATAGATATATGTAAGAAAAGTGGAAAATTGTACTTTTGTTCCCTTAAATTCTTTTGCCACAGTTATTAAAAAAAAAAAACAACAACAAAACAAAAGGCAAAAGAAGGACAAATCCCTTGAAACATATCTTAGAAAGGAAGGAAGAAAAAGCAACAAATTTCCAAATGGTTCCTTTAACAGAAAATAAAAGAGCCTTTTTTTGTATAGAATTTTTCCCATCAGAAATAAAATTTGACACTGTCATTTTCCTTTTTTTTAATGAAACAATGTTCCCTCATGCCTAACCATGCTTCTAACAACTTGCTTGGGTGGCCTTAGTTTGCACACATTCCCTCCTCCTCACTCTTTGGAGAGCAGAGAGATTGCTGCATCCTTGACATCTCGTGGTGATGTATATGAGGAGGAGGAGAGAAAATAAGGCCATTCATGGTATCAGCTTGGAAATCCTGCTTAAATCTCTCTTCCCATCAACTCCTGCTTATTGAGCTCCAGCCTGCACAACTAATGCCCCTGCTTCGCAGACAGGGCAAACAGTGGCCTGCTTCTACAACTGGGTCTCATCCCCATCCGACTGCAAGCTCACCTGCGTAGATGGTGTTTCTTAGAGGTTTAGGGCCACTGGTGCTGCTTTCCCTGGCTTTTGTTGGACATGTCAATACTATCTTTCTATGAAAGCAGGAGTATTCACTGAGGAGTGTGGTGTTGCTCACTAGGAGGAAGAGACCTGGAAACCAGCCTGGAGTTATACAGCAGTTGGTGCCTCTGTGGAAGAGCAGAACTTCCAGTTGATGTGCAGAGCATTGCTACATGCTTTCCACTTCCTTTTTTTTCCTCTGATTTGACTAGAGTCCTGGTTCAAAGGCATTAGATATCTGACCTAATTCTGCCCACATCGACCCTCACAGTACTCATAGTAACACCTGTTTCTCACATTTGATAAGCCCAGAGTGACCAACTACAAAGAGCAGAAAAGTGTCTCTGCAACCGCCAGGAATTGCCCTAAGATTTCACAAAAAAATCAGCCTGCATCCTGCTGGAGAACTGCAAGGAAATAAATGGTGCCTTCTAAACTGGCATGCCTCCAAAGGGCAGTAACTGAGCTTTACTCTTTCAGTTATTCCCATTAGAAAAATTATCAGAAATGTTTATTCAACAGTGAATAAAATGCTCAAATCAGATAGGCTTTATCTGATAGTAAGGTATTGACTGACTACGAAATCACATGGCAGAAAAACATTTTTTGTGGATGTGGTAATGTGTCCTCACCTGAAAACCTCCAATTAAACAACAGTGGGGTGGGGGATCACAGATAAGAGCAGCAAAGTCACGTAACACAGAGCAAGTCTCTTTGGTGAAAAAAAAGCCACAACTTTTGGGCAACCACCTACAAACAGTTCTGCCTCAGCCATGGCAAGGGATCCTATTGCGTTCCAATGAATTGTCCCCTGACTGCATTAACCTGGGCAGCTGAGTAGGAACAGGCATTTCTGTACTTTATTTCTGTGACTCCTATTGCAAGCAAGACAGCTTCTGCAAGACTTCTACTATTTACATAAAATTAATAAAAATAGGGGGGTTTGTTGCATTATTTAACTAGTATTGTGCAATTTATCTACAAATTTTAGTTTAGCTCAGAGAAAAAGGAAAAAAAAACACTCAACTCTACATTCTCAGGAGACATTCTTTAAAAGTTGTTAGACAATTACATGGCAGTAAAGTTTACAAGAAGCAATTTGCTTTCTCTAAATTCAATATACAGTAAGTTGCTGGCAATTTTCAGTCCTATTGTATCACTGCTGCTTTAATGCTCTGTGGAAGTAGAAATTTCATTGCTAACCATTAATCTTCAAACATTTTTAGAAGCTTATAAGAGTAAGCCTGGAAAGTCACAGTATCAGAGAGCACAGGGATGAAATAGACTCCAAAAGGTCATCTAAGCAGGATCAGCAATGCCTAAACCACTTCTGGCAGAGGTTTGTTTAACCTCTTCATTGGAAACTGAGGTGGTGAAGAGACAAACACACAGCAAACCACTAACAGAGACCAAAGACTTCAAACTGAGAAATATTCCAGAACATACTCTCCTCATATGGATAAATTTCCCTGTTAATCACACTAGAAGGGTTATCAAGCACTGGAACAGGCTGCCCAGGTAAGTGGTGGAATCACAACCTCTGGAGGTAATTAAAAGATGTGTGGATGTGGCATTTAGAGACATGGTTTAGTGTTGGACTTGGCAGTGCTGGGTAAATGGTTGGACTCCATGATCTTAAAGGTATTTTCCAATCTAAATGATTCTATGATGAAGTAAATCCCTGATATTCTTTTTGAAGATAAGCCAAGTACATCTGCAGCTGTCACTCGCCTAAAGGCAATGGCATATTGAGATAAAGCATCTGTATTCAGCACCACATGTTGGCAACAGCTTGGTCACACAGGACCCACATGGAGGAAGGAGGCTGCTCTTTAACCATTGTTTCAAGTGGGATACTTTAGTACTGGATGAATGAATGCCAACTCAACAGCTAGATAGAGGCTCCCTCATCCAGTGCATTTACATGGTTGTTGTTTTAGCCCCACCACACCTGTGCCAGGCTGTTCCCACACCCTTGGGAGATATGAAGGGGCTCTTCAGGAAGCCCACTCTGCCCTAACGGCTGGGCACTTTGTATGCTCCCTGAGGAAAGGCAGGGAAGGGCTGGATATGTATTTGGGAGACAGAGACAGCAAGAGCCCTACAGCCCGCAAGGCAGGTCCCCAAAAGGACCTTCTGCTTCAGGACACCTCCTGAGAAGGTCATCATAACAACCCAGAGCCCTGTCATGTAGATCCAATTTTCCAATTGTCAGATTTTTTCCACCCAATTAATAATAAACCTCAGTGTTGCCATCATCTTCACCATCAGCCTTGTAATCCACCTGAGGTTCACCAAGGTGAAGCCAGTGAAGAGGGATTCTATTTTATTGTTCAAACAACCAATCCAAAGAGAAGCTGGATATCATTACAGTTACACATTGCACATATATCTTTTCCACTGAAAAATACAATTCATATTACATAAATGCATTAGCAGTATCGTATTTATATAGCAGCAAAGAAAATTAAGAATGGCCCTAGCAAGGAAAGTATTAATCAGCTTGTTCTATCAAGCAAGTAACTTTAAAACAAATTGTAGCAGCCTACAGATGCCTTTTTGCCAACCAAGAATTGCTTATCCAAACACAAATAACCGACATTTGAGTCAGAAATTTCAATGATATGGACATTTTAATGAACATTTTGATACTGAGATTTAAAGAGGCTGTAATTTTAATAAGAAAGAAAAAAAACCACTTGGGATTCGAGAAAGAAATTCCCAGTAATTAACTTATCCTTTGCTTAAGAAAAAGAGGTTTTTTTTTTTTTTGGAAGTACATTGCGTTCTCATCCCCAACTGGTTCCACGCACTGCTCCAAATGCTAAGTATCTATAGAACAGCTCCAGCTTTGAACTATGCTAATGACCAGACATCAAGAATTTTTTCTGGGCATGAAAACAATTTCACTCTTGGACTGAGTTATCTGAAGGAGACATTGCTGTGTTTGCTATCTGGAACAGTTTAATGCAGAAGTAGAGGACTTCAATGAAAATAATTTTGGCAAAACCTGCATGGCTTTTGGAGGGCTTCACTTCATGTTCGAGCTGGACTTAGATCCCAAACATTTGCAGCAGACTGAAGAATGCCTGTTCTCTGATGCAGTGAGGATTAACCTCCTGCTTTGTATGCTCATCTGACGAAGTATAAAATAAAAAGAAAACACAAAGTAACTCAAAAAAATCGGAGAACAATTTGAATTAAGTCAAGGATTACAGTACACAAAGCTCCCTTGCCTGTTACACATAGTAGCACAGACACCATGATGTCTGTTAAAGATATGCTAAATGTATTCTCACAAGCACAGAAAATGCAATGCCCTCAATGGTTAAAATTCTAATTATCTTCTAGTGGACACCAAATACCTAAGGAAAGGAAGTGGTACTTTCTGGATTATCCATGCCAATACCATCAGGTTTCAATACCTCAAAGACTTTGTTTCATGGGTAGTTTCTCATGCAATAGTGTTTCTTTATTGCATGTGGATTATTATAACACTTCTAGCATCAGCTCAGAGGGGGGAAAAATGCTTTCCACAAGGCTTGGTTTTATTCCAAAGTAGAGAGAAAGAAAAACACCCACTGGCCTACTTGAATATTGAAATAGGTCCTTAGCAACTGGAGCCAGTGTGACCTGGAGTTTGTCAATGCTGAACACTAGCACACAAGTTCCAGTGGGCTTACTGTTCCTCCTGCACCTAGGGGTAGTTTTTGGCCTGCTCACTTAAACCCTCACCACACAGCTTGGCAATGGATTCCAGGTACCGAAACTTCAATGGCATTTTAGACACAGGGGTTTAATTTGGTTTGGCTTGGTCTGAGTTTTAGACACTTGCCTGCCATGCGGTTTGACAGCAGGCCCCTGCTCAGCACTGAGCTGTACCTCCTACCCCCTATCGCTCCTGGTATTGAGAACACAGCTGAGAATCAAGACTGATGATTACTGTGAGAAAAGTTTTTTTAATATAGCAGGTAAGCAGAATATTCAGGTGTCTGGTCTGCAAGGAAATGAGACACAATTTCTCCAAATCAAGTCCTAGCGCAAACTGCTTACCCACAACATTAAACATGCTGACAAGGTATGGGCTGAAATTAATACCATTTTTTTTTTTTGCACTGCCAGAATATAGGAGTGACATGCCAAACCAGAGGGTGGAATTAGCAATTGGTGTCACTTGGCTTCACTGTTCAATATGCATACATGAAGAGGCATGACAGCAGATCCAGACGGATAACACAAGGAAGCAGTCAGTACACGGTGGGATCAGTATGTTGTGCAATTTAAACAAACAGTGTCTAATATCAAGCAGGATGAGTCATGAGCATGCAGATGATCCCCAAGGTTTCTCAGCGAGCAGATGCGGATCTCCATGCTTCTTTCAAGAGTGTGCAAAAATTATCTTTAAATGCAAAACTCCTGCATTTTTTGTGTCATGTTGAATAAATCAAATAGTGGTATAGTCCTTCTTGGACATGGCATTAGGCAGCTTATTATGACATGTGACTTTACAACACTCACAATTGTCAGAAACAGAGCAGACCTTGCATTGTGGCATTGTGCCAGAAAGTGCAAACACTTAGTGTTGCAGGGCAGCATTATTTCCACTGCTGGTTCAACGTGTGAAATTACTGGGTAGGCAGAAACACAGGCTAGATAGAAAACTAACTCAAATGACAGCTAATAACTGGTCCTTCTTATTGATTTAATCCCTACAAAGTACAGTTCTGTGGATGGTGATACGCCATTCTCATTAACTCAAACCAGAGGGAAAACTGTAAACACATATAGTAAAGCAGAACAAGAGTCTGAATTCCCAGATTTCAAACCCTTGAACAAAAAGTTCAAGCTCAGTTGCTCAGTCCTGGGGGAGAAAAAAAAGACAGCAATGCCTCCAATTTCAATGTCTAATTAGAGACTTGTCTAATGCATCCAATACTTATTTCAAGGTATACATTTATGAAGCTTTTCAGAGAAACTGGCTCATCATTGCTTGAATTAGCTTGTATTCTAGTTTGGCTTTCTGTAAAAGAGAAAGGATAATACACACGTGTGAATGTGTACATGGATTTACTCTTCATGTACAAAGGTCCTGTTTTGTATCTGAGTACCATGCAAGAGAGCAAAAAGAAAATATCACAGAAAATCATAATTGAAAATGAAGAATAGACATTTAAACACCCAAATTCACTGCCTGAAATGTCCTTGCTTAACCATCTATGATGTGTTCCGGAGGCACGTTGCATCAGTGTTTCACAGCATACATTGCAAGACCACGTGGAGGAACTACTTCTCTTCAGCCTAAGAATATGAGCTGTTTATGTGTGCAATATTTCACCATCCACAGAAAGAGAAATATTAACACTGGCTATCCTAGTAGAAAATCCGTCTTCTGATTTTCAGCTGCAGAGATTTTAAAGGCTTTGTAAAAACTTAAAATCTTTGTGCAAACTGATAGTTTATGCTTAGATTCATCTAGGACAGAAGTGTTTGTAACTGCTTGAAAGAGCTGGAGAAATACTATAGGTTTCTTCAAGGCACAAACTCTTCTACATGTTCCATAGCTTTCCAAGCTCTACAACACAATCCCCTGGACTTACACAGACTGACACTATTTCATTTGGTCAGCTATGATATACACAGAAGAATTAACTTCCGTCTGTGGTAAATGAGTATTAATCATCCTTGGACTACTCCACAGATGTACTCTCCACCGAAAACAGCTCATACAATTGTAGAATGATTCTATCCTCCTTGGACTACTTCACAGATGCATTCCACTAAACACATCTCATACAAGTGGCTGTTCTATCTATGGTACACCACGACTCTTTCTGAAAACAAAAAGACTGGTGGAAAACTGGGGTAATGGCATTAGGCTACAAGTCCAAACAGTAAATTCTGATCAAGACTCAATCCAAAGACTGGATCTGCAATCTAGACACCATAGAAAAGGTATAGTAAGATTGAGAGGGAGAGAGGAAATAGACAAACAAGCATAAATGCATAAATTATATATGCATAAATTATATATATAAAGGCATCTAATCTATAATAACTGCCTAAAAGACCATACTCTCCTGAAACCTACATATGATGCTGCACTTCTTTCTGAGAATATGCATTCCCAAGTAAGTGGGTGGAAGCTCAGGGACTAGGCTCTGCAGAGCAGTATCTATCACTGCTCATACTCTCCTAGACAGCACATCAAACACAGCACATTCTGCAACCCCAAAACTTCACCATAACTTTTACTTTCCTGATTCTGGAGTTGAGAAAACTCAAGGGTTTTTTCAGGGGTTGCTCTGCCACAATTACCAAAATCCTTGAGTTATGTTCTGTCCAATGCCCAAAAAGTTTCACTGTCTTCCTTGGACAGGGAAACAGACAGCAAGTTGTGGTCTTAAGGCTTTTATCATTTATTGCCCACTTTCTTTGTGTCTTTTAATGCTAAAAAGCCAGTAACAAGTACCCGAGGGCACTGAAGCCTGGCCATTCTCCCCTTTTGATCTAGGATGAATGAATAATCAAGTGATAAATGGGGTGGAAATTTAGATTAGGTTTTACCTCTTACCCTGGTCTGCCCACAAACAGGCTGTGGTTTACACCTGGGTATTCCCTGCCCTGTTCAGACAGAGCATGTGGACAATTTGCTGTAACTAGCTGGTATTTGTAATTCAACCTATATATACAGGTCATCTGGAATGTTATGCTTCTCTTCCCTGATGAATTAACTCCTAGAGATTGGCTTCTGGTGGGAATACTCATGGTTCTGCATTCATCATCTGTGCTAAACACTCACAGCTTTCCTAAACATCCCTGAAGAGTAAACACTCACTGAAGAGCTGGAACACAAAGAAAGAATTTGTTGAAAATTTCTAATGAGACTTTGAACCAAAGAAAGTCATTTGCTTTATGTTTATGATTAGCACACTGAGTTCCTGACCTGGTCAGACCTTAAGGTGGTACCACAGAGTAGATGTTAATTTGCAACAAATAATAAATCAAACTGGTCTAGTTTGACTCACCCAAACAACACAAATAAAGGGCTGCTACTGAGGCTCTTCCCTGGGCAGTAAGCCAAGAAATCCAGTGCTGTGTCACTTTTATCCACATTCCCCTCTGCATCATCAGTCTGGCTACAATCGGCTACAATCCTAGTGAAGGTTCTTCACAAGAAACCTACATGAAATCTCAGTAAGGAAACATCTGCTGATCAGAAGATGTCCCATGACTCAAGCCACTGCATTCCCCACTCCATAGATGCCTGCTTTTCAACTAAATGGATTCCCTCTGGAATACAGGGACAGATATACAGATGAGGTTAATAGTGAGACTCATCTCACCTGGCTTTAACCAATTAAAAGATGTCTGGGTTAAACCAGCTGTCCAGGTTCCTTCTCTAGTCAGTGCAAAGAGCTACCTCTAGGAGCAGATTGAATCCTTGTATTTTAGAAAGCCAGAAAACAGCTCCCATCTCTTTTCTGTAGCCCTGATCAAGCTTCCCAATAAGACTAGGTCTTGGATATGGAGATAGCACTTTGTGCAATGACAAAAGTGCTTGATCCATCTGAAAGAGTAAGATTGCGAATCTCACAAGCTACAAATTCCCAAAGAACAATCAACTTCTCAACAAGTACAACAGTTCTAAAACAAATTAAATACAGAACATCTTTCATGAAGGGAAAATAAAAAAGAAAAAAAACCCCAAACTCAACCCAAAAGCCAGGGTGGAAGGAACAGGGAGAAGAAGGGGCAGTAATAAGGAACAATTTTCTATAATACTTCCAAAATAAAAATCAGTCATCGTATTATTGCAAGCATAAGCGTGCCTTTTATCCATCATTGCAGTAGAGTGATAACACTTTCAGGCTGCTTCCCCTTAGAGTCCCAAGAGGAAAACAGAGATTTTTGCCAAGTCGCCTGTTGCTACTTTTTATCCTGAGTGTTGCCTTTCATCATTACAGAATGGGAGTTCTGCCACTGATTTCAAAGACTCTCATGATCATAATTGTAACTTTAGCTTTATATTAATGTACATGTGTTTAATTTAATTGCTTTGTTTAAAGATAAAAGAAAAAATGGATTTCAAATCTCCTAACTGATTTCACTGCACATGTTCATAGTTCTGTAGTTAAAAATCTCATGCATCTTTTTCCTCCCCCCACGGGGAAACAGCAATATAAGAACCACACCTATCTCTGTAATGAAAATAGCTATAAAATGTTTACATTTCCTCCATTGTAATGGAAATTTCACACTGTTCTACTGTTAAACTGATTTCTCAAGTCCTTATAATCTAATGTTTTAAAGGTAATTTCATGCAAATCTGTCTGGAGAGGAGGCTAGAAGCTTAACCATCCTTAAAAAACAAGGGGAAAAAAATGACTTAAGGCCATAGCAGTGCAGGTATAGATCAGTGCAGTTCTGTTAGTGGTGTTGCATTAATTTACACTTCACAATTTGTTTCAGAGACTTAGTCATTCTGAGGCAACATGTGACAATCTGAAATCAATTTTATGGAATACCATAACACGTCCAACTTCACATTTACATAGATTGAAAGAAGGTGAGCAGATCATGCTTATGCATGCAAAGGCGCATTTAGCTCACGTAGAGACTTCTCTCAACAGCAGTCCTCTTCAGACTGGGAGAGGCTACACACATTACATTCATTGCATTCATTAAACATTCATTAAACATTCATTAAAACTTCTCAACACAGCGCGAAGCTTGGGGTGCTGTGCAGCAGTAAGCATGTTCCCCACCCTGGCTGGTGGCCAAGAGAGCAAGGATCAATCTGGAAAAATCCACACCCAGCCTAGGTGAAAACATGCAGGTGATTTTATTTCCTGTAAATAGCAGATATTTGAAGTACAGACAGAGGAAAGGAAAGGTTGTCTTTTGGTCTTTTTTGCTTGGTTTTTTTTTTTTTTTTCAATCCTAATTCAGTATTAAGGACTTGAGAATTTTATCTAAAATATCTGTGGTGATCTCAGTGACTTTACACGGTCTAACAACCTTTCCTAACCCCAAGACTAAGACCTAAAGGATGGGTAACAAGTGTTCTTCTTTTAATCACAGCACATCCATGGGGTGTTTTTTTTTTGTTAGGGTTTGAGGGATGTGTGTTTGATTTTAATGTGAATAGCTAGCTTTTGCTTTACTCCATCTTTAAATGGGGCCTTCACTTTTGTATTCAGTTCAAGTAAGAAATAAATTCATGGTGTTTCAATGACTCTTATCTTGAAGTATTCTCTTTAATTCATATTTAATGGATTGATCTGCTTTACAGAGAAGAGCTGCTTTGTACTTTAATGGTAGCAGCCGTGAACATTAACCTGAGCCCAGGTAGAACACATGAAGGAAGCTTGACAAAGTTCACGACATCTGCCTAGCTGTAAAAACGCTTCTGCACACCTGCTCCTGCTTATAAAAAACACCAGATAGATCTTGTGAGTTTCTTGTTCCTTCCCACTCATGTAGGCTATGACACAGTAGAACGTATTATTTGGTGTACACTAAAATACACTGCTAATGGAACAAATGGGACTGAAAGAACAGGATAATCTAATGATTCTAGTCACATTATTACCTGTGCATTTAAAAAATTGTTGGTTTTAACTTATTATGTATTTATTACTTTTAAAAGGTTTCTTATTGCCAGAGTGAGCCAGAGTACAAATAGGATGAAAGCAGTACAAAATATACTTACACCAGAAAAAGATGAAGTAGTTTCAAGAGAAAAACTGCACATTTTCCATATACTCTGTTCTCAATAGTTCAAGGTTGTTGCAAGTCATCATCATGACCATCAGACCTGCATTTTCACATTACTTTAAGCACATATCAAAGTAGAGCAGGTTTAAGAAACTGGAAGTCAAACAGTGTATTATACGCTCATATTAAAACTACCTTAAATCAATGCTCCTGTAAATAGTTACTTTGATGTTCAAGAACCAAATGTAGCCTGAGCCAACTCTGGCCATATCACTTAATTTGGCTCCTTTGGTTAATGAAAATCATACATTTTATCTGCCTGTGGACTGCTCACACTCAGGTGAACCTGTTTATCTTTTCTCTCAGACTACTGACCTTCTCAGAAAATTTTACCATACAGAAGTAATGGAAATAAGACTTTAATGTCTGAACCATCAATTATCAGTTGTTCTAAAAGCTTAAGGTTCCAAATATTTCTGAAAACAACTATTCTTGTGCTAGGACATGACACAGGTGGCCAGCATATCACCTGGTGCAACACAAGACCTTATTTGTGTGGATGCAAAGCGCTTTAAAGTGGCAGAAGTACCCCCACTGGCACTGACCTCTCTGTAATGGTTACAATCTGGCAAGCGAAACTACTTTTGAAATATGTTTTCTTTTGCCTCCTCTTTGAACTAAGTTATATTTATCTGGTTTTCTCTGGCGTTTGAAAGAAGACTTGTAGGGAAAATTCTCCTTTCTCCTTTCATTTTAATTTAGAGGAAATTTTGGAGAAAATCACTGTTGGACAGGCACTTTCTTTGAAAAAGGGGGAGATCACCATAATTTCCTGGCCACTCCACTGTCCTATGTACAGCCTGCATTTCAAGGTCACAAAGCCAGAAGTAACACTAATGGTCTCCAAGTTTCCACAGCTAACTTTACCCAGATCTTGCACCCTTTCTGGAAGCCACTGACCCCAGGTCAGCTGAGTGGAATTCTGTGTTGAGAGTCTTGTGCCGGACTCCTGCCTGGACAGCATGTCCCAAGCAGGAGGAGAGCATTCAGTGCATTCACGCTGCTGTCTGGGCAGAGGACCCTTCCCCAAGGGTCATGCCTCCTGTTTTCTGACCTGACACCAGGCACAATCTAAAGGCAAAGAAAACACAGAACATTGGGCTGTTCCTACATGCTCTGTGGGTGCTCTGGAGGGGCTGAAGGAGGTGGAGACAAACCAGGTACATCTCATGATTAAGGCTGACTTGGAATCTCTGTTTACAGGGAGAATGATGGAAGAAAGTTAATACAGCATACCCTGAAGCCATTATAACCTTCTGCACTGGAGAATCCCTTTCCTGCAAAATGGAAAAAGATTTGAGGCTGCTGTAATCAGAAGAAACAAGAACAGAAAGCACTGGGAGTCTATTTTCATTTCATAGCAGATGCAGGAGTGCTTTTATATTGTGGTGACTTTAAGTGAAATCTCCTGTACTGATCACGGCCTCCACTCCTAATAAAGTCATAGCTCCTTCCCCTAAACCTACTAGGTCTCAAAGCAAAAGGGGCACTAGCACAGTATGACTGAAAAGCAGAGAAGTCAGAAGTCATAAATCTAAGTGGTTGTACCTAAACCTTTGTTTATACATTCTCTTCCTTGTTCTTCAGCAAGAAAGTTTTGTTGGGAGAATTAGTTTCTGCATTGCAATTCATAATATCTACTTACATATAAAGAGATCTTACTGTACTTACAGAGCCTGACTCACATCTCTCTACACAAGTAATAATTTTTATGTTCCTAAGGGCCATAGACCTCATTGCCCAAGTAGCCATCATCATTTAGGTAACAAAATTACTACAAGAGTTAAAATTATAAGTGTGAGGAAGACTCTAAAAATTATGGATCCAGAGAGATAGGATATTTCTTTGAGCCAGCCCTGTTACCAGACTTTATTTAATTCATGGTCATCCCTTTCAATGCAGTCATACAACAGGCGACACCTACAGATGCAAGGTCAGACACTACTCAACATTTCATTTCTCTTTGCTCATCAGGCTGTGGGTAAGGTTCAAGCTCAGTGATGCAGTTCAATTTTCAGTACTTCTCAGGTAGCTGGGCACGCTACAAGACAACCCCCCTTCCTGCTAAACACCAGCACATTCTTAGACAATTCGTCATCCTGAAAAGCAGCTGAAACAAATAAACAGTCTGCCTGAGAAGCAGAAAATAGTAAACTGATTATGGGTCAAATAGCAGTAGGTGTTTCCGGCTCTCTACATACTGAAAGTTCTCTACTTACTTGGGGTTTGCCAACTGCTCTAGAGGAGAAGCTGAGCTCCATCATTCATATGTTCTGTGCTCTCATGTTAGCCATTTCAGTTCCATGTGTCTGTGTTTCCACACCTGTAGGATGCGGTGGCAAATCCTGACCATTTTTCCCCATGTACTGGTTATGTATGTAACAGTGACCTATTACCAGCAGCTGATCAGCCGCCATTTACTGTCCCAGGGAGGGCTTTAGCCCAAACTGGTTTCTCCATGAAAAACTAGAAAGGGGACCTTCCATTGCATGGTGGTACTTCCAAGCTGCAGGACCATCCTGCTACATTGGGTATGCCCTTCCTTTCATGGATCACACTCCAAGGAACACTGGCTTCTTTCCCTCCCCTGCGTGGGCAGCTAAATGGTGCCTGTAAGCCTTGCTGAATGATCTTGCCTTAGAGAGAAGCTTTTTGTTCCTTGGGAGGAGAAAGGGGCTAACTGCTAAGACCGAAACTACCCCCATCTGCTACTGCTATAATGTTTTTCTCCATGATACACAGGAGGTGGGAAGAATTTGAGGATTTCCTCAGTGCACTGTTCTGAAAAAAACACGTTATGTTACTTAACGTGCTTCCGTGGTCAGGTGTGTTTGGATTAGCTGTGCACAGATGGGGAAAAAAAGCTGTATGACATTCAGCTGCTATCTTCTATCTGATAGCATAGGATATCAGAGCACTGCATCTCATAGCCAGTGGCAGTTATTTGTGAAAGAATGTAAGAACAAGGCAAACATACAGCAACATACACCCAACTTGTTATCCTTCTGGATTTTGGAAATCTGCGGTTTAGAGACATTGTAAACCCAGCAGCTGCATGTAGCCTTTTGGGCTAAGTAGTTCCTCATGATCTGAGATATCCCAATCTTTTTTAAGCGAATGACAGAAATACATAGGCACGAAAATGTTGCTAAAACAAATATACCCTCTTCACACTAGCATGGCTTTGGTATAATGGTTGTTTGCTGTGGAAGATAATGTGAAATAATGCCTCTCTGCTCTGTGTCTTAAGATGAAAGCAGGAGGGCATGAAGAAAAGGAAGAGATCAGTGATGTCTCTGTTTTCAGATGAGTTAATCTAAGACAAGCCAAGCATCTTCAGAATCCAATGGTTAAGGAGTAGAAAACAGGTAAGAAAAATAAAATTTTCCAAATTACACTGAAGCTCATAAGTGAAGCTATTTAAACATCAGACTTAATTCACAGTTGAGAAAAGTGTTTCATTGTACATTGTCTCTGGTTTTAGTTTTCTAAGGCTAAATCATAATTTCTGAGCTCTTGCAAAAAGCAAACCAGTGCCAGCACTGCTCCAGGTGTCCAATTTAACTTTCTGATGGCCTTACTCCTTTTATTCAGATTCGCCTGCTGAAAGCTTTGTGCTTCACAGTCCAATCACATCATGGCCACATGATGCCTCGTTCTGTTTAGTCTGTACCTCTGCAGCCTCCCAAGCCTAACCTTCACAAGTCTATGTTTTGTTTTGTACTCCATCGTCTATTTTGCCTAGCCTTTGTTCCCATCTCAGTTGCCCTCCACATCTGTCAGAACAGTTGCTTTGGTCACTTTCTCAGCTTTACCCATGCCATGCTCACCTGACACTCCTCATTTGGCACACACAACCGACTTGCCTTGACTCTTAAGTTGGAAAGTCCATGACAAATTAAGTTTGTGCTGTCTATTCCATGAAAACCTTCTTGTAGACTTCCCCTGCTACCCCCTTGTCACTTTCTTCCAAGCACTGATACGCACAATGTCTCTGCACAACTCATTCGAGAAAATCCGTAAATCTACAACTTCCTTCAGAGCTTACTCCATGAAGAATGGGAAGGGCAGATGGTAAGATAGGATCTCAGTTAATAATCTGCTGTCATTTTTGTGTCTGCACGTACATGATGTTCACATCACTAGCTCAGGAGAACATATTCCCATGTCACCACTGATGGATTAATTCCAAACACATCAAAGAACTTCTGTATCAGAACAACAACTGAGCAGCTCTGGGACAACCAGGAATGAAAAGTCAAGCATAAACTATGCAAGAGCTGTATACAAATTCTCTTGAGAGGAGCATGAGCAACAGGGACAGTCTTCTAGAGACGATTAGACAGTTTTTTAAGCTTGATCATTTTTAGATATGCCCATAAAGGCACTGTTTTGAGAGACCCTGTTCATCTGACACAGTCCCCTTTTTGGTCAGAATGGCTAACAGAAATGCTTAAATTAACTGAAACCAAGCTCAATATAGGCTATGACACTAATACCAGTTTTTACACAGGTGAAATAGAGTCTCCATGATCAGCAGAATAAAAAAAACCAAAAATGTTCACAAAGAAATGGCATGAACTTAGCTTTACAATCTTATAGTTTTACTGTCTCTTCAAATTGGCTCACAAAGAAGAAATTTCAAACACTCCTGTAGGATTAGAGCAGAAGGCCACAAACAATACAAAAAACATCTTCAAGATTTGTCCTATAGAGATTTTGGGCTAGGGTTGTTCAGATGCTATAAATGCTCCTGTAAGTAAATAAATAGCAAGGACAGGAATTTATACAGAAAAAAAAACCAGCAAAAAACCCCCAAAAAACTTCACCACTGCCACCAAAATTATGCCTACTATTCACAGATTAATCCATGCAAGGTTTGCCTAAGTTCTTTGTAATGAAGCAAACCCAAATATATATGATCTAGAAATTAATGAGATCACTGGTTTCAAACCTCTAAAATGGCTTGAAAAGAACAAATTTTATGTGATGGCTAAATGTGATAATAGGTTAGCACAGGAGAAGAAATGTAATGCTGCCCTGAAAGAGGGGACAGACTTTGCATGGAAATTACCTTCCAATGGTATTTCTTGTCCTGCATACAATAAAACTGAGGCAGGGAGCGAGACATAGATTAAAAGGGGCTAGACAAAGAGATCCAAGAGTAGCTGAAAGTGGAAATAATTCTTGATGGAGAGTTTGGCATTCTTAATTTTGTCAACAAAAATCCTGCCTCAGGAATCAGGCAAGTTTGATCTTGCTGGGTGTATGGGCAACATTTGCTCTCTGTGCCCATAAAAAGGTCACCCGCACAGAGCTGAGATGGACTCGTTTCGCAAGCAGAAAAACTGCCCACCTCTTCCCAGGTAATTTCACCTGGAGTAGTTTAGCAGCAAAGGAGCTGACTTACGTTTTTCCCTTTTCCACACACTGTAAAGGCCTGACTCATGCTTTTGGACAGGATGAAATGCAAAATTTCTAAAATAAATAAACAAATAAATAAATAAAGCTGTCCCCATCTCCCACCACCCACCCATTCCTGAGGGATGACTGGCTGTTTCATAATCAGGAAATGTGTGAACACTTCGGGGGTGGGGAAAAAACAAGATCTCATGAGGTTGCAACCCTTTTCCAAAGGCTTAAATACACGTCAGATAAGAATCTAAAGAGACAGGAGAGTTCCAGACATCTTGAGCTTTACCCTTCACTAGTTTCTGACTCAACTGATTTAGGTGCCCTCTTCAAAAAGAGGAAGAGAATGCACCCATGTGGACAACTCTGTTCCATTATGTGCCACGTTTCAGCTTGAAAACTATTTATTTTTTGCTGCAGAACATCCCAGTTGGCATTTCCCCACTTCACAAATTCAATTAAAACAACCCTATAGCAAACTACATTTAAGCCAACCCAACTATGTGGGTTTAGGGTTTTTTTTAGTATTATTATTTTTCCTCTGAACTGACATTTACTTCTTTCATTATTCTCTGCTCTCAAAATCTTCTCCTTCTACCTCTTTTTACTGAGTCAGACCCTTCTGCCCTTACTCCAGCAACTTTCCTCCATTCCACTGAGCCCTACAAGAACATTGTTAGAAACTTTTTCAGAGGTCATTCTTGAACAAGCGTGAGCTATATTTTTTTTTTGCTCACACCCCCTGAGTGCTTATATGCCAGAGAGTTATTAGCACAATCCCCACACCAAAGGTACTAACATGTATGGATGCTCAATTCTTCCATTTGCCTCCCACCCTGCAGCCCCAGTAACTCAATAATTAGCATTCTGCTTACATCATCAAGGAGCAGAAATACTTAGGGGCTATAGCAACTGAGAAAAACAGAGAAAATGCAAAAACACAGAGAAAGAGATTTCCCACAAGAGAACTTGCCCAGTAAGAAATAGCTGGAAAGGGAGCAAACCAGTTGGAGGCCACGTGAGATGCATCACCCACCCTTTCTGCCTGACATTCACGCTTGTACTGTCTGAGTAAGATGCTCATTAATCCCAGAATCCCGAGTCTGGCAATTTTAGCTGATGGGTGAATTGTCGTGAAGTTTCCTGTCAGCTGCTATTTGCAGTGATTGCGCTATGAGCTTGACATGTGTTGCATTGTTCAGGCTGGTTTTGTTCTTTTATTTTGCTTGGGCTGGCTGCCTCCTGGAACCTCTACTCTGCCTACTTCCTGAGGATTAAAGCATGTCTTCTGGGCAAGGAGACGCAGGGACCACCTGCAGATTCTGTTTATATATCCAGCCTTGTAGCCTGATTGATCTCACAATAGGACTGCATAATGTAAACACTTCATTATTCCACCGAAGGATATGTGCTCTACCACCTATGGTCCCCTCAACCAAGAGTCAGTTTTAGACGGTTAAAATTTGTTAAGCCACACCAAAAGAAGTTAAACAAAGGAAAATCCATCCTAGCAACATGTTTAAGTTTTTAAGTTAGAGTAATTAAATGCAATTAAGTTGGAAACTTTAGCCTACCGCTTTATTCCAGGATTTTGCCACCAAGCCTCAGAAGTGCTCAGGTCTGATGCACTATTTCCGTGTGCCTAATAACAACCAAAACTCAGGTTATCAATGGGATTTATTCCCCCTCTGGGCATAAGACACCCCAAGTTCAGCCTAGGGAATTTCTTTCTTCACATGGGGGACTGGTGGAAGGCACAGATCCACCTACAGAGAAATGGGAGCCTGAGGAGTCACCTCTCCTTGGCTGTTTTCAGCATGGCACTGACTCGCTGTGCTGCCTCCTAACTTGACATTGCAGAGGGGCAAGGGGAGAAGGCAGGGAGAACACTCTTTTGTCCCTTCCAAAACACAGAAATGAAGAACATCAATGTTTCCAAGTATTTCCTACAGGACTTTCGTAGCAGTATTTCCTTTTGCCAGATGAGAAACTGAGAAAAAGAAGCCAATGCCCACCTGCAGATTTTGGGAGGGCAGTCATGATCTGTACCTGAAACAGCATCGAGCAGCTTTTGCTGCTTCCTACACTGAAACTTAAACCACCTTTCCCCCTTTGCTCAGGAACAAACACCTCCTCTTACTCAGAGCCAAAGGACAAGTCAAGGGCAGAGCCGTGGCCATAACATTGCATCTCCTGAGACTCAGAGTTCAGCTCTTATGAGCATTTCAACATCGTTCTTGTGGTTTACTTCCCTTTGGGAATTGTTTGTTGGTTGTTTTGTTTATTTAACAGCCTTAATTAAAAACTAAAGGCACACCCAGCTAAAGCAAGGCACAGTAATCTGAGGAACTGCCCAAGTTCCTCAAGAGGGAGGAGAAGTTTACCCTGAATTTATCTAGGTAGATAGAAATAATAAAAGAACAGAAAAACACGTAGTACGTCAACGTCTGTAATGCACTCTGCACGTATCTCAGACTGCTCCTGAAAGCATAAACAAAACTGATACAATTTAATTCAGCTTTAAATAAAACAGCCCATTTTGATTAGTAAGCAAGGCATGAACACACACAGAGTGTCAGGGTATCTGCTGAATTGGGCATTCACAGGTTCAGCTCACAAAACAGCCAGAAGGTCTTGACTGAATAACAGACACAAGCAAGGCATGTAAGCACTTACTAAGGTCATTTAAAACACATCCACACTTACTGGCTTTACAGAACTAGAGCTTAATTGTTCAGCAAATTACAATAGTTTGGTACTTACACCAAGCACTTTATCAACTGAAATACTTTTTATTTTTTTTAAATTTATTTTCTGCTTTGAATCACATTGTAGACCTTCAACAAGACCTTCTGTGAAACTTCAGAGAGCTTGAGTGTGCCTGAAAAATTGGTGTCAGTACCCTGTTGGCTAGTGCTGACTCTCATATTTTATGATGGGCACCTAAATTTAACTCCCTAAATTCACATAGAGATTAGTAAGTAGGGACAGTTTGAACTCCGACAATTCTCCAAATCCCTGTAATAATCCTAAAACCATTCCAGTCCTAAAAGTGGGTTCTGGTCCTTCTAATCTAGACTCCTAAGAAGAGAAAAAAAACCAAACACTTTAGAATTGGAGGAGAGACCAGCACAGAATCTTTGCAAAAGGACCTATATATGAGAAGAAAAAAATTATTTACATTTGACAGGGAACAGATATAGCCAAGATTTTAAAACTAGCACTAGCATTGGTCCAGGAAGGATTACTGCTTACAGGCTTTGATAGATAAAGTAGCTTTAAAAAATGCTCTGGGCTAAAATTTTCTCTGAATTTCTCTTAGCAGACTTCATCCTTGGAGGTTTCTTTTCATATTCAAAACTGTAGAGTTTATCCTATCTTTACCAGCAACTTATTGGAGGAGCAGCTTCTTACTGTGCAAATTGTTCCATGATTTTATTTGAGAAAGTCCTTATACAATGAAAAAGAAAGGAAATTGAAGCTGACTCTAAATCCTTACATACACTGTGCTGCCTCTCCAGCCTTTAAATCAAGGGAAGTTAAAAACTACTTGAATCAAGAGCAGGATCAATCCCCCCTTTTTTAAAAAACTCACCAAAAAGTGAAAGCCCAACTTCTTCCCAGCTGACAAGCCTTCACACCTGGCCAGGCCAGCTCCTGCCATCGCATGCAACTACTCATGCACTCAGTTGTTACTCACCTCTCTTGCTGCAGGACCAAGCCATTTTCTCCTGAACCTGCCAGCACTGTTCAAGCACAGAGCCAAGACAGCAGCTCTCCTTGAAAACTTCATTATCACCATCGTTACACAACAGAACATGCTTGATGCTTGAAAAGGTGTCCATGCTGACCCTGAGGAGGAGAGGTGCTGCTCAGAGGCCTCAAAGAGCTCTACAGGAGAAGCTGATTCTCCCCTGCTACCCCAGCAGGACTCAGCAGATGAACATCATCAAGTCATTTGAGCTCCCCAGGCCTTGAGTTCTTCGTCTGCCAGCAGATGGATAAAGGCCTCAGCACCACAAAGGAGACTGACAAGACTGTGCTTTATAGTCTTCCTAACACAACCCAAAATCTCCTGGAAAAGAGAAATTCCTCTTAGGGAATAGGTCTGTAGAGCTTAATAGAGATTTATTTTTTTTAAGAGTTGCATGGCTATAATTCAATTCATTCTGACTAATGTGTCCAAACTTGTTCCTCATGGTCTTTTCTTATGCCCAATAGCTTTTCTTTTAACCTGCTTTCCCTCTAAAAACTTTCCCACCATTTTAGGACCTGTCTTGCACTCCCTAAGTAGATAAAATTTAATTTATGATCTCTCCTAAGTTTGCAGCAGCAGATAGTAAAAAATATATTTTCTCTATCAGGCAAGGAAATCCTTGCTTATCTCTTTCCCCCCTTTCCCCCAACAGGGAGTGCTGGCAGAGCTGGTCAGCAGAGCTGCTGTTCTCAGCCCACGTGCAACACACAGCAGAAAGAGCATTGCTGCCAGGTTGGCAGCCTCTGCTGGAACAGCATCCGTCTTACAACAGGCATTTGGAAAAAGGGCTGGAAATCCAAATCTGTGGAACATCAGCTTTATTAGAGATGAAGCTAGGCTACAGGTTTGGAATCCAAATCTGAATTTTTTTCCAAACTGAAGAACTGGGGACTTGCTTCAATGCTTTATAGAAACAAAGAGCTACGAGGTTTTGATCTGAACCAGAAAAGTCAGGCCTGTTCAGAGCCTTGCTTTTGCTTTGGGACCTGTGCCTAATCACAGCTGGTTATAGAGTGATTACTCAGCACTGCTTGTCCAGTTCATTCACATCTGTGCTGTTATGTATACTTGGCATTCTCTAACAGTTATGTCTGTGACCAGGTAAATCGAAAGGGTTTTTTGCTTTTGCATAAAGAAAAAAAATGTTGGATGGGGAGTTGGGGGGGATCACCTGAAACATTTCAGTTTCTAATTTCTGACATCTACAGAGAGCCACAAGATGTAGGTGTTTTGTGCAAAAGCAGAGATCTTAAGTTACTTGAAGTGAGCTGCTACTGGTATGTACCATGCAGAGTTTTCCTTTGTTGGTGCTACCGCTTTATAGTGTTCAAAAATAACCCAAACAGGTTAGGTAGTAACCAAGATATTATCTGAGTAAATTTTACCTCAGGGGATTCATTCAGAGTCAAAAATGTTTTAGTCTGTCTGCACGAATGTGGCTCCAAGGAAGACTTTACAAGCAAACAAGTTGAACGGCACAAAAAAGCAGGCAAATGTAGAAAGGGGGGGAAACGAACAGAAAGAATTGCAACACATTTTAGTAGCTATGTTTTTAAATACCTTAGTACTGATATTTGTTTGTCTTTGCAAAAAGTAAAAATACATCTGGGCTTTTGTAAAAATGACAGCTTGCCTGTTTTGGTTTTGTAAGAGGCACAGGCAGGTCCAAACAAAAATCCCAGAACCAAACACCACTTGTGGTAGGAAGAATCAAACTCCCAGAATATAAGCACTCCTTTAATTTGGGTACTTTACAATCCAAATCCTCTTGTGTCTCAGGATTACACTGCTGGGCATTGTCTGACCATAAAGCCAATTTAATTTTCTAGGGCATGGATGATATTTCAATGCTTTTGAGTTGATCTAGAGAATTTTACATCACTTACTTCTTCCACTGCCAGTTTAATAAGGAAAATAACTTAAGCCAGAGGTGTCTATGTCCCTTGGTAACCTTGATCTGCATATACAGCCTCTTGTGCTCACAGCAGCCTGGCTTAAGTTAGAAGAGAGACAGTAGCTCACTTTGTTCCTGCATTCTGACCCATACCCTTTTCGTATCTGCAGATTCTGCCTTCTCCCCATGCCGTACACAAGACCAAAACTTCAGGACACATACACACACACACACACTCTCTCTGTATCAGCACTCATGTACTTTAGTATTTGAAATCCAAAGAGGAATTATGGAGAATTACCAAGATATGTGTCTTTAAAGTAGCAGAATTGAGCGAGAAACCCACCTACGCACCCAGATCCAGTGTTACACCAGCAGATTGGGATTATAAACAAACTATCTAATATGTGCATTGTAGCTACTCTTTTCCAAATAGAGCAAAATACAAATTAATAAATATGGAACACATTTTGGCATGACACCCTTCATATCTTCACATGCATGTTGGCATTAATATTCTTTTCTCCACCTCTAAATTTGCACAGATGCTCATAAACAGGCAGTTAGGCAAATCAGTAAGTGTGTGTCTCTTTGTTTATATGCAATTTATAATTACTATCTCAGATTGTATATATATTTTAAATGCCTTCAACATACATGTGACATATTTTTATGTATTTGTCCACAAAAAAATATATATTTTACCATGTTTAGGTGTATCTAATTGTGTCATGCTAAAAATATTTTGCCTACTGTCTCTTGTAGGTTTCAGAATGCATCAAATCAAAGGGGAAAATGACAGTTTTAGCAAAAATCCTCCAAAAGTTTACTAGCCAATCAGGGCAGATGAACAAAGCCATGGGATTTAAATCACCAGCTATACAGCTCTGGCTGCATTGCTTTCACTGTTAGGCGAAAAAAATTCCAGTCTCTCCACTAAGTTAGTATTGGGCATGGGGTATACTAGCTCTTACAAGAAACTTCTGGACTGAGTATGCCACCAACACTAGAGAGACAGCAAGAAAAGTCCAGAACGTAGTACTATCAGAATTATTTGTGGCTAGCCATTAGCAGATAAAAATTGCTTTAAAATATTTGTTCTGCTAAGTATTGGCCAGCATGATAAGGCAACCCGTTAAAAATTTTGTTCACTGTATTTCTCCAAATCAGTGACTTCAGCAGGCCTGCAGCAAAGCTGGACTGCATTAACAGACTTGTGAGCCAAGCCCAAGACGAGTTCAGTGAGAGAGTGATAAGCAGAGGCAATGAAGTCAGGGCTGTAGTCAGGGACTTGTCCCAGAGGGTTCTAGATGGGTGATGTGAGCCCAGATGAAGCCCAGGAGGAGGTGAAGAGGGCAGCAGCATGAGAAATCAGCAGCCCAGAGCTCCCTCCCTGACCCTGTTTTGGTCAGCAGCAGTCACAGCCTGTGAGCAGGGCTCTAAACTCTGCACAACTGGGACACTGGCACTATTCTAGGACACTAGTCCAAGCTGTTTGGGGAAGTGCTGTAAATATCCCCATTGTATAGATGAGGAAATAAAGTCTGCAAGAAAAAAATGCTTTACCATGAGGACAGGAGATGTAAAGATTAAAAGAAAAAGGCTACCTTGTTACCTCAGGTCAAGATTTTCAGGTACTGAGAAGATCACTCTGTGGCTCTGCTATTAGCAGGAAAGGAATAGACCCTCAGGAAACCCCTAGAAATCATACATATCGTTTCAGTACCCCATGGTGGGGTAATTTACTGGGTGTATTTCTCTATACCTGTTCCTACAGGCCTCTGAATATGCCCCACAGCCAAACCTGTTCCAGTGCACCAGTACAGTTTATTCTTTATGGTAGGAGCATTTGCAAATTCGGCATTCACTTCAGTTTCTAGCTCTCTTTCAAAAGGTGTATCTCCCCCCAGGGGTTGGTTTTGTATCCCTTCAGAACACAAAAAATAATGAACTGATAAGCAGAGGTAAGGAGGACCAAAACCAAGAAAACAAGCCAGCTCTTTTGACTACACAAAATAATTTCTTCATTGCCCAAAATGTGCTTGCCCTTTTAATCTTAAAATTCTCCCATCAGTCATTCCTGTCCCTGAGGAAAAAATTATCCTGGCAATTTCTGTATATCAAGGAGACCATGCTTTTGTTGTTTTTAATTTTTCATGATACCTAAAAAGATGGTGAATTCTATGTTATTTATCTGAACAGAAATAGAAGAGTAAGATCAGAGCAATGGCTGCAGAAAGGAATATGCATGGGCCACTGTGTATGTGTTCATTATCCTGCCGTTTTTCAGGGGAAAGCATCCTGAGACAAACCCATTTACCTGAATATGAGTTGTAGACTCATTCCCCAGCAGCAGTGAAGCTACGCTAGAACTTCACCCAGGGAAACAACATACACTTACAGGAAACAGGGCTCTAATATCTACCCCCATCCATCATGCTACCTGCAAGAGAAACTGCTAAAATAGAGCCATGGTTCCCAGTGTAGGGAGTTCTTTGGTGTGAACTGCACTCCCAGGAGAAGCAGCCTCGCTTGAAGATTAGAGCAGGGCATTGAAATCCGCTGCAAAACAAAATAGCATCGCTCTGTCAGAGTGGGAAACTCCAGTGGCGGCTCTACCCTGTTAAGAGAGAAAACTTACAGACATTGTCACTGTGCTGGGCCTTCTCCTTAGAGCTGAAGGGCCCGGCAAGGACATCTTCATTCCTACTGTGTTCTCTGTACTTCTGTAACAAAGAAGAAGTACCTAAAAGTGATACTAAACCTGGAAAGGCTTTGGGTCCCCCAGCAGCCCTTGGAAGACCCTCAAATAGAGGTACAACAAGGTTGGCTCCTTTCTTCTCACAAAGACAATCTGTCTGTCAAAAACCTCTTACTTCTGCCTCTCAATCCAAACAAAGCTTTCAGGGACACTGATGAGAAGAGGTCCAAGGGCACAGATCCTTCCAGCACCTGCACTGGCCCCAGACAACAATGCGCAGAGGCAGTGATGCTCTCAAAATCTCCCTCCCAGCTGAGGCTCAACAGCAACATTCACAGAGGCAGAATTTCTTCAACTGATTTGAAAAAACAGGGTTTTTTGTCAAGGACAGCTGTCAGGCAGGAGAGTCTGTAAGTGAATTAGACCTTCCATACTTGAAAAGCCTCCTGTGTGAACAGCTTCATTCTCCTGGGATAAAGTTAAATAGGTGCTGGCTTCTGTTTGTAAATATGTCCAAGGTGGTTCACCTGAACAGTATTCATGTCAACAGAGTTTTATCACCCTTAAATTGTTTTTCATTTGCCTACTCATAAGCCATTCCAGGGAATGCTTATGGTTTACTTAAAGCCCAGTAGTATTGGGACAAGTTGTATAGCATTGCTCTTTCATATTTCCTTGATCAGCTTCATCTACTGCACAGAACCAAGCAGGTCTGCCTAGCTTTGACCAAAGGTAAGAGAAAACTGTTTTCTCCAGTGTCTGACTGAGACAGCTGCAAGGCCAGTAAATGCCTTATGCAGTTATTTGAAAATACGTCCAGGCTAATTTTTTAAAAGATGCACCCTGAAAATGCTAGCCTAAATAAATTTACCAGCTCCATCTCTAGAGCTGATATATTTTTGAGCCAAAAATATTTATTGCAAATGGCATTTTGTATAAAAGATTGAGAAGGTTTTCTCTGTTGTCACTGGACTAAGCTTAAATGCTCTGTTCAACTGCAAAATATCTCTGGGAAACAGCTTGTGACAAAGAAGCAGTACCTCCTAGTCTTCATTTGGCCATCTCTGGAGATGAAGACTTTAACACTGTTCTGAAAATTTTTGATTACCGGATGACTTCAACCACAGAGAAACATGAAAAAAACTTTCCCAAGTATTTCCCACTTCCCCATCCCAACAGGTCTTTTCTTGGTCTTCTCTGCCCTGTCCTGTTTTTCAAATTTCTGTGGATGTGAGTTGCAGCAGAAGACATCCCATTACATGCAGTCTGCACCAGTGAAGCACTCTTCACCCAGGTGAAAACAAGACTTAGGCCTCTCTTTACTGCTCCTACCTTTTTTTTATATTCAAAGGCTGCCTTAATCCTTTTTGGCTATGACACCAACCTACGTAGGCCTCTGAGGTCAGTCGCCTGCTGATCTGAAATCCTTGTCCTCCAGACTCCTTCTCCCACCCCAACATCCCTTTCATCATCCTGGCTCAGCACTTCTCTTTCCCAGGGGCTTCCATTTGCACTTGCCTGTACTCATGCGCAAGGCTGTTTCACAAGGAGTCTTGGTGACTCTACACACCTTGTCCTCCTTAAAACAAAGCCACAGTTTCCTGTGTTACACTACCCACTTGGAGACCACACAACAGCTGTCTCATCTTTTTGGAAACTATTAGTTTATTTTGAACTTAGACTAAGTATCTAAGCCAGAATAGGTCACGGGAGCAACAGCTATGATGTCCCAATGAAATCAAGCTGTAGCCTACAATCATTCTGACTCAGCGAGCAGTAAACTGGAGCGAACACTTGTGTGCAGGGGAATGTGTTTGCTACAAATACAGCCTCTTTTGTAGGTCAGGCATATTTTACTAACACATCACTGTGGAACTTAATAGTCTCACACAGTCATTCCCAGTAAACATTGCTCTTCTCTCACTGGCTTATCTGCACGGCCATCTTTTTGGTTTCAAAGTTGCATTAGTAAAAGAGAAGGAAGTTTTGGAACACTTCATGTCACAGTAAAAATAAAATTACCCACTCCTGAACCAAAATTCTGAAATTTTCCAGAATAGCTTAAATAAAGCACTCTTTAATTTTGAGTAAATTTTCTCCCTCCTGGAAAATTCCTTGAAAGTTATCCCAATTTGGAGGTTACTGTAAGGAAAAAATTTCAGTGAGCTTTCTAATATCCTCTCACTGAAGTATAGGCCAGGCACACTCCAGTTATGGTTAGTGTTTCTCTGTGCCAATCGTTTCACACAACAGATTTTAGACAATCCCTTCTGTCCTTACAGAGCATCTACTTACATCCTTAGGCGGAAAAAAATCAGATTAAAAGGGATTAGAAAAAGGTTACATGAAGACAACTTTTAAAGATCTCACAAGATTTTTTTTTCATAATAATCTAACTCCATTAAGAAAAAAAATCCATTTGTAAGTGGTTTTGTCAATGGTGGGAGTTGGCAAGGAAGACAAGGAGCTCAGCTTTAGCCAGGTTACACAATAACTTGCTACTATTTGTGGCAGGCTCCCAAAGGGCCAAAGAAATTAACTCGTGGTTAGTTAAATAACAGTTTTATTAAAACAATGATCAGATCAAATAACTGGCATGTATGTGCAGGAAGTCTTTCAAAATACTCAGGTCCTGCAAAAGAGTCAGATCAAGAAAATATCTTTTAAATGTCTGATCCCTGAAGTAACTGAGACCTGTAAAAACTGGATGCCTTAAAAAGAAAATAGTTTTTTTAAACCTTAATCCCAACATTCTCTCCAAAGAATAACACAGTTCTCTACCTTCTGTGTTTTCTCTTCATGCAGATGTTTTCATTCCCTTGTTACAGTAGAGAAATTATTTTTTTTCTGTGACCGCAGCTCTCTTTTAACATTTTATTTTTAAAAAGAGAAACAAATGAAAGAGATTTAAAGATGTGTGGTTTCATATCCCCCAGTAGATTTGTCCACTGAAAGGAGCAAGTAACTGGGAAAGAGGAGCGCTGACTGAAGAACAAGCCCTCCAGATACCCCACAAGTTGTAGAGAACTGCAGCTGCAGATGACCAGATGGGAGTCATAGCTCCTGAGGGTGCCCAGTTCCTTTTTTTGTGGGGGTTCAGGAGTCACCTTTGCACATTCACAGCTTTTCATGCCAGAAAGGCAAATTCCCTTCCAAGTTATTGTGCTGCATCTGGATGATGAGACAGGACGGAGAGCACCACGGCTCCCTCATCCCATGCCTGCTGCAAGAAGTACTGCTCTGGGCTTGGTGGCTGTGGAGTCAGGTCTACAGGGAAATTGCTCTGAGCAAAGGTACCAGCTTCAGTATGAGAGGATCACGGCACATGGAGCAGACTGCTCCTGAAAAGGGCCAAATTACCTCACAGGGTTCAACTGGAGTGTGCAAAGGCAGGGTGCCTGCAGGCAGCTTTTGACCCTATTCTCTGTGCTTCTGATCCATGAGATTACTTGCCCAGTGAAGGCTTTGTGACTTTCGGGGTTTCAGAGAGCAGCTTGAGGTACTGAGAGCAGTTTATACAAGGCACAGCACTTTGCTGTCAGCAAAGTAAAGTGTGTTCAAAAACAGCAATGTAAAGAGTGTCTGGTTTCTTCTGAGTTTTCTTAAGTGTAAACAATGCACACTCTTGTGGCAGATATCCGTCTTAAGGAGGATTGCTGCCCCTAATCTGTGCTTGCGTCTATCAGTTTGCATTATATTCAGGTAGCGTTGAGCACTGCCTTTTGGGTGGGTATAGAGTACTTGGTGAGCTTTTTGGATGAAGGGCAGGTAAAAACTTGCTACATCTTGTATCCAAGATTCGAGTATTTACCTGTTGGAGCCCTGCATATTAAGGCCCACGCATTTACACTGCAACTCAACATGGAATTTTAATGAATTCACGGACTCTGAAGGCCCCCACCCACCTCTTCTCAAACAACTGAAATCCTCTGCATTCCTCTCAGCTGTACCTGCTCGGCATGCAATGGCAGCTGATCGGACTGTGAACAAACAGGCCTGCTGCTAAACACAGAGAAAGTGACATTTTCAGGTGCCATCTCAGCCACCTCTCAAACCAGAAAATGTCCCTCCTCTCCCAAAGCACAAGAGGATCAGAAATTAACGCAGAATTCTCCCCTTCCATCATAGGCCTATTATGGCAATAAGTTACACGGCACCACAAGCCAGGCTTGATCCCTTTCATCTTCTTGTTGAAGAAACTACTCTTGCTCAAACACAGAATGTTTGTGGTGAACATAATCAACCATTAAAGCAAAAATGAAAACCAGCAGTGAAGTAGATCTTTGCAGATCCTTGACCAGATTTACCACGCTGCACATCATCCACATCCAAGGGAAAAGGGGTGCAAATGGAAGCTAATTCCCAGTATGTGGCAGAATCTGGTTTTGCAACTGATGTTGTAAATCTCTAAGTATAAAGCACTGTCTTAGCCCATGGAGAGAGACTATGCTGCCAGCAGTTAGAGAGATAGAGGTAGAAAGAGTTTCTATTCCAGTATCTCAAAATGTGATGAAACACTGAAAAGATAAACTCTAGATATTATCAGTCTCACATATCTTGACAGCTAGTACTGGAAAGGAAAAAAAAAATGTCCTATGAAGAAGAGAGGGCAGCAGAGAAGAGGAATGGCTACAGCACTAAAGATGACTTCTCTTCATCTACCTCTTGCTGGAGCCCAGGGAACTCCTCTCCATTGGCAACAATGGTACATCTTCTCATGCCAAGACATCCTGAGTGAATTGGTCTGAAAAGTCTCATAACAGGTAAGATGATTTCAGTTAGGATAAGATCCGACATTCCAAAGCAGGCTTCTTAAAAATACAGCCTGCCAATGACAGTCTATACCAAATTTTGGATTAAGAAACATTGGACAGGTCTGTGCTCTTCTAAATCCCAGGATCAGCAACAAAGGAACAGGGTGAGTAATGCATGCAAAGAGCTGCATTCATATTTGAACACAAATCAGAAATGTCTGTCATTAAAGAAATTCCTCGGCCTCTATCCCACCCTAGGATTCAGACTGGATAACACAGCATAATGTAGCAAAGTAGGATTTATACCTGTGCACATTGACAATAACCTGCTTGCCCCACTCCAGGACCTGGATGGCTGTTTCACTGACACACACAGAGCACCGGAGACATTCAGGTGTAGCAGTGTTTTCCTCCTCTTCAGCCACTCCAGACTAGTGAATCCCACAGTTACAGACAAAATTTTTTAGCAAGGGCCTTCCATTTACTTATTATAACTAATCTCAAACCTATTTCTCTCTGCATCTCTTATTTTATGCCTTGTGTTCTCCAGGTGTTTAGTCCTTCTACCATTACCTCCCAACTCTGTTGCAGCTGGTTTCACTAGCACACTTCCATTTTCTAGGCAAGTCTCTAGTAAAACAAGCACAGAAGACTGGTCCCAAAATCAATCATTAAGAAGAGCTTTCAATAACAGCTTCCCTCCAGCTGGAAAGGTCTTTTTTCACTTAAATCTGCCCTTTAGCTTACCTATTAGTCACAATTTTACTGGCATTACTCAGCATGTCTCTCATTTTCGCACACTACACCATGCTAGCAGCTAAGCAAGGAGGACTGCGTTTCCGTGACTAGAAACACCAGTGCTTTTATCGGAGTGACTAGGTTTACCTAGATCATGCTTGATCTTGCCTCCTGTGTTTTCTTTCCTTTTTCAGCTACCTTATGTCCTATTCTTACTTTTAAAAGAGTAGAGTAGTTGCTATGAATAGCCTGTACCCCAACAGGGCCATCCTTGCCCATTTGTCAAAGACAGACTCACATTCTGCAGCTGAACAGGAGCTTTTTTCCTCTGTTAAGTTTTATTGAAAACATTGTTCTCGAGCCTGGAGTTATATGGGTCAGTTCCTTCAAGATACCAAGATGACAATAGTCCAGTCATTCTCCAATATTTGATTCGAGTTGTTTCTCCCACTTTGGCTGAAGACATTCCATTTTCCAGGTTTTCATAGACACTAAAAACCTGTTATGCCTGAATATTCAGTATCAGCATCCTAACTGAGACGGAAACAAAATATCTGATAAATTATTGGGCCATGACAAACTACTTTCTTTTTTCCCTTTTATTTAAGTGGCTGAAGGACCTTTTGCTATTTAATTTCTTTTGCAAAATCAAACTCAGCTTGTCTCATGCCAATTCTCATTATACCCACATATTTCCTGACCTCTTACATGTGGCTTTTTTGGCTGGCCTGTTCTTTTTTCTACTCCTTATTCAGTCATATCTGATAACTTTTCTTCCATGTTTTTCAATTCACAAGACATGCCTGTTCCAGAAAATTTTTGCACCTTTGATTCAAAGAAGGACCAGCTCTGCTTTACAATTCAATCCTCTTGAGCTCTTCAGGCTTTAGCTAATTTCCTAAATGTATCAAATGCCATCCATCTAGAGATGAAAAGTTAAGCTATAGATCTGCACTTGTTTATCCTTCATTTTAATTGAAACTGAAATCCCTCAAAGCAAGGTTATTTTCTACTTCATTCTACAACTCAGTGTCGGATCTAAAAAAGTATTGCTTCCTGCTGTTTCGGTGACTGGTAAGGAACCCTGCTGGTTATTGCATTCAGAAATGTCTGAATTTAGCTATTTGTTCCCCTATATAATCCAGGAAGTCAAAGCTTCCCATAACAACAGACCTCTAACAAGCAAGATCGGTATCTACCAAATCCAGTTCTTGAGGTCATTGGCAGATATACCACACTTCCTCAGCAATCAGACTCCCCAGAATATCTCTGGCTCTATTAGGTTGGTTATTTGACTCATTATCTCTCCTTATTTACCTCATTAAAGGCTTACAGTAACATGAGACTGTTTACTTCTGTCTTTCACAAGTCAGGTGTGCTTCAGTACCTGAGCTTCAGCTATTCCTCCCCTTCCTCATCTTCTCCTTCACTAATCGTTTCCAGATAGAGAAATACACACACGGCCCTTGCCCAACCTTCTTTGCCATGTCCTTAAATACTTGCTTAAACCCCTCCCACCATTTCCACGTGAAACTGCAGCCCAGTGATTTACTCTTACGGCACATACGCTCAGTGACACGTCGTACCCGAAAGGTTTATGTGAAGCACCTCCTCGATCAGCAACCATCTTAGCATCTTAGTCCATGACTCTTTTGCCATCTCTGTTGCACCTCAGTAGATATACTCATCTATCATCTATCTTCCTTGACAGAGTTTTTACTAAAAATAATTTTAAAAAGGAACCCTTCTCACTCCCCAGGTACCCAGACTTTAATTCTGGACCCATAGAATCTATTTCTACCACTGACTCTTGGCTATTCAGCTCATTTCTTACCTAGTAAAACCTCACCCCTCACTTAAGTGTGATGTTGTCCACAGATTGATTCTGCCACAGCAAACTGCAATGAATTTTGGCCACATTTTATTTCTGTTTAATGTACTTATTTTTTTAAAAATATAGGTACTAGCTATTCATATTTTGATCTCTGCCTCTGTGCTTTATTTTCTTCCTCAGTATTCCCAGGTATTAGCAAAATTAAATACAAACAGCCCAGAGAGAGGACTCTTTTATCTATCTAATAGGTACAGTCCAGGTTGACTGGGATATCTTCCCAGAGAGATAATATTTTTTACATAATATCCTTAAGGTACAGTCTTCCTTATTCCTACTTTAAATCAAATATAAAAGTGCTCAAATTCTGTCAAATTTCTTCCTTTAACACAAATAAAAATAACTGTGTTTGGCAAACAGGTTGTCTATTCTCATTCTCTCTGCTGGAATTTCACCTTGCAGGAGCTCATGCAAGCCATTTTTTATTGGCTTTGGTTAATGTAAGTTCAAATAAACTCAATGCTCAAAGCCAAACTTTCAAAAGGTGTCATATATTTTGTCTGCTTTGAACTCAAGGATTTTGCAGGTTTTCCCTGTAGATCTGCCAAGGTTAGCAGAGTTCAGAGAACCTAGCCCAATTTGCAAGGCTGCAACAAAACCTGACATGGAGATTCATCTAGTTTGAATGTTTATGACAATTGCTTTATACAATCACCTCCTTGGTCCTTCTGACACCCTGAAGAAAAGCAACAGGAATGGATTTTCCAATAGTGACACCTGCAGAAAACTGTGTTGGGAATTTTAAAGAGCTGCATATTACACACCTGTTGCTGTCGTAGCCATCCTTATTTCTTTTTTACAAGGAACTGCTGCTGTTCGAGGTGAGCCACAAGTCAGATTCTGAATTTCAGCTCTTTGAACTGTGAGTCAGTTTCATACCTGCTCTAACAACATTGTTTCCAACACGGGTCTGACCGCTCCCTCTACTTCCAAAGCCATATTGGAACATGGTATCTTGCTCACGTGGCTGGCAGTAATTTGGACTGTTTTGTTATTGCATGTTAAACTGCAGGTCAGTTGTGGTCGACTGCGACCTATATGTTGTACCCAAAAAATGTCTGGAGTCACACCTGAACTTCCAGATGAGACCTGCTGGCATTCTGTGAGATGTTCTATCATTTTGGCTCCTTATCATCATCCAACAGATCAGTCACCTCATAAAATCAAACGATGATCAAATTTTTTCCCAAACAAGTCTAAATTAATTACACTATTCCTGGACTGCTTGCAGGTTGGAGGTCAAGAAGTGACACATGCTATACACATACACACAAAGAAAGGAGATTCCCTCAAAGCTCTACACTGAAAAGGGAGTGAAAGACGGAGTTCATTTACAGGTTATGTCCCACATCTGACTAAAAACAAAGAGGAGTACAAACCAAAACCAGAAGCATTGCTAAGGATGCATATATACGATTGGGATTTCTTCCTTTTCCTCACCTTCCTGCATTCTGTACTGGCCATCTTTGCCTGCAGTGGACATACACCACTATATATTGACCTGGTCTAGGGGTACACCTGGTCTGGCCATATTGTGTACTTCCATTAATAACAAATTATAAAAGGGCTGAATGAAGAATAAAATTCATTTATCACTTACTACAAAAATATTAAAAAATATTAAAAAAACAAAGTGGAAGCTGAAAGGGACATAACATGTGACTGCCTAGATGATCCTACAATATACATATAGGCATTCCAGAAGTGCTCTGTTTCAGGCATTTAGTCAGAATCACAGAGTTTACATCTTTACCTTGTGTCTGTTTCCACAAAGCACAGACAGTACAGGTTGATTCTATGAAGTAACATCCCAGGCCCTCAACCTGCCCATTGTATCCTCAGTAAAACTGAGGGTAGAGAGCCTCAAAGATCACTATGCTACTGCTGAGATCTCTGTTTCCAGGTGGCATCCCTGCCACACAGCAGGTTCTCTTTGCCCTCTGCACCATTTAACAAGAAAAAAGCAATTTAAAGAGGACAGGAAATCACCAGGATACTCGGTTAATCAAATCACAGTCCACTGCCACCAATACATTTGCTGATATCTTTAAAGTTGAGGTGGGTGAGGAGCAAAATAAAACAAGGAATAAACTGTCCTGTTGGAATGCACTTTTAGCTCATTAGCTGGTGTGTGTTGAGATGAGTTGAGGCCCTTAGCTAGATTCTTAGGTATGGACATATGTGAGCTGAGAAATATGTAGAAATCCTCTGTTAAAGGTGCACTGACTTTGCCAACGCACTGACCTCCCGAGCCTTTCCGTAAGACATGCTTGCTCACTCTCGCTTCTCCTTGCAGATTAGCTCTGTCTGCTCCCAGGCGCCTACTCTCTCTTTCTCTAATGTGATTAAATAAGCTCCCTGTCTCTCCAGGCTTGTGCAACCACCTCTCGCTTAGTCACCTAAGCGCTCTACAACACCCCAAAGGAGTGGAGTCAGCTGAAACAGGAGCGTTCCCAGCTCTGACATGTAAAGTACTTGCACTCAGTGCTAAATAAACTTGGAAAAATGTTCACAATGCAGCTGTGCGCACAAGATGCTGCAACCTCAGGGCAAGAATAATTATACACAAACAAGATACTTAGGATTTATGTTCCCCTCAAATAAAAATGTGTGCTGCTCATGCCAATCTCAGTGCTTCGTGGTATGCCTGCAATTTGAGGCAGAGGAACAGATTCTCTGTTAGGCTTAAGAGATTAGATACCATCGTTGCTTTATTTTCCAATAAACTTTAGAGGCATTCTAAAGCATTGTGGGTACACATTGATATGCTTTTCACTGTACAAGGATGACTATTCATGGGAGGTCTTTTAAATGCCCTGTTGTGTTAATGATATTTATTTGGGCAATTTTCTATCGGCATATGTTGATGATTCCTTTTCAGAAGTTACAGGGTTAAAGCTGAAGCCCATGGGAATACCAGACCAAAACAAAACTGAGGAAGTTTCAGGAAAAAGAAACACGTATTCCTAGACCATTCCAAGCAAAGGTTTATCTAACTTGCCCCTTAAATTCTCTCATAAGGGAGAGCACCAACTACTTGTGCAAGTAGCCTGTTGCAATGCTTAAGCATCTCTCAGTAGATGACTACTTCTCCTAACAGCCAATGTCAATTGAATTCGTTGCTATCAAAATCAATATTTCCTCTTCTCAGTGGACACAACTAAGATTGATCACTTTTTCATAGTGACTTTTTAATCATGGTCATATTTCTCTTCTCTTCCTGAGGGGAAAAAACCCCTAAAGCCAAGTCTCTGATCTGTTTCATTTTTAAAATCTCTCAACACACTCCTTGTCTTTGGATCTCTTAAGTGTTTGAATGTGCCGCATCCATGGGCAATGCCAAAAAAAAAAATCAAAGAAACCTGTGGAAAGAAGTCTTGTCTGCAATGGGCCTGAGATCTCTCAGGAGTCATTCTCTTGAACCAGACCCGGCAGTGAACATATGCAGTGATATTTCATTATACTCCCATGCTCTAACAAATCCCACTCTAAAAATCAAGGGAGACTCCCTTGAAGTCGCTTTTATACCTGTTTTGTTCTGCAGTGGAACTTGAAATGGTGTGACTTACAGAGTTGAAAGGAGACTTTGCAAGCTTTGTTAAAGTTGCTGCTAACAAGGAAAACTCAACAAACAGCTTCAGGAGTACTTTAGTAAGCAATTGCTCGCTGGTTGGAATGCAAGTTACACCACGTTAGACCCGCTTCATATTTTGCCCCGAGGAACAAGCGAGCTGGGTGGGAGACCGACGGGCATTCCCATCAGCCTGTCAGGCTGGACAAGCTGCAAGAACAAGCCGTCACTCTGATATTTTTGCCTTCCCTTTCTTGACCTCAACTATAGAGAAGAAAAAGTTAATGCCAGTTTCAACTTTTACATTTAGGTTAAATTCTGTTAAAATGGTAAGGAAAAAAGGTTCAGGAGTTCACAATTTTCTTAGCCAAATAATGAATACAGAATTTACATTCTTATGCTTAGAAGACTTACACAAGGATATGCAAGTGATATGTGAGCAGTAGCTGGCTCTTCACAGGAGTCTTCTGGAATCAAAGGAGGGAAGCATGTCACTAACAACTCTCACTATCTCATTTTTAATATTCTGTCTGCAGGTGGCCACTATTTCCATGGTCCAGTCCTGTTCCTTGTCATATCTTTTGCTACATAAAAAAAAAAAAAGAAAAAAAAAAAAGAAAAAATAAGTATATACAAGTATATTAACCAGGCAAGGGAAAAAGATTCTAGCCCCAAAACCCGTGGCAGGGAGAAAAATGTTATTTTCTGCTGCTGGCAATTTTATTTGGGTTGGCAGAACATGTCATTTCGACTGTGAAAAGGAGCACATGTACTGAGCTCTGTGTGCTCATCATGGTATCCTTGCCAGTGCCAACGAGCAGCAATTCAGAGCTCAACTTGTTATTGAAAATGAATCCATTACAGTTGTCAGGTACCAGTCAATTTAAACCCTAGTGAAAACTGGTCAGAAATTGAATGACTTTAGAAACGAATACATTTTTGCTTGTTTCAGAGGCTCAAACGGGCACATGGAAAAGATACTGTCTTCCAGTAGCCCAATTTGCAATTGATTAGAAATCAAATCCTTTATGCTTGAATCAGGGTGAGGAAAATATTTTGAGACTGCAGTTTGATCTGAGTGTTGCTTTTACTTGTGGTTTGGCAAAAGACTCTGAAATGCTGTTAAATCAAAAAGGCAAAGAAAACCTGCAATTGCCGTGTCTCTGCTTATAAAAAAACATTTTAAAATAACCACATGCATCACTCACTACACAGATGCCACATTCTTCCCTACCCTTATTTAATAGCTAGCTGTCAATCTACGTTGAAGAGCAGTTACCTGACATTACCATAATAATGCTTCAAAGCTTCATATTAAAGATGGGTATCTTCCTAGGCAAGCCCATAGGGGTAAAGAAAAAAAAAAAAAGCCTTTTCTCTCTAGAGTTGCAAAAATGCAGTTCTCTTAGAGATGATAGAGTGCAACCAGGGAGGAAGGACAATCACAGATACTCCTGACTTCTCTTTACTGTAATTAAGCAGAGAGAGATCAACAAATCTGTATCTGCATAAGACAGGTTTCTCATGTCTATTTCTATTAACTGTGGTAGAGAGGAAACTAAATGTGAACTGAGACCTCTGGCCATTAGCATAACATAAACACTTCTTCCATCTTCCAGGATAAGCATTATGCTTCTCAGGACAGCTCATGCACAACCACTTTGATGTTCAGTCATTCTCAAAACCCGCTCCTTTCACATGCTCCTGCTGTGAGCAAACACTGCAATGAAAACTTGCCTGTGTCACAGGTTTGGGAGATGGTGCTGTGTGTACAAGCCAAAAAATCTCAGTACCTTTTAAGCTGAGTTAATTTGATATTGAGTAGGGGGAACTGGAGCTGACATTCAAAAGCACTGCTTTCTGAGCAGGATTAGAGAGAGGTGGCAGGAGCCAAAGACTGGCTGAACATCTGAGACACACAATTAACTCCTGTAAGTGTGAGGCATGGTGAGAAATCAAAGCATAGATATCCTGTGAAAAAGGGCCCAGGTGCTTAGGGGAAAGAAATGACAATTAAGCACCTTTCATTCCCTCTGCAACAGAATAGGGAATCTCAGGACCTTACAGTATTTAGAAAGCAGAAGGCAACAGCTGCTTCACGGGAGAATTTCCAACACCAAACACCAAGCATATCCTCTCTTCTTCCAGCATGGATTGAGACTCCTGTGGATGAGTCCCAGAGCAAAAACTTTCCTTAGAAGCTACTGTCAAGAAATCCATTGACACCAGCCTCCATGCTCTGCAGATCCCTCACGCAGCCTCCTGTTGACTAGGCCTGCCATGTCTCAGCTTTCCACTTACCAGAAGCTAAATGCTGCAGGAATGTAGCTGTGCCAGTCTTCCATGTTGTGAGAGAGGATTGCACAGATCTCTGATACATGAGATTACACAAAGGGAAGCCACTGGGAAATGGTACAAAACTCCAAGTGTCCATAAGATAAAAAGGAAGGATAAAGACAAGTTTCCTTCATGAACTCACTCCCTCCCTCCCTCCCTCCCTCCTGAGAAACTCTGCCACTTGCACTGTTCATCAGGAGACGATTATGCTCCTGTGAACCACCTTCCAGCAGCTCTCCATGCTAGGATTTGTCACCCTAGTGAATATCCTTCTACTTTTCTTTCTCTGAACATAATATCAACCAAGGATGGACAGAAGTGATATTTCTCAGCACCTTCCCCCCATAGCTTACATGGATGATAAAACCACCTACATGAGAGAAATGGCACTGACTCAGTACTCCAAGACACAGTATCCATTCAAGGCAGGGAAGATCCTTATTCAAGCACAGAACTGTTGTGGGCAAGGCAGAGTATAAATTTGTATGCAACGATGTTTACTCTGATACCATTGGATTGCTTCATACCAGCGTTTTGGCTGAAACAAGATGAGATAATGGGAACCCTGACTGTTGGAAGCCAGCTTGGTTTCAGTTTGAATGTAGGCATTTATTTAAGCCTTCACGAGGTTTCCTCTTGACTCTGCACATAAAAGAAGATAAGTCAATGAAGAGAGAGAGCCTCAAGAGCTCAGAATGGCTTTTGTGAGCTCATGCCATGACAGTAGGAAAAACAAACACCATGACAATTTTGGATATCATGGTCTCCTTTCACAGCAGTTCACTTTACATGCCTGTTGCCCTCTTACTCTGAAAGAGGGTTTCTCTGAAGCAGAAGAATAAGGAAGACGGGAAAAAACAGTTTAATAATGCAAAGAAACTCTCTTAATTCTTCACACTGAGTTTTCAATTAGCATACAGAAAAGCTTCTACATTTGGAAAACTAAAAAGTACACAGCTTTGGCTGTGAGTCAGCACAAGACCCATCACACAAAAGCAATGTGTGTTCACATGCATGCATGAACATGTACACAAACACACATCTCGTTCACATATGCACACGCCCAGAGGTGGTGACTACCACTCTTTCTAGGGCAGTTTCATATGTGTTTTTGAGAACAGCACTTTTCAGTAAGAACATCCACTTTTGAATCAGTTTTCAAGTACTGGATCTGAAATAGTAACAGGCCTCAGCAGCAAATCTGAGTTCTGGTTCAATCCTCTCCTGGGCCTGACCACAAAAAGTACTGTGTCTGGGCTTTTCTTGTATCTGTCATAGATCAGTTGTGTCAACATTAACTCATGAAGCTTGTGAACCAAAACAGTAACACAGCAACGAAGAACTAAGTTCTTCAGTCACAAAAAATATAAGTGAGTATTTGATGTGTTGCAACAGTGCTTTTCATTAAATGCTTGCACAAAGCATAGCAACCATGACAAAATAATTTGTGGTTTATGCAGGTATATAGCTACATTAGACCACACAGGCCATTTAAATAGTGCATTATGCTAGCAAGCATTGTTACTAACCCTACGTTAAAAACTGTGGGCAGACACTTCATTAATGCACGCACAGATTGCCAGGGTATTGTGTTGTCTCCATGCTGCAAAAGTATAGAATACAGTAGCAAGATTGAGTGGGATGATGAAGTCACCTGGCAAATCTCCACAGGGTGATGCACCTAGGAGCAAATGACATAGCATCTTCACACCACCCACTGGATACACCACTGGACTGGAATTCAGGTGCAGACAGACATTTCAATGGTCCCCATTGCCCAAGCATGGACAAGCCACAAATCAAACCTAATGTGCTGTATCTGTGGAGGAAGGAACATCATTGCTATCTTTCTTAACTTTAAATTCTAGCAGAAAAAAAAGACTGGTAAAGCTACCGAAAGTTATGGTTACCTAACATCTCCCATTGTAAGTACTTCCTTTTTGGTTGACTTTATATTGGCTAAACATAAGGTACCAGGTGTGGCATTTCCATGGCAGGATCTACTTCCAACTATTTTTTTTTCCTTTTGAAATTAAGATGGTAAAAGAAATCATCTCCTAATCCTGGGAAATGGAGATACCCACTTTATGAAAAAAACCTGCATAAGCTAATAAAACATGGGCTGCTTTGACTCTTAGCTCCCAATCTACAGATAGGAAAAGGAAAAATTCACTAATAATTGAAGAACTCACATTATAGCAAGAAAGCATGAAGGCAGATACAAGAACTCTTGCTTTTAGGGTCATGTAATCTAAACGTTGTTCAACAGCTATTACTGGTGAAGGCTAACAACAAAACAGAATTGTGTCACAGAAACAATCCTAAAAGTTATTAAAGAACACTGAGCTGGGGACTTGAGCTTTAACAAAAAAGAACCAGTTTCAAGTAGGAAGAAAGAAAAGGTTAATAAAAGTGCAACCTGCAGTGCCCACTCAGAAAGTGCTTTTGTTAAGAGGCAAGTATCAACAAAAGTAGGAATTTCTCAGAAAGAGGTGTTTGCTGTCTCCTTTCTAATGCATTTTTCAGATTGTGGAGGACAAAACTCCACATCTTTTTAGCAAGAAGGTTAACTTATATAGCTATATTCTGTGGACAAAATAAAGCCTTAGGATGCACTGAAGACAAAAGAAGATATTCAATAACAAGCTAGAACAGAAAAGGAACAAGCAAATGATGTATTTATTTTACCAGCTACTTTTTTTTCCAACTACAATTTTTTTTCCCTAAGAGAACACTGGTTTCATGCTTTTTCTGCAGTTACGTTTAAGATCAATTCTTTCCTGGCTGTTTTCCCTGTGTCTCCTTCCTGAGATCTATCCCCCCTGCCACAAGGAGAGGCAATGTCCTGCCACGTTTGAGTGGAATGTTGACGCCCACGTGGGTGGGTGCAGAATTAGCCAAAACAAGTCCTTGCATTCCTTTGGATGTCAGCACCTTCTGTTGGCTCTTTCCTAATATCTTATTAATAGGTAAAATCTCTTTTCCAAATCAACCTTCCCCATTCTTTTATGGTATAAAAAAACAGAAATAAAAAACTTCCTTAAAAACAGAAACACAAAACCTTCCTTAAGCAGGTGTCCAGGCTTATTTATAGCAAAGAATTACGCTAGTTAGACAATTACAGTTTTTCAGTTGCCCAATTTAAATTCCTATAGGTACCTAATAAACCATCAAATGAAGAAGAATTACCAGTAAATAGCAATTACCTTGAAAGAACAGTACTTTAAATATTAAAGTGACATTCATTAGTTATGCTGGCAAACAGGTCAGTTTGAATCAAATGGCTATTTTAAATTAGTGGTCCTATTGCAGACATGGGGTGTAATTTTATTACCAAATACCCAGCCAAGCTAGTGACCTTAAAAACATTACTCAAGAAATGGTTGAGAGTTAATTAGAATACTGTGCCAGGGAAAAAAAAAAGAATAGGCTTGAACATCTCTGAATTCTTTCCAGGAAGGTGTTTTTAATAATGGCAGTAGTTTACACCATTTAAAGGTCCATATCCTCAAGAAAAAATGTAGGCTTTTATGAAAGCAACAAAATATAAGACTAGAAAAATATTTCCATCCCTTTTTTCCAACAGCTGCGATTTTTTTTCTTAAGAAACATAATGAAGATCCTTCAAAGCATCTATGATGGCAGATCTGTATCCCTACCACAACAGTGGCTCCAAGTTTCTGCTGATATTACCCTTTTGCTTCACATGCTGTAATGAGGGTAGCAACAAAACCGACAGATAAATGTAATTTGACATTACTTTTTATTTTTAGCAGTCTGTGGTGTTAGAACTTATCACAAAATCAGATGGCTAATGTACATTTTCTCTGTTGCCATCTCTGTTTACTATAACGTACACCAGAGCAAAGAGTTATCATAGTGATAACTCAAACAACTGCTACCTGTAACACCACTGCAAGAGTCTCATCATACAGACAAATTCCTGTATTTTCATCACTCCTGAAAATTGTATCTCTAACCTTTCCCAGCAGAAATAACAAATAAACTGTCACAATGCAAAAGGAATGAAAGTCCCAGTACAGCTTGGTTTTTTAGGCTCCTGTACAGATATGTTCATTTCACATTTGTCTTTTCATCCCTTCTATTCATTTACTTTAATCCCAATTTCTATTCAACGCTGTCATCAGGTACTCCCCTTTACACAGTCCTATCCAGTGTATGGATAAGATTTCTGTGATACCAGTAACTTCAGTCACAAACAGTGTGGATCCTAAATTCTGTCCAGCTGAAGTAGAGCATTTCAGTTTCTTTTATGCCATAGCTGGGCAGAATTTGCCAACTACTTGCCAGACACAAAAGAAAGAACATGATACTATGATGGAGTCATGATGGAGGATCCATGAGAACTGCCATAACTACACTAAAGTTCAACATAGCAGTTAATGCTCTCTGAGGTGAATGACTTCACAAAGAACTCAAAGGAAGATTCAAAATTGAGTTTGGTAGAAAAATTTAGGTAGTCTTTCTGTCCAAAGATGGAATCCATTAATTTCCAGGAGGTACACCTGCCAGAGGTACAGGGAAGATGACACAGCCTTGTGAAAAATCTTTGAACTCCAAAACTGTTAAAGCTCTGATAATGGACTTGGGTATCAAAGGTGGCACTTGGAATGAATTTACTTGCCTAAGAAGGGAAGCCCTGAGTGACATGTGGCCTTTCCTCCTGAGCTTTACATTAAGCAATAAAGTACATGAACAATCCTAGAAACAGGGATCAAAATCCTATATTCCATCTTGTGCGAGTTCCTTAATCAGGAGGCTACACAGACAAACTTCCCTACATACCCTCAATGACTCCCTTGAATTATTGCCTGACTAGTGGAATAGCTTTTGCAGGCAAAGTGGAGAACGTTCCAACACTTCCCTTGAAGATAGGAGACAACAGTAAGAACACCTCAAACAAAGTAGGAAACTGGACTTGGAACTGACAGATCTTGGATGATGTCTAGCCACTAAGGTGTTATACAAAACATGAGAAAAATTTGACCAAAAGACCTGTGTAAGAGAGAGGAATGAGTTTTGTTCAGCAATTTCAGACCAAAACTGTGAATACCCACCTGCAGGAGACACTTCATGTCTCCAGACCTATTTCTTCAGGATATCAGGTGGGTGCCTGGAATCATGTTTGATCAGAGTGTTATGCCTTGTTCCCTAGTCCAAGAAAGTGATAACATTTCAGACATATCTTCTCAGTATTTCTTTTAGCTGGTACCTAGCACATCCAGAGGCTGCTGTCTGTTTTGGATCTCGTTCTGAAGAGTCTAACTGTCCTTAATTACTATATAGGGCATAAACCAAAGGTCTGGATTGCACTCAAGGTGATTCTATGCCTGATCCTCCACTCCACTGAGAGCTTTGCCACAGGTTTGAATGGACCTGGAACCAAACTACTCCAGTCTCAATGAAGCTCTTAGTATGCTCCACAGAGGTCAACACAACCACCAAGTGAGGACCTGTGTGTATGATTATGACTGTGTATGATTATTTTTCTGTGTATTCATGCCCACTGAAAGCTGTCCAGTAGCAGCTGAGATGGGTGAAAAGGGACACCTTAACCAAAGCAGCAAACCCTGGAATGCTTTTGGCATTCAGGTCTCAGCCTTATCCTGGCCCCATCTAGGAATTATATGAACACCTAACAGCATTATGATTGCTTCAAAGAAGACAAAAATTATTTCACAAGCTGGACAGTCAGAAGAACAGGGTAACAGAGCATGTCATGCTGTGCACTCAGCTTCATCTTTTCCAGACAGGATAATATGGTATCAGACAACACCCCATTCCAAAAGGCTCTCACCATTCTCTGCACAGACCCAGTGACACAGATCCATTAGCATGGCCCTCAGGAAAACCAGGCAGCAGAGTCAACAAGCAATATTGCTCAGTTCTCCCACTGCACAGATCACTTGGGGAGAAAATGAAAACTGATTATTTCAGATTAACTGTGGATTTAACAGCCTAATTTAAGCATTCACACTAGAAAATGAACTGCAAAGTACACCTGTAGGAAACAAGGTCCTTATAATCAAAGAAATTAATTTGTTCATTTCAGCTGCGTAGTCATTGAAATGCCTATCTCATACAAATATTTGTCTGATATATTGATATACAAATATAATTTCAGTATACTAGCTGAAACACTAATTAGATTAATAGCAATATTTGCTTTATAAAGGCCTTCCTTGCTGAAATCAATTAAGAGTGCATGATGAAATTTCATTAAGCTCTACAATATGTTTTTCCACCAAGTGCAAAATTACTATCTTCCCACTATCTTATTACAACAGTGCATGATAGGACTTCTAAATAGATTCAGATATCATTGTGCCAACAGTGTCCTGTGCTTCTTTATCAGTAAGCATGGATTTTTTTCCCCCACCTCCTGAAGGAACATATTTGCCATGCATGTAAACAGCACTGAACTGATGAACGCAGAATTAAATTTACTGAGGGATACACCTGTAGTCACATCAGCCTCATGCCGCCCAGGAGGGTGCCCTCATACAAAGAGACACACCTTTCATTCTATGTGGCCTGGGCCACAGGCCCTCCCTCCAGCAAGCTCACCATACTGGGTGATAATCACCATCCCCTTTGCATCCCCTCGCACCCCCATTTTACACTATAAACTGTGAGGCAGGGACACAGGACCTTTACAAATGTATAGGTATTTACATGTTGCTCAACAAGTGCTACAACAGGGCAAAGGAGTACCAGAAGCGATGGACAGAGGCCTGATCTAACCTGAGAGGCTCAGAAGTCAAAGAATATGTATCTCTCCTTCCCCAGAATAGTGTATTTATGGCTGGGCAGAAGAAAATTGTGAAAGAAGACAAAGAGGTACATGAAAAGCAAAGAGATGGAAAAGTCACTCCTAGAGCCAAGTATGGTGCCAACAACTGCACCCAGACAGACAATGATCTGTGTCTGTTCTTCCCAGCACCATCTCAGCTCTCACTTCCGCAAGCCCCAGTCTAAACAACCCAACAGGTTTGTCACAACCACATGATTTAGGAAACTGCGTCAGTTCTTCGCTCCTGAGCTTCCTCCGTGTCTCATCTCTCTCTTTATCCAGATTGCTAACACATGGATATTGAAGTGGTGAGTACAGAAGAAATACCTCTCATAGGCTAGACCAGCCCTGCTGAACAGCAACAGGTTTTATTCTAGGCTTGTACACTGGGGTAATGAGCTCCTAATCCCACTTCCCTAATAATTTTTCCTGGTATTACATTGGCTGTCTCCAATGCCTGAGACCCAGAAGGATAATGATCAGGTAGGAAAAGAAGACACAAAAGGAGTGCCAGAAGAGATGTGGCCCAGAGATATGGAAAGAAGGTAGCGCTGTGCTACAGATGTCTGCTCCTCCTGGGAAAAGGGAACTGGAAAGCACCTGTTAAAAGTAGAATCCTCACAAACATAAAGGGACCAAAGTGACGTAAGACAGCTGAGTAGTTCTGGAGTCAAGAGCGATCCCACAACACTGAAATCTGAGAAGCCTCTCTGCATGACAAAAATTAAACTGGTGCTTTAGTACTTACTCTGGAGAATTGACTCATGTTTTAAGTTTGCAGTTTTTAGCTTGTATGTGGAACAGAAATACTTTCTTCACTGAGAGACCCTAAAAAGGAGCAAAGAATTATGTATTTTGCTAAGGGCATAAAAATGTATTTACCATGACCCTGAGATTAGCTCAGTTGGTTGGAGCATGGTGCTAATGATGCCAAGGATGTGGGTTCAATCCCTGTATGGGCTAGTCTCTTGAGAGCTGGACTCAATGATCTTTCTGGGTGCCTTCCACTTCAGATTATTCTGTGATCATATTTTCTGATATAAATAAAGACTGGCACTTTTATAAAGCCAGGCAAATATAAGTTAGGTTTTTCAGATATTATATTTAGGACTAGTGAGAAAAACTTTACCACCTGGGAGGAATTTTATTCCACCAGCAGCACTACCACCCACCTAAGTCTGTCCATGTGTTTGTGTGGAAGACTGTCGTGTCTTCCTGCAGCACTCATGTCGGAATTAAAATGCCTTGCATTGTAGACGCATTAGGAGTGCATTATCATGCTCAGCTCTTGCACACAGTGGCTCATTATGATTGGGTAACTCAGCCATTAAGCTTTACAATAAGCCCACGCTGAATCCTAAAAAGGGAGCCATATATAGGCTATGGAGGTGTTGAGTAAGAGAAGATTTACTGTGCTCTACATAATTAATTTTGCCTTCTATCTTTCCTGTATTTTTAGCAAAGCTGCTAGCTGAACACACTGAATAATTATATCCCTCCGGTGCAGTTTCATCAAGCATCTTCCAACCTAATGGAGCCCTACTGTGTTCAGGTTGTTCATGACCCTGTCACAAAGAATAACTGAAAATCCTTCATCATAAAATACAGATGATTTTTTTTCTTTTTCTTTCTTCTTTCTTTTTCTTCTTCTCTACAGCTGAAGGTCCTGGTTACTTTGGAATATGGATAGGCATTGCATCAGACCCAGCATCCTCAATCATCCATATTGCTCGTTGTCAGGCAGCTTTTGGAAGAAGCAGCTTTTGGACAAAAACAAGGGGAGGGTGGGAAGCACCCAAATAAAACAAACTATAGAGGAGGAAGACAAACAGCAGAAGAGTGAGAGACAGAGAAATTGAGAGTATTTGGGCAAAGAGACTGGAGTTGGAATGCAGTAAACAAAAAGGCCTGACCAGAATCAGGTTAGCTGGTAGAAGGAATATGCTACACCGAACACAAGGGAAGAAAAAAGATCACAGCCAGATGATCAGAGCCCAGGATGAGGAGCCAGGCAGTGGTGGACAAAAGGTGGAGAGGTATAATACCAGTCTAGTACTACTGGGAGATGAGATGCATGTGGCGACAAAGGCCAGGATATGGAGTTACCCTGAATAAGCTGCATGGGAGTATCATCCTAACGTCACACTATAGTATTTTTGTTTCTCTATTCTACCTCAAAATATTAGCCACCTTTTAACTGTAATTCTTGATGTTAAAAACAAGTAAGTATTTTCAGCTGGTAAAGCCAAGACCTAGGGTCTTAAAAAAATAGCTGTGCAATGTTCATGTGTACCTCTTGTACACCAACATTTTAATGCAGCCTGTATTAAGATGACTACTTGCTGTTCTTTCCCTCTACTTACTTTTCTTGTGTGTTTCCTTTGATGAGTGAGGTATGAATCGCTCCAGCACGTGTCTTCAATTCTTAAATATTAGGTAGGCTGTTTCTTCCCTCACTGATTATGAGTGCAATTAAATGTATTTTTTCAAATGAAGCTGTTAATATTCATTACCAATGTCTTTCAGAGTCCTAGACTGCAGCTCAGACTCATAAGTACACGTGCTAACTATAGCTTAGTAGAGAACCATTTTTAATGGAATTCTCCCTCTTTAAATACTGACCAAATATCACAAGAAGCAAAGCCACTTAAACCTCATCATATTGAATGATAGATTTAATGAGCCAGCTCATTAACAAAACACTTCAAGAAAGAGTACATTCTCTTTCCAGGATAGCAGAGCTGTTCCTATGCTTTTCACAGTTTGCAATGGGTGTTTACAGCTGGGTTTTCTCCTAAAACTAAAACCAAAGATAGGCCTGTATAAACAGAGGATCTTATGAGTTTCATAGTTTTAAGCCTAACTAACCAAAAAGCAAACAAATTCATAGTGTCACTGGGAAGAAAGAGATGAGAATGTTAGGAAGTGGAGCATGAAACCCAGTATAAATTGTGTGACTGCATGCATTTTATAAGCAAAAATAATACTCTATTGAAGTATAGTTTACGTAAAGGACAGGGATTCTGTCTGACCAAACCAGCTACACACTTTAGCAAGACGGCTGTGCAGACAAGTAGGATCCATGAACCTGATCAGCTAAAAACACTGAGATGTAGTAATCTATACTATTTTCCTTGCCACAACCTAGTGGAGAAAAAACCAAACCCAAACAAAGAAACAAAAAACCCCAAACCAAACAGTCCCTTGGGGTGTGTGACATTCCACTGATTTTAATAAGGAGGAAAAGAATAATGGTGACCACCAGAAATCCAATGGATACTGACCAAGGGAGATACCTGGGAAGGTTTAAGATTAATTTATCACCAAAATGTATCTTCTACAGGGATTAAGCAAGTAAATAAATAAATCGGGGTTGGATAAATTAACACCTCGTCATTTATCATCTCTATTGGTCAGCAGATTGCGTTGTGATTCTCTCACATCCTTTCACGTAACTCAGATAACTTAAAGCTATCAAGAGGGTTGAATGAGTTCTAGACCCATGACCCATTTATCTCTTTTCTGGGTACTTATTTCCCCCAAGTATGTCTCAAATGGAACAGTTGCCTGGCAGCCTCTGAAAAGATTTTGTTTCAGCACCTGACAACAAAAGGGCAAAGATGGAACTTGGCTTTAGGAGGAACCAGGAAGATGAAATTCCCTCTACTAGATTATTTGGAATGGAGGCATGTGTTTAAAATACTCAGGGAGGGAACACAGTGGAAAAGAAATCCCCCAGGGCATGGTTTCCCAGAGCGCTGAATAGGTGCAATGAAAAAAAAAGTGATAAATCAGTGACAGCTTTCAAACTATGGATGAAGCCTATTAAAAAAAAACCCAGTAGTGCTCCACTTCTTGGAAAGATGAAGAGCCTTCATCCTCATTTATTTTGCAGATCAGTCCTGATTTAAGCAGCTGATACCTAGCAACTGCTTTGCTCCCCTGTGACCTCAAAAACAGAGACAAAACCTCTAGGGAGCTTCCAAGCTGAGTTCCACACCAAGGAGGGAAGGGGATGAGTCTCCACATACACACTTCTATTCAAACAGCTCTAGTATTGCAAGTATTAAGGACAAAAGCAAGGAGACACAGCAGGCCTTCAGCAACCTGGTTCAACCCAGGGCAAATAAGGGTCAGTAAAGGGAATCCTGGGAGACATGCCTAGGGGAAAAACTGATTAGATCCATTCAGCCTAATAGACCACGTAAAAACTGATCACAGCAATAATACTCAGGCAGTGATAATTGTCATCACAAGTTATGAGCAGCCATTGCATTTCAGGAATTTTCTTCACAATCCATTTTAGACACCCTCTAAATCAATTTTCCTGGCACATCCTCAAATGGTCTATTTAAAAGCATAGCAGCTGCTCAAAAAAAATATACAAGTATTTTATCTGGCCAAGCAAAAGTACACACAGACCAATAACTTGTTCGGGATGACGGTCAGCAGGTACAAGATGAAGACAAAGCCCCAGCAATACAGCTGAAGGACTGTCACTGCTGATCCAACCCAGCTAATGCGATCTAGCAGGCAGGGCTCTGTCTCATTGGGTGAAATGCCTGAAGCACAACAGGCAAGATGTGTTTCAACCTCAAATTCCAGGAAAGCATTGTGCAAATGCTCTGCGTGGGAAGGCTGTCTTTGCACGGCTCATGTGACCGAGTACAGTTAAAATGTCCCAAATCTCTTCCTGGTGTAACTGCATCGTTACACCAGAAGCAATCTGGCTTACAAACCTAATGATCTCTCATGAAGAAACGCTCATTAGGGCAGTAGCAAGAAAGAGAACAGCAGAGAAGAGTTTGCTCCTGAAACTCAAGTAATGCTTTTTGTGACCAAATCTTTGCAAATCTAAAGCAACATGAAGGAGCCAAATAGCTGTCAGTGTCTTGTAAGATGGCATTTCAAAGTAACAGAGAGGTTTTATACCCTCAACCTTTTCATTAATCTGATGGATAATCTATCTTTAGATGATGTTCTAAAATACTGCTTCAATACCTGTGAGTAACCATGCCACTAGTGAAAAAACACCTTTTTGAGGATGAAAAAAAAAATCCATATAACACCTCTGTGTTTCATATAATATCCACCTGGGCAAATATTCAGAGATGAGCAGTTAGGTGAGGTGATCTGTCTTTTCCTCCTCAAAGCTATGTAGTCAGTTGCAAACTACTAATATCATAATTTCTCACAAACCATCATGCAATCTCAGTCAATTTTCTCAACTGAAAAAGGTGTTGAAACCACAGTTAAACACTGCTAATAGTTTCAAGACTTCCTTGGATTTTGCTCATCTTGGAGCTTTTGCCACAGAACAGTCAGGATTTGTTTATTAGCCTCTTGTTGGATCTGGATGAGATGTTGGCACTGGATGAACAAAATGAGAATGACACAAACAATTAAACAAAATGCAAGTATCTCTTCCAAAAAACCTTTTCAAATATAATCCACTGAAAAAGAGCTGAGTGGAAAGTCAACAATGTAGTTCATTCATATACTCCTCCAAAGACAAACATGGAGAATAGAACTGGGGGAGTTTTGGGGGGTTTGGTTTGGCTGTTGTGCTTTGTCCAATTTGGCACTTCACTGTGCATTCCTTCTCTGTCAGTCGGATGTGGGAATAACAACAAATGAGGAAAACAAGCAGTCCTCTTACTTCTGCAAGTTCTGCTGCAGAAAGAGACAAAAATGATAGTCCAGTGAACTGCAGGCTCTAAGGTTCTTAAGGCTGTTAGGTAACTCAGCAAAAAATCAAAGGAATCCAAGTTTACCTAGTTCTTCCACTGTGACAGCTGTCTGGCAATGCTGCATCACCTGACACAGGATTTTGTCCCAAATATATCAGTGAGAGGTGAGGCTTCATGTTATCCATGAGAGCAGTTGTACCTAAAGGGCATGTAAAAGCTACAAGTTTATAAGTAAACCAAAGCACAAATTATACTTCTCTCTCTTTGGTATGTTATCCCAAACACTTACTGTAAACAAACACCAGCACATCTTGAAATCTCTAACCCCATGCCAAATGCAGTCACAAAGGCCTGTAAGACATGGCTTAATGAACCGGCCAAGTGGAAGACGAAGTCTAACTATAATTTCACATCAGGCTAACATCTGCACATCTATTGGGCATGTTGATGGTAAACACAAGCTTCTTAGCATAGATACTGATGATATCCTTTATTCCCACTAAATTAACAAAGATCCCTGATGCGGTTGAATAGCAGACTCACCAGACAAGTATAATAGATACGCTGCAGGGGTAAGATGAAGGACTCTAATTATCCTAATTTGGTCAAGTTTATTTGAATATCTTGCCTTTAGAGAATAAAGCCTAAGGAAGTTTGGTCCCAAATCCCACATCCCACATCCAAATTCTTTAGACTTATTTAAAAATCTAGTTCATGAACCTCGGAGTAATTCTCCTGAATGTCTTTTGAGGCACCTGTCTGAGTGTTTGAGGGCTTAGTGCCTGGCCACTTTGTGGATGTTCAACATACCTGAGCAAAAATGGCTGCCCAAATAAGGGAAATGTGGAGGACACAGTCAACAGTGATTCACTAAGTTGATATTCTCTCTATTGTTCCTTGAGCCCTCACAGAAGCGGGTGGAGAATTAGGGAACTAATAGGCATAAGGTCAATGAGCTGTTCCATGAGCAACACAACTGATGTAGCTGAGTCTCCTGCAGATGTATGCCCCACACCCCCCACGTCAAACAGCTTTCCTTTACAATCCCAAAACCCCTGTGTTCCCTTCCCAGTGCTCATCTGTTAGCCTGCACAAGCAGCAGTGCATGTTCCATCTGATTGGGAGCTACACGAGCTGACTGGTCATTGGGCTGCGGTCCCAGGCTAAGTAAGAGATTGATCATTAATGCTAGTTAGACACCTACAATCTCTTTGTCTATTGCCCCAAGACTTTATTCCCTATCTAACAAGTCCAAGGAATTAAAAAACTGTACGGAAGGAATATGCCTTTTTCCATAAAGCCTTGATTCCTAGGAACCAGGTATTATGTAAGCTAAAGAAGAATTACTATGGAATGGACAAATTAATCTCTTCACAAAAACAAACTCCAAGGGCCATTCAGAGAAGCCTATTTTCCTGTTCTTAAAGCTAATTTGTTTAGTTGCCTTAGAGGTAGGATTAATTACTTACCATCAATAAGAATTTTCATACATACTTTTCATTTTTAAGTCTCTGAGTTAATTCAGTGCCATCTGAGCCACCCCCACAGAGAACACGGCTTCTGGCAACAAAAGTTTCTTGTTTCCAGCTCCCTACCAAGTGTTAGAGAAAAAAGTGCGTTTTCTTCTGACTGAGCATCATGCACAGCACTTTCCAGATGGCAAGGGAAAAAATGGAGAAGACCTAGTCAGCAAAGATTTAACTGAGGAAGGTGTTTTGCACCCACAAATTTGACAGGATCCAACAGGAACTGCACCACCCATCAGAAACTCCACAGATCAAGTTTCTTTAAAAGAAAACTGTGAATTTCTTGCTAGAATGTCTCCTATAGAAAGTATAAAAACGGAAGGTGACAAAACCAGAGTTCTAGAAGTCTATCAATCAGCAGCTGAAAGATACTTTAAGGTTTCAATTTATTACCTTCTGGTGTTGGGGTTTTCTTTACCTTCTACACAGTATCCAGCACAATGAGATCCAGAACACTATTCAGTGTTTCTAGGTACTACTGTATTACAAACAGCATATGCATAATCAGAAAAGGGCACAGAATGGCTGCAAACTATCATCAAAGTTTACAGCCATCTCCATCAGAAAAAGAGGTTCTTCATTTTGTCAGATGAAGGACATTTGTGTTACACTCTTTATTCCTTGTGGCAATAAATGTTTCCTGGCAATGTTGTTACAATGGCAAATCTTGACTTAATACTGTCCTTGGTGCCCATAAACTGAGGCAGAAGCTCTGATGGCTGAAACATTCCTAGTTTTCATGCACCTATTCCACTACAGTTTGGATGCTTTATCTACCCATGTTACCTGCTGCTTGTCCTAATAAGCAGTAATGCAGTGTTGACTAGATGGTTTTCACAAATCCAAAGAGATTTCATCAAACGTCAGCAATGAAATGCAGAGACAACCTTAAGAAATGTCAACACAAGAATAGTTTTGATTCTCAGCTGCAGGAGATAGGTAAGAGGATAGAAAGGCCTTTATATTTTCATTGCAGCTATTGAATTTTGTGGCTTGATTCACAAAGCAGGATTAAGTCACTTGAACAGCTGGTAAAGTTACTGCTTCTCCAGTATCTGAGCACCACTGGAGTGTAAGGCTGTGATCTTCTCTGTATCTCCTAAGATGCTCCAGAGAAGTGGAATATATAGCTACATCCACCTATGCAGGAATAACTTCTCATTAGTCAACTTTAGATTGCCTTTCACAGTGCCATGAGGTGACAAAACTGAAAGAGAGAATAGTTAATAACAGCCTAATACTGTTAATAGTGAAAGCATCAAGATGCAAACTCCAACCAGCCTGTTATATTAAAAACTCAATGACAAGATTAATTCAGTGACATGGCTGGGAAACACAAGACCATAAAATGCAATAGATTATTTATTCCAGAGTTTGACTGGGTGCTCACTAAAATCATGTATGTGAAGATAAATGTTACTGATGGATTTAAGAAAGGGAGGACTCATTCTATGCAGGGGATCTGCAGGGAGAATTTAGGCTTCTTATTCAAGGGTGTAAAGCAATCCACCCCCAAAAAGCTTGGAAAGGGCTGTTCCTCACGTCCATGGTCATGAACAATTAAGTTGCACATTCTTCCCGTTACACCCAGCAACACTTGAGTCAGCATTCCCTGCACATTCAGTGACCAGGGAGAAGTGGAGAACAGCGGTTGTAGCATCAGCAAAGTTAACTACAGCAGAGATAGAGGTGTGGAAAATTGAACCAGTGGGACTTCAGCTGTCTCTGAACCACAGTGCCTTAAATTTATCTACAGGCAGGATACCAGCACTGAAATCTTAATGATCTGCACTGACGTGGCAGAATTCACATTGCTAGGGAAAACAAACAGCAGGGCAGGGACCCTTGAGGCATAATAGGAATTCTCAGCAACAGCGAATCCACTCTCATCCAAAGGAACATTTCCATGTTGTATGGAGCTCTCATCTTCCCCAGCAGTAGCTGGCCATTCAGCTGGGGACCTTAGGAGACAAGAACATTGCACATTATGTAACTGCTGAAATTTCATTATACCATTAGAGCTGATGACAGAATTCACAATTTATTATAGGCCTAGGAAACCAATGCAAACTTTCTGTTATGTGCAAAGCTAAAATCAGACTGGAACTTTTCCCAGAGTATGGGATGAACAACAGGAGCCTGAAGCTGAGTTGTCACCACCTTCAAATACAGATGACTTAATTAAAAAAAAAAGAACATATCTGATTTGACTTTTTTTCCCCCTTACCCCAAAGTCAGCACATTGGAAAGTGAACATAATTTATCTTACTGAAGAAGCACATGTCCAGGTGAATCCAAGGGAGGGGCTGGAGAGACTTGGTAATGAGCTGGAGAGGTTTGGTAATGAACATTTCCTTGCACAAGTTGCGAGCCTTGTTCCTCCTTCCGCTCTTACTGCTCTCTGCTGTGTTAGGATTAAAGAGAAGCCTTCAGTGGGCTGTAAACAGTATTTATTCCCTCACTGTGGATCCTCTATGCTACCACAGCAGTGCAAGTCTCTTTACTGTTGGTCAGTACCAGAAAACCAGCAGCAGAAGCACACCAATCCCAGCAAGGATACAGCTACACCAGTATCAGGGCATCTCACACACGCAGAACTTAATTCCACTCCCTCAAACAGAATAAGATATCCCTGGAGAAGCACTTTCATCTCTGGACAGGTCTGTCCACCACGTGTATACAATTCACACCACAGAGGGTGACCTCAAAGCCCTCTTCAAAACCAGCTTCTTGACCATACAAGCAGCAAACCAGCACCCAGAGGTGCTGACACAGCTGAAACACGCAGACCTGAGCATGCCTGGACACACGGAGGAGGTTAGCGGACCGCCAAACGTGTCTGACAGGCTGTCCACAAACCAGTCCTGTGGACATAAGACGAGCAGGAGACACGTGCTGCTACAGTTAAGATGGTGGGCAGGCAAACAGAGACAGAACTGCAAAAATCAATTAAGGATTAGGCAATACATACATCATGGATCAGCCCCATATATTTTAAGTGATTTGCAAACAACCTTGAACAACACCTCCTCATGGGAAATACCATTATCCAACACAGAGAACCTATTTATTTAGAGTCCTCAAAATCACCAAAGTCCCTCTTTGAGCTGTCAGTCCTGCCTAAGAGATTCTCACTGGCCCCAAGCAGAGCAAAAGAATCACACTCTATTATGAAAGATCCTTTTCATTTTCTCCTTAACATTCTAAACCTGGATCTAGCACAAGCCAGTTTTGTAATAAACAAGTTAATGGGCCTGTGCAAAGTGCATTGACTTTTCACATTAGAAAAAACCCAAACCAAACATACTTCTATTTATACAGTATAGAGTTGCCATATGAACTGACAGTTAAGACAAAACCACCAAGCAAGTTAATGATTTTTTATCCTTTCCGTGAAGCATCGACAAGATGGAATCCCATCTGAATCTTGGTTTCACAGCCTTGCCTTATTTAAACAATTAATCTCCTTTTGTCTCTCATTTGTACTGCATTTTGTGCGTCATTCTGGGTTTTTCACTGCATATTGCACAATTACAAGTATTCAAGCATACAGGAGGCAAGAATAGCTTAGCTTGTTTCGGTTGCCTTACAATCAATACCTTTGCCTCAGGCACCAAAGAACGTATGAGAAAATGAGTTTTCTGTTTTTATAAACTTTGTCTATCTTCAAGAACACTTTGATCCATTCTCTTACAGAAGTGAATAGGGTGGGGCCATTACAGAACAAGTAGAGGCAAAACAACGTTCTGTTAGACTGAATCTTAACTGAGGTGACCACACCAAAGGCCACCCTTCTTAATGATCATGCTTTTATTCTCCAATTCATTTGGAATCTTTATTCTCCCTTCTGAATTGAACAAATGCAAGCTTTGTGATATCTGTTCCTTTTCATTTCATGGCAGCAATGGGGTTTTTTAGCTTTGATCTGATCTAGTATGCAATGTTGTGAAGGTACTGTCTGCCAAAATAGGAAAAACTATGCCGTTTATGATTGCTGGAAGTGAAAGCTGTTTGTGGGTGTGTTTTTTGATAGCATGGTAATTGAGACCATATCCTTACCCAAAACAACTGAGAGAGAAACAGCGTATTGCAAAGCTGAAAAACTCTTCTAGAGAACAGTTTCACCACAAAAGACTGTGGTTTACATAAATGAGGATTTACAAGCCTGAGGAAGAATTGCAGACATTTTAAAAGTAACACAAGATTTTTTGAGCAGTTTAGCTCCCTTTCAATCCACCCCAAAAGGTAGTTAGATCTCCGCTGTGCCAACCTTTTTAAAAACCCAGCATTTTTATCAACTCTGCAGATTTGAAAAGAACTCCCTTAAAAAAATCAAAGCTTATTTTGATCACCTTTTGGCTGAGATAAGAAGAGTTTGCCAGAATATGTACAAAGAGGAGCACATCAAGGGAAACCATAAAGAGATGGTACAGAATTCTTTTACACCACAAGATATTTCAAATACAGATCTCAGTCTTCAGCCTAGGCCTAAACATCAACACAGAGGGCTCCCATATCATCATCCTCCTCCAGAAAAAGGAAGTTTAAACTCTAAGAAGTGGTAATATCATTATTCCAGTTACTGTTGGCTCAGAGAAGGGCATCTTTTAGTTCAATCTGTGCAAGCACAGCTGAGAGCACTGCTGCCCTTATTCCCTCACTGAGACCTTTCCTACAGTTCATTTTGAGCTTGATCTTTCTTCCACAGTTGTTGTGAAAAATCTCACTCTGATGTCAGAAGCGCTGGGCATGCAGTGAAATCTAACCAATTGTGGGTGATTGCTCTATCTCTTGTGCTTTGTTAGCTGTTTAGTAGGCATTTCTTGCTGTCTTGCCAGTTTCCAATTTCAATTGGGTATTCTGCAGTTTTTAATGGAAAACAAAATTCTTGGTTTTGGTTGTATTTTTTGAAATGTCCAAAGGCTTTCCCATACAAGAATCCCATAAAAAAGCATTTGTGTTTTATTATTTTTAATAACGATGCACTTGATCAAGAGTAGTCTACATACGGCCTTGGCTAGCTTGAACTACCCAATTTGGTTGATTTTTACCTGCTTGTTTACGATGTCAGGAGGTGGGAGTCTCCCCACTGCTAAATTCATACCTGAATATTCCTGACTATGTAGTCTGGACAAGAAGCATCACTGTAATTGTCTGTATATTATCAGCGTGGAGATCATTAAAATACTTAATCCTAATCCAAGGTCTTAATGCAAGTGAACATAAAGCTACCATTCCAAGGATGTAAGGCATAACCATAAACTTGTTACTGCCCAACATGCATTCACACTTTACTTATAAGCTCATAAGCAAAATTATATTAAAGAAGATCCAACCATTAAAAACAATTCTTGGGTTAAAAGGAGCTAACAGAACTTGTATTTGTTGAAGTTACCCTATACTTCAAATATATTTGTTAATTATAGTTATCAAAGATTCATGCAAATACAAGCATGTGCCCGGAAGCTGTTCACTAACTTGGAAATGTAAGAATCACCAGAAAGAAGTGAGTTGGAGCCTTTACCACAAGAGGATCCAAGGTAGTGTATGTCTAATAATTTTGGTGGGAAACAAAAAACTTCAAGTCCAGAATGCCGGCTTCAGCTGAACAACGATTTGTGAAATCACATTACCCTTTTTATTTCTTCTCTTCCTAAGAGTATTTGGACAATTGCCAAGTATTTTTTTAAAATTTTTATAAATTTTAGCATTAATGATAGTTTCTCACAAAATTTCCATCAGAACCGCCTCACTTGTACTTGCTGCTATCCCTTAAAAAGAAGGGGAAAAAAACCCAAACCAAACCAAAATGTGGTGTGACCCAGCAAGGAATGCAAAGAGCAACAGTTTGAACAGAATCTTCCTTAGTGGCCTATAGTCTGACAATTAGTATGGTGAGGTTGATGGGGTGGGCAGGATCGTGGTGGTTTTAGGAGTGTTTTACTAAGAGAAGATGACTTTGTAGTTACTATCTCATCTGTAACTGCAGTTATCTGTAATTCTGGTCAGCTAACACTTCCAACTAGGAAACACAGGCCCTCCCTCTGACTGAGCTATTGGAGCCATAACAGCACCTACACCAATGGAGAGGTACTTCTCCTTGGCTATGGGATAGCAGCGAGTATGTATAAGGTAGGATCCATCTCAGACCACTTTGGACAACTACATTTCCAGAGTGTGATTCATCTGACCTATTTAAATTTTGCTTAACATGAAATGAATATTGTAGAAATGAGTCTTTCTGTACAGTGACTAAAAGAGATGCCAGAGTGACATACTGTTGTGGTTTAGGAATGATACTCCCCAATTTAGTGCTCCCACTGAGACTCTCCATACCATGCACCACTCACATGCTCCCCCTTCCCCTTCTGCCTCCCCCTGGGGTGGGACAGAGAAGAGAACTTGAGGCACAAAAGGTAAAGAACATGGGTTAAAATAAGAACAATTTACTGCAGACTACAGCATTACTACTGCATTACTACAGCAATGGCCTAGGAAAATGAGCAGTAAGAGCAACAGTATTAATAACAGACGGTACAAGAAATGTACAATTCACACAGAAACTCCCCAAAATTTAGACAATACTCAACTGCTCCCTCCACCACGCTATGCCAACCTGGAAAGGACAACTTCCCCCATCCCTGGAAAATGATGTGAGGTGGTACAGAATAACCTCTGGGTCTTAGCCATGCCCCTCCTGGCTACTGCAAAAATTAACCCTGTCCTGGCTAGAACTAGGACACATACTCAGGTGAAGTTACCTTCATCATAAGATCAGACATTTAGTCAGCTGGATTCCACACAGATGAGTGTGCTACAACTTCTTTGTGTCATTTCAGAACCTGAGAAATTGTAATTTCTTTACCAGCAACACAGCATTTTGAAATGTCCTGGATCATTTTGTTCCTTGAGAATGGAATAATTATTTTGCCTCAGCTCTGACTAAATGTAAATTTTCACAAGGAGAAACAATTCTTATTTTTGCTTAGCCCTACCTATAAAGGATTGTTTGCCAGCTATGCTTTAAAGGCAGTTTAAAGGCTTCATCTTGTCAAATCAGTACAAATTTCCAGTTGCTGCTAATGAAGAAATATTTCTTCCAGGTAGCACTGATATTTGGAACATGATCTAAATTTCTCCTAGGAAGTAAAACACCTGATGACAGATCATCACATAATGACATATGGACAGAGCCAAAGGTGCGGATTTAACCTTTGCCATTTGGTCCTGTCTATTACACTATTCAATATTAAATACAGTGACCAGCCCATTCTCTTTGGAGATGTCACTGCCTTCACTTTGATTGCATTCAGACACTGGAATGAAAGAAGTGGTAATGCCTTAACATAGACAGGTGATGAGGACAGAATGCTAAATTCATAGCACCAGCTTGGTACAATTTCCAGTGGACTTTGAGCTGAAAGCCGACTGAATTACAGACAAATGAAATCATCCTAAAACTTCCCAAAGACATGTCCATCTACACTTGTTGTGTTCACATTTACCACTGCCAACACTGGCTGCTCTGAGGACTCCAGAGTGTGTGTAGAAATGCATCATGAGCAATTGGTAGCTTACGCTGCTTTACGTGCCCCAAATATCATGGGACAATTTTACTCATGACATAGTTGTTTTGTCTACACAGTAGAAAAGGTAACTAAAATTACCAGATACACGACTAGAATATAGACTCAAAAGGGACCAAAATGCCTAAATTCCACCCACATTCAAGTGGATCCATAACTCCTATTTCAGCTGCTACCTGTATTGTACAGGTGCCTCTATACAGGAACTTTCAGTTTTCAGGACACCTAAAGCCCTGCTTTTCCTTGTGCCACAAGGCACCCCAGCCTCAACAGCACTGAGTATCTCCCACCTAAATCAACCAAAATCCAAAAATTGGTCATTCTTCTATTCCTCTTTCCTCACTGCTTTGATCCATCAAGAGTCTGCAGGGCATCCCTACACACCAGGCACCACATAACACACATTAGCAGCTACTGTTTTCTTTCTAGATACAGCCACCGTACCATTCCTAGTTCAATTGTCAGATTACCCTGCTAGCATGGAAGAAACTTGCCTACCACCACCATGCCCCAGAGAGTTCAAATGCACATTAAGCATCTACTTTGAAAGCCCCCCAGCCTCTGAAGTACATACTCTTACCCTTTTTTTCTCACTGGAGTTGTTTCACTTGATAGAATGGAAAGCCCTTGCTTTCCTCTTACAACAGGGACAAGAAAATTTTGAAGTCAGGTTCCTACTTTATGCACAGCAAAGGCATTTTGATTGAAACAGCCCTTGGAGAGAGAAGTCACTGTGCTCCTTGGAAGCACTTTCTTAATTTTGGTTTCCAGCCTAGTTCACTTTCAGTTCTCTTTAATCCCACAGCAGGGTCAGTATCTGCACTGCAGAGAGCAGATAGACACACTATTTAGGAAACTCTCTGGGAGGTGAGTTTGAGTTCCCTCAGGCAAAAGCAATAACTGAGAGAAATTTCCCACAACCTGGGGGAGTGCTTTAATCGCTAGGCTCCTCTTCAAAAGGCCACCCCCACCTACTCTTCTGCCATGTTTTAGAAGAAGAGAGAGACAAGCTCTGTTTTTGGAATAAAGGGTGTAACAGGTAGCTACGTGCTGGTGAAGATCCCACAGTATCCTCAGCATTTCCTAATAGAAAGCTGAGCACTTGATCCTGATGCACCTCACTCTTCCCACATGCCTGTATGGGGCCAAGGCACTTAAGAGAGGTGTCTGCTTACCTTGGGCCAGCCACATAAAAGCTCGGCAATATAACACTCAGTGTTGCAGCATCAAAGTCCCACTTTGGATCGAGCCTGAGGCTGCTACCAGAGGTAATTTATAATGTCAGGATTTAAAACCGTATGTGATGCTCATTACTGTAACAACTGACTCTAGCCTAACAAAAGGAGCAATGCCACAATAGTTATTGTTAAGCAATTTAATTGATCCATTCATGCAGAGCCATTTACCTGTCGGGGCTCTAGGCAGAGGCTAGGCTACCCTTCTTTTCATTCCCACATTAGATGACTTATAATTTCTTAACTCAACCTGAAGGGATGTCCTCAGGTTTCAGGGCCTTCAGCAACTGTTCTGGTTGCTCACCTCCAAAACTGACTCTGCATGTATATTGGTATATTGTGCTAGCCACCACAGACGACACCCTTTATTTTTGGCTGCAAACACTTTACCTTAATTGTGTATGCAAGTCATTGGTCTGTGAGGTTCACCTTACTTCACCTCCAAAGACTTAGTGAGTAAGGCTTAGTGAACTCCAAAGATTTTTGTAAGGTGCCCAGAAATAGTACAGTCTTCTGTCTTCTTGTTTCTCCCCACAGATCCATGAGCAAAAACAGCGAATTCACAAGTCTAATAGGGACTACTAACAGTAATCACAGCTGTTGTTTAACTTGCATTTTCCTCAGAAGAAACAGATGATGAACAGTAGACTGGTCTATGGGTCAGGCAGGAAAACCTGTTGACCTTCTCAAATAAACTCAGATAAAATTTAGTTTTTACACATCAGTTCAAACCGATAAATTTGCTTCCTAATACAGTCCCCCAAATCAACTACCTGTAACCATCCTTAGAGTCAACGTGGAGAGTGGGCATGCAGCACCAGAAAATCTGGCTGAGATAAAGAGGTCCTAGCCTGTCTAAGACTGATTTTGCAAACACTCATCCCTGCTGTACATAAAGGAGAATAGCCAGTGAATGCATTACTCCAGTGAACTAACTAGATGAATTAATGAATTTTCAAAAGTTAGGTACAAATTACAAGCTAGTGACTTCAGAAGACACTCAAGGGGGGAGACAGTCTTGATTGCTTGACTTACGCACTGAGTAAGTGCTGGGAGAGCTTACCGCCCAAGGAAGCAAGAGGTGCCACTGCACATCCCAACAGTTCATAGAGCTCACACACTCATTTAATTCCACTTACTTTCCCCTTCTGGGCAGCATGGGATTCTACACATGTGCTTGTACATGTAAATAATAAAAGGAGAATATCTAATGTGGTAATAGTAGTCAAATAACCTCTCAGAAGGTAAGAGGCATATATGAAATATTCTAACATCAGCTGAAGTTTCTGTTGTGCAAGTACCCACCACCTTACTAGGTATAAATAAATTTCTTTAGACCTATTCTTCATATATGGGCCATTAATGTCTCAAGAAGCAACTTGCACTTCTTTTCTTTCCTTCTAAAATGAAACAGGACTTCTAGGTAGTTTTGTGGCTAAGGGAAAACTCATCTCTTTTGATGACCTAGTTAAATCGTATTAGTATCTTGCTACATTTCTATATTCTTTCTTGCTTTTAATAGCTGCTTACACAGACATACTAATCAAAAAATACATATAGCTGAAAATCTGAAGTCATTTCCTCCCCTTGTCTGTTGATGTAGTGGCAGAAGAACAGATGGTTGAAATTAAAGAGCTGCTTAGAGATAGAGCACATTAGACAAGGAAAGCAGACAGCACTTCTTTTTGAAAAAACTTTCCTCTGAGCAAACCAATGAACAAACCTAGGTTACCAAGGAATTTCTTCCTCTAAGAAATTAAATCCAAATTAGTACCCACTAAAAGCAAACCAGGCATTTGACTTAAGTGGGTAGAGAATCGTGCTTTACCTCCCCCTGTCAGGATAAGGTTGTTGCATTTTTTAGAAAAATAAGTCTAAAATAAACAAATAATTTCCTTCCAGTAGCTATACTGAATGAAGAACACCCATGCCGTAAATCACTTAATGTCAACCAGATTTATAGTTGGGGTGAATTGGATCCAGAATGTTTCATTCCCCATGTTCCTACAAAATAAGCCATATGCAAAGATGCATTGGTGGAAAGTATGGTGAGCAAAAAAACCCGTCCAACCCTGCTGACTGATACCATGTTCATCCTATTGTTAGCAATGACACATTTGACGTGAAAAACAAAGACACTACATGCATTATTAGGGAAAGTGTGAGATCATCGCTGTGGACGGACAAATTCATAATTCCCCTGCCTCTTCTCTCTTGCATCTTCGTATGAGGTCCCTCCTTCCATTCTTCTGTTTAGCTCTGCTCCCAGCTCTTGAACTTTCTTCTTACCTATGACTACTCCAGTTAATTCTAATGCAAAATAATAGCCTGGTTATACCTGTCATGGCAATGTGACACATTTATCCAGTTTGATACATTTTTTTAAAAATGATGCTAAAGATTGTACACATAGAATTCAGTCTACCAATTTAAAAGCACAAGTTAAACAAAGAAATTATACTTTCTCACTTCCCATTCTCTCACATTACAATTAATTAAAATGTATTTTAACATTTTATTAAAATCAGGCTTAATTTTTATTAAATCTCCTTCCCTCCTCTACCCTGTTCTGTTTCAGCCTCAAACAGGAGCACAAACTTATTTGCCTCAGCTCTCCTCCTACAGCCACTTTAACAGGTAATTTTTGCAGTGCTCCAGAAGCTAGGGTGTATGCCAAGCTGATGAAAGAATGTGCTAAAGAAACAAATGAATACGTGCACAACAGAACACAGGTCAGTGATAGCAAGCACTGAAGAAGGAGGAAGGAAAGTCTGGCCATCTTCTATGTGAAATTTTTGAGACTGCTTATGAAACAATTAATACATGTTCTCAGTTTCACCCTTTGAGCCCCCAAGCCCACACCCACTCTCATGAGAGTCATGACTTTTGGCAGCTCTGGTAGTTCTGGTAACTCCACAGGCAGATGGGAGGTACAAGTCACTTGCAGCAGCTCTAATGTTCTCTTTGCTTGAGACAGTGTATGGGACACAGAAGTAAATCAAACACAAACTTTTCCATAGGAGCATCTGAGTGTGTGAAAGTCATGGGATTGGCCACTGATTTCTATGGAACAGAAGCAGGGTCAACTCAATTTAATATATTTACAAATACCTGCCAGTCTTCCTTGGTGCAGAAAAAGATGCTGATCTCAGAATCTGGAATATAGGAAACTAAATCACCTTGACATTGGTAAGTGCTGTGTGCCTAATAACTGACATGGGCCTGATTCACTCAGGCTATGCAAAACAGAGGAACAGTAAAGGAATATTTGGGGCTACAGAACTGGAACTCCAAGCAACCCATGCAGCACAGGGCTGACTGCTAAAGCTAATGCTCATTAAAATTATTTATGATACAAATATTTCAGAGAAGACAGAGTGGATGATTGGTCAAAAAAAACAAAAATTCATCATCACTTGAGACAATGACCAAAGAGACTTTTCTGTCTGCAGGATAATCACATTAAAACCATGCAGAGGAGTCGAAACTGTACTCAGAAGGCAAAAGAGATACTGCAAAGGTCTTCACTTAGACATATGAATCGTTCACAGTTCCAGGTTTTGCAAGCTTCTGAGTAATGTTTGTGTCTGCAAAACTTGTTTGACTACAATAGACCCTATTTTTGTAACTTAATCCTGTATTTTTTACAAAGGTGATTCAATTAAAAGGGGAAGAATCAACATTTTTCTACATGAATGAAAGACATCAAAGTAAATAAAATGAAATGTTCTACATTTCTGTTGCCTCCAGAAGCTAATCTTCCACAAAGCATGGTACTCTTTGAAGATCTGACACACTCCTTTTTCTCATAACACCTTCCGCATTATCTATGTTTGTTCCTTTTTCATATATTTTCTTCTTTTTTTTCCTTGCTTGCCACGTTTTTGCAAATACTTCTTCATTCCTCTTGGAACACAATTCAGTGGTGCACTGCCTCAAAACCAACAGTGTTCAATGTCTGTCGTATCACTGCTCCTGAAAAGCAGTGCCACTATTACATGTTTCGTGCCAGCAGAAGGATTTAGCCTGCTGCAGCAAGATCAAGTAATTCCAAAATAAAACTGAAAAGAAGCTGTTTCTCTCAGAGATCTTTTCTTTTTCATGGAGAAAGCTACTAGCAGGCTGTGAAAGCTTCACCAGAGATTCCTCATCACCCTCATGCAGAAGGGCTCTGCCTGCCATTAGCCCAGGAGCCCAGATTCCACCGTTGTTCTTGCTAGGTTTTCAAACCAATAATTCAGAGCTTTCTCACATTGCTGCATTTTCCTAAGAAGATCTCTCTAACGTTTGCAAGGGCTACCTCATTGTCTTTTCTCCACAGCTGTCCTCTGCTCTTTACTTTCTGATCTGTGTCCACCTGTTGTCCTTTGTCTTTTGCTTCTTTGAGAAGAAGAAATCTTTGAGAGAAGGAGTGTCTTTCACTGGTTTTCCACTGTGCACAGCACAAGCCATTGGAGCAAGCTGCAGTAATAAAGGCAATGAGTAAAGGGACAGCCTTTGGGTGGCTTTTCTAAGCTTTCTGAGAAGGTCTATTCTGATCTCACATACACAGATGGGAATCCATCAGTGGGTGAGTTACAACCAAATAGGCACCTAATACATGGCATAACATAACACAAAACCACTACATGAAACAGGTGGGATCTGTAGAGGTGCTCCAAAAGTCCACTCCCCACCTCCCCATCACATGCAATTGAAACTGGAATTTAGCCAGAGCTGGAACCCTTGCAGGCTATATTAATATTATTCTATTAATCCTAACCACGAAGAGAACTTTCTAGGGTTTTATTCAATTGTCACACAACAATGTCGTGTTGAAAACTTCTCGTAACCTCCCTACCACAAATGATAAAATGCATTAAAGAAAAGATGAAGGTGCAAAAGTTAATAGGATTGAGAGCATCAGGCTTAATGGTTGCTCATGCAAATTCATGTCAGCCTTCCTTGCACATCTGCATTCTGCAGTGACATGATAGCGGATTTTCCCAAGAACTTCTGCCTCATTCAGTACCCAGAATTGCCAGCACAACCTCTTAGAACAACACTAAACCAGCATTCATGAATGAATTAATAGGCTTCTGTGTCATATTTTTCATTAGAGCATCTAAGGGCTTTCCAAGGAGAAAAGAAAAAAACCGGCAACCAAATGTTGATGGATTTATAATCACAAAACACCTTTCCTTTGAGAAAGGAAGAGTTGTTCTATATCCATCATATAGACCAGAGCTGAAATACTGGTGTATCTGAAAATTGCCCCCTAATGTGGCATTCCCTGCTCATAAACATTTTTTTCTATGTTTTTGCAAGATTTCCTATGTTTAAAGCTTATCTGCTATTGCCATAGGTACCACCCCAGGGAAGCATTCCATTCCATGGACCCCTACACACCTTGTCTCATGTGATGGACACTCACTAGAAGAGAACAGCATACAGTCATGGGATTAGAAATCACTTCAGAACACACATATGTCATGGTACTGCTGTAGCACTGTGCTGACAACCCTTGCTCAAAGATCCCCTACCTCCCCAGCGCTTAACTTTGCAACCCTCCATACTTCTAACTTTTATTTTTTTGGTACATTCCTCTTTTTGTACAGGCTGTGCTTCTGGAGACATGATATGAACTAAACTTTTACCCCAGAAATCTGTTCTGTTTCTGCTGCCTGCAGCTCAAACCTCTGCAATTTTAGCAGGGAGTTATGGATAACTGGTGGCTGGTTATCAAGGCATTTCTCTGCAGGCATGTTGTGCAGCCACTGAAGGATAACAGAGGACTAGGACAAGTTTGGCTTAGTCAAATTTTTAAGAACTTTTCTGTCCATGTTTTTGTCTTCAGGCTCTCTAACCTTCATGTCCAACTGCAGGTTGTCTTCATCCCTATTCTTCTATTTGGTCTTCCTACAAGGTCAATTAAACACATATGTCAGACCAGGCCAGTTTTCCAAGTTAAGATTCAAGTCTTTGCTCAAAAGCCGTGTATTTTCCTCCTTACTTCATTCTCAGAAATGGTTGAATCATTTTTTACCAAATGTTACAAAAATTACAACAAAAATCCATCTCAGCTGGCACAGAAAATCTGAGTCCCACTGGTTTAAACTTTGGCAATCTTATCAGCATTGCACCAAAAACCATATAATGAATAAAGTTAGTCAGTCTTAATTATCTGTGTCATTACCTGGTCTGCCTGTAATAACATGGTAGCTCACTCTCCTGGCCTCTTCTAGATGACACTTGACTTACAATTCTGTGGGAACTTTTACTGTGTTACTATATGTTTATGTCTATCTGTCATCATTTCATTATGAGATTAAAATTACATCCCCATTTATACTTCCATCAGAAATAATGGCCTGAGAATATCCACTGTTGCTGCTGCAAATTGTAAATCATGCAATTAAAAAAAAAAAAAGACCTATTATCAAACTGAAATTGTTCTAAAAGAAGAATCCCATTTTGTCACATAGGTGAGTACTGTCTTCAAGTATTTCCACTGTTTACCTATCTATTTGCAATGTAGCAGTTTCAAGGGGACAAATGAGATTTGCTAGTCATCACCCCATGAAACATTCAGGTAGATGATCGTGAGGAAACAAAGCTCTTATCCCATCTACAGATCGAGCACGGAGGCACAGGACAATTAAATTCCCTAACTAAACTCACAGGTGAAGCTTGTGGCAGAGCAGAAATGTCCTACATTAGCTCCTTAAGTATCCACCAGCCTTTTTTCTGCCCTCTATGTGCAAGTCTCAGATTTTATTGACAATTTCATTCTTTTATAATGGGTTTTCAAAAAGTCTAGACAAAAGCTACAATACATGATATACCTTCACAGAAAGGTTAAGGGAAAAAATGAGAGAAAAAACACATTTGAAATGCTCTGATGTTTTACCAAAACCCGCCTTTTTGGGAAAATATGGCTGTTCCTGCTGATTTTTGGCACAATATGATAAATTGGTTCATCTCAGCCCCATAGTGAAGTTGTTTTAGAGAGGCTAAAACAGTAACAAAACAGTAAATCCTTACATTTAGCACCATAACCACTTAATTATAGAGGATAACATCATGATATTGCTGGTGTTTAATGCTGAGTTCAACTCCATTCTGCCATGGGATTGGAAACATACACACATCACCTTTCCTGGAACACTTTTGCCCTTTGGATAATTGCATTTCATCATGTTCAGAGCTCAAGCAATTTGAAAAGCTAGCAGTGTTGCTACAGAAGCTGAAGTTAAAACTAAGCTCCCTTCTCCTCTTGCACACAGAGAATTGCAAGACAAACTGTTTCCTTATTGAAAAAAAACCAAAACAAATCTCTTAATTTTAAAAAGTTATTCTAACCTCTGAAGAAACCAAGAGTGTTTCAGTATCTGGCATTTCCCAATTGTTTATTTAAAGGACAAGTTCTGCAGCAGGTTTTCTTTTGTCTCTGCCATTTCATCACATTTGGAGCGTCCTGAAAATACATTTTGTATACTGAACTCGTAGTGAATAGATCTTTAGCACGCATTCAAGGCCTCTCCACCCACACCTCATCAAAAAAAGAAAAAAAAAAAATTAAAAGCTATAAGTATGATACCAAACAACTGAAACTTTGATGCAAACACTGCAAGGACGTACGTAGCCACAGGACCAGTGTTCTTCTTAGGATCCGTTCTGGTTCTGGTTGGGATGGAGTTAACTTCCTTCACAGCTACTCTTGTGGTGCCACACTTTTGCATGTGCAGCAGTATGATGGCTGTGCCTACAGCATCAAAGCTTACTCTCTTCCCCACACAGCAAGTAGGCTGCGAGTGGGCAGAATGTTGGGAGGGGATGTAGACGGGACACCAAATGAACAAAGGGATATTCCCTACATATGGCACCGTGGTCAGCATATAAAAACTCAGGGAAAAGGAGGAGGAAGGGGGTCATTGGCTATCACAGCACTGACCTTCTCAAGCAACTATTACTCGTGCTGAGGCGCTTGGATGGGAAGTAATGAATGAATTCCTCTTTTCCCTTTGATTGCACACTCGGCTTTTGCTTTCCATGTTCAGCTATCATTATCTTAATCTGCAAGTGTCTTCACATTCTTTCTTTTTCTTCCTATCGCACAAAAGAGACGAACGAGTAAGAGGTAGGGTGAGTGTTGGGCTGCTGGCCAGGGTTAACCCTCCACAGGATCCCCTGTAATGGGTGTGACCCATCTGGCATTTTCTGTTAGGCCAGACAAATGCATCTCTTCAGCATAGCAAAGTAGAGGTCTAAGGGTGATACATAGTTATTTCCACCATCAGTAGTGCACGATACAGAATGATTTAGAAATGTGAAAAAATTAACAGCTCACTCTCACCCCTGTATGTTTTTCAAGAGAAACAGAACAGCTGACAACGGTTGTGCAGCACTGTGCCCGCTGTGCCCATTTCACTGTCTCCCAGAGAAAAACAGTCACACACACAGAAGAAGCCTTTTGCCCTACAAGCCAGCCACATTATCTTCACTTTTTCTTATCCATTTGAGCTGACCTGAGAATTGTTTTCCTTACGGGAAATAACATCTTTCAAAAAACCTTCCAACTTACATCTGAATACTAAAGATTTTGACTTATTGACATAGAACTTTATGGTTATACTTCCTGGTACTTGTATGCATTCTGCTTTATCAATTAGACTGGCTGGCCAGGCTCCCTCTCTGGTAACACCTCATGATCTCACCTTCTGGTGGCACATCATAGGGCACCATAGGGCAGAAACATTTGTCCAGAAACTTCAACTCCAATGGATAATGGAGTATACTGAAGTACCTGCCCCCACAGTTCCTGAGGAATATGACATAACATTTTCCATGTTCAGTCAATTTGCTGTTATTATCTGAAAATGAAAACTCAAATAGATTTCTATTAAACCTTTTTTTCCAGTAAATTTTCAATTCTTTCTGTTTTAATCAAAACCTAACTTCTATCACCTTTTTTTTCCTCTCCTTATTCCTAATCTTGCAATAAAAAAGAAGTGAAGGTAAGTTTCTAAGGCTGCTTAGTTTCAGGTTCTGCCTTTCCCTTACTTGCTGACACTAAGCATTAAATTGATGGTTCTATGCATTTAACACGAGTTCCCAGTAGCACTTGGAAGTAGCATTTCATGCACATGTGGCCAGTATCTAGTCAATCTCTCCACCACCAGTTTCAATCAAATCCTTATCTATTTTCTTACAAGGAAAAGAAAATCCCTTGAGTTACACCACATGGAGATGATCTAGACAAAACTGGCTGAGCTACAACATACTGAGACTAACCCAAACCACATCTTCTGTGCTGTGCCAGGCACCACCCTGCCATACTCCTCCTTGACCAGCCCCTACAGACAGCTGGGTGCATCAGAGGGATAGGTCTGTGTGGATTGCCATCATGTAACATGATGATGAGGCTGTCTATAAACATGGCACTGTGTTAGAAATGCATCTTTGGCAGTCTTGTTATCTCCTCTGTTGTTTAGTTTTCCCATAAAATAGTAGCAAAAGCAGCACTAAAACCAAACTAATAAACTTTTTCATTTTGGTGCTCCAAGGCAAAAGCATCTGCTCCTACATCCTTCTTCAAAGATATTTACCCACCTTTTCTAAACTACTTCCTTCCACTTACAGAAACTCTGCTACTACTCCAGGCAATCACTATCCTTATTGCTACAAAGTATTCCTAAATAAAATTATTATTATTCCTAAATTCCTACTCTACCATTTAAAAAAATGCTATTAGAACCTGATATGAACAGAGTAGGATTATACAAGATAAAATTATATTCCAATTAGTCCCCTAATTGGCAGAGCTTTTTATATATTTGAGAACACTTATTAAACTCTCTCTCCCTTTGAAATCCTCCATTCTTTGAATGAATTAGGGGCTTTGGCCCAATCTCTTCTTACTATTAGATTTTGCAGATTTTTGATCATTCCCTTGTTCACTCTGGATTCTCTCCAATGAGCTCACATCCTATTAGGAAGGCACAGCCCAAAATCAGTTCAAGTGCTCCAGCTGATGCCTTATCAGCATTGAGTGAAGCAGATTACTTCATGTGTCTTGTCAGCTGTATTCCTGTTTGTATGTCCCAGGTTGGCAATTATTTTTATTTTTCCTCTTTAACAGCATTCCCAACTCATGTTCACACATGTGATCCACTACAAGCTGCAAGGTTTTATTCTGAAGAAGTATTTCCCAGACACTTACTTACATCAGGTAGTGACTTGGTGGTGTTCTTCACTAACAAACAGTGCCAAAGTGACACAACTAAAGGGCAAACTAACCCTGGTCAAAACCTTGATGCAAAGATCTAACATGTTACTTCCCTGTGTCCTGGCAGGTTTCTTTGTTTGCTTTTGTTATTGTGCTTTGTTTTAGTTTTACTGGGGTCTTTGCATTCTATTTGAACAAAGCTGGTGGGCAAGGAGAATATACAGAGGAAGGATCATGCCATTCAGTAAGTGGTCTTGCTGACTACAACATGCTTGCATAGCTGCTGCGTGCTCAGGCCCAAACTCTTTCATGAGGCCATGAGGACTCTGTCCCTCAGCTCATCTTTGGTGGCTGTTCCCTCTGCTCTGACAGAACCATTTTTTGCTGACCATTTGCATACAAATTGCTCCTCCTTTGTACAATCCATGTACTTGCACTGGGCATGAATGCTTGACCCAACAGAGTTATCACACATGACTTTAAAGTGATAGTCCTGTGGTGACCAGCTTCTTAGATCTGAAGAGAAAGTCATTTTTTTTCTAGACTGGCCAATGTGATCCTAGGAGGTAGTCCTCATTTAAACCAGCTGACCAGCATAGCTACTGTATATTTGTACTAACAGTACTCATTGTTTAAGAGTTCCACAGCTTGATGACCCAGAGATTTAAGATAAAATTTGGGTTCCATGAACATTCCTGAATTTCAATGCACAGGGCCACTGAACAGGAGAGATAGAAGCCTAGAGAGAGAGGCCTTATGCTTGCAAGCAGAAAGAAGTATTCTACAAACCAAATTGTCACTCATAATCAAAGCTACTGGACTGACTGAAGTTAACACCAGATCATTTCACTCAGTTCTGTAGGTGTCAGGCTGAGCCTGTGCTTACTAAATGAACCTCCAGGGTTTCAGTTCTGTCTGTGGCTTTGATCCTCTATAAGCCTTGCATCTCTGATAGTGGAAAATTTAAACACCTGGGTCTTAGGTGAAGTCTTCACACCATATTTCAGTTAGAGAAGTTTAATATGAATAAGATTTATGAGGCTGGTATTTGCATGGTGGATACCTTTGGATATTATTGAAGAGGCTTGAAAGACAGCAAATGGCTTCAAGAAATTTTCAGTGGCCCTGCTCCATAGTTGAGTTATAGAAGATTAAACTATAGTTTATAATCATGAAGATGAGGGGAAAAAAAGAACCTTTTTCATAATAGGAAAATCTTCTTGGTCTTAGGTGGCTTTCCTATGTCAGAATGAATACCAAGAAGTTTTTTCTTTTCAAAAGAACTGTGCCATGAAACCAAAAGAATCCTCCCTGTTTATCAAGCAGTAAAAAATAACCAGTGACTTCAAATACTTCTTTAATCTCTACGATCCCTACAGAAGACTTTTCTTTTTACACATTTCAGCTGGTTTATTGCATAAATATTATGTTAGCAGTCATTCTTCAGCGTGTAGGTGGGATTGCCAGTAGGCAGAGACAGTGATAAATGAGTCTCCAGGTGTTGCTGCTCTTTTTAGAAAATCATTTAACAAGCATTTGTGAAGATTGAGGTCATCTTGCAAACTTGTAAGAGTTACAGTAAGTTGTTTCACAGACACTTCTTTTTTTAAGAAGTGCTGTCAGAGTTGGTGAACCCAAAGTGGGTTGTATCTTTCAACTTAGATCTGTTTACAAAACCCAGGTAATTATTTATATGCATTTGGTTTTGAGGATGCATTAAAGAGGTCAGGGATGGGAATTATTAGAGCAATGTTTTCATTAATTTCTTTTCTGGCTGCAAGAAAGCAAATCTTGGAGTCCTGAACTCTCCAACAAACATTTTGCACACTTGATGACAGCAAGCAGATGATGATCTGTTTCATTAAGGTAATTATTGTAAACACCAAGAAGCCAGGAGAGAAGCTGAGCAGCTCGAAAGATAAGAGTCTAAAGCCTTTCACCTTCAGACTGCAGATCCTACCAACAACCAGGCTGAACAGGTTTATTCAAGTATCAGTCCTATACTGAAGTGTCCTCCCACCATCAGTGCCCATCAAACCCAGTAACAACTCACTGGCTCACTGACTGACAAGGCTCCACAGGGAAGTGGAGGACCACACAGGGCGGAGCACTGGGATCCACCAGTCCCGACGCAGGCACGGGGAACTGTGCTGAACTGAAACTCTTCTTGCTGTGATGGTTCTTCAGACAAGATTGCTGGCAGCTTTCCTCAGTATCAAATGGATGCAAATTATTCTGTGGAGCAAACCGAAGGAAAATGAGGAAAAACAACATTTCAGAGCTTCTTTAAAGCACCATGCCACTGTCCTTATCAACACCATCCTCTGGCATGGGGAAAGGCACTCGTAGTGGGCAATTCCAGGCAAACATCATCCAAAATACCATTCTGAATGCCCCTGTGCCAGAACTTGATATCAGGTAGCAAAGAGAAGTGTTTTGCCATGAGGATTAGCACTGAAGGCCTCAGCTCTAAGGATGTAATAAACACCACATGGAGGGAGCAGAGCTGTGGAAAACCGTTCGGCATTTCATAACCCAGTCCCCCACCTTCACACTTAAGAAATATTTTATCGTCTAGCATCGCGTCTTGGCACAGAATTCCCGAGGCTGAGACTCTTTTGTAATTCTGTACTCTACCATGTTGTTTCCCCCCCCCCCCAAAAAGAGACCTCTGTCCAAAGTTGGAACACAAACAAGCTCCATTCTGAGTCATAAAAACATAACACATGCGTAAGTGCATGCAATAATCTTGGTATAATTTGCCCCTTAGTCATTGTCTAGTCCTATTATGTAAATCTGAAACATGCATTTTTGAAAATAAAGGGCTTCAGTAAAATAATTACTGTTGTAATCCTGGAACCACACCCAATAAACAGTTTAGCAATCAACTGGCTCCAAATATTTGAAAGCTATAAACAGATTAGTATAAAATTAAACCAGTACGGGCCAAAATCTCAGCTGCTGGTGTAAATTAGTACTGTTTGACTAAATCAAATTAGCAGTTTGATTGACTTCAATTAAGCTACGCTAATTCACAGAAAGCCATCATCTCGTCTTTCTTTATGCATATTAATCTCAGAGTATGTGTATGTGTGTAAGATTTCTTTGTGTTCTATGGAGACAGTGATCTTTAGCACAATAATCTCATTTCTCTCTCTGCATATGTAGATTCATGAAACTTAAGTATGGCTTCTGGCACTGTGAGGAGAGGAATTGAAGGACTACCAGAAAAGAAAGAACTGATGACTCCAATCTAGTAATTTCAATAAACTCCTATTCATTATCTTAATAAGAAATTTGCTTGACTACAGAAGACAGCCTGAGACTGCCCTCAGCAAGTTTAATTCCAAAGAAACCCAGAAATTATTATCCATTAACAGTTTTTGCACAATTTGGAATAATAGCCAATTTTTTCAAAACCCAATCTTGTTAACTTCACAGTATGCCAGGGCAAGAACTGCACCTGACTTTTCATGCATCTCCCTACAATTCATTATGTGACTTTGATCTCATAGGAAAAATAAACCTAATTTCAATGGTTTTTAATGGCACAAAATTTGCCATAGAAGGATCTAAAACTGGCCATAGAAGGATCAGATGATTTGGATCTCCTTTTCATTTGGAAAAGGAGCCATTTGTATTGTACTTGCATTCCAAGCATTGTGAAACATGTGAATCCTTACCATTATCCTCAGGTTGTTGGAAAAGTGGGGCACAGAGTTAGGCTTTGTGCTCAACTCAAGGAGTGGGAGAAACAGGAAGCCAGGTTTAAGAAACAGATTCTTGTGCCTTAGCCATGTTCCAAAGCCATGCTTTTCCCTTAGATCATCCATACACCATCACATTGCCAAATTAAAAATTGTCTCACCACTGCAATTCTGATGCTCTGTCTGAACAAATCTATTTATCACAGGGACAGGAACACGAGGGGAGAGGGGAACTCTGGAAGAAGGTTCTGGTGTCTGAAATGCATATTGTGTCTGGGTGACAGGAGTGAGACTGACTGCCTAAATACCCTTTACGCAAAAAGCAACAATATTGCTAATAAAAAAACACAGGAGGAGGACAAACAAACCCCACACAGATAAAAAAAGGCAGAATGGTGGACTGAGGAAATGAAACCTGGATCTAAATTATTCCTAAGCCAATCAGACAAAAATACTTAAACAGATATGAGCTGTAAGGAAAGAATGTAAAGGTAGCTGGAGAAATTTGGGAATTGAGTGGACCTAAAAGGATTAAGGGGTATCTCCCCTCCAGGGCTGAGAACAAGGAGAACAGGGTTAGAAGTGGCAAAACAGCCAATAAAACTGCCAGCGTAGCCAGACCATAGCTGCCACTCCTCTGTCAAACACAAAGTAAAACATCTTCCATACGGAATTTCCACTGCATGGTCTCCTCTGGAACACCAACCAAGAAACAGGAACATCATAGCCAGAAGTAAGGGAAAACAGGGAAAGCAGCTGCTCTGGAGAGCAAGCAGCCGTCCTGGTGAGGAGATCCAGGCCCTCCTCTGCTCCTGTGCTGGAAGCTGGTGCCAGTGGCCATACAGACCCTGGGTCCAATTCAGATTTCTTTTTTGGGAGGTGTAGCTAATGAGAATTCATCTCTAAATTGAAGAGAGAGGGATTCAACAGGTGGACTGTTAGCTGGATAAGGAATTGGTTGCCCAGTTGCATCCAGAGGGTTGTGGTCAATGGCCCAGAGTCCCAAAGGACATCAGTGACAAGTGGTGTCCCTTAGGTCCGTATTGGGACCACTACTGCTCAGTATCTTCATTAATGACATAGTCAGTGGGATCAAGTGCACCCTCAACAAGTTTTCAGATGACACCAAGCTTGGTGGTGTGGTTGACACACCTGAAGGACAGGATGTCATCCAGAGGGACTAGGACAAGCTCAAGAAGTGGGCTCATGGGAACCTTGTGGTTTAACAAGACCAGGTACAAGGTGCTGCACCTGGGTCGGGGCAACCCCAATAGTGACACAGGCTGGGGGATGAGCAGATGGAGAGCAGCCCTTGTGAGAAGGACTTGGGGGTGCTGGTGGATGAGAGGCTGGGCATGACCTGGCAACGTGAGCTTGCAGCCCAGAAAGGCAATGGTGCCCTGGGCTGCATCCAAAGCAGTGTGGGCAGCAGGGAGAGGGAGGGGATTCTGCCCCTCTGCTCTGCTCTGGTGAGACCCCACCTGGAGCACTGCATCCAGCTCTGGGGCCCCAGCACAGGAAGGACGTGGACCTGCTGGAGTGAGTCCAGAGGAGAGCCATGAAGATGACCACAGAGATGGAGCACTTCTCCTGTGAGTAAAGCCTAAGAGAATTCAGATTGTTCAGCCTAGAGAAGGCTTTGGGGTGACCTAATTGCAGCCTTCCAGTACCTGAAGGGAGCTACAAGACAGATGGAGATGGACTTTCTACAAGAGCATGTAGTGACAGGACGAGGGGGAATGGCTTCAAACTGAAAGAGAGCAGGTTTAGATTAAATACTAGGGAAAAACTCTTTACTAAGAGGGTGGTGAAGCACTGGAACAGATTGTCCAGTGAAGTTGTGGATGCCCCATCCCTGGGAGTATTCAAGGCCAGGCTGGTTGGAGCTTTGAGCTACCTGGTTTAGTGGAAGGTGTTCCTGCCTATGGCAGCAGGGTTGAAAAACTAGATGATCTTTAAGGTCCCTTCCAACCCAAAACATTCTATGATTCTATTGTACTCTATTATTCTATTCTGAGATTCACGAGGTGAGAAAGAAACAACCCCTCACATGCTGAAGGTTACCTGAAAACAGAAACTGAGCACTACAGCTATCACATTACTGCATTAGTATTGATCCCACACTGCTGAGTGTAAAAGCTGACAACACGTGCAGTCAACACGCCAGCAGCAGGGGGGGTTTGGCTCAGCAGCCTTCGTCTCTGGCTCATTTCACCTTTTGATCTGCTGTAAACACACCGGTTTGAGTGCAATGCCCCAATAATATCTGACACCTTGAGGCACGTGGAGGAACACGACTCTCTTTCTCATCATTTTTTCTTTACGGAAATAATTTCCCAATTGCTGCTGAGTAGCAAATAACAAACATAAAAAGCTTTGTTGGGGAGCACAGCATAGGGCTTACACCCAGAGAGAGGATTGTTCTGTATGTTCTTATTACTGTGATATTCCCTATATAGAGAGATATTCCTGGCTGTGAAGGCAGGCAAAAGAAGCACATATTTAGCAGCATGTGGCAGGACAGTGAAGAAAATGCTGTCTTTGCTGCTTTCCCACTCTAAGCTCATCTTTCAAAGCTTGGGCTATTCTGCATTATTGACTACTAGGATCAAGTAAATGTTAACATCAAAAGGAATTCAATAATATATTTTTATAAAAGCGTGTTTTCCGTATGGTTTGCTCTTGTTTTATGCTGTCACAAGTCCTAACAAAAAAAAAGTTTAAGGGCAGGAACATTTGCAGAAACAATTCTTATGTAAAGCATCATAAATGCTCAAGGAATGAGAACTCTCAATTAATTCACATGACAATACAATCCTGAATTTGTGAAGGGTTATTTCCATCTTTCAAGGAACACATTTGAATTATAAGACTGGACATAACTGGTCAAACTTTGACTAGGTGTGTCACATTTAGGTGACACTACAGAGCTGCTAGCCACTTCATTACGGATTTCTATGATCTTTCAGATCTATATGTCAGGTTAAGATTTTTTTTCCCTTCCTTTTCCTTTTTTCTTCTCCATAGAACTTCAGGTTTTGAAAAGCAATATAAAAAAACTAATGTTGCTGAGTTTTAGAGTTTTCAGGAGAAGGTCAACAGACATATCTATCTAAGTTTTAACTCCCACAAAGCACTGAACTGTAGGGATAGGTTTTTAAAGTCATCTGATGAGAAATACAGACTGAGAAATATATGTTGGGACTGTCAAAATACCTGGCTACTTCTTCCAAAAATCAACAGGTGATACTTGCTTAGGAACACATGAAAAATCTCATCATTTTATAATCACTATTTTCAAGCTCTTAAATTATTTTCCTAGAAAACAGAGCCCTCATGGAGTCTCACCTCCAGGACTCACTTACTGGGTGCTGAGCAAACCTCATCATTTTTGGTGCCTGTTTGTCCCCTACAGCCACACTAAGGGTTCTGACCACCAGGGCAGATGTACTTTTCATCACAAGCCATCTCAAAGTGTACCATACCAGCTAGGGTAATATTTGGAAACTGGATTTAGCAGGGTAATTCAATTAGGCAGCAAGGGAACTCTCTGAAGCTGCTAGAATGACTTCCATTGGCTCCAGTGGACACCAAATCAGGTCTAACAAGTAGATAGAATTGTTGGACCTTGAAATGATATGTGCCTTTAAAATACCTATATATAAATATGCACAGGGACATAACCAGCCCATCTGTGCCTGCATTTCCTCATCTCAGAAATATGGATAACAGCTATTTACTCATCTTTATAGAAGGCTGATAATATTCAAAGTAATTGGTGTGATGACTAATTAGCTAATATTTGAAATTTTAAAGCACTACATAACTGCTAAGTACTACTACTAAATTAAGCCAACTGTCAGTAAAGGCAGACAGGCTGATCTTTGCTGCTTGTTGACACAAGACCAATTATAAATAATGAGTTTCATAAAGTCTAAAATATGTCATACATGGGGAAATTAATGAAAATTAAGATGAATAAAATGGTACATCATCATCATTCAATATTGAAATTTATTGGATTTCAAACTTTTAATCAGTAATGTCTACAGTAATTTCCCTTTCTACATGCACTGTACAGCTAAATAAAGCACAGATGCCTTTTCGATTGAAAATAAGGTCTGTGTTAGCCTTTTGTCATTATACTACCCCCTGATACTGTTAACTTCTGAATCAAGAGCCCTCCTCATCAGTTCATGAAGGTCCAGTTAAGTTGGCTGCTCTTCCTACTTGAGCTATAAGATTATAACAGAATCTCATTTTTAGTAACCTCCTAATTGAAAACCTAATCCATTAACGACCACTCTGTTTCCATTTGGCTTTTCCCAGATTGCACCAGAAGCTCAGTTATTCTGTAGTCAATTAGCACATGCAAATCTTTCTCTGCCACTTTCTTTCCCACGTCGTACTGCATTGTCTTCTAGGGAAGAATCATTTCCACTAAAGGCAGAAGCCCTCAGCTATTAAACATTTAGTCAGTTTTCATTGCTCCTGCCCTCACACTCCCTGTATGGGAAGACCTGGACATTATCTCTACCTTGACAATGCCTCCTTGTCTTGTGTCAGCAGAGAATTTCATCAGTCAGTTCCAACCTTCTACACCCAAGGCATTAAGGAAAATGTTAAGAAAGATCAGTCCCAAGCTGGTCTGTTAGGATTTCCACTAATAAGCTTCCACCAAACTGGCAGAACCTGTGCCATCTCCCCGGTCCCTGCCCACCTTCCTACCAGCTTCCTCAGCTTAAGAAGGAAGGTGTAGTCTACCTTTGCTATCCTAGCATTTCACTCCTGCCAGAGTAGTTTAGCAGATGAAATCTGAACATTTAAATTTAGTCTATTATATGCAGACATTCTTGGTCATGACCAGGGAAATAGTCCAGTTTTTCAGATTCCAGAATCATACAGAACAAGTACAGTACTCTATGCTCAGCTTCAGAAATGTAGAGGTTCTTCATAGACATTCAGCCAAAACGTTACCTACCGTGTTTCAAAAAATGGGGGGAATTATTCCTTTTCAACTGACTAAACAATTACTGGTATTTATTATCTCTATTTTGACAGAACTGGTTTAACTCATTCTTTAAAAAGTACACAACTTCTTCTTTTTCACCATCACGAGTGTCATCAGCCTACCATAAATATTGTATTAAATAACTCTGCACCACAAAGAAACATGATCCTCTAAACGTTGAATCAACATATTTGCTAAGGAGGTGTGTACCAAGTCAAGTCATCTCAACATATAACTGATCCCCCAGTGGGAAGCAAATAAACAAACAAGAAAACAGAATATCTCACCTTGGAAATGCCAGTTGATACAGCTCCACAGGCCCAGTTCTTCCCTAGCATACATCCCCCAAAAGGCAGCTGCTGCAGACACAGAGCTGCTCTTGCAAATGTCCTGGTCTACAGCTCTCGGCAAGGGTGTTTGCTGGTCACACAGTCACCAGGGACCCTGCAATGCTCCCCACCAAGACAGGAACAACCAGGCACTTCCTCCTCTCCTTTTCCTTCTTGTTTTCTAACCACATGCAACCCCTTTCTTTTTCTCTCCCCCTGGGAAGCTGGACTATCTTATAATGGCAACTGGTCATTCAGTCCCTGATTCTCCCTGACATCAACGGCATACAGACTCCAGTGTCTCAGAGGAACGCAGGTAAAACTTCTTTGTTGGGGCAAATTCTCTCCCCTGTACGAAAAATCCCCTCCCTTAAGAAAAAGAATTTTGGTTGAAAATCACATTTTGCCTGAAGGCATCCTGCTTTTTTAAGTCTTATCCTTTCCTTCCCAGAAAAACATTAAATCAGCCGAATGGCTCTTGCTGCCCCCTCCACTGGAAAGAAGGAAAGTAACAACCATAGGATAAAATACGGAAGGAAAAGTGTGACTGGTGAAAAAAGAAGTGGTAGCACTGACCTCTTGACTCAAGGGCAGTGTGGGGAGGAAGGCAGCTCAGAGTGGGAGGGAAGTGGCAGAGGGAAAATAGCATGCGTATGTGCGGGCACACATGCAGATACTGATTTACCAAAGCCGAGTGAGGAGGCGTCAGCCTCCCTATTGGCAGCAGTTTGGGTAGCCTGCCTTCCTGCCTCTTGTGGAACAGCCACACAGCAGCAGGGCTCTGCAGCCTCCCACTCAATTCGGGAAAGGGCATCGCCTGTCCTCAACAAACGCGTCGGCATCTACATCTTCACATGGGAAGGCACCAGCACTATTGGAGAACATTGCATGTGCTATTTCCAGTGAACTTGCAACACTGTTTATAAGCTTACATAAGGAACACGATCTGATCTTGCATTTGTCCCACCTCTGTATTTTCTGGAGACATGTGCATGCAGACTGACTCTAAAGCTACAAGCTTGTTTTTTCTGCAAAAGGGAAAAACAATTAGAAAAGCTTTGTATTCTTTGCACTTAAAAGGGCAGATTCCCTTACACCAGATACTGCTCTTTCAGCAGATCTTTGTGGGTGGAGATTTCATATCAGCATGGTTGCCAATTCCTGCCAGAGTTTCATCCAAGCCACAACATATAGAGTCAACATTAATTAGCATTAATTATTATTTATAAGAAGCAATATTATCTGCATCACTATCATTCACACTTATTTTTATGCCTTACACAGGGTTCATATGCATGGTACCTCACTGCCCAAATAGAACAAGATCCCATGGAATCTGCAGACTAACACACAATATTGCCATCCTTAAACCATTTTCAATAGGTCACTGTAAAAGCTAGGAGATCCCCTTTTCTGTGCTCCCACCAACTTGCCTTCTACTTTCTGTTTATAGCTATGTCAAGATTTTTCTTCTCTCTTTTTTTTTTTTTTTCCCTCACAAACAGGAAAGAATAATAAAAAAACCCCAAAAAAACAACTGCCTATAGATCATAAAATAATTTTCTTTCTAACCAGAAAAACAGAAAAGAACCAACACAAGAGCAGCATTCCCTCACACAATTTGGAACCATCTAAACACAGTGTTTCCAGTACAAAACTCTCACGTGGGCCTTTTGCACTTCACTAGAATGAATTGGTTTCATACTAACAGAGAAAACATGCTCAATTAATTTATGTTGAACAATAAGTATTCCTCTATCTATTTTGTTGGCATGAGCGGGAACTTTCTTAACCATCACTTTATTCTGCTTCAAAACATGTCTCCAAAACCAGAATTGTCCTGTATGAAATGGAGTTTTGTGTTAAGCAATGGGGCTGATTTTATTTAGTTCCCATAAAAGTAAGAAAACTTGCAAATATTACAAAATTCAATTTAAAACAGTTAATTAGTCCAGATAGCTATTATTAGTACTATTTAAGTTACTAGTATTGTTGATAATAACTGCTCATAAATAATGATTTACATACATTAAATTTAGCTGGAAGAACTCATGAGCATTAGCAAATCCTATAATGAGCATGGTCCCTATTCTCCTTTTAATGAATTCTGTCTCACTTCCAGTTTAAATAATATTTTTTACCACTTTTTTTCTTGCTTATTTTGTTTCCTGATGCAATACACAATAGCAAAGGCACCAAGATGAGTTCAGTGAATCCAATTTAGAAAGCCACTTTTGCATAGGGCAAGTTTAATGAAAAGAGTTCAGTATGTTAAAGTGAATTCCCTTAGCCAATCCAGGCTGGTTGGAGAAACTACTAATAATCAGCTGGAACTGCTGAGTCAAAATTATGAATGAGATGGAAACACTGAACACATTTTATGCGTTCTCATTGCTTGTATTCTATTTGAGATTGTTGCAATCACAAATTATGCACTTCTCTGAAACACTTTGACCAATATGAATTGCAACATTTTTCTGAGGAGTCACAACATGTTGTCACACTGCATACACCTTTCAGCCAGAAGTATGAGCTGAAAAGACCAAGAAAACTTTGCATTACCATTTGCTGTTGAAAGCCAACTTCCATCTGAAAACATTTGTGAGCAGTTTGACTTCTATTGATATGTACATTTTATTTGCTTTACTAAGAAATCAGACTAGACTACTTAAATTTTCAGATACATAAGAAAAACAACTTTAAAACCAGATATTGTTGGCATATTCCTAATTTTCCCTGTTACTCACATGTGCATTAGATTAATTTGTTCCACAAGTTATCTAATTAAAGAAACCATACCATTTTGCTTATACCAATAGCAAGTATGCACACTACAGACATTATAAAGGGGTTCTTTTAGTTACTGTGGTTTTTAGCTAAAGTAAGTAATGAATAACTTTTATAGAAGGGCACCTGAGAACATTGTTCACAGCGCAGGGGCAATTAATACATAGAAAAATATTTGCAGAAATTAATCACTATGACTTGCTTTACTCAGTTTTCTAACTCTGAAGTGTCATACTTTAAGACAGAAAGCATGCTTCCAGGATAATAAAAGCATTCTGGATGAAAGGAAAAAAAAAAGTTTGATCTTCATTGTATCTATAGCCAGTAATTACCATGCCATTATATTTATACCAACAGTCAAGCACTTCACTGGCATAAACAGACACACCTCTTTCAGCAGCAGGGTTGCAACCACATATGCTGGTATCTATCTTCATTCAAAATGCACTGACAGTTAAATGTGAAGAATGTATAAATTATTGTCCAGATCTTTAGCTGGTTCATCACACAACACTTCACTGAAGTTAATAATGCCGTACCATCTGATAACACGTCCCATTATTCACAGCTTAATTAAATTGTGCGTGGAAAGTTAACAGAAAGAGGTAACCAACCAATGCAACACAAACAACACAAAACTCAGTGTGGCAAGCTTAAGCTGGCTCTGTTAAGCAACACATCAGTAATGGTGGAAAGAACACTTTTGGAAAGCACTCAGTGTCAATAAAGACATCCTTTTCAGTATTGATGAAGCAAGGCAGCTATCAGGACACATAAAAACACGTCTTTACTCACCTTTTCCTGGAGCAAGCACTAATGCTCAAGCACTTCACAGAAAGATGTTACAAAATAGCCTAATAGGAAACGTTCTTCTGCAGGAGTCGCATCAGAAAGGATGATAAGCGAGTGGCAGCCAGGTAAAGGAAGAAAATACCTGCAATGCTCGAGGTGGAACACAGTGTGCAGCTTTTAAGCAGCAAATAAATTTTGAGGGGCAATCCCTCTCACCTTATCCAATCTTTTTGTCTAGCTCAATATGTTAAATCCTATCTTAACATCAGGATGAAGTTTGATTTAATGACGAAAGTAGCTTTTCTTTTCACAATCAGTTACCTTGCATAAATAATCTCTTCATAAATAATCTTAATAAATGAGCAGAGTATCTCAACCATTAAAAACTGGAGCACCTTCATTTTAGGTGCTTCCTAAGAGAAGACAGACAGCCTGGAATTCACCTTAAATACTTTTCAGAGCTCTGTAATACATGCCAGGTGGTCACCTGGGAAGCCTTAGGCTTCCTTTCAGCTAACAGAAATAGGTACTACAGGGTGAAAATCACTTCATGTACTACAGTCACTTGTTTTGGGATGAGATTACGACAGTTCCCTGGTGTGACAATACATGCAGGCATTTAAAATTTCAGGCAGCAGCACTGAAAACCGACTATCTGCAAAGCAGAATCTACGTATTTAGAAATCTTCAAAGTTACAAATTTTCAGTTCAAACACACTATTATGTCTTTGGTTCTTTGGCTTTATTTTCTTGTTGACTATGAAATTATCAATGTTCTCCACTGTTTAAAATAAAACCACTCTTCTTAGTGCTTTAAATTTCCAATCCTTTAATACCCTAGACAATAGTTTCCTTATAACAAACAGAAACGGTGTTTATTAAAAAAAAAAAAATATTGCTTAGGCTGCATCAAATCTTACTTCTAAAAGGGAAGACTCACAACACACTGAGAAAGACTGTTTCCCTGCAATGTTCTTGGGCAAAACTCTTCAACATCACTGGGAGAGAAACCCAACCAACACACCCCCAAAAGTACATTGCTGCAGGGAACAACAGCACTGCTCCTTCCTGCTGTAAAAAGCAGATGAGAGCAATAATACCTCCTCAAAGCTTCAAGGTGTAAAGTGAACACAAATATTCATTTAAGTTACATTTTGTCCTTGCAAACTAAAAAGAGCCAGGACATGCACTCAAGAGCTGGTCTGCGATTGTCCACGCTATTTAACTAGCAACAAGCTTCCTGACATGGGCTGTCCCCTGTAACCCAGTACTTTCTCATGTCACATAGAGGTCTCTATTCAGGAGATAACACAGACAAAGGACAGCTCCCTCTAGACAGCACAGATGAGGCCACTTCTTCGTAAGGAAGAGAATTTAGCCATGCTAAAGCCCTCAGGGGAAGGACTAGGAACTGGCCTGTTTTTACTAGCACTAAGGTAGCCCTAAAGACTGGATGGGACACTGTGGGCACCTTTAAGTGTAAGATCAAGATTGTATCCAGAAGACTCACCATACTGTGGTGTTTCAAATACTAATGAATACATTCATGCACAAGAGTAATTTTCCCAAATTAATTAGGATTACTCCTATGTATAAAAGTATGCCAGCGTAGGTGTGCACAGAAGAGGTTCTGGAATGTCAGTCATCATATACCCATCAGTTAAAGCACGCTCATAAATGTTTTTGTTTGAAAGATTGTACCAACCTTAATATCAAATACATGTTTTCTGGGTCTGATGACTCAAGAAGAACTTGCAAGTCTGTACTTTAACTCATTCATCTTATATAAATAAACTTTCCCCTTGTGAAAGGGAGTCCTATGGCACTAATAAATAGGGATCTTTCTCAACCATACTCAGATTCTGTAAGAATCACTTAGAAACATTTAGACTAATTATTTGTTGCGAATTATTCACTTGACTCTGTCCCTTCAATCAAGAAGCACAGCTCTATTTCTTTCAGCAACACAAGCCAGTATAATAGAGTACAGTTTTCACGTTTAACTGTCATATCCAACACCATTTAATTAAAGTCTCAACTGGGAATAGTCATGAGTCTGGCCAAAGTTTTGAAGGTTTGATTTCAGGCCCACTGGAGTGAAAGCCCCACCTATTCAGTTTGCCTCTGCACCTGACTACACCTATTTTCCTCAAGGGGCCAACCTTTAATGATAGTACATTTAAAGGCCAAAGCAGGGGTAAGAGGGTACCAGGTGTCACATCCTGCCTTCAAAATAAACTCTGTCCAAGTCACCAAGACTTACTCACAGAGATGACTATTTTTTAAAGTAGCATTGGAGGAGGCCATTTTTCCCACAACACTTTGATAACTCTTTAAAAAAGCTTTAATCTGTTCTGGGCCTTGCTAAGCTTCTTGGCACTGACTGCGTGTCAGATGGAGAACATAAAAATGGACTGCCTTCCAAACCTTCATGGCACAAATAAATCAAGCTATGAATAAGGACTCTTGTAAGCAATGAGTAAATATCTCCATTGCCTGATCCATCAGTGTCAGGTGCCAGAGCTTACACTTCTCAGATATGAATACTGAAGTCTGCAAATCTTTGAATCCCTCTGTGTATCAGTCATGCTCTGTTTCTCTTTCATAATCTCCTATTCTTCACAGCTGCTAGAGATTTTCACTAGGAAAAAAAATAAAAGGAGGAAATATTTAGTACAGAAATTGCAAGTAGAAAGAACTTTCAAACTGATGCACCCCAGCCCCTTTAGGAATTACACACTGATGTTCAACTTTCACTTTCGCATTTTTTAATGATTTTTTTTCCGTTTAAAACAAAACAAAACCAAAATCAACCACCAAAAAATCCCCTCCACTCCTCAACCACCCCTAGCCATGAAAGACTGGAAAAGTATACTCCAAGAGAGAAAATGCAGATGAAAGACAATTGCTTCCAAAAGCACCATGGGAAACGAAAAGCCAGAGAACTCCCTAGCCTGAGGAAAGCTGTAGAGGTGAGCAGTCCAAAAAATTCCACCAGCAGAAGCAGAAGAATTGGAGATTGTTGGGCATCCTGAAAACTTTCTACAGTCTAGGTAGAACTGCACTGCAATGGGTTCTCAGTTGGAGCTCTCTACTCCAACTTTCTCCACATCTTCATCTCAGCTTTGCTCCCTTTTCCCTTTCCTCTGCTACCTTTATCCTGCTTGGTTCCCTCCCCCATACACTTCCATTTATTTATTTTTTACAGTAAAAATAAAAAGGTTCTGAAATGTCATTTCCACGATGAAAAAGTGTCAAAACTTAGCAATACTTTTAAAAGGGAAAATGATCCACATGAAAAGAAACCCAAAGAAGCAGCTGTGTGTCACAGCAGCAATTACAATCCCAGAGAAGTTAAGATCCTGTTTGTGCTAGACTCCCTCTGTGCATACATACTTACTCCCTCCTCACGGTCCTTGCTGACTTAGAGAGAAGGAGCCATTGCATTAAAGCAGATTTGGAGATGTTTAGTAAGACCTGGTCATAAGCAAACAGATCAGGACTACTGACAGGTTTACAGGGCAGAAGATACTGGGTGTGACACACCAGAAAATCACTTGCAGACACCAAACTGGTGCAAGGCTGTGGAATATGTTTTACTTACCAGTCTTGGCCTAACACCCAGGACTTTTCTCTCCTTGCAAAGGTATGATGTCAGGCACATGGCAGTTCTTGAGATTCTGTATAAGCCAGCATTGCCAGAGGCTCTGTGCAGGTGTGGTTAACAGTTATTTAATGATTCTTCACAATTGCGTGTATCTGTCTGAACATAAATACAGTCTGATCGTAATCTTTCTTTTCACACCATGAATTTGCCCTAGTGTTTCCACCCTCGCAGGTTCCCAAATGCCCAGTGTCTGTTATTACAGACCTGAGAGTCACTTCATCATTTCAAACCATTCAGGAGCAATGTTGGCCTGGGAAGGTGAAGAGAATGAAGGCAGTGTATTTAGTACAAATGCTCCAGCTCTTCACTTAGATTCTGTATGTTTGGCTCCCTGATGACTCACGGGACTCTCCTCCCTTGCCCATGTTTACACAGTGATGACAAGTACTGTTAACTTTCTAAAAGAAAAATTATTAAAAAAAAAAATCAAAAAAACAACAGAACACTGGCAGTTCCTGGGAAAAGCTCTCTGTCTTTCTCCTTTCCCAGCAGTTGCATGAGCCTTTATTCTAAATACTAGTACAGTTCAATTAGTTAAAGTAATTTTGAGTGATAGTTCAACTGTTTCTTGTCCAAAAGGTAATAGTTTTCCTAATTAGTCACTTGCTTTGATAAGGCACTGACTTCTACTCTAATCTAAATTAACAAGACTTTATCTACCTGCATCATTTAAACACACCCTACTTGCAAATCTGGTATGACTAAAAACCATGACAAGTGTTTGGTTTCATTTTACATTTGCTTCAAAGTGCCCCACTTGGAGGTTAATTATTAATCTACTAAACTATATGTAAAGGTTCAGGGAAACAACAGGGTTAGTAGGTAGAGCAGTAGTGTAGGAATTAGGAAACCCAAGTCCTATTCCCATCTTAGATCATGTAAGTTCGGCCAAGACATGCAAAACCTGTGAACCTTTACTTAGAGAACCAAAATAGCAACACTCTGCACAAAGCACTTTGACATCTGTAGGGAAGAAATTTCATGGGTGTGAGGCAACAGGATGTTTATTCACACCTTAAAGAGACTGAAACTCAGCTAATCCCTTAAGAACTCACCTAGGAACTGGAAACCAAATACACAGTGCATGCAACTCAACAAATTAATGATTTTATTACATCTGCAGCAACAGAAGGACCAGCTCCTCAAGCTTTTACTTCATTTCTCTGCCCTCTGAAAAGTGGTGAAAAAATACCCGATTTCTGGAACCAGTCTGCAGGACATAAATCCCCATCTCCCACTCCTGAGGTACTGCAGTGGATGTACCCTCGGTGTAACTGTGCTCCCTGTTCCAGGAGTAAGCCAACAGCAGCATGGACCAGATTTTCAAAGGTACCAATGGTTCTGGAGCTGTCCAGGGGGTTGCAGAGAAGGAAAATGGAACACAGCAAATGGAGGACAGAAAATGCACAAGATAGGTACGATTTAGGAGTAATACTGCCAAATCCTGCCTACCACAGGAAAGTCTGACTGTGAGCAGCCTGCTCCCGAATAGCTCCATTATAATGCATTTCACTTGGTCTTGGAAAAAATAAAAATCAGGAAGGTTTTCACACCATTATTTATTTATAGATTTGGCTAATGCTTATATAAATCATGTGATTTCACCCAGAAATAGCTTTTTTGAAAACAAAGAAACAACAAAAGAAATCCAACCCAGAAGTAAGAATGTTAAATACTTCTTGCTGTTCAACTGGAATATTATTGGCAAAGTGATTAATTTGTTGATTCATGGTGCCATAAATAGTACTTTAACTTCGCTGAATTGAAACTTATCCTTCATATCTCTGGTCACTGTTTACCCATGTAAAATATACGTGGTTTTGAGTTGGCTTAGGTGTACTCCAGCAAGGGCTAGCAAAGTTCAATAAGTCTCCATCACATATCCAAAGCCCTTCATCCCTGGGTTAATTTTGCTGTAGTTCTCTCACAAAGTTTTTCACTCTACTCTGTCAGTGCATGGACTTGAAGGCAGTGAGAGGCTATTGTAACAGCTCAGCTGCTGTTTCCTCATATCACGGGCCAGTGATAGCAAGCCTCTGGCATCAATACCAAGTTTGATGCCAACAGATATTTGGTCTGGCACCAGCAATAACAAGCTATGATGGTTTCTTTTTAAGTTTGTTTGGCACCAGTAGCAAAAACCATTCACTATGCTTGGCAGAGAGCCACAGAATTTCACCAAATGGCTTCTGCATCATAACTTCATAGCAGGCATAACACAGTGTAACTTCTAATTGCGGTGGAGCCTGTCCCTTAGCAAGCAATTTTGTCCTGACAATTATACCCAGGATTATCAATACATGTTCTGCCTTCCAATGCAAGTTGCTTTCTTACTGTAAGAAAAATTTCCTTGAAGAGATCCACAAGCCTGTAAGTCCATCACCATTTGGATTTTCTCTCTCTTGGTGCAGTTACATGAAACCAGGTAATCAGCCATGAGAAAAGCCTATGGGGACAGTTACTGAATTAAGTCATCACAAAATATGTCGTAAATACTATGTTGATCTAACCTCACCCTGCACTCTTTTATGTCACGTATTTCTCAGACTGCAAACCGGCAATATATTCCAGAGACGTTCACCTTATGCCAGTGTGGAACCTCATTCAAGCCCTGGAGGCTTAACACAGCACTAGTAAAAAGAAAGAACTAGCTATAAATTACCTGAGTCTCGGGACAGAGCAACCCCTATTTTGACAGCTCCTTGCTAAATGGTACAGTGCTTTCCAGTGAGGCCTTGTGGTGGATATACCTCAGTGGGAACAGTGCAGGACAAGGGCTCCAGAGAGGTCAGTTCTACAGACAGGGTTACAACTGACTTACCAAATTATTTTCAGCAGGACTCCACTCCTTGTCACCTGTAAAATGGAGAGCTCTGAGATTTCTCTGTGACCAGGATGGTGCAAGAATCTGGAATTTTTTCCCCAGTACTAAGCATTAGTAACAAGAGCAATAATGCCACTTCCTTCACAGGAGAAAATCTGTCCCTGCCCATTCTGTCACAATCCAGGGCTCTGGAGAAAAAAATTTGCTTAGAAGCAGACTTTTTTTATGGAACATGAAGTGGGCACAGGGAGGAAGTGATACTAAGCTCTCAGCATGGGAAAATTTCATTCTGAGAAACGTCTCCCAAGGAAATGAAGACTGCATGAAACAAAGTTGAAATGGAACTCCCCATTGTAAATTCAGCTCTTAGTACTTGCCAAAGACATGAGAAAATCTCTACCCACAGGGAATGGCTGTCCTTGTGAAAAAGTGCCAGTCTTTCCCAATGATGGAATTCACGCAGACATGCATTCTGCTTCAATGATCAAACTCTTCCTCTCAATGTCTAAAGGAATTTCCACTAACCTCCTTTCTTACAGATCGGTCTCTAGCTGGATTTCCTTCAGCTATAAAAATATACATAGTGCAATTAGCCAACCGTCACAGACTGTAGTTCATTTATGCATGCTAGGCACATCTCCTGCTGCGAGCAGCCCATCCAGAGCAAACTCTTTGAACTGGTCTATTGTTTCTCACGAAGTGTATTGCATTGTCCAGTTTGATCATTCCTGGCAAGGCAGTGCACTCCTGCAGCTTGCCACAGGAGGAGGAGAAGAGATGATGGAGCACTTTGTCCAGCTGGTGTGCTGGACGTCTCAGATGCACAAATAAGCTTACCTACCACTAACTATGGGACTTTCCCAGTCACCACAGAGACCTTTATTGACCAGTTGTTCTTACATGACCTTAACTGAAAACCCTCTCTAATCTATAGTTAGTGGCCTGGAGAGACAGAAGGCAGAAAAGATAAGTATGAAAGCACTGGGTGAAAAAGAAATTAGAAGAAATAATTTTTTTAAACATTTAAACCAAGAACATATTGTGACACACCTTTGCACGATGTTTGCTGAACTGAAAAACCCATGTCTCCATGGTTTAAAATACCATGGAGACAACATAACTGGATCAACCAAAAATACACTCACAATCACCAGACAGGGTAGCATTTTGCTACATTTAGTAAGGAATATTTTTGTAATTGGTAGCTTGAGCAAACTGCAAAGGACTATACTACCTTATCTCCAAATACCCATTGGCACACTACTTCTGAATTAAATGAGTAAAATACTAGAGAAAATGGGAAGCAAAGTTGATTGCGTGATTTTCAAGCAACCACTCACATTTCTCCGTTTGTCGTTGACTGGGTACTGTTTTGGGTAGGAATAGAGGGGATCATACATCAAAAAAAGTCCTGCTCTGCTGATCTAAAGAGGAAGAGACATTTCACTTTAGAACAAAGAATTAGATTTTTTTTACATTGCTTCACTGGAGGTTTTTGGAGGTTTTTCTTGGGGTGATGGGGGTGGGGTGTTTGGCTTTGCTATAATACAGCACATCAAAGTGCTTTTGATGTGAAGTTTACTTAACAGAATCAGTTTTTCCGATAATTGTGTTAATCTTTATAAACCTGAAGGCGATACTGCGCCTTTTAAAAAACTATAGCAGGAAAAGACTTGAGGTTACATATACTCTCAGTGGTGAGAGATGGAGCAGTTGGATTATTTCACCACTTCTTACAACTTTGCTTGTGTTTCATGGGCAGCGTTAGCAATGGGCTTGATATTGCTCTCACTCAGGCCCGGAAGGCTCTATTTAAACCCTTCACGGACCTTTCATAAGCAGCTTCATATATTTTCTCAGGTAAGAGCCACCAGAGATTTCAAGGGACAGTTTACAACAGGCGCTGGCTCAGAGATAGCAGAGGGGCCTTGAGCCACAGCAAGAATCAGTGCTGATCTTAGAAAGATTCCCTGCTACCAGCCATTAATAGCTATCTTTGTATTATTTTGAGTACAAGCTTCTGTCCCCTCTTAAATCTTGCAAAACTAGCTTTGCCATCCACTCCTGGTCTTGAAGTATGGCTGTGAAAAAGCTTCTGTTATGTCTGACCTGTTTACCTACAGCATTTGAATGACTTTTTAAGTTCTTTGAATAAAGATAAGAGACAATGTGTACATTTTCCACACAAATAGTGGAACGGTAATAAAATAAACATCAAAGGCAAGCTAGCAAATCATCGCTACTTCACTGCTATTTACAACAAAAGCAGGAAGAGGAAAAAACCTACCCTTACCATTGGCATCATCGTAGAAAATATGAGTTTTGGAAGGAATTATACCTTTTTCCCATACCCTTAAACACAAACATTGGCACCTACAGCTAAGACAACACTTTATTGAAAGATTTCAGTTTACATTACATGGAGACAACAACAACAAGGAACCAAGAGAGGTCTCCCTCCTCTTATTTTTGTCTTTCTGAATTGCCTGCTTTTCTTAACTGGTACAGCTTTTGTGAGAAGAGTGAGACATTCAGTGTATTGTTATTTCTATCAAAGTTGTCAAGAATGCAAACAGAGGGACAGAAGAACCTCTCACTCTTCACTATTCACCATGTAAGACTCATGCAGACAGAAGAAATGGCAAAGCTTTGAAACAAAATGCAGGTGTGTGTGTGGGAACATATATTCTATTCAAGAGAGATCAAGATAGAAAGTAGGGCTGTTTGTTTCTCCTCTCAGTCTTCTAAACCTGTCTTGTTTCATCTTCCTCTCCAATACTTCTTGAAAGCCAGACCACAACGGAATAGTCCTAACCAGAGTGACTCTGCATTATGTATTTATTCTAAAATAAGGTCTGATTTAGAAAGACTGGTTTTGGAAAATATGGAGCAATCCAACTCTTACTCCAGGACACAAAATTCGAAGCATACATATGAGAAATAAAACATAAGCACCACACTGGATTTCTGCTGATGTTTTTGTTATTGTTTTGCAGACGCCAGCGCTACTGCCATATGAAATCAAATGGCATTTTGCAATTGACTTTGAAAAGTGAGCAGAATAGGAGTTTTCAGAGAAGCTACTACCAGCTAGCTCTCTTCATTGAGTTGGTCAATCTAGCATAATTTTGAAGGAGAAAAAAAAAAAAAAACTCTGAAGGAAGGCAAGACCTTAAGACAACTTAAACCTAAAAACAAACCCAAAAATGATGACTAATTTTTCCAGAAAGAAAAGTGCCTAGGTAAAATTACAGAATACTTTGTCCCAAGTTTTATGGGAAATTTACAGATTCGTGGTGATTAAAAAGTTAAAGTTACAATTTAAAAAAAAATAACCCGAAACCTACACAATGTATGATTTTATTAGAGAGTGGCAGTTGTAAGACAGAGGTTACAAACACACCATCCAGAAGAGGTCAAGCAATGCTGCTACAGAAACAGTAGCACATGTAGAACTAAGGTTAAGGCTTTGACTAACTCTCTCATAGCAAAACTCCAAAGCATTGCCTACCTGTTCCCATTCTACCTCTGCACCAGGTGTGCTTATGACAGAAGGAAAGAGAGACCAGGACTGAAACTATTTTGTCAGGCTACATAAATCATTAGGAATTCACAACTGCGAAGTCGTGTATTATTTTCCAACAGGTTGTTGAGCTGTCATATTACAACTTGTTGTTTTATACGGCACTATTAAAATAAATCACCGCGCGTAACAGGTTCAGCTCTGCCACCTATAAGTCATTCTGCATTTTACACCTGGGAGGCGGGCCGGCTCTGCTTAATCGCGCCGAACTGAGGCTTCGTTCGAAATACCCGGGAAGGGGAGGGACCTGGCAGGAGAAAATACAAACAAGTTTCGTAAAATAACTTTCCAACAAGACCTTGCTGTCATCTTGGCTAATTACGGCTCTGATACGGCTTATTAAGGCATACCCACCTTTGCTACCTTGCTTCTCCACCCACCACCCTTTCAGATCTTTGTCCTGGCTCCGCCTCTCGCCGGCGTTATAATGGGCTGGTCTGAAAGTGGTGGAGAGACACAGAACCACAGGGGAAGGGAGAGATAATGACAATAACACTAATAACCCTAATAACTCGTCTCCTGCTCGCCTCGCAGCGAGGAGCCAGCCCGGCGTCCCGGCACTGACAGGGGTCGAAGCCGGAGAGAGCGGAGTAACCCCGACAGCCCTCGAGAGATTCTCCCCGCGCCCGGGGAGCGCCGAACGGTAACAGCGGCAGCGCCTCCGAGGAGGACCGAGCTCGGGCGGACACGGAGAAGTGCCGGCTCCGGCAGCCGGCCGCCCGCCCGCCCGCCCTCATCCCGCACCGGCTCCACGGGGGCCGCCTCGCCCCTCTCCTTCGGCCCCATGGAGCAGCGAGAGTAAAGAGCGAGAAGGACAAAAAGGGGGGCGAAAGGAGAGCGAGCGCCCAGGTCGGGGAGAAGGAGGTGAAAGCCCGGAGGAATCCCCCGTCCCGAGGGCTGTAGGGCACCGCCGCCCGTCCCCGGCGCCCACCGGCCGCAAAGCGGCCAGCCCCTGCCTGCGACGCCGGGCCGGCGGGCTGAGGCGGGCGCCGAGCCCCGCTGCCCTGCCCTGACGGTCTCGCCTGCCGCCGCGGAGCTGTCCAAGCCGGCGAGGGCACAGAAAGCCCCTGGGTCGCCTCGCTGCCTCCCGCCTCACTTCAGGCCGCGCCGAGGGGCGGGGGTCGCGCCCGCCCAGCGAAGCCGCGGGGTGCGGGGGGGCCGGCGGCGCCGCCGCCATGAAGCTGGAGGTGTTCTCGCAGCACTATGAGGACAAGCTGGGCGCCGGCAGCGACCAGGAAGGCAGCGGCTCGCTCTCCCCTGCTCCGGCTGAGAGCGAGCTGGGCTCGGACGGTGACTGCGCGGCCAACAGCCCGGGCGGCGGGGCCGGGCGGCCGGGGCATCCCCCGCCGCCGCCCCCCACGCCGCAGCCCCCGCCACCGCCGCCGGCCGAGAGCGCCAAGGGGAAGCCCTACACGCGGCGGCCGAAACCGCCATACTCCTACATCGCGCTGATCGCTATGGCTATCCGCGACTCGGCCGGCGGCCGCCTGACCCTGGCCGAGATCAACGACTACCTGATGAGCCGCTTCCCCTTCTTCCGCGGCGCCTACACCGGCTGGCGCAATTCGGTGCGCCACAACCTCTCCCTCAACGACTGCTTCGTCAAGGTGCTGCGCGACCCGGCGCGGCCCTGGGGCAAGGACAACTACTGGATGCTGAACCCCAGCAGCGAGTACACCTTCGCCGACGGCGTCTTCCGCCGCCGCCGCAAGCGCCTCAGCCGCGCCGCCCCGCCGCCGCAGCCCGCCCGCCCCGCCGGCGGCGCCCCGCCGCAAGTGCCGCAGGAGGCGGCCGGAGCGGGCGCCGCGTCCCCCGGCGCTTCCCCGCGGTGCTGCTGCGCCTCCTCGCCCTGTCACTGCGCGCCGGGCGCCAAGGAGGCAGCAGCGGGGGGCGGCGGGGCGAGGCCGGCGGGCGGCGGCGCCGCCAAGTTCTCCAGCTCCTTCGCCATCGAGAGCCTCCTGCAGCGGCCGGCAGGACCCCGCGCCGCCCCGCAGCCGCCGCCGACACCGCACGCCCGCCTCCTGTGGCCGGCGCCGCCCGCGCCCCCGCACCTGCTGCCCGGCCCCTACCCGCTGCTCCCCTACCCACCTGCCGCGCAGCCCCCGCCCGCCGCCGCCGCCCTCTACGGCGGGGGCCTCCTGCAGCTCTGCGCCTACGGGCTGGGAGAGCCGTCACCGCCGCTGCTGCTGGGGGGCGGGCGGCCCTCGCTGGCCCCGGGGGAGCCGTCGCCGCTGGCGGAGCGGCCGCGGGCGCCGCTGTTCCAGGCCGGCCTCCCCAAAGGCGGGCGGGGGCTGCCGCCCACCTCCCCGCTCTACGGGCCCCTCCGGCTCGCCGGGCCACTGCCGCCGCCGGCGGCGGAGGGATCGGCCTCGTTTCAGCCGTACGCCGTGGAGACCCCTCTGGCTTAATGGAGCCCCCCTCCTCCCCTGCGAGGGACCTGCGCGGGGAGGCGTGGAGGGGGAAAGGAGGAGGCTCTGGATCCCGCACTTTAACTCCAGAGGCGACCACAGCCTCCAAGCAAAAGCCTCGGTGACTGTGCCTTAGTGAAATGACAGTGGGTTTAACTTAAGCCAAAAAAAAAAAAAAAAAAAAAAAAAAAAAAAAAAAAAAAAGGAGGAAAAAAAAGGGAAAAAAAGAAAAAATCAAACAACTGTCAGTTTGGACATAGCCATGAGCCTCAAGTGCTTCTTACTGTTCGTTGAGACTACTTGACTTAAGCCAGTCCCTCGCCACCCCTTTTCTATCCCCCTCTCTTGTCCCCACATGTCCTGCTACCGAAGCCTTGGGCAGCAGAGCGGAGGTGCCCCGCGGAGGGGCGCGGTGGCGGCCGCTGGGGGATGCGCTGTGCGCTTGGGAGGGCGGGGAGGAGGGAGGGGGCCCGGGGAGCCTGCCGGGAACAGCAGGGAGAGAGGAGGGGAGGGGGCCGGGGTCTGCTGTGGAGCCGTAGGTCTGTACTGCAAAGCAATGCATCACTGTGCCAAAAGAAACCTTTTCTCCTGTCCGGCAACTAGCATTTCGTGGGAAGGGAGGATATTAAATTATTTATAAAAGTAGTGTTTTTAACACAAAGAGAGTGCAGCTTTTTTTAAATTAATTATTGGAGGGGGCGGGAGAGGGGAAAAGGCTCAAGGAAATGTCAGATGTTGTCTCCTGTACTGGCTGGCGTTCTACATTTATGGCCAAGACCACTGCTACTGGAAAAAGAAGAGTAATTTTTTTCGTATTTTATTTTTGTGTTTGTATGTAATATATGTACGTGCGCATTTTATTGACGCTCGGCCACCATGTTTTTCCATTTTTTTTCCTTTCTCCTTTCCCCCGAATAAAAACTGCCCCCTAAATAAAGGTGGTAATAAGGAGAAGAGCGTGATGTCTGTGCTGGCGTGAGGGAGGGAAGCCTGTCGTGGGACAGCCTTGGCCGAGAAGCTTGGCTAGGGCCACGGGGGCAGCAGGGCTGCCCGCCCTTTCATCCGCATCCCCGCCGGCGGGTAGAGGTGCCACCTGTGGACCCGCCTTATTTTAGTCACGGGAGATGAGAGATTCTCCTCTTAGGCTGCCGCCAGGTATGAAAGTCCTCTGCAATTCCTCGAGTCAAATCAGATTTTCCCGTCGGGACTTAGCCCTGCAGAAATGCTGGCCATTTGCAGGCGGAGAGGTTTGCAGGCAAGCTGCCTGATGTAGAGGCAGCCTGTGAAAATCCTGTGTACATCTGCCTACCTTCTCCCCCCCCCCCCCCCCTTTATTTATTTATTTTTTTTTTTTCTACGAAGGACAGCAGACGACATGTAATCCTGTTGTCATCTCTCGGTCCAAGGAAAACTCGCTTCAGGAAGGTCGTAGGCATTACCAGGCTCCGGCTGCTTCTGGTGGAGGCATCCCCGCTAACACCTACGGCGGGCGAATCCTCAGCGGGGTGAAGGCTGGGGGGTATCTGCTGGTAATAGAAAGTTTACACGCGTTGCCTTCTCCCTGCGGGCGTTATGTTAAGGCTGATTTGTACTGTCAAAAGTGAACAGCAAAGCCTCAGAAAGGCTAAGTCGGAAAAAGGAAAGGTTGGGGGGTTAACTGCCTGTGCTACTGAATTACAAATCAGTGCCGCCCCCGAACTCGAAGAGTTTATACAAATGCTGAAATGATTATTCGGGGTTCGTTTGTTCGGTTGTTTGTTGAAAATCGGCGGGCTCTTCAAGTCTTCTGTAAGCACAGGTTACCTAAAAAAACGATGACAAGGAGAATTTTGGGCGCTGGATGTTCTTCTTTCTAATTAGATGTATGTCTGACCTTGGAGTTTCTCTCCCACCTCTTTTTCCCTCAGCGCCGAGATTCAGCCGCTGACTAGCTTCTACCCTATGCGCAAAAATTATTCCAAATAGCAAAGGTGTGTTGTGAAAGGAAAGCTTCAAACAGAACAATCGGCGGCCAAAAACAGCGATTTGTTTCAATACAGCTCAAGCAGATTTCACGGTGTGTTTAGCTCAGACCATAACATCCATCAGAACATTGCGAGAGATTAGTGACTAATGTATGAAGTAATCCAACCTTTGAAGGAATTGCTTTTTATGTACACACGCACATGCACACACACACACACACACACACTATTTCGACATCATTCTGCCTTCAAGGCTCTGTGCAAATATTAATCTACCCTTCTGTAATCTGCTCTTTCCTCTGGCTTGTATTTTACCATTTCTTTTTTATAGGAGTTCACATGTCCTAGTATCTTTTGCTTTTGTCGGTCTGTAAAGGTCGTATTTCAGGGTATGTTAAAGGCATCTTGATGGGAAGTGGAGTTTGTTATTATAGCCACAAGTATGTATTTTAATCGGATGTATTTAAGTGCGAGTAGGGATGATTTTTGTGTAAACGTATGCTTAACAGGATGACATTGAGCTTTTTACTTTTAGAAAATAAGTACGTTAAAAAAGAAAAAAAGAAAAAAAAAAAAGCCGGCAGAGTCCGAGATGTCCCTTGTTAATAAGTATTCTATTACATATTTATCTTCTATGAAACTCGATTTTTGGATGCATCGAGAAAGTATGTCAACGCTACAGTAGCAGGGATAGCTGTGTCCTCGCGGTCCTTTCCTAGCTCTTGTTTGGATTTCCTCAGACGGTCGAGATGAGGATTTCAGTGGTCCCCGGTGCGGGGCGATGGGGGCGGGGGGCAGGTATTGCCTGCTGTCCGGAGCCCTCTCGGCGGCGAGGCTGTGAGGCTTTCTCTTGCTGAAAGGTAGGGTCTTCTCCGCCTCCTTGTGCTTGAGCATCATCCTCCTAAGATGAGGCGAAGGACGAATCCCTGTTGACCTTTGGGTGGAATTTGCCCCGTTCGCGCTACTTTTCAGACCTCGCCGGCGCTTCCGAGCAAATGAACGCGTGGGGAGGAAAAAGCCGGCTGTGTGGGGGCTGTCACCTCGCCCCGCGCACACGGCAGAGGCACCGCACGCAGCCTCGCCGCGCGGGCAGAGCGGCCAGAGGGACCAGCCCGCGGACTCGGCCAAGGGGGACGGCCGGCCCTGGTGCACAGCCATAAATCCGAGCTGTCAGCTGTGACAGACGGCTGCTGAAACACAGCACCTGTCCAAACACTTTCCAGCAGCAGGTAATCAGAGAACCGACACTTTACATTTTTGTGTGGAACAAGCGCATTAACCATTTCACAGACCTTCCCAAAACAGCGATGTTTGTATGTCTGGGTACTTTGTCTTTTTTAACGTCTAATAAATCAGGATGACAGAAGAGAGACAAAGCCTTTTGACTTGTGATATCTGACACATCAGCAGCAAGCCAACACTTCGGCGCCATGGCCTTTCAGCCCTACCAGTGTCTGCAACACCCACAGCATGTTTGTTGAATGGGTGTAGTTTGTGATACTTGAGGGATTTTTACACACTGCACAGGAAAAAATTAGGTCAATAGCACAGAAAGCCTGGCAGGAACAGGGAGCAAAACAAATCTCTGTCAGCATGTGAGAGGACCTGAAAACATCCCATTCTGGCTGCTCCAACCCTGCTGCAGTTTCTTCATATGCCTGCTGGAAACACCAGCCTAAGCAGAATTGCACATAAATTCAGATTCAGACTGGGCTCTGGTTTTAAGTGCTTTTCTGAGGAGAGATTTGGCTGTCTAAATAAATACATCTTTTGTTCCTGAGACTTCCCCCCCCTTCCCCCCCCCCCAACTCTTTCATCTCTTTTAGGCTCTGAATGTTTTAACTTCCTTTAAAGTTTATGAATATTTTATATTCATGAAATATTTTCAGCAGCTTCTCCATATCCTGCCCCAGCTGTGGCAGATAGTGATTAAAATGGTTACCTGAATAATGTCAGTCCTAACCACTTTCCTAAATCTCTTCAAATTTTAACCTGCTGAGCAGCAGAACTGCATAAACTTCACCTTAGTGGAATAAGACCAAATTAATACAAAGGAGATGTTTAAGCAGAAGTTTGTGCACTTCAGGAGTTAATGGCTGCCAAATATGAACTTGCAGAAGAAATAAGCTTGCAAGAGTGCTCTGTAGATAACAGCTTGCATATAGTACATAGAGTCCATGCAGCAGGACAATATAAAAATACTGTGCCTATTCTCCTTTGTAGTAGAGGCAAAACTCCTGTATCTCAGTGGAGGCATGCCAGCAGGAGAGCATTTTGTTACTTTCCCATCAGATGAAATAACCCAAATTTTCACCAGCCAGGTCTGATGAAGTCTGAAATTGGCTTTCAGCTTGCCTTCCAAATGACTCATAAGGTGGCATAAGCAGCCCGTCAGTATCCATAATGCTACTCAGGAAAGAATCCACCGAAATCAGTCATTTTATTCAACAGCCATCTCAGCACAGCAGTGCTAGCTACAAAATTCAGTTCAATGCAGATCTTTAGTGAAAGCTTCTAAGCAAAAAAGTGCAGCCCTTGGTATCACACTAGATGCCGAGAAGACTGAAAGAAGTTGGATGGAATTTTTTCCTGGGAAGTTGCAGGTTTTTGTTACCCCAAACCCTTTTTCTAGAAGGGGATTCTTAAGGGCTGGATGTTTCAGGCACTGAAGACACTTAGCAAAAAGAAATTTCACCCCAGAAAAGGCACATACAAGGGACTCAGATTGATAGGCCCTTCATTTTTCACACCGTGCCTTAAGAAGCTCAAGGTGAAACTTCCTACACAAGAGCAAGAACAATCACAGCCCTACATAGGAGGGTAGTGCTTCTCACCAAAGTCCAGATTTTGCACAACTCTTCACTGGGCTAGGGGAGGTGCTTAGCTTAATAACAAGCAGGAGAGTCAGTCCCTTTGTTGTGCCAGGCTTTTTGCCTTTTAAGTCTGAAGCAAACAAAAACAAAGTTGAAATCTACCTCCAGCCAAATTCATGGCACTAAGTTGTGATTTTGTCAAGAGTGCTTGTTGCAACTTTGCTGAGCACCACAGCAGCTCTTTAATGATGGGGTGGATATGGTTCCATCTTTTGTTTACATCCTGAAGAGGAAGCATTTTCCACTTGACTGGATTCTTCTATCCTCATTGACTCTCAGAAGTCTCAAAACCAGCTTCAGAAAAGACATCTACGGAGTGCAAATACCCCATCATAAAATCAGACAGATGGCTACAGAGCACCTAGTCCTTTCTAAACATCCAAACATATTAATGCATTGTTCAGGTTATCTATTGATAGCTTCAGAAAGCTACTAATTCATAGTCTCCAGCCCTGCATAGGAGCTAAACATTGCTGTTGCCTTCAGGAAGTTATACCTCCACACATCTGGATGGACTAGGCCTTCGTCCTCTTTTCTAGAGCCAGAGGGAGAGAGTATGAGGAAGGCTTGAGAGAACACACTGTCATGACACATTTGTGCTCTTGCACCATGCTATTGTTTTCCTTGTTATGGCCTGTTTCAAAATTTCAGAGCTCTTTCAAGCAGCATGGCACACTAATAGCCTCCTTTGCTATGGGGAAAAGCAATGTTTTTGTGGGTTCTTTCCCCTCCTTAATAGCAGAGAACATTCAAGATGGAGCAATACAACTCTACTCTTCAGTACAAAGTCTTGAGCAGAGTGTGTGGGACCCAGAACCACAAGGTAGGAAAACACAGAAGAGGGGAAAAATAGGCAAAATAGGTGACACCTAGTTTTCCAAATTCTGCTGTAGTTGCTTCCTGATCATAACTACTCATGGAGTACATGTTTATAAGAAGTATGTGTTAATAAATGTTTTAATAAGTATATTTAGCTGGTTTAGGGTCCAATGGGTTTATTTTAGGTGTGTTTGAATTGCTATTATTATTTTAAGCAATTATTTGGTACTGGAGTGTAATTTCAATAACATCTGACAGTCATCTAGTAACCCTTCACATAAACAGTGTACTTCATGTTTATTCTTAATACTGCTGAAGTGTTTTTAGTCCACTGTAGAGAAACAGTATTAACGAATAACATACCTGAGCCAAACTGAGCTTAACTGCAGTCATTCTGTGGCTCCATGAGATGTCCCAGCATACCTCACTGGGAAGACTCTTCAACAATACTGCTTCTGTGAAATTCATTTTTTTATTTAGTAGCTCTTTCAGGTACCTGCCTTAAAGATCCTAACATTTCAGCAGAAACCTGGGACTCCAATTTCTCGGCCTATTACTTTATTCAGTAGCTGTTACAAGCAGGCAGATGAACTTCAACATTCCAAGTAGAAGTTGTCAATCTTACTTTAGTCTTTGAAAAGACAATTGTCTGTAAAACCTCAGAGATTACCTATGGTCTTTCAAACCAGATCTATGACACCAAACTGTCTATTTCAGTTCCTTCCACAGCATTTATTGTTGAAAATCACAGTATTTATTGTTGAAAATCACAGGATCTTTCTACAGAAATATTTCCACAAGGTTTCTAATAAGAATGTATAAAGATGTGAACATGAAAGTCTTCTGGAATTGCCCAGTTCACTTTCTCTCCAGTGCAGTTTATTTGCTTATTTTTAATAACATATGAAGCAAGGCAGTATTTAGTAGCTCTGTTTAAAGCAACTTAAGCAACAAAGAAGGAACCCTACAAAGATACGGTTTTCTTTGTGAGATGAGCTAAGTCGCATAACCGGGTGATAGCAGATTTTTAGTATTATTCCTAAAACAAGAGTCTAATGCAATTGTCTTTCACCATCCAACAACTGCTGGGCACTTCATGCAGCCATCTTCAATAAAGTATCATGTGCCCAGTACTCATCCTCGTACAACACCAAAGTAATTCCCCTCTCTTTGGCATATACAAGCCTCAATTAGTTGTATGTTATCATCACATTCCCCATTAATCATTTAGCAGAACTGTACAGATGTACAGCAGCAACTTTCCCAATTTTTTCCTCGTAAGTCAGTCCAGGAAGCCCCCAAGTCATTTCTGTGTTTCTCTGAACTTCTCTGGATCATCTCTTTCTGACTAATCCTAAGAACATGGTGAAGGCACAGCTTTGTGTGTCACAATACCTGGAGTCATGTCAGGTTCTTCCCACGCCCCCCAGCTCCAGAAGAAGCAGGTGAAAAAAGGACAAAGAAGTTATAAATTATATTCAAAGCAGCAAGGCTAACACATGACAACAGAGTGCAGACTGCAATTACTCAACCTTCTCAGCAATAACCACAAAAAACCCCCTTCAGTGTAACATCTAAGGAACCTCGTTCAGTCAGAGAAACAGCCTTACCCTTTCACTTCCCTCTGCTCCCTTATCTTACTTGCCCTTATCCAAAGCTATCCTTAAGGAAACAGAAACAAGTTTGCCCTCCAATCTAGTCTACAAAACACTGAGCACAAAAAGACAGAACTTGCCATAGACTCTTCTGATGCCTTAGAATCCCCTGCTAAGAGGACTTGACCCAAGTCTCTTACAAACAGCATCTCTTCCAGATCCTAAATTGAGAGGATAAAGCATATAAACTGTATTTTGCCTGGTCAGAGCTCCTAAACCAAAGCCCACTCATCCTGTAGCAAAGTCACTGCTGAGACCTTGGCCAAAACAAAATTAAAGTATAGCACTGGCCACGCCATTTCCTAAGGACATTGGGCAATTCTTTGGTCTTCCACAGCTGGCAAGATAAAATACTTGTTAGAGCTCCCAAGGAAAATTCAGGTTAGAATTTTCCTGTTTCATAGGAACTAAGGACTTCTCCCAATTTCTTTATTCCATACAAAGGAGATTGGCTTTATTCTTTGCTGGGAATAAGTTTTCCCTATCTCATACTGTTACCAGTGGCTACAAGGGAGAATTTCCTCTTTGCATTATTATTTCTAGCACCACAGATGGGAGGTTCAAATCTGAGCAGGGGACTTGATACGCTCAGCACCTATTATCGTCTTGTAATTATAGTATCTTCCTCTCCACTGCAAAGAACCAGAGCAAGGACTGTAAGATTACCCAAACTTCTATTAATGTTTGCATCAGGAAGATTTATGTTAGACACCTTTTTGTTCCTTGTACAACTGAAATCTCAAGACCAAGAGACCCTCTGTGTGAAAAGAAAGTGAAAGGTATACATTTTCATAGCTTGATTTAGATGTTGGGGAATTATGCCGGGGTATCCTACAGGGCCGAGATGACTCCTTAAACTGGGAAACAGCTAGAAGTCAATCAGGTCACCCACAGGTCTGGGAATACTGCAGGGGTGCCAAAGGCCCGTTAGTTGGAGGAGTCAATCTATGTAACAGAGAAGAGCATGGGCTATAGTTCTAGGGCTAGTGCTTGTGCTAATTAACCAAAGCTGTAGTTTACTGTCTTACTCTAAGACACCATAAAAGCCTTTTTATTCAGGTCACAGTGTGGTATTAGCAAGAAGTGATTATTTTCACATATATGTGTATTACATTAAAAAAAGCCCCTACAATAAAACATCTTAAAGCAAATAAATTAAAAACTGGACCATTGTACACCATTATTTTAGCACCCTTTAATTCAGTGCACATATCACTATAGTGAACTATTTAAATTAAAGTACCACAATCTTTTTCCTCCTATAGGATTCCTGCATCATCCAATATAACTAGTTGTTTTGGAAAGGCAACTGTCTTGTGCAATTAAAAGGAAAATTGTTCTCAGGACCCTGACTCAGTGGAAGTCAGGAGGTTTATTCCAAGTGAGAAGAAGAATCTCTGGGAAAGAATGAATGCTTTAAATATTTAAGTCATAGTATTATAGATGTGCATGTACACAGGAGAACTAAAGTCTTTAATTCTTTTCAGCCAGCTCGGTGTCAGGATGTATATAAACCTGTAGTAAACTTAGACATATTTTTTTTTTCACATTTGGAGTACTTCTGGTAGTTAGCTTTGTTAGCAACACAGGCAGTTGTTACTTTACCCGAATCTATTCTAATACAGAGGACACTGCAATCGAAAAGCAGGACTCTTTGTGGACTTGCACAGCCTGTTGTAGTATCCTTTAAGAAATGAGGTTTTGCAATTTCTGAGGAGTCACATGCACCCAGACTTGAATCTAACTCAGATAATAATCTAAGCCGTGGGACCCTTCCCTTTGGCACAGTTCTGCTCTTCTTTACCAGAACAAGAAGTCTGGCTTAACAGGCTGGTGCCTACAGGTCTCCCAGATGTGATGAGGTCTGACAAAACCATATCATCATATTCATTCTTATTTAATTGCTTGCAAAACAGGATTGAACACTGCTTGAGTTCAATTTCTTTTGGTTGGTTGCTTTTGTAGGCACCATCCATCCACATCCTCTGACACAAGGCCAGCAAGTAACATCCTACGATCAGGGGTTGTGCCAACAGCCTGGATCTATCAGCCACCACTACACAAAGTGCAGCGCAGGAGTATCACAGGGATCTCCATCACAAAAAGAAGGTTGGTGTTGTACACTTATTACTAGAGTACGTTCCTCAAAGTGGCGCATGCAGCCCTCAGACCATGCCTACACTGATACCAGTCAGTGACACCAGTTTCTACTGATAACCAGTCACATCTGAGCTCATAATACAAGCCAAAAAAGCTTGCAGACAATAAAGAAAATCTCACAAACTAATCATTGTATTTCATCACTTCATAAAATCTGTAAAATGCTTCAATTGTATGGATATTTCCCCCCAAAAGGGGTGGGTTAGGAATGGATGCACATAATAGGCTCCCTCCTATTTATTTGATAAATTTCCCATTCAATGGCAAGAACAGACTGAGAAAAACTGAAAACATATTTCCATATATTGACTGAGAAGTATGTTCTGTTTGACTTCAGCCTCAAAATTTCATTTCACAATGGAGAAAAAATAAAAGGTCTATTTATTTTCAAGATATGTACATATCTATCTATATGACAGATGGCTCCAGCTGATTTCAGCAGGAGTTCTCATGGACATTAAGTATCTCAGTCATTCAGCTCTTGTTGGGAGTGGCTCAAAACCGAGCTGAGCCAGGAACTAAATGTGAGCAGATATACATTAATCTTAATTGCTATTCTATAAATAGTCTGGGAGAGAAGGTAATGGGAAACCCCAGCCAAATTGAGCAACCAGAGGCATGAAGGGGTATTTTTGTGTCCCCTGCATTATTAAAAGGCCAAATAGGTGTTCAAATTAGAAGGTTCAAACACTGAGATCAAACTCTTTTTTGAGCAAGAGGCTTATTTTGGCATAAAGCCAAAAAATCATAAAACTCATTTTCATCTGATAGTTTGTTGTGTATTTCCATTTTTTTTTTCAGTGCATTTCTTTAACCTTGCCTTATAAGAGCCATATTTGAGATCTTAAGATACTGAACAGGCTGAATACTTGCATAGTAACTGTTTTCCTCGATCTTCAACTTATTTCAAAGAACCTTAAGGCCACAGCTGCTGTAAGTTTTGAGGGTCCAATGGGATTTCAGGGTGCTCAGTTTGCCATGGACCCGGTAGCATCCAGTTCTTCTGAGGTTCTCAGCATGCAACAGAGAATTCCATCTCATACAATGCCATCCAGAACTACAAGCAATGCCATCCTTACCTTAGATAGAAGAAGCATTTTCACTCCAGTGGGAGGTGAAATCAATGAGCAACACCTGGAATGTCTGACAGACCAGGTCTTGCAAGGGCACATCCCCTTAATGGGCAGAACAAAACCCCTTAAGCCTTCAAAATACACACTAATTCTTCAGGGAGGATCATGATAGGCAGGAGTTAGTCAGATACTCGTGGACGAGGGCACATTATTCTTTAGTAAAGCAGGGTAAAATTGCTCCCACATCTATGAGAACCGGGACCTCGGAGACAATCCTGAGGTCCAGAGAGTCATGGATTCATGTTCTTCCAGCCAAAACTACTCCACAGGATGTCTGCAGAGATAGAAGCTTTGTCCAAGCCCTGCCAATCCCTGCTGCCTCTCAGGACGATCAACTGGCAAACTCAGCAGCAGCTGGAAGGAGCCTGGGAAAGAAGGAGGAAACAACTTAGTCTCCTGAAGGCCTTGCTGCAGCTCTGCCTGACACCGTATCAGTCACAAGTCTAAAGGTTTATAAGCTTCCAACCTAAACACTCTTATCACCATGTATAGCTCTGAGCCCCGGGGTTCCCTTCTGCCCATCAATGCATAGATATGTTATCATCATTTGCTATCATGTAAACTCAACTACTGTTCAAGTTGCACTGATGCATGATAATCATACAGTGTTGATCATCCGTATCAGGCTGAAAACATACCTGAACTCCAAGATGTTTATGTGTACAGACCGGTAGAGAAGTTTGACTGGTGGCCCTGCTTGCATAAGGCTCTCTCCTTACTCTATTAGTTCTACAGACTGAACATACAGGAAACATCAATATTTAACTAGAATTCATCATTTTTTATTAAAATTAAGTTATAGTGAGAACAAAACCAGAATCTGATTTTCAATCAGGAAGGAAAAAAAAAATCTTATTTGAAATTACTCACATTTCAACTTTTATCTGGTTTATTTTTCAGAGACCTGATCAACACTGTCAAACATAGTACTGCTTTTCATTTGCTTGATTTACTCCAGTACCTGCTTTACTTAGTAACTGCACAAAATAAAGAGAAAAAAAATTTTTATGGATATCACCTGCTAAAATTGATAGCAAAGGGTCACTCAATATGCAATCTGAATAGTACATCAAAATTTTATCTACAAATAAAATCCTCAATTATTTGGCAATTTACCATTTACACTCACATAAAAAACCAACATTTTTTATGGCTGCAGAGATAAATGCATATTGGTATTCACTGAAATAACAAGTGTGTCTTGGTGAAAAGCTGTATAATATGACAGAGTAGAAATATGGATTACATTTGGCCACATTTGCACTATGAACACAGGGCTCAAAGCTAAGAAAAAAACAGGTCTTACACCTTGAAGTTTCACTGATGCAAATGGGAGCATGAAAAATAAAGGTTTTGTATGAAAAGACTTGTAGAGCCAGTTTCTGATTCTGCAATCAGAGAAAGACCTGCACGCTATGGAGGAAAGGAATCCATCCTTTTGATGTGGGAAAGCAAGGGAATGTCTCTTTCTGGACAGTAGCATGCACCTGCACCACAAATGAAAGGGAGACTATGCTGTTCACCACCCCAGGGGCCCAAAAGCTTCACTTGAACCGGTGAGTTCTGGCGACATCTCCCAGCCTGTACCCATATGGGATGCTGAAAGACCCAAGCAGGGCAGACAGGCTTGCTGGACTACCACCAGCATGCCCTGCCAAGTGATTTACCTCTTCCCTGATTGCTTTGTCCAGGAGAACTCCAGCACATTCCATGCAGCTCAAATACATCTTACTAAAAATCCAAACTTACAACCAACCTATATAGAGCTTTCCAACTGACCTGTAATTGGTGGAAAAATATCATGAGGAACACCAAGACAGATTGTGAGGATTGTTATGCATCTTTTCATAGGAAGTCATGTAATTCCAAAATCCCTTCAGATATGTCCGATATGCAAATCTGCCTGTCCTATATCAAAGAGAAAATTTGGTTTTCCCAAGGTCCTGCCTCCAGTACACCTATTCTCCATAGCTTAGGAAATGGTCAACAACAGGTAAACACAGTCCCAAAGTATTTCCTAATTCTGCATGAAGATTAGGATATTCCTAAATCAAACCAGGATTTTTTTTGTTTAATAGCCCTGAAAAATTTTTCTTTAGCAAATCTGTCCTGTCACTTTTTTGAGCCCATGCCAACTTTTTCAATTCAATTTCACAGTCAGATTCATGTCATGTGAAGAAGCACCTCTTGCTATTTTGTTTTGAAAGTGCTTCTTGATAAGATGCCACAGGATCAACAGTAGTAGTCATCTGGGAGAAAATTGCCCTAAGCCCTTCACTCACAACTTCAGACCTGCATTGAATCCCCTTATGGGAAATCTCTTGCAGAATTATAATAAATTCTTCCCTTATCCTGATCAGACTTGTGAACCTTATTCTACCTTTACTCTACCTTGCTTTGTGAAGTAGAGGTGGTTGGCAAGTGTACGGGGGCGGAGGCCTCCAACCACAAACAGGATTTGAGAACTGAGTATACCATGGACCCATATTATCCAAACACAAGTGAACCAGTAGTCATGAACAAAATATCTTTACTGGTTGCTACTGTTTTCTCTGAGTGCAGCTCAATCTGGTGAGACTTGTTTTCCATTAGAAAAATCAAAGCAGCACTCCTGTGCGGTAAGTGCTGTTTCAGAGCCTACCTGAAGCTTTTTTTTTTCACCATTAAAATTGCTGTATATCAAAAAGCCAGATGTACTCCAGCTTTGGTAGGTAAGATTGGACCTATGTACATCATCAGTATTAGGCTGTGTAGCTCTGTTCCTTTGAGTAAGCAGCGTGCAGATCATGCAGCACACACTGTCCTCAGGTCCCTGTGAAGACCACAAAAGCTGGTGGAAGAGGGTGAGGTTAACAATAAGTCATGCTTGAAACCCCGCCAGGCAATCCCCCACTGCTCCATCCATACCAGGAGTAGCGCATTCCATTCTTGAAACCTCATCTATCACACATGTAAGCAGAGGCACTGGCCTGCCAAAGACTAACTCCAATTCTACACAAAAGTTTCCTGGTTTTGATCTGTTCTTCTGATCCTAAAGACAGACCACAAATGTCTTGAATAAGTAACTAGAAATTTCTTGGTTTTTGACTAGAGCTGGCAAAGATTTAATGGTTATGCAGGATGGGGCAAAAACATCAGGAGCAAGAGCTATTGTGTCCATCTTTTTCACAGCAAAGGTTGGCCAAATTCTCTGTGTCCTTTCTATGAGACTGAATACTTTCTGTAGTCAGAAGACCTCCTCTGTTTTAACAGTCTTTGTCTAAGAGCTTTAGTCTTAGTAGGCAAAACCACCATCTTTAAGAGTGACCTATATTTTATACAGAAGTATTCTTCATGTCAAACCTTCGTGCCCACCACTGCCCAATCTGCTGAGAAGCAGCAGTGCTGTGTGTTCCTGATTAGCTAGAGAAGCACCAAAGGAAGGCTTTGGAAGAGCTTTCTATTTCATATTTGTATCTGTGAATGAGCCAAAAGGTATTAAAACAATGAGAAGCACTTTCAGAAGAGCAAATCATCCATCACACTTTTCCCCCTTTCCCCCAACAACTGCTTTTGTTTAATATTAGCTTCAGTACCACCAACAAAAAAAAGCTCATTACAAATTACCCAAGCTACAAGATAGCTTAAATATTAACAAGCATGTAAAGCCACTGGGGGTAAGAGCCTGGAGCTGTATAATAATAAAGCAAGACTCAGCGAGATTCCATAATTATTTGTTACACAACCCAAGAAACTAGCTAGCGCATTTCTAAGATTACACACCTTGCTTATGATGCCTAACCATGCCAGAAATTACATAAGTCTTTTTATAACATAATCATTTATCATTAAAAAGGCAAAACAAAGGGTCATTATGACCAGAGGTGACAATCCAAGAATCAGTTTACTTAGGACCTGATCCAAAGCCCATGATAGTGATTTGCATACATTTCGACATGCTTTGGATCAGACGTTGAGTGTTTTCCATGTTCCCTTTTTTGCTTCTGTGGAACTAAAGGACTGGAACTGCAGAGCAAATTAAAGCGGGCATATGTTCCTGTCAGAGCCGAGAAATCAAAGCTGGCAATGATTTTGGTGGTGGTAACATCTGTTTGACATCCTTCCAGGGGGAAAAAAAAAAAAGCTGGCCATCAATTCAGAATCCCAAATATAGGTTTGAACTCTTTCTAGGTGTTTCACTTCTGGAAATGTTGACCTGTGCAGACAGCCCTAGAAAGACTTGCAGGCAGCATCTGAAGCAGTTCAGATACAAGTGGATATATCTATCCCTAGGCACTTTTATGTCAAGAAAAATGCAAAACACATGACCAGCTGTACTGTTATAAGAGGAAAATTACATCTGTAGCATGGGAATAGAGTCCTCAGCTGTAAGTCTAGCTCTATCCATCAGGAAGTCCCTTTGGATAAGAGCAGACACCCTAGTGAGACAGTTTATCTGTAAAGCTGCAGACGAGGACTCTACTTGTTCACTTCCTCCAGGCAGATTAAAGGACTGTGGAGAGCACACAACTCAGTGGGGAGATACTATGAGCAAAAAGAAAAAGAAGTAAAAAAATTCTCCCACATATAGTCATATATATTGACTTAGGAAACATAAGACTCCTGCATAAGAAGCAAAACAAAGACTTTGAATTGACTTGACAGGGAACAGTCTGCAGGATCAGGTTCAAAAATATCTCACTGTGCAAGTGCTGCTCTGCAGCAGTTAAACATAATTCACCCAGAGTCAACAAATGGGCGGGGGAGAAAAATCACCTCAGAATACGACAGAAATCCACAGAGTCTTGAAATGAGGGGTGAATGTGGACACGGCCCAGTTGTTTATTGTTAAGTTTTCCTAAAAACTTAACAACCATTAAATGAGGCTTGCAGGATCCAGGTGCTTTTTTTCTTCCAGAAAAAATGAAAACGTTTAATATATCCCAGAGAAGTCTCCTTGCCACTGAGGACAGTCCCTGTGGGCAGACTAACCTGGAATTTTGCTTGTTTTCTGTGCCTTGAACTTGTTTGCAACATCCACATCTCCAGGTCCCCATCTGACAGTAACACCACCCAGGACTGACAGAGCACCCTTGGTCTCTCCAGGCTCATAATTCTCCTTTAGCCCACAGCTCTGTCAGCCTAGTTTGTAGCCCTAAGCCCAGCATCAACCAAGAGCTGCACAGTGTTTCTCCAACATACACTTTGTCCTTCCACAGACACACTGTCTGGTTAATTAATCAGGTCAACACTAACAGTGGGCACCTCTCAGTAGGGCACAATTTCTTGTTAACTGCTTTCTAGATAGAAGGACTCATAGCTCTGAACAGCAAAGGGTCCTGCCAAAGCATCCAAACTCTGTTTCTAAATCCTTTTAGAAGATACTCAGCAGAGCAGAGATCAGTAACACAAGGAGGTACTGGTCTGCATGCCTTGAATTATGCCTGCAGTAGGTCTGGGAACTGAATCTACCAAGGACTTGCCCCAGAGCCCACCTCCATAGAGGCACTGGAGGTGCCCCATCTTCTGGTTCTGTGATGCCCAAATCTGACCCAGCAAGTGTGATATCTGTGTCATGCACTAGGCAAAGTCACTTTGCAATCAAGGATCAGACCAAAGTACTTCACACCCACATAAACCCCAATTAAGAAGAGATTCTTCTCTTCCCCCTACCCAAATAATTAGCATGTCAGTTTGCCTTTCCTAAGAGCCTGTCGTCTTCTTCAGCAACAGTCCCCGGACATGCTAACCCTTTTCTACACAGACTGTAAATCTCAGATTCAAAACTCTCCCTTTTCTATCATCCACCCTTACAAAAGGAGGAACTATTACTGCAGAACATATTTGGCCCTCATTCTGCTCTTGAGACACATGCTTTCAAATGAAAGGATAAGACAGAATTTGATATTACTTCTTGGACACAAAGCTAAACATCTTTTAATAGAAGGGAATTTGTAGGTACTTGTTGGAAAAGGCACTTTCTAAGCCAAGATGGGTTTATCTTTCAATAGAAAGATCAGCAGCCCTTACAAACCTTGTGTCTCTTAGATCTACTTGATAGGAAGAGGCACATTACTATCAGAACTGACAAAACACCCACATTATTCTTTCTCCACCATTAGCCTTAGCAACTCCGATTGAAGTGTCTAACTAGTATTGTCTTAGCCTGGAGTGAGGTTGCTGGCTTTCTCTTGACTTCAGTTTCTACAGCTGGTGATCAGCACCCCATTAAGAGCAAAAGCAAAGCAGGGCCTTTGTAGAGGTGTGCAGATAATCAAGGCAACACTGCAGCCTGCAGGTGTCTTTTAAGATAACACCAGGACACACCTGGAGACTCCTCTGTTCTCCACTCCCAGAGAACAGCACACTGGCAGTGACAGACTAGAGGATCTTCTGAAGTCACTTTAATGGGCTATGTATTAAGTACACCAAGATAAATTATTCAGGCTGTGTTCGTAACTAGAAGGAAATCATTATTTACCTTTCCTTCCCCACCCCTCTGCCTTTCTCAATAATTGAAGGACTTGGTGAAGGTTATTTGTAGAATTCTGTATTTAACCTTGGATGTTTATGTGTATGGGAAGCACTTAATACCTCAAGATTATGAGCAATAAGTGTAATTGTACACAGAACTGGGAGAATAAGAGAGAAATAGAGACTTAGGACTGAAAAAGAACACACAAGTGGGGACCAAACTAGCTAAAACTCATTACCTTTCTTTGATTTAGAAGCCAGATACCTTGTTAAGGTCCCATTAAGCAGCCTGGTGAGGGCAGCTTTTTTCAAGTCTATTGTCCCCTTCCATTGCTTTAATATATTCCTCTCCTTGGAGCTCAGGTGCTTTACCACCACCATTTTCAAGCTATTTCAGGTAATCCTCTTCTCTTAAATTACCTCAGAACTTCAGATCCTTTGTCAGCTTCAAATAAAAGTCAGAAAGAGCATCTTCTTTTACTTTTTAACTTTAAGTTAAATATTCTCAGCACACTCCAAAATTTTGACTAGCTTTGTCCTATAGTATTTTTTATTAAAAACTCCTCCATGAACTGCCTTTTAAATCCTTCTAGTAGTTACTCAAAACCAGATTCTCTTCTAACCCCTCCATTCAATTTTGTGACCTCCGAAGGCTTATGGACCTTTATTTTTATTTCCCAGAAGCATCCATTAAAGTAGGTACTCATCTCTTCTTCTCTGGAGAAAGTCTAAAATTCTTGGCATGCACTGCAATCCTTCTCTTTTGTTTCCCTGTCTCCCTTCTACAGCAATTTTTTCTGATATAGCAGTCATAGAATCCATCTGCCAGGTTTCTGCAATACCTCTTATAACTTATCTTTGGCTATGGTCTAAGGCTTTGGATACTTTTTTTCTTATTTGCCACAGCCTTAGCATTAGTGTAGAGAGATCCCAAGTGCTCGCTTCACTGCCCTGTTATTCTCAGTCCTGTTTCTCTGATGGCTTTTATTCTACCTTCAACAGGTGTAAGGACACTCATTTATTGGTGGACTCTCAAAAAGTCTTTTCAAGCCTACTTCTGTCTAGAAATGCTTTCTTCCAGCTTAACCAACTGGACATCATCTTTTATTTCTTCCTTCTCAAAGCACACAAAGTTCGTGACCAGCAGACACAGAGAAACTCCATCCAATCCCTTTGCTCAGCCACACATTCGCCTCTGACACCTACCTATCTCTCTACTTATGGCAATGACAGGAGCTGTGACTCCCACAAGCCCCAAACTTATTTTCCGTCTGGGTAAGGTCACACCTGGCTGTGGCTCCTCTGTATTGACAGAAGAAAAAGCAGTCAGAGAAATGCTGTCACAATTCACCTTCCCATGATGTCTCCAACTTAAGCACTTCCTGCTGCACAAATCAACAGGGGAAGCAATCTGAGGACCATTTCTGTGCCCTTCAGAAGCCTGCCACTGATCATCAACAACTTCTCTGACCACCAATGACCTCTCATCTCTCAATATTTTAGACACTGCACTCGTGGTACCTTCTGCCTTTTCTTCTAGAAAAAGTCATTCACAGGCTCATATACAAAATCACAACTTGTCTTATCCATGTCCTCTGCCTCAATTGCTTTTAATTAACAGCATATTGGTAAAAAAATCACACAGCTTTAACTTCAAAGATACCAAGAACTAACCCACGGGTTACAAGAGCCAAACACCAATAAGGTTCAAGCATACATCAGATCGCTTTCTGCTAAAGGTGACAGCTCCTTTTCTTATTTCTCTCCCAGCTTTCCCAAAAGGGATTGGAACAACTCACACTACAGCTACTCATCAAATATTTAGTTGTTCTAAAAAAACCACATAGCAAGTGCTACAGCAACCTCCCTGTGTGCAAGCCACAGAAAACACCCAACTATCACCACTACCTCAACCTATGGGCCACCCTTGCTTTTATGGTTGCCTTAACCAGCAGTATATTGAAAAGAACTGTGCTGCTCAGGCTCACAGTATTTGCCGCACTCAGCCTGGCATCACATTCCCTCAGAGCAGCAGGCAGGTTCTGGTCATCCTTCAGGTGGTCTCCCATGTTTATACAAGCATGGGTTTGGGGTGGATGTCAGGCTTGTTGTCCCCAGTGTAGTTCTTAGTGCCATGGTATCTCTCCTGTAGCTGTCTGACACAGGCACAATTGGAAGTGGTGTGATGGACATTAGTTATTGGAATGGCTTCTATTCCGTTGTTTTGTCTACTTTTTCTACACGTGGATGGATCCCTCGCACTAGTTGCTGCTCACTCCAGTGGTGGTTTCCAGGATGGGTGCCAGGCATGCACAGAAGGAGGGAGAGAATATGAAGCCATGACAAAAAGACAGAGTGGTATATACTTTATAAGTTCAGTTTGTTATATATATTTTAATATTCCGGTAAGAGTTCCTTGACTTTCTGTACCCTTGAGGTAGACATAAAAGTTTTGAAAATTTGTGTGGTTTTTCAGCCTCTCTAAAATTGTCCTCTTCTGGCCCAAAATTTCACCATGCACCTAAGGCCTGTCTTACATTTAATGTTTTATTGTCAATGTGTAAGCAAAGTAACGTGTGATTTCTAATATTATCCGCATGACACAAATGGGCAAGAAAACATAGTAGGAGTATTAAGTGTTCATGCTATGCTGTATTTTCAGTGAACAGCAGCCAAAGTTAAGATTTAATTTGAATATTGTGTTTAAGAAGAGCAAAAAGCCATAGAAATGTCACTCCCTTCAACCAGAACTAGGACTTTTTTATTATTATTGCTACTTTAGAAGTAAAAAATTATTGTTGGAGATTCTTCCTTGTTTCTTATACTCAGTCTAAAGCTGTTGACATTAATGGAAAGCTTCCAATTTAGAATATGAATTAAGTCTCTCTTTTATGAGTATATTTTTATTGAGGAAAAACAGAAGGTAAAATACCTGTGAAGACAGTGAAATTATCTCATTGGAAGTACACTGGGGTAAATAGGAACAAAGCATTCTTAATGAAGTCCCAAAAGGGCCCTCAATAATTCAAGTGAGCTCTTGCAAACGGGCTTTTTTGCTGATCTAGGAAGAAGAGCAGAATGTAACACCCACTCCTGCACATCATAATAAAACCTTCTTGAACCTCAAAATTTCAGAAGACAAGAGAGATATTGCCTGTCTTTTGACAGTGAAATGCTGGCACCTTAAACAGCCTTCCACATGAATAGTGTTAGCTAGCTAGAGACAGGTTCTGTGCTGAAGGACTCACAGTCCAAATAGGTAAGACAAAATGCAATAAAACAAAATCAATCTTCTTATCCCCATTTTATGGGTAGGAAACAGAGCTCTGAAGAAATTAAGTGCCTTGCTGCTGAAAGCCATACAGGAAATCAGTGTCAGAGGAAACAAATTCAAACCTTAGTGTCATGGTAGTTCCTTCCTCTTGATACCACTTTGACCATCAGGGCTGCTTTCAATTAAGTCTTTCATTGAGGACATCTCTTCCCAGCCATGCAATTTTTTTTATTGCATATCCCACACTGTGGACCTGTAGATTTACAAGTGTCTCCAGCCAGGTTCTTTACTGTTTTTTATGAACCTTAATGAGCCCCCCCACAGAAAGCCAAAATACCTATGCTGAGGGGGAAGGGAGCAGGGAAGCAGAAATAGCAGCATTGTATGCAACTTTTAGTGTGCAGTCCAGGCTCACGGAGTGGTGTGTAAACAATCCAATTTGCCACGTTTAAGGACAGGCACAATTTTAGGAAATCCAAACACCCTGTTAGCCTACTGACCTCTAGATAACCTATTTCAGCAACAATGAGACTTACAGTGTGCTGGGGAGGTGGAGAGGCAACACAGGGAAGATGCTTTGCTGCCATAGGAAATGGGCCAAGGAAAACTCTGTCATCATTTTGATGTTCGTTTGATGAGTCTGTAAAAGGAGAAGAGTATCAGCTTGCTAAAAAAGCTGTTTCCTGACAGAGATTTGCAGTGAATTTTTCTGCCCTAGCAGCACTATCACTGAGAAGTGGTGCTGCCTCCACTTGCCTTGATCCTCTTACCTGAGAACTCTGCTTTTCCACAGACCAAGGTGAAAAGGAATCCAAAGAAAAGTAGTTCCACATTGTCCACAGCTTTTCAACCTGGAGACACAGAGGGAGCATGCAAATCAAGCTATTCTGCCTTAGATATGCAGTCTCTGTGTGGAATATGGTAATTCATACCAGGGGATACCAGAAATGTAAGTGCAGACGCAGAATTGAAAGTGAAGGGGAAATTAGGGTGAAAAGCAGGAATGGCATTGTTTGCATGGCTATTTGACAGCAGCACACATTCAGTAAGCACCTGACTGTATAAATACCTTCAGTTCACCTTGCCTAGGTTTCTTTCTCCTGTGCACAGTCAGGTGTTGGTCACACTGTACACTAAAGCCTTTCTGTGAAGGGATGCTACACAGTGAGGGTGTGATACCATTTGCATTTTTCACCTAGGCATGCAGTCTTCTTGCATTTTTTGAAGTGCTTTCTCAGCTAATTCAACTGTCCCCACCCTTTAGCTAGTCTACTGCTCAGAAATCTATGTTGAAGTGACTTGCCCAGTGACAATGCAGCGGACAGAAGGGATGTTCCTTCATTTTCTCAAACCAGGATCACTTTTAGCTGCTGGGAATGGCTCTAGTGATTAAAAGGAGATTGCATGCATCTGTATTTTGTCTAGTTCAATTTGTGTTTTTAAAGCCTGGACTTACTGTGGGAAAACTGAGGAGAAAGAAAGAGCTTTACAGCTGCATCAGCTTTGTGGTGAAATATGAGGGAACCTAGAACAGCACTGTTAGGTGGGCTCACCACAGTAGTGGCTGAAGAGAAACACAGGCTACAAGGAATAGTCTCATTGCAAGCCTATCTCTGCCTGTCTCTATTCAATCTTTTGTAAAATCATTTGACTCCTTCTCCTCCCAGTCCTTGCTTGTGACATACTGGGGCTTTGTTACACCCAGTACTTGGATAAATAAAATCACCACAAATGGATCATATAGGAACAGCAACAGCCATGAGTACAGTACTGTAAGAGCAAGAGATTTTGTTCTTTATCACCTTGTTACGTTGGTCCTGCAAGCCTAGCCATAAAAAACACCTTGTAATAATACCTAATATCCAATATGTCTGCAGCAAAACACATTTTTCATGTATCAAATCCGTGTACGGCACAGAAAGAATGACTTGGAACGGGAAGAAAGACGGAACATTGAGCTCTAGGAAAACTCAAAGGAACATTTTATTGTAACATTTATAATAGAAGTTGGGGGGTTTAGTTTTGCCTCAAGGTGTAACTTACTCATAAAAGCTCTGGAAAACCTGCTGTGTATAAGAGCCCTGGCCTATGATGTCAGAATTCATTATGCACACAGGGGCTATTTACAGCCTTGTAAAGTTGTAGACAAGGAAATTGTTGCTGAAATATTGTTTCAAAAGTTTAAAAGTAATCATTCTACTGATGTATACACCTCAGCTATTGAACAGATCTTTGAAACAGTTCCTGTAAACTGAAAAAATCATATGGCTTGAGTTGTAAACATCCACTCGTGTTTCTTCATATGTGTTACGTATAGAATTATATATATCTACAGGGATAACTCTGAGATATTTATTTTTATGCACAAGTTATCTGCTAACTTATAAATTAAGCATATGCATAAAGTGTTCAGAAATAAGACAAACCGAAAGCAATTTTCACTGGTCTCTTTTCACTCCCCATTCACACACTTAAAAAAAAAAAAGAAGTAAATCAAGAAAAGAGAGGGACAGCAAAGAATGAAACCCAGAAATGAACAAACAAGCAAACATATTTTCAGCTTTCTAAATCTAAAGGAATTTTATCAAAGAGACTGAAGCATGTATTTCTTAACAGAACAACTGTGGATGCATGGAGCCCCATCTAGGATCAAGCAGAATTTGATGCAAAAGTGCTGGTTAGTTTAATGTGTCAGGAGAGTCTGCAGGAATCACTTGAGAAAGCAGTGAGTCTGGGTCTGTTACAACCAGGGCTGGCACTGCTGTGTTTAAAACTGAGGGAGAAAAACTGTTGACTGTAGAGTATGCTCTGTTTCATTTGATTGCTGCATGCTGTTTTATTCTTTGGCTCTAAGCATTTTAATTGCTGCTATAGTGATTTTTCCGTCACCCTGAACAGGCTTTGTGACCAGATGTTATTTGTCAATTGTCCCGCAGTAGCTGGCAATAATATAATTACAGAAATAGAGAAAAATATGCTCAGCACTGGGGATTATTAACCAATCCAAGCATTTCCCTACTGAATAATCTTTTTTCAAATATTCCTTCTTGCAGCAGTCCAAATTATTTTCTAGCTCTGGATGAGGTAACTTCCAAAGCATTCCAGTTATATTTATTTTTTCTAATGCACTCGTCAGCTACTTCAAACTCCACCCCAACTCCTGACAGCAAGGCCAATCGAACACCCTTTCATGGTGAACCAGCTCACAGCCTCAGAAATGGACTGCACCCAATGGCAGGAGCCCAAAAATAACCCCACCACTTCCACTCTTTTCAATGCACCTGCATTGTTCCAATCACACTGAGATATTACTACTGATTAATTCTGCTGTATAAATAATATGCAAAATGGAGGAAAGCTTTATGCTTTCTTTTTCTTTTTTTTCCTGCTTTTACTCATGTTCACAGTAAAATTTCCATCGGCTTCAATAAGCTCTGTATACCAGACTAGCACCAACACAGCTTCATTAACTTATCTGGATTACTCCTTGTTTATTGCAGCAGGACTGACCAGAAAGTCAAGGTCAACAGGATAAGAAACAATCCTATTATCCTGTCCATCAAGATTGCTCTGGTTTTAGAACTGAGGTTTAGTTTTATCATTGGCTTCTTTGGTCACATAGGCTTTTACACCTTTCCTTGCTCTCCATTTTGGTAAGTTCACTCTTTTCTTAGTCTTTGAGCTCTCCTCCCTCCTTCTGCTGCTGGACTTCCTTCTTCGCCAGATCTACCCAGGGGCAGCAGGCAATTTGTCAGCAATTCAAGGTACTTAGTGATCCACTCAGATGGCAACAGAAAATGAAAGTCAAGATTTAAAAAGTCCTTCAGATCTGAGAATTCCTCTGTTCCATCAAAACATGGAAGTCTCAAAAGGCAAGAGTATGCATGGAGAAGGTGATCAAGGCACAAAGCAGGCCTTTGTGAACAGTTTCTATCACATCCCTCCAACCCTGTAAACCAAAGTCATCACCCATTCACTTACACAGAAAATACTTATGCTGCCACATCTTATTCACCTATAGCAGAGATCACCAATGCATCCAGTCTGCTGAGACAAATGCAGTCATATCAGGCCCACCTCATGCATAAATACCATTTTCAAAATGGGATAGCCAAGATTTCACCTTGGTGTTGGTCACTCTGACAATACTCAGTAGTTCTGTTTGATTTGGAGTGAGCCACAGCTGAGGGGAACATCAGGGAAAGAAAGATAATTGTACATGGCACTTGCTCCTTTAACACATAGCTAGCCTGTCTGGACTGCACTTGCTGGTGAGTTTATACAAATGTTTTAGGTATATGCTGTATGTATGCCTATATAAAGATACAAAGGTAAAAGTTGTGTGTGCGTGCAGACATATGTGTTTACATCAGTGTATATAAAATCTTTTATGGTTTTCCATTTAGGAGCGTAGTAATTGATAACAATCCTGTTGCTCATGACTTTCAGCTGGGAATGTGCCACTCTGTAGGGCTAGGTCCAGTCTCTGAGAACAAATAACTTTAAGATAAAATTAGAGAGAGGTTGAAAAGATAGCCATTGAAACATGATCCGGATGTGCACAAATATCACTGCCAGTTATTTCTACACCCAGATGTTCTGGTGGGATGAATGTGCCAGAGTGATACAAGTGCTCAAGTTTTTAAAGAAAATGACATGTCTTCACCCTCAGCACCAGATCCATGTTTCTGTGTGCAGCTCAGAGACTTGAACCTGCTGCCTCCTGTGAGCCAATTTCCCCTTGGATCCACGCTGCAGATTTCAAGAGCTGGAATAAGTTATGCTTTGGAGAATAAATTAGTTACTGGCAGGACAACTTTGGCAACAGATTCATCTCCCAATCAGTTGCTTCACTAGCATTCTTCTATCCCGGAGAAAAGGCCATGTCCTCTTGGGTCTGGTGTTTCTTGGAGTGAGTTTGTAATAAGATTCAATTTGGAGAGCAAAAGATATGATGTTTTCTGTCAAGCAGATATACTCCTGCTCTGTTAAGGCCCATGGGGTTTTTTTTTTCTTTTCTTTCTGTCACTTTCATGAGAACAGAAAGAATAGAAGAGTTAGTAGTAGAAGGGGGGGAAAAGCCTAATTAAAATTAAGCAAGATTTGAATAACTGAATTTGAATAAGTACAGGACTTTCTATCCTCTGTACCACATGACGCAGCAGAGCTGCCTTCCCTGGGGGAAATCTCTACCTCTCATCCTCTTCACGGCTGTTGTTTCACTTATTTCTTGGCTCTCTCTTACATATCTTCAGAGCCTCCCAGCCAGTATGTCTGATATGTTTGATATGTTAAAATAATCACGTTCATGGTTAGCTATAAGATGCTTTAGTTAATGTCTTCCCAGAATGCAGGAAACTAAGCCTCAATCCCATGAAGGTTGGTTGTTCCAATGCAGAGTCTCTGGAAAAGGGGGGACAGGACAGAGATCTGTTTTCATGTGCAGACTGAATCAGAGACTCCAAGCAATTTCTCCCACTGTGTATTTGTTGTGCTACAAGAGCATCTGTCATTTCCCGCTGCTCTCCGTAGCTGCATTGCCCTGTGGCTGGACATACAACTAGGAGAGGACTCCTCTACATGGTGAGTACAGAGTGTATTTCCTTGGACATGGCTTGGGAAGCACTGTGATGAGATCCAGAAAGCTGTAAACTCCCAGAGCATTAATTTGCCCTCCTAGCATCTTTCGTGAATGACACTGGATTTCTAGGGTGACAGCTAGAGATGGAGCCAGGTTCTGACCATGAGAGCTAACCCTTCATCCTGAGGTCTGTTGGCCAGACCTCCTTCCCACACCTCTGGCCACCTCCTTGTGTCACTCAGCCTGACGCTTTCCCTCAGTTCAGCATGCCTGTGGGTGCCCGCCCTGCTGCCCCTTCTGATGCAGACCCTGCTTTGCTTCTGGGGAGGTCTGTCTTCATCGTCTGCAGGCTCCCTCATCAGCAACCCTCAAGCAGGGTGGGAAGATGAAAGTATTTTCTTTTCATTTCTTTTCTCTTCATGAGGAAGACTGAAGACAAGGGAAAGGAAATAAAGAAAGGGTAAAGAAAATTTGTCCCTCAAATCCATTTTATCCTATTTTTATTTGCCTTTTTGTTTTTCTGAAGACTGAAGAGAAGGAAGAGAAGGGAATTTAACTATATCTAGTGCTGGAAGAGATCCATTGCTTTGCATGTCACATGCAGCTTTAAAGGCTGTCTGGGTTTACAGAAGTGTAGTAAAATGCCTTCATGACTTCATTGACTTGGACATTTTTTTACCTCTTCTCTGGTGCCATTCAAATGGCTTTTTGCACCCAAGCAGCCACAAGCGTCTTTTCCTTCCAGCCAGCGTCGGTGCCAGGCTGCCCCTGAGAGACCTCGGGGAAGAAGCAGCCTTTGCCCAGGCCGTGCACTGCCCAGGGTGCCTGGTATCCAGATTCCCCCTTTGGCGATGGCAGAAGGAGCCCCAGGCTCCCTGCTCACCACCCAGATCCAGAGTAAGAGGTTTGCTTAGGTCCACATAACCAGCACCATTCCTCCCAACAAATCTCACCCTTCCTCTCCCTTCGGTCCAAACAATAAAAACTTCTCTCGCAGTTTTAATAAAGACGAACATATAGCGTATGTGTGATGTCAGCCTCGTGTTTAAAAGGCGTAGCAGGTCTTTATAAGCAGAGGATATTACTCTGCCCTGGGACAAATCCGAGGCGAGAGTTTTCACTTCTGGAGTGATGTGGGATGTTTAAACCCAGCCTGGTGGCTAGGAGGACCGGGACCCGAGTGGGGGCCGCCCCTCTCCGCCTGTCAGCTTGGGAATTTATTTTCGTGGCAAGAAGCAGGCATGGCTGGCGTTATCGGTAGGGATGACATGAGAGCCAAACAAGGGGGCATTTGAAATCAGAGGGGTCCCTGCTCTTCCTCTCCATGGAGTGGCATAATTCATCTGAATAGGGGGCAAAAAAATATCGATATAGACGTATCTTTAAAACGGTGGGGCTCAGAAGCTGTTGTGTGAAGGTGCCCAGCGGGGGCGAGGCTGGGAGCAGTGGGCTGGGGGCGGCGGGGGTCCCCGGCGCCCTGTCCCGGCAGGGGAGGGACGCCCGAGCCCCCATTCCCAGGATCCCAGCGCCACCCAGCGGAGAGGCCGGGCCGCCGCCGCGGGGCCGGGGGTCCCCTCCCGGGGCAGGTCGGGTGCCCCGGCGGTCCCTCGGTCCCTCCCTCCCCGCCCGGACACACTGCGGGGAGGAGGTGGACAGCTTGCAAGGACATCGTTTTGAAACCTCACTTTGTATTTTCCTTTTCCTGCTCCTCTAGTGCGGTGGAGGAGCCGGATCTGCCAAGCTGCAAAGCCCTAATGAATTTGGGAAAGTAAGCAGTGTAAATGGTGTGGGAGTGAAAGTTAGAAAAAAAATTTTAAAAATGAAAAATAAATCGTGAGGAGGGTTTTTTTGGCCGCCACTCCATGAGCCGCAAGGTCAGTGGTATAATTTTGACATTGATTATGTAGCTGTTCTGGTCTCAAGTCTGCTCCCCTCCCAACGTGGTGTGCGAGGATTGTATTTGAAAGGGAGGAAGCAGATACCGAAAGTGATGGCTGATGAATTGTCTAAACCCTTCAGGGACATTTCGTGCGGGGGCTCGGAGGCAGCTCATCAATAAAAGCCTCCCGGATAGAGGAGGGAAAGCGAGAAAGGGTGATGGGTGTGGGGAGGACATGGACCCTGGAGGCACTATTGCTCCCCCCTTCCCCTTTGATCTGGTAGCGGGGGGGATCGTAGCAGACACGGGGCTTTGGAGGTATCGGTGTAAAAAGGTGTGTATGGAGGGGGGAGAGGAGAGGAGATGCATCCTGTAAATCCAAGCACACCCAAAACAAGCAAACAAAAAATACTAAAATTTAAAAAGTTTAAATTCGGTTTTATGGTTTCCTGCTCCCGCGCCTCGAATCGGTCCTGCTGAGGGTCGCCGAGGCGGGAGGTAGCGGGACCGCGGCCGCAGCAGCCGTGCCCGGCCCTAGCAGGCTCGCTCCTGAGGTGTGATCTTGGATTATTACTTTTTTCCAAACTATGTTCGTAAATCATGTAATAATCCGGCACTCAGTAACTCTGCCCTACCTTTGAGTGGGTCGTTATGTTTTATGGGCTTTACTTAAAAATTAATGCAAACCTCTCACGAAAGGAGAGCGGGGCACGGGGGGGAGGCGGCGAGGAGGAAAGGAGAGAGCGGGGAAACCTGCTCCTGATTAGTGCCTTCCCCAGCAGCGGGGCCGGGGCTGCGGGCGAGCCGCTCTCCGTGGCCCCCGGGCACCGCCGCGCCGCGGGTGAGGGGCTCGCAGGGTCGCCCGGAGGGGCCGGCTTGGTGGCTGCGCGCATCGCTCCGAGCCCTTCTTCCTCCGAAATTAAAACACCCTCACACACCCTCGGCTGCTGCCGATACGCCTGCCGTCCCAGCCAGCCCCCGCGATGGCTCCCCCCCTCCTGCCCACCCGAAGGGCCCCGCTGTCTGGCGCCGGGGGCGTCCCGCGGAGCTTTTCACGCGGATTTCTGCGGGAAGAGGATGCCGGCCCGCCGGGGTCGGCGGCGGCCGGAGGGCTCGGCGTGAGGGGGGAGTTCCTGGGGGGGCGGCGAAGAGCAGGGAGAAAAGCGCAGCCCTCTGCCAGGGCCGGGGGCACCGCTGGCTCCCTCGCCCCACTGAAACTATTTGTCTGCTGCAAATGGTATGGAAAGTAATTAAGGTCGGCGCATGTATGAAAATTATTGACAATGTGTAAAGTTAGAAATCTCATTTGATCGGAATGTAAACTTGGGCGGGGGAGAAGCCAGTCAAAAAGGTGCCGTGTGTTCAGATCTCGGGCCAAAGCGTGTTTGCCCTTATTCGCGGCTGTCAACGGGGTATGCAGAGCAGGATCGGGAGACGGGGGGGCCTTTCCCTACAGCCTTGCAGAGACACGATGAATCCCTACAAGGGCTGCCGCTAACACTTTTTGCGCTGGCGCTGTCTGTTGGCACTTGCGCGACCTTTACCACTGAGAGCGGAGCAGGATGTGAAGGGGTGGAGGGTATCGCATCCCACACCCGTGTCTTTTGCAGCCTTCCTTCGGAGGTCTGCCCGAGCCCTCAGCCTGCCTCTTTCCCGGGAGTGCGGCAGAGCCTCCACCTGCCCGGAGCCGCCTGCTCTGCTGCCGCCGCCCGGCTGCCCGCACTGCGCCAGGACCTCACCTCTCCTCTGATCTCGAAACATCCCGCTTCTTATTTTACCCCGCGCCTGTCACGTTTTATTTACACCGACAGAGGATGCTCGGAGACAAAAGAGTATTTTTTTTTCTACGTCAAAGATGTTTTATATTTTTGGAAGGGTTGTGTTTCCTTTTAGAGAGGTGACCTATATCCTGACCGCTGTAGGGGGTTTATTTTGATGCTCCGGGAAGTTCAGTTGGAGCTGTGCAGAGATGGGAGGGGATAAAAACTTTAACATTGTCATCTGGTACAGGAAACGCAAACTCTACGCACAAAATCACTCGGTGGAAGTACTTCGGGGCTGACACAAAACCAGCGCTGTTACAACACGCGGAGCGAGTCTCTGTGCAGGTTTATTCACCGCGGTGTCCGAGCAGCCCCGGCCGGCAGAAACACCCACGTTATTTGCAGGGCGGCCAGGTCCCCTCCATCAGTCGGAGCCCCTGCTTTACCCTGCATCTGGGGGCCCCCTTTCTCCCGTGTCCCACCATCCTGGGATGGCGGGGAAAGCACAGAAGGGCGTGCGGGACAAGCTGCTCCCTGGGACCCAGCAGACCACCGGCGGTACCCCTGGCACAGCCCCGCAACTTGGTGGAATTCAGCTTGGCTGAATCCTGGGTTTAGGGAGCTCAGACAGAACGCGGGCACCTCAGACTCGAAGGGTGTCTGTCTGCTACGGCTTCCGGGCAGTGATGAGGCTGGGGTGGGATGCAGGGGATGCAGGCGATCTTGGAGAGGCAGGGCTGGGGGGTTAACAGTGCAGCAAAACCTTAGGCGTAGGTGTCCCCCGGAAAGTCTAAACGCTGAGAAACTCTTTTGCAGCCCATTGAAGAGACCAAACCTCTGTGAAAGCAAGACCTGTCCGGAGGGGGAGGATGGGGTGGGCGGCGGGGGGCGGATATTTCTCGTCCCCGGTGTTCAATGCTTGCACTTCCCCTCCGCGGGGTCCTCCGGCCCTTGAGGCCCGTGGAGTCCCGGCTCCCTGCGGGACGCCCCCAGGAGCCAGGGTCCTGCGGGTCCAGCGTGGGAGAGTTGAGTGGAGCCTCTTCTCCCACCTGCTGAGGCCGATTTTCCCCTGGAACACAGCTCCCTAAAGGCAAATAGATTCTGCTCTTCGGCTGGCTTCTAGCCCAAACTTTGTTTCCCGCCTGGTCTTTCTCTCCGTCCTCGGGCACTGAACAAAGCTGCCCCGGCCCTGAGAGTTGTGTAGCAGGGAGGAATGGGAAAGGTGCGCCCCGACGGTTTTACGATTATCACATTCATGTAGATGTTCTGTGCCAGGCTTAGCTTTCTCCCATGTTCAGATACTGCCGAAAGATTTCTTAAGGTATTTCACGGAAAGCCAACCAAACCCATGTGGCGATACCCCAGGTGATCCCCTGTAAAACGCCGCGAGAAGCACCAGTTGTGTGCAAGGAGCGTGTCTGGAGCTTTTGGAGTCGGGCTGGTGTTTTGGGTTTTTCCACATGGGAAAATGTAGTGCGTTTGCAGTGAATGTCCTTGTCTGCCCTTGAGATGGGAGGTGTCTCAACACCTCGGATTGTCGTGATCATCTCCCCTTTTCCTCTGCTTCGGGAGAGACCGACCCTCCAACAGGACCTGGGGAGAAGGGTCCTGATGGCAGCCTTCAGGGAGACGTCTATAAAAAGAGTCACGCCTGCTGCCCATTGCGTATGCAAAGAAAAAAAAAAGGAAGGGGGGGCGTTAAAAAAAAAAGCGGAAAAACCTCTCTAAACAAACAGCGGGATCGCACGGCTACTGCCAGAGGTCCCGAGATGTCAAGAGGTCCCGGGAGCAGCACAAAGGACGGGACAAGACCGCTGAGAGTCCCTTCCCATCCCGGCCTTTCTGCTCCCTCCGCCGTGGTGGGATTGCCCCCCTCCACACCCTCCAGGTGGTCGCCCCGGGCCGCCGGGGCAGGGAATTGGGCGTTTCACTGCGGCCGCAAGGCTCCTTCCAGCTCGTTAAAATGCCCGCATGCCCTTCATGCGGAAAGGGATCTCTGTCAGTCGCTGTAGATCGAGATCTAAATCCAGGCACCCTGGAACTGACAGTTGGAGGAAAGTCCTCCAGGGCTTAAGGAAACGCACTTTTACAATACTGGAGGGATTTGTTTAAGTTTCAGTCTCGGCTTTAATTGAAAAAACGCTTCTCATCTGCAGAACCTCAGAGGAGAGGAAAGAGCCTGGAGCACGCAGTTAAAAAACGGAGGAAAAGAACAGAAAAAGAACAAAAGGGGGGGAGGGGGGGGGGAATGGACTCCAAGATAACCGTAAACATTTATCTTTCATATTTGTCTCCCATTTTCTTAACTGGTTTAGTCTAACTTATTTCATTTAGCTCACGAAGCAGAGGGAACTGTGTTATGAACATGAAACTGAAACCGCAATAATGAAGAGATTTCCTAGAATAAAAACTATGATTATACAACAACATCTGAGTAACCAAATCTGCCAAAAAGTTTAATTTCCGTATACTTTGGTAAAACAAACCAGTTGTGCTCCGAAACTAGGATCAGCTCAGAAATGGATACACCAACCAAAATAAACATCTCCACAAAACAGCAAACGCACTTCTGTTTAATCACAGGCAATTTAAATCATTTTTTAAAGTATCAGGATCACGTCTTGGAGACTTTTTAATGGTGTGTTTCGAACAAGCATCTGCTGCGAAGAAGAGGACGTTGCTAACAGGTAGAAGATGGAATGTGTTAGCCCCGATTCTCGTATCAGAACTGTGTCGAGTCAGGATTGAAGCAGCACTCGGCTCTGCCACACGGCTGTCTTTCCCGGCTTTGCTTCATTGTCTGTCCTGTCTCGCACCGCGGAGAAACCCGTGACACCCTGGTACATCGTGACATCTTGTGTTGGGAGTAAACGATTTTTCCCGCTCGACTAAAAGTGATGATGGAAACGAACTGTCTGAATCGGGGGCAGAATAGAGTGATTTACAGGCAACAATCCTCCCCCTTGCCTTTAATTCCTTTGGTCTCCTGAAGATCGCAGAGATTATTTGGACGCGTCACCTGAAGATGACATTTAGACAGACATCCCGCCGAGGAAGGTGAAAAAGCACCCTCCCTCGCCTATCTAGAGCAAGGAAAGATGTTTATATATAAAACCACGGATATTTAAAAAAAAAAAAAAGGCAGAATAAGTCGTTACAACGAGATCAGGAATCGCACATCGGCCTCCCTGCCTTTCCAGGGAACAACAGAAGAAAAAAAAAGATAAGAAGTAAGAAGATAGATAGATAGATAGATAGATAAATTCAATTTTCTTCCTTCTTATTTTTCTTTCTTTTTTTTTTTTTTTTTTTTTTTTTTTAGTTATGGGAACAATTTAAATCGATGCCTCAGGAAAGGTAAACATGGTCTATGGACCGAGCGATTATTTTTTCTATTAAAAATGTGTCGTAAACATTGCCGGGCTTGGTAGTGTTTTTCTTAGCTTATCCTCAGATACAATCAAGCCATTTTCGGACACATTCCCATGTATGTAGCAGTGGTGATCTGGAGGAAGCTGTCGACGCCTGTTCAGTTAATTTAGGTTTTCTTTGTCTAATTACTGTGGAGCTTAGGGAAAAGGAGCCGGGCTCAGGGCAGTAAACTGACACTTGGGCTCTGTGTGTGGTATTCAGGCAGAGTTTGATGGAAAAAGCCTGCTTCCACTCAACTGCAGGTCACTGTCTGGGACCAGCCCCACCCCCTCCTTGCCCGTACCCACCAGCGAGCTCTCAGCACGGAGCTGCACTGGAGACAGACGGACACACAGACACACACAGAGCACTGCAGGCACGCTGACACGGCGTCCCGCTCTGCTCGCGTCCTTCCCACCCCCGTTCCTGTGCTCCAGCATCCCTGTCTGCTCTGCCTCTTGTCCTGCTGCCGTCCTCCTTGAGTCTCCAGTTTGATTCTGGAGCCTCCTCCATCATTCGTGAGCAGGCCTGTGCCTCCGCCGGCCTGCCCCCTCCGGCGCCCCGTTTCCTCCGGCAAACGGCGTTTGCCAGCACGGGTGACCCACCCGCTGCACCGGGGGGAACGTCCCCGGGGCGTGGAGGGAGGGCGCATCCCTGGTCCTCGGACTCTACCCCTGCTGCTCTATAAAATGAATGACATTTTACAGGGCCATGGGAGGTGGCAAGGGGGAGCGAAAAGCCTTAAAAAACAGATGTCTTGCAGGCTTGAGGAGCAGTAAACACTGCTGCCTCGGGCTCCGCAGGGTGGGCGACCCCCTCACACCCATCTACACCCGCACCCGAGCGGATCAGCGCCCGTGTGTCCCGGCACGCACCGGCGGAACTAAGGGCTGGCAGCCGCTCGCGTCGCCTCGGGGCCGTGTCGGGAGCAGAGAGCAAAGCGGTGCCTGTGGGGCCGAGGGAACCCCGGGAAGGCGATAAGAGGGACCGGTGCGAGGCCGGCAGCGGGAGCGAGCCGGGACTGGTGCCGCAGCAGCAGCGGCAGCAACAGCAGCAGCAGCAGCAGCAGCAACAGCAGCAGCAGCAACAGCAGCGCCTCTTGCCCAGATGACGGGTGGACAGAGGCCAGCTGGAAAAGGGGTGGTCTCTTTCTCCCCCCTCTCGCTCCCCCTCTCTCTCTCTCTATCTCTGCTGATTTCTCGGCCGGATTTAGGGGGGTCTGCGGGGAAAGGGAAAAAAATAATAGCAAGATTGAAGGAACTGATAGGCGATCGCGCTGTGCCTTTTACGTAAAAAAAAAAGTATATATGAAAGAGTAATAGTGCGGAAGAGATTGGGGGGCGGGGGGCAGGCTCTTGCGCTTCCTCTTCTTGCCGGATCAGGCAGCGGGATGGTCCCCAGGTGGGGGGCAGAGGAGGAAGCGGAGCGGCGCTGAGCGGAGCCTCCGCGGGCGGCGCGGCGCAGGGAGGGAGGGGGCCGGACCAGGGCCGGGGCCGGGGCCGGGGCCGGGCCGGTCCATCCCGCCCAGTGCCTGGCTCCGGCGGAAAGCAGAGGAGCCATTGCGCAAGGGACCGTGGGGAGGGATGCGCAGGGCGCTGCCGCAGCCCCACCGCCGCCCGCCGCGCTGAGGAGGTGCCCGGAGGACAGCGGCTCCCACCGCCTCCCCCCTCCCCCTTCAGGCCACCTCCCGCCCCGGTACCCACCCCGCCCGGCTCCCCCCCTTTCCCTCCCAGCCTCACCCCACCCTGCCCCATTCCCCTCCCTCCGCCAGATGACCACCGAGAGCGGGCAGCAGCGGCTGGAGCCCCCCGTCCCTCTCCGCTCCTGCAGCCCGGCTCCCGGAGCTCTCCAGATGAGCCGGCCGCCTTCCTCCGCCCTGGAGACCTCCACCTCCTCTTCCTCCACCTCCACCTCCTCCTCCTCCTCCTCGGCGGCGGCGGCGTCCTCCAAGAGCAAGAAGGCCAGTTCGGGGCTGCGGCGGCCCGAGAAGCCCCCCTACTCTTACATCGCCCTCATCGTCATGGCCATCCAGAGCTCGCCCTCCAAGCGCCTAACCCTCAGCGAGATCTACCAGTTCCTGCAGGCCCGCTTCCCCTTCTTTCGCGGCTCCTATCAGGGCTGGAAGAACTCCGTGCGCCACAACCTCTCCCTCAACGAGTGCTTCATCAAGCTGCCCAAGGGCCTGGGCCGCCCGGGCAAGGGCCACTACTGGACCATCGACCCGGCCAGCGAGTTCATGTTCGAGGAGGGCTCCTTCCGACGGCGGCCCCGCGGCTTCAGGAGGAAATGCCAGGCGCTGAAGCCCATGTACCGCATGATGAACGGGCTGGGCTTCGGCGCCTCCATCCTCCCGCAGGGCTTCGACTTCCAGGCGCCCCCCGCTTCCCTCGCCTGCCACTCCAGCGGCTACAACCTCGACATGGTGCCCAACGCCATGGCCAGCGGCTACGAGGGACTCAGCGGCGGCCACCACGTCCCACACATGTCTCCCAACCCCGGCTCGACCTACATGGCCAGCTGCCCGGTGACTGCCAACGGGGACTACGGCCCCGACAGCAGCAGCAGCCCCGTGCCCTCCTCGCCGGCCATGGCGAGCGCCATCGAGTGCCACTCGCCCTACACGAGCCCTTCGGCTCACTGGACAGCCTCGGGGGCCTCGCCCTACATAAAGCAGCAGGGCCTCCCCGCCGCCAATGCCGCCTCCTCCGGCATCCACTCCAGCGTGCCCTCCTACTCCCTGGAGCAGGGATACCTGCACCAGAGCCCCCGCGATGACCTCTCAGGTAGGGCGCGGAGGGGCGGCGGGGGCGGCGGGGAGCGCGGCGCCGGAGGGGGTTTTCGCCGGCGACAAAGGTTTCGCGCGGGGAAGCCCGGACCACCACAGTGTCGGAAAAAAGAGGTGCATTGTCTGCGAGAGGGAAAAAAATACGCGTGGGTTGGAGCTGTTCTGTTTCGGGACAGGGGGGCTGTTTGAGGGGGGCGGCTATGGGCACGGCTGCGAGCATCCCTTCTGCTTGCCCAGTGCCAAGAAGGAGCACTCCGAGGAAAGCCCGGCTTCGTCCCCGCTCCACCCCGGCTCGCGCGTCCCCCTCCCGGTGCCAGCGACATGTGCGCGGCGGCGGCAGCGGCTTTGGCCCCTCCGCCCCGTGCTGCGGCTTCGCTTCGCGGGGAGCGCCGCCGGGCATCGCCGCCGCCTCGGTAAACCGCGCTCCGCGGAGACGCGCCGCGGGAGTAATCAAATAAAGGCATCAAATATTACCCTCTATACCCGACGGGGGGAAAAAAGGGAATTAAAAAAACAAAACAAAACAAAAAACAACCTCTAACACCAAAACCACCCGCTTATCTTAAAAAATGCTAGGGAGATTAAAGCGGATCGAGTATTTTTCTGCAACCGGAGGGAAAGAGTTTTCTGGTCGCTGTCTCCCACCCCCTCACCCCCTCCCCGGCCGGTGATTACAGACAATGTCTGCTCAGAAAAATCCGAGCACAAAAATGGGTAAAAGATGTTGGGCTCTTACGGGGAATTTTTCCAAATAGCCCTTTTAAACGTGGGTCCCAGAGGTTAAGCAAACAAAGACAGTCTGGGCTGGACCACACCGAAGAGGATTTTAGCCTGACTTAACCCCTATGAGAGCGAGGTCTTGTTCAATTTTATGGGAATTTCAACAAGTAACAAATACAGGCGACCCTCAGCTCAGGGTCCCCTCCCGCCCCCTCCCTAGGCGCCTGTCAATCACTCTCCTGTCCCTCTGCGAGCGCCGCAGCCTGCCCTGGCCTCCCCATAGCCCGCGGTCGCCGTGGGGAGGGCGGGCCGCCGTGCAAGTCGCTTTGCCATCACCGCAGAAGGGATGTGGGCTGTCAGGGAAAGCGAGCAATTGCAAACTTTGCTCTCTTAAAAACAAAAGACCCAAACCCTGAATAACGCTGATGTGCCTTCTGGGGAGAGGCGGCTGCAAAGCGGGTCGCCGTCTTACCGGCGTTTCGGCGTGGAGGAACGAGGGGACGAGATGCGTCCCCAGGTGGGCTCCACTGTGCCCACAGGACTCTGCTGCTGAGGTTTAAACCAACTTTTCGGAGACGTAGGGAGTCATTCCACGTGCTTTTTAGGGCCGGGGCGTGAGGCCGGCGGGTTCACAAGGGCATCCCCCGCCGAACTACGTACCTTCTCCATTAGGAATTTCTGCTTTGCTTTGTTGTTTTTGCTTGGATCTTTGTTTTCTTTTCTTTTCCTTCCTTTGGATTTTTTTCCCCTTTGTTTGTTTGACTATTTGCGGCCACACAGTCCGCCACGCAGGGCCTGTGAGGCCACGCGTGGTGCAGCAGTAGGACTGGCCGGGGAACGGGACTGGGAGGCAGCTGCCCCCTCCTCCTGCCAGACACTTGAGGTAAGAAAGCTGATTCCTGGAAGAGAAATTTTCATTCAGAAGCAGCTCGAGAATACCTCTTCAAAACAAAAAGCAGAGGGAGAGAGAGCAAGGGTGCTGGTCCTCCCGGAGTTCCACTGCGGTTTCCGAGGCCTGGGCGGTTTAAATCCGAATTGGTTTTGTTCAAGGACGGGTACAGACTCATACGGACCGCTGGACGCTGTCTTAATGCCGACCACGAGCGTCTGTTTCCAGCAGCTCAGATTTAATGCCACCGCTGTGCAAAACGGTGTTTCTCCGCTTGTTTTTCCATATCTGGGCCCAGGACTTTAGTGAAAGCCATACCCAGTCCTTGATTAACTGAAAAAAAATCAAACCAAACCCTTTATTTTCTATTTTTAAATTTTTGAGTGGATCCAATCCTTATTTGTGCATGATACGTAAAATCCCTGTGGCGCAAATATTTCAGAAGAGTGAAAGGAGAAGGGGAAAAAGGATCCGAGCTCTTTTATTTGTACTTATAACCAGCAATAATCTTTCTCCTCCTCGCCCCACTAAAGCAGTAGCAAGTGAAATTCGCCTTTTCCTTTCTCTTAGTTAAATGCAAAGCAAATTGCGTGGCAATCGGTGTTGATCGGTCAATAATACTCTGCCCATGACAGCGTCAGGGAGGACTTAAAACCGTGAATTTCTATCAGACCCAAGAATAAGAGAGGTAAAAATTAGAAACAGGAGGCTGGGTTCTGCTAAAAGGATTTTGAAGCTGGGGGGCGGGGGGAGCCGGATTTTTTTCGCAGACTATTAAATCCTGCTAAATGATTGAATCAGGATTGTAATAAAGTGCCCCAGTTTATGGTGAGCATACCAGCAGGGTTATTAGAAAGCCGAGGAAATCCAGCGAAATAATCACTTTTATAAAGTGAGCTCTGCAGGGTGAAGGAGGGGACAATGCCGGAGGAGAACGGGCTGTGCGCGCCGCCGGCCGACGCCGCCAAAGGGTTCGGCTCCGCCATCCTGAGGAAAACCGGGGACGTTTCCCTCCTGTTTTTTTCTTTTTCTTTCCCCCCCTTTTTTTTCCCTCCTACCCCCTCACTCTCCATATCTTTCTTTTGCTTTTTTTTTCTCCTCGCTTTTTTTTTTTTTTTTTCCCCTTGACCCTCGGTCATATTTGACAGGATCCCGCTAGCCGAGTTTGACATCCACACGCCAAACCAAAACCCTCTCTGGCTCTACCCTGCGGGCCTTGCTCGGGCAATGCTCCCCTCCCCGCCGGATCCAGTAGGAATCCTGCCAGACCAAGGATCCCAGCACGGTCCTACGGCTCGGTGTTGGGGGTGGGGTGACGTTTCCCACGCGGCCCCCGAAAGGCTGCCTTAGGCTGTGGGAAATTACAATGGGAATTTGCAAGGTCATTTGCATGTCGGTGCCACGGATGTACTTGGCTTGTTGTTGACGAACCGTAGGGTGTATCTTATGTTTAGGAAAGCGCACACGCGAAAAGGCGTGAACGCTCTTACACACACACGCATAAATAAATATATACTGTATCAACACACACATGGATCGTGATTGGAATCCAACCTGCAGCCACTCAAACTAGAAGCAAAATCCTCCCAGGAACCGGGTAGGGATCGGGAAGAGCAAGGGAAGGTGGGAATCAGGTTCAAATGGCTGTGGTGCACGCAGGAAAACACGCAAGTGGCATCGTCTCCTTCTCTCTCTCTCTCGCACACACGCACAAAACACACTCCCTCATCTATCCCCCACACAGAGGCTGAACTACCCCTCCACGTTGCTAAGTACCCAGGCAGAGGGTAGACAGACAGCAGTGCGTGTGTGCCCACGCAGGATGCTCAGGGATGTCCGTGAGCCCGGGATGCGGCCGGGCACGTGTCCGTGGGCTTCCATCTCCGCATGCCGTCCTGTCCTCAGCCTGCGTGCCACACCGCGCTGTAGTCTAGAACCTCCTCGCAGAGCAGGCTCGGGGACTCGTGCGAGCACGGGTGCAGCCCCGAGCCTACCTGCGGGCGGTGAGGGACTCCGGGGAATCCACTTCCCCTCCTCGCTCGGGGCAATGGGACCCCAGGTGTCTCTGCCCTGCAGCGGATCAGACTCTGCCCCCGGGGGAATGTCCAAGTCCGCTTCCAGGAAAGCCAAAGAGGAGCTGTCAAACCTTGCAGGGGGAGCCGAGACCAGGGGTAAAGGGAGCGGTGTGCCAGCTCTGTGCAGGCAGCTTCTCCTTCCTGCGGGTGAGGGAGGAAGGGCTGCTCCACCCTGGCTAAGCTCTCCGACTTCTGAGCAGCTCTTGTTATTTCCTTCTCTTGCAGTGGGACTGCCTCGCTACCAGCACCATCCCTCCCCGGTGTGTGACAGGAAAGATTTTGTCCTCAATTTTAATGGCATTTCTTCGTTTCACCCGTCTGCTAGTGGATCTTACTACCACCATCACCACCACCAAAGCGTCTGTCAAGACATCAAGCCCTGCGTGATGTGAAGGCAGCGCCCCAACAGAGACAATCAGGTGTCACTGAACAGAGCCGAGGTGTAGACGGACCCACGCAGATTAAATATAATGTGCACTCTAATAGAATTGATAGTACACGAGTCACTTAGCAAATTTGCCTAAGGAAGCAGTGTTTTCGGTCCCGCTCCACCCCCTGAAGGACACGTACAGCCGATATAATGCTCCAAAGACCTTACTAAAAGAAAAATGCCTTGCGTGATGTTTTGGGTTAGGGGGGACATAAGTGTCCTTATGCCAAGTCTGACCACCTTAATCATAAACCGCCTTTCTGTGATCTCCTAAAGAACCGAGCTTTGGGAAAGGGAACAATTCGATATATTTTTACACGAGAAAGTGTCTTTGCATAAGAAAAATAAATGTCTCAGCACCTGCGAGGACTCCCCCTTCTGTTACTGCGTTAGTGGGAAATTTACTTTTTTATTGTGTTCTCTCCCCGAGCCCCACCAAGGACACTTTGTATGGACTTCAGCACCGACCGATTGATATTATTAAAACAGTATTGTTTAGCCCTTTCATGTATAGACTGTAAGAAAAGTTCAATTTTTTTCCCAGTATTGCAGCAATACAACGTTTTGTTTTTTATTTTTACAAAAGTTGTTTTCTACCACAGTATTTTTTAAAAAATTATTTTAAATAAATCTCGTGTATACTCACACAGTATTGCTTTAAAAGGAGAATATATTTGCACTTATGTATACTTTTTACAGTTTGCCAAAATATTTTGATGTAAATTTCTTTTTTTCCAATAAAATGTATATAAACGACTATCACTGGACAGGCACTTATTTTCCCTTGGCTCCTTCTGAGAAAACTCTTCCACCCCAGCATCCGAGACAGTTAAAGATGCAACCCCAAATCCTCCAGTCGGAGGAGGAGAGCGAGAGGTTGACTCGAGGAGGCCAGTGCCGTGGTCTCCGGGCTGCACGTCCCGCCGTCACCCACTTCCCACCCTGCTTTTCACCGCTGCTGGATAGACTTTGAAATAACCGAGGCAGAGGGCGCAAAGGCCGGAGGGTTCCGACTTCATGATCCTCTCTTCGAGGGCGCCTCGAGGTCTGAAACGCCCGCCCCGTTCTTTAGGGATGCGTCCGAGTGTCCCCGTGTCGCCTTTCCCCACAGCCCCCTCGGAGTCGCTTTGTGCCCCCACGGGACTTTGCCAGGTGTGGGGGCAGGAGCCCCTGTCCAGTGCTGGGTTGGACATGTCACCGGTGGGCGGCGAGAGGATCCGTGATAAGACCGTGGCTTGAGAAGGTGTGGGGGAAGCATTGACAGAGGTGTGGGCAGCGAACGGGGCCCGAGGGGGGAAAAGAAAAAAAAAGGTACAAAAGAAAACTAAAAGGGGCCCCCGAAGTACCCCATGCAAAGCATCTCCTGCGCCCACGATGCCGCCGTGCCCCGTGGATGGCGAGCGGCCAGGAGTCGGAGCCGGGCGCCAGGAGCTGCTCGGCCGCGCGTCCTGCAGAGCCCACGGCCGCGCCAGCCCCAGGGCCGGCGGGTGCGCTCCCAAACCACCCCGCAGGGCCCGGCCCGGCCCGGGGGCAGCTCGGCACGGCCACCACCCCTCGCGCAGCCCGGCCCGTCGGGCGAGACAGAGTCGTCCCCGTACCCCAGCGCGCCCCGACCCCCGACTCTGCCCGGCCCCGGGCCCGAGCGCTGAAAAAGGCGGAGAGAGATTCAGCAAAATCCTCTGTGCATGTGTGCACGCATATGTGTGTGTGTGTGTGTGTGTGTGTGTGTATGCGTGCACGCACTCACACACACACACATATATATATAAATTATATCTATGTAATTATACATAGAGATAAAACTCTTCATCTTTAAAATACGTATTTATGCTCAGACATGCCCTTTTCTTCCCTGAGCTTCTCAGGGCCTGTGATAAATTATAAAGTCAGTTTCAGAGTTTGCTCCGACCACAGTGCTGTGTTTACATTCTTTCCGAGGCAAGCCTGCATGGTCGTAATTTATATCCTAAACACTTGAACGTAACTTGTTTACACAGGAATGACAGGACCTCAAAGAGAAAAAAACTGCCTTTCCCTGCCGGCGGCCGGGCGCGGGGCGCCAGTGCCCTCCAGCGGCCCCGCACTGCAGCGCGCCCCGGCCGCCGGGCTCCGCCAGCTCCTCAGCTCCGCAGGCTCGCACAATGTTGTCACAGTGAATTTTTTTGAATTATTATTATTATTGTTTTCCCAATTTTCTGGGTGCTGTTATATACCATAAGACGTGAGTAGTGCTCTCAGTGGCTCTTCTCCTAAGAAAGGGGAAGGATTTGCTCGGGCATCCTTCGTTTTTGGGTTTCTGTGTTCTCCCTTGGTGATTTAAGACTATTAAGGTTCTCTTTTTCCCGTTAAAACTTCTCAAACAAAGGACGTTTCAGAAGCAGTACTCTTTAGACATCAGTATGTTTCTGGGTGCTGCCAGTAGAACGAGCTCAACATCTTTCTTCTGAATTTAAGGGTGACTTAAATGACAGGGAGGAAAAAAGCGGAGAGATTTTTAAGTTAATTTGATCTGATTTTGTTTTGATATTTGATTTTATTGCTGTACCTTCTACCCTAGGAATTCAGCCCTTGTTTAGTCTAAAGAACTCCAGTGGCCACAAAGCCAGTGAGAGTCATGACCAAGAGCTATGCCACTGTGAGAACAAGGTATTTACATTTTAGCCATAGAGTTAAAAATTCTCTGCATCTTTCAACATTTGTTAAGAGCCATTGAACATACCCGAATACTTCACATTTCAGAAAAAGACATTCTCCGTTAGAGAACCAGCACACTAAGTCTTCTAATCACAGCAGTAGCTATGCAGCACTCATTTCTGAGACTTCTGGGGACTTACAGTATCAGAGAAAGTATCAGAGACAGCTGAAATTTCTAGCATTATAACAAAACCAGAAATATAGATGTGTATATTTATTCTCAGCATTGTGAAAAAGTTCAAGAAGGTAGACCCAAAACTAAGCATGCATTTGCTTCTCACCTTGTAGGGAAACCTGTAGCTGCTATGCTGAAATGAGCACCAGTTGTTATAAAATGTGGGAAGATCTGTGTCTCTGCAGTTCTCAGTTACTGCTCTTTTCTTTGACAATACTCTATTCTCTTCCTCTTTGTCTCTGCATTCCTTGCCTGCTAGCATGTCCCTGACTGCTTTTTTCTCTATGTGTGGATTGTAAGAGGCCTAAGGGATACTTTTTTTCCCTTTAGCTGTGCTATAGCCCAAGTAGCACCCAACAGCAGCCACACACCTCTGCTGTGTCTGAAAACAAAGTCACCGCTGACTTTCAGCCCAGGGCTTCAGCCCCCACAATTCCTTTGTCCTTTCAGGTGGACTTGAAGGAGGATGAGAGCAGAGAACTTCTAGGTAGACTTCTAGTCTATCCCAATGAACAGCTTGTGTATCCAGAAAGCTGCATTAGCTTTTCCAGCCAGATCAGTCGGTCTAATGCGTCAGTAATGCAAACCGTGCCTCCCTAATGACCTCGGACCGCCACAGCTACGAGAAAGCTACAACTAAATTACAAATAGTTAGTCATCTAGACTGATGGCATAGCTCGCTTTTGGTGAGGTGCTGAGGTAAATGGATTGAACATAGACTAATCCAAACATTTCCATTATTAGAACACGCTAGGCAGAGTCTCCGTGGGATGGGAATGAAATCACTCTGGAGCGCCTCAAACAGTTTGCGTGTGATCCACTATAATCTTATATATATATTTTCTCCATTCTCTGGTTTCATCACAGCCTTACTGCCTCAGTGGAGGGATTTTGCTTGTGAGGGTGTTTATATTACAGAGAAAGAAACCCCACTCAACAACTTGAAAGCTGGGATCATTTGAGCAATCATTTTAACATTGGCAAAATTAGCCAAATGCTGAGATATCTTATGCGGGATGTTGAATTTCTAGCTGGTAGTGGACCAAAGCATTCTTTAAAAAAATAAATTTATCAATCCCATTAAATCTTCTTGCCCATTATTCTATTAAGACCAACATTAGATGAATATCTTGCTGCGTTTTGGCTCAGCTGGCAAAGTACTTTTAGCCAACACAATATTTTCAGTTTAGTGTGAGAGTTTTAGCTTGCTTTGGAGGCAAAGAAATGTAAAGATTTTTTTCTAACTCAATAACAATAAGCCTGATTTTATTGAACTAGAAAGATTTGCTCATAACATATACATGAGGTAATATTTAAATAAGACTATTCAATAAAATGCTAGGTATGTCACTTAGGCCCTGAGAAAGCAAGGTGCTGTTTTCAATTATAATTTTAATATACCTGAGCACGTGAGTACTCCCATTAAAGTCAATGGGATTATGCAGACGCTTAGAGTTAAAAGTGCTTTGCTGAAGAAGGATGATGGGACTAGAATTAAACACTAGAGGTTCCTCCTATGTGCTGCAGCTGAGGTCTGTATAAGAAAAGGAGTAGAATATACCTGATTCATACACAGGATGAAAATTAATTCAAAACATACTCCAGCTTTGAATAGAGATGTATTTTACAAAACCTGCTGGCATTAATCTGCATGAAATACTGCCTTAGCTAATAAGAACACCCGGGCTTTATTTATATATTGAGCCATTTGATAGATACAAATGAAGAAAGAGGTAAATAGAAGCCAACATATTTTTGAATAAAAGCCCAGAGGTTCTTTCAGAGTTCAATGATCTTTGTGTCTAGATTATAAAGAATTCAGAGCAGCTTCATGTGCCTTGCCAACTACTGAATAGAGCTCTAAAACATCTGTAATATTAAACAACTTCAAGCCTCCTTTTTATGCTTGTTTTCATCCAACAGTGATTTATAGAAATCTGTTGGCTTCTCCACTGGTCTTTTCTAAAAAGAAATATGCAGGGAGGAGAAGGAGGTTTTAAAATATGTTGGGACACGGCTACCAAACTGCAGCTGGAAATTAGAGATATTTTAACAGTGGATTTAGATTTATTTAGGAGATTATGGAGAAATGCTAACTGCATTATATCGATTATTTTAAGCATTGCAAAATGAATTCGTGGTGGTGTGCAAAGTACCACCGAGTTCACAGGCAGTTTGGTGTTTTTAGGGTAATTCAGAGAGACTGTGCTGCTTCTGAGGAGCAGGATTTCTTGGACTGGATCCCCACTGGTAACATTTTCCTTGCAGTAGAGTTGCAGCCCATTAATTCTTACTGTCCAAATATAGGTAGCATTAGTTTAAATTAGAAGTTTTATAACTGATTTAGCTGAGCTACTGAAATCCCTTCTGTACACAATCTTATCTCATTTTCAGAGATCCTCTTTGGATTGGTTTATACCTGTCCCAATTGACATATACCAAACACATTTTACTTGATGAAAAATCTCTCAAACTAGTTTAAAGTTACTCTTTGAGACTGGGTCCCATGCACAACAATTTTCTGATACGATGAAAAGTGTGATTTAGTTCAAACTGCATAACTGATGTTTATGGACACTCCATCACTGTAATCCCTCATTTATACATGTACAGCTGCAAGCAGCACCAATACGACCAACTTTAAAGTGGTATCAGCTCCCCAAAGCTGATGGAAACTAAACAGGGCGGTGTCTGTGCCTAGGAAATCCTTGTGTTAACGGGCTGCAGCTTTTCCTTGTGAGATAGCTGAATGTTAGAAACTGGATCTAAAGCATGATCAATACTATAAGTTCCTGGACAACCTTATTTGTGGAATCAAGACCTTGAAATCAGGCTTTGGGCCTTCTTGAATTAGTATTTTTTTTGTGGGTTTTTTAATCTGTATGTTCCCTTGCCAGAGATTTGCTGACCACTGATGGCTTGCAGACAGCTTCTGCTGTCTTAGAGAAAGTTATTTGGTTACAGGACAGTGCTTCTCATCCTTTGTGCTGGAGAGAATATGAAAAAATGCGAGGGGGAAGATGCAGTGAAGGTTAGAGTCACCAACAGGATTCGCTCTTTTTTAAAAAAGGAATAAAGGGCCTTCAACAGGCTCAAATTAAAGACAAATTAAAGTTTCAGAACATGGAAATGTTTCCAGGTTCTTCCACTTCTCCTTCAGCATATGGTCTCTTAACGCTGGTAATGCCAGATGGTCTCTTGGCCATTAATGAAGGGAGAGCAGAGTTGTTCAGCAGGGAGGAACAAGGAACATCAGAAAAGCACTGGAGGAGTGTACTTTGATTCCAGGTGACTTAACCAGCAGAGCCATAATAGAGAGGGTGAAGATTCCAGGGTGCGATGTGAGTGTTACCAAGTTGGGGTAATCATCGAGAAAAGAAGTGCAAGAACAGGAGTAGCTTCTGCAGCCACCACGGGACGATCCGCTGTGTCATAATGAAAGGCAGAATTATTAGGTCCCTTAAAAAATAGACATCAAGTTCCACTCCTCATATCCTTCTTTAGAAGGATTTTATGAGAAGCTCCTTTCGTTTCAGTGTACGCCTTTTTCCTTTCTAAAGCAGAAACAAAGCTGCACTGGGAAGTGGGAACACTTCAGTACATCAGTATATTGGTTTTGCTTAGTGTGAGGCAGCTAGGAGAAGTAGATAGGAAAAAAGGAATAGCTCAAGACAAGTGACCTCTGGTAAACAAACAAGCTTGTTCCAGGGCAGCAGAGAAGCAGGGGGTAGGAGGATTCTGGCTTGACTACCCATTGAAGGTGTCCAAAGTAGTCTGAACAAGCACTACCAGAGTGCAGGATGCAGCCAAGTTACTCAGCAGGCTCAGAGGCTCTGTCAATAAAGCAGTAGAAACTGTTTGGTGAAGCCTATCTTAGACACAGGCACATGTGAAGCAGTCCAGCCTTGCTCAAACTTCCAGCAGTAGGCAGTATGGAGAGACATGCAGAGATGGTAATCCTTCAAATTTCTTCTTTCTAAAAGCATTATTTTTAGCTTGGAAATCAACCAACAGTCTGAATTTCAGAAGACTACTTTATCCCTGGGTATGTGCCATTTCAGGCTTCCCCAAAGATGGCAAATGCTCAGCCCTGCCAACATGCTGGGAAATGCATCTGGCACACTGCAGCCCACTGCAGCCTCCAGAGTGAAGCCTGAACTTGCATCCAGGAAAGGAAAGGACCACAGCTCTGTGCTTACCTTCAGGAAGACCATAATGAGGACAAGGATGGGTCTCAGCTGGAGCACTTTACGCCTGGTGTCCGTGTGTTTGTGATGGTAACAGAGGTGAATATCCAGGAAGGTGGCAGCAGCAAGAGCCTTACCTGGCCAACAGAGTGCAGAGAGGTATTCTCCCAGCATGCTTTAGCCTTCAAACTCTCATCTTTTTAACCTTCTTTTGCTGTCCCCTCTCACCTTTCCACGCCTGTTGATTACCCCAGAAGATTTCTCTGCCTGCCAAATGAGTTTATTTCAATCCTGGGACACAAACCTTGCTCCCATACTACTTCAGACAATGGCCTTTGTTACCAAAACCATGGAGGCAGGGAATGACTGTGAGTGATTCATACACTACTGTTTCTGTTCTAGCATTATAACACCAGATATGCTGACCTCTGCAAGCCCTTGAAATTTCTTCTACTTTTCCCCACTGATTTCCTCCTTATTGTTACTGATTAATTGCTTGCACTGCAGTCCTGCTGTAGGACCAGGGTTTAAAGACATCCCTCAGTAGAAGACATCCACATGTACTTGTTTTCCAAATCTGAAGAGAAGAACTAGTTTTCCCAAAACCTTTTTTTTTTAACTGTAGCCTGCTGATTCTGAATTCTCAGTCTCTAAGTTCCCACTCACTAAAGGAAATACCAGTTTCCTCTAACTCAATTTCTGAAGGAAGGGGTCAAGGGAGAAGATGGTCAGAATATATGAGGGCAGATTTGTAGCAACTCAGCCCGTCAGACCCACAGGAGACGTAGGGAGGAGCAAGAGAAGGACAAACATTTGATTTAGCCCAGCAGAAGTGGGCTAGTTCTTCTACTCGCCAGTGCTGTGTTTGGTTAGATCCTTCTTGGCCCCATCCTTCAGACTTGGAGGGAAATGTGATCAAAATTCCATGTTCTCACTGAGTAGAAGAGCAGCTACTGTAAGCAGCTGACATTTGTCAGTTCCAGGAGAGTCTTGTCTTCCTTTTCAACCACTACTGGCTGGGTTGGCTGCCTCTCCAGGGATGTATCTAAGAGAAGTGCAGAAGTGCAGACATCTGAGTGGTTTCCACCTGCCCATAGTTGATTCTGTATTTAAGTACCCCCAGGGTCCCCAGGCAGGAGCCACACTCCAAGGGTGAGAAACAGAAAACAGATGGTCATGTGAAACAGACCATCCCATCTAGGGGCATTTCAGGACATATTTATTAGTCAGGAGCATGCACCACAACAAAACATCGCTCTCCTTCTATAGGGAAAAGCCTTTGATGGTTGGTTAGTAATGACTAAAAATTAGACAAATCCATAGTCCAGGCTCTAAGTATGCCAAAAAGGGCCGTGTGCTGGCAAACATGCTATACAGCTTGTTCATTTCCTGTACGCTGTTTGAAGCAGCCAGAGCCCTTTCTCACTATTTAGTCCTTTGAATGCAGAGTAAAATAAAAACAGAAGAAGAAACATGTCGCTAGCAAAACTTCCAAGCTCAGCACTTCAGGAGGCACTTGAACACAGGGAGAGCAGACAGAAGACCCCCCAGAGCTGGGAAAGCCCCCACTTACAGCATCTGTTCTGCATAGTCTGCTCTGTGGAGATGTTAATAAATTTGTCTCTTGCCTGCACAGCTGTCATTCACAAGGTCACTTTTTTCCACCAGAAAGAGGACCTGACAACTCTCTCATGGCCTTACAGACACAAGCAGTGTTATAGGTAGAAGCCTATAAAAAACCAATCAGTCCATGAAGTGCACATGCTTACATGTTCTTTCAGGTGGGATCATGTCAAGTTCCTCATCAGTCCAGTCTCAAAGCCCACATGGTCTAGGATCCTGTGTTTGAAAGAGGAACAGAAAATTGGTGGACTTAAAAAAAGCATTAACAGTCTAACATCCCCTGCTTGCTCCTTGTGAAGTGTCCCTGGAGGGTGTGATCTACATCCTGAATGTCCTTCCTTGTTTCAAGGACAAAGTCATCACACACCATTTTGCTGGGGCACTCATTTCCCAAGATATCCACTTCGCAGTCTAAGAACTTCCAACTGAACTCAGCATTGATTTCTTTTCTGAGCCCATCGGTGAACGCTGCATACATATAAGACATTCAACCTGCTCAGCCTATTCCACCAGCCCCAGGTGCTTCAGGAGATGCAAGAAATCTTGCAGCAGGCAAGCATGCATCCACACCAACCCCTCTGAGGGTGAGATTTGCACTCAGATTTGAACTCAGCTCTCGGCCTCTCTAGCATCCTGTGCTGGGGGATACCAGAAGCTGCTAGTCAGTATTTTACAGACATGTTTCTTTCTGTGCACTTTGTCTGTGTTTTTTTTGTCTTAAATGCCAAGACAGAAGCTCTTGATTCATCTTAATTAGGTTTTTATTATTTTTAAGTGATTTTATCACATCTGCACTTGTCCCCTTCCTGAGGCAGCTCACCACCATCTCCAGATAGCCTAGTCCCTAACATCTTACTGCGATCCTTTTAATTCCTACATCACAGAAAATGAAAACTGCTTGGGCAGGAGACCGCATTTTTCTATAGCATACATATTAATACTATTTGACAAAACATCTTTTACAGAAAAAGTCAAAATAGGCATCTGAGGAAGAGTGATGGGATCTTTCGGAGGTGTATTTTTTAGAAGAACATAACTCAGCCTCTGCATGCACACTTCTCTCCATTGGCTATGAAAGAGCTCAGATGACAGGCTCAGGTGAAGACGTCTGCTCTGTGGTTAAGGGAGATGAAACCTGGCCAAGATGCCAAATCCTGAACAACAAATAATAGACAAAATTGCACTGCTGGCTTCTAAAGTGAGGCTGTGTAGTTAGTTACCACCACTCTCCACAGGGAGCAGAAGTTTCTATCAAGCTGCCTTCAGTAGGACCCAAGTCTTTTTTCAGAGCTCATATCAAGTGTTCCAAGTCACATGAATATTTTGCCTGCCCCTCTAGTGTATCTTATTTTGAATGTGCCAACAATTTAGCTTTATCTGCCATTGTATTGGGCCTTTGCCTGCTTTGCTGAAGTCTCACTGACATGTTGCTCTCAGTGAAGCACCAGGCTTCAACTAAAATAAATAACTTCATCAATTTCACCTCCTTATTCCCATTCCCCTCTCCAGGCTGCCAATATATTTGTTAAACAATATTAGACCTTGACACTTGTGTGCCAACAATTTTTCAGACACAAAAGTTTGCTATTTTTTTGTGTCTGTTGCCTCGAATTTCTTAGACAGCTTTTGGTTTATGGCTTCTCATCATGTGAGAGCTTTAATTTTTCTTTAGTAAACACTTAACCAAGATCTTATCAAAGTTCATTAATAGAAGAATGTGGGATGCTGGAATTTTGGTTTGGTGATTTTTATTTGTTTGGTTCAGATTTTTTTTTTTTTTTTGGTACAGAAATCAGGATGGAAACACATAGATGCAATTGCAAGATCCATTCCCAGAGTGTATGCAGTGCATTTCAAGTCCATGAATAAACTTCTTCTCATCTTAGTTACACCAGTGCAAACTAAGAAATCAAGCAACAGCTTTGTTAGTTTTGGCTGATTACTTGGGCAGACTTAGCCTAACTGAAAGAAAAACCTGCTAAAAGTGTTTCGAGAAGTTTACAGTCTGATCAGATAGCATATTATAAATATAATAAGCTAGTATTTTCAATAACAATTTCATTTATAAAATCACCTTGTCCAATGCACTGGAAACACTATATACTTGCATATACCAGTACTTTGTTACTGAATGCACATGTTAATGCAGTAACAGTGATCTGGAGAACTCAGTAAGAAGAGATGAGAATGAGAAAGAAAACCAGCAAACATGAAGAACCCAAAGAAAATTTAAAAAAAATATTTGTTATGAGATATGTCACTGTGTCTTTCCTTGCTGTTATTTTCTGTACAGTGCAAAACAAAGGAGGTGGGTAGGAGGAAATGCACAGGAGATTAAATAACGGGGGTTGTAAGATTCCTCCAGAAACAGTGCACACCGCCCCAGGGCATTGGGAAGCAGCTGATCATCCCAGCACTGGCCTGTTTGGCCCATGAGCTGGCATGTCACCAGCCCCACCCAGACCCAGAGCTGACAGACATTCCAGTCTAACACCATTTCCGACAGAAAGACAGAGAGTTGTGTCCTGCCTCTCCCAGCCCAAGAGCAGAGGTGCCAAGATGATACGGAACTTGACCAAAATCTGGGAGGGAAGAATGAAGCTTAAGCCGTATTCACGCGCGCAGGCCTTCTTTTGTTATTTTAACCCAGTTATCGAAGCAATGTGTTCCTGTTGATTTTTAAACCCTATTTTGTTTTGAAAAGGCCAAACTGCGTCACTGGATGCATTGTCTGGTAATAGAGCTCCCAAGAGAGGGGAACTTCCAGCCAAGGTCCGAACCGGCTCAGCAAACTGAGGAGACGTGGGGATTTGAAACCAAAGATCTAGTCTGAAAGGGGTGGTCCCAATGTGAAATGATGGAGAGCACAGGGAAGGGGTGCCCATGGAGAGGCTGCAAAGGCATGGGAAAGCAGCAGGCACATTGGCCATGGAGGGGCCACGTTGACATTGGCAGATGGATACTGGCTCTCATCATAATTTGGGGCTGTGGCATGTTGATGTGAACAAGCCTTTCACAGCTGACATGTTTTTTTCCTTTTTGACTTGCAGTTCTACATTTTGCAGACCCAAAATTGCCTGGAAAATAAGTCTGGGGAAAGTACGACATCCACTTAGTCCTGAGAGGTAACACTGAGGGGATGTATCATCAATAATGTTTTTGGAAAACAGGGAAGCCAAGAGAGATGACTAGAGGAGGAGGATCGCTTTACAAAATGCTAGCCTACAAAGAAAGACTTTTGACCTATAGGATGGGGAAACACACGTGGGGTTAGGGCTGGGAAACAGGTATGAATAAAAAAAAGACAAAGGAGAAGTGGTCAGAGTCATTCTGATGGAGAAGGAGAGTGGGAAACCCAAAGAAAGGAAAGCATTATGCAAAGGGCAGGGTAGGACAGAGAGAAGCTGAGGAGGCTGGAAGGAGTGAATAATATGATGATGCTGGGAAGGCCTTTCCAAATGAAAGAGGGAAGCTAAGATGGTGAACCTGCAGGAGGGGAAGTCCTTCCTGTTTGGTACACAGCAGGAGAGGAACAGCTGCCAGTCATGGGAAACTCAGTCCGGGGAAGGAAACACAGAAATGCATACAATAGGGGATGGAGAAAAGACAAATCTGCATGGCAATGAAAATGATCTTTCATTTATCCTGGACAGGACATTTGCTGCTCATCTCTTTGGACTTTTTATTTCCCTCTCTCCATTTTCTAGGTTACTACAAGCATATGAGATCCCTGCTGAAGCTCACATGGTTTCTGTGCACAGAGGGACATGGAGATCTCAATATATGGTGTCTCCTACTAAAAACAGTTTTTGCTGCCACATGAAAATGCATTTAACTTGCATATGGATGACATTTGCAAATTCCTTCAACGATGAGCTTTAGCTGTCATAACTGTCTCAGTATTCCTGTTTCCCTTATACCTGTAGTCTGTCTGCGGAGATAAAGCAACTGAGAAAGAATACAGATTTTCTTCTTCAGAAAATCCTTATTTTTGTCTTATCAGTGAAATAAGTACATCCTGTGCACAGAGACTAGAAAAAGAATTTAAGAATCCAAGTTGCTCAAGACCTTACCATTGGCTTACACTGCCAGATTATTATAAAATGGCTTAAGTAAATAAATAACATTGCATTGTCCAAAAAATCCTTTCTTGGACAGCTCTGTATCCAAGCTCTTTATGCAGTGAAGGTAACATTAACATCTTCCTGGTCCTTTAAAAAGTAGTCTGTTACATTGCTATAAAAAACGTGGGGAAAAGATACTCCAAAATTATTCCATATAAGGAAAATCTGAAGCATAATTTATTACAGCCATAAATTCTCATGTAAATGTCAGCAACCAGTAGATCCCAGACTTCAGTGATGGCAACTCTCCTAGTAGGAAAGATTCAGTGTTTAGTTTGTGGCCGTAAAAACGCGCATCTGTAGCCTTTGGACTGCCTGTATTCAGAAACTGCCTCCCAGCCAACAAAAGAGACTCAAGTGTGACAGATTCCCATTAGGATTTGTGTCATGGCAACAAGAGCATTGGCAAAGCAGGGTGGTCAGCATGGGACACTGTGTGTTGTCTCTCAGCTTTCATCTGGGAAACTTAAGACACCTTTACTATGGAAACCATGTGCCACTGCAGCAAGACAACAGAAGCCTGTTGCCTAAAATTGGAGGTTGTTTGTCACTCATCACTCCCAGGGCTTTGGGGATCCACAATACCTTGAGACACTCAGTTTGGAGAAGATATGAATTCAACTTGAAGGCTGGTACTGGAGGTGCAGGAATAACAACAGGGCAAGGGAAAGCAGAGTGTTGAGGTAAGGAGCCAGTTTCTACCCCTGGGCTAACTTCTTGTGTGTTTTTTATTTAATAAGGCTGACATGTTTCACCTGTGCTTTCTTTAGCCCAGGGGAGTAGAGTCCTCATGCCCATGGCCACTTTCATGCCCTTCTCCTTAGCTCTGTCTCTGCCCTTACCTTGGCCTGCTCCCTGGCATGCTTGAAAGAGCCTTTGCCTCTGCAGCAGGGTAATTTAGGTGCAAGGCAGGAGATTATTCAAGACAAAAAGCAACACCAAGGTTGCTCCAGCTTGTACTGTGTTCAGTTGCAATACAACCTGCCAAGGTAGAGATGCTTTCCATGTTCAGAAATAAAAATAACTTATTTACAGGTTAACATTCTCAAGGTGAAAAACCAGCACATATTCAGTGGAAGGAGCACGTCAGGAACCAGGATGCTTTTCTTTTCCTTGTTTTCTCATTTCTCATCTCCTTTGCTTCAGGGTTGTTCTCTTTCTTTCTCTACTTCACTCCCAGCAAATTTGAAACTCTTCCCTTATTTCTGTCCCCTGTTGCCTTTCTCTGCAACACCCGTACCCAGTCCCAAAATTACAGCTTTCCAGCAGTGGTGGGAAGGAATAATGGGGCTGGCTCACACACTCAACACACAGCCCTTTCCCGGGATGATAGTGGTGATGGGTCTGTGACTCCAGCTGGCCCAGCTCACAGGTTGTGGCTAACCTGTTTTATAGGTGAGATGACATCTTTGGAGCAAACCTTCTGGAGATGCTTACTATACACTTTGCAGCAGCAAGGCACAGTCCCTCCCTCCAGGGCTACTCAACTGGCTTTGGAGAATGCAGCCTGACCACACAGTATCAGCCATTGACTTTGAAGCCAAATTCCTCGCTGATTGCTCTTTTTTTCCTCAAAGATGAATGTTTGCAGGCAGTAAGTATGAGGTGGCTCAAACACTCTTGCTGTTCCTTCCCCACACACTAAAAATGACTGGGAATTTTTCAGTGAGTACCCTTTCACGTTAGTAGGTGCACAAGACCATCAGAGAGAATGGAGCAAGCTGTATTTTTATTTGGTGCAAAGATGTCCAAAACTAAAGCAAAGATCCAGGGAGGATTAGGTACAAAAGGAGACACTGTGAAGGTAGGTGATGTGGGGAGCACCCTTCAGAAGGTCCTCTTCAGGCTTGGATGGGGCTTTGATGACATTTGGCACTCACTGAAAAAGGCCTTGTCTGCATCAGCCTATTACTCATGTCAACAGCTTGCTCTTCAAGTCAGCCTCAGGACCTGCTGGGGCCCCAGGTCATACAAGCAGAAGAGCTGCTGCCTCAGATCTTCCTACTGGAAAGCAAATGGAAAGGTGCAGCTTTGGGGAAGAATTGGTCCCTAAACTCTAGAGGAATTGTCAGGTACTTACCAAGAGGTCATCACTGTTTTTGCAAGATCAGCCTTCCTATACATTTTAAAGCTACACATTTAGATTTGAAGCCTTAGAAAAGAAAGATGTCTTTTAAATGATTGTTTTAATTTCCAACCACCATATTTTAAAGCCAGTCTCCTCAGAAAGTGAAGGCCATTTGAATGAACGTCTTAAACTTTTTCTCCTTGCTTCTCCACTTCCCCTTTCTGCTCCTGTCAAGAGTGGCTCTGACTGCTTCAGCCTTTCTTTTGATTTTAAAAACACAGATGTAAGCAGATAATGAGGCCACAGGAGGAGAATCCTTCAGGATGTCTTGTTTGGTTTGGAAATATTTAAATGTCTGCTGCATTTCCTTTGAGCACAAGGCAGGAGTCTGTGAAAGGGCACTGCTCCTTCTGCTACCCACAGTACTGCTAGGGGTGGGAGAGTGTGCGTGCATGCAAGCATATGTATGCATGTGTGCATGAGAAGGTTTCTAATCTTTTCAGCATGGTTCTTTTTCCTGGGATAATGCAAAACATTTCTGTAGGTCACATTTCCCTGGAGGAAAAGATTTTAACTCAAGTAATTCAGGTGAAGCTTGTTCTATCTAAATAGTCTGTCAGTTTCACATTATTACAACAAATTCATAACTTTCTAAATCACAGTGAAGAATGATTTTTTTGTGGTTTGGATAGGTTTAAGTGCTTGTGGCCCTTATGAATGATAGTTGGTTGTTTTAGATTAAGATATCACAATCAAGATGAAAATTTTATTATTGTGTCCTACATAAAATAGTGAATGGCTGTTGGATAAATTACATGATGAGTCTGAGAATCAGAGTCAATCACCTTTGCAGTGTGGGTGGTACAAAGCAGTTGCCCAAGAAACCCTAACACAGGAAGAGAAACATTCCTCATTTTTCTCCATGAAGTTAAAACTGCGTTGCAGGCTGCTCTCAACTTCCTATTGACAAACACCTTGTGGTCTGACTACCACTGATGGTCCCTGGGCAGAGGTGGAATATAACTGATTAAAAGGCAAGGACACTTCATGGTAGACAAATGTGCAGAGAAGATCCATGGGTTATACCACAGACAAATAAATAAATTTAATATCCATGGACTTTTCATAAGATTTGAAAAGTCAGTCACATACAAACCATGGTTTCATCCAAAGATAGCTGAGGTCTATAGAAAGTATTAATAATAAAGTGTTGTATACAGAAATGTTCAAAAGAATTGGCAGTATTCATGCTAGAAAGAGTTGTGCCATTGCCAAACATGAAATATCACTTGTTGGCTTCACTAATCTTGTTTAGGCCCTGCAGTTCAAATTTAGAATATAGCTATCGATACAAAGAGGAACAGAATAAATTTGCAATACATAAATAATAGAAAATTACAGTCTGATCCAAGAAATCTTATGAACTTGAGAATGCCCTGACCGTGACAAATGATTGTGACATTTTGAAGTGATTTGTTTGGATTTTCAGAAATAAGATTGTTTCAAACGAGCATAAGTTACAAATACTATTCCACACTGGTTGTGCCCACATACACTATCCCAACATGTGCTTTTAAGCCTCATCTTAATTATGTTTTTTTCACTGTGTCTTTTATTGCCTATGCCTTTGTATGTCATCTTAATCCTTGCACACTGACATATCAATGTTTTTTTACCCATCATAAAGAAACCTCTCAGCTTCCTTTTTTAGCTCACACATTTTTCAAAACAAACTAGTGGAAGGATGAAAATCTCCAAATGTTTTATTTTAATTTCTAAGGAGACAATAAATGTGAGGAAATGTTTTTAATGTAACACATTGTATCAGTGGAGACTGTATTGTAAAGAGCATTTTTTTTCTATTTCAGTTCATTGTGCCAACAGCTGAGTGATGCAGCTACTCTACTGTTAAAAATAGTAGTACTATTACAAGTTTAAAGCAGGATACCACGAAATGCACTCTACAACCACAAATGCATTCCAAAGTGCTGTTGCTAGTAAATACATGTCCTGGGCTTGTCTTGTGGGCAAGCCAGAGAGTGGGATAAATCCATGTACTAAGGATGGACATTAGATGAGAGCTCAGTGAACACACACAGGCATGCAAGCCTGCACACACACACACACACACGCACTCACACACATGTATAAAAGTAAATATTTATTAAATGGACGTCTCAGTGTCAGCCCTGCTCTGTACGATGACATGATCCAAGTCTAGAAGCCTCAGCTCAAAACAAAACAACCTGTGAATACTTGACCTGGAAACAGTGAGAAATTCTTCTGAAATTCACTGATCTTCTAACATTTAACCCTTACCAGCTCCACTTCTGGTGTCTGCATGGATATTTGAGGCAGACCCTGAGTGGCAGAAAGTGAGATATGATATAACTATATATCTCCAATAGATTAGCTGCCTTAGGAAAGTAGGGCCAGATGAAATAGGATGTGTTCTGAACAAGGGAAGAAAAAACACACAGAGTACATGCTGCTCCCAGAAGGATAAAAAAGAAAGAAAACCTTTGAAACAGCAAAGATTGTTACATTCAAATTACTCCTTCCTAAGTCTGTAATTTCTCAGCTAGGTCAAAACAGAAAATGAGTGATTACTGTTACAACTGGCATACACTCTGCACTTTGGCTGCATTTAAGATACACAACATTTTCCAGAGAATCATGTTGGACAATTTGTCTTGAGTATTTTAAGCCTTTTTCACATGTCCTGAAAGACATAAGCAATAAAATACCTTAAGGAGTGCAGTGGCTGCAGAGGGGAGAAGGCATGGGCCCAATGTCAGGGCACCCGGGTGCTTTCCTGACTCTGTTCCCATCTATCATACAAACTCCAGATGGATTGCTGACACCGATACTCCCCAGCTCGGCTGCCTAAAGTTCAAAATCTCTTTGCAAGAGTAATTTCCAGTGTCAATAGTACTGTTTATCTTCACCCAGAAGAAAAAGTAGCTGCACCTAGATACCTAACTCCAGATTGACAGGCAGAAATAAGCACTGTGGTTTGCAGAACTAAGCTCCCACGGGGTCAATGTGTGGTGCTGTACCTGTTTGCATATCTGTGCTGCCTAACTTGCATGGTAAGGAGAGAGAGTCCTCAAAGAAGTTTCTCAGCAGGAAATGTACTTTGGTTCTAGGCAGACCCCACATTCCCAGTGCCCTTGTCATCCAGGCTGGTCATCTGCTGTAATGGGGTCTCACTTCTCCTTGCTGAGGTTACTTCCTTATGGAAAACAGATGAGGAGAGAGAAGCATTGAGGATTAGGGGGGCTCTCACCTTGTGTTCAATATGGGTGATCACACACATATATAGGAAACCAAACGGCACTACTGAGTTGCCCAGACCAGACCCAAATTTGGCTTCTCCAAGGGGGATCCTGTCTCTCCCCACTGCCTTCATACACAGCCTAGGGACACTGGGCTTCCACCTTTGGCAACTACCCAGTATTTTCCTTATCCCAAATAATGTGCTGTATTCTATAAATTTCTTTGAGCAGCATTCCCCCGATTTCTTCTATTATATTAAAATCCCTCAAATTCATTTAGATAACTCCTAGTTTAGCACTAAAGAAGCAATCATGTAAAAATATTACACCATTCAGCCTTCTTATAAGGGCATCTTTATACTCTTGTCAAACTTGAAATACGTGCTCTGGCCATATTAAGTTAAACACCCTTCCACTTTGTCATAAATCAATTACTTTTCTCCAGAGAATTTCTCTTTAAATTCAGGGTCACAGTTATATTCCAGACTCAAATTTAGTTGCTGCTATTAACATGGAAATGGACAAAAAATTTAAATTCTTCTTTGTGAAACCAAATTCCTCAAGCATGGCTCTAACCAGAAGAATGAATGTAAAAGTAGAATTATGGGTTCCACTGTCTTTGTTCTCCCCATGAGCTCTGATCCACTTACTGGTAGACATCTTTTTACCAATTGCTAATATGGAAAACCTGACGAGGCAGGGACAATAAGGATGATCTGGAGAACTACAGTCTCACCTTGATCCCTGTGAACATGATGAAACAAAATATCCTGGAAATCATTTCCAAACACATAAGAATCAAGATTGAGAGTATTCACTGTGTGTTTATGCAGGGGAAATAATGCCTGACTGACCTGATGGCTTTCTACAATGAAGTGACTCAGTTCATGTAAAGTGGTGGCCAATACACCAGGTGGGTGTGGTGCCTGTCAGAGGGACTCAACAGGCTGGATAAATTGGCCGACCTGAGGCTCATGATGTTCAGTAAGGGGAAGTGCAAAGTCGGGCACGTGGAAAGGAATAACCCCATGCACCAATACAGGCTGGAGCCTGGCCAGCTGGATATCAGCTTTGCAGAAAAGGATCCAGGGGATCCTTGTGGACCCCCAGTTGCCCATGAACCTGTAGGAGCTTTGGGGTGTTCAGTCTGGACCGGGCGTAGACGGACGGGGACGGTCGGTGATGAGAGATCTCTATAAGCAGATCTTGGGACATGCGGTTTATTGCAAAGGGCGTGGGTATAGGGGCACTGCTTAGAGCTGCAGCTGGCAGCTCTGAGCAGGCCCAAGAGAGCAAGAGTAAGCGGGTAAGAGAGAGAGAGCGAGAGGAATGAGAGTGAAGAAGAAGTGATGAGAATAGAATGGAAGGGTGAAGTCTTGGTTACAGTACAATAAATCATCTTCTGTACTGAATATTCTAATTGTCACTAACCAATCTAATACAAGATACAAATCCTATAGCATTTACATACAGCCTATAAGAGTTCTTATATTACCATAGAGTGTTACATCTTAACTTCTAAAAACTACTCTTTGGACCCCTTCTGCTGAGCTAGTAGGGTCTGCTCTGACCCTTGGACCTGCCTGCAAGCAGAGGGTATTGTTCAATCAAGAGGGGATTATCTTCGGTGGCCATACCATTGTTTTCTAGTTGTTCAGTAACTAAGACCTGGTATTTCAAAAGCGGCTTTCATTTCGATGTCGCTTATAGTTTCCATATTCCCAAAATCTTTTGTCGGGCAATCATATTTATAAGGCTTTCCTGTTTCATCTTCCCCAACTTGAACCAGCAACAAACCCACAAGGCAAAGAAGGTCGACAGTATCCTGGGTTGAACTAGGGAAAGCATTACTGGCAGGTCAAGGGATATGATCATTCTCCTCTATTCATCACTGGTGAGACCGATACGGAGCGCTGGGTCTGGATCTGGGCTCCCCAGGACCAGAGATGAGTGAACATTCTGGAACAGGTTCATCAGGGAGCCACAAAGGTGGTGAGGGACTGGAGCAATTATCATATGAGGAGAAGCTGGCAGAGCTGTGACTGTACATTCTAGAGTAAAGAAGGTTCAGAGGAATCTCATCAATCTAGATAAATACCTGAAAGGAGGGAAGATAGAACCAGATCTTTCTCAGTGGTACACAGGGACAGGACCAGAGAAAATGGGCACAAACTGAAATACAGGAAATTCCATTTAAATACAAGAAAAAAACCTTTTTTTTTTTTTTTTTTTTTACTGTGAGGATGGTCACACACTATAAAAGGCTGTCCAGAGAGGTAGCAGAGACTCCATTCTTGGAGATACTCAAAACCCAAGAAGACGCAACCCTGAGAAATTTGCTGTAGCTGAAACCACCTTGAACTGAATGGTCTGCAGATCTGCCTTCCCACTTCAGTTGTTCCGTGGTCCTGTGACCCATACAATCCTTTTGTCTAATCTCTTACTGTGCACAGGCCACAGAGTTTCATTCATGGCTTCCTCACACACACGAGTCAGACATGCTAACTGAAAAAACCATCACTTTTAGAGAGGCATCTGCACTTGGATATAAGATTTCGACTGATGGTAAAATCCACTACGCCCTTGGTGGAGTTATATCTCCAGTAATTTCCTTTGCTATTAAGAAAACACTCTTCACCTTACCTAATCATCATCCTCCACCATTAATATTTAACAGGTAATAATTTAAAATTTCAATCAACTAAATTAAGCCCTCATTTCTGCTTGTGCAAAAATACTGCATGCACTGAGTTCAAACCCAGTACAGGTGACTTGAACTATCCAGGCATTTCTGAGGGTGACACATCACCAAGAATTGAGGCCAACTATCTCTTTCAGACTGAGACAAGTTAAGGAGGGGACAATGGACTGCCAGACTAAAGAGAGAAGTGGATTGGCTGAGCAAGAAGGTAATATTTTTAAGATGCTTTTCAAAGTAAAATTATCCCCTCACTAATGAAATTACTACCCAGATGTGGGCAAAGGTTGCCTGTTTGAGATGCACCTCAGGTGCTGATGACTGCACCTACCCCTTCCAGTTTCCCCTGAAAATCCTTTCTTCCTCTCCTTAATGCCACCAAAAATTTCCTCTGCTTGGTTATTGCAGATCCAGAGCCTCTTGCAGAGAGTGAAATGCAAGCTAGACCCTGTGCTGTTATGATGTCCTTGAAGATTAGAAAATATCTGTATAGATTGTGTAATCCACAACCATTTTACCTGCCTTGAGAACACATACAGCTTCCCACTCATCAGAAAGGAGGGCATCTCTGTTAATTGGGAGCCTGAGGTTTCAACCTATTTTTGTGAAACAAAGGCACATGTAATCCACTATTGAAATTATTACAATAGCAAACTCACATTTTCACTTTTAATAGTTCACTTTACAAGCAAGACTTTGTATTCTTATTACTCTGCCATCCTGGTTTGGCTGGTGTCTAATCCCTACCACAGTACTTATTTTAGCTAATCATCATCATTTTTCTTTAAAGAAACCCACGCTAACCAAAGTGGTGAGGGAATTAAGTACATTATTTCTTTTGTAGCCCAATATCTCCATCTTATGGTCATAGCATGTATAAGGACTGAGCTCAGTATTCATTTTACTATGAATTGTAGTGGAGACTGCATAGCAGGTAAAACACAGTTTAGTATCTTATCTGAAATAGGTGAGATTTTTGTGGGTTTTTTTCAAAACTTTTAGGCTTTTTAAACTGAATTCTTCTACTGAACCTTTTTCTTAGGGAAGGGCGAGTACAAATTACTGGTGATTAATACTCTTTTCTACTTTGGCCTACCCTTGTCTACATCAGTGCTGCACCTCATAAGAAGACAGAAGCTATATGGACAATACGTATACATCTGTAGCTATTGTCCAGCGAACCGTGAATTGTCACCATTGTGCTTTTCTTCCACAGAATTCCAAAGGGAGAATAAGCCATGCCATATTTGCAGTATATTTTCATTAACGTTTGGAATCAAGGTCGTAGGGGACCAGGCAAAATCAGAAGCAGATACATTGCTAAAGTTTGTTTAGTGAATGCCTTAGTGCTGTCCTAGGTTGGCTGCTCATGATCTACACAGCCTAGAAAGACCCAGCTGAGCAGAGAGCAGAGGAGACCTGGAGGCAACAAGCTTGGCAGGAAGCAGCTGCTGGTAGAGAGATGTGATAGACAACAGCACTGATTGCTCTCTCAGAAATGCTCCCCACCATGTATTTCCATGGTGATATGGTACACTGTGGTTCACTGAGAGCAGTTTTGTTTGCATGGGACTAGAATATCAGCTCCTATCTCCACAGGAAAGAAGGATATGAATATGCTGAGGCCTCAAGATCACATGGGAATCTTGAAATTGGGCTAGCATACCAGCCAGGCTAGGGAATGTGCACTACACATCCAGCATACCTCCATTAATTATGTACACCTCTTCTGTCACATGATATTCCTGTCTTGTCTCTGAATGACAGCACAAATTGATTTTCTAGGCAGAGGGGAAAAAACCCCAGTGATATTGGGCCTAGCTAGCCTCAAAACATAAACTGTTTTATTTACCCATCTATGCCAGTCTCAGCACAGAGCGGGTCAGAGAATGTGCAAACAAGTTATTCTTTCAGGAATGTCAAAGAAAACCTATTTCTGCCGCAAAGATTTCCTCTAATCAGAGAACCAGGCAAGCAGCATACACTGTTTTACTTACTGTGACCACTTTGGACTGCTGCCTCTTCACAAAATTCTGAACAGCAAAACCTGCTAACCACACATTATCTTTTCCCAAGACCAAACATTTCTTCACACACTCGAGAAATTAAGTCAAAAGCCTATATTCATCAATACCACCTGGCAAAATTTGTACCGACAACACATTTTGAAGTGGGATAAGGAATAATTTTGACATATGAGTTAAGCACTTTCTGTCAGTCTTAATGAAGTCTAATGAAAATGGCAAATAAACAGTAGACCATCCAGCTTTTCTACCCACCACAGCTCTTCTGTTTGGTCAAGTGAGAGTCCGTCACCAAGTATATTGCCAGGACTGCTTCTAATAACTTAGGACACATGTGATGTTCCCATACTAGTCAGCGGCTGTGTTTTGAAAGAAGGTCTAGATTTTTTCCAAGGTTCATTTTAATACAAGCACCATTGCAAAAGCAGCACTGAGGGAAATTGTATCATAAGGAAGCATGCAGATTCCTGCTCTCATACAGTGCCTGTGTGGGCCCAGGAATAGGAAAGGCTCTGTAAGTGGGATGTAATACTTGCGCTTGTTTATTTAAAATAGTACCCGACTACTGAAAATCTACGAAGTATGAATTACATTGAATTGAAACATTCCCAATCCCACGTAAGCAGGAGTGAGTCCGGAATGGTTGCGTTCCATGATGCATACCATGGACTGAGGGACCACTTCCAAAAGATGCAAGCAGCATATACCTGTTTTCAGCAATGCAGACTTTCCTCTAAAATGAGACATCGCTACCTGGGCTTTATAAACAGAGTGATGGCAAAATGAAGGAATGGGAAGCCATTACTTCATACTTTGCCTTATCCTGTATTTTTTCAAGCAAAATTGAATCCCAGAATTCTCTGTTTAGTCCAATATTTACCAAGAAAACCTGTTTTGGATTTGTTGGTTAGAGCAAAGTCATGGCAGGGGCCAGAATTCGCAGCTTTCCCAGCTCTCTGCAGAGCAACTTGGGTTCCCACTGCTTAGAAAACCAGTGCAGGACCATGCAGGTAATCCAGCACGACAGCCCAGATGGGACTTTCTCATTTGAGTCTCTATTCATCATGTATCTGTGGATGACAAACAATTTAAGTGATCTGTGAGTTATTTCTGGTTATGGGACCTAGGGTGGCTCACACTGCGTCTAAATCTGCACGTGACAACAGCCAAGAATAAAGCTGAACCAGTACACAGCTCATTCTTGAATGAAAACAAATCAAGAGACTCAAATAACATCAAGTGTAATTGCAAGGAAGGAAGGTGGATCTAAAAGAGATATGTAGGAAGGACAGTTGCCATTCCAGGTGTTCTTTAATTGTAATGCTGGTAAGTTATAACATGGTCCTAAGTTCCAGAATCACCTCCTTGTGTAATCCAGACATGCAGAATAGCTGCTACACTTACAAAAAAAAATTGAGCGTTTTTTTACCTAGTATATCAGTAACTAAAAATAGTCAGTGGCCATTTACCACTACCAGAAAATCTGAAACATTAAGTCTCTGTTGCTTAAGGTACAATGCTTTGAAACAAGACACCTACCACCTTGCTTTGATTGCATCAGTAAAAACAGGCAGCTGATCTTCCTAAAAGATGGTGAGGGTCATTGTTCCTTTCCCAATTTAAATCTGATTTTCTCAGTTTGCTATAGAGAAGTCTCATATGGGTCCCATAGCACACAGTCTGGCATTCTCCCTGCAAGGTCAGGAAAGGCCTGCAAAGGGTAGATAATACAGGAACACTTCTCTGCAAGACAAACCCCAGGGGAGCGAGTTTTAAGATTGTGGAGGGATAATGCCTGCCTTGAATGCTGCACTTTTTCTTCTGAAACAAGAAAAGCTGTTCACAGAGCTTCTGATCTGAATTGAAGGGCCCTTAAATAAAGGTATCTTCTGGTTTCTCGTAGTTTATTCTTCTTGGTCTGAATATAGTGTTTTCACAAAAATGCTCATGAGTGCCATCTTCATGGCTTAAAGGAGATTAAGGGTATTGATTCCCAGGAACAGTAGACTATAAAATATCACCACAGAGAAAACAGAACTGTGCAAATTCTGTATCTATTAGTACTTGCAGTGTCCTAGTTAAAGCCTTTCCTGGCTCATCAATAGATAAATCGTTGTGGCCTGTGAGTCCTTATTACAGTAAGCATTATCTGTTTACACTGCCAGAACAGTACTGCCATGGCAGATATATCCTCCACAGCAAAACTGGGTGTGAGATCAACTATTTATCCATAGGATTTTACAGTGAAGCTATCTCAGGAACAAAATGAAAAAATAAAGAAGGATATGTATTTTCATACAGAATAAACATCCCTGCACCTGCTCCAGTGTAGTGGCTGCAGGATTCTGGCTGGTGTTTCTTTGCACAGAAGAGTCAAAATATTTTTGAGTGCTGTTTGTGATTTCAGACTTTTAACCTGACATAACTGAACTTCCTGGGCATTTCCTTGGTGATATTGACCTTTGTCTTGCAATATAGAAAAATCTGTTTTAAAGTAAGTATGTAACAAGATTTCAAACACTCACAAACTCTTGCTGTGATAGAGAGTAAAAATTCTATTCTACTGTACAGATAAGGGATCTAGGAAAAGTGCAGTAGATTTATTGAGCTGGCTTTCTTTGAAGAGGTGAAGAGTAAAAAATATTCATGGAACAAGATAAAAACTGAGCCTTCAACTCACAGCACACTTTAGAGAATACTATGCATGCATCATACTTAGAGAAAATGTGAAGGATACAAACCACAGGTAAATCTAAGGAGGGTGTGCATGGAGCAAAGCACGGTAGCAGTGAGTGCGAGAAAGCATTGCTTTGGCAACTGGTGAAGCAGCATTTGCATAAAAGCCTTTTCCCAAGGAAATGCAACAACATCAAATAACTGAAGGGCAGGGGCCAAAGCCACACGCTGGATCCCCACAGGTGTGCAGCTCAGAGTTCACAGGTTTCTCAGCCACCCTCATTTACAACGAGGGCCAAGGGGGACTCCCAAAGGTAGGTTTTGCTGAGTGCTGTTGTATTTCTGGGGCTGAATCTGCTCAGCTTTCCACATGACAATTGCTTCTGAAATCTCAGAATTGCACAGGTCCCAGGGCAGAGGGGACCTGTGGTGGCTCCAAGTGTTGGTGAGGCCAGTCTCCCAGCACAACTGGGCTGCCTGAGCAGTCGCAGCTCTTACACATCCGCAGGGCACTGGGTCCTGTGAGGAGCAGCCTTTCTGAAGGGGCCCCGGGAGCAGCAGGCACAAGGCACAGAAGGACGGATTCCATAAGTCCTTGTCTTGCCTTCACCCTCAGCAGGTAAATGGGCTGCTTTGCCCTGCCACTTGTGTAAATCCCCTCGCATTCCCCATGCTAGCTCAGCTGGAAGTGAGCTGTTGGCACGGCACAGTCTCTTCTTTTTACCCACTGTCTCCACCCCCAGGTTCGCTTTCCCGAGGGTGACTGACTCATGGGCTGGAGAGAGGGCAAAAAGGCAGAGTCCTCGACACTGGGAGACTTGCAGCAAACAAGCAGTAAAGAAACACAAATAGCTCAGGAGGTATACAAAGGATTTTTCAGGAATATCATTAAATGTGGATTCTGAGGTTCTTTAATGGGACTTAAAGCAAATGGCATTCCATTTCCATGCACCTCATGTGTGTTTTGCATTAAGCATTAATCGTGATCATTGAATATTTAGGCACAAAGAATTCATGTGTTTTCTGACACACACAGTGTTGATGTTGGATTTACAGTTAAGATATTTTAAAGATTAAGAGCTCCCGTTAGTGTTAGCAATTTAGAAGGCACATAGATATTTCCTCTCATCTAAATATGTGATGATGCAACAGCCAAAATAAATACCCCCAAACACAGTCAGGTTGAAGTGCCCGTAATATCAATGAGACACAGCTCTTATATTAGTAAAATACTGCTTATAAGGGTTTGGCTGGATTAGAGAGAAAAAAAATGTAAGCATAGAGCCAACATACACTCATAAACCATTGCATAGGAAAAGGGATAACTGCAATTTAATTTGAAGAATTTTGCAAAGAGATGTCTTTAAATTAGAATTATTAAATACAAGCATCATATTTACACTAGTATTAATAATTATTTCAAATAAGCATTATTATAATTGAGTTATTAGAACTAATTATATTTATAAAGCTCTGAAACTTTGCCTGGTGCCTTTGAAGAAACACAATACTAAGCAAAAATCTAAAGTGATGCCTTGGCCCAAAGACACATTACCCAGCTTGGGCCATCTGGGGCTTCCTCCGTGTGAGTGAAATGCTTGCTTGGTGCAGGACCTCTGTGGTGGGAAGAATTCACACCCTTTAAATTTTTCTGCTATGGGGCATGACTGGCATGTTTGGAAGAGAAGTAGGGAGAATGGGAAGAGATTATGGCATCTGGGGTGGTGGCCCATGTGGTACAAAACCTCAGTAAACCAATTGCATGCACCCTTCCCCATACAGGACCAGGAAATTAGGGAAGCACAGAAGCCATCAAGCCATTTTTCCTCCCTTGCTTCTCAATGTTTTAAGTGGTGTTGTGGCACAGGTGAAAATCAGCACCACAGAGCTTGGTGGCACAAAGCAAAAAGGATAACAGTGGTTATACCAAGTGTGAAAGCAATGGTTGTACTGGTTTTGTATTGGCTTCATCCTGTCAAATAAGGTGGAACTGCTCCTTGCCAGCCCTAACGAGCACCTTTCAAATGGTTGCATTTTATAAAATAGGAGGGCTTTTCAAGAAGTGATTTGAAGAAGGAAATGGAGGGCACTGACACACATTAATCAGGAGGCAGCGTGGAAAGAAGCCCTGAGGCAGGACTGGGAAAGCAGAACAAAAGGAACAGTCACGGCAGATCACCAAGGGCAGGAAAGAACACAGCAGAAATAAAAGCACTATTTTCAGTAAAGTATGAAATGCAAAGGGCTTAAGGAGTTCAACCACCTCTGGAGGGAAAAGAAGAGATGAAGACAGCATAGACATGAAGAGCCAAGGAGACAGGGAATGAATGGTATGAGGTGCTGAGCTTGCCAAAGGGATTTGGGACAGGCCAAGGGACCGTGAGCAAAATGGGATCAGCCCAGAGACTTGGATGTGATAACTGGAGGCAGAAATTACCGGAGAAATTCTTCAAGTGTTGGCAGGGGGAACAGTAGGAGACTATTCCCGTTGGAGCACTTGGGAAAGAAGGCAAACACCATTTAAAGCAGTCCAGGATAAAGTGGAAAGAGAAAACTCCCACTGAATGATGTCACTTGGCCTTTGAAGGGAAGGAAAAAAACAAAACAGGAACGTCAGGGTAAGAAGAGCTCAAATCAAGTACAGAAAGGGACTAAGAGTAAAAAAGATACACTTATACATGGAAAAAGACTTAGGAAAGAGAAAGGCCTTTTGACTTTCAGGAATAGAGCAACTGGAAAAGGCTTATGGGACCTGTGAGATTCTTACCTCCTCTCTGCCATGTAGATGCAGCCCATGCTCTTAGCTGCATGGGCATGGGGCCATGGAATGGCCGCACACACACATGTGACTCCCCTTCCCACCCTGCCCTCTGTAAGGGATGTCTGCACCCAGCGCTACTGGGGACCTGAGCTGTGGCAGGGGCTGTGTGTCCTAAATGCCCACCAAGGTTACCCAAGGAAGCTGCTAAACACTGGGAAAACAAAATGCAGCAAAACTGATCCTACCACAGCCCCTCAGCTGGCTGGAAACTTTAGGCCGTGTCTTCAGCTCATATAATCTGGTATTGCTCCACCACCACCATTGGAAATGCTTTCACTTACAGCAGTGCTGAGCAGCTGACCCTGTGTTCCCATCATTTGCAGGAAGGAGTGTGTGTATCTCTTTTCTGTGAGTCGAGTCTGAGCCCACACCCTTCACTGAGAAGCAAACAGAACACTGCACTAACAAAAGATATCACCCACCAGTAATTTAGTAATATGAATTTCCTTATATTTTCTTTTTAAGTATTTAAAATAACTACTGGATGTACGACTCTTCAAACCCTGATTTCTCTCCCTCCATCCCTGCTTTGATTTTCTCCTCCCAGCCAGTGATGAGGTCCCAACAGTTACAGCGCTTCATTTCTCATTTTCTTTTTTCTGATTTCAAGACATACTACTTATTTCAGAAGTAACCTTTCTTGGCATCCTCCTATAGGCAGGTCATTAAACCTGTTTACATTTTCATTTAAAATCTTTCCCTGTCTTAAATGAGTGAGATAAATAGCTCTGTTGTACAATTTCTTCATTTTACAGTGGTTTTGTGTCACTTTATATCAGTGGAAACACGGTTAGGCTCTTTCTTCAGGAGTTTGGAAAGTAAATAGCTGGTGCACATCTGTTTAAATTTACTTTTAACCTATTAGTTCCAAACTGAAAGTAAAATGGGTGGGGGGGGAATTGGTGTTTATCAAAGAAAGTAGATCAGCAAAGTTCTCTTTTATTTCTTATTTTCCTATGTAATTATTAATTCTCCCAGATTTCATGAAAGTCTTTCTGAAATCTGTTACTTTCATTCCATTATTTCAGTTTCTTTTCTCTTCTTCTCTACCACTCCTTAGAGCTGTTACACCATATATTTTTTCCCACTATATATTACGTTAATCCCTCCATCTAATGAACACCTGTAAAATATAATTCCCTCCTTCTAAAACAAATGGTGTTGTATTTTAAAAGTCAAAATCCTGCCTAGTAAACAACAAACCTCATTTTCCAAAGTGGGGACTTAGAAGTAGCCCAGTGACACTACAGTTAGCTCCTGCAGCTCCAGCAGTGACTGGGAACTCCACAGGGCTTGGGAGCAACGGGAAGACAAGAAGGTCACTCGAATCCTTGTAAAAGCCACCTACATAACCAGAAGGAGAACCATTGTGGACACAGGCTCTGGGGAGAAAGTGTGAAAAAGAGGTGCATAGGGGAAACCTGAATTCTCATCCCTCACCAGGTCTGCTGGGAAGAGACCAGGCATGCAGCAAGGCATTTTCTTCCACTTGGAACAGCAGCCACTCAAAAGCCTAGTTGCTGTGCCCACAGCAGGTATTTCCCCCTACTCCTTCTCCCTCACTAAGGATAAATGAGCAACCTGAAATGTGATTAGGAACACAAAACAGCAAATAAAATTACTCCTTGCTTCAGCAGCCAGCTTATGAGCTGAAACAACACCAGGCCTTTTCTAGTATGGGGCCTTCCAGCTGGTTTCCCACGTTGAGGCTGTCCAGCTTTGTGTGAATAAGAACAACCAAGTCTCAGACAGCCTAAATATCCTCCTATAGAAACGAACACCCTACTCCCCTGTGGGGAGAGGATGAACAAAGCTTTCGTGACCCTTTCTAACAAAACCAGCCTCTGACTCAGTTTTTGGCAGAAGAGAGAGAAAGGAGGGATCCTTCTCAGTGGGGGGGCTCCGTCGAGGGAACATCAGAAGGACCCACCAGATGGACTCTTGGACTACATCTAAAGCTTTCTCACATTTCTTTTCCTTCCTCCCCGCCCTCCTTCCCCCCCCACACACACACACAGGCTGTCAGTTTACCTCTTCCCTACTCATCTACAAAGTGGCTGTTCAAAGCACCAGGGCCGGTGATGGATGCCCACACGTGCACGCAGGAGCACAGTGGCTGACACTCTGCACGTGCTGGCTGCTGCAGGAAAGGACCTTGGAGACTGGTGAGCACAGCAGGCACCAGACACATTTTTCTCCTCCAGCCCAGGCCCACACTGCCCATTAATCCCATTGGACCAGGCTGGCCTGGGTGCCCTTCAGCCAAGCCTCCTCCAAAACCTTTTCAGACACAGCCTGGGTGGAATGGGACCTTGCATGAGTGTGCTCCTTCCAATAGGCAAGACATCACACGGGCAAGGCACAGAGCATGCTGTTCCTACAGACCCTCCAATGCCACCATTTAATGCAGAGAAAATGATGGAGGGGAAGGAGAAAGGAGGAGTGGAAGAACAGCTCTGTGCTGATTGCAGTGGGATTTGGAGCTGATTTAATGATGAAAATTACTCCTGGATCTTAAATTGCTATGGTTTCCTCTTTGATTGGATGTTGGTATTCCTTTAAGCTTTTAAAGGAAAAAATATGATTACAATATGCATTTGATAAGTGAGTATTTCTGGTTCTTTTCCATGTAATTTACCTTGTTAATCTTTATTCTCTCTCAAAACAAACAATGGTTTGACTCTTCCTTATATTGAGGGCATCAGTTTGCTAATGGGCTGAAAAGCATCAGTTCACCATTTTGAGCAGATCTATTTTCTTCAAGTTCTTGGCAAGAAAAACCCCTTCGTTTTAGAAGACAGTGAAGTGTCCTGTCTTGTCTTGTTATTCCACTGGGAACAAATCATTCTTTTATGTATGCTTTGATGTTGAAATAAAAGGGGTTTTAAATACCATTTCACTGTACTGGTTATAAAAATGCTGTAATTTCCTTGTTATTTGTCTTATTGGAAGTAAGTCAGCGACAAAAGCACAAATACCATATACACAGAAACTTCCTAAATACTCCTTTTATCCACAGTGCTGTGTTTTATTGAAAGGCTCCAAACCTATTGTCTGTGAATGAAACTCCATTGTTATTGTCTCCATGTTGTTATTCTCTCTCCAAGCCTGAGTATAGACATACACATTAACTTTCTCACTCTGCAATAAATCACACCCTCACTCAGGCACAAATTTAACAGGAGAGGTTGAGTGTGGTGGGGATCATGTGTTTCCAGTCATGTGTTGCACTAGGGGCTGTAAAAGGCTTCTGTATTTGGCCTTGCCAACACCAATAGTCCTAGAAAGCACCTTGGTTCACAGATACTAACGTCCTGTTTGTGACTCCAGTGGCACTTGCACAGCAGAGGTCAGTGGACACATGTGTGAACATTTACAAGTCATGCATTAAATCCCACGTGGATGAAACTAGCACACAGCATAAATTCAGCCCACCACAGATGTCTTGAGTCATGAATGCAGTTCATGCCAAGAAAACTGAAGGCTATTAAAAACACCTTTTATGCAAAATTCAAAACACCAAGTCTTACGATTCACTTGCACTCATACAACTGCATTGACTCCTACAAGGCTTCTTCCCATTTAGTCCAGCAGAAGCAAGAGAAGTATCAGACCTTTGTATTTATCTTCATTGCAGAGTCGTACAGAGATGTGTACAGACCTGTGCTGAGACCCAGTGCAACAGAAAGCATGTTGTTCTGTTACCTCTGTGACACTCTTCTCACAATGTGTAAGCACTTCCACTGCCAAAAGCCAGAATGACTTCCCACTGAGACATAAAGTGCATGACATTATGTAAAGGAAGGTAATCAGACTGCTAATTCTTAAATAGATCTTAATGAAAGGCAACAAAAAATCAGTGTCAGGAAGAACAATAGCCACATAAGGAAGAGGAAGATACAACTTTTATTAACTTTTACTCACAGCCACAAAGAGTTCCTCTTCTATAATCTGCTACTATTCATAGCAAATGGGGTAACTCCTCAGACATTCATGAAACACCACAATATAATTGTACTGTTGACAGTACAAGTCAGTAAATCTTGGACAAGATTCATGGTGAAATCTCGAATAAATTGTGGTTAAGGATGTGTACTGGTCATGGACTTAAAACAGTCATTGAGAAACAATGACTACCTTAAAACACAGAAACAGGCCTACACATGCTGCTGCAAGACTAAACTGTGAGAAATTCAAACAATTCTTTTGCTTTGTTTTGCAACAAAGCTTGTGTCAGAATCACCATGGAAATAACTGAAATAATCTCACATTCAGTTCCAGAGAAGGGACAGAAAGGTATGGCTGCAACAAGCTAAAGAGGAGGAGTAGAGAAGGTAGTGTGACAGACTAAAAGTGTCTCAGAATGCTTTGTTTTACCTTTGGAAACCACATGCTGAAAAGAAAACTTACGGGCAATTATGCAGTCCGAGCTATAGGGGGCTGTCAAGAAACATACAGAATCGGCCAGAGTTGACAGTTTTAATCAAATCTCCATTTGTGATCAGTAGACACACGATCAGTGTACCAAGGTGGAAAAACATTTTATTTTTGGATTTTCAAAAACTTCTGAATGAAAGACCAAATAATAAATGCTTAGCTATATAACAAGGAACTCTGTATTTCACAGGTCTTTAAAAAATGCGTCATAACGTTTAACTAGTAACGTAGGCCTGGTTTGGGTATTAAGAGTACAACCATTACACAGCCAATTTTAAACACAAGAACCTGAAATACAAAAGAAGTCCAACAAATTTTAAATTGGGAACAATGTTTCATTGTCAGTGACCAGGTTTAACAAGTGTCTTTGGTATTTAGTATCCCAATATCAACACGTTCCTTGGCTTCCCTGAGAGGCTGGGCTGCATCTGAGGCATGTAGGGACTTCCAAGCTCGTGGTAGAGCAGAAAATTCTACATTGCCGGGTGCTTTAGCTTACTGAACAATACTGCCTCTTCTAGCTCGTACAGTTCTTCTCTCCTTTGGGAGGGTCCTTCTAATCTGAGAGCAGAAACAATTTACCTGGTATCTACCCAGTCTGGGCTGATTTTGCCTCAGTCTTGTCCTCTGTTTTCTTCATTTCCTACCTGCAAAAGGGAACACCAGACTCTTCCAGGCAGCTACCATCATACCACTCAAAAGGTGCAAACTTGAAATTGGTGACATGTTAGTGCCTGCTAAGTTGCAGTATGGGATGGAGCTGGGGCAGCTTGTCTCCAGTATGGTCCTTTCTCTTCTCCTGATATTTTCCTCAGTTGGCTGACTCTTGGGGGCCCAACAACAGAACTAGAGAGAGACTTTTTACAAAAGCGTGTAGTCTCATGACATGGGGCAATGGCTCTAAACTGACAGAGGATGGGTTTAGAACAGATAATGGGAAAAAAATTATTGTGTGGGTTGTGAGACACAGGAACAGGCTGCCCAGAAAATTTGTAGATGCCCCCATCTCTGGAAATGTCCAAAGGGTGTTTGGATGGGGCTTTGAGCAACCTAGTCTGGTGGAAGGTGTCTCTGCAGATGGCAGGCAGATTGGAAAGAGATGATCTTTAAGGTGCCTTCCAACCCAAACCATTCTATGCTCCTTTATATATCATAAGTGCTTTATCTTATACGTAGCATTAATACATAGGTAAATGTTCACTTGGAGTGCTTGAGGTATTGTCTGATACCTCTGCAGGGACTGCTAATTTCTTCCAGAACTTCCACAGGCTTCCAGAGAGAGAATAGCATGACAAGATCTGCAGGCAATATGAGCCAGGGTAGCTTCCAGTAAAGTGAGGATCAGGTCCAGAAAAGCAGTGCATTTCCTCTGCAAAGGAAAGCCCCCCACCTCTTGCACTATAAATATACCAGACTTGGGTGCTTTGTTTTGAGCCCAGTTTCCTAAGGAAACGAGGTCTATGCAGTCATGCTGTGTCTGTCTGTTTCTGTTCCCCACTCCTAACTCTCATTAGTTGTCTTGACCAGATTTGACACTGGGAGCCACAGGCTCCAGTACTTCAAGATTTTTTGTACCTCTGTGACCAAGAGGAGAAAGGCGTTTGTTGTTCTTTATGTCTCCCCCAAGAGAAAAGCTTTATCGTATGCTTTTTCTGAGACAGAATCCAGAGGGGAAGAGACCTTGTGAGACAGGTTAGCAGGAAACCAGGTTGTGTTAGTTCCTCTGTTCCAGGAACTACTTGTTTAGTTTACAATCTCCACAGGAAGTATCCAGCATGACAGATACCATGCAGGCAGTGCCCCAAAATACCTTTTTGAAGCTGGATGTTTCAGTTTTCAAAAGTTACAGATCTTTTTAGAGATCTGAGAGGGTACACTGTTAGCCTTTGAAGTCTGAAGAACATCTGGTGCTTCTTTGTCTACCACCTCTCTGTCTTTGTGATGTCTTTATCTTCTTGGGGAGAGAAGACTTTGGGGTGCACTGGAGGACCTCCCATTCCCAGGTCCCCCTGCCAACACAAACCAGGCCTTGCAGATCATGCAGACATTTGTTGCTCTGCAGATTGAGTGGATGACAGGAGTCCAGTCATGGTAGCAGTTTGTATTCACCTGCTCGTGTGCATTCAGCACAAATTAGAGGAAAATGAAACCTTCAGGGTCCAATAAGAGAGCGTTTTATAGTCAGTCTGCATAGAGCAAAAAATGCACACAGAAAAATGCAGAAAGTCTACTCTCAAGAGAGCCTTGTGTTAGAGCCATCTATTAATCATAGCAGAGTATTGTGCTGTGATGTATACGCATAAAATCATCACTTTTTTTTTTTGGTGTAATGATGCTGCTTTATCTACTGCCTCTGCATCTACATATAACAAGAACAAAATCTGAGCTTAAAGAATGAAACATATACTAACAAGAAAAAGAACAACAACCCGTAATTCAGAATTGCATTACTGGTTCCATACAGGATCATATCTCATCTACTTTGCTTGACAAACATATCACGTAGATATATCTATCTTAAGACAGACGTGATTATTCATTGCAAAAATGACAGCTATTTTTATGTAAAGCAGAAACTAATGAAGTAAGAAAATGTATTGAGAGATTTTTGGCTACAGATTTTTGGATTGTGAGCATGGTGTTCACATGGCAGCTGCTTTGCTGGATACTGCCTCACTGATGGCTTGTGGCATTGATTTATTGACATTCCTGAACTAGAAATTAAGGCAGCCTCAGGGGAGGATATCAACTGACCTATAAATTGGAACATGTGTTTTGGGTTCTTTTGTTGTGTCTTTTTTTTTTTTTAAACAGGACTTCTGCCACTGACTTCAACGTTTTCCATATAACACAAAAAAAATTCTTCCACGTCCCAGATGTATTCAGACGATAACAATAAATTAGGACAATGGACTCATGCTGACTTCTGTCAGTGGAAGATCTAGCTCCTGTGGTTGAATTACTTTTTCCTATGCAGCATTAGGAAGAAGATCTACCTTTTCTTTTTCAACAACTTTTTCCAAAGTCAAGATTAATCTCAAGTAACGAAATGTCAGGTCAGTGAACACTGAATTCTATCCAGGGTATTAGCAAGTTGGTGAAAGAGCATTCTCATGGAGCTGTCCGCCACATCTGCTGATGTTCCACAACAGAAGAGACTCCCCAAAGTCCCTGTCTTGTATTACCCCTACACCAGGTTTCTACCAGTCAGTCAAATTTTATCTGAGTCATTTACCCACCCACTCTGACAGGAGGAGCGTGGGAGCAGTGAACAAAGGGCAGGCATCTACCGGGAACGCAGCCAGAGTGAAGACTGACAGGCCACGCTGGGCTCAGATGATTAGATACTGCATTTTCGTAACCAAATTGTGAGGCAAGGATGCTGCCTGCCTTTACACTGGCAGGATTTATCCCATGATGGGGCCAGATACTGCAAGGAAAGAAAATTATGATGATAATTCTGTCATCCAGGCTACTTATGAAGCATCTACTAGGCATTTTTGAGGCAGAAATGGTATTTCTGGAGCAACAGAAACCTAAAGCCAGGAGAAAGTTCAAGGGAATGGTTCACACTTAGGAGCATAGTTTCCAGTGGATGTCAGTGTCTGGCCACTAAAATCCAGCCACCCTTCAGCCACCACCCATGGCAGATAGCACAGGCACTTCATGGTGTAACCAACATAGGCTGGCAGGCACCCTATGAATCCTTCCTGGGCTCCACACCTCCTCCTGCATGGTCAGACATCAGTGGTGGCGACTGGTAGTGCCCTTGCAGCATTGCACCTGTGCCTACACTACAGCTTTTGGCTTGTGTGTGGTGCTGGCAGCTCATCAACAGTGTAGTGCCTGGGATATGGCTGAGAAGCACACATGATCAGAGGCAAAACACATGTCACAGCAGCCATCATCCCAGGGAAGTGCTTCACAGTATCTTCACTCCAGTTTTTATCCTTGCCTCCAGCCTCATCATCTGGGTCACTTCCTGTGTGCTCATACCCACAGGACAACATAGAGAAAATCACCTTTCATTTTCATTTTACCTTTCTAATGAAAAGGCAAAAAAATTCCTAACCTCTGTATTTTCCTTAAAATTTGTGCATTGAACCATTTGCACACATTACAACACTGCCTGACTACTCTCAACCACCTTAATCTGATTTTCCATCTCTGTCTTACATGGCTGTATTAGCAAGCATTATTTCACAGAAAGACCAAGTTCCAGTGTTGGTTTACCATTTTTGTGCTGGTGGATGTGCTATTTGTTCCTCATCCTTCTCCAGTCCTGCAAGATCTGAAACTAAATGTTTTCCCTTTTGAGGCCCTCCATCTTTGCATTAATTGCAGTGCAACACAGGGGGACGTGAATTTCTCCAAGCAACTGCTCTGACATGCTGTGGAGTCCTCATGGTAAATACCTCACTGGTCTTGAATTTCTCTTCCCGTTGTAGATTTACGGTCTCTTCAACAAGGAAATTGCAATAGCTTTAATGTGCAAAACCATATTCAGTGAATTAAAGAGTTTCTTCTTTTTTCTTTGGTTTTACAAATGTCTACAGCTGTACCCATACCAGGTAATTTTTGCTTCCACTTCTGTGGAAAAGCATCTGTTTGAAGAAGTACTGGAAACTAGTTTTTGTTTACTCAGTAAGCTCTGAATGCATTTGGACTGAAGCTAGAGTGAAAGGAAAATAATGGCCTTGATCTCTTCCTGTCCACCAAGACCAGAAGGTGAAGAAAATCCACAGCCTGTCCCTAGATCTCCACCTCCAACATCAGACAGAAGAAAACAATTGCCTTCCTTGGAGACCTCACAAAGAATAAAGCTGTAACTAAATAGAATTCTCATGCCAGCGACTTTGGGAATTACTCTGTTGTTATTGTTACAGCAAGATCTTCATTGATGCTGAAGGAATTTCATGTGAATGGGAAAGACTGAAAAAGAAGCTGAGATGACAGGAGGACACAATTCCTACGTCACTTCTGCTGCTGCACCTCCAGGGCCTCGTGGTCCAACCAATGCCTTCTCCAGCCTGATGACACCAGACAGCCTTTCCTTGATGTTTGCTCTTGGTTTTCTTAAGTGACTACTGCTGAGAGCCTCCAAGGTTGGGCACAGGAGAGTGCTCATGACTTATGAGTTATGGACGTCAGGGTAGGAAGAAAAGCTCATGGTAAGAATCACATGCCATCAGTTATTCAGTCATTATATATCACTAAAAAGCAAAGAGAAAATGAATTTCACAAATAGAAACACAACAGATCTTAGCATTTTAATAGCACCAACTTTTTTACTCAATAATGCTCATGCTCAGAGAAAAGGTATAGGTCTAAATTTAGCCTTCAAATGCAGAATTTCTAAATATCCAGAATAAGCCCGGATGTCTATGCTTCCCAGCTCTCAAAACCAGCCATCAGGGCCCCTTGCAAAGACCTGTACCTTCTCCAGCTCTTCTTCAAGCCAGCCAGGCTTTACCAACTCCAACCCGAGGTGCCCTGAGCTTGCATGGATACTGCCTACCTCCCCTACATGGTGTGTGAATGGATCCAGACTGCCTCAGAGGAAGAGCATGAGGGAAGAAATTGTAACTTCCTCCTTGCAGAAAAAAACCTGAGAGATTTATTATAAGCTGATGTATGTGAAAGTACTGGCACCATAGTGATGGCCTTGCTGCTAAGATGGAAGGCAAAATACTGTGAAAGGACATGATGGGGAGTGCTCTAATTAAAATATTTATAATTTGTAGGTCTACAAAAAAGGCGTTTTACCAGTTTAGAGCATCAGCAGGAGTCAAAAAACTGAAGCTCCACCCATGATTTTTTATGTAACTTGCAAACGTTTATCTTCTCCAACACTCAGTTTGGATGCTTAGAAAAGAAAGAATTAAGAGCAGTAGGAGACACAATACATTAATGCTTGTAAAGTTCCTTCAGATATTTGCCCTACAGTAAATTAAAATATAAATTTTAATGATCTCTTACTTATTGTGAGTGAGATAGATGGAAGCAAGGCCTCTGGGTAACCTTAAGGTATTGCTTTCATTGCATAGTAACAATTTATTAACGTTCTTTCATTTTCATTTCCCAAATCCATTGTAATTTACTCTGAAACATTTCTGAGTATGCGCAGTCTTTTATTCAAAGAAAAGTGTCCTGCCCCCAGCAGGCCCAGAAAAGCTGGCTCGTGATTAGAGGGATAGGTTTTTAACAATTTATAAAACATTTTTCTACAGTTTTAAAGAAATTTCTCAGTCACCTCTGCTTAGAAATTGCTCCCCACTTGAGCAGCGGAAGGTCCCTGGCTGCGCCTCCCGGCACAAGCCTGGCAGGCGCGTGTTTATGTTCTCAGCCTTCGCCGCCGAGCAGAGACTGCCAATTGTACTGCGCTGTACTTCATTAAGCAGCAGTTTTACGAGGTGGGCTGCAGCACACGGGGGACAGGCACGAGACCACCAGATTTATGGCATTTCGGTGTCGAGCTGACAGCGTGGCAGTATTCACACAACAAAAACCATAATACAAGAACGTTACAGTCGCGAGAGAGCCCTGCCAAGAAAACACCCAGCAACCCAATGAGGTAGGAAGTTCAGGGTTAGGCATTAAAAACCCGGTACCCAGGATGGCAACATTCAGATGGCACACCTCCCCCTCTGCCTATCTGCTGGGGTCCTTAATCCCTGGCTGTGGGTTAAAAAGCCTGGCTTTTAGCGCAGCTTTTAGGTGCTGGGATCCGTCACCCGTGCACAGAAGGCAGGTACCATCCCACCAACACCAGTTCCTCACCACCATCTCTGTGCCGGCCACACTGACTTCTTGGAGCAACAGCCCAAAGAGGTTATGATTTATTTAGTATCCACATGGGCATTTATCAAATGGGAAAGGAAATACAGAATGCCTTCAAACGTGCTTTTAAAAATTGCTTGTCTCTCTTGCCCATATCTCCCACCAATGAATGGGTTCTTATTTGTCTCAGTGAGAACTACCATTTCAGAGGTACTTTCCAGAAAAAGTATGGAATTATTTAGAAGAGTAGGAATGAAAGGACTATAGTAGATGTGAACAGATAATTGAGTTTTTGTGTAGAGTGAAACTTTAAAAGATCTGGATCACAGGGAAACTCAGCCAACACACACACACATGCACACACACAAAACTTTTTAGACCAATTAGAGGGAGTGCTCTCCATCTTTAGCTTAGCATGAAATTAATCCTGGCAATTACAGGCTAGTGGTGTCAGCTCCATGTATCTGTCACTGATTCTTAGTCCCACAGAGGATAAGAGAGCAGATATCTCAAGGATATTTCTCTACAGGACCTTGTTCAGGAAGAATTGATTTGGAATCCACTTGGAGAATGGATTACACCAACCGTAACAAGGAACCCTGTCACAAAATTAAATGTGCAGTTAACCCATTTTGCACTTTAGCTTGACACCTTTGCATTAATCTGTAATGTAGATTAACTCAAAATCCTGATGGACATAAGGGTTGCAATGCTCAGTCCAACCTCTGTGCACCCTCACAGGCCAGAGGTGTGTACATATAGTTTTATCCTGCCTGCCAGGGCAGTCTTTAGATGCAAAAGAGCCCAGAGAGGGTTTCTTGGGACCAAAGGGCACTTGATCCCTGGCTTCCTGGGGCACCCTTTATTACAGCCCCTTTCCCACGGCAATGTCTGCTGCATTATGACAGAAAAGGGCAGCAAGAAACCCCCAAAACAGATATTTCTACACATAAAGAGAATTTTTGCTTATTTGTCTTTGGTCTTATTTGGACTGAATTTGCTCTGTGCTATCAAAGGGGACTGAAACCACCAAAATGGGCCTTAGCTCCAGTCCCAAACTGCAATAATGCTGTGGCTCAGACAGCGGGTACCTTTGCTTCAGCAGCCTGGGTTTCATTATCTCATCCAAGAGCTGCATAAGGCTACTGTAAGTTGACAAGGAAACACTTTGCATAGATACTGTGACTTGATCTTGTTTGCTCTAATCAGGCTTAACGCTGTCCCAGGGCAACCTGGAAAAATTCAGGTTTTCACACCAGCACTTGATTTCAGCAAACCAAATCCAGGACTCAGACAGCAAGTATTACCACTCTGGCATCTCCCACTAAACAAAATTAGCCCTCCTCTCAGTCTCGCAAGATACCTCACTTTGTTTCTTGTCTGCCCTCTCCTGACCTGGGATCTCTACCAGGCACGTGTAGGAGCTCACACCTCTCACAGATACCTGCAGCACACCAGGCTCCCTCACAGCCATACCCAGCATGTCATCCCTGTGAGGTGCCACAAAAAGTGCTTACGTGGGACACCTCAGGGAGCCAATTAGCTCCAGCAAAGCACGGTGCTGATGGGACTTGCCCTCCTAGTTTTGTTTTTTGAAACTCAGTGTACTCAGCTGTCTAAACCTACTCAAAGCCAACTCAGGGGCCTTCAACAAATCATTCCATCCAAGTGCAGCTCCAGAGCTCATCCAAGAGGCAACTGTTTCACACTGAGAACATCAGGCCACCACGAGTGCCAGAACAGATCCATGGCAAGGAGCAGTCATGGAGCTGCTGCCCACTGTGCCTGTGTCAAAATGCAGCACCTCAGCCAAGGAGAAGGTCAGGGCAGTGCCAGGAAGTACTGTGGAGGAGCAAGGGCTGCGCACATAAGCTGAAGTCACTGTGGGTGATATCCATGTACACACCATTCATCCCACCGCTCCCACCACTCACTCAAAGCAGAGCTTGAAACTGTGCTCCAGATCATGAAAAGGCTTCCAAAACCAGGACCACCTAGTGAAAACTCACTGCAAAAATGATAATAGAGATGAGAGTTACAAATAAACAGTTCATTGGCAGAATCTGGCCAAAGCACAACACAGACAACCTACCTACTATGAAACAAATGGACAGAACAGGACTTTTGTGAGCTTTACAGCTGAATGGACATTTTGACCATTCAAAATGCTTTTCCCCAAGTACCAAAAAACTGACTTTGATCACTGTAAAAACAGGTCAGTAACTTTGGTTTCCTCCATATCCTTCAAGATAAAAACTTCCTGAAAGAATTGGAAGGCCAATGTCCTGCCATCAATGTGATATATTGGGATACATTTTGGAGATGACTTTCAGTGTAGTTCTTGAAACTCTCAGCCTTTGGGCTTTTTATATTTGGAGTGCAAGTCGGTCCCATCTACAGTGAAAGGGAGTCCACCCATGAAGTTTGCATGCAGATCTGGAGTCATGGGTGGATCAGGTCAATCCAGCAGTATGATAAGCTTTTGGAGATAGATTTTATTAGCTTCACATCACAGGACTGAGAATTTTCACATCAAACCCCTCCAAAATATTTTAGGTCCCTATCGGTGACAATTTCCACACTATTCTTTCGTGAAAAAGAAAGGTTTAGTGATGCTCAGCCTTAAGAAAAGCAGACTCAGAGGAAATCTCATCACTTAGGATAAATACCTGGTAGGAGGGTACAAAGAGGATGGAGCCAGAGTCTTCTCAGTGTGCCCCAGTGATAGGACCAGGGAAATGGGCACAAATTGAAACACTTGAGATTCCCTCTGAACTTTAGGAAACACTTTCTTACTGTGGGGTAGCAGGACGCAGGAATAGCGAGTTAGTGCTTAGAGGTACTCAAAAGCCATCTGGACGTGGTCCTAGGCAAGTGGCTCTAGGTGGTCCTACGTGAGCAGGTGGGCTGGACCAGATGACCTTTAGAGGTCCCTTCCAACCTCAACCACTCTGATTCTATGAAGAGTTTCAGCCTGGAAAATAAAATCCACCTGAGGCATGAAGTAGAGCAGGATCATCTCCTCACACAGTGAAAGTGCTCAGAATAAACCCAGATAAATCCAAAACAGCCGCATCGACACAGACATGGGAAAAGCACTTATCCACTGAGGGAAAAGCAGCAGCACCATGAATGCAAATGAAAACGGAGGGTGGCTGGTATTCAGAGGTCCACCCCTCCCCACCACACCACCACCACCGCACTGCCTGGTTCTGCTGGCCCAAAGCGTGCCGATACAGCTCAAAAAATCATTTATCCCCTCCCGGACAGGCAGCTCCGGAGCTCGGTGGCTGCAGGCGGAGAGCGCAGCACTAGAGGGCACCAGCAGGATGTGGCCGCTCGCGGCTGCTGGAGCTCACCAACCTGCCTCGCCGAGAGTTAAGCACATCATTTTTTCCCTCTTTTATTTAAAAAAATTAAAGAGATTTTACACACTCCCGGAAAGTAACACAAGCCTCTCTTCTGCACAGTCACGAGGAACCTTCCGTTGAAGAGAAAAGTTGGGTGCTAAGACCGTGACAGAGATTTTGTAAGTCCTCACAGCTCTGTGGAGAGGCACAGACCTGAGGGGGACTTCAGACCTCTGGGCAGCGTGGCTTCCTTCCAAATAGGAAAACTGCTTATGTAGCAAAACTGAAGTTTGTTAATTCAGAACTCCAGGTAAGGAAAGGCAACCGAGGAAACGAAGATAAAAGATGGAACTCTGTTAGCCAGGCTCCGTTTCCCTGCTCTGCTCCTGGAGGATTCTTTAGTATCTGCAGTAGGTGCTGCTCTGACACTCTTGGTATCCAGGGCTACCACTCTGCAATAGAACTGTCCCGTCCACCATACCCACACACGGGCAGTGGGACTGATCACCCCAGAAAGTCCTGTGCCAGCACTCCTCGGCTCTCCCACAGGGACCTGCCGAGCTGTCACCCGCCTGAGGCAGCTGCTCACCACCCCAGGCTCGTCCCAGGGGGTCACCCCAGCCAACACAAAACATCTCCGATTTGTCATTTTCAGCCAACATACAACCCCAGCCAAACCACCCTCCCCAGGCTGCTGCCACTCCTCTGCAGGCATCACCTGCTCTGTCAAGTCTCATCATTTCTTTCTCTGCGTATATGCACTCCCGGGGTGTATCTGCACCAGGAACGCCATGTCCCACGTCCCCACAGGAAGGCAGGAGAGCTGCACTGGCAGCCAGAGCTGTTCCCCACCTCCCTGTCACCTCCAGCCTCCACCTTCAGGGACCAGGAGCGGGTTTATGTGCTTGCTGCTAGGCCTGGGCTGAGCAGAGACTGCCAATTGTACTGCACTGTACTTAATTATGTAGTAGTTTTATGAGGTGGACTGCAGCACACAGGGGACCAACATGAGACCACCAGATTTATTGCACTTTAACTTTGAGCTGACAGTATAACAGGCTCTAAGAGGTAAGTACTCAGTGCTTTATTCACTGATCTTTTGCCCTCTCCCTACATTTTCGTACAACGTTTTTTGGAGCCTGTCTGGGACGATGGGAAAGATCTGGAATAGTGAACAAAAACATGAAAAGACGAGAAAGGTAGGCAAATGGACAGAGAGACCCAAATAGAGACCCAAAGTATAGCAGAGGTATGAAAAAGGAGGAGGAGAGGTAGGTTCATGCACAAACCAGGTGCTCCAGGCCCTGAGTTAGCATGTTATTTTCTTTGTCATGAAATCACAAACTGGCCTTGTCAGCAAAGACAATTCCCTAATGGTTTCAGCCCTGTGGGACTCCTAGCTCAGTACCTATTTCTTAACAGCAACACTTATATTTTAACAAAATAGTGAGTGTAACACCTTCAGGGTTTTCGACTGGGAACAGCCCCCTGCCACCGCCATTCCGATGAAAAGTGGCTGAAGCAGTGACTTCAACAGGACATTTTCACTGACGTCTTTTGAAGACATGGACTGGATTTAGCCACCTGTGCTGAGGGTTTGAGGAAAAGAAATACTGCCTGGTTTTGGAACGTGGTTGGCTATATGCAGCAGGAGAATGGAAAAACCATCACACTTTTTTTTTTTTTATCTGCACTTGTTCAATATTTAAAATATTGCTTTGAATCTATACAGATTTTCAGTTATTGGACCACTTGGATTTTTAAACCTCACTGACTCTCAGCCAGACTGCCTCCGTCTGCATTGAAAGGAGCCATTCTTCTTCTTCTTCTCTTTTTTTTTTCCTTCCCTTCAGTGAAACTGGAGCCTTTCCCTTCCCGTAACTTTCAGCTGGCTGAGCCATTCCTAGATCTCTGCATTTTTCACTTTCCAGCCTGACCCCCAGGACTTTGGGAGACGCGTAAGAGAAGTTATGTGACACATTGGCTGCAGTGAAAAGCTGTGCAGCTGAAGGGAAAATGCTACAGATGTCAAAATAAAATAAAATGAAATTTTACATCTACAAGGAAAAAGTAGGGTGAAAATGTTCTGTCAGGAATAATATTAGCTACAAACTAGTGGAAAAGCAGAGACACAGAGCAAAGTTGTACTGTGTAAGAAATAAAGTGCATGTGCTATTTTTCATTTTACTTGCTTTTTCTAGAAGACCACTAGGAACTGTGTTTTAACTGTTTCAAATACAATTTTAAAGAAATAATCACATTATTAGAAAATAATCTAATTGGGTTAAAATTGTAACTTTAAACTAGTTCAAATTAACAGATGTAAATTGTTACAGACACTTTATAGGGAGCAGCACATTTTGCTTGAAAAAGTAAATATATAGCATTATTACAGTGGGGATAAAATTATTAGACTGCTTAGAGAGCTTAAAACCAGTCCCAGAGCATGCTATCAAATGTGAGACCACACAAACCATTAAAATTTTAATGAGACTTAATGTTTGAGAAAGTTTAGTAAAATCCCTGGGATGTCTTATGATTTTTAGCACTGATTCATTGTAAAAGTATTGTCAAAAAAGGAGCTCCAAGTTTATATGTTGCTATGCATAAGAGATTCACTAAATTAATTTCTCAATCAAACACAGTGAATAAATACTCTTGAGTCCTACACAGCCCAAATGTGGAAACTCACATTTTTCTCTGTACTTTTCAAAGAGCAAATGCTCTTAGATGCTGTTTCATCTAGAATAAAGATAAATCTCTCCATTGCACCAGCTTAGTAAGAAGATAGATATAGTACTGGGATTCTCTTTAACGAAACAGTTTTGAAACACTTCTCCTGTAAAACATCAGTATACCATGCTGTAATTTTATTTCTGGAATTATCTGGGGAAGGGCCATCACTGACCTTACCACAAGAGCAAAAGATAAAGTGTTTTAAGGTTACAGAGAACTGTTGGTCAATTGTTGCCTGGATATTTATACTGTAATGTGTTTGGGCCTGGAGCTGTCTCTCACCATGCATTTATATCATTTGTAGCCCAGAAGGACTGTGATTTGTGTGGGGCACCTGGCCGTTAGAGGAATATGAATGATGAATAGTAAAAATATACTAAATTCCTTGACAGGTGATCCTATGTCACTGTAAAGGTTTATGGGAAAGCTTTTAATACTCTGCTGCCTCATCTGAAATAATATCCCCCCTCCACCCCAGATCTGCTAATACTGAAATTTAGGAAGGAAAAACAAGAAAAAAAAGAAATTTGAATTATTTACATTAGTTATATAAGAAGCTGGTAAACAAGATAACCTTCAGTCTTTTCAGGGTTCTTATTTTATTCAACTTTGCACAGATCACAGTGACAGATACAGTTTCAAACAAAAAAAAGTTAAGACAGAGGTGACTGTAACAATTAAAGAGAAAAAAGGGTTTTAACCAAAGATCATTAACGAGATCTTACTTAGCTTATCAGTATGCAACAGATGAGAAGGAGAATCTTTTAAACGGTGGTGAGAAAATCTTAAAAGCTTCCATTTAGCACCTTCACATGTGAAAAAGGTTGCTCTGCACCTTGCTGCTAGACCCTTCTGTCAGTAACACACATTAACGTCGCCAGCACACAGAGAAGTCCTGTTGGATCAGCTCTGCATACCAACCCTCATACGTAGCACTCCATACCGCCGTGGCTGGGAGGTTTTACCTATCCATCAGTGGCTAGGAAATGTGAGATAAGCGGACAAAGGAAAACGCCAAAGCATGATTAGGTAATCTCTTTCCTTTATGAAGTGGTTTCTCATACTGGGAAGATGAATGGGACTCCAAAAAAGCACGTGCCCTCTCCTGTCAGTAGCAAAACATTTTTTTTTCCGAAAGCAGGCGTCCCACAGCTCTCAGATTCCTGGGCACAGAGGACGCGCTTCCCGTTGAGAGAATCCCGTTGATAACCATCCCCATCACCCAACAGCTACTTTGTGTCCCTCCTACGCTCGTCTGCCACAGCGACAAGTTGTTTCTCATCTTCCACTTGTCCTGCTGCACTCACCGGGGCATTTGTGAACAATTTGGATCTGCATCTCAAGGACATCTTTCAGCACCACCTATAAAAATTAAATGGATGAATCATGCACACAGGCTGCGTCTAAAGCATGGGTGCCTGTGACTCCCTAGTAATTTTACAACCTGTTTTCCAGTTTCAGGCAAGTTTGATAGGGGGGCAAACACCTCCCAAGACACAAAGTTCTCACAAGTTCTGGAAAACAGACATCCACATAGAAGAAATTGGCAATGTAACTGCAGGAAAGGCAGCAGGACCAGCTCTGCTCTCACAAGACCAGAGAACACCCCACAGACACAAGAAAACCACATTTCACTGGGTCTGCAGCTCATGGAGATACTTGATTCAATGGCAAAATGTGTCCCTGCATGAGTGGTGGGAGATGTGCCCTGTGTTTTCTTTCCTATGGGTGCGTGACCAGCAGGGTCAGGCTCACCCTTTCCATTCCCAGAGGTACCCTACCCCGTTCAGGGATGGAAAATGTGAAAATGTCTATTCCTGCTAAAGGGAATCAGTACCTGCCTATTGGTGTGATTTAGAGGAAGCTCAAGGTGAAACTAGACATGCATCCCTTCCTCCTCCCACCCGCATGTAACCTGACTAGAGCTGCTGCCCAACTTAGCCCAACAGAACTTCAAATTTAGGTTGTTCCTTCCTAAGTCCCACATTTGCTACACCATAACCAGGTCCCAAAGCTTCATCTTAACAAAAAGCCATCTTAAAGGGGCTAAGAAGTGGAAAATGCTCCTGTAAATATCAGTGAAATCCAGATCCACCCACAGGAGTTCAGAAGACATCTCCAGAGGGAAGAAAACAGAGCAGACACCCAGCAGACAAAGTTCTCTGAAAGAAGGATACACAGCTCTGTGCAAACACCACATGGGCCAGGGCATCAACGTACAAGTGTGTCAGTGTCATCCTGTAATTCTACATACACATCAATATACCCAAGGGTCTCCCGCACTGGAAAAGGAACACAACTATGTGGATCATCAGTCACAAATTCAGCCTATTTTAGGTCAGACCTTTGCTCAGAGGCTGTTTCTCCCCGCTTTTCTCAGGACTATTTTTAATACACATCACTTTCTAGAACTTTGTTTCTTATGCCCCTGCTCCTGAGAAGCTCTCTCCTGTTTTTCTGCCAGAGAAATGCCAATCCCTGCCAGTGGATAAAGTGCCCTCTAGCAAAATTCCTCTGCACATGGAAACCAACTCATCCCTTTATTTTGGACAGTACCTGGTTTTAGGAACGGGATGGCTATTATTTCAGCCAGCTCATTTTGTAACGGAGTCTAACTTCGCTTTTTTAAAGAGTTGTGGAGAAGTGATCAGGCCCGAGCCACAAGACCACATTGTGTGTTCACTTTGGAAATACTCATCTTCACAGCTGTCTAGCTAATTGTATGTGCGGACTAACAGGTTTTTGTATATAGCCATATATAGAGAAATAGATAATCAGCTACACAACTACACTTTTTCTCCCCAAAACTGCCCAGAGTTTTTTTTTTACCTCCCTGACAATGTCTCTGTGATTGTACAGAAGACAAGTACAGGTAACAAAACAGAATTGATGTGCCATGCCAACCTCTGTGACTATGAGTATCACCTCTACCATGCACCTATACCACACGAAGTACAGATCTCTGGATATGCACCTTCAAACACGCAAATTTTCCATCCCTTACCTAAATGGGAATCTCTGCGAGTGGTGCCCGTTGTTGGCTAAACCAGAGACCAGAGAGAGACACAGACGGGAGCAGGTCTGACATTCCACCAGGCAGGAGGCAGCAGTGACCTATATACCCTTGTCAATACATTTCACAAGAAACTGCAAGTTGCTTCAGCAAAATATGACTCCTTTGCTACTTTCCTGCTTAATTTAATACAGGCTTTTAGTATCCAAAGAACCCCACTGCTTTGAAATGAGGAAACTCGGTCAAAGACTTCGGCAATCAGCCCACAGCTGGCAAGCACAGTTCAGGGGCCTAAAACACAACTGCTCACTAGGTTTGCACTCACAGACAATGGAGCTTTTAAAATTAAGGCTTGTATACACAGGCAAATTTATCAGCCTGATTACACTGGCATAATTAGACTGATAAATTTCCCTGTGTAGACAAGTCCTGAGACTCTCAAATTCATAACTAGGCAGGTCTTTCAGAGAGAGAGAGTGAGAGAGAGAGAGAGAGAGAAAAGAAGGAGAATTAGCAACTCCTGAAATATCCAAGGAATAATTTTTTTATCAGTCTCTCATATTTCTTTTTTTAGATTCCTTTTTTCCCTACAAGTGAAGGTATATTTCATTTCTAATTTAAGATTTGGATGACACATTGGTACACCAGTTTTTAGACAAATTAGAAATAATAACAATCATCAACATTCCCTCAGCAGAGAGGTATCTATCTCCAGTGTCAGACAAACCCATGGGCATTGACAGAGCCCTGTCAGGCAGGCCAGACTCAGAATTCCAGTTTAGAGCACAGACTGGAGTGAGTTGCTCATCTTTTAGGACCATGCATCTGACATGAGACTCTCAGACACCCCTGTCCTTCCACAAGCATCGTGGGAAGCCCATGCTGTGGAGAACAGCAGTCTGGAGACCCATCAGGAGCACCTCAATCATTAACTGTCTTCCTTTCCATGCCTCCCTCACCAATCTTTTCATTCAAGAGTATCATGTAATTCCCTTTTGAAACTGCCAACTCCACAATGAAATAGATAGATCAAGACTCAACTGGAAACAGCCCAAGACACCTGACCAGGATAAAATCCCTCTGGTATCTTTGTGGATGGGAAGAGTCTCTCATCCCAGGCACCTTCTGCAATTCACTCTGCCTCCATGTCCTGGTGCCCTGAAGCACTACTTCTGCAACAATAAGGATCATGTCGGGGGGAAGAGTCATGGCAGGACAACCACTCTGAACCTAGCCTCTCCATTCTTCCTAATGGAGAATACGGCCTGCGCTCTCCTGGCTTCCCACAGTGTGATCTCACCCTTGTACTGCAAATATGAAGTGACAAGGGCTTCATGATCTATGCCAACACAGCTGTTACCAAGCTTCATCTATAAGTGCTGACATCAAATTCTCATTATCTCCCTCAATGGATTTGGAAGATTCAACCTTCAGCTGCTTCCCCAATCCAACCTTTTATCTCTTACCTATCTTCAACCTCCATCTTCTTCCATACCCCTCCTTGTCAGAAACACAGCTCTCTGTCTTGGCAGAGGACAAGACTCTCTCGATAACCCAGAGTTGTTCCCAGTCTCTCCCTCCCCTTTACGCTCTGCTATCAACATAACACCAAGCAGCTTGAAGGAGAATGGGAGCCCCCATCATGCTAGGCACTGCACATGCACACACTGGAAGAGAGACTTGTCTTCTTGATCTTACAACCAAAACAAATAAGGACCAAAGAAATGTTATTCCCTTTTTACAGATGGGAAACCAGGACCAAAGATATTAAATGTCTAGCCCTAGGAAGCCTGCAGCCAAGGCAGGAACTGACCCCCTGTTTCCTGAGAGCCAGCATTTGGTGTCTAATCGCACATGATCAGTCTTTCCTCTCTACCTCCCTGTAGGCACGAGGAATTTGTGCTCTACATCTCCACATGTTTCTTTTGCTCTGTACTGCACATAGCCATACACACCTAGATGGGACTCCTTAATAAATAATAGCATGTGGATTCCTGCACTTCTCTTCTACTTGTCAGCCCATGCCTCCCTTATAGCACAGGAATTAGTCTTTCTTTCCTGTATTCCCAGTGTAATTATCAAACAAACTTTCCTCTGGCATAGACTTCCCACACCAAGGACACTTTAAATCTCACACATAAATCTCTTTCATTTCAGCAGGTCTCTCTCCTGGAGAATGACATTTAATGGTGATCTTTTTTAAATCAGGTTCAGTCCCCTGTTTCCCACCCCCATCTGGTGAAAGCGACTTTCCACTTAGAAAGGAAGTCAGTCTTTGATTTCATAAATGATTATAAGAAGATTTAACATCCTCAGGAGCACAACTATTCTGATTAGGATGTATTTGCTCCAATACCTTTTCCAGCTGTCCTGCTTCTTCATACAAACCCCAAGATACAGAAATCTTTCTGAATTCACCCACAGACACTCCAGTGAGGAGACAGGCTACTCACCCTCTCATCATTTGGACTCTGGCTCCATGTAGTGCAGCAGAATAAAGCAGAGAATTGTCAGCACACCAACTGTGTGCTGGTCTCTGCCTCGAGCCCTGGCAGGCAGTTTGCTGAGCATGGATGTGTGCGGGCTTGTTTGCTTTAGCTCGCTGACCTCTGCTTTGTTGCTGCAGCCCTGCAGCTTGCTGAGACTGCCACCATGAAGAGCAGCTTGTCTGGAAAGGCAGGGGAGCTGGACAGATGAAGGTTTCAGAGGAGTATGCATCCACTGTCACTGTTGCAGGCAAGTTGGCATGAGTGTAACTTTTACAGGCAAGGGTAACTTTGCAGGTAATACCCATTTGTGCACAGTCTGTCCCTCTTCACACTGTGGCCAGCTGAAGGAAAACATCAGATGCTGTTTGCACAGTGCCGTAGTGGGTTGGAGTTTTCTGGCTTCAAAGGCAGATTTGAACTGTAAGATAAAATTTTTGTGCAGCTTTGCTTTCAAAGACTTTATACCATTTTTCCTTTCAAATACTACCCCTCTGAGGATATGTGTATATGTAAAATGAGATGGTAACCTGAAGGCCACAGTCCCAAGTCACCCTCCAGCACACTCAAAGGCTGTCAGAGGCTCAGAGGGTTCTCCTTAGAAAACAGTAAATGAGATTCTGGGTCAGAAAGACAAGCTATGAAGAAATTTCCTGCCTAAATCTCTTCAGGAGTGTTTCTGACCCTGCTACCAGGTCCAAAGGGGTGGGACCCAAATGTGAAATTCTTTTTTGATCAAAGTCTTCAGCGGCCCATCCTGCCTGCCAGCAGCGGTGCATCTTCATTTCAGCAGCACTGGCTTTGTGAAACAGAGCATGAACTGTGCAAAGTCAACTTCACTTCTGAGGGTTTCACTCCTTTTCTTAACAGTCTTCCAAACTAAACCTATTCCCCTAGTACCAAAGACTCTCTTTTGAGATCTTGATAACACAGCTCCAGTTTGCAGGTAGCACACCCACCCAGGAATACATTGATTAAGTGCAGTTTTTCTGTGTTTCAACACCACATTCAGTACAGTCCCCCTCAGACATGGTTCGCCCATTGGGATTTGAGGTGGTGTGCCTGAAGACTCAAACCCTTACAAGTCTTTGCTTTCCATAACATCAGCAGCAGCCACGTCAGCACCTGTGGCAGTTGTTCTAGGACACAGAAATAAACTTCCCCATCCTACACAAATGCTTGGATGTTGAGGCCAGAGGGACTTACTGAGATCATTTTGTCTGGCATCTAGAGCAACATGGACTATAGGACTATGCTAAGTAATTCTTATTTGAAGTTCCATAGCTGTGGTTGAACAACAACCACAATAAACATGCAATCGTAGCAAATCTACCACAATCCCTAGGAAGCTGTTCCAATGGTAAATCACCCTCACTGTTAAAAATGTGGACGTGGTTTTCAGTCTGAAGGTGCTTAGCTTCAACTCCCGGCCAACAATGTGTTGTTGTTACAAGTCTACTGAGCTGCAGAACCCTTCCTATTGCATTGCTGATCCTACTGAGGTATTCTTAACTTGTGACAAGGGACTGGTTTGAAAGCTAAGTGAGTAGAACTTCCCTCCTATCTTTTGCTGTCATGAGGGGTTCTTTTTGGTTTGCTTCTTTTCACATGGTTGATTTTGTAACTTTTCTCTGAACCTTGTCAAATCTTTTTATATTCCCCTTGAAACCAGCTGTGGAGCTTTCTGAAATGTAAGTGGCTCTCTCAACATTCACAGAGCTAAACTACCTCCTTAGGCTTTGTTCCAAAAATTTCCAAATGTGTTCATGAAGTCCTTCCAGGCTGTATTTTAACCAGCCCTGAAAGCCACAACAGCATTTCCAAATCTTTAAGACCAAAGTCATATTAAGTGACATTAAGATGAAGCAACAAGCCCTTGAACCCCCACACAAAAAAATTTAGAAAGAAGCAGACTCACAGCAGGACCAGTAAGTGAGCAGAATGATCTGTCAACGTCTCCCATTTCTATGTGTGGGCAAGGGCTTTGTAGCTACTGTCTGCTCATTCATGCTGATGGCTGCAAGTCCATGGGGACTTTGCTGTTGTTGTTTCAGCGTTTTAGCCCATTTCTTTCTATCTGCCACTTTTAGGGCCAGAGGAGATGCAACATGTTCCAGACTAGCTTTCTTTTTTAATCAAAAAACAAGCAAGTCTGCATACACCTAGGTTGTTCATGCCTAAAACACTGACCCAGCCAAGCAGAGTCAGCAGAAATAGCAGCTACGTTCACAGCTGCAATACCCTTGGAGTGACACATTAAAGAAAGGCCAGCACTTTTCTAAAACCATGCATCTCAAACCTATGTTTTCCAGTGGAAACAGATGACCTTGTCTCAGCTTATTTTGAGGCAGATCCTCATGGACTTGCCACTAGCAATATAAGCCATCCTGCTTTGAATATCAGGATTGTGGTCCAGAACTTAAAGAGTTTTTCCCCTCTTTGCCCCTAATAAGTATTTCTGTATTAGAGCAGCATTCGTACCTAGTACAGTCAACCCCTGCATGCAGCTTCATAGCCTGCGATGGTGCAACTAAAATCCCTGCCATGGCTGCCTCTTAAGCTGAAGAGCTGTGCTGGTCTGGCTGCATGGGACATCTTTGCTTAAGAGAGGAAGAAGAGAAGATCACCACCACACCCCAAATCCAGTCTTTCCCCATACAAAGTGCCACTGAGTATTAATAAACCAGGTGTTGAAAGCGATGCTCAGCCTGAGGCACGCTCAGTGCTACATTTGTCGCTTGACCCACCTCCTCATCCTAGAGATTAATTAGGCCTGGCCCCTCCCTGCTAAATTGCCTCTCAGGCACATTGCTCAGTCTTCCTCCTCTTGCCTCTGGCCTATTCACTCACTAACTTTTTATTTCATTATTCATGTTTTCCAGTTGTAAGGCCCTCCACTCATTTTCAGTAGGCCGCCCCAAGGACTCTGTTCCAGTAATGGGACATGGGGGAGGAAAGATGTCTGGAATGAGGGAGGATGAGCACAGCTGCGTTGGGATGGGGAGCTGGAGCTTCCAATCTCCTCTGTCTTTGCTCTCCAAGTCTTCCTCGCTATGCTGTCCCAGGTGGAATGCACTAGCTGGGCTGAGAAGACAGCATCACTTCTCATCTCCTGAAGATGCCGTCTCACCTCTGGGCGCAAGTTCAGATGTTCTCCAGCAGCAGTAGTGCATGCTGTCAGCTGTCCCCTAACCTCGGCTGGAGCTCACATCTAGGGACACGGCTGTGATATTTGGCTGCAGAAAAAGTCTCTACGCTCTAAATCCTGCCTGGGGAAAAGGATGGTCTGAGGAATAAACCTTCCCCACATTTCACCAGCTGGCTGGCATAGGGCTACGTAACTGCTGCCATTCCTTGCTTTAAATGCCTTATTCCTTCTGCGTATCACCTGTGAAGCTCAGACACCTCACCCAGACCTGAGGATCACACTTTCAGCTTGGCGCACCCATGGCTAAGTTTAAATTTTTGCTCCTGTCTCCATCCCTGTTCATTTACGCCATCTGGAAAGACTGGAAGCTGTTTGGGCCAATGCCTGCCTGTTGCTATACATGTACAGCAATAAGCTCAGCTGAACCTTAACTGAGATCTCTGGATGCTGTTGTAATACAAAAAATAAATACTAATTAGTAGCATCAGCAGACTTAGTACCAGACGTACTGCAAGTCACGCCCCCACTATATTTATACATGCTGATATGTGAATGTGCCTGCAATGGTTAATACCCCCATATATTTGTCTGTACACTGTGTTTTTCATGTAATATCCATTCCTTTCATAATCATGTGTCACTTAATATCCTGACTAAGACAGAACATTCTGTAACGAAGTAGCACGTGTTTGGACAGAATAGTGAAATTATCTTTGAAATGTAGCACAGATGGAAAGATCAGATGACGAGCCTCCTTTCCATTTCTCTAACTTCTACTCTGGCTACTGTATTTTAATATTCTAAGCCATCAACGAGTTCATTCTTCATGCTTGTGATGAACTATGTTATGCTCACTGCTATCTGATTCTTGTGTGCGGGTTGCACATTCCAAAGAAAATCCATAATGGAAAATGTAATTGCAGTAACAAGCACCCTACAGGGATGCAAAATTCCTCCAGAGGATCATCAGGGGTTAATTGGTCTCTTCTTTGCACAGTTCCACAGAGCCATTCCTATTCATATCGACTGAGCACTAGAGGGAAAGCAATAAAATTACCAGCTAAAGCCCAGGTTCCTGCCTGTTCAGTATGCCATGCTAACTTGGAAGACAGAGCTCTGATTGTATGGCTGAGCCAAAGAGGACGGCTGTTTTTAACACCCTTCTAACTTATGGTAACCATTAACTACAACCTGACTTCCCATTACAACATACCACTGTGAACACCTATTAGCAGCTAATTGAATCATCTAAAAATGGCCATAATTCAAACCTGTGTTTGTGTTTTTGTAATGGTTCACACAGCTTTTGCTGTAGTACAGGAGAATATGCAAATCAGGGCTCTGTTTTAACGCTCACGGTGAGATGGAAGTTTAAATGGAAATCTAATGGAGTGACAAAGGGGAATAAAGCCATATTGTATTTTTGATGTTACCCATGAGACGTGATAGGAGAAACTAATAACAAGGCTCCCTATCTCTAAATGTTTTCCAGCCGTAAGCCACTGAAGAGCCAAAAGTCCTCTCTGAGTCAACACCAACAAATGCATGCACTCACATCGTCATTTTCTGCAATTTCTATTCACAATTTCAAGCTGTATGGCATTTTCCATTCTCCCTTTTATTTAAAGAAATAAAAGTATTTCCTCTCAGAGGCATCATGGGTTATTTTTCAACCCACTGTATCCTGAAGTATCAACTTTTTTTATAGTTCTTTAAATGTGAATATTTTTTATTGTATTATGAAAGGCAACAAAATACTTGTTTACACAGTGCTATTGACAGGTTTGCACATATTTGCTGTCAGGGATTTTTAATTTGACTTACAGCCTTATTTTATAAAGAGTTTTCATTAAACCTATGAAGAAGTTGTTAGGTGATATTTTGTGTAGAAATATGGCTACTTCAGATTAGCATAAATTATCCTAAACAAGGAAATCACTTTAAACCATTTACTTAAACTGAAAGAAGAATGTATTTCACCAATTGTAAGAGAACTGTTGAGAGCAGATAAAAAAGATCATACACCTCAGACAGAGGTTACTATGTGCCCAGGGAAAAAACCTGCTCCCTTCTGTTATGGAATTATGTTATTCTGCTATGGAGTTGTGGAATCATGGTGCTTCCAGGCCCTTGCAATGCAAAGTAAGGTGCAATCACTTAAAGCTCACTCAAGGCATCATTAAGGTTTACATCAGTTAAATAAACCCGAACTCGGTGGGAGGGCGGGGGAGGAGGGAGGGATTTAGGCAAAACTATGGCAGCTCCCTCATACAATAAGGCACCCAGCCACCATCAAGTCTGTCTAATGCAGATATCTACTTGCACAAAGAGGAGGGAATGTCCTCAATAAATGTGTGAAGCACTAAACCTGTCCAACCACACCCTTTTTACACATTATCCACTGGTCAGCCCTAAAAAGGGCTTCTCAGATCGGCAGACTTGGCCTCATTGCGGGACACGCCCAGCATGAGGTGTGACCCACAAGCTGCATTCACTACTGGCTCACATATCACGTCCTTTTCATGTTTATTAGATGGGTCAGATGCTTATGTCTTGCATCAGCATCTGATGCACACTGTAGCCTGCTTGGAATAGCCATCAATTTTCAACCAAAGAAGTTTTAAATCACCTGCCATTTGTCAGACTGTTTCCCACCACTTAGCACAAAACATTTTGATGGATAGGGAATGGTGGATTGTCTCTCCAGTGAATGTATAAGAATTATGTGTTTTACATGGCAGATGGGAATTCTTTCCTGCAGACACACATGTGCAGCCCTGCTGGCTTTCTTGGAAGCTGCATACATACTTCTGAACAAACAACCACCACATTAGTTCTCGCATGCTCAGAGACTGCGCTGGGTTACTCCAGCAAGCTTAATAGTGTGCCAAAAATAAGCAACTGAACCCTTATCTAGGCAATTCAAACAACAATATTTTGAATGTCCAGCCCCCAGACCTTTGTTTCAATCCTTACTTCAAACACTGTAAAATCTGCATTTGTTTAAAAACACCAGAATTTGCTGGAGCAAGTAGCACAGGGAAGGCAGTGGCTGGGACACGTATGGCAATTGCCCTCTGGCTGCCAGATGGGCTCGCAACATGTATGTGTCTCTCCCTGGATTTGGGAAGCCCCTACTGCCCTTACCACCAGAGCTCTAAGAATTTCTTCCACTAAATCAAGCTGTGGGGACCTAATTTTCTTTTAAAGCAGAAGACCTCATGCAGTTGCCCTTCTTGTGCCAACACAGTCAATGACCGAGGCACCAGTGCCGCACAGTGAAATCATGACAGAGTTGGCAGCACTGAGCTGTGGAGGGGCACAGCAGCACTTTGAGCATGTTTCAAGCAACCTGTTTGCTATAGAAAGACTCCTGCCATTATGAAAAATGTCCTCATCCTATCGCCCAAACTGTAATGAGCTACCAGGTTTTGCATTTTTCATTCTAGCAAAGATGGTAAATAACCCTCCTGAGAACAGGAAAATCAAGGGCAGAAGCAGACTGTGTGCCAGCCATGCTTTCATTCGGTCCCCACTCCATACAAGAAAGTAAACTTTTTTTTTTTTAGTTCTCAACTCTGACCTACTAAGCTTTTGGGTCATGACCCTCATTTGGAAAAAGCTGCACTTTCACCTCTTCATCCTCCCTCTCTCTCTCTCACACGCACACCACAAAAATATTGTCATAAAATCTGCTGACAAAACCATGCCTGAAGATATGTGTCAAATACAAGCATCCAAATAACAGAGCCAATGAAGCATTAATTTCAAACATAGGTTAATATAAAAAAAAAGCCCCAAAAAGCTGTACATTTTTACTAGACAGTCAATTCAGCATTACATAAATTGACTGAAAATGACTGAAAATGAAATAAAATGACAGCACCCAAGAGTAACCATTAATTCAGGGTTCTTTCCTTTCCAAGTCTTCATTCATTTTTCTTTCCCTTGACTTAATACTTGTATTTTTTCTCCCTCTTTTAGATACTATCTTTGGCTATATCTTTACCTCTCCTTTCCATATCTGCTTGACTTCCCTTACTTTCTGTGGAGCCTAACTGTGGGTTCCCCATGGAGTTCATTCACAGTCAAATGTTTCTTAGTCAGCAAAACCTTCCACATCATCACGTTTTTCAGTGCAGTTCCTCCAGCTCTCATTATACCCTTGGGCTAAGGACCATGTGAGCCCCTAGTCTGGGGAAAGGAAGTTCACTCTTCCTGCCGTCCATGACAGCTGCCTTCAAGCATCCCAGCTGGCTTTCTTGATCCCAGAATGGGAAAACTCCAGTTTAGGTTCAGTCCATAAGCAAATTTCTTTCTCCTCTCAGATATGCCATGCTGTTGAAAATTTCTGTCCTGGGTCCATTACTAGGAAGGCCCTGGTTATCATTTGCAGAGAGATTCTCTTTACTGGGAGACAGCAGCAAATAGAGATATATCCAGCTCAGCCCTAGTACACCCAGATGTACCTTAAGTCTGATGCAGAGATCCTACTTGTGGATGGGTTTTACCCTCCCCTTTCGGCATCTGTATGCAGCTGCACCTCCTACTTTGAAAAGGAACAAAATATTAGATGGCATCCCTGAAGAGCAATTCAAATTCCTGAGCTGCATTTGAGGAAAAATGTTCCTGCTTATCACGTTACTGAAATCCCCCGGCTCTGTGCAAATTCTCAGTTGACTAATATTGATTCCATAATATTTACTGTTGATCACTTTAAGGTCTTGCTGCTTTCCATCACTACTGATGGTACAGAAGGAGTATTTTCTTAGCATGTTATTATCAGACTTCAGCATGCTGTTGTCTATCTTCTTTTGGAAAATCTTTTTCATAGTATTCAATTCACATTGTTTATCACCCTCACAACTCAAGAAACATGGTGTTTGCTAGCCCAGAAAATATCCACTGGCCCATAAAAGCCATGGCCACGCAGCATCACACATGCTAGGAATGTATTCATGCCAGTCTCAGCGGGGGCTCGTGTGCAGGTGCAACTTAAATGCTTGTTTTGGTCCTTTTCACCATAGCACATTAAATCTCCGGATCCCTTAATACTCCCACCCAGCCTCACAGCAGGCATGTCTGTAGAGACATTAATGTAAGCATCTTGTAGTGCTGCTGAGGTACTTAGTCAAGTGTTCCCCTTTTGGGCCTCATTTTTGCTACTACGCACAGTAACGCTCAAGGCTATGCAGCTGCACTCCAGTTCATGCAGGATCAGGTTCCCCTGCCCTCTTTCTCCTGGCTTAGCAATTCTTTTTTTTTTTTCCCTTTTCCTTTTCTACCCTACACTCATACATGAACATTTCAGAGCACGGAGCACCATTAAGCTCAAAGAGAACATGCATGAGCATTTCACAGCTCTCTGCACGGCCCTTTTGCCAGTCTTTTCTTTCAAGGAGGCTGCTCCAAAAGTTGACTGGAGCCAGTGAAAGTCTTCCTGTTGGCCTTGGATCAGGCCCAAAGCAAGGGACACAATTAGATGGGAATGGAGGCACTAACAAAAGGCAGCTTGCCTGCCAGCAGGCAAAATGCAGAGAGACCTACATGGAGAAAGAGGGATTTGAGGGTAAAACTTGAGAGATGAGCCTCTGTGCGGTGGATGCTCTGCCAAGCAATCTGTGCTCTTCGTGACTTCCATTTGAGCAGCTGGTTGAGGCACTCAGCACTGGCTTTGAAGTGCGAGGTAAAGACAGAGTATGGGCACTGCCTCACTTTTTTTAATCCACCAGATTTATTTGTTTAATATATTTTTGCTGTCTTGTTTATTCTTTTTATAAATCTTATTATTACAAAGCAGGATTTTTAAATGGCAGTGAAAAATATGTCGACTGATGATGTTTGGGAGAGTCAAAACCAAACCCAAATAAAAGCCTGTATTCAAATTTTGTGAATGGGCAAATGGGTATTGTTCTTCTCACTCCCTTTTTTCTTCTGGATGCACCAGTCAGCCCAGGAAGAGATGCCTCAAAGCAATTCTTTCCATCTCTTTACCAACAAACAGGGCAATACAAGAGTCTTCACAGTCCAGCAGTTCCTACTGCCTGATACTCAACTTGCAAACACAGTGTGTTAGCACCACCCAAGTCAAAACAGAGTCCTCATTCAGTGCAGATTGTCCATGGCTCTCTATTTTTCATGATGCTCTTTCTTGAAACTAGCTTCATTGAAATGATTTATCTACCTTGTTTAGATCTCAGTGCTTTCTACTCACATTAACATGCAGCAAATACAAATGAACACTCTCATCCAAAAGAAAATCCAACAGATCCTTTTACCAGAGCTGTAAGATGATGTGTTTGGGTGAATTGTCTAGCAGGGTCCTGCCAAAGCTCTGGTTTGTTTAACATTTTCAGCTGTTATCTGGAAACAGGAGTAGAAAAAATCATTAGTTATATTAGCAGTTGATACACAGACTGGGGGAGACGAAAGAAAACAAGGAATTTATAGGGAAAATGGAAATCAGTTGGGAAGGATTTGAGAATTAGGTAAGTATTATCCAAATTATACAGATTTATAATTACATATGTCAACAAGCAGGCTGGTTACTTATCATGTCGGGATAGCCTAACGCTGCCTTGGAAGATACTTTGCCTGGAACGACAATGGTAATATCTTCTACCCAGAAAATGGATTGTCCATTCTTTATATGCTATTTCAAATGCCGCAGAAATTCATAGAGACATGGGAATCACAGCAGGGGAAAAGCACCTACCAATGAACAGGAAAGAACACAAATGATGGAGAGACTTACAGCACTATTGCATGTGCATTTTGCCTCTCCAGCCTAATGACAAGAATTTAGTTCAACTACTTAATGACCACAAATCGTCTGCAATGCTCTGTGCTGCTCTATTGTGTACATAATTTATGGCTTTCTGAACTAAATTTATGACTTTCTGTATATAAAGTATGGTTCACTACAACCCAGATTTATTTACATGTTTTAGTGGTTTGGTTCAAAATATCTTTTATTTACACTTATTACTTACACTTATTACTTACATTTCAACCCACTACACATGTGCAAAAGAAGAGGAGATAGCTAGGCAAAGGTAGCTGTCGTGCACGAGGTAACTCAGGGGCATCACTCCGTGGTGGAGTCCGTGTGTGTTACAGACTGGGCTGTGTATGTGCTGGATGCAGAACTGAGCCTCCCTCCTGGAAAAGCTTTCCTCAGCACTGTGAGCTCTTGCACTGTGAGTCATTGCAAAGTCCCAGAGACCTGCAGAGGCTGGGTAAGAGGCAGTGAGCACTGTGAGCCACTGCCTAGCTGGAGAGAATCCAGCATCTCAAGCTGGTGTGCATGGGCAATGGGCTCTGTCCCATATCCAGCTTGAAGGCCACCAGACAGGCATCAAATGAATATCTGAGCCATAAATTGCCTATGAAACTTCCTTACTCTGGTTGCAGTCTACTATTTGTCCCTGGCTCACCCTCATCAGCTCATAGTCCCCTGTCTTCCCTGTCCTCCCTTTCCAGTGCCAATGCTGCAGTGGCTCCTGCCCCACACTTATTCCCTTTGCCTCTTGTTTCACCCTCACAGGGTCTCTGCCTCTATCACAATCCTTGGGCACATCCTGATCTTTCCTTTCTGCTCTCTGAGTCTGCAGGACAAAAGTAATTACAAAGCCTCATTTTTTACCAAAACACTCCCAGATCCCTGTCCCAGACATTCACTTCACAATCAGCCAAGCACTCCTGGAAACCATCACACCTCTGAATCCTACATGGGTTTTTATCTTGCGGCCGTAAAGATACTCTGTACAGCAAATATTGCAATACAATTCTGGAGATGTTAAGATGATGAAGGTACAAAAATCATGTCAAAATCTCAGAATGCTACCATAAGGGTCAAGGCATGATTCAAGTGCCTCAGCACATTTTGGACAGAAGTCTTGAGCTTAACCTTCCTTGGTGGATAGTCTCCACAAGCTGTCCTGAGTTGCTTAAGCAGAGGTGACACAGTCAAGCCTCCAACTGGTGTCATGGGCAAAGTATTCCATGCCTGGAGAAAAACCACTAGGAATGAGATGGTACCATGGAAAACTCACCTGTTTGTGATTTCCCCTTCTCATAGTTCAGTGAATCAGTTAGGATTTGTACTCATTTGCAAGGATCCTAGGTTGGCAAGGGACAACTCAACACACTGGGCCTTTGGGCACATCTACCCTCGCCCTGTTAATGTGTTCCCAAGACACACCTCAGCAGGATTTGTCCCCCTTGTCTCATTTTTTTCTCCTCCAAGGTAAGAAAGCATGAATATTCAGGAGCTTTACTGAGGAATCTGCACAGGCCATCAAATAGCTAACATGCTCCATGCTGAATTCCAGTATGGCACATGTACACCCCATGCTGGGCTATAGTCAGGCCGTGTCCACAACAGTGTCCCAATTACGGCATTGGGACCAAACCTCCAGGCCAGCTGGAAAGAGGCTGGAGAACAGTGTGCTAGTGAATAAGCCTCCTAAATGAGGTGGCAGTCGGCAAACCATCCACTGGGTATGGTCCCTGGCACACTCCTGTTGGCAGACCAGACCCAAAAATTGTTCAGACAGAGTATCAGTTGCAATGTGCTAGCAGTGTACTAGCACGGACTGTCATCTTCCAGGGCCAAAGAAGCCTGCCAGGCATGCTTGGATTCACTAGCATAGACTGAGTCTCAGCATCTGACTTTTCTCCATCTGAATAATTATAAAACATCATCCCAAAATCTGTCAGCCACAGAACTAGAAAAAGTTTGGTTTGCATCTTCTCTCTGGGAAGGTGGAAAGATATATACTGAGTATTTCCTTCCCACTTGATCTCCCCAAGATGAGATGAAATCCATCAGCACTTTTGCCTTCATCCAGTCTGCTTGGGGTAGGTGTGAAAATATACCTGATTACTTTCGTCAGTAAAATTTCTTTGGTTTTAAGGTTACTTTTGAAGTTTGCTCAGATTCTGCAAGACTGCTTCACCCACTGATCTTTCCCAGTGTAAATGTGTTTTTCCTAAGATGCTAAATGACACTCAGAATTTGCTTCCCTAACCCCACTGAAGTTTAGAAGCAGCTGAATGCAGCTTTGGATATATATATATATGGTAAGGAAAAAAGCTTTTCTCTCACGTCTGCAGAGTTACACAGGGAACAAAATATATGGCAGATAGAAATGACTGGCCTCATCCTCCTCGCTTCATTGTAATTCATCAGTGATTCTCTTGAAACCAGAGTTGTCTACCCATATAAGACTGGTATCACAAGAGGAGCTGTAGATCCATAACTGAGTCTGACTTTACAGCCAGTCTGGCCAAATGCCCTCTTCCAGACCCAACTGTGCCATCCACAAAAGGTGCAATCTCCACCTCCCTAACCTACATGTCACTCCTACCAGCCACAGGTCTTTTAGTTCAAGAGATTCCTCAGGCGTCCTTAGCACACTGCACCCAAGTAGCTCAAATGATTTAAATTGCGGGGTTTTTCTACACCAGCTCATTTGAATTGAATGGTTCAAGAAGTTTTTACTTCAGCAAATCTTCCAGGAGATTGAGAGGGACATTCAGAAGGTAGTTAGCAATCTGCAGTTGAAAATTGAAATATCTCCCATAGGTCTAGCTCTTTGCTCAGCATCCTGGTTATTAACACAGTATGTCCCCAGCTGCAGGACAGCTTTCCTGGGCACCACCTCCTGCACCTTCCCACCACGTGTGGCTGGAGGTTGCAAGGAGAGGAAATGCAGGGCAGGCAGCTATGCCTGAACCCTGTCACTCTCACACATCTCCTCTGCCACTTTTTAGAGCCTCATCTGGCTTTTCAGAGAGGCTGCTAACCTTACTTCCCACTATTGAGCCTCCTTAGGCTACTGTGGCTGCTCCCAAAGGAGCTGAGGCTGTGAGGCACGTGGGAAAGACAAGAGCAGACCCCAGAAGAGCAGGGCTCATCCTTCCCCTTCCTCCCTGTTCCTGCCCAGGACTGGTAGCACTTGGCAGCACAAATAACGCAGTCCTGACCTGCTCGTTCCTGCAGTTGGAGTAGTGGCTCAGGGGATGGCAATGACTGAAGAAAAGGCTTTAAGGCAGATGGGGGAGAAGGAAAATGCACCTAGGATCTGACACTTTCTGCATCCAACTCAGACTGTCCTCAGGTTGCTCACAGCAGTCCTGGCATCTACTCAGCCTGGCAGGGAAAGGGAGGCACACAGAGGCAGTGGCAACGGGGACAAGGGATATAACCTCTTTTAAGAGACCCAAAGAAACAGGAAAGGAGAAGATGAGCAAGCTTGAGACCTCCAGCAGCACCTGACACATCTGACTTCTCCTTTATTTACATTTATTTCCAAACATTGTCCTTGAGCTGAGCTCACCCCTCAGAGAGGGAAGTGGCTGAGCTAAGTGTGAAGTGCCCATGCTACAGCTGGGGCTCTACCACTTCTTTCCTCCTGCAGTACATCTATGCACTCACTGCTTTGCCACTTATTGTTATCGCACCATTTACAGTTCGGGATATCTCCATCACTCTCCTGGCCTATAAGCTCAGGAAAGCTGTTGCTGTGCTGCCAGGACCCTATTTTCTTGTCTTTATCCACCACTATTTCCAATACAACTTGCATGAATGAATAAAGAGAAATGCCTCAATACTCCTAGTCACTGATGTCCTTTCCTGCTGAAGATCATTGCATATCTTTAGGTGATGGATGACATTTTGGTATCTGAAACAGAGTCACATTCATCTGTATTTCAGACTAACATGACATCAGTGAAATCACAGCCCAGACTGCAAGGTCTGGGTTTGTCTGCTTGCTGCTGGCAACAGGATCAGTGAATAGTTACCTAACCATGGGTCAAAAGCTGCACTGCTGACTCAGACACAGAATAGGGTTTTCAAAGTGCTCAGGGAACTTGTGTTCCAAATGAAAATAGCACTTGTACCCACAGCCTCACTGCCTCATTCAGAGTTGTCTTTGGCTTCAATAGCAGATAAGGACACCAAGTCCTTGCGTTCTCTGACTCACGTGTCTGTCCTGTCCCATAGACACCCTAATGAAGGAAAAAGTCACCCAGAGCCCTAACATGCAACCAAAAGCAGACAATACTTTACAACCACAGACTAGTCACTCTGACTCCTGAGCAGCTCACAAAGGTAACTATATTTTTCTTAACAGAGGTCTCAAGAGATAGGGGAGGTATTATCAAAAGATGGGTTCCTGAAGCACAGACAAACACCTAATGTATCAGACTGTCAGATCCCAGCCCACCTGGGGTTTTATGGGTGAAAAGCAGAAAATAATAGGGGGGGTGGGGGGGGGGACCAGCAGGTACAAGTGAGCACAGCTCCATTAAATTATCACTAGATACCTTACCTGTAGACTTGACCCAGCTGGAAAATGACCTACAACTTGTCTATGAAGTTTAAAAAAATCTTAATCCATCTGTTTTAATAAATGAAGCTGAAAATGCTTTCCTCCTATTCTTTGTGTATCAAAATTGATGTATACTTTGAACTATCATTCAAACTATGAATTCAAAGTTGACAAGAGACTGAACAAAAGCCAAAGATGTTCAGCCATGAAATCAAGTCCTACAAGATTACTGAAAAGAGTAGGACTAGAGGGTTGGCTGTAGCAAAGTGCCTTCAATCCTTTGAAGCCACTGACTTCCACTTTCTGAGGCAGTTCTTGTTCAAGCCCCTCGTCAACACTTTGGAACCTTACTGCCAAGATCACAAAAAGTTCTAGGCCTAACTGGAACTCAAATGAAGCATTGAAAAACCAAACAAATAAAAGGTAGAGGAAACTTGCTTTGTCCTGGGAAATGCAGAGAAGCCAGAGGAAGGGAATCAGAAACAGCTTTTTTTCACCACCAAGAAAGAAGGCTGAGACCTCCACTCGTGTGACAGCTGAAGACTCTAGGATATGTAAAGTAGCTTGTGGCAACAGCCTGAAAGTGTCTTGCAATATCGTATCCTCATTTAGCCTGGGCAGATGATGAAACTGCATTGCATTAACCCGGCAGCTCACTGCGGGCATTGTGCTACAGCTCCAGAAGCTGTCATTATGTGGGGTGCTGCCTCCTGCCTCTGCTGCCCACATCTTCAGGGCTGAGTACAAGGCACAGGCAAGGGCCAAACTTTCAACTGGTGTAAAATGGCAGAGTCCCACCGGCTTCCCTGAGACTTCATTGATTTACAGCCGCTGAAACCATGGCCCCTGCTATGCTTAAAGTCTGAGACAGGCTTTCATTGGACACAAAAGAATATGCTTTGGGACACTTTGAAACCTGTGCTGTGTGCAAGCAAGGAGCTAAATGATTCCCAAGATTTTCTGTGAGACATGTACAAGCACACATTGTGCACCAAGTGAGAGCAGGCTTCACCAGACACACAGACACAGAATACGCTTCCTGGGATGTGCCAGGGTGAAGAAGAGTTTTCTAAGTCACTTCATTTTTACTGGAAACTCTGCGCCAGTCCTCCCACATACAACGCACTGTGCACTCCTCGTAACCAGAATTGTCTGAACTTGTGGTATTTTAATAAACCTTCCTGCCAAGCCAAAGACGCTCTAAGACACATCACCTTTGTCCAGAGGAGGATCCCAGCTGCAGCAAAGTCCAGAAGTGAGAGCTCTGCTACAAACCAACACATAGGTATGTTAAATGAGTTCTGTTAAAAATAACTTCTCTCCGTAGTACCTGGAGTGGAAGGGGGCACAGGCTGTTTTGAGAGTGCACACGAGAGTGACAGATTGCAACAGAAAATCCTTTCACTGTACACAGAGGAAAATGAGGCAGTACAAATGAATGCCTCTTTTTTATTTCATAGGGACAGGTTGGCAAAAGTAGATTATTGGGATTGGGCTGCACAGAAGAGAACAATTTTCTTTTTTTACTGGAATCACAATTCATTTTCATTATTCAGTCACTCAAACTTCCTTGGAAACAGAGTGCCACTGAGTTATGGCAGTCATAGATTAATTCAGCAGAAAAATATACGTATAATAACGAAATAAAGTAAAACTGGTCTTCTTGTGCAGCCCCACCAAGAGACAGCCAGACAAAAGCATGAAAAAATTGACTGTCTGGCCAAGACTGAAATTGTTGGCAAGTCTGGTTTCAACCCTGCTATTAGCTTTCTTGCAGCTGCTTCAACTACCCAAGCAGTACTGAGATAAGTGCATTGTCTGAAGTCCTTTTTCTTTCTAATTGGGGGCAGTATATTTATTTGCAGATACCCGATTTCTGATTAAAACTTCATTTGAAGGAACTTAGGAGCTAACAGTCAGCCACCTTAAACAAAACAAAACAAAAATGAAACAAAATCCAAGGGTTTGATTCTGAACAAGACACTCAGAAGAGTTCCTGCATTTCAGGATGAGCGTCGTGCTTCCTCTGTGGGCAGAGCCCTCTCCGGCTGCATTGTACATGGGGCAATTCTGCAGTGCCAAAGGGGCAGGACACAGGCGGCCGCACAGGGAGGTGGCTGGGGCAGGCAATGTGCTCTTGCAATCTTGTTCCCTTGTGCAACAGAGGAATGGGCAGAAAAGAGTGGCAGGGGTGGATCTGCATCCCCGATACTCCTGTCCTGGCATTGCAGCCACCTCCATGACACAAGGAGCTCGAGCATAAGCGTTATGTGTTTCTCGGGGGAGAGGGGGGACTGGGGTAAAGGCTGGCTGGCACCTTGCCCCTGTCCCAGGAAGATCGCGACTGAATGCTGCTGGATCGGGTCAAGGGAGGTCGTGCTCAGGGTGTGGACCTCAGGGATGTATTTCGGACCTGATCCAATGATAAGGTGTGACATTATGCCAGCCTTCAGGCTCACTCAGCTCACAGGCATGCCATTAAAGTTTCCTCTCTTCGGAGGTGTAAAGCACTTCTGTTGCAAGCCCAGTAAAAGAAGGTACTGTCTCAGGGTGGAACAGAAAAGGTTATGGAAGATTTGCCAAGAAAGTGCCTGTGCTCTTCTCGTTCCAAAACACGGCAGGGCTTAAAAAAAAAAAAAAAGAAAAGTTTCAAAAGGCATCCAGCGATTGTTTTTTAGGAAACAAAAGAAGCACTTATGGGTTAGGTTTTCCAAGTTAACTGCATTAGTAGATACACTAAACAGACAGCTTGATCTGGATGAGTCACGCAGCAGAAGAGGAACAATGACCTGTGTGTTCCTCCAGCAAAAATCTTTCATTTTTTTGCTGTCAGTAAAGACTTTTTTTAATATAATTGCATTTGGGCGGCCAATCGGGAGGGTGTGGCTATCAGAAGATCACCCCCTCCCCCAGGGAGTCAAGTATTTGGCAGGGTGTCAGAATTTCAGGATACCCTAAGGCAGGCCACAGCACCTTAAAATAACTTCAACACACCTCATATCATGCCTGGATGTTGAATCAGCCCAGAGATGTCAATCACATACTGCCATTCATGGCAGAATCACCTCAGTTGCTCTGAACCTCTCTTCTGAACTCACAACTTCCCTTCACAGGAATCAGAGGAGGTGTGGGTATTATGTGTGTGTGCCTGTGTGTGTGTGATTCCCCAGTCTTCACAATAGCAATTCCACCCTTTCAGCCTCCTTGCTGGGAAACAGACCTTGTAGAACAGCAAGTTCCTCTTTCACAACAGCTGCTGAAAGGAGGCAGCACAGCTTGGCAATGGCAGTAGGAGACAGCAAACCTGAGCCTTCCCCTTAGAAGTTTATAGGGCTTTTGCTACCGACAGGCCTGCCAGTGTGATTTAACCCCACCTAGTAATCCTCAACTTGGCCTCTTTAACTTGTTCAGAAGTATCTGTTCATGAGATGAGCAGGTGTCAGTTCCCTGAGAGCTTGGCTTGAGACACTAGGTCTGGCTTTTAGAGGGTCTGAGGCTCCTCTGGTATTACACTGTGCTCTGCTGTGGTGGTTATTTATCTGCACTGGAACACTATCCCACAGACCAGGATTCTGCCATGCTCCCTCCATATGTGCTCTAAATCCTTACTGACTTTGGTTCACTGCTCATCTTTCCTGGAGAACAGTATCCACATGCAGCACCCAAAAACAAGGATACAAAAGAGATAGTATTTGTTGAAGTATCTGCCATACTCCCTCATGTCTTGTTTTCTCCAGCTGTAAAGTAAGGGTGACTACAGATGTTTAAAGTGCTGTGGCATGCACAGGTGGGTGCCCAGCACTTTGTAACCACAGCACATTATGCACTGCATCGCTCTTCAGTTTGGGAACACATGATTTTCCTTGCTTCAGCTTGCTGTCACCCCATTCCTGAAGTTGTGATCTAACAAATCACATCGGTTCCCATGGAACTAAGTCCAAGAAATGACTAGCACATACAAATAAAACCCGGATTACTGTGTTATTCTTTCTGGAATTTAAATAACCCACTGCTTCGTATTAGGGCAAGATTCACGGTTTCAGAGATTAACTTCAAGATTTTGTTGTGGACTTAGAAGTCCCGAGGTTGGAGAAATTGCCTTAATTTGTGCAGACCACTAGGTGGAAGTGCTGCTCCACCTCAGCCTTGACATCCTCAAGACCTCTGGAAGCAGCAGCCAGGGCTAGAGCAGCCCTTGACAAAACCTTTTTCGTAAGGAAGCGAAAGATGAGGAACCAGAAGCCTCGGTCCTCCTTTATTCCAAAGCAGAGATTCGGTTCCGGTGCACCCAAGTATCTCAGGAAACAGCTATCAAAATCAACATATAATGAAATCATAACAACAAGGCTTGTGACAGCATAAAACCTAGAATGTGCCTTCAGAAGAAGAGACAGATGAAATTATCAAGTGTGCCATGACACAAGCCATTTATGAATTATTAGTAAATTATAATGCATTTTTAGGGGAGTGGGCAGAACCTGGGGAAATGAATGGGCTTTCTTGGCTTTTCTCTAGAATAACAAATGTCTTTTCTGTCCCATTTGCCCTCTCCCAATTCCCAGCTTCTAGCCTCTGCCTATAAGCCTGCTTAGTGTGAGGTAACACCATACCTCCTCCTTCTGCTTTCCCCAAAATGAATTATCTCTTATAGCAGCTGGCCAGGGCAGCGACTGCCAGAAGGCAAGTTCCAGGGGTCAAGTCCTGCCCTAAGTTTGTCTGTTCAAAGCCATGTACCCTGCAGTCTCACTCGAGGCTGACCTAGTAAAACCAGACAAACAACTCACTGCATCTCCCCGATCCCTGCTGCCTTCTCCCCCTGCTGCCTCCTCTCTATCTGCCTTCTGTGCTCTCACTCTCTCACCTCAGCAATTTCTTTTTGCTCATTCTGAAATCCTGGGACCACCAGGCACTTCATATGTCCCTCACAGGCCAAAGGCAGAGCAGAGTAATCCTGAAGGGAAAGACAAGAAAAACGGCAACACAGGAGGGTTAAAGTCAGGCTGAACCTAGCAAGCATTGTCTAGACTTTCAGTCTCATGATTCAGTGTGTCTGATGTAAAAGTATTTAAATAAGAGTTACGTAAATAACATGGCAGACAGATAGATTATTTAATATAATCAAAGTGAGATAAGGCCCAGGCCCCAATCCTTCCCTGAAGTAAGGCTGCTTTGTGACATCCTCACAATGCAAACAGCCCTGAGGCTGGGAGACACAGCCAAGGGAGGATCACCCCAGTGCAAGGAGATCATCTCCTGGCCTGCCACCAGCACAGCAGCTCCTGCACAGCTCTTCCATCCCTAAAGCCAAGCAAAGGGGCATTCGTGAGAAACCTCCATATCCAGCTGGTCTCCACTGCCATCCTAGCACCTTGGAGACATCCAAGGGATTGGATTTGGGATCATTTGGAGCAGACTTCCTCTGAGCTACACTGGAGGCTTTTGTCTGCAACTGAGTCAGCTGGAGACTGTGACCAGTGATAATAAAATGAGCAAACTTATTCCTCACCTCTTCACCTTCCAGCAGGGTTAGCCTCAAAAATAGAGTTGAAAATGCCCCATCAGGTAGAATAGAACTTCCCTCTCATTATCCTGTTACCATCTTTAGCATATTCATCTGACTTTTACCTACTTTTTAATGTCCCAGGTCATGTCTGAACCACAGAAGTTGCATGTAGGATGGGCCCTGCTGAGCTAGCTTCTAATCCCCTTACTGGGGGACTGGTGGCAGTGTAAACACAGGAGCACAGGGTTGCTGTGGTCTGCAAAACCTGCTGGAGGAGCCAGCCCTGTGCACAAGCAGCAGGGGCCCACAGCATCACACACAAGCACGAGGCTTGCTCAAGTTTGCTGACAATGAGCAGGAGCTGCTGCAGTGCAAATGTGCCCTCGTGTGATGTAATTGCCACCAGCTCCCCTAGGACACAAGGCTTCCCACTAACTTGGTTTGTTTTATTTGCACAGTAAGGTGATGCCATTTCCTTGCCCCTCTCTTTCCCATTAAATGTATAGGCCTGACTTGACTGTCCCTACACTAAAACAGGCACACACTGGCAAGTCTAAGTAAAGTTTAAGTAAGGACTGTGCTGCTGGCACTTCCACAGTACCACACCCTCTTACATCTTCTTCCCATTCAGGTCACTCCTAACTCTTCTGACTACATCTTTTTTTCCTTTTTCTTAAGTTACTTGGTATCTACTCCATCTTATCTTCTCATCCACTTTGAATGGGACCAACCAGTTCTGCTTCCAGACACAGCCTGACCCACAGATAATCCTTGCAGTTGCATGATTATGTCAGTTAAAGACAGTTTATTTGGTTTTTTAAGACAGGAGAGTTAAACCTATCAGGGACAGGTGTACTGAGGCATAAACGTGCTTTGTGCAGGTACACCGTAGTCTCCCTCTCACAGGGAATGGGGGAGTTGAAGCAATGCAGTGGAAGCCAGTGCTGGTCTTTTTTACAGATGCACACCCAGCATGCATGTCTTTTGCACACACACAAAACCAGGATGAGCGCTTGTGGGGCCTCTCCCATTCTCCACAGTCACTCAATGGTGGGCAACAATTTAATGCATCTTCTTTCAGCCTGCAGACAACGGTAACCCTCTAAAGGCAGTTTGAACGAGGAACAGCTTTGCTCAGACTTCCTCCACTCCTACCTTCTCCCCAAATTAATGTTGGAGTAGATAAGGCTGGAGAGAACTTCCCTTCCCTTTTTTAAACCTTTCCTTAGTTTAAATGGTCTGACTCATCAACAACACAAAGATGACAAAATGTCTATTCTCCCTCTCTGGCACCCCCCCCCCCCCCCCCCCCCCCAAATATTTTGGCATGATTTTGCTGTCAAATTAGGGTACTCAATCCATGCCAGTTGGAAAAAAATTAGATATGGGCTCCCAGCACACTCATTGTATATGATTAGGATTTGGGGAGGGTGCGGAGCATAACATCATCATAGGCAGAAAGTGAAAACAGCCAAAGGAAACGCCTACACTCTTCCTTTACAAAAGCTGCTTGTTGTGTCTGTCTGAACAATTGTTAAAAATCCTGGAGGGGAATTAGGAGGAAAAAGATAACCTGCTTTATTAAGAGCAAAAGATTGATTGAGCAATTGATTGCACTTAATTGGAATGGTGCGAGCAAGGGAGATGATTTCAGGGTTGTTTTTTTTTTTTTTCCCTCATCTTGCAGACAGTCCTGCCCCAGAACTGTACAGGCAGGAGACTGAGTTACCAAGCTGAGAGCTTAGGTCTGCTCCTTCTCCCAAGGCATTGCTTGCCTGGAAGCAGCTGTCTGGAAGAGCTACCCCTTCCACAGCATTGCCAATTGCAGTAGTTGAGGCCTCAGAAAGAAGGAGGAACTTTAGAGTCACATGGTTAAACTACAGAGGTTGGTTTGTTCATGTGTTTCTTCCCAGGGCTTTTTTTTTTTGCTTCTGAGGTATGCTCACACTCATAGGATGCTTTCCTCTCTAACAACAAGGTCTAGAAACTCTTTTTTTAAAGAGAATGGAAAGATTCTCTTCTCATCAATCCACTTCAGGAGTGGAATTCCTAGAAGAAAAAGATTTTATTTAATTCATAGTAATAAAACCCAGAAAAAATATATTACTAACACCTCACTAACCAAAGGGACAGAGACAAAATTCTTATGGGGAATATTTTCATGAAGTAGAGACTTCATTTTCTGGGGCTATGCACATATTAATGAAGCTGCAGCACAAGAGAGAACTAGCTCAGTGTTTCACAATCTTTTCCCCAAAACAATCCTCAGGGGGAAAATGATAATATGCATGAACAGCTAAAATAAAAGCAAACCCTGAGCTAAAGTCTTTGAATGAACCAATTCCTGTTAATGTATTGTTATTACCTTACTATATATCACCTTCATTTTCCTCTAAAGCATCAGGAAGGACAGACATTCATACTGCACAGATAAGAGTGTGATTTCCAGTGAAAACAAAGGTTCCAGCAGTTAGGTTTGCATTTGCTTTGTTTAAAATCAAATTACAAGGTACATGGGCCCCCAACTTATCTAAACAGTGCAGTCACTACACAGACTCACAGGGTCACTGAAGTTGGAAGGGACCAGATCAACACCATCTTGTTTTGCAAGAGTGATCGCCTCACACTAATAAATACAAAACCTTCTTGCCTGTGAAGGAAGGGAGTAGAACTGGATGGTCAGGATGCCCTGTGTAAGGCTGTGCTCTGCCTTCCCAGGTGCTGGCAGCTGGTACCCTGTAGAGCTGCATGCTCTGATGATGCATTTCACATCTACCAATCTCATTTGCCTACTCTAAGCAACAACAGAGGCATTACCCAAGTACTTAGATGAGAAATCTCAGTAAGAAAGCAAAACAAGAAAGAACGGAGGGGCACCATTTCAAGAGCAAATGGCTGATGTTGTAGACAGAGGCAGTAATGGGTGGACAGATGGCCATAAAAATGGTAGGACTGAACAACTGTCTTGTGACCTTCCTGCTCACAAAAAGACTGAAAAGCTCTGTCCTTCTGCTTCACAAAAAAACCCCCAAACATCTGAAAGCAAAAACATTAAAAGGAGCACCAATTTCTCCACTACCCTTTCTTGTTTTCCACTGTGAGCCAAGAGCCACATGGATACAGCAAAAAGACTAGGGAAATAAATAATGCCTTTTACAGTGACGTTTTTCATATCAAATTGACTGAGACAAACCAAAATGGGGAGGAACCAGCATGGGCTCATCTCTCTTGGTCAGGCACACATCTCCTGTGCCAGCCGCCACAGTTGCCAGCCTCCTACAGGCCTCCTACAAGCCTCTCCACAGTCACCTTCTTTTCTGTCCATCTGCCAGGAGTTACCATTTTCCCATGTCTGATGGCTGAGCTGCTCATCCAAGTACTCCCTCATCCATTCCAGTGAAAACATGCCAGGTCAGCTAACATGGTTTACCATATAGTCTTTCCTAACCAAATTTGTTGGGACTGAGAGGGGTTGGGAAACCGTGAGTGATTCCACCAACAGACCTGAGAAGTCAGTGACTTCTGGCAGGGGGACAGTGATCGGTGATAGGAAAAAATCAACCCTGACAGCCAAGAGAGTTTGTGTCATTGGGCCTTTTCAGCCCTATTTGCTCTGTGCCCACCCTGCACAGGATCACTGGAGCACTCATGCACACAATTCTCTTTTTCTTGCAAACGGCCACATCACTCCGCAGCTACAATTACCTGTACCTAGTGCTCGTTAAGTGCTTTGAAGATTAAAAGCACAGATACAAGTGTTAAATATTGTAATTATTCGTACTACGTAACATTGCTGCACTGAAAGTAGGGAGGGGTTGTTTTTTTGTGTTTGTATGTGGGAATACCATGACAGCTGCTCCTTTCTGTATGTGAATTGCTGCCAAGGACCTTGATAAGGGATTGTGCTTGAAGGAAAAGAACTGAGTCTGGGAGTTTTCTTGGAGTGCTGCATACCACAGTGAAATTAAACTGTGCTCTTACCAGGCTTCTACTGTCAGAGCTTATTTCTGTACGTGCTGATTAACCTGAGCTGCCTCTGGCTCCAGGAGGAGCAAGAGGTGACTCTCTGGAGCACAGCAGGGCTTGGTCCTACAAGCAGCATGCAGAGGGAAACACACTCACCTCAGACAAACAACTTAGGAGCAGCCCTGCAAGCACCAAATCCTGAAGTCCGTGTTTCTGATGTATTCAGTTCACACTCAGAGCTTTAGGGAAGAGCTATCCCTGGATGAGTCCAGGGCAGACAGGAGCCTAGTCTCTTCTTTCTGTTAAAGACACCTTCTAGCACGGCAAAAAAGGCTTGAGCCTGACCGTGGCTTTCTCACACCCTGCTCTCTTCTCCTGCACTGTCTTCCTGGCACTGACTCACCGAGCCCAAATGCCCGGGGGGAGCAGCCAGGGTAAAAGCCCCCGGCTTTATCTCATTCTTCATTATTGTCAGAAACAGGTGGGAGGATGAGGTTGTGAGAGCAGCACGTAGTTCATTACCACCTTGCTGCTTCTCCAGATTATGTCAGGAGCTGGGCTTACACCTACCTGGCTCTCTGTAGCCAAATACAAAAAAGACTGGGCTGAATTTGGGTCATGTCTGAGGACAAAGCCATGAGTGACCTCTTCAGTCTGTGGCATGGTGTTAAGTGTATTTCTGTGCACTTCTGGTCTCTGTGACACAGCACATACAGCCAAAGGCTGTAGCATTTAATCAGGCAGTGCTTCTCTACATGCACTGAGCTAAAATTGAAAAGAAATCTTAGGAACTGCTGTTTATATCCCTCATACCTTCCCTTCCCTGTTCTGCAACAGCCCTGACCAGATCTGAGCCTCTCTGCATGAGGAGGCAAGTAGATCCCATGGCCCAAGATGAAATGATACTATGACCCATCTCCTTCACACTGTCAGGCACCTTTTGGGAAGAGATGGGAACTCTGAAAGGCTGGGGAACAAGGACCCCCCTTTCCTCCCCTTTCTGCACTCTCACCCACATATACACAATTCTGAAGACATAAAGCCACAAAAAGGATGGGCTGTTCCCATCGTAAGAGAAAATATCAAAGTGAAGTAAGCACCTGAAAACTTATCCTCTCAAAGAGGATAAGCATGAGGACAGGCAACTGCTGATGGTATGGGCAGGCACACAGTTTAAGAGGTGTTCAAGAGCCTGCAGCTTCCCCTTACTCCCACAGGGCTTGAAGGTGCTCTGGGAAATCTGCCGTCCTGTTTCAGTCCCACAAAAAGCCCATGTTTTAATCAGAAACCTACTGACAGCAGCAGCACTGGATTCGGGATTAGAGATTTGGGATTGTACCTTCAGTGTTTTGCACAGAAAGTAGACTTGTCCGTCTTTTAAAAGAGGTGAGGAGGACAAAAAAAAGTATTAAAATATATATTCACTTTAGAACACTTTTAAGCTCATGTGGCAGCTTGGGAGAAGGCAGGAAGGCAGCAGAGGATGAAGGGCCAGCAAAAAAGAAGCCTGGGTGTGTCACAGGGGAAGGGAAAGGTTGTAGGAGGAAGCGTGGGAGGCAATGCAGACAAGCTTACTAAATTGCAAGGCAAAATGTGGATTTTGTCCCCAAGCAAAACACCTCGGTACTGCTGTCAGGTCAAGCTAATAAAGCCAGCTCTTCAGAGACTCCTCCGTGTGTCTGTATTTCCTCTCTCACTGAGAGGAAAAATAATTAATAAGCACCTTCTGTCTGGCAATCAGCAACTATTTACATCACCCGATGTGAAGATGGCAGCCTTCCTGATCACAAAGCACACCTTCTCTTTAGCAGTGCAGCTCCTGCTCTTTCAGCCCTGTACGTAGCTGCAATCTGAAACACTGCACCTGACTCGGAAGAAGCCCCGTTCAGAAGGGGCTGAAGGTGGGCAGCACCCCCTGTAGAGGCTATAAAGAGAACTCACCTAAGAGGTTTCTAAAGTCTCAGGAGGATGTCTGCAGGCATGAAAGCCAAGCTCCAGTATTGGCAGAGTCTTTACAACAGAAGATTTGCAGTAAAGTATAAGCGTTGCTGTCAAGATGCAAAATTCACAGTGAATTCAGTAACTATTAGCACAACTTCTTTTGTTTACTATGCAGAGGACACAAGAAAATTAACCTAATCTGGTGCTTGTCCAAGCCACTGTTAAAAACATTTTTGACAAAAGCTGACCTCTTTGCTCCTGAATAAATATTAGCAATTTGTTTGCACATTGTGCAGCCAGTTTGGTAGACAGGCAAGAAAAAACGAGCAAAGAATTTATTCGGTCATTTTTTTTCCCGCACCAATTGTCAAATAAATTATTCACAAATACAAGCTTCCATCATTCATCCAGCACTAGACTAAACACTTTCTACTAAACTTAGTTTTCAGCATCATGTTTCAGTTTATAGTTACATTTTTCCCTGGGCAAAGCGAGCCAGTCATTAGACAACTATCATAGGTTTCCACTAAACATGCTTGATTAAGTCTCTTAAGAAGGAGTAGGTGGAGGAAATTGTGCTTTAAAGTCAATGGGAACATTTCCATTCACTTCAATGCGAAATGCGCTGGAAGAGATAACATTATTTTGAAGAGTTAATGAGCATATTTAAGCCTGCACAAAAAAAAAATAACGATGCCACTGCTGCACACTGCACTTTGCGAGGGACAGCTTCCAGAGTAAGAGACCAATTTCAGCGCTGGAACTGCCTAAACCAGCAGTTTTCCCTAACACCACTGCATGGTTCTTCCTGGCACATAATGCACACACTTGAAATCTAGCAGCATCACCCAAGCTCTAGCCTTGCTCGCTCTTCCGTGGCTGAACTTCCGTGAGTGCATTCAGTGTGGTGGTGCTGAGCTGGTACAGGTGCTCGCCTCTAATTTCTCTGAGCCAGAGCCACAACTGATGCAATTCAGTTTAATGGCTTGAGGAGCTGGCCTCATTTGAAAGGGAAAGCAGAATATGAAAAGAAAAAATAAAATAAAATATTTCAGACATTAATTTCAAGCATTAATTCAAATAATAATTTCTGGACTGATTTACTGCGATGCCACACAGCCATGCAAGGTCAGGATGACACACAAGCAAGAGACCTCTGAGACAAAATAACTATGTGAAACTACTACATTTGGAATTTTTATGGGTAGGCAAATTGAAAAACAGGCACACATCAAGAGCACACCTTTGCTTCAGGTCAGCAAGAAAATTCCGTGTCATCATTTTCTTCGAAGACATTTAGACAGATGCTGCCATTCTCCTAACTTTAGGAGAAAGAGGGACACGATGTGCTACTCAGTCTATGCAAATCCATGATGAACACTACTGAGTGCAACAGCTGTGTTCACCTCTGCAGAAAGTGATCGTTTTACTGGAGTGGTTATCATAAGCCTTTCTCTTCCAAAGGAAATGTTCTATTTTACCCCCAGTCCAATCAGTTCCAGATGAATCCTTGAAGAGTATCCCCCAAGAAAATTATGCTTATTCATTATTAGCACATCAGCTCAAGATCCCAGGCACAGTCAGCGTATAAATGTAGAACACAAGGCAGTCCCTACCCTGCTGAGATTACAATCTCAAAAGTCATAGGTGAAAACAAAACAAAACAAAACAAAACAGAACCAAAATAGACAAACAGGCTCAGCAAATGTTGAAAGCTAGAGGTGTGGTGGAGGGCTCACATTCCTTCCCTTATTGTGTAGATGCAAGACATGCCCAGCCTCTGGAGGGAAACAGATGCATGGAGAGACATGAAAGTATTCCCATGGCCCAGGCTGGCCATCCCTATCACTGCAACCTTCTTTTGCAGAGCTCTCTCCTATACAGAACAGTTGTTCCAGTTGTAGCTGTGCCCATGGTGAATATTAAGTGCAACGTATCTAGATGTAAGCCTCATAACCTTCTCTCCTTCACTCAGCACACTTGGCAGGTTCAGCTCAGAGCTTTCTAAAGGGCCAGTGTTTGGAAGTCTTGCTGTCTGCATTTTTTTTTCCAGAACCTGTGCTTTAGACCTTCAAGCTCAAGGCCTGAGTAACAAGGAGAGGCAATAACATAAAAAGCTATGTGACTCCTGCCAGAATGTGTCACTTCAAGTCACTCCATCCAAAAGCCATGAGGATCTGGCCAGAGTTGAGACCTGTAAAATACAGAGATATGTGTTGCAGAGGTGATAAGAACCTTCCCTTCAAATTTGTCCCAAAGCCCAAGACATTATCTATTGAATCAGACCCTGCGGGTACTTAGACGCCACTCTGCCTACTTTTTGGATCCCACTGGGATTTAGGCTGAAAGCAGGTGCCAAGATGCTCTGACTCAGGCGGTTGCAGGCATGCCCAGCAGCAGAGCTACCAGTGCTTGGGGAACACGCAGGTAAGAGACGGAGGCACCGACAGAGGCTGGATGCCTTCAAGGTTAGATGGTTGCCTAGCATGGGGCAAAGGGGCATTGCTGTGATTTTGGGCTACGTGGCCTGAACTCCACTTATGCCCTGTTGCAAGTGACAAATCTCCTCTCTGAAGCTGGCCCTTATAAAAAGCCATCCGGGTTTCCTCCACGCTGTTCTCTCCACTTAATTTAAGTGCGCCTAATCAGGAAATCTACTTAATTGGAATATCTCTGTTAAAAATCAGGGGTGCTTACTAACAATGACTGCATCTTGATCAGGATGGTAATATCACTTAATTGGGATGCCTTCAGGTATCTTAGTGGTTTGGGTTTTTTATGTCTCAAGCTCAAGCTAGTTTTGTCTGTCTGCTCCTCATAAAACAGCTTTCAGTTCCTCCTTAGTAATGATACAGGCAAACGATGATGTAAGTTACTTTAACATTTTTTGCTTCTGGCTGTTAGTTGGTGTGGGAGGGGCAAATTACCTGTTTCTGTGGGTGTTCTTGCCACAGGGACGGTTACGGTAGTTGCAGTCTCCATCCCATGCAAACACTTCTGCCTCCGACAGCCTCCCTGTCACACAGCACCACTCCAAAAGGCTCTAGTGAATAGAGAAGTGCTGTTTTCTGCTACCTGGCAAGATCATCTAAACTGCAGGAAATATCAGCCAGAGTGTCCTGTACCGAGTGTTCCCTTTGTAACTTACTGTTTCAATGTTTGCAGTCTACAACTCTTGAGAGCAAAAGTGTGTGCTAAAGGAAAGCTGTGTATCTGCCTTCTACCTAACAAACCGCACTTATACCCCACAGTTATACATGTGCCATTATTTTTAAATGTAATCCTTGGCTAAGAATCTCTGCCTCTATTTTAGGAGTTATCAAGTTAAATAGAAAACTTTTTTTTCATGAACTATCGAGGGTCCTTTTCTTCATGCTGCACAATCTTAAAATACCTACTTGCGTTTATCAAGTGTAGCACCTCTGAATTGGTCGTCTGCCACTGAGTGTAGTCTGCCAACCTCTTCTGTTTTGCAAGACGGGAGAAATGACCTTGCCTGGCTTGGCTGATGCCATCCTCACATGCAAACATTAGCCGTGTTGCTGTCACAGTTGGCCAGCCGGTCTCACTGGGGCAGGAATTGGGGCATGAGCTGAGCAGGTGAGGTGGTGACATGCCAGAGCCATGCATCCAACACACAGCGATCTAATGAAGGGGGCTAATGCCACCTGGATAAAAAAGAAAGGCTGAAAGCTTTGGTTTTATTTAGTCAAAGAAGGGACTCCGGGGAGCCACTGAAATACATACTGACAAAGCTCTTTTCTTCTTCAGTACAACTTTTCTGTTCACATCATGCCTACCAGTCTGTTTACAGATTGGCAGAAATGGAACTGCATGTGGCCTTATGCAGTTGTAACACACTCAGGAACTGAATGATGACTTCTTTTACCTTTAAATGGCATGCTGCTTCATTTTGAGGGCAGAGACCTACTAGAAAGTGGGGCTCACCTGGGGTCACAGCCCATGGAACTCCCGCAGCTGTGAGTTTCAAGGGCTTGTTACATAAGGTGCATTTTAAACACCACTTCTTTTGTGCATTCCCTGTGGTCTGTGGAAAATAATACTTACGTCTTGAGAGCTCTACTTTTTAAACTATTCTTTCACCTCTTTTTATTGTACTTTGCTTTTTGCGGAGTGACACATTGTTTTCTGTCTGTAAACAAGCAGGGGTTACTTCCAGCAGCGCTCAAATAACTGCAAAGAGAGCATCTGTGGCTTCATAAAAGTGCATGTACAGATATCTAAGTTTTATTACTTATACTACCATAGCTCCTAGGAGCCTTAGAGGAGACTAGTTCTTTGGTGTGATTGTACTTAATAACCATAAATGCCTTGTAAAACCCTTGAAATGCCTTGAAAACCGTGTGTGCATGTAGCTGTGCATGTGCGTGTGTATATATGTGTGTGTACATTTACACATCTCTGTGGCAACTCTTCGAAGGCATCTGCCTCTGGGTTTACCAGACAGTTTTACGAAGCTGTTCCTTGGAGGTTGAACACATCAGTAATTGGACAGCAAGGGGGAGGTTAAAAAACAGAAGTACTTTTCCTGGAAACCAACGCTTTTTCACTCGCAAGTTTTATTGGCAAACCTGGCAACCAGTAAAGACATTCCTTGGCAGAGGGAAGAATATAATGGCCTGGACACAGCTGGCATCGCTCTAGTGCTCACCTCCGACGCCGAGGTGCGCCCCGCGAAACCCGCCCCGCGCGGCCGCGGCTCCGTAGCCCGGCGGCGGGAAGGGTTTGCGTGGGGTGCCGAACCCCGCGTGTGCCGGGGGACAGAGGGCGCGGCCGAGCCGCGGGGAGCCGCCGCGGGCGGACAGGGCGCGGGCAGGTGCCCGGCGGGGCTCGGCGGCCCAGGCGGGCGGGCGGCGGTGGCGCGGGCGGCCCGGGAGGGGGAGCCCGCGGCCCGCGCAGTGCCCGCCCGCCGCGCAGGTGGCCGCCGGGGCGGCGCGGAGCGGAGCGGAGCGGAGCGCGGCAACGTCGTCGCTTCTTCCCCGGGGGGAAGCGGCTCTGCGACTTCCCTTGCTTGTCCGCTGTCCCCCACGCAGGCACCGGCGGCTTGAGGGCCGGCCTCCCCCCGCAGCCCTTCGCGGGGGGCGAGGGACTTTGGACTTGCCCCCGCCAAGCGCCGCCCGCAGCGGGGCAGCGCCCGGTCGCGGCTCTCAGCAGGGCTCAGCGGACTGCCCCCCACTCCGCACCCCGAGTTCTTCTGCCGCAAACCCTCCCGAGAAAGCTCCCAGCCCTCAAAAACGAGTATGGGAAAGGCAGGCAATTATGTATCCAGGGGCTGATCTCTATCTGCTACCTAATGACTTGCCAAGTACTTATCACTTCCCAGACTAGGAACTGTCGCTTCATTCTAATGTAAATAAACCCTTTATACAAATAAGTCTCCCTCTCCTCTCGTCTGCTAAAGCAATAGGTGGAGATGGAGCAGGACGGGGCTGCTAAGGTTCATGCTCCCAGCTTCGTTGCTCCCTGTGTGTTTTCATTTCTATGAATCCAGAGAATCCAATGGATTCAGCCCCCCTCCGCCCTCGCTGCCCCTCCCAGAGAAAGGAAGGAAATAAGGGAGGAAAAGGAACACAAAAGGGACGGGGGACCTTGGAAAGTAAAAGAAAAAAAAATTTAAAAGTTCCATGTCTGGCTATCCTCTTGTCAGTCTAGGAGTGAATTTTTAACACCCTCAGCCACTCAGATGATGGTGTTTTACCACGGGATGCCAAAGCTAGAGAACCTACCAAATAATTAAAGGTTTCTTATGCAATTGAGGGTTTTTCTCTCTCTGCGTATTTGTGAATGATAGTACTTTAAAGAAAGTCCTTTCCAGCAGAAACAATACAAATAGTTTCCCACAGCCTGGTTTTTGTCTTTATTCTTGGTGCCGCGACATCTCTGGCGCACAACCTGTGTCACAGAGACGAATTATATGTACGACCGCGATAGTTATCGTGGGAAGATGAAATGCGCGGGCTCTGAACTCTTGATGGTCTCGGTTCTTCTTTGTAAACTAAATGCAAAATTCGCTTTTAGATATCGAACGTGAAATTAAGGTATTTCTCTCGTGAATGGCACGACGTTGTTGACTGCTGCCTCATTTACTGCAGAGGATAATTTATTTCTCAGCCAAGAACGAGAGGCTAAAGATGCCACGGGGAATGGAGTGCTCATTTTCGTATTAAGTTGTGTTATTTATGTCTCAAGATAAAAGACGCTCTGGATTGGAAAACTACCTCGGCATATTTATGGAATTGTTAACCCACGTTAATAAAATAACAATCACGCCTGTTTGCTTAACTGAGTGCCACGCAAAACAGACCTTGCATTTAGAGCTCGGCTTAATTGCACAGGCTTGAGATGGCAGAGGTGCTGGCGCAAGGACGAGAGGGAGGGAGGGAGGTATTGCTGTCACCCATGTCCAGCTGCTGCAAACAGAGAGGAGACTTTCGGCACAATAGATTTTTCTACTGGTGAACCACAGATTTGATGCGATCACTTCCCTCCCTGCCCCTCGAAAGGATGTCAGCGGTTTTCTCCTGTGGTGTCGCCCGCTGTTTAAAGAACATGGAAAGCTGCATCCCGAGATGCAGAGAGCCGGGCTGGGTGGCTGGTTTCGGAGTTACAGGGACACGTCTATGATGTTGAAGCCAAAAGAAAGGGAGAGAAGCGAAGCTCTGACTACGACTGAACATAAACAGCCCGGGGCTGGAAAGCAGTTCACCTCCAGGTCTTTGAGAAGAGCGAGGAGGACAACGCACAGCGAGTTGTTTGGGTCCACCTGGGCTTTGCCCAGGTCAAATGGTAGTCCCTCCGCCTACCGCTCCGGTGTCATCTTTCTTTCTGACATTTTTCTAAATAAAGTTGCAAATGACCACACACGCGAATCCTCGGAGGGTTTCAAGACCAACGCGGCTCCCCTGGCCTGGGGCTGCCCGTCGGGGCTCCCGCCCGGCTTCGGGGAGGAGGCGGCAGCGGCCGTGTCTGCCGCCCGGGGGCCTGCGGGAGAGGGGGGCCACGGAGGCCGAGGCTGCTGCCGTCCTGCTCCGTTCCTGCGGCAGACCCAGGCGGGGTACCTCCAAAGCGGCTGTCCCTCACGGAGGCCGGGCTGCCTAAGGCGGCAGAGGTAGGGCGCCTGGGAGAGGTGGCTCTGCCGTACGACCGGGTGGGTGAAGACCAAGCGCCAAGGACTCTTTCTGGGTGGTGTCCAAAAACAGCAGAGGGAAAACTGATCTTTCTGCCTCCCTAAACCCGTTGCTTCCCCCCAACACGCACGCACACAAGCCCCAAATTCCACTATGAACCTTCACAATGGTGACTTTTGTGCCTCGAGTACAGAAATCAAAGTCCTGCTGGGTTGAGGTCTGTAACTTAACACACGTTTGTTGCGTCAGTTCGCAATTATAGCATCAGAGAGGCTATTGCAAAATATATTAGATGCAAAATACTTCGGATTAGTGCCCCCCCACCCCCCTTCATTGCACTGAAACTTCTCGGTGTTACTCCAACCTTTGCCCGTGAAACAGCTTCGCTACCGTCAGCATTGTCCAGATAAAATGAAAAAAGCCAGTGAAGGCTCCGGGTCTCGGAGCGGCACATTACGGACGCTCAAGGGAGCGAGCGGGAAGCCCACGGAAGTTGTTTTTAACGGCAGGTAATACCGTGGGAAAACCGGATGACCTGGGCTGCATGGAAACGTGCTAAAATGCCCTTCTTCTTTCTCTTTTTCCTTTTTTCCTTTTTTTTTCTTTCTTTTTTTCTTCCTCAGCAAAACAAGAAAGAGGTTTTGAAAATATAAAGTGTTGGAATTGATATCTAGTCCAGTGCTTGCACATTTATTAATTCTGCCGTGGTAGGAGGAAAGGGGGGAAAAGTGTAATTAGGCAGGAGCAGGTGAAAGATTCCAGACGATGAAATACAACAGGCTAAACGGGATAATGTATTCACCATTAAAGAACTGACATTTATCACCAAAAAGAGACCCGTTATGTTTGAATATGAAAAGGAGCAGATATTAAGCTACATAAATTACCTTATTCACATGACTTGAGTCTCATTTTAAATACTTTTTTTTTTTTTTAATAACCAACAGATCGGTGTTTCAGAGGAAAAGTCATATCTGCTAAAATACCACCAAGCAGATGATGCGCTTTTAGCACGCTCCAAAGGCATGATCCCCTAAGCAATCGATCACAGTAGAAAGTGTGGAAAGGGGGTTTCAAATCAGTGAAGCCAAAAGGATCTTTTAACGTATTTGTAGTGTCACAAGATCAGGATGGATAATTCGTCTCACAAACGCAACACACACACGTCTTTCCCGTACAAATTCCACCCCTTAAAATAGGTGTGATCCCTTTAGCTGATCTATTATTAACACTAATGAAGTTTCAGAGGTATGGGCTACAAAGCGAATGAAGAGTACTGGGTCGTATTTCGAATATCTGAAGTATTGGTAAAATAGACTACTGTGAAACAAGGTATACTAATTTTCCCCGTGTTTAAAGTACGAAAAGAAATTCTTCATTTTTCAAATATAGGAGACAATTGATAGCAAAATTTAAAAAATAAATAACCAAACCCTCACTCTCTCTTCTCTCTGAGCTCCCGTTAAAGTCTTATTCTGATTAGAGCCCAAATGTTATTTCAGATAGTTAGACAAAGCAAATCAAATCTTCATAGCAGAACCGGCCAAGCAGTTTAAGGAACATTAATTTTGTTCTTCTTTTTCTCTCCCTTTTTTTTTTTTTTTTTTTCTTTTGACACACCTGACATACCACGGAATCCACTCTGAAGCAGGCTAGGAACAAAATTGTGCCCTCTCCGTCTCAAATGAGTAAAGAGTTAAAGTAAGGGTCCTCTCTCCGTATCACATCCCACATCACGTAAAGATTACCTGAAGGGGCGAGCTACAGACCCCGTTCAGAGAAACGCGCCCGTGTTTATAAACAGCAGAGGCAGCGGGCACTTCATTTGCAGACAGACGGAGGAAAGCCATTGGTGGCTGATTAATAAAAAGGAGCTTTGGAGGACTCGTCAAACCCTTGTCAGCCGGAGGAATGCAATCTCTTCAGAAGCGTTTGGTCAGGCAGGCAGCTGGTTGCAGGCAGGGTGCTGCTGGGGCAGGGGCATCCCACCACACACACACACACACACACTTTCCTCGCTGTCCCCGCGGGCGTGGGGGGTGGGTGGAAGGCAGCTGGGGTGAGCTTCTGGCCGGGGCAGGCAGGGACCGAGTCGGCACACCGGCATGAAGCCGGCCCGCCGACACGAGCGGCAGCCTGGAGGGAATGGGAGGAGAGAGCCCGACCGGAACGTGAGGAGAAAATAGACCGAGGAGCTTACACACACCAAAAAAAAAAAAAAAAAAAAAAAAAAAAAAAGACGAGAAGTAACATTCGTGGGGAAACACGCGTGGCAGAGCGCGGGGTGCGCGCGTGGGTGGAAAGAGCTCCGGGGGAAGCATAGAGTATATACATATATATTGGCGAGGGCATGCACACGGTGCGTGTGCCGGGGGTGCGTGTGCGAGAGCGACCGCGAGCGTGAGGACGCGGGTGGGTGGGTGGGAGAGCGACCGAGGCGTGGGGGAGTGGGGATCGGGCGGGGTCGTCGCGCAAAAAGCGCGGGCGCTGGAGTATCCCCGCGGGTGCGCAGCGGCCCGCGCGAACGTGGGGCTCCGCGGCGCTCAAGGCGTCCGCGTGTGCCGGCGAGTGTGTGTGGCCGGTCCCCGAGCGCTACAACTCCCGGAGCTGCTGCGGGGATTTTTTTTCCTTCTTTTTTTTTTTTTTTTCTCCCTCGCTCTCTCCTTTTTTTTTTTTTTTTTTCCCTCCTCATTCAGAGCCCGGGGTGTCTCCCGGCCCTCATTGGCCAGCCCAACTCGGCGGGGCGGAGCTGAGCCGCCTGCAAAAGGAGGAAAAGAAAAAAAAAGAGAGGAAAAAAAAAAAAAAAGGGAGACCGAGAGAGTAGAGGGAGGAAAAAAAAAAGGAGAAAACTGTAAGTGCGTAAAAAAGTTCTCGCCGTGGTGACGGATGCTCAAAAGTTCAGGAGTTTTTCCGATGCTTCCCAAAGCAGCCTGCGACTGAAAAAGAGACTGAAAAAAGGCGAGAGGGAGAGAGAGAGGGAGACTTTGCACTGGGAGATCGGGAAGGTGGATTTTTTTCTTCTTCTGCTCGCTTAAAAAAAGCCAACAAAACGCATCCCTCTACTTTTGTCCCTCCTTTGCAGACAACTTGTTGCAGATCCCCGTGGAACAAGGAACTGGGAGCGTGGGAGCCTCTTTGCAAAGGTTTTATTTTCTTAATACTCTTTCTGCGTTTGGAAGTTGCTTTCTCCGCTGCGATTACTTTTTTTTTCCTCCGCCGTTTTCTTTTTTAAAACATTTTTCCCCCTTTTTTGTCCCCCTCCTTTTTCCCCCCCTTTTTTGATTTTTTTTTTCCCCTCCGCGTGGAGCGCGGGAGCTCGCCGGTGGGCTTTCCTGGGCGAAGAAGAGGAGGCTTTCGGCGCTGCCGTCGTTATTCTTCCTCCCTTTTTCCGCGCTCCGCCGGGGGGGGGGGGGGTGGGGGTTGCCCGGCCGCCCGGTCCAGCTCGGTCCGCGGAGCGGCGGAGGGGTGGAGGGGGAAGGGACGCGCTGTTTGGTCCGGCGGGGAGGGTGGGGGAAAGCTGACGGGAGGACATGCAGGCTCGCTACTCCGTGTCCAGTCCCAACTCCCTAGGAGTGGTGCCGTACCTCGGCGGAGAGCAGAGCTACTACCGCGCCGCTGCGGCGGCGGCCGGCGGGGGCTACACGGCCATGCCGGCCCCGATGAGCATGTACTCGCACCCGGCCCACGAGCAGTACCCAGCCGGCATGGCCCGAGCCTACGGGCCCTACACGCCACCGCCGCAGCCCAAGGATATGGTGAAGCCGCCCTACAGCTACATCGCCCTCATCACCATGGCCATCCAGAACGCTCCCGATAAGAAGATCACCTTGAACGGGATCTACCAGTTCATCATGGAGCGGTTCCCTTTCTACCGGGACAACAAGCAGGGCTGGCAGAACAGCATCCGCCACAACCTCTCCCTCAACGAGTGCTTCGTCAAGGTGCCCCGCGACGACAAGAAGCCCGGAAAGGGCAGCTACTGGACCCTCGACCCCGACTCCTACAACATGTTCGAGAACGGCAGCTTCCTCCGCCGCCGCCGCCGCTTCAAGAAGAAGGACGCCGTCAAGGACAAGGAGGAGAAGGACCGCCTGCACCTCAAGGACCATGCCCCGCCGCGACCGCCGCCGCCCGCTGCCGCCGCCGAGCCCGAGGGCGGCCCCGCCGGGGGCAGCGCTGCGCCGCCGCCGCCGCCCGTCCGCATCCAGGACATCAAGACAGAGAACGGCACGGCCTCGCCGCCGCAGGCCGTGTCCCCCCCGGGCGCCGCGCCGCCGCTCGGCGCCGTGCCCAAGATCGAGAGCCCCGACAGCAGCAGCAGCCTCTCCAGCGGCGGCAGCCCCCGCAGCACCCTCCCCTCCAGCCGCTCCCTCAGCCTGGAGGCCCCCGAGCCCCCGCCGCCCCCACCGCCGCCCCCGCCACCGCCCCACCACCACGGCCCGGGCTTCAGCGTGGACAACATCATGACCTCGCTGCGGGGCTCGCCGCAGGCCGCCGCCGAGTTGGGCGCCGGCCTCCTGGCCCCCGCCGCCGCCGCCCCGCGCACCGGCATCCCGCCCGCCCTGTCCCTCGGCGGATACTCGCCGGGACACAGCTCCGTCTACGGCTCGCCCTGCGGCCAGGCGGCCGCCGGCGCCGCTGCCGGCACCTACCACTGCAACATGCAGGCCATGAGCCTCTACGCGGCGGCGGGCGGCGCCGACCGGCCCGGCCACCTGCCCGCCGCCGCCGCCAGCCCCGCCGAGGACCCGCTGCCCGAGTACGCGATGCCCTCGGGCGGCGGCGGCGGCGGCGGCGGTGGGGCGGGGGGCGGCGGCGGCGGGGCGCTGGGGCACGGCGGGCTGGGCGGCGCGGCGGGCGGCCACCAGGAGGGGCACCACCCGCACCCGCACCAGGGCCGCCTGGCCTCCTGGTACCTCAACCAGGCGGCGGCGGCCGCGGCGGCAGCGGCGGCGGCGGCGGGGGAGCTGGGCCCGCTGGCGGGCGCGGCGGGCTACGCGGGGCCGCAGCAGGGCTTCGCCGCCGCCCCTCGAGAGGTCTTCGAGGCGCCGCGGCTCGGGCTCAGCGCCTCGCCGGGAGGCGGCGGCGGCGGCGGCGGAGGCGGCGGGGCAGGGGGCGGCGGCGGCGGCGGCGGGGCGGGGGGCGGCGGGAGCTGTCAGATGGCCTTCCCCGGCAGCCAGCCGCTCTACCGCACCTCCGGGGCCTTCGTCTACGACTGCGGCAAGTTCTGAGCGCGCCCCGTCGCGGGGACACCGCGGGAACTCCGCTCCGGTCCGCACCGCGCCGCCGGCCCCCGCAGCGCCCGCGGAGGGAAGCGAGCGCATCGCGAAAAGCTTTTGTACAGAGACAGCCCCAAAGCATGTCTTGGTTTGTTAAAGGACAGTGTTACTCCAATAACACGTAAGTTTTTTTTTTCTAATTGCTTTGAGAAATACTTTTTTTTCCCGCCCCCCACCCCGCGCTCTTCCCCGTCCCTTAAGGTATTGTCATGCCCCGTGTTTAAAAGGGAGCGAAAAGTCCAGCATAGAGTACCAGCTTCTTTCCCCCTCCCCTTCCTCTTCTACAAGGACTTGTTTTAAAATGTAAATTGCGACATAGTAATTTATTTTTAATTTGTAGTTGGATGTTGAGGACCAAACGCCAGAAAGTGTTTCCCCCTTTCCTGAAAAGTGACGTTAAAATTGACTGAAACGCTGATTTTTTTCACTATATATAAAAAGGGAAACTGTATTAATCTTATTCTATCAATATTTTTCTTTTTTTTTTTTTTTTGTTGAAAATATTCTGAAGGTATTGCATTGTTTGTTTATTAATAAATTACCATTCAGTTGGAATGATCCTTTACACGTCTGTATATTTTAATACTTTCATTTAGGGAGAGAGAAAGAGAGGGAAAAGGGATTTCATAACTAACTTTGTCGCTGGAACAGCTTGTTCCTCTCCGCACAAATTCCAAAGACCATTTAGGAACTGCTAGGTCAAAAAATCCCTTTTCAGTCTCTTCTGCAATATGTTCCACTTAGTCAGCTCGCCTTATCCACTAGGAAAAAAATACTTTCCCATGGCAGCTCTGAGTTGGCAAATAAACAAACACGTTTTCTTAGCAATTAATGGGCAAGACCTGGAAACATTTGACCATACACAGTAGTATGGCGACATTACGTTGTTTTAAATAATATGCCTATGTAAGGATATATTAAGTGATAACTCCGAGGTAGAAGTGCATGCACTAAATTCCAGACCATGTGTAACTGTATATGTCGAGCTATCGATCGCTCTGTGTGTGTTTCAAATGTATTTATATCCAGGATTTACATATGTACCTATATTTAAAGAAGGATTACGTATTTATTTATAGTTTCATATACGCATTGCATATTTTTCTAAACTCCACAGTGTATAGCAGATGCCAAATAATCTGTAGTACGTGTACTCTTAAATATAATGCGAGCATATAAATCACTGCTTCTTAGAATTGATAGCAAAGCGTGCAATCACATCTGTGAAGCCGCTTCTGTAACTCGTAGATTTAAAGTATTATTTTATTTCAGGGGGGGAAAAAAGTAGTTGGATTAAAGGGTACTTATACAGTCTACCCTTACACCTTTATAGCTCTGCATTACTCCCGTCCTTCAGGGACTTCACTGGTCTGTGTCTCAATTGCTCGGACTGAAATTATTTTTAAAATATTTTGTGTGGGTGAATTTTTCTTATTAGTTGTTTGGGTGCTGTTTTGGTTTGGTTTGTTTGTTTGTTTGTTTTTGGTTTTTTTTTCTCCTTACCTCCCTCATTTTTCCTCAAATCGGAAAAAAAGTATATATTACCAGGGTAGCAAATGAGTGCTGCACAGAGTGGCGTCTTGTCATATCAAGAATCTTACCTTCTGGACAATTTACTATTAAGAACCTACGGGCAATGGGGATCACCTTCCCCTTTTGTAAGTAACCACCAAAATGCAATAAATTCATTAACTTAAATGAATCAGCCTTGTCAGTCAGACTTGGAAATAGGTTTATTTGATTACAGATATTTAAGGCCTAAAATTTGCTTTCAAGATAATACAGTTTCCTATCAGAATCTCTTATCTAAAGGCAACACTTAGCAGTAATTGCTGTTGCATTGTTAAGGGTTACGCTGTAAATAAATACAAAGGTATTTACAGTTCAACCTTATTACCTCGCTTTTGAGCTGTGCTTCCCTTCCAAAGCAGTAGTCTAATGTTTAGAAAACACCTTCAGCAGAAGGAATGAACTGGAGGGAGTGTGTCATCTTAGAACGCGTTGGCTTAGGATACGTTTTTTTAAGCCTTTGCTTTTTCGTGCTACTACCTCTACAAAGATTATCGGCCTTATTTACATTTATTTGTTTGCTGAGTTGGGTACGAGAAACTCAAACACTCCATCGCCCGGTTGTGGTAAAGCTGATGAGGAGAACGAGCAAAGCTGAGCGCCTTCGCTCCAGGGACATGTTTTAATTGCTGCTCCCCGTTTTTCACCAGTAAAGGGAAATAAAATGCTACCTGTTTTCGGTCGGGCTCACTTTCTGCTGCCCATGGTGCCTCTCCCAGTACCGAGTGGGGCAGCTAAACTGGCGGCTCCCGCCCACCGCTGCCTCCGTGGGAGCGGGACTGCCGGGCCAGAGGCACGGCGGGGCTTTCAGTGCCTCACGCCCCTGCTCCCCCTCGCTGGAGAGGAGACCCTCGGTGGGGCAGACCCCTCTGCCCCGGCAAATGGGTTTGCCAGCGGGGCGGCAGCATAATAAGATCACCCTGCCCCCCGTCATGTATTTTAAATAAAATTTAAAGAAGGCGGAGGGTAGAGGAGATTGAGTGTGCTATTTGCCTGTTATTTTTGTTGAGATCAGGCGCCGGCTTTCCTGTAGTTTGGGTTTTCTCAGCGGTCTCCAGCGGTAGGGTGTTTGTGGCAAAAATAAATAGGGAGGAAAGCAGTTATTAGCCCGGCTTGTTTAATAACCCGTTGCATTGTCAGTGGTGCTGCTCGGTGAGGGAAGCTGGGGGGGCTGTGCGTAGCTTAAACAAGTGCCGTGTGTAATTACTGCTAATGCTCGGGGCGGTCCGCGGCCCTCTGCCGCGGGGCGGCCGCGCAACTTGCGCTACCCGTGGCCCTGGCTGCATAAGGGGCGGGTGGAGTGGGCTCGTCGAGCCGGGAGGGTGGTTCGCAGTCAGGGAGGAGGCGAAGGGAAACTTCCCGCTCGGTCTCAGGTAGGTCGTGTCGGGATCTTCTGCCCCCGGAGGGGATCCCTTTCCTGCAATGACGTGCGTGGTGGCGGCGGAGGTCACCTCCTGCTTCTCAGTGCGACGAGCTGGCTCACCGCACACGCGAGCTTCGCCTTGAGTTTTAAAAACACTATTTTATTTTTGTTATTAACATAACCATAATGGGTTTTTTTTCTCCCCCTCTGCACAGAAATTGATCACAACGAAAATAAGATTAGCAGTGCTGGCGGTCCCCGCGGTAGGCAGTGAAAAGTGCGGGCTCGGCCGCGGGAGGCGGCCCGCCGGCCGCGCAGTCCCGTGCCGCGGGTCCCTGCGCGACATTGCACAGATGGGGAGTCGGCAACTCCGGGCTCCGCCGGGCCGGAGCCTTCGGCGTGAGGCATTGCGGCTGCAGCTGGGATGGGGAAAGGCCGAGCGGGCTCGCTAGAAACCTTCCCGGGCTGGGGCAGTGCAACGAGGGGGCACGGAGTGGGGCGTCTGCCCACGGGCCGTCATGAATTGCGAGCAGCGGGGCCCCACGCACCCTTGTTCCTCTTGTGCTTCCCTCCTCTTGAGCACAGGAGGCAAACCCGAGCGTCCCTTCTGACCTGTGATTGTCTCCCAGCAGAACTGGGCCTGCCCTGAACGCCAAAAGAGATGCGGTACGACCTTGTGCAGCGGTGGGCACAGGACATGCGCCCGGGCAGCATCTGAGAGGTGTCCCCGTAAGGCCTCGACATCTGTGGTGGCGGCCCCTACAGCAAACGGGGACACTTGGCCCCAGCCATGCCTGCGGAGAGGTCATTTAGGCGCCAGGTTAGCACGGCGCTTTGTGGGTTTTTTTTAGCTCAAACTGATTGTTTCCAAACTGTAGCTTTGCTTTTCGCCTATGAAAAAACAAGCAAACAAACAAAAACAATTTTAAAAAATCAATTTGAGGCACCATTCAATTTAGGTGGTGGTTCTGGTGGTTTCTTACTTGTACTTGCTCATCTGTCACTCAAACTGTGGAAAACGTGCAGAGGAGGAATATTCTCCTTTCTAAGTTTCCTTCTTAGAATTTCTTCTTAAAGCAATTACAGTTCCTATTATGTTCTGCAAAGGTCATAACAAAAATAGCAGAGAAGTGCATGCAAATAGTCGAGAGGACATGGATTAAAACCCCTTCCCTACCTCCACAGGCCAGGTCAGGTGGAGAACATGGTGGGGCTGTGTTGTGGACGGAGACATTTAAGGGAGTGGTTCCAAACCGCCGTTTTACGATTTCTGGGTCCCTTTCTGACAGCCAAGAAATTCGGGAAAGACGTTTCGAAGTTAGCGGCTGTTTTCATAGCCGGGTTCAACTTCGTAACACTATTGGTAACTCTGGGGCTGCAGTGTGTTGACCAGCTGTCTGTACGCTGCTCTGACCTCCCCAAAACTACGCTGCTGGAGCAGGACGAGCTTAGAGTTTCGCCCTGGCCTCTGGAGACTTGGGTTGGATGTTTCGGGCGAGTCACGCACGGGTACGTGAAAGCCGGTGCGGGTTGTGCGGGTTTTGCGCGTGGCAGCGCGGCAGTGCCGCTGCGCGGAAAGGAGCGGTGGCCCACAGTCAGGGGCTGCGCGCCTCTCCGCGCCCACGTGAAGGTGAGCGTGAGGTAAGGGTGTGCAGTCTTTATTACGTCGTTTGACTGCGTAGCTGGCAGAAGCGTGCAGCGCCGAGGCGCGCACATGGCTCCCCTGCACAGCACAGGAGAGCTGCGGTGCTGCCCCTGGAAGCTCTCCCCTGTCCACTTCCCGAAATCACCCATTTCAATAGCGACGGCTAATTGAACATTAGCTTTCAATTAATTTCACTCGTAAAGTAATTTCAACTCCTCCGCGTACTCAGTCCATTTTTTTTCCCCGTCTCCGTGTGCTGGGATCGGGCGTGTTGGCCAAATTCACCCGTACTTCGAGATGCGCTGATCTCCTGATTTTTTTTTTTTTTTTTTTTTTTTGGCGGGGGGGGGGGGTGTTGGGGTGGTTTTTGTTTTGTGGTTTTGGGGTTTTGCTTTGTTTTTTGCTAGGAGGGAGATGAGGAGCACGGTGGTGGGCACTGTCAGGGCGTCCGAGGCTGAGTTGTCGCTGCGCGGGCGCACAGGTAGCGCGCCGCCGGGTTAGCGCGGAGGGCGAGCTCAGGTTTACGCGGCAAGCTGCGCAAGAGGCTGGCGGGCCTGAAGTGCGGTGTAAGGGAACTGCTCGGGGCTCCCCGGGGACGCGCGCGAGTTTCATTCCGGTATCTCGGTCACAAGATCACGAGCTGGGAGGGTACCGCTCACCCTTCCCGTATAGGTTTCCCCCCACCATTTTTTTTCGCTTTTCCCTTCTGCCTCGCCTCCCCGGCGTCTTGTCTGTTGTGAATCCGCCCCAAAGGTGGTGCGGTGCCGCGGAGAACGTAGCCCTCCTGGTTTAATTACGCTGAGGCTCATAAAGCCATTCGCTTCTTTCCAAAGTAATAAACAAACGTCGCGTTAGGTCAAGATTGATGGTGTCCATGCAATAAAAACGGGCCAGGTCAGGAAGGAATAAAATTCAATCAGAGCTCGCGGAATCATTTTTCAGGGGACAGAAAGACAGAAAAGGAGACGGGGGTCAAGGGAGACGATGTCGCCATTCACAACACACCAGCCAGGAGGGAGGAGGGCGAGGGTTAACGAGCGATTGTTTTTTATCAAGCGGAGCCTAATTGAACGAAACAATAGCCGTATGGCGGGGGGGAGGGCCGGCTCCTTACCCGGTAGTTGCGGGGCCGGGCGGCAGCCCCGTACCCTGGTGGAGGCAGCGGGGACCCCTCGCGGCCCTGCTGCGCCCCCCGTTCTCCCTTAAAATGATACACACGCACCTGGGGCAGCGAGCAGGCCTTGTCCTAGGCCGGGGCTGGCAGTGCAGGGAGCGGTAGCGAGCGGTCGGGTGCCTGCGGGCCGAGAGTGGGACACCCCCTCATTTCCTAAGGAGGCGCCCTAAAAGGCCTGCTTGGACGGCCGGAGGAGTAAGCCCCAGATCTTCCAAGGGTAACTCCGGCTGGTCCGTCCGGAGCGGGAGCCCTCGGTGTCATTTGGAACTGATTCCTTGAGTGTTGTTCGGTGGTAACGCTGCTGGTGCCCAGCAACTTGGCAAGCGGCTACAAGGTGGTGTTCCCCGGACAGCCGACGGCCGGGGGGCGTCGGGCTCGGCGGAACAGGCCCGTCGGAGGGTCGCGGTGTTCAGGGAAGAGACAGCAGCACCGCACCGCGGGCAAGTCCCTGCGGTCCGAGGGACATTTTTTCGCCCCGGCCTGCTTCGCCAGTGTTTTGTGCTTCACGGGCCGGGAAAGCAGCCGGCAAAGACTCCCTCCCCCCGTTCAGCAGGAAGGGTCTTTTTGGGGGGTGGGGGGGGATTTCTTCCTCGCCCCCCAAGCCAACGCATCTGTTGCACACGCCTCCGCGACCATCTAGGCCCGTGACTTGCGCCTTGCTTGGTCTGCGTGTGCCATAAAATAATAGCTGTTACAAAGCTCTGGGATGGAGAGAGGAGGGAAGGCAGCCCGAGCTACCGGTGAGAGCTCACAAGCTCTCCGGCTCAAAGAGAATTGGGTGTTCGGCAATTTTTTTTTTTTTTTTTTTTTTTTTTTTTGCCCCCTAAACAAACACAGCTTGAAACGACTTGGGTGGGCAGAAGGGAACAATTTGTGAGCCAGAGAGCAAGTGAGCTGGGCAGGCAGCCGGCCCACAACTTACCTGCTGGAGACTTTCACCTGACCTTTAGGTGTCAGGGGGCTTGGTTGTGCCGTGTATCACCCCACGTTCAGGTCAGCTGTTTTAGATTGCGTTCAGCAGAATTAAAACAACAACAATGAAAACCCCAACCTGGAATCCCCCCTCCTTTCCAGCCCCCATCACCTCTGGGGAGAATCCAGGAAAACCAACACATTTAGAACCATTAACTCTTAAAATAGCTGAATTTCCTCCAGTAGAAAAAACGCAAATTATTACACTCATGAGTTCAGGATATTTATATATTATATGAATCGATGAATAAACAGGTCATATCACTACAGCCATCATCCCTCGGAAGGCAAGTACTCGGATCAGAAAAAAAAAATGCCATAAACCTTTTTCCCAAAACGTTCCTGGAATTTATTTACTTGCCAGAACATTTAAGTGCCAAGTTTAATTTTTTTTTCCTTTTTATAAATTTTTAAAATAAATATTTTAAATAAGAAAAAGAAGAATATTTTCCATTGAACGATAATGTAAAAGTACTGATAATGTCATCCATAGCAGAAGAGAATTGTTTAAACAATGTCGGTGCTTGCAAGATTGCCCAGTATAAATACATTCTCAGTGCCGTTTTGACGCGAGTTTCGAGCGGAACTCTTTTTTCTGTATGTGTTCTGTATGTGCATTTCCCCCGGTCCGATCGTGTGAAGTCAGGCTAAAGCAGTGAGCGGCGGAGGGGCACGTCGCCCTGCCAGCCCCCCGGCCCCGGGCTGGGCATGCCCGGCTGCCCGCGGCGGGGGACGGGGCGCAGGCGGGGACGGGGCCCGGCGCTCGCACGCACCTCTCCCCTGCCAGCGAGAAGCTGCCCGCCGTTTTCCCCAAGCGAGGATTTATGAAAGTGCTGGCGACCAGCGCTTCTAACCTCGCCTCTCAATGATGGGATGGATTTAAAACCGAATAACGAATTGCAGAAAAATTACGACTTTCTCCCGACGCCATTTCCCACCCCCCAAGCTCTCCGCCGGGGGGGGGGAGGTGGGACGGTGATGGAGCGCGGAATGCACCGGTGCGAGCTCATTAGCAAAGCAAAGGTTGCAATTAGCGTCTGCTGCTGCGAAGCAACCTCTCCCCCGCCCGCCTCTCCTTAGCCCCCATCACCAAATAATTGCAAAGTATCTGTTGATGTTTTTCTTCCACCCGTCAAAACGTTGGAGCCCTGCCTGCTCCAGGGCTCCGTCCTGGTTTTGTTGTGTCTGGAGACAATGCTCCGCCAGCGAACCATCAGAGGTGAAGGGGGGTCACAAGGGGAGGCAGGAGCGCGGCCCTGCGAGCCGACGGGGGCCTCCCCTTGCCGCCCACCCCTGCAAACCTGCCACCCACAGGCGGGAGGGGTGGCGACCCCCGTCCGGTGCCCCTCTCCCTGCGCTGCTCCGGGGCAGCCCCGAGCACGCCTTCCCGGCCGGGCGAGCAGCGGGAAGAGGATGTGACCCTCATGTCCGCTCGGGAGGGACGTGGCTGCTTTATGTGCAAGGCGTCGGGGAGAGGTGGTGGCGGCGGCGGCAGCAGACTCTTCCATTCCCCTAGTTTACATCTAAATTTTATTTTTCTAAATACCCTTGCAGCACTCGAGCGCGACCAGAGCCGGCCGCAGAACCTCTTCCCACCATCACCCTAAGCTGGCGTGTTCGTGCCCGAGGAGCGGGGCTGCGCCCCCTTCAGCCCCTGTTTGCTTTTACCCTTCGGGCTGGCGCTCCAAGCTTCGAGGTGTATTTTTAGATGGCGCTGGAGGTTTTTGCTCCGCGACCCCGAGAAAAACCCCGTCACTTTGTCTCGCCGGCCTTCCGCACCGGGGCCGGGGAGGAGGGCGGCGGGCGGGCCGGTTGTGTCGCCGGCTGGCCCTGGGGCAGCGCTGACCCCCGTCCTGGCCCGCTTGCAGAAGTGGCAGGGGCTTATGCTCCCGTGGGACCACCCCACCTCAGGCCGCCGCCGCGCTCCTTGCTGTCTGCAAGCCCACGAGTGGCCGGTAGCCCCTGAAAGGCCTCAAGAGAAAGAAAAAAAATTAAAAAGGGGCTCTTGTGGTACTTTTTCCGTTGTCAAGACAGGTTCTGGGGGAGGGCAGCGGCCCGCCTGGCCGAGGCGAGGGGCTGAGTTATGGCTAAGAGACGTGGGACGGCGGCGGCGGCGCTGACAGGCGGCGGGCGCGGGGGAGCGAGCCCGGCCGACGCTGCTCGTAATTCCTGGCGCTGCCGGGCAGGGAGCAGCAGGCAGGGCCAGGCCGGCCTTCCCCACCGGGCCCCAGCCCTCTGCCGCCCGCTGGGCAGGAGCTGGGCCCCCTCTCTTCTCCCTGCCCGCCGGAGTCCCCTCTCCTGACGGGGCGTACTCCCGGGCAGCCCCCACAACCCAGCGCTGCCACTACTATCCCGCTTCTCCCCGTAGCAGCGGCGCAGGGTGAACCTCTCTGCCCACGACGCAGTGGAACAGGCTGCCCGGGCGGGGACTCCCGGCAGGGTCCAGGGCCCATATTCCCGGTCCTGGGCAGCGCAGAGCGTCAATAGTCTGGCCCCGGCCACCAACCGGCCTTTCCCCTTAGGTGCCACAGCGGTTCCTGGAAAGGTTAAACCCACCTTGTCGTTTGCTTTGTTCGGTGCTGCTGCTGCTGCGGATGGCTGGAAGCTTGCGAAAGGCGCGAGAGACTGGGGCCTGCTCGGTTATTTACTACTGGAGCTGCTGTTTTCCACTAACGAAGCTGCAGTGTCTCCATATGGGACCAGGGACAGGCAGAGGGGGATATATCTTCCGAACCTGCGTGCACAAAACGCTTGACATGCACGCGAAACTGATGTAGAGAACACAAGTCTATAACTGGTGTATCAGCTACATATACAATATAATCTAAGTCCCAGCTTATTAGTGGTTTGTTTTGTTTTCCTTTTAAGTTATTATTTATTTCGTTTTCAAGATGTGATCCCGTGGTCAAAAAGCAGTACTTTAGGAGTAGTTAATAATGAGGCAGGAAGGCAGTATTGGGGGAACCGAAAAGCAGTTCTGACCTTTGCCAAATGGTAAAAAGCAGTGGGGCAGTGTGAATTTTGTCCTGTCATGACCAGTACCTTCGTTTTTTTTTTTTTTTTCCCCTACAAAGGCAAAAAGACACCCAGCACCAGGCCACCACGAGGGACCGCTTGGTCTAGAATCAGTTTTCGCTTTCTCATCCTTTTCCTAACTTGTTCCACAGTATAGAGAGAGAAACCAGAGAATAAAAATGCTTCTCTGGAGTGTGCTACAGTGAGAGATGCCAAAGAAAAAACTCTGAAGTCCAGGTTTCCAGTCCTCGGCAGAGATGTGCAAACTAATATTTAGATATACCACCAAGCCTCTTCAAGTGAATCACTGTAAGCGAAAAAAATAATTCGCAGCAATGCAAAAATGCCTCGTCATAAAAGAATTATTATTGTTGTTGTTATTGTTATTATTATTATTATTCCGTTCGCCACCCAAGACCCACCACCCGCAGCCTGTGACCGCCGGGCCGAGGCGCTGCGGAGGGGGCAGCCCTCGGTGCGGCGGGGCAGCCGGAGCTCGCCCCCTCCCCTCCACCACCCGCCGCGGCCCCAGGGCGGGGGAGCCACCGCTGGGCACGGGGCCGTGCGGCCCTGGCGAGTGCGCGATGGCAGCCGCAGAGCACAGCCGCAGCCCTGCGGCCGCACACGAGTGGATGCCCAGGGCACAGCGGCGAGCGCGTCCTGCAGGGGCTGTGTAGCGGTGCGAACGCTGCGGGAGAGCGCAGCTAATGCAAGGACATGAACCCACGGGAAGGAGGTTTAGTGTTATTTTACTCTTAAAAAAAAAAAAAAAATAAGACGCAGCAGTGGAGTCGTACTCGTTCGGGGAGAAAAACGCCCAAGGAAGCTTTTTATAAATATACCCGCGTGTGGAGGTGTGCACACGCGGGGTGAGTGGCACTGTGTGAGTGCTGCTGCCGTGGGGAGCTCCAGGCCTCCGGACTGAGTCTCCACGACTCGGCATTGGTCTGTGCTGGAAGAGCCCCGACGTGCCGCGGAAACTGCGTGCGGGTTGCAGACCCTCACACGCGTGGGGAGATGCTTGGAGGGAGAGCAACAGGGACATCCTTCTCTCTCCGCTGCTCCCTCTCCTCCCCGCCCTACGAGGGCTCGTACTCTGTGCACCTGTAGGAAGGGTCTCAAGCAGCGGCTGGGTTCCCACGTTTCTCTTTCCCCACGTGCGCTTTCGAAGAAACAGCCCCAAAGGAAGCGGCTGCTCCGGCTGCCCGGCCGCGGTCCACTCCGCTCCCCTCCGCGCTGCGCAGCTCCCACGGCACCTCCGGCAAATGCCGCCCTTGGACACCGGTGCACGGAGCACCCTCCCGGCTCCTCCTAGGCTGCTCTCGAGCCCCCTCCTGTCACCCCACATCACTTCCATCATGGGACCGCTTCCGGGTACAGCTACCCTCCCCCTCCCCCCTTACTTTCCTCCTTTTAACATGGGGGTCCCCCCATATGAAGTTAAAAAGAAGGAGATGCACTTCAAGAAAGTGTATCTCTTGTGTGTCTCCCTCCTGTGTATCTTGCTCTTTGCTCATTTCCAGGCATAAAGTTAAAAATGATGGGAGTAATTGGTGGGTGGAAGATCCTAAACCAACGGGAAATGTATGGGCTTGACGACCTCTGGATAACCCAGGTACCTTGGCACAAAAAGCAAAAAAATATTTACTCACCTTGAAGTTTCTATTTTTTTTAAGCTTTTTTATTTATTTTGTTTTTATTTCTTAAGTCTTCTTTTGAAATGGTTCACGCTCCCGTCTGAGGTTTAATTATAGTAAGCAGGAAGAGGGTGGAAGGGGAATGGGCTGATTCTTGGGGGAGGGGGTCAAAAACCAAAACACCCTGATCTCCCCGGATTGAGAAGGTGCTGGACAAAAAGGCTTTCTGTGACTCATGCACACTCTGAAATGAAGATCTGAAAAACATATACAAGCCCCGACTTGACTGGTTTGAAAGCAATTCCAGCAATTAGGAATTAATTCGGCATGGTCAAAAGGCGATTTAGCTGCAAGTTATATCAAGTTATCCAAACTTTTACAGAGTTCAGGTACTGGAAATGGGCTGCTGGGGTGGACATAAGGCTGCAGGAAAGAAAAACAAGGAGTGTTCAGGAAAGGCAGAAGAGGGGAAGCTGTGGAGCAAGGTCTGGAGGCATGGCGAGCCCATGTTTGCACCAAAGGCCTCCTGATGTGGAGAGGGGAGGAGTGGAGGGTAGGAAATGCTTTGTTTCTCATATGGGATTAAATAAAAATATGTTGGAGCTCCCAGATAATAGAAAGATGAGTCTCAATTAAAAATTAAATCAGTGGCTTTGCTGGCTGGTCAATTTTTCAGGTACAATATGATCCTTCCCCAGTTAATGGCAGAAGACAGAATTAGCCCAGGCAGAGCTAACCCTGGGATGATGCGTGGGGCAAGAGGCACTGGGAGGATGTAAAGGGTGGAGGCAGGAATAAAACCGGTCTTTTACGCACAGGCAGGCCAACAATAAAACCATCACAGGGAGGGGCAGCTGCCCACCCTGGTGGCTCATGGCAGTGCTGGCCATGGGCTGCATCCGTGGCATGGGTCCTGTGACGCCTGCTGGGTCCAGCCAGGGCTCAGGCATTGGGATTGTTCCTCATGAGCTCCACGTCAGCGTCCACCATCTCCCTCACCAGCTCCTGAAGGAGGGAGAGAGACAGATGAGAGTCCCAGTGCAGGAACAAATGGGCAGCATGTCAGGAAGGCCTCAGAGCATGAGAAGCCCCCCTGGCCCCCCAGAGCAGAACAGGGAGTGGATGGGGCTTTGCTGGGCCCAGCATCCCTGGCCCAGGCCCCCGTGTGTGTCAGTGGGCCGCAGTGCGCTGGGGTGCCCATTGCTGTCACAGTGTCTGCTTTCTTCAAAGCAAGGATCCACGAGAGGCACCAAAAATGGGGATTCTCAGTGTGCCCAGGTCACCCCACACAGATGTGTCCCCCCTCCTTTCCCCTCCCTGCGAATTGTTTTTAGAGGACATGAACACCCATCAGGTACAAAGCATGCCAGAAAGGCCACTCACATCAAAGGTGACTCTCGGCTTCCAGTTCAGCTTTTGCCTGGCTTTGCTACAGTCCCCTTGCAGAAAATCCTGCGGAAAAGAAGACAGAGGTGCTGCATGGACCATTACCTTCCCCACCCTCATGGCCTCCCCATTGCTCCTGCTTCCCTGTGAACTGAACGTGGGCCAGGCCCACCGCTGGACTCTTCCAAGGGCAAACTACTTCTCTTGAAGATGCAATTTTAGTGGAAGCTCATATGCCTATTAAATCACCAGGAGGCAGCATCCTTTCACCAGGCTGTTTCAGATGGAGAGTTATTCTTTCTTTGTGTGTACACAGAGGGCTTGAACTCCAGCCTTACAGCCATATAACGGTGAACATTTTATAAGAAGTTATTGTACATCTTAGTCATTCTAGTGAATGAGCTGATTCAAATTCTTTTCCCTCCATTTGTTTAAATAATGTAAATCACAGAGCAAACATGACAACTAGTCTCTTTCAAATAAAAACATGAGCACAGAAAAATGATGCTGAAAGACTGTTTGGATATGGGTAACCATATGCAACCGTACTAAACATCCAGCTGTTGAATGCGTACATATTTTTTTCCTAGAGTATTTTGAGTATCCACATGCAAATGAAAGTCTAAATATCTCATAAATGAAAAGAAATTAACTTGAAACCATTACAGAAACCAAGACTTTGGTCATGTTCACCTTACTATTCAAGTATCCTTAAAAGTGCTACCACACCAAAACAATCCCACAACCAGTCATCAAAAATAATGTAACAAAATTAAACAAAGACAAAAGCTCCTTTAACTGCATTTCTAATTGAATGCAAAAACTGACTGTATCTTTGTTTAAAACTGGAAGACAGTGTTTAAACAGTTAGCTTTTTCCAAATGTCTGTATGTTGATTGAATAAAATATATCATCTCTCTTCACAAGCTGTGTGTCGTAGTAGCAATAAATATTAAAATTATGTCTGTCTAGGTTTAAGGAAACCCAAACAAACCCAGCTTTGTTACAGAACAACAAAGCTAAGGCTGAATTCTCCTCTTGCATTTGACTTCATGGTGGTAACACAGCAGGCTTTCCAGAAAAATGCATGGACTGCCTTTCTTCTCCCTCTTCCACCAGCGGTGGAGCTAAGGAGCATTTTGTGAATGTAGATTTTTTTAACTTGTAATGCTGCATGCTACATTTTTCAGATGCTCTCTGTTGATCATATGTGGTTCAGGTCACGTTAACTTCCAAAATCACCTCATCCTGTGCAGTAAAATGTAGGAAATTCTCCTTCATAATTGTGCACAAGAAAGCTAGACAGCTTTCTTTCAGGAGCAGAGGAAATCCACCAAAGGAAATATGGCACTGAAGAAGGGGATGTGGAACAAACACGTCTGCTGAGACTTTTTCCAGGCAGCAGTTTTACTAGGTCAGTCTTTAGGCTAAAAAACATTTCATCCTGCCTTCAGAAGAGAGTAAACAGATGGATTAGAACAAAACGATATGAAAATAAAAAAACGCCATGATTTCCTTAAATTAGACTAAATGATTTCCTACTGCAGCCGTATAATGGGCTTTTGAAACTGCAGCAGACATTTGAGGCCAAGTCATGCAAAACCGCATCAACTTGAGGGATCCCCTGGAGGGTCGTGTGAATATGGATTGCAAAATCTGGTTTAAAATGGGAAAGATGCCCACTAACTTTGATAAAATTTGGATCAGACTCCAATGTGCTCATGGAGGTATGTCTTTTATCTGGAGTTCCGTTTAATTTACATATGCGTGTATATATATGTGTCTGGAAACAAGGAAATCCTTCATAAAATAATAATTTCAGTATAAAAACAATTGCCTTTTATTCAGCCCTAATTCAAGCCATTAGCTAGAACTGAAGTCTTTGTATATCACCTAGTTTTAAGTCATAAAAGCTATATCATAAAACTTAGATTTTCATGTTTATAAATGCTGTGTAAGTAAAACTTTTACATCCACAATCTTTACATAAAAACATACTTTGAAACTAAGCCTTATCTAAGATACTGGCTTCCCATTAAAAAAAAAAATCGACTGGGAAGTACAGAATGAATTGCCATGGCCTGCTGTATGTAGCTGCATTCTGCTTTTGAACAGCTTGGGAGCAGTCTTTTAACTGTCTTGGACAAATGCATTTTGTTAAAACAGATTATCTAAAATAACACTTTACCTAATTCCAGCCTTTTATTCAAAAACATAAACATCCATCTAATGAGTAGGCCAAAACAAGGTTAGGGGTAGGCTGCAAATCAGTAAAAGTGAAGTATTTGAAGTTCTGGATTCTATGTAGAGATCACACAAACAACTAGTATATTGAATCCATCTAGGTATAAAAAAACCCTTGTGTTTTTCCTTTAAAAGTTCACAAGCTTTAACAATGATGCAGTAAAGGTATTATATCTGTGAGAAAAAAAAAAAAAAAGAGGAAAATAATGGAAGGTTTAAGATATATGATAATACAAATTCCCCAGCTGTCTTGAGTTGAAAGATTTTAAGTGGCTCTCCTGAAGATGTTTGTGTCCTTTTGAGAAACACAACTTTGTTAATTTACTTGAAAATGGATTACAGACAAAATGTCTCCTAGGCACTTTCAAAAAGGTTCACTTACAGAAGCTACTTGGTACAGAGGCCAAATGAAACCATAATATTAAACCATATTACACCTAAACTCAAGGTTTGATTGCATTCTTATTAGCCAAAGTTTCAACACTGAATGGAAATGATGACTAGAACAAAGCTATTCCTGATTAAAGGATTGTATTGCACTCATGTTTCCTGTATTTTTCTACAAGTAGCTCATAATATGAAAACAATAAGGTAATTACAATAAAATAAGAATATTAAAAAAAAAGCTTCTCTTGGAACAGAATGACGGCTTGTTTATATTGTTTAAGTCTTTCACTGAAACCAGAGATGCATCTGTCAGGCTTCCAAAAGGAAAAAATCCACAAAAAAAACACCATCCAAAAAACCCCTCTTGTATGTTCATAATTAAAGTGTATTAATTTTTCAATACCAGGGCATCACTTTCTGGAACTACAATCAGATCAGAAAGCAAGGAAAGAAGAAGGAGATTCCACTGGAGAAAACCTGGAAATTTTTTTTTTTTTTGGGGGGAGAAGGGTAGGGAGGTAGTTTGGTGAAATGGGGGTGGTTCTTGAAAAAGAGCTGCTGCTGAATATAAACGGCCCCACATCCCTGCTCCTGATGGAAAAGCATCTGATGAAATGACACCACTTCACGTTTTGTATTCCTGCAGGATTACTTTTTCTGTGCCATTGTGCTTTACATACTGACAGGAAAACAAAGCCCTTTGACTCCCTGAAAACTCTGAGGATTTAGACACTGAGCTAAGAGTCTATAACCCTGAAAACACTGATTAAGGCTTTCTGTTGCTTTTACAGCCCCCAGACCATGAACATAAAATTAAGTCTTTGCTTCTAGTTATCCATTTTGTAAGGAACAAGTCCTTCTTTTCCATGCGAACAGTTGACATAAGTGACTAGTAATGACAAGTTTTAACAGCAAGCTAGGAGTCAGAAACAATACCCAGGTAAATATTTAAAGGGAAGGAAGACGGAAAAGACAGCAGTCAAATTCTCTGTTGCCACTTAATATGAGCACGTAAATTCTCCTATGGCTTTATATGCAGCTCACTGTCATATGACTGCCTCTCAGAGAACAGAATGAGCTCCTGTGGTGTGAGTTTTTCTATTTTACATTTTCTGCAATTGAGGCTGTGTAACTGTGTAGAAAATACCCCATTATTACTAAATTTGCTTTTGATTATTCAATTTTGTTGTCCAAATGCACACACACTAATGCATACAGATAAGCAGAGAGAAATTTGTTATGCAATGTGGTAAGGCATTTTTAAATTTGATTCTTAAACCATGAGACAAAAATGTGAAATATTTTAATGTAAATATCACATTTCCCAAGCTCTTGTCCTGAGTGACATTGTGACTCCTATTTTGTCTCGTGCAGTGATTGATCTGGTTTCACTGTGCACTGTATCACTGTCTCATTCAATTAACTTTAACTGAAAATTTAAAGCCTCAAGACAATGTAAGAAAAAGGAGATAGTGCGGCCTGAAAGAAGGCCAAGGCTTCCTTTATTACTGCAGCTCAGCTGATTCCCTTTCAAATGTGCCTTTACTGAAGGCAGCACCCAGTGCCAGCTTTTGCTTTCTCTTACAGAAGAATAAAACTGAGATCAAGTCCTCAGTAAAACACCTGTGATGGAATTGTGCCCAGCTCTGCTTGCTGAAGCACAGACAAGGCTTTACCTCTAAAAATAAACAAACTTGATCTAAGCACACAACAGTGTAACTGCATCTGAAAAGCAGCCAGGGTTACGTTCACAATCAGCGCAACTGCTTGGAAGATGATTTATTACATCAGAGCTCCCATAAGCAAAGAGCAACGACCCAGCTTGGTGGAGGCTCTGGCTTGAGTGTTTAGTCTTGCACTCTTTTGCTCAAGGTGTTTTGCCACGAAAGATTTCAAGAATAGAGGGGCCAAAGTTCCCTGCAAACTCCACTTGTGTTTGATTTTCCTTATTTCCTTCTTAAAACTGTCAATTTTTAGCTTTAACTTATCCCATTAAAAGAAAAAAAACTAAACATAGATACTTGATTAGACTGCAGTTTTGTGTTTTCATCATTATCACAGAATCCTATAATGGTTTGGGTTGGAAGGCACCTTTAAACTTCAAGCTCGTATAGTCCAACCCTTCTGCACTGAGTAGGGGCATCTTCAACTAGGTCAGTTACTCAGAGCCCCATCCAACCTGACCTCGAAGGTTTCCAGGGATGGGGCATCTTCCACCTCTCTGGGCAATTTGCTTTAGATGCTTCAGTGTTTCACCACTCTCATCATTAAAAGTTTCTGCGTTATATTTTGTCTAAATCTACCCTCTTTCAGTTTAAAATGATTACCCTATTACCCTTTGTCCTATCACAACAGGCCCTACTAAAAAGTTATATCACAGTAATGTATACACTAAGGTCTATATTATGAAATAATTTCCCCTTTTGTGTACTTCTTGAAGCATTTTACACAGCATTTTTTAACGAGTAGTAAATCTCAGTGGTAGCACCAGGCCCCACAGTATAGATGTGCATCTGCTGCAGCTTATTGCTTGGAGAACAGCCTTGTTGAAGTGTTGCAAACAGTCAGGAGACTGCATGCATTGCTCATTAGGCAGTTCTTTCACCATCAGCCTTATGCCCCGTTCCCCTGTGTTCTGCCACACTTGCCACCAGGCCCAGGGAGGTCACATCTTAACCCAGATGTAACACTGGAAAACAGTTACTGTGACTTCTTCTGATCACTCTAAGAAAAGTAGAAGTATCTCACTAAACCAGAGCTGTAGAGCCTGTAAACATGTGCCTTACTGGTGCAAAATTGAATGCATGGCTCGGCTGAGCTTGGATCAAACCCCAGAAGGAGTCACAGTAATGAGCACTGTGTCTCCTGTGCGCTGCTCTGCCTGTTCTTGTGGAGATCCACGGGACAGAGAACACTGGCTTGGCTTCTTTGCAGAGGGTAATGTTTGTTATAATAGCTATAGTAACAGGGATGAAAACCCAGTATAATTAAAGCAAGAGACTCCTATCTCCATAGTAAATATAAGGAGACTGAAGATAAAACGTATTGAAAAGCGAAGCCCAAGCCTAACAAGAAGCACAGTAAACATCTCCAGGAATTTAAGATGAGCCAAAATTTGTTGTCACTCAGTTTTTATTTTTTCTTTTCACTGTTCTTAGAAAAGCAAAGTTGCGGAGCAGTTGGGGTACCAAGGGAATAGAAGAATGCCAGTGAATTTGGTTCCTGATCTAAATTTGTTTTAATGCAGCATGAACAGACTGCTTTCCACTCTTGGGTCAGCAGTCTTTTGCAGAAAGACAGTATTGTTCACAAAGAACCACAGGAAAAGGCAAAAGGCAAAAGCAACCAATAGGCTGAAACTCACTTATAACTAAATGCCATTGAAAATAAGAGGCATAATGTTTTTTTTTTTCCCCTAGCATGTTTTCCTATGCAAATCCCCTCCCTATTCAGAAAGTTTAATCTTTACTAAAATCATGTTGAGGAGGAAGGGAAGGGGAAAGAATGACTTGAAAGGGCTGATTCTGCACGGCGCTGAGCCCCTGTACATCTGATGGACCTTGGCAGGCTGCGAGTGCTGGGCATCTTTAGGGTAAGGTCTTATCTCGGGACCCCACTGTACTCCAGCAATAAGGCATTAACACAAACCACACAGTCAATAAAACCTCAGCACAACCTTCGCTTTTCCGCCAGGAACCAGGGGCGTTAGAACAGCGGCTTTATCTTATCAGTTTGATAATCTTTAATTTGACCAGCTTCCAAAGGGTTAAGGCAAATGAACTCGGAACAGTAATAAACATTAGGGCGATAATAACAGTAATGGAGCTCCTCTCCCCCCTCCTCCTCCTCTTCCCCTCCCTCCCCTGCGCCTTTTCCACTTCGCTGCTGCCTATCAGCCCCAACCGAAGCCGAAGCCAGACCTCTCTTTCAATGACAGGGGGTGATAAGAGACTCGAAGAAAACAGCAAGCTGTCTGGTCTGCTCAGGAAGTCGGGGACGGGTGGTATTGTCCATCAGCGGGGCCACGCGGCGGCCGGAGGCCGGGAACAATGCTCCGCTCCGGGGAAATGGGCTCACTCAGCGCCAGTCCTGGCAGCCCCACCGCCAGCACCGATAAAGCGCTGAGGCAGGGGGAGCTGGCCCCAGGTGTCTCCGGGGCCCGCAGCCGGACCCGAATCGCTGAGCCGGAGGCGGCGCTCCCGCTCATGGGCGCGGGGCTGCGGCCTGGGGGGAGAGACCTCGGCCCCGGAGCAAGCACCGGCGGGGCTGCAGGCACAAGAGCCCCTCGCAGGGCTGAGCATTATTCACATCTGTCCATTTGCCAAGCGAAGCCTGAGAAAACATCTTGGCCAGTGCCGTCCCTCGAGCCAGATAAAATTCCTCCCGACTTACAGCCCGATATCCCCGAAGCCAGTGCTGAATTTCACTCGCTTTGGATGCGGAGCTCAGCTCACTCATCAGGAGCCGCCCCGCATAGCTTTGTGCCAGGGCATCCCGCTGCAAGGGGAACCATGGCTGCTTTTCAGGTTGCCGTGCATGAGGCAGTCCGAAGAGTGTTCCCCCCGCAGCAGGGAAAGCCCTGCTGCTGCAAACAGCAAAATTCCCGCAGCTGGCTGCAGTGAGGCGGGTGCTTCCATCCCTCGTAGTTTGCCCTGAGGCCCAATTTTGCACGCCTGGGAAGACCTGGAAGTTGTTCCCCAGCTTGGATGTAAGTGCAATTGTAACCCAGCTCATGGCCCTGCAAAGTGCCAAAGAGGCTTCCGAACGGCAAGATCATTTCTAGTTCACAGGAATCCTTCCCCTAAATAAAACAGGGAACTTTTGGAGGAGAGGAAGAAAATTAAACCCACTCCATTTGCCATATACAGACCATAATTATGATAGTTCAGGTATTAGGGCTGGACACAGTCCCAGAATCATAGAAAGGTCTGGGTTGGAAGGGAACTTAAAGATAATCTAGTTCCAATCCCCCTTCCACTCAACACCTTCCAGTAGACATGGTTGCTCAAAGACCAATCTAACACGGCCTTGAACACTTCCAGGGATGCGGCATCCACAGCTTCTCTGGGCAACCTGTGCCAGTGCCTCACCACCCTCACAGGAAAGAATTTCTTCCTAATATCTAATCTGAACCCTCTTTCAGTTTAGAGCTATCCCCCCTTGTCCTCTCACTACATGCTTTTGTATAAAGTCTCTCTCCAGTTCTCTTGTGGGTCCCCCACAGGTACTGGAAGGCTGCTCTATTGTCTCTCCAGAGCCTTCTTTTCTCCAGGCTGAATAACCTCTCAGCCTGTCTTCATAGGAGGTGTGCTCCAGCCCTCTGACCATCTTTCCAGCCCTCCTCTGGCCTCGCTCCAGCAGAAACACCTTCTTTCTGATATGTTGTACCAGGTCATCCAAACACACACATCACAGCTAAAATCTTTAGCATATTTCCTAAAATGCAAACGAATAATTATCAAAGTAAGATTTTCCTACTCTTGTAACAAAATATACATGCTCTTTGCAAATTCTGGTTACACGTGCTACCACCCCCACTGACTTCCACTGCCCTGTAGCCTGGCTGCTGATGTGTCAACTGACCATTCCATGTTTCAAACTAACCTGGGCATTAAGAATTGTTTGAATAATGTGGATTTTGCATGACATGGGTTGGAAGCATTTGTGAATTTTCCTTTTAGAGCAGAGGTTTTGGGGAGATTGCATATTAGCATGTTTCTTCAGGCTCCCTGGACAAATGTGTCACTGGCACACCACTAAAAATCAAGATCCTGTGAGAGATGAACCTCTTTCATATGGATGGAGATCAGCTGTAGTATAGGAAAGAAAACAGGTTTCTCCTCTTTTCACTGGTACCTTCAAGTCCTACTTTTGCTCACTATCAGTGTGTTTTCTTCTTGCTTTATCTATTCTCCACTCTGACAACTATTTTGGGAGGGAGAGTAAGATAATAATGTCCTCATCATATGTGGTTTTATTGCTGCATTATGTATTATTTAGGTGAGGGCATGGTACCTTTAAAATTATTACATATAACTATCACCTTTTTTTTATTCACTCTGATTAGTTTTGTCATCACTCCCTACTCTTCACATTTTCTGCAATGATCAGGAAATCACTTTGTGAAGTTTTTTGATTTCAGCTGGGTTTATTGTGCAGGAATGTCTTTTTCACTGGAAATGGAACACAGACCCTGGTGTTAGCTGTCTTGGCTGACTGACATGTCAAGATGAATAGGAAAAGTGATAACCCCAGCAACCCATGATGCAAGCCTACTTAATTTCTTCTCTTATTCCACTAAAAATTACTTGATTTATAGTAACTTATATTGGAAATGTAAACAAATTCAGTTATCGTCACTGGTCAAATACAAATGATAAGCAACAAAACAGTAAACATTAGGACAGCTATCTTGCATTCTACTTCTAGATATTTATCTATCTATTTTTAGATATTAAAATCTAAATTTTAGCATTAAGCAGCAATTTAATGAATACAGATGTATGAACTCAGGATATTACTTCTTCATAGAGTTATTCTTTTTCTTATACAGGATACATAGTTTGTGGTGATTTTGCTACCCATGGACATTCACATTTCTGAAAAAATCATGGCATTTGTTATGTTAACATCAAAATTATATTAGAATATTTTTTGGAACAGTGTGCTGTTATACTTGCCCTAATAAAAAATATTAATTTATTCAAAATGGAATTTTTTTCACCTAAAGAGCATGTAATTGAAAAACTGACTAAACCACCTATAACAGCAGTTGCTGTCTTTGCCCTGTGTTCACCTCACCACCCTGAAGTTGGGCAGGAGAGATGACACCCCCTTCCTTACCTCTTACAGTGTTACATGAACCTCTGTCTCTCTGAAGCTTGTGCTAAGACTTGTGGGAAGAGGACAGAGAGGAGATGGGTATTTCTCTCTTCCTGCCTTTCCCCCCTGCTATGGATTAGCTAGTACATAAGACTTAGCATAGAGGATGTTCAGTCATTTCTCAGGGTTCGAAAAGCAGTTGTAAAATACTCCCCCCCTGCAGTATGGGGGATGAAGAAGGGAGCTGCTGCTTCTCTGGACAAAGTCACAATCTGCCTTTTACTGCTGGCTGTTTTTTTAGAAGCAGCCTTCCTCTACAGTCATAAACCCGACCTAATTTATGGGATGCATCACCTTATCCCCCACCCCTCACTGCATTCCAATTTCTCAATAAAACCCCCATCCAATTTGAAAAGCCTTTTCAAGACAAGATATCTGGAGAGAGTTTAAGCTGTGAAAAGCTTAAAGGGAGATCAAGAACTGAGATCTTTTTACCCAAGGGGAAAAAAAAATTCCAAGTCCCCATATGGAGGGGACTCAGAACATGATACTGTGGGGCTCCTGTCTGCAAAAATGAAGCTATCCTTGCCTGAACACAGTTACAAGACAAGTAAGAGTCCACAAAAGGGTTAAAATAAAACAAGGTAGGATAATTTCTGATGCTGAGTACGTCCCAAATGTATTCTCCGGTGCACTTGATAGAGAAGGAAGTCCAAGCAGCGGCCTTTCACATGACATCATAAAAGCCTAATTTATCACCAGCCACCAAACATCTAGAAAATCATAACATCCTTTCAGGAAAGCCATGTGCAAAATAATCAGACTTGCTTTGATGAAAGGTTTAGTGCTTGAGTCCAAGTAGGACACTACAAAGAAGAACCCTTAGCAGGTAGTAGCACACAACAATGCATGTCACATTTAATGCTTCAAGTTCACACTTTATTTATTAAAAAGCTTGTGCATTTCCTGCCCATAAACAAATATTTTTTTACTCTGCATGCGTGTTCAACCAAACCTGTTAAGATAAAACACAAGTCACTGGTTAAGTCCAGACAAGGCAGACAGCTGAATATCTCTTCTACAGGTGAAACACATGCTATTGCTGCAAATAAAGGTACTGTGCTCCTCATTCCATCATCTCACAGTCCCTTGCAAGTGTGTTATGGATGTGGGCTGAGTATTGCCACAGCTTGTCATAGCTTTTGAAAGGATCAAGTCCTCCCAGCACACTCAGCATCACAGCTACGCTGAACCGAGGGGTGCATTCCCCCTGACAAATTCCAAAACATTCTGCCAAAGACCTTGTCTCTCTATCCAAGGCTCTCACTGTTCTGGCTCATTGGTTTTTGGTGAGTGGTGTAACCTGACTGTCTTGGTGGAAAAATACTCCTCAGCAAACAGTATATTGCCGTAAAATCAATTGGTTTCACATTTGCAAATGAAATCAAACAAGTCTGCTGTTTGTGTTGATTAGGCAGACAAAACAGAGCACAAAGCAATTAATGAATGCCTACAAATACCAGCTACATGCTGTTCAAGATTTCTTTTTTGGCTATGATGTAAGTTTGTTGGTGCATATTTAAAGATGCAGAGATTCCAATTGCCATGCAGTTCACTGATCCTGCTGCTTAATAATCTGAGCCTTAGGCTCCTGCTGGTCAATGGCCACAGGTTCTTCTGGTCTGACTGGAAAAATAACCTGATTTTCCACACAATTCTTGGTAGTTTGTTGTTGCATATTCTCTGATCTTCGTTAATAAAAATAACTTCCTATTACATTTCCTGCACAGGAAAACCTGAGAAAAAAAAATCATAGTTTTTCCTATGACATCTTTCACTTTCAGGGCAGACATTAAAATCACCTCACAATCTTCCAATAAATCAATAAAATGAATACAACTATTTTATTTTCTTTTTAAAGACCAGTATTTTGTTTTCTTCCATCCTTCCATTACTTTGGTATTTAATTCCTCTCACTTTCTTTGTTGTTTAAATCTTTCCTACGTTTTGGTGAATTTACTTTCCTGTAAAATCCCATTTATCTCTTTTTATTGTAAGATATTTCCTTCCCAATTTGATGTGTCACAGTATTTTTCTTTCATTCACGCTTGTCCCATTTCTCTTTTGAGCATCAATCTCCTGCTCACAAACATCTTATATAATCTTAAACTTGGCCTTATTTTCCTATTTCTCCTTCATCCTCAAAACATGTCACCCCACACCGAGATTTTGTTCTCTTCTCCTCATTTCTACTGTAGTGCACTTTTCCCTTGAATATTTTAAAAATTTCTTCTCCCCAGGTATTCTTTCTGTATCATCATAGATTTGTTCCTTTTTCTTTTCCAGTGGTACTCCATCACACATCAGCCCCAGCTTTCAGGATTTTGTGTGGAACACTGCAGGGTTCTGGGAGACAACGCATATTACTGGTAACACAGCAGAGATTTGCTTACAGGGCTGAAACTATGTCGAAATAAGTTTTAAAGAAGCAATAAGATCCCCTAAAGCTGAAAGTACCAGTATAAGTAGGGGTAAAAAGCAGATTCATTGACTGCTATTACTATTCACAGTAGCTGCCTATAAAATTCCACAGGTTTGGCAGTGCATTAGTCATATACACTTTAAAAGCATGGCTAATATGCTCTGTTTCTTTCCAAAGCATCACCAAATGTGTATACCACTTCTTGAAATCTGTCCTCTCAATGACCTTCTTCTCTTAAATACTTTCAATTAAAGAAGAAAGGAATTTTGCATCTGTTACCAAAAACTTCATTACTTCACCCTGCAGTGGTCAAACATGAAAAGCGTCATTACAGAAGGAAAACAGTTAGCATTTTCTAATGGTCCTGCTCTACTTACCAAACCTTCATTAGTTCCACAATTAAAAAGCAAGCAAACTGTTCAGGCACACACAGCAGCAGGCAAGGGCTCAGAATACTCCAATATTTTCACCTGTATATTGTTTAAAATGTGAGATGCCTCATCAATCACTTGACTCCTTTACAAGGAAAGTGTCTCTTGAGACCACTCACACAAGAATCATTTATTGCTGAGTTTCAATGTGAAAGACAGAGCTGTTCCTCAGACAAGTAATCCTATTTTTCATTCACGTTTTGGCAGGGCAGAGATGCCAGGTAAGGGTTCCATTATGCATTGTACAAACACAGAAATGGCAGCCCTTTCTCCAAAAATTTATCAAAGTCAAATATCACCTCCTGGAATATTCTGTTAGAATTCACCTACAGCTTGCATCTCCTTTTCAGTGCAGGTCACCGGTGAAACCTCCTGGCTTGGTTTACCTTCTTTGATGTATTCCAGTGTAATGGCAATACATATGAACACACAAAGCCATGAATTACAGAACTTACATGTATCTACCGAAAATCTCAAAAGCAGACGAAGAAAGCTAGACAAACATCTTGGCAGTTTCATTCCACTTGTAACCTGAGCAAGACTTCAGCTAGATGTATGACCACTCAGACAAAACAGAACTGCTTCACAGCAGCACTACAGTGACAATGAAGGGCCACCAGAGAAGATATGGATTTTATATAATTAAGCAACAATAATGACATTATAAATGGGAAGAAAGCACTGTCACCCCCATTTTATGAAGCTAGGAGGCAGGATGATTTAGGGATTTGACCAACACCTTGGAATGAGAGGGAGGAGCAAGAAGAGAATGCAGGCTGCATCCCACCACTTCCCTCTGATGTGTAGCTTACTACAGATGAAGGAGCCAAGCATTCACATCACATTGCATCTGGCAAAATTTGCCCTGAGTGAGTCCTTGCCATTGATCTGTAGTGAGCAGCCCCCCAGAAGCAAACTGCTCCAAGGATGAGTGATCATATAGCACCTTGATGCAGCAGGTGACTTATTTAACCACATATTTCTCATTTGTGTACAGTTTCAATTCCATTTCTGCCCCATGATTTTCTTTTATACTGTCTTTCACATAAAAATCAAATACTCATCCTAGCAATACTAAAAAATGGCCATTGCTTGCTCAACTTTTCCACCCCAGGCTCCTACGATTGACTTGAGAGTAACAGAACTTAGGAGTTTATTGGGTTGTTTTTCTCCTCTACAGACTTAATTTTCAGATGAAAAACATCCAAATAGACCAACTGTGTCTTTTACAACTAAACCAGTACACATTTTAACTGCATATACTGCAGTAAAGTCCCATGAACTTACTATTCCATACAGGCAGTGAACTGAGAGAGCTCTCACTTTTCATAGCATCTTTTGGCATAGTTTATATTTAAATAATAACAGACAGGATCATTTTCATCAACATGAGAAAAAAAAAAGCTCAGATCTAATCAAGAGACAGTTGTCTCCTGACACTGCCTGCTCTATGCTTGCTAGAGCACGTAGGCAGCAGCTGGCACTTCCACAGCTTGATCATTACTACTGCTCTTCAAATTATGCCTGTCACACAGGTTAGGAGAACATGAGTAATTAAACATAAACAGTGTCATAAAATAATAGTAAGAAAAAAATTAATAATCATCCAAAAGAGTGTTTGGGGCAACTCCCTACAGCACCTTGGATTTCTGCCCCTTCTGCTCAGACAGTTTTCCTCTGTGTACTTTTTAATTATTTCCTTCATGAATCCTTTAACGCAAAGAGGTTTGTACAGGTGGGAAAAAAACATGTTCTAGAACCGATGAGAACAGTGATATGCAAAAAAGAGAAATGCCAATTAAGTATTCCTCAGCTACTGCAGGCTGACTCTAAATTGCTTATGGCAAGGACTTTATGCCTCACTACGAAACTGATAGTTGGAGACGCATGGTTTTTAAAGGATCTTAAATGCAAAATTTCAGGAGCTGCTTGTTCCTTATTTGAGCTGTGCACTACAGCTGGTCACCTGGTGCAGTATCTCTCTTCTGGCCCATCAGCTCCTTATACCAAGTTCAGTATGTAAACCATATGCAGCTCACTGCAGAAATTTTGCAGTCCTGCAGCCATACACGTAGATGTATGCCTGCTTTTGCTTGTATAGTCAACAACCGAACAAATTCCTAGCTCAGTTCTCTTAAAAACCAGCATAAAACAACAAAACAATAAAGACTTAGACTTTGGACCATGCTATTAACAACCCTAAGCAGGCTGTTGTAGCCTATTTTTGTGCACATGGTTACTGGAACTGAGCATGCAATTCTGGTAATTGCATACAAAAATGACCAGCTACATGAGTAACGGGACATTTATCATCTCCAATTCCTACTGTGTAGGAACTGTGTGCAATGTGTGATCCTTCATGATAGTAGACATGCAAATGCTATGTAAGAGCAGCACTGTTTTCAGCTGCTTTACATCCAGAATAGTTATTCACATATTTAACTAGAAGGTGCAACCAACCCAATTTACTCCCACTTGGTGTGTGTTTTGCGTGGGTATGAATTAGACAAAGTACAATGTAGGGAAGACTCGTGCCTGTCTACATAAGAAGAAAAATAAGTGTAGCAACATACATAATGTTGAACACATTCAAATCCACATATTAAAAGAACATTTAGAGATGGCTCTTGTTCTCATTAGGTAATTTTTGCTCGTGTGTGCCTCAAGTTACATATTTTCATACAAATTTCAGCATCTCTCCGAAATAAAGCTCTTCTTCCCACAAACCCTAAGCACTTCAACTTCTATATTCAAGGCTGAAATTGTTTAACTGACCTCATCAGAGGTGCTAACTAGCGTACTAAAAGTATGCCAGCAATTCAATACACCAGCTCATGCTACCTAACAGAATATTTTTTGGGAGAAATGCTATTTCTGGGGAGGAGGGACTTGCACATTCTCATGCAATCTCCCACTGAAATCATCAGGAGCCTGGCCAAGAAGTGACTGAGTGGGCTAAATACAGCCCAGGCTTGTAATGTTCATCCTCACTGCTGGTAGCATCCCACCAGGCTAAACTCATAAATTTGACAGTAGGAAGAAATGAACTGTCCCCATGTGCCAATATTCTTGCTCTTTATATGCCTGCTGGATTTAGTCCTTTTTCCACTAACATGAGGGAAAGACCACTTAACAGCAGATTCTCCTCTTGGCTTCAGGGCTTGGTTTAAGCTTTTTCTTTCTCAGGATCAACAGATAGCATAGGAGGCATATCCACCTTGGCTCCTCCTTGGATAAAGTGTCGTTGGACATTCCCAGTATCTCCAATTGTGGTTATTTTTATCTTCCATTTGATGTTTTGCTACTACACCTTTCTTCCTTTTCCACCATTACCTTCCTCCCCATCTCCATAAAGGCTCCATCCATTGTCTTCCTATTTCTCAGCCCAGTGCAATCCCCACCTTCTGCTTTCCTAAGGTTTTCTACCTTTGACATATATGAGTATACTTCAATCTCTGGCCACATTTCTGAAGAGGGCATTCAGTTAAGTTGACTTCCTTCACTAATCAGCTTTTCAGCAGAGTTTGCTTGACAGGACTGGGGCAAATTATACTCAGATTCATTAATTAAGATATAATAAACTCCATGTACTATTCAGCAATGTGCCATACGTGGCAATAATAAAAAACAAAAAAGGTAGATGAAACCAGGAGACCCTCTGGTTCGTTTGTGGACTCAAAGTATTTCTGGGAAGGTCACAAATCTCCAAGATATCTCCACAAATTAGGTTTTGCACTTGCATTTCTAATTTAGCTGAAAGATGTGTAAAAACATATGCAGCCAGACAGCTCTTTGGCTATACATCTAAGGAAGCTCAAAGCATAAGTTATTACTTCCAAAGTCACTTGTAACTTATGCTCACTAAATTGGCTCCAGATCCACCCTTTTCAGACAGTAGTATAGGAATAATTTATTCTTCTGGTGAAAAGCACCCATTTTAGCTAAACCACACCCCCATCTGGGAATCTCACCAGCAGAAGTGCCAAAGGCAGAGGGATTCAGAGGTGCAAAAGGGCTATTGGAGGCCAGTGAAACAAGGGTGAATAAAGCACAGTATGTAATAGTGTCTGTCAGCACACTGAAACATATAACCTCTCCCTAACACAGGGGGTCCGCAACACAAATCCGAGAGGAAAATTTGTTCCTGTGGTTCAATCATCACATTAGATGAAGAGGTTTCCTTGCTTTTAACATCCATTTGATTTATACCAGAAGTCCTATGGATAGTGGTGAAATCATTGCAACTTTCTGTGTGTTTTGATATATGTCCTCAATGTGTATCTTGTTTTCTCCCATTGAGAACGTGCTGTACATAAATATGGTACAAGAGGTTTGAGAGCTCTAATTCTACACATCTACTCCAAATGCCAAGTTACCTGCCTAGCCAGTGCAGATAAAAAACCTACATAAGCTAGGGGCTTTTCTCTCACCTCTTGCACTGGAAACCCGAGTTGAATGAGGTACATGAGTCCAGCCCCTTGCAGTAGCAGCAGTGACTTGAAGCGATCTGTGCCACAAGAGAGTTAACATTCCCACAAGAGATTGCTTCACTAGCCATCTACAGAAACACTGACCTACATACAAGGCTTTTCTTTCCCCAGATGAACTCCTGCATCAGCAGCTACCCAACAGGAACCTCCTCTTGGGAGATCTTTAATAGCAGTAGCTGCTGAACGAAAGGAAACTGCAGAAACACACTTGTTGCCAAACTGTGCCTTTAGTTGGAAGGAGGAGAAACAGGTGGGGAAATCACTCTTCAAACAGTGTTTACTAGCACAATCAGCACCTGAGGCAGCACTTATTCAGGTGCTGAAATTACAGAGGTAAGTTTTACGATGAGAAATCTATTCCTCATATGACAGCTATATTTCTCATCATGGATCATAAAAAGCAGATGATCCATCGGATAACTACTTGATTGTAACGTGCATCACAGTAAAACCATCAACCTTCTGTTTTGTTTTATGACCCTGGTTACATCTGGAATGCTTTCAAGAAGGATGCTGATGTTCGCTTTGGGTACAAACTGACTCAGGGAACTTACTGATTTGCTACTTATATGGTAGTAGATAATAAGAATAAGGAGGAATGATAGCAGGAATACCTCCTATTTTCTGACCAGGAAGACTACTTTATTACTACCAATATAATTTTATTGAATATCCTTCTTGGACCGGACCATAAAGAAGGTTCTTAATTGTCTAACACTTTTCTTTTTCAGTCTAACAAACTATTCCTTTCAGTTGTCTATTTCCTCTAACATTAGAGATCTTTTCCACAACTACTTATTCAATAATAGTAAGGATACTAATAAAGCCAGTATTTGTAGAACTCACACAGTTCCACATTTCTATAATAACAACAGTGATTTCTTATCTTTACACAGTATTTGTTGTCAGATAATTTCTAATTCTTGTCCCCTTAGATGCAGAAAAAAAGATGAAACTACTATTCTAAGGTTGCAGAGCAAGCCACAAATGAAATTTCTGATTTATCTAAGAGTATGTAGTAGAAATATGAGCTGTGTTGTAAGGAAACACCCCAAAGAGTCATGTAACCAAAACCAATTTTTTGCAAAAACTTAAAGATCTGCTCTTGGAGATGGTTGTGATCTCATCAGAGTACAAAAATTGGAAAAAAAAGTTGTCCTTACTAATGTGCAGTCTGTCTCTTTGCTTGGCAAGATTACAACTCCTTAAACAAAAAAACCCCAAACTAACCCTCCGGTCTTACACAACTCTGCCAGGAGAGCTTGCAATTTCACTGGACAACTGAGGTTGCTCTTGAAGTGTGGTGTTGATACACCAAATATTGAAATCAACGACACTGAACCATAGCTCAATATTCAAATCAGTTCTCCATGCAGGAACAGCATGTCTGTAACAAGCCAGGACATTGACTAACTTCATTCTTGAGCTTAACCAAATGGTTTAAAGCAATATATATTTCATACTGCCCTGCAAAAGCTCATCTGTGCTAGGTATCATCAAATAATTTCATTCATTCCAAGTACCAGACTTCAGTCGTTTTTTTTCCTGACTGAATGATAAAATTCAGATGTTTTAAAAAATCCTTCTTCCCTACATGTGCCCACCCAAGCAGTAACAGCAGGCCTTCTGCTAAACCTGACAATGAAATTTGGTTTTGGAGAAAGACCAAACACAGAGAACTTCAGTGTAAACAATAATTGTTTTGGAAAATTATGAGTGTACCAGCCTGGGGTAGGGGAGTTGTAAAGGAACACATTTTTGCCAACTCAACAGACCGTATCGAGCTCCTACCTTCTTAATGGACCATGAGTCCCTTAAGCCTCTTATTGTACAGTGCAGACCTCCTCCACTGCACTTACGGTGGTCTGAGCAGCCCTTCACCTCAAATCTCAGCCTTCCTTCAAGTGGCTGCAGAGATCTCATTAACCTGCATCTATAATCTCGTTTCTGCCCCAATTGATGGGGAATCCAATCCATTCCTTCGTGAGACTAATGAACCCATACATCCTGAACTGAGCACCAAACCCTCCCACTATGTTTTGCGCAGTCACACAAATGCATTTTCCTTTTGCAATAATTCCCGTAGAGATCCAGCTGGATCCTAAGGGGTCTCTGAGTGGCAGATACCTGTCAGCAAAGCCAGCTATGCCTCTGTGTCTGCCGACTCACTGAGCTGGGTAGCAAGAAACAGAGATGAAGGGACTTACCTTATCTTTTTACTTTGCTTACGCTACAGATATTGGGGAGGAGCATGGATGAAGAGAAACAAAGATTAAGTGATGGAGGAAAGCGCTTTGCTCTACATCCATAAGGACAAAATGGGCAGGAATAGGGACTACACTTAGGAAATAGATGGGTTGTCTCTCTGTTGAGAAGTAGGTGTGCTCATTGAAGGCCCTAGAGAACCTTATGTGTCATTAAGATGATGAAAGGAACTTCAACACCTGCTTGTCTGTGTGCAAACAATGCCCCTTCAAGACCTAGATCATGCTGCATGTAATAAAGTACTAATGGGATGGAAACAATGCACTGGCGGGGATGAAGTAGGGCCTGAATTACAGAATGGAAAGGAGACAGCAAGCAATACATTGTCTTTCACTCTTTTGTTTTTTATCATAATTACTGAATTTAAGCTTAGGGGTATAATTAGAAACTGGGAGTTTAAAATAAGCAATGAATATCTTGCCTGTATCCACAGAAAGTAAGCCAGATGCTTTCAAGTGTTGCCACTGTTCCTACAATATTTAAGTTATCTAAGAGAACTGTTATTTCACTCTGCAGAGGAGACACTGCTATTTCAAGTATTTCTATTTAAAAATTCATATTTCATTGTAAAAATATAAGACCTCTGAAAAACAGGCCTGTATCTACAAAATCAAGAAATACATTGGAAGCACGTGGTTTTAGATGCTTCTGTTACTGCAAGCACCAGAAAAAAAAAAGAAGACATGAGCCACCTTTCTTCTTCTTCCACCTGGTTATTAACTACTTTTATTCCAGTTGTTCTGTACAGTATGTAAGCAGTGTCCTCACATGTAGGAAGACAGAAGCTTCTGTTTTATAAGGAAAAATTCCTTTTGTCAGATAATCAAACTGGTAATTGACGGTTTTTCCACAGTGCTTTTAAGGAGCTAGCCTCCATTCATCTGCTTATGTCTTCTATTGTTAATACAATAGAAGTTTGGATAGTCTCTGATGAAGGCTAAGAAAAGTGAAAGAAATGTACATGTTTTGTTTTTTTTTAAAGTCAGGATATTACATGATACTGTTTGTATCTGGGGAGGGTCCATCCTGCACCTTTCTTTTAGTACAATGTTAAAAATATGTCTTTCATGATACCGAATTTCAGTAACAAGACATACATTTCAGTTTTTCAAGATTCTGCTCTAGGGCTTATTACTATACTTTCTCCTTGAAGGCCCTGTCCCCACCCCTGCTGCAATATCTCTCTGCCAAACCAGCCCAATGTTCTCACATTTTAATTGAGGCTAACTGGATCCATCTGCCGCATGACTCGGGGGTTACTCTGAACCTTGAATTCCATTCTTATGCCAGATCGCTGAGATTCGAGTCCTCTTTTAAGAGAATGCTGTTTTCTCTTTAAATTCTATATGAGGGAAGTTTAAATTTTAGCACAGATGTTTGCACAGCAGTGAAGAGCTGAACGAGACACTTGACACATCTCTGCCAAGCATTCTAAAGTCAAAGGTGATGAACATATCTGCTATGAGGCTGCTACTCTGCCTCATAGCCTGCTTGCTCTTATTCATGATGCTCAAAGGCCACATTTTTACAACTTGCTTTTTTTGAGGCCTGGACCTGAAAGTGTGCTTTGGCTGTCACAGAGACCATTTCTGTCCTTAAGCATTATGATGGGCAATGCTTACAAACACCTGCAAACAGAGACGAGAAATACTTCTGCCAAGTAAGTGTCTAAAATGGACACTAATGTAAGGAGGCACTTCTACTTTCATTGCTGGCAGCCAAAGAGAAGGCAGCATTTCAAAAGTAGTTCCTGTGAGTGGGTGAGTGTGTGCATGGGGAACAATGCTCACACAAATTGGAGCATATGATTACTTTCTCATTGGCAATTGAAGAATCACAGTATCATTTTGACACCGCTTGGCCATGGGCTGATTTTTAACTGAGTAATAAACACATATCATATTACTACAAATGCTATTATAATATTGCATAGAAGTAACTCCTGCTGATTTAACAGTGCTTGGAAAAAATAACACAGCATTTGTCTCCATGGAATAAAATTCTTCAAGATCCTGGCAATTAGTTGAATGAAGCAACAGAAGCAACAAAAATACTAGAAGTGCTAAATAACTAATGGGAACCAAACTTGAGCAGCTTTCCCTATGCCAAGAACTGTAGAAACCTGATTTTGATTCTTGGCAGTTCTGTGTTTAACAGAGCTCCTAGTGGTTTATATTGGTCTAAAAATTAGGATCTCTTTCCATGAGTTCAGTCTTGTCACTCTTCCCAAAATTCGGTTTGAAGCAGCAATGAATCAAAATAAATTGTATACCAATTGAACAAATTACTATAAGTGCAAAAGGTATTTGGTATGTCTTGCTAAATGCTTTGGTCTGGACAAATCTTGGGCGAAGAATTTTGAAGTCACTGTCAAGTGCTGAACTATTCCACTAGAGATTTGTCTTCTGTGCTCTCCAAAAGGCTGAAGGGCAATAGCAAAACATGACACACCTCTCCAAATATTTAAGCAACAACGAACAATGGTATGAGACAATACTGCAAGATAGTGTTGCATGCAGGGAGTGTTGCTGGCCTTGAAGTCACCTCTTGAAGTGTGGTAACACCCTAGGGTGTCTCCTGTCATTGCATCACTTAAATATGAGCTGGAAGAAAGAAACTTTAGACCTTTAAAGAAACCTATTTTAAGAGAGAAATTATTAGCAGATGGAAGCTGGTGGAGAAAGGACTTTGATTTCTGCTGGTTTAATGCCCACCAGGGTTTCATGTATGTTCAAAACAGTGGCACCTCCTGAAGGAAAGGCAATATGTTAGGTCATTGCTGCCTTTAGAGCCATTTCATCTTCCCAGTGAGCATGTCCTATTTTGAGGGCCATCTGCCGACAACTCGACAACAGAGGCAAAGTGGGCTTTGGTCACTGTTCTCCTGCACTGCTTGGTCCTGTGGAATACTTGGATACTACTTGGCAGAAATATCCATGGCTCTGATTCACCGTGAAGTTTGCACAAGAGCTAGTATAAACTCTAAGGTGGATCTACCCAAGTATTTCAATGTCTTCATCTCACTGAGCAAATATTTCCAGGTATCATTCTAACTCAAAAGTTTTCCATGTTTGGTTCCAAACGAACCTTTTCTATAATGTTGTTTATATTTGGCTACCTGCTGAATGAAACTCATGGGCTTCTATGAAGCTATGCTGGGAAGGAATTTGGCCTACTTGTTTTAAAACAGAATGTGCTTGAAAAGATGGGACATGGGATGCAAACTGGTTGTATTTTATCTTGGGTTGTTTCAGATAAATAGGGTCTGTTTTCTAGTAGGCTGAAGTGCATCCATGTGACCACTGCTTCACAGGAAGTAAAAAGGAAATACCTCCCTTTCAACTGCAGCCATCTTACTGTGTTGAAATCCAAACATTCAGAATAGCACCATAATCAGAAACAGGAGATGCACGAGTTTAAATTACGTCAAATTCTACATAGATGTGCAGTGGGTCACCTTGATTAAGAGCATCATGTTTCACCTGCTAGAAACTGAGGACTGTGATTCCCATTCTTTGCAAAGACAACTCTGCCCACGCCTTATGTTTGCTGAAATCATTACTGACAACACTTACTCTGCAAGTGGAATATTGCATGTGAGCAGGGAAGTAAACTCCTGCTTAATCGTGGGTGTCCGCTGCTACACACTTTGAGAGGCACACAGCATGATGGCCCCAGGATGGCGAATAGCTCTGTTATTGGATACAGCAAGCCATGATGCAGGGAATAATGTTTCACCAAACAGCCTAAGTACACCTAATAAAAGCAAACGCTGGGATGTCTGTTTAAGTGTGATTTTGAAGTCAGGCTTTCAAGAATGTGATGAGCTAGCCTTGTTTTGCTGACATCACTGGACTTCCAAGAGGTGCAGGTTGGCGTTTTTGTCCAAAGTCAACGTCTACAGGACTTGTGGATTTTGCTGTGTCACCTTCATGCAACCACACAGGTCTGACATAGTGCTCCACAGAACCAGAGCTGAACACCATGAGTTTATCAAGTCAGGATGCTGGCTTAATTTCAAATACAAAGCTTGGTGCACTTTCAGGTGTTTCAGAGATATTGTACACTGATCTTACATGATATGCAAATTCATGAGTGCTAGCAGTGAATGGATGCACTAACTTCCTTCCCTAAAACTGAAACAAAATTATATAGAAACTCTTCATGGTACAGATTGGCTTTTTGAAGTCCTAAACATGTTTAAATTGATGTAATTTTTGTTTGCCTTAAAAAACCCCTCAACCCACAAACCAGTAGATCTTCCTTTTAGCAGACTACATGTACACCTATATGAGTGAAAGAAGAAATACACCCTGTATCAGCGTCAGGTGAGGATACAGTCATGCACAGAGATACAATCAAAGTAATAAAATGATACAAGCATGTTTTAACATATTTCTGTTTCACTTTTCATGTTTACTTAACATCAGCACCATAAATAATGAAAAGGAATTGCCTGGCTTCAGTCTTGGTTAGCTAATGAAGTATGCTACAGTGATACAAAGTTGTTGGAATGTGTGAAATACAGATACTTTGTATTACATACAGACACAGCAACAAGACGGGAAGAGATAACTAAGCAACATTTATACAGTAAGTGTAGCAGTTAGAAAAGATTTGTTATTGACCTGAAGTTGTAATAGCTCAATACCATTCTTACAAGGAGTCCCTAGGAAGAGCTGAAAGGTAACTTTACATTTGCAAATGTATAGAGAGTTGATAGAAAATAATTTCCCATGATAAATCTTTTTATGATTCTTCCATTGTAATTTGTAAATAATTAATAAATACAAGCTTGCAACAGGCAGGTATCTGTGGACTCTATTAGCAGTTAACAGATAAAGGCAGAGGCATTTCTATTTACAGGTAAAGTTCTTGGAGAAAATGGACCTGAATTATTCAATCATCTTTGGCATGAGAAAAAAAAGATTGTCATGAATTCTAACATTTATTTGCATACATTCAGGCAGCTCTGTATGGTTATTACGTATATGATGTCATTGTGCTTTTAAATTGTAGAAGATATGAATGACTTAGCATATAAAAGAATCCCTAGATGTCATTAGGAAGCTGTGACAGTCATTCCCCCTTTAATTTTCCACAGAAACCACCAACAGCCAAAGTGGTTCTGGAGCAGACGGCTAAGAAAACAGAGAGGCAGTGGGAAAGCCCTGCTTTTGAACTCAGGTGAGATGAAAGATAATTATACTGGCTGCACTGCTGGGTTTTTTTTAACTGCTTGCTTAGCATACAAGTGGTGCAGCTGGAATGCTGCTTGCTGTCACCCCAGTAGGCAGACAGGTACCTTGGGTGCAGAAAATGCAGAGTTCCTGGTGCGTCTGCTTGCACTGCGCTGGCTCCGTGCTTGTTGGGACCTGCACGGTCTGTAGGACACACGGCCTTTGTGTCAGTGCCAAGGGTGGCAATATGGTCCATTTCATGCAAATGTGATACAGCTCTTGGGCTTCTGGCAGGCTGCCAGGGCAGCCCACAGCTCTCTTATGAAGATAATACCTCTGTGATACTCTATAGAGATCAATTAAAATGCTGCAGCCACTTCAATGTTGAAGCACGTGGGATCCCCTAACTCAGAATTCTTAAGTATGAGAAAGATTTATGTAGTTATTGTAGCCACATGCATGTGTGCACAAAAGAGCTGGAGCACAGTCAGTAACTTTTAACTGAAAGTTCTAAAAATGAGAAGATGAATACACATACACAGAATTGGATTTTAATATACTCTGCAACAGGTCAGTGGGACCATTTCCACTCCTGACAAAAGAATGCAGCCCTGCAAATCTATCTTGCTCACTACAGTTTTCTTCTTGTACCATATTCTGCCTTTTCTCCAGGAGAAGCCATAATTTTCTCTAATATCATAGTGGGTTTTCGTGGAAATTAGCATACTACAAAATGAGAATGGCAAATGACTCCATTTCCAAATGCTATGTTCAGCAGCCAGATTTATTAGTGGATTTGGCAGCATTTGCCAACTCCTTTGCACATGAATAACTCTACTCACATTGTTTAAACAAATGAAACTAGGATAAATGAGATTAATTTGCCAATAGCAAATTACTTTCTATTTAAAAATAAGAATTAGCCTGTACCAAATCCACATGCTTTTGTTTATTTCCCATATAATTTATGCACAGAAACACTATAATAGACTATCTGAGAGGATAGGTTTCAGTGCACTCAAGTAGCAGAAAATTAGACTAGTGTCCTACAACAGGGGTACTTTTCCAAGAGCCTGGTGACCACAGAAGGACCTGGCACATGGAGATAAAGCAACCCTGAACTTCTCACAGAGCTTGTGCCACTTTGAGGAGAAAAGAAATGTGTGTTACAGTTGTCTTAGTTAACATGCCCAGCTCAGACTGAGGGAACATAAATCTGGATTTACCTACCCTTGCAGATAATGCTACGTATCCAGCCATAGCTGGGGATACTGGTTACGCTACCTAGTGGAAGGCAGAGTCTGCTGTAAACATGACATGAAACCTAACCAGATTACCTGTCTTATTGTTTCCTTTGTACATCACATATTCAAACTGGTCCTCCAAGCTCCATTTTGTTCTCAATTATTGCATTCCTCAGTTTGGTATATAAAGTTGATGTAAGTATGGCACTCCAGCTCTCACTGATGGACCGTGAAAATTTTTTGATTAATACGACTTTGTACTTTAGTGCCACAATACTTTTAAAAATGTTCCCTATACCCTTCCTAAGTTTCTTTCCTTTTAAGAAATCATGATCTCTCTTCATTTCCCGGTGGCTGTTTCTGCTTCCTTCAGTGAACACTTCTTTTCCACTTGCCCTGTTCCCCTCTAAATCACCAGCATTTATCTACCTTTCTTCCTCATACGCCTTTCCTTAACATATATTCCATTCATTTGTCCTACTGGTGTTTTCAGACTTTTGCTGCTTCTTCCCTTCCCCACTTCTCTGAAGGCTTTTTTCATTCTCACTTATCCACTGGGGCTTCTCCTCCCACTCTGTTATTGACCATGTGCTAGCTGATCCCTCGTCCAAGTACCTTCAAGATGGGGTCTAATGCCAGTGGTGGAAGAGGGAGCATGAAGGATGCCTTCTGTCCTTGGTCTTTCACCTGGGAAGAGATACTTGGAGCATGACATAAGAAAAGAATGAAGAGGTCTCCTTACTTGGAGATGACACCATGGGTTAGGCCACCCTTCCAGCCGATAGGTCCATTCACCATTGCAAGACCATTCATCACAAGCTCTGAATAGGGAGAAGGGTAGCCAAGAACACAACTGCCTCTAGTGATTAATCCTTCCACACCTTTCAGGGGTGGCAAGGTTTGGGGAGGGATGGTTACTTCCCCTGATAAAGTCCCCTAACTTGGAGGTGGGATGAAAGCATCTTTGCCTTTCATCAAGGTCATCACTTGTCACCAGGAAAATTACATGCTGGCATTTTAAAGACTTTTTCTTGAAAAGTAATAAAAATAACTAGCAGAAAAGTGATGCCATTTCTGACATTGTCTGTGTGGAAGCCTCCGATAGGAAGTACTGTAAACAATTTCCCAATCTGATTTTACACAGGCCTAGGAATTAAAAAGAAAATTTAAGTGTTTAATGCTTAAACCAAATGTTTAATTTTCAACATCCCCATAGAGTCACACTGCAATGTGGAGGTTGCAGTTAAAAGCCCAGATTCCTTCATCTTCCTGACACTGAATCTACACTATAACAAAAACATTTTGAAATTAATGTAGAAATAGTTCTAACTGGAGCATTAACATAATTTACTTCAGTCACGTTCATCAGGATCATTTATATCTTACACATGTGATGTGTAAGTATTCACTCTGCCTATACATATACAGTTGGATTTTATATATTATATATAAAAAACAGTCCTTTACAAAGTATGATTCATTGGTTTAGCAGTTGGTATTTTAGCTTTTCCAGTATGTTCAAAAGCAGTTTATACATTTAGAAGTATGGTGTATATAATCATTACCACTTTAAGTAGGGCTTCATCCCATCCATATGAGAAGACACACTACATGTGCTAAGCTGAGCACTGAAACCTACTGAGACAATTCAAAGCTGTGGAAGAATTGTGAGCCACACTTTGGCTGTTTTCTGTGCCACTAGAAAGTGGCTTACTATCTGATTTATAATTACTCACAGAAAATATACTTATCAAGACAAAAGAGTGCAAAATGCTACACTTTATCATGATCAAGAGCTGATCTTACAACAGGGTGTGCCTTGGCCCAGGAGCAGAACTATGCTTTCTCATGATTAGAAAGCAGATCCCATGGTCTGTCCTGCCGCTGATCTGTAGCAAGTTGAATGGTCTCCCTGGGTTTTGGCTCCTCAAAAGGAATGGCAAATCTTACCAACCTAAGCTGTATGTTGAATTTTCTTACCCAATGAATGTCAGATAAACACAGAGATCTGCTGACTGCCAAGAATGGTCCTACACTCATCTGACATGAATGGCAGGCATCCCCACCTGAATATCAGCAAACCCAATGTAAACACATCATAAGGAACATCCTTATGGAAACAGTTCGCATGCATGTGCAGAGAAAATGGAAAAAATGCATGCCCCCATCTAGAGTAAAGCTTGTGCCATATGTGATTACAAAGACTTGTAGGCTGAAACGAGGCTGGGTATATCCAACATTTGGGTCCCACATTGGCTGTTATGGATCTTCTTAATGTTGTCAGTCACAGACAGCCCACCCACACATGCTCTTTGAGACAAAGGAGAGTACACTCCTTTTTTGGGTGACAGATGTAACTGAGAACCTGCTTCCGTGTTTTGTTTGCAACCCAAGGAAATTTAATTGGACCTTTGCTGAAAACAGTTAGGTCAGATAATCACTAACCTTGCAGGCTTTGAGGTCTGTGTTGCCTCAGTGTAAGCAATGCAGCATAAGCAAACTTGGGAAGAGAGACAATGTTGATCTTCTGTACCAAGTCGTTCCTCTAACCACAAAAAATGCCATGTGTTGGCTCAGATTCATTCAGTTCAACTTGATGGTAGGATGGAGGATGGAGGGAGCATGCTTGATGATTCTCACAAATAATGCATCCCATTTACCACCATCAGAAGGCCGAATATGTTGAATATGAATTAAATACTCTGATATTTTACCCAGAAAAATTAAAGACTTTCTGCTAAATGTGTGCAAATTGTGGGGTTTTTTTCTAAATCTCATAACATACAGTGATTTTCACAGGAAAAAAAGATGTATGTCAGTGACATACAAATCACAGCATCATCGCATTTCAAGTCCTTGCCTCAAAGCAGAATGTTACCAATGTCAATTGGCAACAAGCCATTTAAATTTCTTTTTCTGTAATGATGATTGGAAATTATTTTGACTGAAATTTCCCAAATTCTTCACCTGGGGATGGACATTTAACAAAAGTCCAGCCAGGGTGGAGCAAAATGTAAAGACCTATTCACAAAAGAAATTTAAATTATATGATAGGAAATTTCAAATATAGTACAGATAACCCAAAGAAGGCAATACCTATTTGTTGACAATCCTATTTGGCCAGCAAACCCAGACATATTCTGTATGAAAACGTCTGTCTTAGGGTCTGAATTAGGATCAGCAGACCAGACTTGCCTGTGATTAAAATCCCTCAGGATGTCTTGGGTATCTACATTCTCCTAATGAGTATATATTTTGGGGTCTGCCTGGCAGTAATCTTGAATATTTAAATTGCCACACACCAACTTGGATAGCGCAAGGCAGGAAATATGTAATTGAGCATTATGCTGTCTCACGTCAGGAGGGCAGCCCAATCCGTTATTCTGTCTAGCGTATTTCCTCAGCGCTGTCCTGGGTCACTCAGCACTCGCTCAAAGTAACGCCTGGCCAGCAATCAGCCACACACGTATGCGCTTGGAAACCACCAAGTGCTGTCCTGGCCCTGACATCCCCCTTCCCGAGCCTTTTCAGTGGACCACACTCCTCACTCCAAGGAAGACATCTCCATCCAGGTTATACTGGAGAAAGGCTCTTCATCAAGTGAATTGATAGCAGGGGTGATCAAAGTCTGGCAGTTGTACCTTATCTATTGGGGATCACAAATCAGGAATGGAGCTGCCCTTCAGTTTGCTCCTCCCCACCATTAAATTACATTCAATCACTGCACAGAGAATGCAGCCCATGCGCTCACAGCCAGATGTTATCATTACAGGCCTTTTCTTATAAACTGATGCTGAAACCCGAGTGGTTGATGAGACTAGCTAAGCAGTTGTACCTTTGACCTGATTGCATTAAACTTGCCCTATCAATTTAAGCTTAGTATAAACACCATTTCCCAGAGTCCCTCATGACTTCAGTAGTGAGAAGAAGCTGACTAAGCCTAAACATTTTTTAACAGCAATCTTGTCTTACAACACCAAGGGGATTTGCCATGTATCTGGGGCTTTATAAAACCATATGAACATGCTGAAAGAATTAAAGTCCTTTAAAAAAGCAAAATTGATGGTGACAGTCCTCTTAGAAAATCAGTTTGTAGAATGTCAGCACAAGAGGAGTTGGAAACAGGACTAAAATAGTTTTTAAAAATACAACAGATTTGTGTTTGTTTCACACTGTTGTTCCTGAATACTGAGATTTAGAGCTAAAAAACAAAACAAATGAAAAAAAATCTCAAGCAGAATTCACCCTCTACGAAAAAGAACTCCTCCCCAGCTCTTCCAGATAAATCACCTGAGATCTCCCATAAAATATCAGCATCTTTACCCTGGCCTTTCAGACTTATTTTTAATAAAGTTTGGTCTATTTCACATTGAGGATAATTCAGATAATCCTATCAAAAGTTTCTATGCAGCAGCACATGAGCTATAGCATATGGTACAACACATGGCCAACAAAGCTTGGCTAGGCTGAATAAAGGGGAACATGCTTGTAACTGTAAGGATAAGAATGAAAGCAACATCATGCTTGACTCAGCTTGACTAATATTGCCTTCCATGGAATGCTAAATCAATGGTTTGGTACTGCAAATGTTGATAAAACAATGGGACATAAACCAGCAGAACATGGATCTTCACCTTGCTAGGTTGCAAGTGCTCTGGCCCCGATGCAGAAAAACACACTTGAAGTTGAGCAGATTCCTGCTAATTTTAGCATAAGTATAGAAGTAGTCAAAGCTCTGCAAGGCCAAACCTCTGATCCAGATTTGGAAAAAAATTGAAGAAATATCCAGGAGTGGTATGACTCATTTTAAAACAGAAGTTTTGTGCTGTCTGTTGGTTATACTAGTGTAACAAACCAGGCAGTGTAACTGCTGCCAGAATTGCAAAGAAGAAGACGAAGCAGCACATTAAGCAAAATGTGATGGTTCCATGACAATAGAAAACATGCTTCAGAGCACTGAAACATTAAGGCACAAAAAGCCAACAAGACTACTAACTTGTTTTACTGTTTTGAAATCTAATAAAACAAGAATATGCATGTAAAAAAAAATTCAGACAACAAAAAACAACCCGAAAACTAACATAAAAACCCAATCCAACCAACAACTACTGTTACTAAAATAATAATGGAGAAGCTTATTTAAGAACTAATTTACCTGAGTCCCTACCTTGATTACTCTTATAAGCATCAGCATCTGAATTTTGTTAAACAAATGCCACTGCAGGAAGGAAATGCAGGTAAGGAAAAGAAAATAACCTGGTGTACAATTTTACATAATACAGATGCACAAAGCAATCTAGAACATAATGTAGAGTTCCTTTGTGTTCAAATTAAAGCAGGGTCCTTTTCTGCAAATAAGTAAAGTACACATTTAAATGACAAAACTGAAACTCAACATTAAAAGAAGATTTGCGCAAATTGCTTGCCTTGCAGAAAGCATTTCTGTTTCTCTCTTTTTGGGATCAGATGAGACAGAACAAACCCAATGACCTTGACTATGAATTCAGAGAGGAAAAAAAGAAAAAAAAGATGTCAACTATTTACTTCAAACTTGCTAAACTAATGTTGATTTACCTAGCCATGCCCTGTCATTACAAAAGGTACTTCTGTCTCATAGCTTACGGCACAATATGGAAGCATCCGAGTAGCTTTTGCCCTACATTTGCTAGTAAGAGTGATCTAGCTGTGGCATGACAGGGAACAATACAGGCTGATTTGGCTAATCATGGAGTGGATGGATTCTGGGTAAAAACCTGACTGGATGGCTGAGCCCAGAGTGTGGAATTAAATCCAGCTGGCAGCTGGTCACAAGTGGCGTTCCCCTGCGGTGCGTGTTTTGGGCCAGTCCTGTTTAACATCTTTATCTATGATCTGGATGAGGGGATCGAGTGCACCCTCATCCAGTTTGCAGGTGACACCAGCTTGGGTGTGAGTGTTTATCTACTGGGGGCTAGGAAGACTGCAGAGGGATAGACAGGCTGGATTGATGGACCAAGGCCAATTGTATGAGATACAATAAGCGCCGAGTCCTGCCCTTGGATCACAACAACCCAATGCAGAGGGACAGGCTGAGGGAAGACTGGCTGGAAAGCTGATCAGGGAAAATGACCTGGGAGTGTCATTTGACAGCAGCTGAACATGAGCCAGGAGTGTGCCCAGGTGACCTTGGCCAGGTGCCATCCTGGCCTGTATCAGCAGTAGTGTGGCCAGCAGGAGCAGGGCAGTGATTGTCCTCCTGTGCTCAGCGCTGGTGAGGCCACACCTCAAATCCTGTGTCCAGTTCTGGGCCCCTCACAGCAAGAAGGATATTGAGGTGCTGAAGCATGTTGAGAGAAGGGAAATGGAGCTGGTGAAGGGTCTGGAACACAAGTCTGATGAGAAGTGGCTCAGGGTGCTGGGGTTGTTTAGCTTGGAGAAAGGGAGGCTCAGGGGAGACTTTACTGTTCTCCACAACTACCCAAAAGGAGAGTGTAGCAAAGCAGGGCTTGGTCTCTTCTCCCTGGCAACAAGTGACAGCGTGAGAGAAAATGGCCTCAGGTTCCACCGAGGGAAGGTTTAGATCAGATATCAGGAGAAATGTCTTCACTAAAGGGGTGGTGAGGCACTGGAATGAGCTACCCAGGGAAGTAGTGGAGTCACTATCCCTGGAAGTGCTCAAAAAATGAGAAGACATGGCACTTGGGGACATGGTTTAGTGGTCACCATGGCACTGATGGGTTAATGCCTGGACTCAGTGATCTTAGATGTCATTTCCAACCTAAACTATTCTAATTCTATGATTTATCTTCTAGTAACTGCAGTAACAGCTAAGCTGGAGAAGATGAGGTACAGCAGGGGAATAATAACATGTAAAAGGGGTGGCAACAGGTCAGAAAAGGGGAAGTCTTTGGCTGGCATGAATCTGTTGGTTGGATTTGTCACTATCAGCCTTAACAATCTTTACAGGCACTTTCTATTAAGTCAAAAATATTACAAACAAGCTAAAGAAGGTGGATGATGACTTAAATTTGAGGAAAATTTGTACAGGGAGGCTCAGGTTAGAAAGAAAAAACTGTCTCAACTTGAAGTCTGCCACCATGGAAGAGTTGAGAGTCGAGAGGAAAAAGCTTGAGATAATTCACTTAGAGACTGAAAACAAAAGGCTCACTGTATTCTGAAACAGCTGGTGTAAAGAAGAACCTGCAGGTATGAGTTCATCACAGGTGACTGTGAATCAGAAGTGTGATGCAACCATGAAGGGAAACATAATCTTAGTATGTCTAGGATGACCTGTTTCCAGCCAAAGTAGGGGAGCATTACTGCTAGTGTATGAGACACCAATTGATGTGTCTTTTATTTCAAATACTGTGTAGCATTCAAAAACTACTCTTGGTAGTGTTGTCAAAAGAAAACAAACTGGATTTGGGGCAGACAAAGAGAAAAGTTGTAAGGATGGTCAAAGGGTGCGGAAACATCCTATAACAACACAAGGACAAATTTTGTTTCTTTAGTCAACCATACAAAAACCTGGGAGGTGAAACAGCTACATGTTATACCATCACTTGGGGGAAGATGCTACAGCATCATCAAAGGACAGAACTATTTAAGTGAAGGACAGTGGTATAAAAGCAGAGGGTTGTAAGCGTGCAAAAAATGCCAGTACAATGTGAGGTTAGAAGAAAATTCCTAGCTGTAAGATCAGGCAAGTTCTGGACTGCTGTACAGTGGGATTAGCTGGGGCTAAACAGCCTCATGACTTTTAATGTGCAGTTAATGAAAAGGGTTTTGCGATGTGATACCTGCTACAGAGACAAAGTGTAAGTGTCTCCCAACTTGTTAACAGCATGGCTATAACATGAGCATCAGCATCTGGTAATGCTCTTATTCTTCTTAACGATTTAATATCTTAAATTCATATCATACTTTTCAACCCAAAGGATCCCAAAGCACTTAAAAAATTGCAATTGATGTGCAGTCTGTGAAGAGAGGGCTTAATTCACTGCAGAAACAGAGCTGCAGCACAGGTGAGAGGCAGCAGCTGTTTAAAGCGTGGTTATACTTAAACTATAAAAAAGTGTTTACATTTTATAATAGGAAGACCAAAGTGGTCTTTTGGGGGAGAAAGTATTTTCACTGGAAAAATTTAAGTACTCTGTATTTCCTATTTTCTTCTCCAGGCAGGAGCTCTGCTGTTGATGTCATGGAGGGACCAAGGTGCAGGAATCCTAGCAGAATGAAGGCAAAAATATTTCCCCTGTTCATGCTTCTACTACTCATGAAAATAAATTTGCTATGTGTAATGTTGCAAAGTCATCACTACCTTTTTATTTTGAAGAGTTTCCTGCCTTCCTCAGGGGATATTATCTGGGGAGATTCATTAGGACTTGTTCAAACTAATCCCTCTAAATCAAGGCGGATACCGAAATATGCTTGTGCAGGATCCATGGGTGGGACAAGTTCAGGCTACCTTCCCTGCAATGCATGAAAATCCTGAAAAATCAGAATGGACCTTTGCAGACTACATACAAAAGTGATCAGCTGTCAAACCCAAACCTTCAAAAATCATGATACTGGCTTACGAGTAGAATACTGCTGTGTTCCTTCTACCTTGACTTTGGGATTGTTTTGATTTGCCTGTTTTAATAAAAACCAAGAAATCTTTTTTTTTTTTTTTTTCCCACTGAAGGCATGACATAATCACACTATGTAAAATACAGCCATGACTTTTAAGGACTGTCTTGTGGCTATCTTTCACCAAAAGTGACTGCAAAGGAATGTGTGAGCTTATAAGGCCACCAGTGTAGGAGTTAAAACTTCACATCTTCAGGTTCTGTTTGGCTTTTGAAAACAATCAGGAGAGTACACTGGTCATCCCATTACCACGCACAAGTGAAAAGCGATATATTAAAGTCAGTTTTCTGTAAAAAGAAATCCCAGTGCAACTGTGATTCTTTACAGCTATAAAGCAGGAATAACATATGGAAACTGAAGAGAGAAGAATATTATTACTGGTAACACCTCACCAATGGGTAAATTACTAGTTATCACAGGCTCAAGAAGGTCTATTGCTCTAGAAGCTGCAAAATGAGCTCTTCTTGAAGGATTTTCAGTAAAAACTCAGCATACTTAAATGGTCAGAGCAATCTGAAATCCAGGTAAGGAGAAATCAATGTTGTGTCAAGCTTAGAAATAACTTTTTAAAAATAAGCCAAATTAGGAAATTCCCTTTTAATTGTAAGGAATGAAAGTTTCTCTAGAGAAGATATGAATTAGTCATAGAGGTATCTCTTGCATGGCTTTTTTCTTTTTTTCCCCCCTTTCTTCTACATTCCATAGTTACGAATGGAGAAGTCATCTACAGGTCACACCACTGCCTATGGTGCTACTTAAACATTTTCTAAAAATGTATCTTCACACCAGCAACACGCACAACCCATGTAGGTTGGATTTGCATGAGCAGTTGTTATCTGAGCCCCCAGTTGCCACCCCAACCTCCCATCTACTTCCTCCTCCTAGCTCCCCTGTTCCCAAGGCTGGCTGGGCTCAGCTGCCTGGCTGTCACAGAACCGCTGTGGGGCTTTGGAAAATTTGAGACAAGCTCACTCCTTTCCAGAAGGCTCTCCTCCCAGTGAACACATACCCCTGAGATGACTTTAGGCCACTGGCTCGCCTGAACTATCCAACAAGGGCTTCCTTCTAAGCAGCAGTAGCTGATAGGAGACCAGTAAGAATGCTCCTAACCAGTGCGTCACTGAGCAGATTACCAAGAAAATGGCTCACAGGAAAAATACTTCCTTGTTTTGGGCGGCTGGTGGGCTCAGTTTTCTCCCATTACAGAGCTGCCAGGGCCTTATCCAGCCTTTAACAAAGGCTTCCCAGTGGTGTTCCAGCAGCCCTGGAGCTTGTGTGTCCACCCGCACCTCCTTTTTCTCTTCATCTCAGGACAGTGCTGAGAAGCTGTATCCTGTGACTTTGTGTGTTGGAGAGGTTCCTCTTGCCCCCAGTCCCTTTTGGTATGAGTTTGAGTGGAATGGAGGAAGAATGGGACCTGGAGGCTCCATCCCTGGCTCCTGGGTGTCGCTCCTGGGTGCTATTTCGCCATCATGTCTCAGCTACTGTCAAAAGAAAACTGTGGACAGTTTAGAATGCTCTAGTCTTACTGTGTTTTATAGCTGAGACTCAAAACAAGCAGATTTTTTCAGCTTTGCCACATGGATGTGTTCTGCCATTCTGGCGAAAGTTCACCCCAGCCTGGTCAACTCTTGTGCCTTTAAAAAACCAAAAATGTGGCAGTTTGCACCTGCCCAGCACAGATCTGCTGAGGATGGATAGCTTAAGTTTCTGTGCAGTCCAACATCCCTGATACATCTCACATGCTCACATGGGTATTGGCTAGACAAAGCAAGCAGGTAATCCCTGAAAACTAAGATCTTGTAATGCTTGCATTACCAAGCTTCAAGGTATTTCACCTTGTATCTTAATAAGGTTTCTTTAACTCATGTATGGATTCTGGTTTTTAAATGTTTTTCTGGTGTATTTTCTAGTGTATTTTTGTTTCTCTGTGTACACAGACAGATAAACAGACAGGCAGTTTCTGTTTTGCAAAGCAGGAGATTCCTGCATGCTCTGCTTGCATTAAGAAGAATCTATATTCAAGAATGAACTGGCAGACAACTCTGTTTGTTGGTTCATAATATTGTAAGGGGAAGATAGGAAGTCAGTGATTTTGCCTAAGGGAGCAACTTAAGTATAAAAAGAAGAGAGGGGAAAACCAGACTAAAAACCTTTACAAAATCTTAATTTTGAACTAGAAACAGAAAAGTAATCCCAAGACATCAATTACTGTGAATACTATTTAGAACACATTTTAAAAATTAAAACTGAAATACCTTGGACTTAATTTTAAACAGGTTTTGCATGGTGTAACACCATTGATGTCAGCAGAATAATTTCCAAGTTATAAATTTGTTAACATAAGGTTAGTACAAGGTTGCAGCACAGTGGATGAGAGTTGCTTTGAAAGTGCTGTACAAGAGGGAAGGCTGTGTGCTGATGTTGAATAACCTGCTAGGAGATTGTTTGCTTTCTGCCTACACAGCCAAGCTACACGTTAATTAATGCTACCACAGAGACTGTCATCTCCTAAGGCATAGAGCAAAACAGTAATATTCTAACATTAATAATAATTAATATTCTCTCTTATGAATATTGTTCAAATAAAAGGATTTTGTATTTTAATACACATTTACCCAGACCATGTAAAACACAAAGCACCTGTTTTATTTGCTGCTCTTCTGCCAAACACAGGTAATGATTAGTAAATAACTTTGAGCTGATGAACAAAGATAGGGGGTTATGTCTTTAGAAAGCAATAGCAGCCTCCTCAGAAACTTAATTTGGCTGTGGTTCAACAAGCCAATGTAAACAGCCTAGACAACCATATTAAACACAGGTTATTCACACTTTCGGCCCACAAGAGTCAATGAAACAGCGTTCAACAGTCTGTTTCTGCCTCCTCAGATACACAGGCACACATGCAGTGCCAACTGTTACACATACAGCACAAGCCTTGGATGAGGCAGGGTTAGAGAGCATCTCTGAACCATTGACATCAACCAGGCATATATTTTACAGGCTCCCTAACTCCTTCAGGACTTTGGGTAGCTGCAGAAATACTTCCAGCTCTTGCAGATTCCCACACTGAGCCAATGAAACAGCATCCAAAATACAACCTCAGCACCAAAACTGAACACTCCAGAGTTGAGCTGGACCGTGACTCAGCTCCAGAGCTGTGAGGTGATGGCTGAGATGGGACAAATACTAGGTCACAGAAACCAAATTAAGAATGGAAAGTGGAACAGAGGCTCAAAGCTCAGTTGTTACATATGTAAACTAGGGCTGCATTTATTACTTGGGAATGAGGAAGAAGGCGGAAAGGCTGTGTTTCCATTGGTTCAGCAACAAGCAGAATTAGGGAAAAGCATACTGAACTTGTAGGGTAAAACAGCCACAGGAGCATGGAGCAGAGTAGGCTGGAGAGCTCACGGAAATAGTGCAGGAATTAAAAACACAAAGCAAAGGAATCACTAGCTTATGCAAAGTGAGAGGGCAAAGCAAAAGAACAAATACTTCATGCTGATACCATGGGAGTAAACAGTAAACCCCGGAAGAGTTGCATGGCAAGATAAACTGAAGAAAAGCCAGGCTTTTATGACATTTTATATAATAGTTTTTGAATGGTGACAATGGCATTTAAAATAAAAGATAGTTGTATTTACAACTGGGCATGCAAATGTAGTGCATTGAGAAAAGCAGGGGACTTTTAAACAAAGGACATCTTAAGAAACAAAACTAGTGCATGTGACATACCAATAATGTTACAGAGTTCAGAAGGCTGGAATACGATAAAATGAAAAGACATTGCCTGAAAAAAATAATTCAGAGAAATATAGAGGATTCAAAAACATACGAAAAATAATTAATAAATAAAAGAAGGACTAGGAAAAAAACTCCATAGTTTCATAGATTTGAAAAGACAATAGTGTTCTTGGATCAAGAGTACTACAACGCCCATTGTAATATATTAGAATCTCAGGAATGAAAAATAAAGGGAGATGCAAGTAGTACTGGAAAAAATATCATGAAGAATTGCAAAGATTCAGAGAGGAAAAAAGTTCCAAATCTGATAGATGTTAGAAAGCAGTGGCAAGATTTCATTTCCACCCACTGCTACCACAAACAGTAATTGAAGTAAACAAACAAACAAACCCCTTGTTCAATTATTCAGGCCAGTTAATTTAGAGTTGTTTGTTTGTGGCAGGAGACTGAGATCTTTTGTTGATATAACTGAAATCATGCCAGTTAAAAGTTAAATCCTGCCTGCTAGACATAACTTGGGGTTTGGAGAATCATGTTACATGTCTCAGAGAAAACAACCAGCCCAAACAGCCCTCAAGGATGCCACGGCTGGTGAGGGAAACTCATATCCTCTGCTGCACTTTCTTTCTGAATTCATGCTGCAGTCCTTGTTTCAAGAACACCACAATCCAAATCTTTCTGAAGCCTCAAGATCTCATATCCTTCGTAGTACAGGGACTCTAGTTTCCTGTAGCATTTTGATGTGTAAATAACATTTATTTTTTCATTTCCTCCAGTGTATTTTAGTGTGGCCCTAAATTACCATCCTGACTTATTTTCTCTCTTCCTCATCTATTCTTTAGGTAACTGTACACTGCATATGCTGCACACTGGCTAAAAATAAACATAATGTCAGAATTATATTCAACACTGTCTTTGATTGAAGCACCATGCCCTGCCTTATCAAAGACATCAAGTTCCTACTCTGTAATGCCCCATTTCTAGTTACAGCCTTCTGATGCATATCTCCTTTTTGCACCGAGGCATAATTCGGAGAATACACCTCAGTTTTCTTGCAAGTTGCTAAAAATAGCAAAGAGTCTGTCTAGAAGAGACACCCCATTCTGGCGAAATTTCCCTGAAGACAAAAGAACAACTCCCATATTTTCACGATGGACTTGTTAGTGGGCGTGGTTGACCATTTCCCCATTCCATCTTTATGCCAGTATAATTAAGTCAATGGGGCTTACATCAAGATAAAACTGAAGAGCATAATGCAAAGATGAGTCAGAATCCACATGCTACAAAATGTAAGAGAACCGTTTCATAGCAGGAGGATGAGAATTTGGAACTTGCTTATCAGAAAACACATGCTTCAAAGTGATTCCTGATCATTTTGGAATTGCCATTACAAAACCAGCATAGGTTTGTTTTTGGAACTTGCTTATCAGAAAACATGTGCTTCAAAGTGATTCCTGATCATTTTGGAATTGACATTACAAAATCAGCATAGGTTTGTTCTATTGTTAGTCAGATCACAACTGGGGAGGAAACATGCCAATGCAAACCTCCTGAAAGATACTTCGTATTTACTCTTGAACAATGTCCTGGTCTTCAAGAGGGAAAAAAAAAATTACAAGATTGACAATGGACTACATTGTTCTTTGATGTTGCAGCATGGACAAATCACAGGTGTATTACGTAAATACCTGTCAAACTGACAATTAATATCAATTAGGCTTTAATCTGACATATTACATTGGGCGCAGCAAATGCAAAATCTGTTCAAAGTAGATTGTAGATATGTACCCTTCAATTAGATATGAGGGAGGAGGAAATTCTACTCTCTGGGAAAGCACAGAATTTAACTCCTGACTTGCTAGAGATCTGTGTGGATGAAATTCATCCTTGTGAAGGTGGGCAGTCCAAAACTTTTTTGAACCCTTGCAATTTCAAAAGTGTAAGCAGCATTTAAGTATTTAAGTGAGAAGGAGCTGGTCCTCCTCTCTCTGTGTATACACAGTCTCGAGTGTGCAGTGTTTAGCAGCTTCTTTCTTTGACACATAAAAAGGCCAGTGTAGAGGAAATAAGAGAGGCATCTCTCTGGATAAGACCTCCTGAAGCAATCACTTTGGAGTTGGGAAGTAAGAGAGTATTCACAAAGCTACACAGGAGATGGAAAAGGCACTTTCATGGTGTGCCTCAGAGCTGGAAACTGGACTAGAAGAACACACATCTCTTCATTTACGCAGGTAAGACCTACTGATACAAGCTCCTCAGATTTGGTATGTATGCGTGAACAGCTCCCTGTGTTCAATATACCTCTGGGAATTTTTTCAGGCTTCACAACATCAGACAGATCCCTAAATCACTACAGTCAAGACGGTGATACGATAATTTCTCCTCAAAGTGAGAAACTGCAAATATATGACCAAAACTGAACCAAAAAGTTTATGCTACAATGAATTGTCCTGGGGTTAATGAGACAGAGAAGTAAAACACTCAGTAGACAGATTCTCAGCAAGATTCTCAAGCAAGCCGCAACTGCTGTTATGACTAAATATGTTCAAACCTCAAAAGAAAGCAGACATGACTGCAATATTTTGTGGCATATGAAGAATACATAAATAAGGCCAAAAGCATAACATTTGTCCTCCTTCTAGAGAAAGCATCTAACCTGTTTCATAGCTTCCTTCATATACTATGAACCTGCTTCCCCATTTTAAATTAACCTTTTAATTTTATTTATAATCTCATGTATTGCCTCCAAAAGAGGATGCTGACTAAATTTTTATACAGCACTATTTTTAATGCTGTGAAAGTTCTTCTTATCCATGGACTTTTTAGAGAGCTGGCTGAAAGAAAATACACAGCTTCTCAATAGTCCTAAAATATGAAGACAGAATCCTGACTCTTGCCAGCCATCAACATAAGCTAAAATTTTCATTCATCTGACATCCCACCAGCCATGCCTCAAATTCATATGCGGTTTGGAAATGCAAACCTTCAGCAGGATGCCTTTAAATCAGCAGGTATGCTCTGTTAACAGAGATTTGCAAAACAATTACACTTTTAAATAACTCTACTCTCATTTAATAAACATTAAATATAATCTCAATAATTTTAATCAGGGCTGAATGAATGAATATTATTGAAAATATCCCCTTTCATTTGAGAATACTAACACCTACTCTTCCATCCAGTGATTTCATACCCTGAGATGATGCTACACATGGCTTTCTGAACTCAAGGATGGGAATGACTTTCTACCTCTCAGCTCAGAAAGAGTGAAAGGGAAAGTACCAGGGAAAAATATAATAGCTTTATTTTCAATTTAAAAGAAGAAGGCAAAAAAAAAAAAGTGTATCCTGGTAATTAACTTATAGTATTTAATAAAAAAAAACTAGATTGGAAAAAAAGGAGTAAAATAAGAACTTCCCACTTGAACAAGAAAGCCACTGCTATATAAGAATATGGAACTCATATTTTCGGTTTTCTGTTTCTACAACAGGTGCTAAGTTCTGCTCTCTTTTTTCTGTGCAATGAGGTATTGTTCACTTTGGTGACTTTCTTATGTGAAGGAAAGAAAGGAGAATTCAACAATTCCCATCATTGTCTCTGGAGATGTTCAGCTCATGCCATGCATGGGTAACACAGTCTCTGTTGGAACAATGGTTATCTATGCTAAAAATGTTATCTCGTGGAATCTTGTTCCACTGCTTTAGTACATAGAGGCTTTCATTCACCTTTACAATAAGCCTTTGACTGCTGTCATACAGCACTAGGATTTTTTGACAAAACATTCAGAAACAAGAAAATCCCTCTTCCTTCTTCAACCTGGCATTCCTAACTTCCTTGTTGACTTTCAGTATGGTAGAAAACCTACTGATATTATTTTCCCCTCATTTTAGGAGGTGGACCTCTGGAATATCCACACAACTGCAAATGGAGCATGCCTGTGCCCCTTGAACTTTTGAACAGCACCAGAGTAATCCCTGGTATCACAGAATCACCAGGTTGGAAGAGACCTCCAAGATCACCAAGTCCAACCCATACCCTAACACCACCTCAACTAAACCATGGCACTGAGTGCCACTTCCAATCCTTTTTTAAACACATCCAGGGATGGTGACTCCACCACCTCCCCGGGCAGACGATTCCAGTACTTTATCACTCTTTCAGTAAAAAACTTTTTCCTAACCTTCTGGAGGCATCTCTCCTGCAGCCTCTGGATAGCAGTGGGAGAAGCTTTTCATTTCACTATTTTCACAAAGCATTTCAAGCTGCTGTCCTGACACGTCTGAGTGAAGCAGGAGGAGGCCTCTTGCCAGACAGCCACCCCATGGTATGCAGCCGCCTGCCGCTCCCTGCTCCGAGGCCACAATTACACAGCCGGGTGGCAACTGCTGCCAGTGGTGTGCATGACTCCCAGAGCACAGAGACCAGGGTGAGGGCAAGCAAGGAGAACCAGGCCATCACTGAGCTCTGCTGTAAATTCATATGAATAAGGAAAAGGAGGAAAAAAAGAAAACAAGAAGAAAAAAAGAAAAAAAGGAAGAAAGAGAAAAAAGAAGAAAGAGAAAAGAAAAAAGGACTTTATTAAGAATCCATGTGTCTTAAGAGTCTTTTTAAAATAAAAATCCCATTCAAATAAACAGGGAGCCACCTAACTAGCTAATCTCAGGGGCTCAGAGCTGGTCACCAGCTGAAGCTAATTAGCTGAAGCTAATCACCGTATTTCAAGTATGAGTAGTAGCGACTATGTCTGTACTATTCCCGCAATCCTTATTTTCTCAAAACCAGCATTATTTCTCTTTCTGTCCTCTGTCTCTCAGTATTATTTTCCAGTATAATGACTGCTGTCACTGATCAAAGTTACAGTAAAAAATAAGCTAACTCACATATATTTTATGACCTTTAGATGTTAAATGAAGAGAAGTTACATGACACTACACTGTGATAGCAGGAGGAGAGAAAGAAAACTCAAAGCTTTGCTACATTTGTTAGAGCAATGTACAGCATCATCTGTTATTACTGTGTAGCTCCATGGCCAAAAAGTAACCTGAGGAGGGTTCATACCACACACTTCACATGAAATATAAGCACAAGTCTAGGTAATGTCCACCCTTCCACTTCATGAAGAGCAGAAATTCTGGGATTCATAAAGGCTCTTGAGCTTTACTAGTGAGCCGAGAGCCCAAAGCAAATGGCATTCCCAGGAAAAACCCACAACACAGGACAGGCAGTCTGGCTTGCTGCTGTTTCCTACCAGCAAGAGGAAACAGAGCCATGGCAGAGCCATGGTGGTTCAGGTATGAGACTGTGGTTCAGGTATGCCATACAACAGTGACCTAGAAAGAGCAGCGTGAAGGCCTGTCACAGGAAGGAAAGAGGGGATTTAATAAGTTTGGGGAGGAGAAGAAAGGGATTCTTCAAGACAGAACAGATCAGGGTCCACCTATCATCAATCTACCAAAACTACAGCCAGATCCTGGGATCAGCTCTGTCATACTTCAGGGCCACTGGCCATTGTTACATTATCAGTATGTGACAATACAATGCAAGGTCATGAACAACACACTGCACCTGAGTGGCCTCATCTTAATGTAAATAATTGCATTTATCTGACTTTTTTTGGCCGTGGTGCTCATATTTCAAGTCCATCACCCACTGTGTCAAGTATGAACAACATTTTAAAACAGTTCATCAAAAAAATCAACAGTCCAGTGCAGATATTCTTTTATGTACCTTTCCACAAACTATGACGTATATGTCAGCTGGGTTACTTTGCAGATCTCTGCTATTTGGCTTATTTTAATCCTTGCTCCACAAGGTACTCATAACTTCATAGTTGGTTTTCCCAGTTTAGTGAGGGAAAACTGCAAGAGCTTCTCTTCCGTGTTTTGAACAAGGGATGTTTTCTGTTTAACTTGGGATTCCCCAAGAGCAGTCAGCACTGCTTCTGCAGAGATCTGCTGCACCTAAAGGCAAGGTGGTCGCCTTATTGGACACAAAGCTGTATTTTCCCTTTGAGGTGTCTTTTCCTTCAAAGAACTCAGAGGACGAATTGTAACATTCTTAGCATCCAGTGCCAAGACTATTGATTTTCTTACAGCTAACCAATAAACTAACCAAACTATTATATAATTTTTGACTGTACAGATCTAAAGACATGACCCAAACTGATGGATTTAAAGTAGTTCATGGATAGCCATCAACTAAGCTGAGCAGTGATTATGAATAATGGATCCTACCCCCCATCAGTAGCTGAACTGAAATACGTTCACCTAAACCACTTTTGCATTCTAGAAAGGAATTGCAAAGGAAACATTGTTAAGGTTACTATAATTAAGTTCCCTTTTAACATATCTAAAATATACTAGGCAGGCAATCTTGGGTTACTTAACTGGTACCACCAGTTCAGACTATCACCTATTCTGTGGTTTTGCATGCATATCCCACATCCCTCCAAAGCTTTGAATCCATTACTAGTTATTATTTTGGAGGAATGTGATACATAAATTTAAACATGTCAGACACAGCGTTCAACACTTCTAATGGTCTATTACCCTCATATTATTGAAGTCCCTGAGGAACTTTGGCAGATGTCATTCAATCATCAAGCTATCATTACTATGTTCTAGCTTTAATCTAAAGTGCCTAAGACCTTCATGCTTCTTAATTCATTTTCTATCTCTCTTAAGGAAAAAAAAAAGGGGTGGGGAGAATGGATGGAAATAGTTCACCTTAAGTGGCCTAGAGTTTGTCATATTTGGGGAACACATTTTCATTTTCCAAACTAGATCACTTTTTCTTGTTTTAGTTACAAATCTATTTCCTCTAAAGTTCTAGTGGTATCTCAGTAATTTAGTTAGTATTCATCTAGAATATGTTATGACAAAAAAAAAATACTATGGCAACACAAACAATTTCAAAAAGCAGGCGTTGTTGATCCAAATCTTCCCAATATATAAAAAGAAGTGCAAAGTTAACAGTTTGTGCACAAACACGTTATTACTTAGGGCTCTGTCTTGCTGTGCTGCCTATTTATCTCATTTTCTGATGACCTCTCCCAGGAAATTCAGAGGCATAAAATTATTAAGTAACAGTATCGCTTTATGAATACCTCACTGTTTGGGTACTTTGCTGCCTCTGTTGAAGACAAGATTGAGACTGTTTGTTGTAGGCAGTAATACCTCAAGCAGTGATTCAGGACGTCTGTTTCCCAGAGTTCTAAATTAATCTGGGCCACCGCGGATGTGTATGAGCCCAGTTGCAATTCTGTGGGCTGGAACCCATCCAATCCACAATGAAACTCCATTTCAAGACAGGTAAATGCCTAAACACAGAGACCCTATGGCTTATACACAGCGTGGGCAAAAGCTGCCCAACTTGAAACCAGCACATAGCAGGTTCTGGCTGTGGCCACAAGAGATGATAGCCAGATTTTGTGCAACAGCTGAACAGTTACAACATACATTAGAAGACATGGGAAACCTGGGTCCAGTTCCCTTTGTTTCCCAGTCAACCTTGTGGTGGGCAGCATTTTTTTCATATCTAATGTATACCATTTTTTTCTGCAATTTAGGCTTTTATTTTTTGTCCCATTCAATCAATACAGAGAATAGGCCACTCACTCCCCCCTTGTAGCGTCCTTCTATTGAAAGTCTTATCATGCCTCCTCTCTGTACTAAACATATCACCAACCACATCTTTCTTTAAAACCTATGTTTTCTAAAATTCTAATTGGTTTTGTTGCTTTTCCCTGGGTCAAAACCTTCTGCAATGTGGTGTGCAAAACCAGACACCATCCTGTTGTTGCAAAACCAGACACCATCCTGCGCCTTGCCAGCACCGAGTTAGAAGAAACATTTTGTGTTTTAGACACAATGTTCCTGCTCATCAGTTTCAGTAGGATACCTGCTTTTCCACAATACCCTGACAACACTGACAAGTTTTAGATGGCGATTCCCTTATGATCTCTCTAAACTACTTTGTGGAAAATAGCTTTGTATCTCTTGTTTTTCATCCCATATGGCAGATTTGGAATCTCCTCCTTAAGTGCAGTATTCTATGTGTGTTCTCATTGAGTCATACCCTATTCATGTCAGACTATTTCTCCAACAGTCAAGATCACTTTGAACTCTGAGCCTTTCCTCCCACCTTGCTATCAGGTGGCTTTCTGTCCTTGAATGTTAAGATAATCTCATCTAATGCTCTTCAGATTCAACAACTATGCTGCCTGTCCCATCACTCTGAAAATACTGGAGAGACCTTTGTAAAGCCCCATTTGAAACTTGTTTGTAGGTTGATACTCTACACAAAGGCAGAGTAATTGCTCAAATACTTCTTTGTATAGATCTATTTTAAGATAATACAAGTTCTTCAGTAAATCCTCTTCCAACCTACACCCTACCCTAATCACAAATGAGTCAGGATACCACTTAGTCAATAAAAAAACCAGATTCTAGCCAAGAGACAGGATTTATTTTCTCTGGATGGAGAACATTCCTATGAAGGGTAGAAAGCTAAGTCAACAAAATAGTACAAAGGCTCAGCTCTTGCCCACAACTATCCTTTTTATGCAGACAATTGACACCAGGGTGTGATTCTTGGGAACGGCCTGCTGGATGTGGCTCCCAGCCCAGCCCAAGGAGGTACAGGCACTGTTCATGCACCCCATCTTCCAGAGCAGCACACCAACAGGCTTCACAGATCCTCTCTTGCCACCATCACTTCCTTTCAAACAACTGTCTCTCTTTGCTCTCGTAACAGGTATATCCTGCCTGCTATACACGCTTCTAAGAAAATGAGAAAATAATGTGTTGAGTGTGGAAGATCTCTTCCCATTCCCATGGCAGATAATGACAGGGTTCACCTGACAGAGAAGTTCACAGGGCCCTGTAAAGTTAGCTTTCATTTTAAAATTGCAATCCAAAGGGAAATAATAACACTGATTGTGTGTTAAAGACCAGCTTGAACTCTACCTGCAGCAACTGGAAAGGGTACATTGCAAAGGAAAAAGAGGAAAATCCAAACACAAGCTGCTTTCTAGCAGCAAAACGTCACAAGAATCCTTGGGGTTTTACAGTTTCCAGTACTCTTTATAATTATTTAATTAATTGGAAATTAGAGGTAATGGAGACCTGTTGTTTGACTTATTGAAAGTCATAGAAAAGAAATGAAAAGAGTGAGTTGGATTTTTTTTCCTTGGGTTGATCAGTCTGAGGCAGGGTCTTTTAAGGTTGCTTCCGACATCCAGCCCCTTTCAAATTTGGTGTGTGTGGGGTGTGTGTGTGTGTGTGTGTGTGTGTGTGTTTGAGTTAAAGTACTGAATTTCTATTTTCAAACCAATTAGAATGTATTATAGTATTAGATTGTTGGGAGATGAGGCCTCTCTGGGGCCATAGAGAATTTATGCACACAGATTGTCATTTTACCCTGAAGGAAAATACTTTACATTTGACTACAACACCTCCCATGTGTCCCTTCACATGTCGCCTTACCTTTGTCTGCTTTCACACCACAGGTTCTTTAGGATGAAGACATTATTTATTTTTGCCTTGTATGGTGCCAAATATGTTGCTGGTACTTAAAATAAATAGCAGTAATACAGGCTCATTATCATGCAATTTAAGCCCTGGCAATCTATACTTGATCCAGGAAAGCCAGTTTTTTTTCCTGACACTATCTGTGCTATCTGGGGAGGGATTGTGCTAATACCTTCCATGTGTGTGAAAACAGCCCTTGCTAAGAAGGTTTTCATGCTGGCTCTGATTTCACATACCCTGTTTCACACTGATGTAACTGTTTTCTTCAGTACAGTCGCACTTCATACAGAACCTTCTCCCAGTGACTCTCCATGAGCCAGAGGGGAGATATGAACCATTGTATCTTGAGCCAATGTGAACAAAACCTATGTGACTTTATTTTAAATATTTTTTTAATAATAGATGCTGCAGCTTTGTGATTACTTTCCAAACACCAGCTTCATATTTCCCCTGGTGCCTGCAGAAATTTGTGATTTTCTATTATTCTGTTTCCTACCCAGTACATTAGCAATTTAGGCAAATTTTGCCTTAGTTGTAATTAATTTAAACAACTGGAAATGGGTCTGTGCTGTGTGGATTGTGCTGGAGCACAAACAAGTTTGCAAGAAAACAGGCTTTACAGTACTTTCTGTGCCCTGCAGCCACAGACTCCTGAGACAGGAAATCACAGCATTAACCTGATGATCAAGCTACAGACAGCAGCATCTATGTGCCACAGACTTCTGGTATTCTAAGTAAAAGGCAAAGGCAATGAAAACAGATTAAAACACAAAAATCTGGCAAGCCAGAAGAAATTTGTCTCATGCCTCTCCGTCTATATGCACATGTAGAGCCATATACAGACAGAAGTAGCCTCTTCTGTCTATATAAACTAATAGGATGATAAAGACACAAACAGGTTTCCAACTTCTCACAGAAAAAGAAATGCATTCTGAAATGATTCATATTACCTTGTGGCATGGCAACATATTATTTAATAGCAGTATAAAGTGATACATGCTCTGAAGGGGCTACGCTCACAAGAGAAGCTTCTTTTGGAGTCAGTTGCCTGCATTACATCACTCGTGGCCACATGTGAATGTTATTTGTGTATGTACTCTGAAACAAAATAAGGGGGAATAGACAAAGAGAGATTCCTCCCACACCCTGCATGCCAGAATCTCGTTTCCTACCCTCAGCTGGTGCTCAAGAGTCTGACTCCAGCAATAACAGTCCCCCACTGAGATTAAAGCACTGGCAAACACAGCTTATCTTGGTTAATGTATACTTAAGTTTTGTGTGTATTATACATACATATATTTACATATATAGACACACACACATATGTATATATTTATATCTCTCTCTCCCTCTACTGATACACATATTGTGTTTATACACATCCATAAATATGATATATAGGACATCTTTTGCAGAGACGAAATAGTCCCCGGGTGGAAAAACACTCGTAGATGTGAGCCCAAGCAGAGATGGTATTTCACTTCAGCAGCTGCCCCCTGCTCCTCTGCACCTCAATGGACACAACCACTCTCAGAGACCTCTGTCTCCTTTCCCCAGGGAATGCTGGGCTCCACTCCTGCTGCAGAGGTGTGGCTCAGACCTGGCCAGTCACCAGTAGTGTTGTTCTCCCACCTCATATGAACTGCATCAAAATTGTCATAAAGCCCAAAGGCTCAGACACCTATGACAACCAAAGCACCAGACCATGTTTTTGTGGCATCATTGAGCAAATGTGCCTGAAGTAAGCAGCACAGACCCTGAAGAGGCTGCTTACTGACTAGTTTGTTCAGCATTTCTTGAGGCATTGCAGCATTTACCAGATTTCCCCATGGGGACAGTCATATTGGTAAATGCGGTTCACTTGATGATCCTCTCTAAGTTTAAATTAGTCTGGGCAGACACACTTAGCAAGGGAAAAGATGAGAGAAAGTGATCCAGATTTTGTGGACCATAAACAAACACTCTTGTGGGCTGTGACCAGGAGAAGATTTACTGGGACATAAACAGTGCTTACTTACTCCAGGGTAAAACAACAATAATGTCTCTGAAATAAAGCATAAAACATCTTGGCTAGCAAATGATAGCTCATTAGGAGTGTAAAAATACAGGCATATATGACTATACATATATAGTTGCCAGAAATTAAGGGTTTGTACTTCAGATTTATGTGACAACTCTTCATTATCAGAGTAAATTAATTTACCCTGAAAACTAAATGGATCTGTAAAATGCATGTATGCTGGTGCTTAGAAGATACAAACAAGCCTGCAGGAACCTTCATACAAGGGAAATGCTAAAACTGCCAATATTTACTATTGCATCATTTTGGAAAAAAAAAAAAAAGGTAAGGACGGGATGTCCATAAATAAAAGCTGTTATTTTAAATCTACTGAGAAACTTAGGTATAAATAAATACCAGTGAGTCAGAAAGTGAGAGGGAAATAGGTGGAGTTTGATCATGCCCTGTTTTAGGTGGATACAAATGAGACGGAAGAAGGGAATTAAAGCCTTTAAGTGCCTGAAATTCCAAGACCAGGATTCAGACCTGTAAAGCACTAAGCCAAAGAAACTACGCTAGCGTATCTGCTGGAAAGAAACAGCAAACAGCAAAAGTACCTCTATGCTAGGATCAGCAAAGGTGGAAAAGTTGTGAAGGACACACACTAAAAAGGAAATACAGTGGATAGGTATAGATAAAAGAAAAAAAGAGATTAAGGCAAACAATTGCTCTTTAACATCAACAAATGAAAACAAGTCTATGAAAAGCTGGGGTTCCTCTGACTTTGCAATACCAAATGCAGCTAGAATTCCTTGGGGGTAAATATCTGCACATGAAGCACTGCTATCAAAAATAGCAAAAAATTTTGGCAGGTGAAATACCTCCATAATACCATACATATATATGTGCATAATATATTTTGGAAAGAAGCATCCACATAGTCTGAGAACATTTAACATGAATAGCATCAGATGCACTCGTACAGAACAAGAAAAGAAAAGGAGAGGGAACCTTGGGCTCAAGTCTGCCACTCTCTTCTTAGCAGATAGTCACTCTGCTCCCACCTTCTTCAGATGTTTCCCTAAACTCAGATAGTAAGTGAAATATCATTTTACTCAACCAACCATTTCATCCTGGCAACAGTATGTACACTTCAATGGATATGTCTTGGCTTAAGCACACCATACTCCACTGCTTAGAATGCATCTTTGGAATGAAACTTATGTTTCCACAGTAGTCCTCACCACTCACCAAAGTTACTGATTCCAAAAACTTTTTCAACAGAATTTATATATCTAAGATTTTGTTTTCTGTGGTGGACTTAATAGTATTAGGCTAATGGTTGGACTGGAGGATCTTAAGGGTCCTTTCCAACCTAAATTATTCTATGATTCTACTTATTTGGGACATTCAGGAGAGATTTTCTGAGGGTGCCATCTGAGCAGCTCCTTAACTGATATGACTTTCTACGATAAGCACCAGCAGAGATGTCTTCCCCTCATTCACTGGCTGGATTTGTTTTCTTCCACCTTGCCACAAAACAGATTTTCTCCATTAGTCTGCAAAGGTGAACAGCTATTGCAAAATTTTGCAATTCACAGTTTTTCAGTGTGCTCATGATACCACCTCAAAACGGCTGGGAAATGCTGATGGAAAAAGGGATCCCTTACCTGTAAGTCTCAGTTCTAGTCAACCTTGCTGCTTACAAGCCCTACAACTTTTCCATCCTTTAGGATGTCCACAACCTACAGTTTATGAAGTCATCTCTTTACACAGTTTTTTCACAGGGTTTCTTTAAGGTTCTGGTTCTTCAAGTGATAAAGTGAAGATTCTAAGGAAAGGCCACATTGCATTGGAAATCACAGCAAAGACGTGAAAGAGATGAATGACTTGCGTACACGGAAACTGAATGGCAAGCATGGCACTCAGAAGCAGATGTGCTTGGTTGCACTTTCTGAATGCAGGTGGTGTGTTAAACATAGCCAGCCCTCACAGTCAGAGCTCCCTGCTGCAGTCAGATCTGAATTTACCAGCACACTGCTGTTGAAGTAAAGCAGAGCCTTAATTTTCTTTCTTGAAATTTGTGTTGCCTCTTGAACAGCACTTCACTTCAGGCTGAAAATGCATTCTATAAACTGGAAATCTGAGCCTATTAGCACATTTAAAGAAATAATTGGATTAAAGCAGCAGGGGCCAGCAGGGACGGAAATTATCTCTCCTTTAAATACATCTGAGTGACAAAAGTAAAATGTGTGAAAAACATTTAATGCTGCTCCTTCAGTGCAGCCTCGCCATATGAAAGGCAACTTTCAAATTTGCAATGGGCTTTGTGCCACCAGAGATATGATAGAAGGGAGTGGGAGGGAGAAATGAAGCTTAGCTAACTAATGAGTTGGGACTATCCGCTGTTTTTGGCTGCAGAGCTGTTGCTCGGTTAAATATAGCAGTTATTCTCCTGGCAGTGCAGAGATGAACACCTCATGAAATGAATTAGTGACATTCCTCTGGTTTGATTTCTCATGATCTGTAAAATTTTAAAACTGATCCTAATTCCCAGATCTTAGTTTCTGTGCCAGATTCACCAGACAGGAAAATATTAATCCGCTGGGATTTTTCAAGGAATTTTCTACATCTAGAAATGCTGAGAACATGTTCCTCCAAAATCAAGTAACAGCTATGCTGCTCTCCTCCTTGCTTTCAAAATTACTTTTAACTTCTGCAAGAATACAATGCCTGTACCACTCAGAATCCAGTGATTTTTGAAAGACAGAAGAGGAGGTAAAGCTATTCCACTTTTTTCCATGAACCCAGTTCTTCTTGGTACTCAATCTAGCATTGGAAAAGCATTGCCTTCACAGAGTAGGGCCACTGCAATTTCATAAAGATCCCATCTGAGTCCTGCCTGGGACTTTGTGTCACTGCTTTGACTGCCACTTCCCTGGGCCTGCTTTGCACCAGGGAGAAATTAAAACACATAGTGGGAGGGTGGAGCTCAGCACGTGTCTCTGCAGGCCAGGACTTCAAGACAAGTACTCACAGGACATGAAGGACAAGGTGGAGGCAACACAAACTACTGAATAACAGGGGGACAGACTGAGCTCTCACTTCTGTGCTCAGAATCTGTATCAGAAAGCATGAAAAGCAAATGTCTGTGACTGTAGCTGTGGCAATCTCCCTTAACCCATGGCTACTTTGGATCCCAAATACACTAGTTTGATTTTCCTACATCATACAAAAAGAAAAAAAATATAAATCATTATAAATGTGGAAGAAATTGATGTCTGAATTGCAAGGTCAGAACATCCAATACAACCAAGTGACATTTGTGCAACTGGGAGGAGGCATAAAGCGTTTAATGACAAGGTTCACAAAGCTTGCTCAGTCTGCGGATATTTTCCAGGAAGAGAAGATCTGAAAGGGTTGTGTCAACAAAACTGTCCCAAATCCTTATGCCTGCCTTTAAAACTGCATTGAAAAACAAGTCAAAGAAGGTACAGCTATTAATAACAGTTAAAGATCATCAGATCTTTTCAAACTGTGATTCTTACCTTGCTTATTTATACATAAGGTGATACGTAAATGCTGATGTCCATGAAATGTTGAGAATTGATGCAGAGCAGTAGCCAAGCTGGCTTTTGAGTTAAATATGCCCATCTGAAAATAATACACAGAACTAGCTAAAGGTTAATACTGATAACAACATTTTGCCTCCTCAAGGCAGACATGATGTTATAAATGTAAAATTTCCAAGTTTTGTGGGGCGTGGGGGATTCCTTAAAACTGACGCATCCCTTCCCTTGGGCATTGTCAAATCTCAAACTGAACTGGGAAGCTAACACTTCTCTTCCTACACTAGACAGACTCAAAAGAGAGAAAACTCTGCTGGAAACATCTATGTTAAGTTCTGCCAAGAAAGCGTGTTTTCTCAAAAAGAGGTGACTCTCTCTACTTGCTTTGTCTCAGACATGTAAACAAATTAATAACTCAACTATTTCACATTTTGGACATAGCACTAATCACAATTTGATAATGAAACTCCCTTCCACTTTGGAGCTTACAGCTTGAGGAGCCCCATGAAATGCATAATAAAATACTTGAGAACCCATTGAGGGAATTCAGCACAACAAATACCTGGAGGAAAGATTATAATCTATTTCCTTTCCACAGAGTCAACAAGACTAAAGACTGCCCACTTGATTGTGTCCCTTTCCTCAGGGCGAGTCAGAGATGCAAGTCAAAGTTACTTTCTTGACAGAAAACACAGGAAGAAAGAAAAAAAAAAAAAGCAAAAAAAGCCTGAATTTGCAGTCTGGATGGGTCATCTGGTGGCAGATGTGGTAGACTGGTGGTACATGGCATTTCTTGCTGTCTGGCTTTGCATGTGTTCAGCCTAAGTGCCCGGAGCCTGGACCTTTTTCTGAGCAAGCCAAATTACCCTTAACCACATAACCACACCACCCCATCTGTGACCTCTCCTCCTGGATCTGGAAGGACCCACCCTCTCTGTGAAAGACAGTTAATTGCATCTCCATGATAATTTAGCCCAAAGACTTCTAGTTAGTAGAGGCTATCAATTGTGTTGAAGTATGACTTCTGCTTTTTGTGTTCCAGATTACTATCCACCAAGGATTTCCTAAAGCTGTTGGACTTTAGCCCACATATGCAAAGACAATCTGAAGTGTTAAATGAGATGCTGAGTTGTAGCTCTTGTTATGGCCAATGCAGATTTCCACTGAGGAAACCACCTCCTTTCTTAATTGCAGGGAAGTGTTTCACTTGCTCATTTTACAGCCAGTGTTTGCATCGCACACGGAGATAGCTGTGAAGTGTAAAGTGAGAATTAAAAAGTTTCCAAGATTGCAAAGAGCACAGTAACTTAATAAAAACTTGTTTAGGAAGCCAAGCATAATGTGTGTTATATTACACCAATCCTAGATCGAGAGCTTAGGACTGAAAACACAGAGAGAATTTAAAGTCACAAAAAGCTTCTGAAGTTGAAAATCTTGCTGAAATAACAATTATTGTTTTGTTTTTCCAAAGAAAAACTTTTATTTTGAAACTTTTATTTTGGAGAACTATTAACCCTTTCACCTCAAAATGCAAGTAACTTAGACACTAAAAATCTTCAGTTTAATCCTAAAGTGTTCAATGCCTCTTCTGCTTGTCTGCACGGATGTCACATTTCTCCAGCCTATGGTCAGAGCTGTCACTGAATGCATGCAAAATTTTGTACTTGTACTACTTTGTGTCAGCTAAGTAAAACTTGTTATTCTCAGCTCATAGCACCCCCAATTAAAAGAACAGCATTTTATCTGAAGGTAACTGAATATGGAAATCAACAGAAAACACCACTTAGTTGCCACCTCAGCCACTATTGAAGACAATTATGCTTGGGCAAGGTTAGTTGCAGTAAATATACTGCTTTTCTTTATCATGTCAACAATGCCTGTCAGTCAGTGTTAGCTGATTTGGAAAATTGAGGTCACTTCTGAGATGCTTATATTAAGAACCTTTGAATTGGGTATGACTGGTGAAATAAAATACTTGTTTTCCAAAGGATGAACATTTACAGCTGAAGTAAGCCTTCCCTCAGTGTCTCTGTCTTTCCACTGCTCCTGGCTGCAGAGGTGTATTTATACCACAGCGCTGCTGAACTGCAGACCTTTTCATAGAGATCCAGCTTTGCTGGCAAGAATTTCAAGCCTATGGGCCAAGACACTGGCCATCCCTTCCTTCCTCTGTGAGTAACCCTGGAGGGGATGTCTCACTTACAAATTCTACCCTGAAGCAGGACTTCAGATCCCAGGGAACTGCCTGCAGTGTCCCTCTAAGGCTCTATCTAATAGCAGTGTGATTACTGTCAGTTATTAATGTGGGACTGAGTTTGGGAGTGAATTAAGCATGCTATCACTGTTTTTTTTTTCTTCAAAGCTGACTTTCTTAATGATCATAGCAAGTAAGTGAAAGCATCTGAGTGGCAATGGAGCTGCAGTACAAGGCCTTCTAATTACAGCATTTCATCAAAGAAAAAGCAGAAGGAAAGAGGCAAAGGTTTCCAAACTGTCAGGACAGAGTGTTTGTGTGTATATGTATGCATGTGTGTTTCTTTAAATTACCAAAACAAAAGAAAATAATTGTAACTGCAATTCCCATTCTTACACTGCCCAGGCTTAGGGCAGGATCATCATTCCCTCCCCTTGCAGTCATCCCATCAAAAACCCTCACTGAGAGGCATAAAGCATTTTATTGAATGCATGCACTCCCCAGGAAGTAGGATCCCTTTTGTGAAAACACACCATGCAAATGAGACCTGGGCTCCACTGAAGGCTGCTGTGGTCAGGATTTCAACCTCCACCCGACTGATCATTTCCATACTTTACCTCTTCGGCCACTGTATGCTGCAAGATGGTCTACAACAGGCACCAGCACCACAGTACATTAAAATTAATTTCACCCAAAGAATGAATGGCTCCATTTGTAGTGTATGTCAAATGTTAAGAGATCTGTTTCACAGCCCACAACTTACAACCACTTCAATTCAATGTGATCCTAAGAGGATCTATGCAGTTTGTAAGGCTACCTTCTCATTCTCCACTAACAACAGTTCCTAAGGTTCTCATTTCACTAACCTTTTAGTGTGCTGCTTTGGCAGACAATTACAAGCAGGAAGGGTGGGATGTACTTAATCTGAAGATCCCCAAGTCCAAATACCCTTGTAGCCAGAATATTTGTTCTAACTAATACCATCATCAAATATTCTCAAGATCTGCTCTTCTACAACACAGGTGTAAATTACTTTGCTATTTTTGAGCATAACACCAAGGAAGCCAGGCAGGAAGCTCAGTAATAGCAATTATGATATCTTCACCACTCAGGAATATCTGTTGTCATTTGTAATTTCTACTGCTGAAGCCATCACTACTTAGCATCTTTTTCTAATGTTCCACTCATTAGCCAACACCCATAAATAGAGGTATTTATTTTTAATAGTGCTCCCTGGTAAAATTCCCTTATAAAATTCTGCAGTTTTCTACACTAACAGTCCCTAGTGCTTTGTTTTACAGAAGTGTTAGGATAGTGCTCTGGGCAATTACTCAATAGTATTGGAGTACAAGAGTTGTTAACCTATGGCTCTGGATCAGCAAAGCTATAAATATACCCTAACACGTTATTTAATTAAAAGAATGGTAAACTTCCAAACATCTGTGTTTCTTCAGATAACCTTCTACAAATGCATCCAAACTGGGACTTTAATGAAAACATCTATCAGGAGTAAAGAACCAAATAGAAATATTCACAACTGTTCCTAATTCTGTCAGGGGAAAAAAAGTTTCCTTCAATAAAAAGAACAAAAAATTGTTTTTCTTTCTATGTAGTAAACAGCAGGTTTTCTGTAGGTTCTTTCAGTCTACTCTGAAGCTGTGTGAAATACCTTGTCAAACAAATCTGAGAAAGTACCAATTTGGCTGTGAAGTTCTGTCATTTTCTGTTATGTAATCTTGTCCCTGGCTAAGCACAAGAAACTGTACAAGATACAGACTTTGCAGCTCTTAAGAGAGTGTAAGAAACACTTTCCAAAAGGCACTGTTTGAGTTCTCATGAACCCCTTTTTCCCTTTTTTATGGCTCCTCAGCAACTCAACTGGTTGCAGACTGTAGAGCCATCCCTCCAGCTGGTGTTTGCCTCATGACAGAGTTGCACATGGATTATAACTCCCAGCCGTCACTGAGCACTGTTTAAATGGGATTTAAACAGAGAAGAAAGAGAGAGAAAGCACATGTATACGCACGACACGTGCATTTCATCAAGAATGAACACCAAATCAAGTTCTGTTTCACTTACCAATATCTGGGAAAAAAAAACCTGACAACAACCTACACCAAGAAGCTGGACTCTTTCCCTTCTTTTCGCCAGTAGAATATTTCCAGGCATGTGTTTTTTTTGTTTTTGCTCTGTGATTCTTGGAGATGTTTTTAAAAGGCGTCTCCTAGAATATAACCTGAAGTTCTGTTTCTGCAAAAAGATTGATAAGACACTTGCATGTTCAGCCAGCTGGGCAGCAAAAACTGAAAGCAGTACAGATGCTGGGCTGTAACAAAAGTGGGGAATTAGCGTTCTGGGACAAGAGTCTCATATTTCTTTTGAGAAAAAGAAAAAGCAATAAGTAAACCAGAATTATTTTAGCTCTGAAAAGATGTAACAGTAAAAATGCAATGTCTAAAATACATTTAAAAGGAGTGATAACAGACATTTGGGGGGAAAGAAGAAGGAAAATAGTGGAATGACTAATGACGCTATTGGAAAATGGTTCATTAGGCGATCAAAATGCAGAGAATTAAGTGTAAGGCTAGGGAGAGTAATAAAGTATGGAGACAATGTTTCTCAACAGAGAGGTATAAGTCACACAGTGCACCAGCACATACTGAAAAGAAAAAGGACAGGAGACAAGGCTCAGCCCTGTGAAAATAGTGTACATTCTCCACATGACATTGCCATTAGCAGAAATAAGCTGATACCTCAGCCTTCACTCAAGTAGTTTGGTAATAATAAACTTCCCTTGTAAAGCCCATTTTCTTGTAGAAGTATAGGAACGCCACAGTTTAAATGAAAATGGGTTCCCAAGCACTCTGCACAAAACTTTCTGAGTCTAGCATCAGAAATCATATAAAACTCCCCAAGGATCACAGCAAATCAACGACAAACTGATCCTTAACACTGAATTTTCAATTTTTAGTAGAAAAACGACAGGATAGGTGTATTTGGATGTATTAGGTACTTGATGTACAAATTGGGGAATGAGAGGCTGGAGAGCAGCACCGTGGAAAAGGACCTGGGGGTTCTTCTGGCAAGCTGAACACGAGTCAGCAGTGTCCTGGCAGCCAGCAGGGCCAGTGCTGTCCTGGGGGGCATCAGGCACAGCATCGCCAGCCAGGCAAGGGAGGGGATTGTCCCACTCTGCTCTGCACTGGGGCGGCCTCACCTCGAGTGCTGGGGGCAGTTTTGGGTGCCTCAATAGAAGAAAGACATTAAACTATTAGAGAGCATCCAAAGGAGATAACAAAGATGGTGAAGTGTCTGGAGAGGAAACAGTATGAGGAGCAGCTGAGGTCACTTGGTCTGTTCAGCCTGGAGAAGAGAAGACTGAAGGGAGATCTTACTGCATTCTACAACTTCCCAGCATAGGAAAGTGGAGGGGCAGGCACTGATCTCTTCTCTGTGGTGACCAGTGACAGGAACTGAGGGAATGGCCTGAAGCTGTATCAGGGGAGGTTTAGTTTGGCTATCAGGAAAAGGTTCTTCACTCAGAGGATGGTCAGGCACTGGAACAGGCTCCCCAGGGAAATGACCACAGCACCAAGCCTAACAGAGTTCAAAAAGCGTTTGGAAAACGCCCTCAGGCACATGGTGTGACTCTTGGGGTGTCCTGTGCAGGGCCAGGAGTTGGACTTTGATGATCCTTATGGGTCCCTCCCAATTCAGGATATTCTATGATTCTAGTCTATGATTCTAACTGCATCTTTTTGAAAGAGGAAAAAGCCAGGTACTATACAATCCATATAAGGGCTGGATGAAATCACATTTACTGCCTACAATGTTTCCAGCATTTTGAATCTAAAATATGTCTTACTAAAGTGCGCCACCAGAACCGTTCGTGAAGATACCTTGCAACTGCTGAAAATATGCACTGGTTTGAAATTTATAGTAACACAGTTACCAGTGTAACTTCTATGATACAGCCAACAAGCCAATACGTCACAACATTTTTTCCACATGAAGAATAAATTTGCAGAATCGGCTAATGAGCTGATAGTGGAGACTGGAGTGCCAGATATTCTCATTTTCTTTGGATCTTCCTTTAACTGCAGGAACATGAGAGCTTTATATTTAAAAAATGTGTCAGTACAACTATGTAAGTTTACAGTTGCAGACCATTAATTTGAAACGCTAATGCAAAGAAAGAAGTGCCTAAAATTTCAGAACAGACTTCCATTGATCCACCAAAGAGTGGAAAGTACTAATAAAAATACTGTAAAACATTTAAAGATGGTATCCAAAGAATTTCCAGCAAGAGGACGAGCTGCTTGGGTCTCAGTGAACTGAAAAGCTGTCTTGTTACCCAAACACCTATCTAGGCTTCGTATCCTTCCGTCAACTTTTGCATGCAGGTGAAAGTCAGCATTTATGGAGCAGAATCTTAAAAGATGTAAAAAATAGTTTCCCACACATGTTTATCTAAAATCTTTACAAAGATATAATGGTGATTATTATAGCCTGTTTCTGAAAATCTCTGCCATCACCCAGGATCTTCCTACTCTAGCTGTGCTGCAAATCAGAACCGAAAGAAATTTTCCTGCACAAAATGTTCATAATCCAAGGCCATGCTGCACATTACTGAACCAGCTAACAACATGAAGTCATACTGCTACCATGAAAAACAGGCTTTTATATGAGCTAATTTACTCTGTTTCTGCTGCACTGAAGCGTTTCACACTGTTGCGACTCCATTTTTCTCCTTTGCTCAGCCTAAATCTTTAGATCAAGTTGCATTCCCATGCCCACAGTACAGGAAAGGGAGCACAAATAAGTAGAGACACAGTGCAAGAAGACAACAACAAACAACAGCCATCATCGAGATGCTCTAGAAGTTACAGCACATCACCACGAGTGTGCAGTGATTTTTGAAGGCAATGAGAGTTTTCAGGAGGGATCTGAGGGTACAGACAGGGGAATCTGCTTTCTTTGTAGCAGCATTCAGTGGGATGTTTTGTGGAGGGGGCAAAAAAGAAGCAACAAAACAGGATGCTTGTAAGCTCCCTCTTCACAAAGCACCACCTTTGTAGGCAAAATAAAAATTAATTTGGGGTATGTGAACAAACCAAAGCAAAACACTCTATGGGACATGAGGAAATGATTTTGTCAGCATGCCTGGAACTTGGTTTTGGAGGGAGTCATCCCTGTATCTATGCCTAAGGCCATGAGAATATTCAAAGGCACTTCATATTCAAAAACATGATACTCAATGGGATTATTTCAGTTCAGGTCCACATGAGGTCTATCAGGCTCAAGGCCCTACATATTCTATTCTTTTGAAGAAGCCTAAATTCGAAGCTGAAATATACTCGATTTGACACAAAAGCAACACAGGAAGAGCTTATCAAAAGAGGGTATTAGTCCTTTTCACAGTGCTAGGCTTAACTGTACAAAGTTTCTGGAAATGTTTAATAGAAAAAAAGTATGTAAAAAAAAAAGAAAAATGAAAAAGCTGCAGGCACAGCTGATGTAAATGTTTGAGTTGTCTTTTTTTTTTTAATAATAATTTTTATATTGCCTAAATCCCTAAAGTCAGAGTCTGGACTCTGTCTGGAGACTTCCCTAAAATCACTGCTTGTCAACACCCTTTTCACAGAAATGAGTCTGTTTACCTCCACCAGTGCATTGTCAAGTCATCCCTTCCCATTAGCATTACTGTTTAAATTAGTATCCTTACAGAAATGTCTAAACCTCCCTTCCCTTATTCAGGAATTTCTCTAACATCCAAAGTCCATGTTAAAATAATTTACATCAACAGAATGCTTTTCTTCAAGGTGCATTTCTACAGAGATCACTGTAATTGGTTAGATGGTACTTTTTATGAGAAGGCAAAAATATGGCAAGTTGACAGCAAAGAATAAAAGGGAAATGCAAAAAATTCTAATTGGATATTCCTTCAATTTGAACCCTGATACAAAATGAACATTTTCTTGTAGAGGAACTTGGTATAAAGTTCATTTCTCTGCCTTAAGAATCTCCTTATGGCTTTTGGAAGTGACACACAGGTGTGATACATCCATTGGAGCACACCAATCTCCTGAACTGTCTTTAACAGGTTACACAGGAACCCTGAGACAGCCTTTACATCACCCAGTGTTTGAGGACACTCTAGAGGTTTTGAGGTTTTGCTCTGCAAACACTGTCTCTCTGAGTTCTTGGCAGTTAAAAAAGACATTGCGGGACAACACAGATTCTGCAGGTTTTACAGGAAAAAAGGTAGTCAGCAACAGGGGAAAAATTGGTATACAAACCAAGGAGGCATTCACATCTAATGCATTTAGCTCTTTCTGTCTCTAGCTGTCATTCATTGGCATTCCTTGGTTGGTGTGTGGAAAAAGAGTTATTGATTACATTCCCCTGACCACTTCAGCAGGCCCTTTCCTCTTTCTGTGATAAATAGGAGAATACTTGGTAGTCCCAGCCAAAAGCAACAACGACTCCAGCCACTTTGTCACATTTCTTAATGGTCCCTCCCAGCTCAAAGTCCTGGTAAGTCATAAGTTGTCTGCATGCCAGTGTACAAAATGCCCATTTGATGAACTCTGGTATATAATGCTGATCCTCACAAAACCCACAGCAAGTGCACAAGCTGTCACATACCTGCACGTACGTTTTTCACCCAGCAAGCATGGCCCTGAAACCTGCTTTCTCTGAAAGTATATCCCAGCTGAAGGGGCCGCTGGATGCAGATGTTTGCATCCATGGTATTCTCAGTCATAGCAAGTTATGTTATCAAGGGTACCAAAGATAATTGTCCAGGCATTACTCTGGAGTAGGAAATCCTTCACAAGGCCATATTTAAGATCTTAATGAAGTCAATCATTTTTTTTTCCTTTATTCCATTCAGCAGTTAAGCTAAAGTAGAATTAATTGTGGTTGCTAATACTAGAAGGCAAAATTAAGAATATTTCTTGTGAGCTTTCCAGCACACAAACTGCCTGTCATCCATCACCAACTCCCTTTGGCTGTTTTTCAAGTGCTCATAAATTTTCCCTGCTGTGGATCTCTACCGTGGTGAAAAGGGCATCTTCCTGTGTTTTTGTTTTTACTCTTGTGTCCCCCTTCTCCTTGCATTTATTTATGCCACACAGCTATTGAATTATTATAGAGGTGGGTGGTTTACCTATAGGGCTAGTCACATTCTAGTCATGACAACTTCTTGTTTATAATACCTGAGCTATCTCACTCCTGGGATTTACTTCATCAGTCAAGATTAATTTTGGCCTTTATTTTAAGCCCTGAAGCCATCCAGAAGGCATGTAACAAATATGTAAAATACAAAGATAATAACAATAAGCACCTTGGGGAGGAGACAGAGAAAGGAAGGTCAGGAAAAACACCTAAATACTACCTTGGATACTCATCTGCAAGCCCTTTCAGCCAACTATGTGCAGGATAAAAGACTGTGGTAATTTTATAGGATTAGCCCTACAGAAGAATTGTTTTGAGCGAGGAGCAAATGTCACAATGCGTGATCAGTGGTGACACTGCAGTACAAGAAAAGGCCCCAGTAGGCTTCGTTTCACAGCTATGAAAACAGTGGACAGAGCAAACTTGGCCCTACCTGAGCTTTTCCTAAAACCTCACATTTCCTCTGGTTCCAATTTCACCTTCATAACCCACTTTTTAATCTCCACCAACACATGGAAACAGAAACTTGGATCAAGAGGAAAATGCTGCCAAAGATTAGTGGTTTGGAAATTTACAACTGTTATCTAAGGAAAAGCTATAGTGGCAGCCAATTACTTTAGTCAGAAGTCTTTGTTATTGTAAAGAAGCTTCAATATATGGGTTTGCTTTCAAAATCAGAAGGTAAAAGTGTAGTATTCTATGGGTCAAACAGAATTAAAAATAAGCACAAAAGCAATTAAACTCCTAGTTACCCGGTCTGGAAATTTTTAAAACTAAGGTCTGCAACCACTAACTCGGTAACAGATGTAGTGAATTAAAAACATGAACTTGTCATAGATCACTGCAAAAAAACAGGCAGGTGTCCTATTTTAAACCATATTTTTTTGTTTTCATTATTGTTATTCCCCCTTTTCCTTTACGGCTAATCAATACAAAGCATGACTGCAAAGTAGTTCCTGTTCAGCAGTTTGGAAGAAGTAATAAAAAGTAAGAGTGCTTTCAAAAATTACAGAATGGTGCTCCAAAGACAAAATCTGATTTAAAAACCCATTTCTGTTCAGCAGTTGAGTGGTCTGTTTTGAATTTCAATGGCTAGCTGTAGCACTGAGGTTTCTGTGTCATTGCACACAGAAAAGTTGACAAGGAATGGTGCTGTCTTACTCTACTCCTAACCACAACCTGGTAGATAAAGTCTGAAGTCACAAGGCAGCTGAGAGCTCTACGAAGACTATTAAAATGTACTGGCAAAGCTGGAAGGAAGAAATTCAAATGAGGCCAGGTTAGAGGTTTCAAAGGGATGAGTGACCCTGTTTCATGTTATGCCAGACAATGCTAATAGTTTAAACACTAGCTCTGTCAAACAAGAAATAGATGTATTATTGTCTGTGAATTATTAAAATTGACTTCACCTACTCACCTTTAGAATTTTCTGACTGAAAAAAAAGAAGAAATCAAGAAAGAAAAAGTCTCACAAGAGAGGCATGCACTCTTAATCTATTACTAATGTCTTCTTGAATCCTGTTAATATTTTTCATATTGTCTGCTTTGGTGAGCTCAGAGACTATATGTGAGGAATGAGCAAAAAATTCCAGCTGATCCTAGGCATAAAGCTCTTAATGTTTAAGTCTCTCCTGCCCTGCAGATAATTACTGTCTCCTCTTTCACCCATCCAGCTGGGACATCAGACAATTTGGGGAACATCCAAGATGGGCAAGAAGAACCATTTCCTGGTTCATGACAAATACTGTAGATGTTTATGACACAGAGATAATTATTCTCAGGTTTTATTCAGCAACAACAATTCTTCTTCCCCTCCCCGCACCCCCCCTCTCCCCCCCCAGTTTTAAAAAAGTTGTTTATATCTACAAGGCTCAATTTCCCCTGCTATTCAACCATACAAGGTCTTCTTGAACACCAGGGAAACATTAAGGATACTAAAAAATAATTAATAATGTAAAAGGTTTTTAAGTTCTGATATGGTCCGAATCACTGCTATGGTTTTTTTCTGGAATACAAATATGAGACAAGAAGGTATGGAAGGTGATCCTCAACATCACTCAACAAGCACTCCTCAACATCATCATCATCACAGGGTAGCAATAATAGCAAAGGTCCCACCTCTTCATGCCTCCATCATGAAGTTGTTAATTTACAAATGGTGACTCTAAAAGTGATAGAGGGGAAAGGTGAAGATTTATTTTTTTAAACAACCACTTCCAAACTTCCACCTCCTTTCAACTATTTTCCCTCTTGAGAGAAATTGTAAATGGTGAAGGACAGGGATGGGTCTGAAGAAAAACTCCTTGTTGACATTTTGGCGGAGACAGAAGACCTCTAGGACTAAATTAAAATAAACTCTGACTCCCCTAGAAAAGTACCTTCCTCCCCCCCAAATCAGGATTTCCTTAGAAAAACTGAAGGGACAATTTTGATTTTTTTTAAGCAGAATATTTTTTGACTTTTTTTCCCCACAGGTGAAGTTAAAACATCCCACAGTTTCTAGGGGAATAAACTTCAGATAACTAAAGAAATAAAAGAAATTGATAGATGTCTACTGTCATTTTTGGACTGTGAAACACCTGAAAAATCATGAAATGAAAGCTTTTGGAGACAAAACCCCACACCCTCCTCCTTCCTAAGAACTTACTGTGCCTTTATGCATTTCTCCTAACCTGGTCCAAATGGCCCTTTCGCACTGCTCTGGACTGTCCCTCAGAGGGACAACTGCACTCATTCTCATATAAAATTGATAAATATATTGCAAGAGGGCATGGGATTTGAGAATCAGTGGCTTGAAGTACTATCTTTCAAGAAGAAAAGTATTAGGTGCCATGGCATACCCAGGCTGGAGACACCTATTTCCGCAGCAAACCCCTGACTGGAGGACTCCATGCTGAAAAGGCTGATGGCAAGGCCTCTGCTGACCCAAACCCAGCAGAAACTACTTTTGCCAATTCTACAACCATCTCATGGCTTCTCAGATGAAACACATGAACATTCTGGGGCTGTCATTTTCCTTTGTACACCCACTCACTCATAAAATAAAATACAAACAGCTGAAGGCAAGCAAGCTCCGGCTAAGGCTGGAGAAATTAGAACTAAGCCTAGCCCTTAATTCCAGATTTTCTGAAGGAAACCTTACCTCTGTCTCATATCCTCTGCATTCAAAAGTCATTTTTATTTTTATATAAATCATGTCATTTACAGTTCTCTGCTGCCATTCTAAAACTGTTGCAAGGGTTGAATTGGCATGGCACACTCGAAAGAAAAGGTTACAACGACATGGGAAACACAGTCAAAATGAGAACAGTATTGTTAACATATTGCTTGACTTCTAAAAACCCATTGTAAAATAAAATAAACAGCATCTGAAAGTGAGACAGATCTTCAGACACGCTCCCACTTTTGAATGTGAACAGTAATCAGGTGTGTAAGTGACCTCAAGCACCTCTGACACTAAGGTCTTCAGAAAAGCCTGATGGGAACAGATTTGTGCTGCGCCACTCTGCCAGTCTCACTGGACACTCCAAAATGTGGTCTGAGGCACAGTTTGGCTCTTTTGAATGTCTGATCTCACACAGAAAATGGGGAATAGGCTGTTGGTGGTAGAGATTGCTGGCAGGAGGGAAAACCTAGCAGTTGTGACAAATGTGTCTTGGTGCTGCCTGAGCCTTCTGTCATGGCTTTTGCCTGCTCCAGGCTCTCTCCCACCCTCATGACTTCCCTTCAGAGGCTTTGCATTTCCCACCACATCTGCTGGAGTGTTTGTATGGGACAGGCATAGGATAGGCAGTGATAAGAAAACAAGGGATGGTCCAAATGAGGGTGAGACAACAGAGAGAGATAACAAGGGGGAGGAGGAGGCCAAATGGCAGGCCAAGAGAAGGGGGAAGCAAGGGGATAAGAGGTGAGATTAAAAGAGACTTTCTGTGCATGAATAAACATGAATAAGTGAAGAGGTGGCAGTAAGACCCCCCACTGTCGGGAAGGCAGAGAAGAATTACGGGCTGGAGCAGTTGATTAAAACTACAAACTACATGAACTTGGTATAATTCCTTCTTGCCTACCTACTAAAAGCTACCCTAAAAGAACCTGACTAAAGAAAGTGTCTTGAGCTATTTCAGCATCTCTGCTCCCAGGCACTGTACAATGGAGCAGGCAAACAAGAATAATCAGCTGGCACCTCCTGAGCTCCCACAGTGTTTGGGCTGGCCTTCTCAATTCCCATTACAGATAAATTGCTGTCCTTCATATTAAGATGCAGCAATGCACATAAGCACACTCTTAGCTACTCGTATGGAAACTGTCCCTATTAACTATTCATGCCCTTGAAGTGAAGCACTTGCTTGGATGCCTGGCTGAATCAGGTAGGGTCTAATTAAGGAGGTAGACAGCCTTCCATCCTCACTCACCTCTCCCTCAGCCTTAATCCTCCAGTCACCTAAGTTTAATTTAAAAATCTGTTTTCAGGAGTTGAGCAGAGATCTGTCACATCTAAGACTGCCACTAATTGCTATGTGTCAACAGCATTTAGAAAAATGAGCAATGAATCAAAACCACCAACCCTTCTGCCTGGATGACAGCTTTATCTTTACACACCAGCTTTTCAATGGAGTTGCAATCTCTTTACGCACCCAGATCGGAAAATTGCATTGCCCAAAATCAGTCAGAGATTTCTTCATCCAGTCTGAACATTTCCAAAGAAAAACTATTTGTCTTGTAAACGAACATATGGTGTAACACCCAAGGTGCAAAAGCACTCCAACCTAGACCCCAGGTGGTAAGGACACCCTCTTCCTCTGGCCAGTCTTGTCAGATGGTTGTGGCATTACGGGATGGGAAAGAAGACACAGAGAGTCTCAGGAAGATCAGTGAAGATGCGAAGGTCACAGATGACACATCGCTGGTTTCAAAACCACAGGAATGACAGCAGGGAAAGAGGTGGTGAAGGAAGAAGGGGAACAGAGCCAGCTGTAGAAGTTGCCAGAGAAATGTTTTGTTGGAGGCACAGCAGAGGAGGAGCAGGATGACGCAAAGAGAGTAACTGAGTAAAGCACAGTGGATGAGCAGTGATGTCCAGAGGGATTCCTTTACTGGATGTGCTGGTCTAATACTGATGTAATGAGCTAATTATGAAGGAAAAAGCCAGAATTTGTGTGGGAGGGCTGGAGGGGCACTTGTTAGGTATCTGCTCCCGCTAGAAAGGAGGTAAGCTAGGGCTCCTGCTATAAGTCTGTTAAGAGGATTAAATAAGACACAGAGCAAGACTGGACATGAGCCTGCTGAAGCTTCTCCGGTTTGGTGACCTATTGAGAGGAAAACTTGATAGCAATAATGATCTTCCTTTCTCCTAAGGAAGAACTAAGATGAACAAAATCAGGATAAGATTAAAAAAAATAGAAAGCTACCTGTGCAAGGACGGTTGCATCCCCAGGAATGACAGCAGAACACAATGCCATCAGGCTCTCCCCCAGCTTTGCTGCCACTTCATGATATCACTCGAGCTGTGCTGTCTGCTCTGCCATACACATGTTTGAGAGGCAGACACACAGTGGTACTATTTTTTTAAAAACCCTTTTTCACGTGCTTGTTGAGAAATATTTAGAATATGTTAAGTGCCTCTTAGATGCTATAGAGACAAGTTACTACTAATCATTATTTTACTTGGCTGAATTTGACATGTATATTTTCAGAGATACCTCTGAAATGCCTGATATGTAAGGCCTTAACTAAAACAAACAAACAATCTACTGCAGGTTTTACTAGCAGGAGGGACAAATAAAAGGAAGAGGATGGCAAAGCAATGCAGAGATAATGTTGAGATTAAAGTAAGGAAAATATAAACATTTCGGCTGAGACAGAAGCAAAGTCAGCTTGGAGAAGAATTAAGGACAGCAGAGGCAATAGTTTTCAGATGTTGACATACATTTTTAGAAGGAAAGAAAACAGATAAGAGAAGACTGTCGGTTTTATGACAATTCACAACTTCATTACCTGACTGCTAGAGGAAAATAGACAGGAAAATCATCTGAAGATTATTCTTCCTTGAATGTTCCCATTTCATTTTCATGAGTATTAATAAAGGCCATATATTGACATTGATGAGCAAAAAGATCCTTGAGGAAGGGAAGCACGTGTTTCCTCATGCAGATATTGGAACAGTTTACAGTCACAGGCAGCTCTGAACTTAAGAGTAGGAAATGAAGCTTGTATGAAAACTAAAGTGGAAGTGTGGGGCATTTAGGGGTTTGTGATCATGGTTTCATTAGACTCTAAATGCTCTTAAGGGCAGGAACACTTAGAGGAGTTCAGAAATGTTTTTGACTTGAAGAAAGCTGACTTTGGGAGAATGTGATATGCCCCAAGGAATTTTTACTGGAATCCTATGAAACATGGGAAACACAGAGCTGAATTTTTAAAAAAACATCTGAAGGAACTGAAATTTAAAGCCATCCTGCTTAATTCTAAGGAGGAAAAAGGGTAACTGAGGCCAAACACAGTTAAGCAAAAATGCAAAATTTAGTATAAGTGACACACATAAGACTTGAGAAATCACATATATATATGTATATATATATATTTCATTTATATCAGTGCTAGAAAGAATTGGGAGAAAAATGCTTAATTGCTTAAGTCATATAACAAAAGGAAGAAGTTAGCATGCCCTTTTTCCTTTGAAGAAGAATAATAAGAGGCCAGATGACTACTTAAATATTAGCATCACATTGTGACAGTTTCCAGGCTTGCTTAAAAGAAGGAAATTTGCATTGATGATGTATGTACATCCTCAGTTACAGCCATGCCAGCCCATAACAAATCTGATGCATGGATACAACCTGCAGTTCCTATGCTAGGCAAGCTGTAGGACAACTGCAGAAACAGGTGGGAGGAAAGGGGAGGAATTGCCCGTAACACATGCAGAACATTAGATTCGGAGAAAAAACAACATTTACATATGGTTGGGAGGATTCTTTTATTTTCCCCTTTCAAAAAGTGATGTAAACTCCTAACTGAGAGATATATACATCTAAGTTCTGTGATGACACAACAGACCAGTGAGACCTGGAGTTGATCTTCATTGTTGCAGGAAAAGGCAATGAAATGAAGCAAGCTCCTATAAAACTGTTAGCTTAATATCTGCCATGCAAAAATAATAGAAGCACTTTTACTCAAACACCTTAATGTGCAAAATTTAATTAGAAGCAATTGTGCAATTCTTGGGGGAAAATTCATGCATACAAATTAAAAGTAATTGTCCTGCTGAAAGATAAGAAAATTAAAGACAGACCCTAACTCTGTAAAAGTTACCCAACTTCAAGGGTTGAGAGACCTGGTGCCTACGCCATTATGTGCTGCAGGACTGCTTGTTTCCAACTCACTGAGGCAGCTCATTGAACTTCAGTTTTGACTTTTGAAAGAAATTTAAAATTATTTTAACATTATTTTTGTGAATGCCAAATAGGTTATTTAAATCCAAGTATAAACTAAGTTGCCCACCTACAACGTGAACATTCTGATTGTAAGTAGAAAAGACTAGTGAGGTAATTTCTGAAGTACCTACATTTCACTGGTGAGTAAATCTTAGTGGAAACTGATCTTTGCACACCTAGAGCAGAAGATGAATGTAAAGCATGACTTTTCTAGCCATGTTCTTTAAAAGCTTGTAAAAAAAGCTTTATTGTAAAATAAGTGAAAGCACCTTTCATAGTATATCCTCCAGCATAGAAAGCAAACCTGCCATGAAGCTCCTGTGAAAATTGTTCATTTTAAGAAAAGCAGAAGCAAAAATTTTTCCCCAATCCTTACAGCAGGTTAGCCTCCAAAAACATTTTTAAAAGAGTCAGAAAATATACTGACAGGAATTTGACAAAAACTGAAAGAAATGATACTGATAGGTTTGCATTTGGCAAGACATGAGGAAGGAAGGAGAGAGACAGGCATTAGAAGCATTAGCAGGAACAATTCCCAAGGCCAGTAAATATCAAGGGGCCCCACAGCAGTCAAAAGAAGAGTGAAAAGATTTAGAGCCAAGGCATTCAAAGGGTCTACTTAGTTTGACCAGAAGACTGTCTCACATTTCAAGGTTTCTTCTTCAGTACAGCTAAGCTTTTCAATGGGAGGCCTTGACCCCAGGGATCACTAACTGAAGAAAACAAATGTGTTTTCAAATAAATGTATTGGCAGTGTCAGAACTGACAGTACACAAGATTAAATTATGTTTATTTTCAATTTCCAGAATACCATGTTAAATTTTAGAAAGACAGACAGAAATGTTTCTAAATAAGACATGAGAATCTGAGCATCAGATTTTCTGTGTCAGCTGTGATTCAACAGCAGAATTCCTGTTAAATGATCTGGCTAAGATCCCTCCCAAAATGTCAACCTCAGGCTTTCTTGCTTTCAGCAGTATGGTACAAGTGGCAGGAGGGGACAGGTGCCATGAGTCCATTTTAGTTATTTCATTGCTTTTCCTTGCTTTCTTGTGACAGATTGGTTTTCGGTCTAGTATTTTGAATTGCACAGATGTGATTCCCTGAATGAAACAAACAGTAGTTTGCCTGCCTTCGACAAGGAATGGAAAACAAATTAGAATTTAAAAGGAAGGAGGAAGTGATTCTGGGTATCCATTCTGAGATGATTGAAAAAGGAAACTGATTGGAAAAAAAGGATATCACATCTCTTTATAGAGGAATTGCCTCACAGTTCCTCTGCATGCTCCTTAAGACAAAGGTACTTCATTTTGTGCTTCTACCTTGATCATGCTTGAGCAGCTTCACAGCCTTCCTGGGTTCCACAGGAACCAAGTCGGGACTGTATTAAAAGCAAGGCAGGATGGGGGTATTGGAATACAGAGATGGAGAAGGTGGCCTATGACAAACCAGGTAATTTCAGATAAGCATCAGACTTCTAATGTGTTTATTTCAAGGCCACATTCCACTCTGTAGTTGAATACCTCCCTATTCTTGTGTATGGACCCACTAGAAATTACAAGTATTCCTGAGGGATGTGTGCTTATGCACTGTCCCAAAACAGTATGTATAATGAACTGAATTTAAAATCCAGAGACCATGTTCCCAAAAGGAGACCAAAAGGGACAGAGAGGAAGAAGACCATGGGCAGCACTATTTCAGCAGAATATGTCTGAGCACATGAATAGTGTAAAACTACAGCAAGGACTTCCAAAGAGCTACACACTAGCTATGAATTTTGAGGAGTGAATACGTACTTGTTAGTAAGAGGTATGACAAAGCAGGAAAGTGGGTCTCACAAAGCACAGACTTGTTGGGTCAAGTGTCCTTTTCCTGTTTGGCAAGTCCTTTTGTCTCTGTCCTCCTTATCACCCTGACACCTTACCACAGCACAGAATGACAGACAGCTCTTAATGACTTCCTAGCATTTGATTCCAATGCACAGGTCCAGCCTTTTTAACGTAACATGAAAGTCTCTATTCCCCTCGGAATTTCAGTTTTAGAATCCATGCCCACTTCCACACATGCAGCCCCCCACTCCCACCCTGCAATCTGTGTCAACAACACAAAGGTGCTCTTGTCACCCCCTTGCTTGAATCAGACATCTCTTCTGAATGGACACACTGACAGATGATGCTGTGTCAGCAGCCAGTGGGGCTCCTATCACTTTCCCCAGGAGAGGAGGAATCCTCTCCTGGGTACACCCACTCCCACGTAGCACAACTGGGGCTACTGTTCCCTGTGTCCAGAAACCAGGCTTCATCCTGCACCATCTCAGTGCATTGCCACCATCCTGCCTGACCTGGAAATACTGTTGGTTTTTTCCCTCTCCTAGAATTCGCGTTAGGTGATTGGAGCACAGTAGTGATTTGGTCCTGCCAGCAGCACGTGCTGGTTTAGCACCGCTGGTAGATTTCACTGAGGCATTCCTGGGAGTAAAGATGTGTCCTGCAAATGAGCATTTGCTGAGTGGGACCCTGCAAAGCACACAAGCACATCTAAACCAGCATTTTGCAGCACCCACAGTTACAGAGATGTAAGCTGGACCAGGGGATACTCAGTGGCTGGAGATGAAATACTACCGTAAAACACAGAAGGTGGTACTTTATAATCAAGCCCATCAGTGCCCACCTTCTGCTTTCCCTACTTGCAGCTGGAGAAGAGATGACCATATTCCCATTCACAACGAGCTGTTTTATGCTTTGTTTTGTTTCCCATATGATGTTTTAGCCCCCCCAGCACCGCCTCTCCCACTCAGGGAGGGTGACCAAAGTGGAGCAGTGTCTCCGTGAGAGGGCCACCCGCTCCTCCCGCCTGCTGCTTGTTTCTTCCCAGGTAGCTGGCTGTGAGGGGCCAACAAGCAGGCTAATTTAGAGGTCTAAAAGCTGGCAGCGGGAGTGCAATTAAGCCGTTTTCACAGACTGCTGGCCAAATGCAGCAATTTATTGGCTGAGTGATTGGATTATTCATTTGCAAAGCTAAGAGAGGGCATTTTCTTACCACTTCAGTTGGCCTGTAGTACTTGTGATTGACTGTCACATGAATCTTGCCAGTCTCTTTGCATCGTCCCACTTCATTTTCATTCTTCCCTTCCCACCTGTAAAGAAGATAAACATTTAATCAACCCATAATTACTTTAGTGCTCTGATCTTACCAACATTTGGCCTGCTTTCATTTACTTGAGGCTGGTGTCAATTCTCCCTGCAGGACAGTATAAACTCATTAGCTAAAGGAACAAAGGGAGAGTTTAGACTTGAATGGAGTAACAATGGCTTTTGAAGTCTCTTTGTTTTGGTTTTTGATTCAGTGGAAGGTCTAAAATACAGGACTTCCAAATTAAACACACAATGCTAAGGGAAAATAAAATGCCCTGATTTCAGAATGTCTCATGTATCTGCAAATAAATATGACAGTGAGGATTTTCATTTGTGGATTGGTTCAAAGCTGTTTTCTTAAAATATTTTTAATTCTTGTATTTTGGCCAATACTTTCAGGAACTCTTTAATCTGTTAATTTTATAAACGTGAAGGTCTGTTCGAATAGCATTAAGCTGCATAATTTAATTTGTGCTTAACTAGAAAAAAACAAAACAAAAACAGTTCTTTGGGTTTTCGCTCCTACCTTGACATGGCACTCCACATACATGTAAACTCTACTTACTACCTGTGAGCTGAAAGCCAGCTCCCTTCATCCAAATCAGTTTCATATGTGTTGAACAGCCTGCAATTTGCTGTAATTTATGTGATCTGGTTGCATTGTGAAGTATTTACCTAGAGATTGTCCTGGTTTCAGGAGCAGCAGAAGAGGAATGGTTTGGTGGGTGACCAGCTCTGCCTTCAGGAAGGTCAGGGTGAAGCTTGGAGGCCTGGACAATGCTCCCACTCAAAAGAAATGTTTCAGATGACACATGTAGGAACGTACATCGATGCATCAAACTTCATCCATTGAATATACAAAATCCAGAGTTATGATTGAAATTCTATCCTCTCTTTGCTTTTGCTTTTAAGTATATACCATGGGGCTCTGAACCAGCTTGGCTTAAAAATGTGATGATGAAATCCACTCGCTTTTTTTTTTAATGTTTAAGTAAAATCTTTATAAATTAAGTCAGCACTGTGATTTACACTCTTTAGCCTCAGTCATCAGCAAGGAAAGAAAAGCATCCCTTGCCTCCCACTTACTAATTTTTCTGCCAGCTCTTGGGATTTTCTCACCGATATGATTTCTCCTTCCTCCCCTGCTCCCTCAAGCTCTAGAAGAATTTGATTCTTTGACAATCTCGCCTTCATTTTCAAGTTTCTAGCCCTGAGGGCTAAGGAGAAAAGTCTGAAAATGTGACCTTTGTGTACCCATGCAGGTTTAAACATTGAAAGGCAGAAGGAAATACCAAATATGCATTATTGCAAGTTTTTAAATCTCGCAAATTTTTAAGCACAACTCATGATTCTTCAAGGACTAGCAAAGACTGTAGGATGCTTGATACTGGGAACATTTCACATGGAAATAATTTCCTACAGATAATAGTGACAGTGAAGTCAGCTGTTAATGGGCATGCCATGATGCTAAAGATGATTTATAATTTAAATTTTCTTTCTTTCTTTTTTTGCAATTGCTCTGTTGTGAGCTTGAACAGCAAAGTTTTCATTCAGAAGCCAAAACTAACATTAGTCCCTCCCTTTAAAGGGCAGAGGGTAAAAATGTGCAGGACTCAAATGAGCTTAATAGAAAACTAACCGTCACCAGTAAAACAACAGGAAGGGCTTAGATCAGGAGACGTCAGTTGTTGTTGGAGGTCACTGAGCAGAGAACCCCATTTAACACCCAACAGGCTCCAGAAGGCTCAGCCGAGCCAGTAAAGACTCACTTAATGTCGCTATCAAAGTTATATAACAATAGAAATAGCTTAAGAAGAAATCTCCACCCATTTTGTTCAGCCCAGTAATGTGAAAAGTTCACAAGGAGGGGAAAAAAAAAAAAAAGTACTTCTCATTGTGAACAAAGTAACACTTGATAGCTGCACTTCTAATTACTCCTGGCACCTCGATGCTCACAGCTGGGATCATCATACCGCTGAGAAAAGGGACTGTGCGGGGACCAGCCTGACACCAGGACCAAGACATCCATTTTGCCAACCAACTCCCCCTCCCCTCTCCCTCAAACCACAAGGCAGGAGAAAAAAATCCACCAAAACCATAGTCAAATTGCAGTCAGAATTGTTAACTGGAAAATGTCATGACAAATTATCCTGAAGCACAAGCATGGTGGAAGGGGCACGGGGAACCCTCATGTTGCGCTGTGGTTTCAGCCAGCTCCAGCCACTAAGACTACCCAGCTTCCTGCTCCTCAGGGCAGATGCCCACCTAGGCAAGAAAACAGCCTTGTGTAATTTGGGGGAGACACAAAGGACCCCTGGCTGAAGAAAGTCTAGCTCATCAGGACTGGGCTAAATTTACAGAGGACGGGGACTGGATGTCCCCAAGCCCAGAAGGTGTCAAAGCCCAGAGCTCCCACGCAGGTACCTGCTGGCCTAGTGCAGGCTGCGCACAAAACGCTGCTCCTCGAGCCTGCAGACAACGAGCCTCGGCAGCAAGGCCACTGCCTGCCCCACATTGTGCAGCTTCACCCTCCTACCGAAGCAAAGGATGTGTATGCTGTCACAGCTGATGGCATCAGCCGTGTTCTGCACCTGGAGAAGAATGGGTGACACCACGGAACTGCTCCGGACAGAGCAGGTTTGATGCCCTTTGCATCTACACTTCCATGTCGAGAGCCTCACTGCTGGAGATGGGAGCTTTGGGATTGCTCAGGACGACAGTCAGTTGTCAGCTCTGGTGGATTCCATTGCTATCAATGACCTCACAATTTTCCATAAAACTAAGATTCAAATGCATGAGAAAGTTTACTTGCTTGTAAAGTTCTTCAGATCAGAAGCTTTTAAACTCTGGATTTACAGCAGGATGGACTGCATTTAATTTAAGGCTAATTTCGTATCTGGAGATCACTATTGTTACAATACTTATTATCAGTGTTGATGAATACTCCTTTGGCTTTTTTATCTTTGGAGGTTCCAATTATTTTTCATTTCCTATAACTATTCAGTAAGAGAGCAAGCTTCAAGCAATGAAAACTTCCACAGGTATAGAGGATTTAATGAGGATGACAAGCTGGGGTACCCATCTGGTAGGGCGTGAGTTGGGCAGGGAAGGAAACGGGGGAGCCAGGATAATTGAGGAAGGGTGGGAATAGCACTGCCATGGACCAAATGGTCTGGCTGTAATTGAGGAGCAAACAAGTCAAAGTACATTTATTTTTGAGGTGGTTAAGAAATCAAATAAATATGAAATTTTTCACAGAAGCACAGATAAACTGAACAAGTATATGCATCTCACCTCCTTGCTTGATCTTTACATAGAAACACAACCCATAAACATTAAAAAAAAACAATTCAAAACCACTAGAAGCTACAGCTGCTCAGCTTCTTTATCAAAAATAAAACTATCAAGTACACCTTTATAATGAAATAAAAGCAAATAGAAAATATTTTCACATTTGAAAATGAACAATAAAGTAAATAAAAATAAAATTGTATGAAGATTTTGCTTTTCCTCCACAGGTAATATGACATAGAGCTTGTGTAGATTTCTCAGATCTGTGGCCTGATTTCTGCTACACACAAAATTAAGCCAAAGCACTTCATTCTGTCCTGGCACTTTATAAACAGCAAAACTGACACCATGTAACAGACCATTAATATCTTTTGCAACTAATATTTTGTAGGGAAACTTTAAATACGACTCTTCATATGTTCCTTTGCCACCAACTCAACCACAAGCTTGCCAGCAGCTCTGATACATCAAAGCAATCATAGATACAGGGATTGCTTACCCATGACCTTGTGCTTAAATCAAAAACATGCTACCATAAAGGAATGTATTAATTTTTTTTCAAAAGCTCTGATGAATCAGGTTTACAGTGGGGTTTTTTTGTCACTACTCAAATAGTCGAAGCATTGTCAAGCTCAGATTTAAAAAATTTAATTGTGACTCCATATTACAAGACAATAAAAAGAATACTTGCTAGTCTCCCTATTTTTTGTTTATTTTTTTTCCTTCTTCTTTGCAGTTCCTTGGAAAGCTTTTGAAGATCTATCCCTTTGCTCCAATTTGTGAAAGTTGGTGCTGGGAAGAAAATGTTTTCTCAAGGAATACTAATGCTCCTATGAAAATCAAAGCATTATGGAAAGAAAAGTTTCAGTTTCGGGGAAGTTCCATTAGTATCACCTGATACATAATTATATTAATAATACCTAAAAGAGAGGCTTTTACATTTTCAGAATGGATTTTTTTTTCTTTCAGAGTGGCTTAACAAATTCTACATAATTTATTCTTTCTTTAAGTGGAGGTTAGGAAAAAACAAAAGAAGTCCAGCTGGCCTGAAATCAGGTATTTTTCCAAATTGCAATTGTGAAAAATATTTTAATTTAATTTCAGGGGTTCAAAATATGGAATTTCCCATGAAACACCATATTTCATTCTAACCCAGTTGTTCTATAGGAGAAACTCTCATACCTCTTATGTATGCAATCAGATAATTAGATTATTATAGTCTTCAAGCCTTAATTTCAATTCTGAAACAGTTACTGGGTCTGCCTGCAGATAAAACCTTGTACCAATAAGAAAGTAATGAAAGCCAGCTCAGCTGAAAGAATTAATTCTCCAGTTGAGGTGGGTTAAATGCCTCTAAAATATATACTCTATTTTGAGAATGGTGATTTTTGAGAATGGTGATAAAACTGATGGAGTCCTAAGTGAGGATCGCTTGTGTGGGTTCACCCAGGCCACTGACATGGCTGGGCTCCTTTCAACTACCTCTCTTCAAAATGCCTCCAGTTGCTGTATGAGATTCTGTTCCCTTCCTCTTCATCTTCTCATTTTCTTTTCTCATTTAAATACAACACATATCTCTGGCCATCCAGCAATTTTTGGTGGGCAAAAGCCAGATCTGGAAATAGCAGCTGTTTAGCTGATGACTACTGATGTCTCCTCCTCCATGTCCCCACATGCTTTCCATTCCTACAGCAATCCTTCAAATCTCATGTGTTTCTGTAACTCAGCCTTCCATTTTAAGATAGAAAGAAAAAAACAAACAAACAAAAAAACCCCAACAAACAAACCAGAAAAACTCTTCTCCCTCGGTTCAATCTCAGTTCAACCTTCCCTGTCACTGAAGAGGCCACAGTAATTCACCTCAGAAGACCTTACAGATTATCTGCAAACTTCTCTGGTTTAGGCTGATCTTTTATAAGACCAGCTAGCATGTTAGTTAAGATAAAATTTGTATGTAGAACCAAATGACTAAAGTAAAATATTCATTTTTTCTGAATTACTTCTAATCCTGGAAGCAATGAATATTTCTGTAACAAATGTGCATGCATTTTTATATTAATAAAAGCCACAATAAATCTTTCTGCAGCTTGAACAATTTTTTTTTTCTTTTCTATTTTTTTTTTTTTTTTTTTTTTTTTTTTTTTTTAGTTTCCACATTTGCAGACAGCATTCTTTGTAGCAGTCTGCAAAAAACTCTGAGTGCTGTAGTGGTTTCAGGCTATCTTTGCAATCCTGTTCTAATTTAATAAGATTAATGGCAGAAAATTAGTCAAGACAAGCGTTTGCCTGTTTCGTTTACCCTGCTGTAGTTCAAATTATAGGCGGGAAGTGTTTCCCCCAAGTACTACTTAATTAGTAATAAGTAGAAGGGAAAGTAAAAGAAAAAAATGTAATCCTTACAGGGGAAAAATATTTGTAGCTCTGAGGCTTTCCTGTTAGTACAAAGGACTGAATTTGAATGATTCAGAGGACTATATAAATATAATTTGAAAGTTGTCCCTTGAAAAAGAAATGTAAGAGGAAAAAAGCCACACAAGGTAGATAAATTTCTATGAACACTTTACAGTCCATTTCAGAGAGAGAATCAGTCTTATTGCAGCTGTACATTTCATTAGTTACAAAAATGTAGTAAAATTTCTCTCTCTCTTATTTTGGCTAGAAGACATAGTCCTGACATGTGCTAATGACTGGTTAGGACAAAATATTATGTTATGTTCTTGGAAAGACTTTTTAGGCCGTCCTGGATTTTCAGCTGTACAAGTTAATGTGAATTGTGAGGAAGACAAAAAAACCTAAAAAAATAAAATTAATATTTTGAGTTGGTTGATGAAGCAGCCAGGATTGCTCTTCTTCCTGTTCTCTACTGCAATATCATGATGTGACAGCTAAGATTTTACATTTGCAACTTTTTCTGACAAAGCCCAAAGTGGGGATGGTTAAGAGCCCCTGCACATGTGCCCAGTGTTCTCAGATGTGGTATGAGCTCTGCCAACTTCTGTTTGCCATGACATCTATCCTAGACATTTACTCCACCATTTCACCAATTTTGAAAGGCAGATTGTACAGCAGCACCGGGAAGCTGTGCCATCCCTTTTAGCAGTGGAAAAGGCTGGAAATCTCCCAGATAAGTTTTTGAGGTTGAAAAATTTCATAATACCTGCAATCCTGCAAAAACCCCCCAGAAACATCAGATAACTCAACCAAACTTTGAGGAACAGTAATAGGAAGAAAGCAGCCATCCTTGTGGGAGCTTGTTTAACAACTGCACTCTGGTGCACCAGTTCTGAGGTGCCTCATAAACTGTAAAGTAACAGATCAACGGGACTCACCAGTGGGGTCTCACAATGACAAAAGGGAGGATTTTTCTGCCAGGCTACTCCTTGAAGAAGATATATTCAGACTGGAGGAGGTGGGAGTAGAAAGTCATTGGGGCTTTCAAGGAAAGCCAGAGGTTACCAGACGGCTGGCTAAGGAGAGTGTGTGTGTGCTGCAAAAGCATGGGTCAGGCTGACACCTGGAAAAATTATGGAGGTTCTTAACAAAACTTCCCAAATCCTGAGAAATATTTTACAGCTAGTGCAATTTGAAAGATGAGCAATGGCTACAGGATGAGTAGTGGGTATGCTGTAATGTTATTCTCACCTTGGGAGCAGGGGGAAAGAATGGTTGGCTTATCTGAACAGCCTGCATGCAAAATGTTCAGAGTTACGCCATTGTCAAAATGATCAGCAACAAAATTATCATTAGCACTTAAAATGTCAACTCAGTCCCCATATGTATAGTTATTTATATATCACTTGTAAATGGCTTAAGGAATTAAAAATTTATTCACAGGAAAGAAATATTTCGGAAGAACCAGGGGGACTAGAAACCCAAGCCACCAATTCTAAAGCAATTTATGTTCCTAAAAATCCATGTCACTAGGTATCATGTGAGTTCTTATACAATTTTTAAAAATTACTTTTATTGATTAGTAGTTAAAAAAGGCAACTATGCCTTTGTACACACAAAGTACCTGCTCTACCTTATCGTTTGGAGTTATACCGTGAAGTTTTTCTGAGAGAGTAACTTGTGACTGATTGATTCAATCCAAATACTGACTGCATAAAGCATCAAGATAAATGATACACAGTCCACCATATGGAGCCATATGTCAGCACAAATTAAACTAACAGGACACAAAATTATGAGCATTAGGAACAACTAAATTTAAAGTAATCCTTTAATATCCCTTCTATAACAAGCTATTCATAAAAGTACTTTCACTTTTATTTCTGGACTTGTTATTTCCTTCAGGTTTTCTTGAGGGCTTAATTTGCTTTCTGAAAAACGCACCCTGATTTGTCACTCTTCAGAAATGCTGAGACTTCTTAGACCAACACCAAAGCAGGGAGTTCAGTTTTAAACTGATGGATAAATTTAGTGACATCAAAAGAGACTGTGATGTGGGGAACATCTGCAAATAAAGATATCCAGCTAGGTACTGACCTTTACATATCAGTCTCTAATTGTTAGTAATCAAAATTTAAAAAATGACAAAGTTTTTCACCAACACTGCCTCATCAAAGCAACCATTGCTGCTTTGGCAAACAATATTAGACAGGGACAAAGTAGTTCTCAAAATCATCAGAATTTTTACTTATACGGAGCAATTTAATCTACAGCATTTTCCTATCCATTCTTACTAGGGAGAATTAGCTGATAAACACAAGAAATGAAAGTACAAAAAGAGGAGAAAAATTAAGAAAGACAAAGAAATTACTAGAGCTCCTACTATCTCCCCTTAAGCCTCTCAAACCTCACTACTGTTACGGTATATGGGACAATGTGTTATCACAGGGACATCTTGTAATAAAGAAATGCTAAAAATATGGAGAGAAACTTATTCCCCGAACTGAGCTTTTGGGTTAGAAATACTATTTATACGGTCTCTCTCTCCCTCATCAGAATTTTTTTCTGGAAGTTGATGCCAAAAATTGAAACCAGACTAAAAACTCATTGAGGAGAAAATGTTATTAGCTCCCCAGCCACCCACTGGCTGTTCAAATAATATTGTATATATCTGTGCACTTCTGCATATTTATTGAATTTGTCAAGTTTTTGTTCCCAAGTAAAACTTATTGGCCCTGTCAAAAGTTCACCAGCTGCACAAGTGACTTTGATGGCCTGAGGAACAGCCCTGGCGCTAGCGTCATGGAAGAGCCTGTGGCTTTCCTCTCCCTTTTCCAGCTGAGATTGGTATGTTGATGCATGGGGCCCAGAGAAGATACAGAAGGAGGGAAATTGAAAAAATAATAAACAATAAAAATATAAATTACAGAAAGCGCTCACCAAGCCATCCTGATTTTATTATATGGCCTTGAGAAGGAATTTTGTATTTTCAATCAAACTATGTGGAATATGCCTTGTAAACATTCTGCACCCACTGCTCAACATTTCTATGGCTTAGTAGGAGGAGAGCTAATAGGAATGTAGAGGGCTTTGATACATAAGCCTTGTAGTGTGGCTGATGGTCTGTCACCTGGAAAGAACAGGGTTGGTAGGTGTCACCTCCAGACCGCAGAAGATGGGAGCAGGACCATAGGGATCTGGGGCACAAAATATTGGACAGAAAAGCCCCTCTTGCAGGAAGGTGATATCAGCACCCTGATACTAACATCTTTGAAGGTGTTTCTCTGCCCCAAGACAGGGAGTAAACGGGAGAACAGAGAATGAAGATTTTGATTAGAAAATTAAGACTAACCCATCTACATTTTTAACTTATGGTCTAGAGGGCAACGCTAAATGTATCTGCTGTGGCAGTCATTCATGCATGGAAGGTCTCACATGCTACATGTAGAAAGTGAAGGTAGGAAAAAAAGAAGAATGTAGACAAACAATACTCTGTTTTGTGACACCAAATGCGAGAGGCTAGAAATGTTCAACCCATGGCTGCTCTCTCATCCTCATACTTACACAATGGTTTTCCCAATGTGCTTAAATGACTTCTCCACAAATTCACGGACACTGTGGACCTCCCCAGTGGCTATGACAAAGTCCTCAGGCTCATCTGTTTGCAACATCAACCACATGGCCTGCAGAAAGATAAACAAAGTCAGATTCAGTGCACATGTAAGTGGCCTCTTTGGTACCTGATATTGTATTACAGCATTTTTTGATTTGGAAATAACTATGCGTACACACACATACCCCAAGCCGGAGAAATTAGCACTTTCTTTACACAGTGGCTATTAACCAGTTCAATGCAACTCTGAAAAGAGTTCAATTATTTCTTATTACAGAAAACAATGCTGTATTTGATTTTCAATTTGTTTCACAGCAGGAGTTTCTGCAGGGGAGACTTTAATATGTTTACTTTTGAACACTGAGACTTGGTTTAGTGCTCAAGAGCATGGATTCACTTGTTTAAAGCACTGCATGAATTGACATCGATATGGGGAAAAGAGCAAAATTTTGTCATGTTTCAGTCCAGAGTGCTGTTGCCTGTCTGCTACAGAATGATGTCAAACATACTGAAGCATGAAAATATGGATCCTTTTGGCTGTTTCTTCTGTCACAATTGTTTTGGCTGAGATTTTAATTAAGAGTAAGTATTTAAAAAGGTATTTAACCAAGTTAATCCAGTTTCCCTGATGAATATGTGCTGAATGTTATATATTAAAGCACTGTAGAAGAAACTTTTTCTTTTGACACAGGAGTAGAGAAAACACTGGTGGAAAAGTGAGACAACCATTAACATCACTTTCAGAGGACTGTCCGTGCAGCAAGAGTTTCGCAGTATTTTTTGAAGCAAAACTTCATCAGATTGTCAACATATTTGCATTTCATGGCAGCAGCTTTTAATTCCCACGGCAATGTCTTTTGCAGAGTCCTCTCCCACAAACAAGTAACGATGGTAGGCGCCATCTCAGAGGGCTGGCCAGATAAGTCAGCATGAAAGCCAGAAAGCAGATGGAAAAGAGGTACTCCAAGACATGTCTGAGATATCACTGCAGGTATGTTTCAATTTTCTGACATGCAAGGCACTGCTCTAGTGACTGGACTGTTTGACTGCATAGGAGCTGTAGGTGGACAGAATAATTATTACTTTAGATCAATCAAGTTGATGCAAACGCTTCATTTCCTTTGGAGAGGAAAAGGGAATACCTGTATGGCATGATCCTCATTCAATAAATAACCAGAAAAGGGAAACAAAATAGTTCAACTCTCTCTCCATATGGTAAAAAGTACTGTCATCCTCTCACATTGTACTCCACGATGCTATTTGCATTGACCTCTTCACATCAGCTTTAAAGAAAACAACTTTAGTAGGTCCCTTGATGGTAGTGGATATTCTGCAAATCAGATTAATAAAAGCTTTGGGATAGCTCAGTTTCTCTTGGTAAATACCACCTGAAATATTCAATTTTTCCTCTCTATTTTCAATAAATCAGTGTCCTGCATAGAAAGGCAATACATTCAACTTAAATAGTTCTATTTGCGAGCCATTTTTCTTTATTATTTTATGCATCTTCCAAAGTTTTGACAAAATTTTATTAACATGTTCTTTTTGAACCTTTTTACTTCTTGAGTGTGCATGGAGGGCTGGGTTTTGGGCAACTGCAGTGTAAGTCCTTGACATAAATTATGAATTGTGCTTTAGGGAGATGACCTGCTGGGCAGGACAATGGCAGCAACTTTATTTTTCCTTTCCAGGATTGAACATCCTAGCCAATGACGCAGAAATACCCAACTGCCTGATGAAACTCATCTTGTGGGGAGGAGATGTCTTAACTTGTATCTCTCATATGAGCTTTTTTGGAACACTGGGGTTTCCCTGCTGATTTGAGAGGTCACCGTTAATCACCAACTCCTGTTTCTTCATGACTGGACAAGCTTGCAAGACTCACAGTAGTAGCAGCTGCATAGAAAGGTAACAGGAATATCCAAAATAAGCGGTTGATATTTTTTGTTCTCCCAGCCTAGTCCCCGATTTCACAGACCTTCAGGTTTCCTTAAGCAGCCCAGCTGAAAACAACATGCTTCCTCATATGAGAGGCCACTATTTGAGCAAATAAGGATTTCCAGCATTAGACAATCAGTCAATCAGGGGCAGTGATTCTCCTCCTGACTTTAGTGGATGTTTGCTGTACATAATGAACTCCTTTTCTTGCCTTGACACTGTAGCGTCAGTTACATTGGAGACAGATGCAACGACAAAACCTCATTTATTGGTAAAAATCACCCCTTTCCCAGAAATGCTACATTGGTTGACCGAATACACAATATTAGCATAAGCATGTGCTATTTGACCTTTGGTAAAGTAATATTAATATGTCTAAGCAGAAGCAGGATCAGACTTCCACCAATTTTTTGCCACCCCTCCACTTTTAAACACCTCAGTATTGTAATTCCTTTGACATAGATATAGTGCAGGCACTTATGCCAAGACATTCAACAATCCAGTGAGTATTTAGAATATTTACACATTACTTTTTGTATTAATGTGAAATAGAGTTGAAAGTTTTGCTTTACTTTATACCTACATTGAAGGAGACAGCTGCAAAACACTAACAAAAACCCAGCCTTTGACAGTGGGCCCAAAGAGCATTTGGATGTATCAGCTCTTGTCTACCATTTCAAAAAGCAAGCAATCACTGCCTTAGCAATGAGACTTAAAATGCAGTAAATTTCAACAGGATCAACTTAGAAATGATCAAGCAATGCAGATAGAGTTGCTAAGAGCAATTTTTGCTTCAAACCCTACCAGGAAAGAATGTTTAGATTAATGGTTACTTGAGAATCTATCACAGTGGGTTCTTTTATTTTTTCTGGCATTCAGAATTATTGGCACTTACAGTTACCTCAATCCAATCAGGTATGAAAAAAATTAACATGCTACAAATTACAAAGTAAGTGATAGCTCTGTTTTGCTTTGAGGAATGAGACCAAATGCTGTTGCTTTGAATGGGTCTGCATGAACAGTGTGTAACAAAATGCCGAGGTGAGCCATAAGAGAGAAAAAACTTTGAATGAGCTCCATAGTCAAAACTACATTTCCTCTAGTACAGCCCATGACAACCAATAAGACATCCATGTACAGGCAGCAGCTATATCCTTTCCCTACACCAAGCGCCAGGAATGTGATTCTCCTCACATTGGACTAATAAAGGTCCTTGACCTATGAATTTCTAGGCATTTCCTTTAAGAATTCATATTGTACCAGACTCCAGGCTGAGAACAAGAGGAAAAGGGGTGATACAGCTCCAGGTTTATTTGTCATTACTGAATGGCTTACTGGTTTTAACAGAGGGGAAAAGCTTTGTTTAAATTTCCACTGAAAGTAATTAATGGTTATTGACTGGCAAATGAAGAACAGGTGACACTCTGAATTAGAAGATAAATGATCTCATGTTCTAGCGTGATAATGGGTTAGTAATTGCTACAAAGCCTCAGACTAGTGCATCCCATCATAATGCTAGATCATGTCCAGAACACAAAGGCCCCTGTGTGAGAGGTATTCAGCCGTTCACCTCCTGATCCAGCTGCAGAGTGATTTGCTCCATTTATTCTCTGATGGACTGCACAACTGAGGCAAAAGTTCACCCATTCTCACCTTCCTGTTCACATGCTGAACCACATGACCCATGACATGGCTGAACTGGGATAAAAACATTGCCCAGCTTTGGCTCTTGGCTATCTTTTAACCGTTGCAAGGTCATATATTTTAGGAATTTTTCTGGTGCAGGAACTGAGAATTGTGGATTTTCCTGTATTTCTTTGTAAAGGCTTTTATGGACAGGCTGACAGCAAGTAAAGAAATTACTTGTGTTCAGTTCTGCCACCATTTCCTGAATTTTTTGCTCAGTCCAGGTAACAAAATATGGGCAGATGTTGAAAAGGAGGAGAAAACTACCATGGAAACAATTCAGGCTTTGACTGTCTTAGAATAAGACTGCTCCCTTAATGGCAAAAGTGACAAAGCATATTTTTCATATTTGAACTCTTTTTGGCTCTGGTCTAGTGAGCCACAAAGTCTAAAGGCACTTCTATGTCATTTACTTTTAAGGACAGAAACCTAACAGGAGATACACAGCTAGTCTACCAAGCAGACACACTTTTATGATTATGTGGACTAGGATATCTGTTCTGCATGCCTGAACTCCAGCCTCTGCCAAAATCTTTCCTCTTTCATCTTTCCCCTCTACCCTTTCCTCTATATAAACCCCTGCCAGTAGTAAGCACCATTTTCAAGCAACATTTCCAAAACATGAACAGTCTTCTCCCTGCCCAAATTTCTTTGCTTACATGGTGTTTACACTTGGGCTAGTGAGTGGGAAACCCCAAGTTTGACTAACACAACCCCCCTATAGATACATTTTGTGCATGCCACTGCCATTATGGTTGTGATATGTCTGCTTGTCTCGAGAATCTAGAGTATGTTGTAGATGTGTTTCACCATTAACTTCCAGTCTAGCACCCCAGTAAGAAAACATTTATTAACTGGGCTATCATCCATGGATAACAAAGACCCGGTAGTTGAGGTTATGTTTAACTCTATAAATTTGAGACTTTTGTTTCACTGTCTGCTCTAGCACTGTGTATTGTTAAAATGGGCTCATAATCAGGTATCTTCCTATTCAAGAGCAAAAATAAGTCCAACTTCTTAAGATCTAAAGTACAGCTGATGATTTCTGCTCTAGAAATAAAAGACAATTTTTTTCAAAAGAATAAGTAAAGCCATTTCATATGTCTCATCCAATTCAAGACCCAAACCAGATATAACTAAACAGGTCCCCCAATGGGATAAATAGGAAGTGCTCCTGTTGGTACTGGTTACTATTGCCCTGCACTGCTACAGAGTAGTTTTTTCCAAGCCCTATACTGTCAAAAAACCCCACTTTCATATGTATTTCTATGTGTTATGCAGAGAAATTCTGACTTCATTGTATTTGCCACACATGGAGGAAAAAAAATCAAACCAAATCAGTAATGTTTACTTTAGGAGATGGAACAGATAGTTGCAGCCTGATGCATGGTGCATTGTCTGTGAGTTTTGGAGGCAAAGAAGCAGAGACTGGTGAATGTCTCGCTCTACTTACTTATCGCTGCGGAAGGAATGGGTTACCTCAAGGCTGTCAACAATCAGGGAGCAATTTCTGACTAAGTCAGAAAACATCACCACCTGGAGAGACCCAACAGTACATAATCACCATTTATAGAAATTCTGTCTTTATGGTATTCCATACTCTATTGTCTAGAAGTGGGCAGAAGCATTCAGTGGGTTGGATATGGTACTCTGGAGATCCCAAACATAGCTATCCTGCTGGGGTCACCACTGGAAGGAGAATTGAGCATTTTGGGCCAAAGATGATGAGCCTTTACAGGGATGTGGGAGCAAAGGAGAGCCTTCTCCCCATATGGCAAGCACAAAGGCTTGGCATGACTGCTGTTCCTGTGTGCATCATGAGGGACTGTGCCACAAAAGACAAGACTATTGTACCACCTCCCTCTCTGCATTGTCCCAACTCCACGGCACTGGCATGGAAAGAGGCTGCTTGGCATCTCTTGTGCTGAGCGATGTGTGGAGATGTCATGCCCACGCACTTCCTGCCTGCCTGGGATGCGAAGCAGTTCCAGATGCCATCACCCAGCTCCTCCTGACACAACCCAGCTGACTGGCTGTGGTTTCTCAAGCTGCTACAGAACTGACCACAACTGATGTTCGTGCCTTGGAAAAGTGAGATGGGACATTGACTCAGAGATCTGAACCCAAACTGACTCCTAGTTTATGTATTTACTCACTTTTGGAGGGGCAGGGAAGGAAGAAAAGGTGCTGCACTGAGGGCTGAGTCACCCACATCTCATTGACTTCTGCGACTGTTAAAAGAGTAGGTGTGTCCTGGGTGTACCCAGTAGGCGTCAGAGTGTGTTATATAAGGAAATTATATAAAGACACAGTGAGACATATGTATAACACACAACAGAAGGGGGAAAAAAACCTCCTCACACATGTTTTGCACATAACAGGGGCAAAGCACACATGGCTGAAAAACACCAATGAAGCTGAAGTGCAGCACAAAAGTATTGTGATCAGAGTAAATTGCGAGCTGCCTCTGCCTGACAGCCAACACACAAAAGTGTTGGGCATGATCCCATGCTCCCTGCCACAATGGGAGTTCAGTCTAGAGTAATGACTATTGCTTTACTACTTGTTTCTGACAATGTTATAGGTCAAGGCAAGCACAGCAGGGAGACTCTTGCCAAAGAAAACCACAGGGATGTGCTGCCAGGCATGCCGATACTCCCAAGAAGCCAGTGACAGCAGGAATATGGCAGTATGCATAATCAATGTACTGCTACGCTTTTTTCCCCTCTAAATTACAACTCTTCTTGCTCAGCTACTTAAAAACAAGGGTGCACACCCAATAAGTAAGAACCTTACTGGGCTGTCACAGTTTGTATTTGGAAGGCAAACTGAAGTTCAGGATTAAGGTCATTGTCTGTCATTGCCATTGGTGACTTTTCACATGCTCAACCCTTTCTCAAAACCTCCAGCAAAAGAGGTACTTCCCAAGAAGGGCAGGACACATGCCTCTTCCTTTCCTCGAAAGAGTCATCATCCTGTTTTGTCAGATTACCAAAAATCACAGCATTGGTGCAAGATCTGTTGCTCAAGGAACCTCCATTCATGGAGAAACACTTCTGAATGCCATTTAAGTATCTATCAGATCTCATCAGTTTAAATGCATTTTGATATGCTTCTTCCTTAACTGTGTAATGCTGAACATAAGGACTCCAAAGTCTGTGTACAAAGTTTTTCCTTTAGCACTGTCTTTTCTGCTCCCACACAGGAGACATTGAGTACTTATGACATGGCAGCTGCTTCTATTCAGAAGAGCGACATTTGCAAACCATAGACATCGCTGACACAAAAAGTATAAAATGGGAACAGATTTGAGATGAAAACATTTTTCTCTGAGAGAAAAAACACATAATTTCATAAGAAACAATGGAAAATTTGCCTTAAGAATCCCAAGAAAGCAAACAAACAGCAAGTCTCCCAGGATATAGTTACGGAGATAGTATGAGATAGGGATTCATTTTATAAACTTTCTCAGAGATTTTTAAAGTTACAGTTGAGAAATTGCCACAGAAGCAACTTGATGCTTGGTGATTTAGTCAAATCCTATGGTTTGGCTCTAGAGGTGAACTTGTGTTTAGGTCCGTGATTTTTTTCTTTCAAGTTGAAAGAGTATAGTTGATACATTGAAAGATAATAATCCAACAATTATAAAGTTACTAAGATAATAAAATACCTGGTAATCTTTGTGGACCATCTCAAGTGAAAACAATATCAATGTCTTCTGAAACAAAAGCCCTCACATCTGTAGGAAATACTAGGAAATACTGTCTAACTTCTCTCTTGTAAGCAGATAGGCCAATTGTTTCACAGATCTCAGGGAGGACTCGTGAAACTTTAGTAGGCACTTTTATTAATAAAAACCACAAGAATTATAATCCAGATAAACCTTAAAGGTCAACCTTCTCTGTTAACACAACATGATGTTTCTCACATGGACCTCAGGTGAACACAAAGTTCTCATTGTGTTATCAAAAACTAGATTGCTCCTTTTCTTTTTTCCTTGTGTCACTGAATGTCAAAATATTGTTCTTTCAATACGTGGAAGTATTTGTATACAGTTTTATAGCTGGTCTTTAGTTGTTAGCTGGAGGCAAAGAAGAAACAGTAAAGCTGCTTGTTGGGAAACTTCAACCAACAATGAAAATTAATATAGTCCTTTTTTCCTGCCAAAAAAATTTTGAACAGATTTTTAGGTCCACAATGGTTTGTTTATTCTTCAAATGGTTAGATTGGAAGTGACATGTGTGACACAAAGTAAATTAATGAAAAAATACAGAAAGGATGCACATATGCTCTGTTTCTTTTATTTTAATTTTGGGGGATATTGTCGCAATTGCTAACAAAGTGCTTCCTTAAATTCTGTTTAAGAGAAAAGGGAAAGAAATTCAAAGCTAAAGAGAGAGAGAAAAAGAAAAATCTGAATTGCAGAAAGTATGTGTGAGTTTTAACCATTCAGATTTGTATTACAGAGATAAGAGTATAGAACAAATACATGTTTCCCAGGCTCCACCTAGCAGACAATTCGGAAAGATATTTGACCCGCTTCCCCCTCCCTTTTTACCCTTCCAGAATTAATTTTCCCTGCTATTTTTATATGAGTGTAAGACAAAATACCTCTTCACAAAGAAACAGACTCCATTTTGACAGGATTACTCACCACTAAAATAAAGGGTTGTACCCAGGTTGCGGTGAGGGCAGAGCAGTCTTAGGGACCCGTGCCAGGAAGGGCTGGTTGGGGCCACGATCTAACCACAAGAAAACAGATGAGGCTTTCAAGTCAAGTACTGGCATGTTCACTGGAGCAAAACTATCAGCCCCAGAATAATGATCACAATGTAGATATTGATCACAAAATGTTTACAGTGCAACATTTGACTATAAAAAGATCCTGGTTCCTGCTTTTAACACCTGTACACCTCCTATTTCTTTCCTGGATTGCTTAAACACTTACAGCTAAGCACAAGCTGACGTATTCCTTTTGATGGATGTCAGAGGAAGAGCGTGATCTGTGGGCCAAAGAACTACTGATCTCCACAGAAACAAAAATGCTCTTATCCATACCATGATTCAGAAAATTATTTTCCCTCTTCAAATCTTCCTTTCTTTCCCTCTCATCTGTCAAAACGGCTTCTGCAGCTTGCTAGCTACTCTGCTCCGGGTTTGTAGGTCTGCCCAGTGCCTATCCAGTAACGGGCCCTGACTCAGGTTAAACCACTAGCTGTATGGTAAAAAAATTGCTAAGAGCAGCAGAGACTGCCAGAGCAGAGGCAGATAGGCTCAGAGATAATAAATCAGCACTTCAGAATGTTTATACATGTTTGAGGGTATAATTGGGAAGGAAGAAGAGCAATCCTCTAAGACAGTAAGAGTAACAAAGCAAGAGCACTGAGATAAAATTTATGAACAGTGTTATTGATAAAAAATGAACGGAGAAAGAGTGAGTTAATAACATAAAATTTAACTGAAATTTATTTTACAATTTACATTTCCCCCTCAAATTTCCAGAGTTCTTGCTTCACACTTTTGAACTTCATGCATTTTCTCCTCAGACTCTTACAAGTTTCCAAATAATGTTACATTCCTGAATATTAATCTAAAATAATTGAATTGAAATGTTAATTTACATCTCTTGAGAAAAATATGTATTATTGATTGGGTTCTTAAAAATTAGAGTAATCCTTGTCTGAATAATCCGTGTAAATAAAGAGCCTGCTATCTTAAACACATCACGGAGCTTCACTTTTTGGTTTTATTGCAGTTTTCAGTGCACTGGAGTTGGAAGTAAGAAAGATTTTCACCATTAAATCATTATTCCTTATGAGACAGTGATAAAATTGCACATCAGGCACCGTTTAACTAACTAGAAAAAGCAAGAAGACACCTGAAAAAAAAAAAAAAAAGGATGCTAAAGTAATCTCATTCCTGGTAAAACGGATTTTTTTTCTTTTCCTTTACCAGAACATTTCAGGTGACAACATTTTGGAATTTGATGCTAAATTCTCTTGGCTGAGTACAGACTGAGACAAGCGCACAGCTTTGATGCCTTGGGGATACGGTAATGCAATACAGAGGGATTTATTTTCTTTTTTATTTTTACCTCATGTCACAAGTTCAATTTTAGGCCAACAGTACCCAAAACGGCCACCATGTGATATAGCAGCTTATGCAAAGAGTCTGGTGGTTTTAACCCAAGCCCTAGGACAGAGGAATCTGCCTCACAGACTTGCTGTCTCAGTGTTAACGCTACAGTTGCTCTGACCGAGTTCCTCCATGCTCAGGCTGGGTACCAGCTCATGGTCTCTGCCATCCCAAATTGAGGCATGGAAATTTCAGCTAGAAAAAGGCAGCAGTAAAATGATCCCAGAAACCAAAGGACGTGTTTTAGAAGTCTGGCTGTGCAGCGCAGATGTGAAAAAGCAATGTGAAGATTACTTTCGAGCATGCTCAAAAATACATTTGGAGGGCATTTTGCATTGACCTTCCCTTGGCTTGCTCTGGTCATTCTGATTCCACCGTCATTAGCAATTACTGCTCCTGCAACAGCAGTCAGTCCTGCATCAGGGAAAGGGAAGGATCTGCATTGAAACCATAGATGTGGCTGCTCTCCACGGGCTAGTGTCAGAACGGAATAGAAAATTTTATTCAGTTTGTTCCCAGCAATAAATACAATCCTGGCATCCTGGATAAATCCTTCACATAACAGCATGTGTTCTTTTATGCACCCTGGGAGCGATTCTATTTAAAGCCATGGAATTGTGGGTGTGAGACTGTAAGCACATCCACTTACCCAAAACAAAATTAAAACCTGTCTTATATTAGAGTCAGGAGAGCTGTTACAAAAAATGCAAACCATATGAAGTTTTAAGTATACTTATGTTTTTTATCTGTCTCTGTGTAGCATATACAATTGACTTTCACTGCCTGAGATGAAGTGATGACAAGTGTTTTACCATATTATTACAGAATACCCCAGTAGCATTATCACACTTCAACTTTTGCTCGCAATAAATCTCTGCTACATGCATGTCAGAAGTCATTGCTCATATCACATCCAGACAAAGTAAGGGCCCTCCCTCCCCAATGGACATGAACGAGACTCCACACACACTAGGTATCCTGCCATTAAGGCTGCAATAACTCCCGCAGGTCAGACACCGGGAACAACATTCCCACACGCATTACTTGGCAAGGGCCAGAGGTCTGTTCTCAGGCAAATAACAGTGGCACAGGCATGAGTCATTGCAGAATGCAATGGATTTATCACCACAATGACACCATCATCCCTTATATGCTGGTTTCCATATGCAAGTCTCATTCAATTTTTTTTATTCTTCTTCTCAGAGATTTATAACTCAACTGCTGAAACATATTTCACATGAACACAATTCTCTGTTCTGTATGTTTTTTGTAATAGCTATACCATAAACCATATTCTAATTACAGGGATCCAGCTTTACATCCAGCCTGCTTACTGGTTTCAGTTTGGTCCAACCAAATGATGAGCAGTGTTCCAATCTCAGCAGTGTTAATGACTCTCTTTGGGGCCTTCACTAAAGCATTTGATCTTAAAGCCCAAATTCTGCTGTCTATGAAGCTGGAGTCATAATATTTATGCAACTAGAGTGCTCTAAGAAAGTTAAGGGTAGCACAGACATTTCATGATGAAGTGCATTATTTATTGTAGAATTATATTTACTTTTGCACTTTTATAGTGAAAGGTGGGAATTCAAACATTCTTCCTTAATACTGACTAGCTCTGGACTAATTAAAGAAAAATTAAAGGAACAAAGAAATGTAAGGATGAGAGCACACAGAAATCATTATTAGATTACATACTCCAAAACTCAACAAAATAGACATTTCTTGAGATCGTGCACATTTTTGTTATGATGGAAGAAATAAGTGAGATAACTACAAAGGTGATCAAGATACTAATAACCAAGCTACAGTGGTTTCCTGGTGTCTTTTGCTCTCTTGCCTAAACTTCAGCAAATTTATTTTTTCCCTTTTTGCAAAATAATTGAAGGAAACTTGGAAATTAACTCTTTGAATATTTTCTCAGAGAAATATTCCATCTGCAAATCATGCCTAATTCTGGCTTCATGTGAAATTAATTTCATTAATTTCTACAGCCTACCAGTATAAAAGAGAGGAAAGTGGGGTGTGCAGTTCATGTCAGTGTAAGTAGCTCTCTGATGCTACAGTGTTTTCTGCATTTGACCCAAGAACTAGTTGTAAAACCAGGTATGAAACAAACCGTTGCATCACATGGTGAAGCAATAACTAAACTTAGTATTAAACCTCCTCACTTAGTATTCTTCCCCTTTTCAGCACAAAGAAATTACCAAAGCATGAGACCATGTGGGAAGGAAAGGAAATAAAACCATCTTGCTGCACATCCTGGAGAAGCATCTAAAGCCTGAGACTGCTGTAGTCAGACCTCCCTTGAATCCTGCCCTCTTTATCTGCCACCTCTCCTCAGTCCCTGTGCTGACCCCCTGAATCAAGCCAGATGGGACTGGCAGAGACATGTCAAGGAAGTGCTGAAAAGGTGACTTGGGTCTCTGGCAGCTAGTCTGGAGCTCATTTCTTTGCGAAATCTCTGGGGGCTGCTGCTTTGCAATTTCTCAGGAATGTTTAATTCTCCTCATCCCTTTGCCGAGTCTCTCTCTGGAGAGGTCATGGAGGCCTGTGACATCCCTGGAGGGCACTGCCTAACTAAATTAGCATGAGATAACTTTGGACTCTCTTCCAAACAAGAAAATACAAGGGAGAGAATTTCATTAAAAGCAGAAGACTAGGTGATCCAAGTTAATCCCAGCCCAGAGCTGCTGCAGAAATGTTCTCTGTTTATATTTTGACTTTACTCTCTGTTACAGAGTTCACTGACTATAATGGAAGCTGTGTTAAGTGCACAACTTGACCTCAGTTGACCAAATCTTAGTTTCATAATAAAGACAAAAAGTGGGTTAGGCGGCTCTAAAAGGTCTGATTAGTTACTGTTTTGCCTGTTTGTGTGTGACTACGTAGGGCACTGAGTGAATGGTAGAAGATAAGCACCGATGTACTTTATTCTTTAGATGAGCTTTTTAATGAAGAACCATGAACACTTTAACACACAACACTACTACAACACATAGGTGTGTAGGCTTAGCAAATACAACCAAGCCCCAAACTTGCATTTTGGGTTTTTTTTAATGACTTGTGTACATGGAGTTTTATTTAGGTTCCTCCAATGGGTGCTGGAAAAAAATACAACTTGGAGAAGAGGGAATGGCAACCTCTGCACCCTGTCCTGCAATAGTGTTTCCCAGGCAACTCAAGGGCAGGGTGAGACAAAAAGGTAGATTGACACAGCCAGCAATATCCCACCTCATCTTCCAGCAGTGAAGTGATCCCAGCAAACACCACAGCAAATAGCTCCAAAACAAGGATTTGATTATTTGTATACAAGCAGGATGGAGAACAAATTAGAATTTTTTTTTACTTGGGCTGAGGTTGTAACAGCTGTCTCCAGGGAAACAGGAGATGAAATAAAAATGTTCCCAAAAAACCTCATTGCCTGAGCTTCATCTATTGGAAAAACTGAGCTGGTGAGACCCAGGAATTCACACTTCAAAGTACTGTTAAATATATTGGTAGTAATAAAGTGAGACCACCCAACTTAGTACAATACGAATGAAAACCACAATATTCTTACAAACATGAGATTAGAAAGGGAAATCTTTATTAAATGCTGTTTGTAAGCCAGTCCTGCATAACAGCATGCTTTGGCTATATTGGGACAAATCCTCCTCCTTCTGAGAAGACAAGAAGAAAAGGAAAAGGTACAAAAGTTCATGCAGTTCACATTAAGGACAACCCAATGTGCTCTCTCCCTTCAGGAAGGAAATATTAGTATGGCCCCTTAGCTAAACTCTGAGGGCAGTGATCTGCTGGGAAACATGATTTCAAGTCAGCAGATCGTGGGGCACCAGCAGGCTAAACCAGGCTTCTTACTCCTGTCTTAATTGTGTCTTTTTCACAGAAGGACTGCTGCTTTGCCACCAAGTTTGTACACACGCAGTTAAAAAGCGAATTTTCCCACTGAGCTTTTCCAGAAGAACTGAGTGTCTGTTTAGTAAGTGCTTTTTCTAGTCTTCCTCAGAAAGATGAAATGATACACCAAAGGAGAAAGTTATTCCAGCATGGGAGAGAGCCTGGAGAAACCACATGAAAATAACTTCCTTCCACAGTGAATATTCTTTACCCACTCCTTAAAGCTCGCTTCATCACCAAAATCACACCCTGAAATCAGGCATGTGGGCCCAAATCCAGCCCCCCTGGAGTCAGTCAAATCTTTGCTATAGACTTCTGTGAGGATGGAATTTCATTCTGTATGTAGGAGCCTGTCACGGCCAAAGGCGAAAAAGAAAGGGTGTTTTCCACGCAGGCTCTGCTTTTCTACTTTTGTGCCCCTTGGGAAACTGGTGCAATTAGATCCCTATTATTATATACTGGAAAGGCATATTTGGCACTGCATGTGAGTTTATGTACTTAAAAAACAGAGGGAAATTTTAAATATAACTTACTCTCTTTCAAACACCAGACTTTATATATAAACAGTTCAAGGCTGCTACAGTCTGGTAAGTGAATAATTAGGGGAAAATAAGCATGTAAAATATATGATTAGCTGGCGGAGAAAGAGTGCTAAATAAGATTCTAACCCCTTTTAAATGCCAAAACAAGGGATAAAAATTCATATTTGTGTCCAAAAAAATAATCAAACTAACTTCAAATATTTGAATCAGAACCACAAGGAAGGAGACTGTAAACCTATAGGCTTTTGCCTTTATTGTTGGGCTTCCTGCAAATAGGAAAATTAATCCAAAGAGACTAAAGGTGTGATCTCAATGAGTCTACTTATATATGCATTAAACACATCCTTTGTCACAATTAGAGTCACCCTTTTCATCTACCTAAATTCAGAACTCTCTGGTCCTGAATACAAGCCCACATTGGGGTTTAATGCAACTGAATTGATTTACTGTACTATTTCATCCAGGCTGATTTTCCCGGACCAGACCCATCAGCGTACTGCACTGTGAGGAACAATATGTAAGGTGAGTGATAGACTCTTGGAGTTCTTACTGTAAACATTGAATTTTCTTACTTTTTTTTTTGATCTACAGACAGCTCAGTTTGTGTTCTGTTTCCTTAAAAATGTACTTTCTCCTTCTTGAGTTTTAACTGGATACATTATTCTGCATTGTCCTCAATTATCAGCAACAGTATTTTGAAGTATTTATCAAATAATCTGTTTTATCTCTTGAGAAAGCAGCAAGTCAATGGTGAAGAAAATCCTTTTTCAAATTCATCATGCAGAGGAGGGCACATCCTCAGATGTCATATGCATATCCTGGTATGTCAATTAGTCTGTAATGTCTTTCAGATATTTCTGGGTAAAAGTATCACAGAAACCCAAATAATTTTCATCACATCTGAACTTTTATATGCCTCACCAGAACACACTCAGATAGGGAGGAAGGATTTCGTCTTTATGTTGCAGGGTAAGAAAGGAAGATGCCTTTTTTTCCAACTCCCCCAGCAATTCAATGCCTGGAGGAGAAACAGGAAAGAAACCATGGTGACCTCTCTGAACTTAGGGAAGCAGCTGCCAGCTCAGCAGGAGTAGCATTGCTGATGGACTCTAGTACCTACCGCTGGAAGAAGCCTTCAAGCCTTTCTCTCTCTCCCTCCCTCCCCTCTCTCTTTCTTTTTGTCTCTTTGACATCTTCTACCTCTAAGTTATACAAATGGAAGAACAAGAGAGAACTTTCAGAAACCTCAGGAGTCAACTTGTTGTTAGACTGGATAAAGAAGTCATAAAGTTTCCAATTATCCATACAAAATCAAAACAATGTAATTGCTGTATTGAACAAGCAAAGCATAACTTTGTTTAAGGAATGATTTATGTATCATTTCTACTTTCTTGAACACTTTGTCTCTTGAAATATTAATGTTATTGCTCTCCAAATTCAAATTCTAAAAAAATGTTTATGCTTCTAAAAAAGATTTAAACTTGGCAGATGTGAAACAAACCTACATCTTGTATGTAGGGAAAAATTTCACACAAAAGGAAAATGCTGACTTTTCTAATTCTAGATTTAAAGGTACCTTCGAAAGTTTCTAGCCAGTTATCACAATGAAGTTCAGCAACAGCTTATTTCCTCCACCTTTGAGAAAAAGAAGTTATTAAAAGAACAGATAGCAAAATAAACAGATACGGTGAGAGGAATTTTTATTTTTTAAGATTAAAAGTGTGAGAATGTCAGGGAAATCAGAACACAGTTGACATCCCGATCCTGAATATTTTATTACACATATTCAACCTTAGGCATCCAAAGGGGACTCATGCACATATATGAGGGAGAAATACATCCATTTTCCAGTACCAACACCACACAGAGATGCCACATGACACTGAAACATGACAGCTGGTCAGTTAAGGTTTCTTTTTGTTTTCCCTGTTGTGAAGCCAAAGTAAATATATCATCTTAAGACTGTGTATGAAGAGCATTAAGAGCAAGCACTTACACTTGTGATGGGTTAAGTGCACACAGTGAATCTGCTACCTTGGATCAGCTACACAAGGCAATATGCAACTCTGCCTTAAGAGTCTGTTCTTCTTCTGGTTTATTTTCCTTTTTTATTTCTGTTGTTTGGTTTTCCTTCCCCGCCCACTTCCCCCCTTCCCCCAGCCCAAAATCTAGGAGAGTCAAGCACAGGCCTTGATTTCACCAATACTCCACAGGGTGTACACTAAATGGGGCTCTGGCCAGAAGCTTCATCAAACTCAGACCTTTAAAGAAGTAGTTTAGGCCCTGCAGTTAAAGGAAAGAGTTGATACGGGGCTCAGAGAAAAAGGCAGATGAAGAGGAAGGGGGAGGAGAGGAGAACGTTTTCTGGCTTCTGACCCAGGTTTAAAATCATGTTTCATTTTCTTAAACAAAACCAAAACACTCCTCCAACTTTGGGAAATCCTTAGAAAAACAACAAAAACATTGTTTCAGAAGGCAATTATGGTTGCTAAAATGACACATCATTTATGAATGGAAGTACTTAGAAGAGAGTAAACTAATTCTTAAGGACAATAGCAAACACACATTGGACCTAAATTTGCTGTTTCCTTGGCACTGTTACATCGACAATTAAATTATTCAAGATTTGCACTACTGTAACAAAAAGCAGAGCCAAGACCATTATTTCCATCGCTGACAAAGAAATACTTCTATCCTAACTGTGTAAAAGTCTTAATAAAACCACAGAAGGAATGATTTAATCAGTAAATGAAACCCAGATTGATCAGAAAATTCCTACTAGTAGTAGAGGGGTAATAGTAGTAGTAGGAATAGTAGGAATAGTAATAATAATAATAATAATAATAGTGATAAGATTGTGGCCATACATTACAGACAAACACTAGGTTCAAAAGAATGCCTCTATCAGGTGTGTAAGTCAAGAATTTTATTGCCTTGTCCTGTTAAATGTTATCTACAAAACTTAGAGCTCAACAACTGAATATATGCTTTGAAAAACTCCTGTTGTTAATTACTAAATTTGCATAGGCTAATGTGTCCAGTTTACAGCATCTCAGTAGTACTGACACAGAAATCAAAATAGTAGCCACTAACAATCAGCCATTTCACAAGTCACACTTAGGACTGTATATTGTAATGAAAAGTCCAATTTTTATTATCTGGTAAGAGTAATATGCTTTTTTATCACCAAGATCACATTTAAGGCTTTCCAATGATGTCACTTTTAAGGACTCCGGTTTTGAAAGAAAGCGGATAAATGCTTCCAATTGCATTTCCCCCTAGTCTCCTCTACTGTACAGCCAACCAAGTTCACAACAGAAAACTTTTCCCCTCCTCTTACATATTTAGTGTAAAACAGACAGATGGATGTTACTAGGTTTTTTGTCTTGTTTACTAATGAAACAAGGCTTATGCACTTCATGTGCACTTGGTTGTCTGTCCAATAACTCTTGATTTCCTACTGCCTTATTTCCACCAAAAGTTGGCAAAGGAACAGCAGTACCAAAAATATTAAATTACTGCAAGTCCGGCCAAAATAGGAGTTGACAAAGGGAGAGATACCCTGTTGGATCACTGAGGAAATGTAATAGCTCCTTCCTGTGTGCATGTAACCAGGGAATGCACAGAGGAAGGAGCTATTACAAAGGATCAGAATGTATGGGAAACGTCAAGCAGAGGTTGCAGTTCATATGATACTAGACACCCAGCCATGTGTTATAAAATGAATGGTTTGTTTACAGAGCTGCATCTTCAAAAAATGAAGTTCAAACTTGCCAGCTTTGGAGAAAGATTGTGCAGGAGCACAGGCTCTGGAGTTTTAAAATTTGTTTCTTTTTAAATGTTGCTGGCCTTGCATAAGAACTACACATAATAATTACAAATGGACAGGCTGACCACACCTTGCTCAACACACCTGACCAGCAGTATGAAATTTTGTGTGAGCTTCCCTACCAACTGCTCCAGTCCTACCAAGGGAAGTGCATGGGATGCTGGCATGGAAACCCTTTGCCCCTTCCAGTCAGCTGGATACTTCAGCGTCAGTGTCCCCAAGAGCAGACTAATCTGGGAGAGGCTTAGAGTAGACCATGGCTGGTCTGGTGGGCCACAACAATTGCACATTGCTTTCTGCAAGGGTTAAGCCAGGAAACATCGCCTGTCTTATCACTGCAGTGCATGCCCAGCTCTGCTGATAGCATCTGCTTGCTCACCCCTAATTCTAGGCAGCTTTACACATCAATGGTGTAAATATGACACCAAGGGGGGCACCGACTACCCTTCTGTTTTAAGTGGATTGACATACTGAGGTTATTTTGATCAAGCAGATGAGAAAATGCAAACAAGAAAATGTTGTCAGTTCAAACCGGCTTTCATTTCCTAGTGCTCTCTGACAAAATTACTTCCCTTGTCCTCCCCACCTCAGCCCAGAAAGATCTCAGTCTCGACAGCCCTAGAGGTTGTACCCATGGCTCTGTCTGTAGAGGCTGGACAGTGGGAGTCTTTAACATTCTGCAACCACAAGGGAAGAACAAATATCTGCCAAAGAGCCATATAAGCTGTCATCAAGGCACTTGGATCAGCCCTGATCTCACCAGCAGGCATTGCTGCTCAACTGGAACACAAATTCTCTGTACATGTGCCAAGACATTTCGTCTCTTAATTGAAGTAAAAAAGTAATATATCTGGGTCTCTAAAGGAAGCCATTCTTCCCTTGTGCAATCCCAACAGACTCCTTTCTAAACACACTGCTTCAATCCTGACTCAGACCTGGGAATGCCACTGAGGAAGAGGAAGGATGCACTGCAGCACAAACACTTGCTAATCCAGCCAGATTACTGTGGGCTATTGGGCAGGCAGTTAGAGGTACACTGGAGAGTGTATCCTGTCTCTGGGGTAAGAGAACGCTGGCAGGTCTTCTATTTTATATCACATTGTGGTATCTGCCAAAATCCCTTAGAAAATTTTTACAACTAGACACTATATAGCATTTTTCCATACATCAACAATGGGAGGAGAAAGTACTCATAGCTATTTGGAACAGTAAGCTATATTAGTGTCCTATAAAACACATTAAGCCATCATCTTTCCATAATAATTTCACAAGTAGGATTTTTTTTCATAAGTATTTTTCTTCAGGTGTTGTCTGTGTGCGTTCAGTTTGCAGCTCTGTGCCATCAGAAGCATACAGAGGTTCTTGTCTCTCGGTAAATACTATGTAAATTTGTTCCTATGATTACAGCACTTGCTAAAATGAGCACAGTAATTAGGAGGCAATCCTTACTTTATGAATTTTCCATAGTAGGTTTGATGCTCCAAGATAAATCCCCAGTTCATCAAAATAGCTGTGCTTGAGCTTAATTTCAAACATACCTTTACTCCATGACAATTAAGCAAAAGACTTGAATACATGCTTGTTGCTTGAAGGGGATTAAATCTGTTGACTTTAATTAGATTTATGCCCAGACTGAAGTTCTTCCCTGAACTGAGGCCTGTGAAGTACAGTGTTTTGAAAGAGGAAGTACTGAACGAAAACTGAGAGAGATTATTCAGATTATCATTTGAATATGAAATAATACTTCATATTTTTCATATTCTGTATGAATTAGCTATTAAAGACATATGCCATCATCCATAAGGAAGACAGTAAATGCTTTTAATTTATTTAATACTATCCAACTCCGTTGTAAAAAATCTCACACTTATATCAAGCCTCATAAATAGCAAGTCAAACTACACAAATCAAACACTTTTCCTTGTGAATTAGTTCTAGGAGAGGATACAGAAAGGCTGTTATAGATAAAATGATATATGTTTCTTAGGCAATTACTTGTGACACTTCAGGACAATGTCTTGATGGACACATGAATCTATTTTAAAAGGTTTGGTGGTAACTTTTCTAAGCACATACTGTATTAAGTATCTAAAAAAATTTCTTTTAAAGATACTTTTTGAATAATGATACGTGAAGTAACCTCCATAAGAGAACTAGATACTAATCATAATTTGAAATCAGACAGACAGGAAATTGCCGCACCCTACATTAGTGAATGCATGCAGGTCCCATGGTAGTCTTTACAGTGAGTTTAGATTGTCTATGGGAAATGAAATCATGTGCCAAAGGCCAAGTAAACCCAAAATTAAAATTCACAGTTATGTCTCCCTGTTGCATTCATAATCCTGCTTATTGCCTCTTACATCATTACAAAGTGTTCTCCAGAAGAGAACAACCCACTGCTGTGCTATGCATACCACTACATGCTATAGGCTGTCCAAGTTCTGCTCCAAAGGCCAAATATCACCCACTCAGTTTTAAAAATCATGCTCAGGATCATCATTCATGTCCATGTAGTGGTCAGACTCTGGGATACTGCGTGCCCCAGAATCATTCCCAGGTTTGTTTTACCACAAGCCCTCTAATTTACTTTTGGATATTATATGCTATACGATGACAACAGCACTTACACTCTACACACTATTACAGAAATAAAAAGTGTCTCTTCAATTCCCCAAAAGTTATCACCACAATCACTTGTAATGACATTTCTGGACAATGTCTTTGTGGACACGTGCACATATTTTAAATATATGCTAACTTTCCTTTTACACATATTTGTAATACCTACCATCTCTCCGAAGTTCACATTCAGTGGTCTCAATTCCCTTCACTGTTGTTTGCAAGAATGGGAATTAGAAACTTTGATGACCTGGTGAAATCACTCACTCAAGAAATTAAACCAAACAATAAAACTAAGTAGCCTAAATATTGTTTAGCAGAAATGTGGCACCTGCAATCCATTACTGAAAGAACTCAGTACAATAAAATATAGCGATCAAGATTTCAGATAGCACAAAAGATGTTAGTAGAGAATGAAAATAGAGTAAGTTTATTTTCTTCTGGTTCTAACTTCATTTAGATTTTGTAGTTGGCAGCATGTCAGGACCAACAGGCTTCCGGCAGGAGATCATTATTTTAAAACATTAACTCCCATGTTAATGTTTGATTTTGCTAATGTTTAAATTGGGATGTATTTCTGAGCAGGAGAACAGAGGGATAAAAAGATCACACACGATGCTTTTTCTCCAGTAAAAGTAGCCAGAGGTGGGTTACAGTAAAAAAAATAAGCTAACATCATGTAACAGATATAATACAATTCACACAGGTAACTGCTAAATCCAAGGTGCAGGAAAGACAAGAAAATACAAAGAAAGAGCTTAGTGATAACAGAAACAATTTATTTGGCATAGGAACCTCTGCCAGATTTCTGCTATCCCACTATTTGAGTGAGGGCTCCTGCAGAGCATCAGCCTCGAAGCTGTGTGTCATTGGAGAAGCAGTGTTCTGGGAGAGACCTAAACCTCCGAGCCTGACTATGGGAAGTCATCAGAGATCCCACCACACTTTTAACAAATGAAGAGGTATCAGAACCTGGTCAAGTAGCACCTGGGTTAAATAACTGGCAAGCTAGCATGGAGAGTGTGAGAGTGGAAAGTCAGAGATGAATCACAAATAAAAACAGATCGTAGAAACAAATATTCTTGCCTCTTGAGTTACTCTCAAACTTAACTCCAAAAAATAGCTGATGATCTCACATAAGTTCACTAATGCACTAGTCAGAACAAGAGAGTAAATTTAAAAAAAAAAAACCCTACTGATTTTAGTCACAGGGCACCAAGGGACTCTAAAGTGTATGAGCTAACTCTGAGTTGGATACCTCAGACATCAGAGTACACAGGACCTGCTGTGTGTAGTTCCCCACCGTGCCATCCACTCCTGCAGCCACACTTGTCCCCATCCTCCTCGCACTTCTGACTGCATCACATATATTTCACTCTCTATTGATAGCTTTGTGTAATACTGCAGCCATGCTTTAAAATTCAGCTCACAGCTCATCTAGTTTCCAAGTTTTTTCATAACAGGAAACGTGATTCATACATATCTTTAATTACATGTATCAATGTAAAACACTAAGCTGTTGCAATAGAAAAGCCTGGGTACCAAAACTTTTCCAAAATTTCAGGGTGGTTTCATGGAAGAAAGGATTTCATGCCATGATCTTCCAATGCCACTTTATGTCCGCTTCATGAAGACCATGTCTCCAATATTGATACCCTGCTACGAGCAATCATGGACCTTTTGTCCTCTGCAAGGAGAACTCTGACCAGAATTTCATACTTCTCTTTACGTAACAAAGCACCCTGCAGAGAGATACTAAATTCAGATACAAATGAGGCTTCATCCATATTTCAGAGGGCTGATGTTGCTTAGTCATGCTTACGGGCAACCTAACCAATAAGAGACGGTAGAAAACAGTAAACTAGAACAACTACTTCTGAGATGACATGGACTATTCCCATAAGTTTAGTCAGCATGGTGCAAAACACAGACTTTCGTTACACTGCATCAGGAGCAAGAGTAAATATTATAATTTCCTTTCTTGGCATCAAAAAGTACAGATGCAGATTTTCATTCCCGTTGTGCCTTTGCAATATGAAATGACTGGTTATTTGTTGAACAAACTGGTGTGAAATTAAAAAAAAAAATTAAAACATAGTAATCACACAAATACAGAATACTGCAATTTTTGAGGACTTTAATTGCCAGAGGTATAACATTAGCAAGCTGTTTCTACTATAAAATAACTGGTTTGCATAAATGCATTGTGTTAGCTAGTCAGTAGCTCAATTATTACTTTGTTGTCTTGGGTCTAAATATTGGAAGTAGAAGTGTAACTTAAAACAAGAAATATCTGTCAAGCAGGAAAGCTCAAGATACCTTTTAATAACATACCAGAGAGCTGCTTTATTGTGTTGCTGCTGCTGCTTCTTTTGAACTCCTAGATAATATCAGATGAGGAACATTATACTGTTCTATGCACATTTCCCTCATCACCACAGTATCTGAAAAGCTTCCAGTAGTTCATTAAGCAACATGACTAACCTCCCTCATTTGTGGTTTCTCCATTCTCTCTCTCATCCTCTCTCAAAGGGAAGATCTCTGTGCGCATATGTGTGTGCGCACAGTGTTTTGGTGTATCGTGTTGGTTTGGTTATTTTCAATTTTATTATGTGCATGCTACCCTTCATTTGTAACAAAGACTTTATCTCACTTAACTTCTGCATTTGTATTTGTGTGTTACTGAGTGGAGCCTGCATTCCTTGCCCTACCTCTTTGCTTCAGCACACGCTCTCTTGCTGTTCTTCCACATGCCTCAAGGGCACGCAGCAAAGTGGATGCATAGCATAGAAAAGACCAGCTAAGTCAGAGGAAGAGAGTGGAAGGGTGGGAGAAAGGTCTCATAAATTATGCAGGCCATGACATCACAGCTGCTGACAGGTTTTGCATTTTGTAAGATGAGCAACTACAAAAGTCTCCCTCTCTGCTGTTAAAGTGGATAGTGAGCATTTGAGAGTCCCCCATAAGGGTGCATATGAAGTTGCAAAATCTGCCTACCGTGCGCAAGGCGCAATACGTAGGGGTTTTGTTGCCATTACACAACTGTGTGGACGAAGATGGCTTTCCACATATAAAATGCAGATCGGAAAAACTTCAAAAAGCCAAGCCCGACTCTTCCCCTCCAATATGCTAGCATAGTTATGCAGAGCATAACTTCACTAACTCAGCATATTCCTGCACAAGAAGAGACCACATCTTGGTAGCATATGTGTAATTTTTTTAAAGCCCAGAGTGAAAGACATTATGATAGGCAAAGTATTTAAGTTAGAGTGCTGTAAGGATTGTGCAAAGCTATTGCAATTTTTATGCATTTGTCAAATTTGGTATCAAAACACTGCAGACAGTCTCAGTTCCCCCAGCCAAGATTTCTGGTATCATCACGTCTCTCAATTCAAGTTCATACGCATGTCTACCTGTAACAAGCAATATAAAAATTCCCTCAGTTTCTGCAATTTCTTCCCGCAGTACATCTTGAAATGGCTCAAGTAAAAGCAATATTTTTTATTATTTTTTTGATGGTGAAAATGAGAGAAAGAAACAGGAGATGACTCTTCAAAGTTAGTCAACAGATCAAGCCCTAGTCCACAGTGAAACTTCAGGGCTCATACACCAGTCTGCTCCCAAAGCAACATAGTTCTAACCCTAACAGAACCTGCTTTCGGATGAAAGGAAAAATTACTCTAATGTTCACTGGTGTAGATACAAAATTGGCTTAATTTCTTTTTTTTTTCCTAAGGACAAATTTCTGTGCAACATATTGGAGATGTAGCCCAGGATTTTCTGCTGTTTGATTGCTGCCCTCCAGAATAGTTGCAGGAGGATAGGAGACCTTATCCTCTCATCCAGAAGGAGACAGCTAATGAACAAGTGAATCTTTAATTGTGTGTTGAGGATACTTCTGGGAGATTTTACTATCCCAACATTTAAAAAACAGGAAAGCCACAGTAAGGGCTAGTATCCCTTAATATGAAAAAGGCTGGGAATGGAGCTAAGAAATGTGGCTGATGAGCAGGAGCCTTACGTCTTGTGAGACTCTGAGCAGAATCTTCAGGGTTTGCCGGCTGCCTTCAGGCATCAACGCCAGAAATGACACAGAGACCTGCATGTCAGCTGTCACTGCAAAGATCTCACTGAACATTAAAATACTTCCTGCATTGGGCAAATGCAATTTCTGGTGTAAAACCAGCCACTCACAGGTCACCTCAATTTCCCTTCAGCTTACTGCTGCCAGTGAGAGCAAATGGGGATTAAAAACAGGGGCCAATCTTTCCCCCTCATGGTGGCTGTCTTGCTTGGGACGCCACAAACTGCAGTACAGATGTCAACAAGTGTCACAATAAACTAGAGCTTCCTCTTTCCCAAAAGCCAGAAAAGTCATTCTGATGTTGCCTACTTTAGAAGTGTTGTTTAACCCCAGCCAGCAACTATCATGAGAAGAAAATCAATAAATGAGATATTTTGAGACAAGTTTCTTAATTACTTAGGGGTTTTTAGCTAAGCCTTCTAATAATTTGGATTACTTTTCACCTTGAAGCAGTGTTGCCTCTGAAATACCTCTGAAATACTCTTCTGGTCATAACTTATTTTGTCAAGTTGGCTTTTTTTTTAAGAAGTTTCCTTGGCCAAAATATTTTTTATGGATTTAAGCTGCTACCAATTGCCTGAAAATTAAAGTGTGGGTAAAATTCAAGATAGATATTTCTTACAACAAGTATGGAGTTTGATATCCAGCAGATATGATGGAGACTTTCACAATTGTTTTAGGACCTGAGAAATATTTTCTTTTTTTTTTTTTTTTTTGGAACAATAGGGACACAGTTATTTTTCTCACAGGATATAACATCTCAGCCACTTACACCTTCTTTTGGTCTGCACATATTGTAGAGGGTAGGCCAATCCTGTCCTCCTATTCATGGATCAGACTTTTGCACCTAATGGAAAACAAAGCACTGCCTCCACCAAAGGTATCAGGAAAGGATGTTACAAAGATGACAAAGAAAGTTACAAGCACAACTTCTTGAGTGGGAAATGTGTGTTGCTATAAAGCAATACAATAATAGATGCAGGAACAATTGTTTTCATAAATAAGTAGGGAGAGAAAGGCCCAAAGTAACCTGAGGTTTCTTGTGGGTTGTTTTTTCTTTTCTTTTCCTTAAAAAAGAAAGACTAAGTTACATATTCTCCAGACATTTTCTGGCTTAAGCTTAAAGGGCCTGTGTGCAGAGTACTCACACTGGGACTCTGCTCTTTTCTCTCAAAAACATTATTTCAACTATTGAGTCGTGTTGCCACTGGGAAAATATGAACATTTCAACAAAGAAAAATAAATTGCATTTGTGTTCTCACTTCAGCTCCCAGATTTTTGCTGGAGAGGAGCCAGGACAGTGTTTGAAGGTGCTGACTATCTCCTTCCAGCAAAACAGAACAGATGGGATGGAGCTAGGCTGGGACCCTGCAGCTAGATGCAAAGGCTCGTTCCTCTCCTTACCCTCTCTCCTTGTAGTACCTTGGGTTTCAGAATATGGACATCTAAACACAGCAGCTAGGAGGGAGCAATGGCACATCTGGCTTGTGCAGTGCACCATGTGCTGCTGCAGTTCAGACACTCTCAGGAAAGGCAAGGTTTGCTTCCCTCCTTTGCCACCTTCAACCTCAGAAAAATCCCTCCAACATTCTCAGATGCAGTTTCCTTCCAATGCAAGAGGAATACCCCCTCTTCCTGGGATACAGCTGTATACCAAAGGCTCCACAATGACCTGACACTAATACTTCAGGGCCATGCAAATGAGGGGGCTCTACAATTTGCTCCCATACAGTTGGTGTCAGTGGGCCCTGCCACTCTGCCAGCTTCTGCAAGATGTGCACAACCACCACATTTGTAAATACAACCCTAGTGCATATCCACACAAACTATTCACAGCAGCTAGTTAAATAAAACATGGCATTTGTTGGCTGTAAGCAGTGGAGGGAGAGAGGGCATGAAACATGAGCCTAATCGGAACTGGGGAGCTGGGGTGAAGAGGGTTACAATCCACATTTACAGAACACTTTTTGAATACCAAAAGTTTTCCTCTTTATAATACAAAAACTTCGTTCACTTCAGTTCACTCACTATGAATAATGAACTGGGGAATTAAAAGCTTTAAACCTGTTAAAGAAGGAATATTAACTTAGGTATAAATATAGCTGAAATAATCCAGACAGTTTTATGACCTTACACCCCCAAATGAAGGTGAAATGCAGAATTCTTTCCCCAGGAATAGTGGTAAACACAGCTAACAGATGGAAGAGCTGAATGGAAATTTCAATAAAGTAGGCCACAAAGAAGCATTTGTAAGTGCAGGGGTGCTCACTTAAAAAAAAGGGGAAAAAAAAAGAAGGTTAAAAAATGGAACTTTGTTTTATTTTGATAGAGTGCCAAAACAGTACTGCATTCCTTAAAGAGCAGAATAAAGGAATGAGTTAGACTGGCCTTCTCAACACCTCAGCAAAAGCCCCCATGGGTCTCATTTTGCTAGGATGACTATTTATATGACAGGTAAGGGAATAATTTTGTTGGATTCAGTTACACTAGGCCTCCCTGACCTCTGGGTCAAAAGAGCAAATGCAAAAGTGACAATGTGGATAATTGCCTGTTTAGGATAATGGAATACTGATTGAGGGTCAATTATTATAACACCTGAAAGATAAATGAGCTGATGTGAAAGGTTCAGCAGAGGTAGCAAACAAGAACTGTCTGCGTGCACCATGCCATGGCTAATAATGCAGAGTACAGACTGTTGCATTTGATAGCAGGGAAGCACATTTCCTCAGCTGAACTACTAAAGCCGAGCAGTTTCCAAGCCCTAAAATATTTTAGTTTGTAAAACATGCCATAAAACAGAAATTCAGCTCCACTGCCCAAAGCTTCAGGATTAAGGTGATATTATTTAACATGCTACACAATTAATTTCCATTATAACCCTTGTCTGTGCCACATATCCCAGACTTATTCTTTCTTCTGTCTCCTGAGTGAACTCTCTTCCATTGCTATGCAATTAAAGAAAAACAGGTTTGACATTTGTATTTCTAAATCCAAGCAAAGGGGAAACACCATTCATGCTGTTACTACAGAGAGCCACTGTGGTTCATAGGTTTTTTTAAAAAATGAATTTTGTCCATAAAATGTTTTGAAACTTCTGTGCATGTGACTGTCCTGGTTGTGTTGTTGTGCATTGCTTTTGCATGGTATGATTCTTGAAATGCTTGTTCCTCACTTTGGTCTTCTTCCTATTTCCTGTGTCCCACAAAAAACAACAATTCTTCTTTCCTCCTCTACACATCAGGATGGTATAGGGTTTAGGCTATTTTCAAGGGGAAAGCACAACTGACCCCTCTTTAGGGTTACAGTCCAAGTAGAGGTCAGTCACTATTCTCTCTACTGAGTGTTTTGTCTAGAGAAAAGGAGGCTCAGAGGAGACCTTCACTCTCTACAACTACCTGAAAGGAGATTGTGGCAAGGTGATGGTCAGTCTCCTCTCCCAGGTAACAAGAGACAGGATGAGAGGAAATGGCCAGGTAAGATTAAGGTTGCCTATTAGGACAAATTTCTTCACTGAAAGAGTTGCTAAGCATTGGAACAGGCTTCCTAGGGAAGTGGTGGAGTCACTATCCCTGGAAATGTTAAAAAAATGAGTAGATGTGGCACTTTGCAGTATGGTTTAGTGGGCATGGTGGTATTAGGTTGAGGGTTGGACTTGAAGATCTTGGAAGTCTTTTCCAACCTTACTGATTCGAGTAAGCAGACAGAGAGAGTTCAGATACCTAGATACACACACTTTGGTGTGCAAAAAGTGTTTCCAGATAATTTGAAATGTCCATCTTCTTGTAGCATGAGATGAATGAGCAATAAGAAATACACCTCTATGAACAGTGGAGCTCTGATAAAATGCTCTCAATGTGAATATTCATGTCTCAAAAGTATGCCACAGCAAAAAGCATTAGGTAGAAAATATTTCACTCAAGTGAGATGAAAAGGACTCAGGAGATCTGCTGCAATGAACCCACAACTCAGTGTAAGCCTCTCCCAGTGCTTTTCCATAGTGGCATAAGAGGATCTTGCCTGCTTTTTCTCCTCAGCCTCTCTGTGAACAGGGATCTTGGAAAGAGCAGGAATGAGCACATCTGGATCTCTGTGACACAGTCAACAGAATACATTAGAATAAAACAGGCTATCAAGAAAGTGAATATATGAAATTATGGCACCTTCAAAGGGACTTGAAGGTGACCACTGCGTGAGTACAGAGGGAGGGAAGGGACATTGCCCAGTTTGGCTAAAACAGTGTGAGTCACTGCTGCCTGTGCCTTTATGCTAGATATGATTTTTCCTTTGGTTGTTACATGAATGTTAATCTTCTAAACTTGTAATCCTGTATTTTAGCACAAATCTATCTTTTAAAAAATTCCAGCTATAATGACTATAATGCAGTAGCAAATTAATTTCTCCCCCTGTCTCTCCAACTGGCATATCACACTCCTATACTTCATTTATACTCATCATGTAAGCTGGAAAAAGATGAATGACCAGACCATGAGAGGAACTTGCAGTTGGTTCTCATCTCTATTTTATTTGATGAGAATGTCAGTACCTCATTCAATACCATCAGATGCAGGAAGAGTAATTTTGATGCCAAGCAGGAGTTTCAAATCCACAATGAAACTCCCTTTTCTATAAGGCAAAGGATTAAAACTAATCAACTTCATAACAAGCCAAGTGTCCTTCTAGAACTGCTAGAAACACCCCCTGGTAGGAACAACAAGTATGGAGAGAAAGTCACATGATTTCGGGTAAGAAAACAAAACAAAAAATCCCAACCCTGGGCCACCGATCAAACACTGTCTCACAGTGACTAATTTCTGACTAGAACCCTACTGCTTTGGTTTTCCTTTCCCTCAGACGAGATGAATCATTGCATGCAGGCTGACAGAAACAGAAGGCATCCTTTTCCTTCAGCTGCCAAACCCCTCATGATTTTCCTGTATGACAAAAGCCCATTCGGCAGTGATGAGAGATTTCTGAAACTAGTTGAAGTCTTCAAGGCTTAAAAGATTATTGAAATCTCTTCCACTGTGGGGATGAGCTAGCTCTTATTTCAAATATGATGTATTTTCTATTCCACTGCATTCAACTTCTGCAGGGAGCATATCCCTCAAATGTTCCACAGTTCAGAAATGTCTCTCCTTTTACTCTCAAAGCTATTTATCTTCCTTGAAAATTTCCTACCTCTGTGCTTTTGTTATTTAAAACTCCTTGTAGCAGTAAAACTGAAACAAACCCAAACCTCTATAAGATGAGCTTACAGAAAGAGACACACAGTTAAAGAAATAAATCCCATGATGTTTCCAGTTCCCATGCTAACATGGTGCTTTTTGTCTCTTTGTCCCACACTTGGGTGCTGGCATTCTGAGAGGCATCTAGCAAAGAGATGCAGTGCAAGTTTCATGGAGACCTAAAAGTTCAAAGCAAGGCCCCTTCTTTCTTCCCACCTATGTATGAGGCACTTGTGTTGCTACTTAGGCTGTCCTAACAAAGCATCCACAAACAAAACTTGTTCCTGAAAATAATTGTGAAGAACACGCTGGATATTTCAAATTTTCATAAACTGTGATAACTCTTAAACATGGGCTGAATTCTCAGAAATTACAGGAATTGATTACTAGAGCAAAACAGCAGAGAGCCCTCTGGAAAGCACCATTATGTTTTTGTTCTATAAAAGTCCCACAGGGGATTCTTGTTCTGAGGCTTCTTGTACAACGCAATCAAGTCTCCAAGAGTAGCTCTGCATGACTACTGTGTAACATCCACCAGGTAAAACTGGAAAGTGACAGTTAAGATTACATCTGTCTCTTGAAAGAAATGCTGCTGCTGAATGACTAGAGAACGAAGTGTGGAGCCAACTGATTCATTAGCCCAACTCCACAGATTGCAAAGCAAACTTTCCTGCAATAGTGAGAAAAATAGCTTAGCCCCAAGAGACCAGCAGTGATTTTGCAAAGTGTGAAAGGGTTGTCGGTGCTCTGATTTGGTGCTGCTCCCTTTTAAACAGCCATGCTACCTCCCAGCCTGTTCTAAAAGGCCACTGTCCTGGAGAAGTAGGATGTGCGGGTAGTTTGCAAAACCGTAAATTTGAATGGTTTTCTCAGAGCAAATGTCATACCAGATTCCACTCTTCATGTTTTGGGAATGTTAGATTCTGCCTTCTTACTTCTTAGTTACTACCTGATTAACTTAAGGGGGATGCTCCTTATGCTGAGGGCCTTTATAACATAGATCTGGGGCCACAGGAGCTGCCTCTGAGTGCTGGCATTTTGGCTGATGTTTATTCCTCAATCAACTGTTCCTTTGCATGGTACAGATGTTACAAATGAACCACTGGCTAATGTCAGTCTGCTTGCACAGCACAAGCCTCACCAGTCTGGGCAATCTTGGACCTATGGGCTCTTCGCTCCTTCTCAACAGATGGCCACAAATTCCCTTCCACAGGAGGAAATCTCATCAAGTCCAAATGTCAAAAACCTTTTCCATTTTATTGGGGAAAAAAAAAAATCCCTGAAGGTATCTTTAAAGAGATTCCATAGAGAAAACAGCCCTCCAGAGCAAAGGAGAGAAAATCTGGAGTGACAGCAAACTATAAACCTAATGTATGGACAGTTAAGGAAGCAAATGAACCCTTGAGTGTTTCAAATAGAAAAGAATACCTGCCCTTTAATTAAGAATGAAGGATGAATATGATCTGTTGTATACAAGATACAGCTCGAGTGAGTAACTTTGGAAGAGGTTGATAGCAAACATATCTTCAGTAATAGCCAATGTAACTAAGGCAGACCAAGTGCTGAAAAAACCAACAGGAAGAAACACCAGATTTTCTGCAAAACAGAAATAAATTCTTAACATTATCCCATCTTCAGATAACTTACATGGCTTGAAAGATGGGCATAAATCAAAGTCAAACAGTTCTTTATCAATAAAGAAATTGATAAGTCTACTCTGTAAGCTGGCAAAATTCTGAAGATCACTCATGAGAACTTTACATAATTTTAAGTAGCCTCAAATTCTGCGGTTTGCTCAGTATGCTGCAAAAGACAATTGATTAGTGTATTTTTAGAGAAGACTTTGCAGAATTATAGAAAAGTAAAAGGGGCTTTTTTCTTTGGTCACGGGCTGGGAAAATTCCTTCCCTATAATTATTTTGATGCTGTTTGGCTTCATGGTAATTATAATGGTGGCAGGAGCTAGGGATTTTTTGCTTGGATGTTTCATTTGGCTCCTTCTTTTTTTCATTTTTTAACTGAGTTGTCTCATTTACATTTCAGTAAACGGAAACATTGTTCTACATTAAAGTTGAGATGTCAAAAACAACATTCCACTAATTAGCCTGAACTCCAAAGTAAACTTTCTGGAAGAAACCTAGAAGAAGAAGCTAAGAACTGATCAGGTTATGTACAAGAAAATGAGAGAAAAAAATTGAAAAACATTTATTTTTTCCTGTAGTTTTTGTCACTGATGCTTTTTCTCCTGGAAAGAAGAGTTTTGTAAGCAGCATCAATGTTATTGAAGACATAACTGAAACTTCACAGTCTGTGTTATTAAAAGTAGACTTACAAGCAGATTCCTAAACAAAAAACATGCTGCATTTATTAAAAAGGACTTAAGTCAAAGGAGCATCCAGACTGTTTTTAGAATTGCTACCAATATTCTACACTTTTTTTCTTTGTGAACAGTTTGATGCTGTTGTGCTAAACTACTTAAAAAACCATGATAATAATGACAGAGGAGAGATACGTGACTGACTCAAATGATTCTCAAAGACACCCTCCCATGCCTTATGTGAAACCAAAACGTCCACTTGTAGGCTGCCTTCAACCATGAGAATTCTCAGTCAACACCACCATAGACTGCAAATGTACTCCAACACCTCTCTAAAGCTTCATCATAAAAAACCCAGATATATGAATAAAGAGAGACATCTGGAACAGCATCCCAATCTAGCTTGGCCACTGCACCTTAATATTTGGCATGACTACTGTCCCCAGGCTCATTTTATATGAGAGATATCCCTTCTCATTCTGAGTCTTAAAACTATACATCCCACACCCTCATACCCCTCCATCTTCTTCCAAGCCTGCCTTCCGTGAGCCTTGCATCAACAAGGATCCCAGAAGGCAGGATGGACAAATGTGACCTAGAAAGGAGGCTTTGCCATCCCATGCTTGATAGACATCAAGAGAATAAACTTGAATGTGATGTGCTGCAGAAGGAAACAAGATTTTCTGCTGTTTTGTGACATCTTATGGGTTTAGGGGTTATGGTGATTAGGAGAGGAAGAAGTAAGGAGCATGAAACATCACATTTCAGAGGAAGAACTAAAATTAACATCAGTAAGCAAACTCCCTGATTAAAGGGAGACTTACAAGAAGAAAAGTTAATTAGCAGTTATAGTGAGCACTTGAGACTTTCAAGTTTTTAATATACAGATTACAATGAAGACATCTTTCCTGTTGTTCTCCATAAGGTTTATATTCACAGAGTTTTAAAGAAATGGTGACCTGCTCCTGCTTGGATGTGCCATGCATATTCTGAGAATGTGCAGGAGAGGGAAAAATTAATTAGCAATGAACTGACAGCAATAGAAAAGTCTTCTGGAGCATAGGCTTAAGCTTTCACTGAGAAAAGATCAGGGCTGTTTTCATCTATTGTTTCCAAAACAGTATCTTTAAATGGTTTCTATAATAAATAGGATATTGTAACATCTGAGATGTGGCTAGTACACGCTCTCTGTTGAAGTATCTAAAATGGACAGGAAACTTGAAAATGATTGGCATGGGCTCCCCAGACATGCCACAAACCATTTTAAAACCAGCATGTCGACAGGGAGCAAGGTAGACAGCAACATACTAATTTATACTTCACATGTAGCTTAATCTGCCATACCAGAAAATAGATGTTCAGTTTTCCCCTAGGGGTAAAAACATTTATTTTAACAATAGTCATTTACTTCAACAGGTCTGTATCAATCCCTTTCCTAATTTACAGAGAAATAAACTGCTTGCTGCTTAGATAACATTCTCTTCAGGGCAGCCGCAGCTTATCGGAGCTGCCTGCTGCGAGCCCAGTCCAGGCTGCAAACAATACACTTTTACCAACTCTACTGCCTTGAAATCTGACAACATAAAGTAAAGCACAAATTGCTTTCTGAGACTTTCTTCAACTTTCCTCGGCATAGCTGGGAGAGACTCGGCCCATTTATAGCAAAAGTGAGACAGATTGAAAGTATGTGCGTGTCAACTGGCTCCTGCAGGGAAAATCCTGGCCATGGGCTGGGCATCCTGTCTAGGAATTTAACCAGCCTCTCACTGAGGTGTGACATATTCTTCCAATGGACTTTTAATCCATTCACTCAATAAAATGCACAGAGATAAAACCAGCAGAAGCCAGGAGAAAGAAACCAGTACTTTGTGCTACTCTGTTCTTTCATCACTTTCCATTCACTCACCTCTAACTCACCCTCTCCTGCAGACTTAACTCCATCACTGTGATCAAGCTCAGTGAGCTCTTGGGACGGGCAAAACAGCTTTTCTCAGTTGCTCTGTCTTTTCATAGACATGAAAACCTGCTGACGTGGTCAGCCTGCCCTAGAGGAGCTGCCCTCTGGGCCTGTCCATGTCCGGCAGGAATGGCAGCAGCAGTGAGCGGCAGTGTCCCACCTCCAGCACCTCCAGCTGCCACCAGTCACTGCAAACATGCCACGGATAAACTCCAGGCTAGGTGAACTGTCTGGTCTGCCTGTCTTTTTTCTATACCATGAGCTGAGCCAGGTTGGCAGCTTTAATTATCATCTTCCCTTCCAGCTGGCCTATATCCACTTACGTTTGAGGCATCATTCTGGAGCAGTATCCAGGTTTTGAGAAGCCAAACTCTTGCCATGGCTGACACCTCTGTAAGGTGTCTCAGAAAAAGATCCCTGGGTTGAAATTCTGCCAGGGCAATGAAGAAGGAGTTGGCCAGGTGGTTTCTAGTTGCACTGGTATTAAATAAATAAATTAAAAAAATTAAAAGAAAAGAAATCACCTTTTCTTTTAGAGAAATTAACCTCAAAAGCCCTTGGAAGTCCTGCAGCAATAGACTCTGCTTCAGGGCAAGGGCAGACACTCTGTAGAGCTCTCCTCTCTGCTTCGATAAACAGCCTGGTCTTTGCACCTCCTGTACAAGACTAATAAATTCTATAAAATATCAAAATTACAATTACCAGGGGATGCATCAATAATCCAGGGATTTCACTGTTGGCTGTGTAGTGGCTTGGTGTGCTGTGACCCACTGCCTTCAAAATTGTAATCCCTTCACTGAATGAGACACAATTAAAAATAATATAATATTTCAAAGGACTAAGTGCTCCCATATGGAGATCAGTTCTTTAACTGTTGTAATTTGCCAACTCTTAATATGCTGGAACTGTTTTAATGAAATATCCTGTGCTATTATGTAAGTACGGTATTGTTTCCATTCACACTTCTGTTCTACACAACTATTCCAGATGTTCTACCCACCAACTCGAGATGGAAAAAAAAAAGTATATACACATGCATTCATATTTAGAGATGTATGTATATAAGTAAATATATATGTGCATAAAAATCAATTTAATAAAATAAAACCTAAAATTAAATGGTTTTGCATTTGAAAGAAGTTCTCTGGGCATGACTTAATCTTCTTTTAACAAACCTGCCATCATATAACTCAAACCCTTAAATTTTCACAATCCTAAGTTGTAATAAAAACAAGAATAAAAGTTTACTAGAAGGTCAAAAACTGTCAAGTATGAGCAAAAGAAAATACAGAGATGCAGAAGCAGGAGAAAGGTCAAGTGCTTCTGAAAATATTCAGGTACTGTACCTCCAAGTATATTGCAGCAGTAGGTGACTGGTTACTGCTGTTTTATTTAATAAGGCTTCACATAAATTCCAGCTGCTAACCATGTGATAAGTCCATCTCAGAACAGAAGGACTTCTATTCTCCTGCCACACTGTGATCCAGACTTCCACCCACCTCACTGGGAATTACAGTCGTACTGAGGGCTGATCCCATGGACCGTTTTCCTGTGTTCACATTTGATTATAATGCGTGAGCTGTGTGAACGAACAATCTTAGGATTTAAGGAAAAAAACACCTCATTTCATGTAACCCTATATGTGGTATGGTAATAATTCTGGGGCTTGACTGCACAGCAATTTTCTCAGTGCTTTAATGCAGTGATGACACTTTTTCTAAAACAAGGAGGGGGGAAAAAGAAAGAAAATGCACACAGGAAGAAGAAGAATTAGATTAAAAGATTATTCATAATTTCTGGCTTTTTCTCCTCTTGTTCCTTCCCTCAATCTCTTTTTTCACTGTATTCCAGTTATCCTGCTGCTTAATACACAACTCTTCAATCTGTATTAAGGGTTCAATACTTTGCAAAATGCTGAGGGCCCTAAACTTTCAGCTTTTTCCATCCATTTTACAAAGGAAAAATACTTCTTTTTTTTTTTTTTTTTTTCTGGGCAGACTGCAGCTGTTCTGTAACTCCTGTAGCAGTGTCAAGTGGTGGTGGGTTCTGCCATACAAAAAAAGTATTTTTCTGTGTGAGGAGGAGGAGGAGGTGGACTGGAAGATCCACATGGCACATTTCTGTCCAGCTTTGGCACTATGTGACTAATAGGTACATCAGCTAAACAGGAATGGGGAAAAAGACACAATGCAGATGCTGATTGATTAGCAAAAAATTGCTACTTTTTCCCCTAAAAAAAGGGTACTTTTGTTTTTGTCTCTTCAATCCTCTGTTTTTCCTCTTCTATGTGCAGTTTTTGTACTTTTTGATAGTTAGAAATAAAATATTTACACATGAGAAAATAAGGAGATACTTCCTGTTTTATAGTGGATTTTTGAAGATAAAAGCAGTAACATAGTTTTAGTTACATTTTTCCCCATAAAAATTGTATTTTAAAAATGACAATTCTGATGATGTAAAAAATAGTCTATAAAATATTTAGTTGTGAAAAAAGATTGAAATGAAATATTTACTATTAGTGGATGCTTCTTTCAGAACAAAGTAAAGGTATAAAGTGAACGCCACATTTAGTTTTACTCTTAAAAAGTACACAGACAGTGTTCTATATCAAAGTGGTATGCAGTGCTTTTTCACTTTAACATTTTTAATCTCTTTGCAATGTTCCTCTTAAAGGAAAAGTTAATTATTCCTCACACAGTCTATAAGCTTTCCTCTGGAGACCTACACCAAATATCTGTAACACAAGCTGAAACTACATTTAATAACGTCCACTATGCCAAATTCACTCTTTAAAAAGTAAGAACTTTGAAACCATTACAGCTTTTGTGTTTAAAAAAACATGTGTATTAATGGTAGGCTTTTTAAAACATTGGAAGTGCAACTTGTCAAGAGAGACTGTGACGGCCTGGGAGGGTGGGGAAGACACCCCTGACCAGTGACCACAAGGTCACAAAGAAATCCAGACCTGGAGATTCATCTGTAGCCAGCTAAATGAAGCACACCAAACATGCAGGCACGAACTAAACCATCAAAAACATTCGACCCAGCTATTTGTAGAAATAAAAATAAAATCAAATAAAACAAACCCCAGGTGCTGTTCCAAATTCGTATTTCTCTGCTGCAAGCTGAGTTAAGCTCCAGCTGCAGCCCTTCTGCCTGGAGTCAGCAGCCAGGCAGCCCAGCTTTCACTCAGGTGCAGCCTCCACTCGATGCTCTCAGCGTCTCCGAGCATGGGACATTTTTGTCAGGCATGATGCTGGTTTTGCATTTTTTTCCAGGGTCTGCACAGTGAGCAACTGCAGACCATGCAGTGACCTGGTGTAGAGTCATGCAGGGAAAGGGTGGGAAAACCGAAGGAGGCTTGCTGAAAGGGTGACCACAGTAGTTTGGGATGATTATACAAATGGCTCTGCATCTTTTGATGTTTCCTCTTTTCTAATAATAAGATGGTCATCTGCACGCTTTGCTTTCTGAGAAACACTGCTTCATTTCTCTCCCATAAAAATGGTCTGTTTCCTCTCAGTGAACAAATTAGAGGAAGAGACCTATAATAACTTACAGTATGTTAGACTGTTATTACTGTGCAATGATATAAAATCGTGATTATACTAAGTGAGAACTTTAGTATAATCTGGAAACAGAAGAGTAAATTGAGGTTTGGTACTGCATGTCTGAACTCAAACCATCCCAGGCGACATATAAATTCCAAATCCCAATCAACTTACTCATACATGTAGTTTCATCATGATTATTCAAGCACTGAAAGTGTGTTCAGTCCATAACAAATAAAGAAGATGAGAAATTAAAAGGCTGGCTTATGTGACTGTGACAAGCACCATTTGGCCTCCTGGGCCAGTGCATCATAGTAAGACTCTGGGTCTTGCTATCGTGGCCTTTGCACACACTGAACATTTCTTAGTACGGCTTAGAACAGGAAAATAGGAGAGATAACTTGTTAGTTCCTGCTTACTACCAAAACATGAGAGGCAGAGCTCTGTTAAATGGGACCTGCTTCACAGAGATGATAAAATTCAAGAGTTCAACGGTGTCATAGCCTGGCATCCACATTAAAACTTATTTTTTATTAGTTAATGCATGTGCTACATTTTAATGGATGCTAATGTAAATAGATGTGCTTATTATGACTTTAGTGCACTCACAACAGCTTAATAAAGCATTTTTATTGTCATCATTTATTGCCACATTCTTTTCGCACTTAGAGTGATGCAAGTCCAAAATAGCCCCCTAGAAGTCATGGGTTTACCTAGGTGTAAATCTGTGGTTACTTTAGATGTTTATTGGCCTGAAAGGAGACTCTGGCTCATAGAATCTAAATATCACTTTGATTTAAGCCCTGCTGAGTTTAAGCAGACTGTAACCAGATACTGAAGAATCACTCTAGCTCAGGAGGAGAGAAGTAATAATTTTAAGTAGGGAAGAACTCTATTCCTTTATATAGCTTTTTAAAAAATTATTTTTAATTAAGATGTCTTGCTTGGACTATGAAATAGCTATGAAAGAAAATTAACTTTGGAAAGGTTATCAAATCATTTGGCATCAGCTTGCAGCTCCTCAGTGCCTTTTACTTACTTTACCATTGAGAAAGCAGAGTCTGCCACAGACCCTTTTCTCCTCCTCATTTTTCAGATCAACTGTTGATGTCAATAGCCCAACACATTGAAAAAAATGAGAATTTGCATCCCAATAAGGGTTTGTACACAAGAATATGTAATGAAGGTTTTGGGACCACACAAAGCACTGCTGAAATGCAACTGTGCCTTAAATGAGCACAGCCATGTTTAAGAGGGCAAGCTGCTGTCAGAGGGCATGTTATGGCCAGAAGAGAGAAATAAGGGGACCTCTCAGATGCGTGGGGAAGACCAACAGAAGAACATAAAGCATGGGAGGTCACACACAACTCCAAGCACAGCTGCAGAAACAAAACTGGCCTGACGTTTTACAAAAAGTAATCAGATTGTGAGCACTCAAAAAATGCTATTAACACATCACAGAAAACAAATAACAATAAAAAAGAAGCAACTCTAGGAATGCTGTTCCCCTGAGCCAGAGTTGGTGCACTGACTAAAAAGTTGGTACCAGAAGATCAGATGCTACAAAAGATGACACCTAACTGAATGCATGACTCCACTACCACAGAACGTGTTTCTGGAAGGACACAGAGGAGCATGAGAGACCTGAGAGGACATGCACTCACACTGCCAACGTTCTTAGTAGTATATAGGGACACAGATGCTGGAACAAATCACCCCAGCACAAATAAGGGCATGGCTCCATGACATGCCGGCGGCACCCTGGCAACAGCACACACACAAAACCACACAGAAAACACTGCGTTGCAGTTATCACAATAAAAAACCCCTACATGGAGGCATTTACCACAGAGCAGCTGAAATGCCGTGGGTATCTTCTGGTAATGCACTCTATATCCAAGACTGGTGCTTTCCACAAACAGTTTTTCCTTGTGTCAGCAAGCTCAGACAGGAGAGCATGTTTTCACTCTAACCAGTCAGGGGTGCTTCTTGCTTTTCTTCTACCCAAGCTTGCTCGATTTAATAGCTCTTTCTTACAAGACTTTGCCATGACTCAAAATTTATGAAGGAAGTTTTCTAAAGTAAAGGGATGAGCAGGTGCATGGTTTTCACTGACTACCACCAGCACCTGGCTCCTACATGTGCTGTTGAACATCTCCCCAAACTAGCTTTGTTAAGTGCCTGTGAAAAGGAGGCTGGAGAACAGGCAATCCAGCTGGCACCTGCTGCAGCCAATATGCCCACAGAGCTGTGAGAAACTTTTGCAGTGAACTCCCAAATATCCTATGGATTTCAGCTTCATTACAAATATGAATTTCAATCCAAGTTTGCCGAAACATCTGCAGAGATCCATGTATCTTTTTGCGGACTTAGCTGAAATGATGACTTCAGGTAAAAGCCACAAGAAAAATACGTGGTTGCTGTTTCTTCCCAAAGCCAGGCAACTGCTGGCAGTTTGGCACCAAACCCACAAGTCGAATATAAAATGCAAGACAGGAAAAGTAAATGAAGGAATATTTCCTATCAGCCTCAGTCCAGAGCTGCATATTGTTACATGCCTAGGAACACCAATTTGAAAGGTGGGGAAATAATGAAATACGAAAGAAAGACAGGAAGCTGAGGTGAGAATCTTCTGATGTGCTAATTAATTCTTGATTCATTCTTCTGCTGTAGGCGAATAAGAAACTATTAAAAAATTGCACAAATGTTTGTGCAAGCTGTGGGCCCAAATTCTGGTTTCTGTTAATCAGGCAGAAACCATTTACGCTGACTATAGCAGAAATAAATTATTCAAAGTGACGTAAGCCCATGAGGCACAAACATGCCTTACCCCTGACAGAGAAGAACACACCAAATTTTTCCTATTTTTTTAAAGTTTAGAATCCTGAATTTGAATTAATGCAAAACAAGGGGGGAAAAAAGCCTGCTTTCAAGAACACCCTCATCAGACTAATCTTTTAAGCAAGCTAACACTGTAACCAGACTGAACTTAACTTTCTCTCTCAGCTTTTTTTCAAAGGGAATGCAGGAATATTGGACAGAGAGGGAATGTAGCAAATCCTCCAATGTGAGAAGAGCAGTTTGGGGAGCTACACTCAGACCCTTTTCTTCTTGGTGGACTGGGGCTGCACATCTCATCAAAGCACTCACATTGATTACAAGGTCTTATCACCCCCCTGCAGTCAGTTATCTGTCAACAACACAGAAGGTCACACCTCTCATCTGTCAGTAAGTGATGAGACTGAGGATTTCCCCAAATGAGGGATCTCCAGTGCCAGATGGAAGCAGCAACCCAGCACTGCTTTGAACAGGCTGTTTTGCTTGCGTTTCTTGTGCTGCCCCACCAGCTTCTCACTCCTGGAGTGCCACAGCACTCCGGTTTGGAAGTAGTTCTGAATTCAAGTCTAGACCTACCACTGACAGCAGGACTTGAAAACTGTCCCAGCCTCAATGCACATTGCAACTACACATGCAAATGGTCTCTCTGGCAGAATACCTAAATGCCACTCTCCCACAGCACAACTAAAAAACCTAAGGTGAAAAAGTTGTATTGATTCCTCGCTCTCACACCTACACAAATCTTTTGTGGCCATAGCTATTGAAGGTCTGCCTCTTCAAGGAAATACTTTGCGCCTGAAACCTATGCTGCCTAAGAGGCACATTTTGTTTCCTCAAAGCCAGCTTAGTTACTCCTACACAAAGCTACAAACATTCCCTAAGTCTTTGGAAATCCCAGCCTTGGTTTGGCTTTGTAGGGACATTCTTGAGAAGGCTGCCATTAAAATGGAGCATTCCCTTTTCGGAGACCCAGGCTGGGACCTGGAGAAACACAGGTCTTTGTGGCCAGGTGGAGAACTGAATATGACCTCTACATTTCATACTACATAGGCACAGCTCTCACTCCACAGTACCATTTTGCTCACAATACAAAGAAAACACATGCCATTCATTCACAGATTTTGCACTAATAATTTCCCAGAAGCACATTTTGCCCTAGGCAAAACACAATACATTTTTCCTGCAAAGAGGCTGTCATGAGCTGCATCATTGGAGACCTTTTCTGAATTGCTTACTTCTTTTAAAAATACTTCTTTTAATGCAGTCACATGTTTTCAAACCCAGTTTTAGGGATGCTTTCTGAAATTAATTCTAACAGCAAAAGCAAGTTGGTGTGATGTCTATCACTTTCAAGATAAAAAAGGGGTTTGCCAGATGTGGAGCCATTTAACACAGAAATCTCTTGCATTTAAAATTTTACGAGCATGCATGTTTACTGAATCACACCTACGTAAAATTGAGCTGCAGAAAAAAATTACTTTTTTCACCTCCCAACTATCGCATAAATAGGAAAAAATCTGACCAAACTCACAACCAAAAGCCTAAAACTACTGAAGCTAATCACCCCTCAAACCCCTGCAGTGCACAGATTTCACCAAGAAGAACCTAATTTTGAGTAATTTTTTATCCCTATGGTTCAGCAGTAAGAATTCAACCAAATGTTCTGGTTTTCTTCCATGTCTGGGCAACTTTCCAGAACTTCTAAGCCCAGGAGGCAACTTCTAGTTCTATCTAGGTTGCATTCCTTTGTGCTACTCACCTGATTCCTCCTTGATGCCTTTTGCACAAAATACAATGGCAGTTGCAATGAGAGATTCCTTCACAATAATGGTGCTGCAGTGCTATCTTTAAAAAAAATGAAAATCTTACAAAGAAACTGAGAAAGCATGACAGTACTCGAGGAATCTAGAAAACAGTTACAGGATTTTGCACACTGCATATACATATGCCTTTGCTGAACCAACTGATCCCCCATTTAAAATAACTTCCTCTAGTCAAAACAGTTTCAACACCTCCTCAGCTGACCAGACAGAAGGATGCAAAACATCATTCTACCAAACTTTACCTCCTTGTCATCCGATTATTCTAGGATCTAATTAGCCCTTGTGTGCATATCAAAAGGGTAACATGCACATAAGATGGCAAAAGTCAGAAAAAAGGAATGATCTTGTTTTTAAAAGGGGCAGACAACCTAAGCAGCTCAAATGAAGACAATATGTAAAATCAGTGCTCTACTTTTGAGCACCTCTAGAATTTTTGAGACAACCAAGACCTGCACAGAACCCTAACACAGCTAAGGAATTTTCTTCATCTCATGATTCAACTATTTTTTTACTCCTCCAGCTTCTTTATCAGGTTTCCATGTGCCTGTTTCACTTTTTAAAACTCTTGTTGTTCCAATAAACAGCTTTCTGTTTACATACCATATGCCTCAAAATCTTTTCTTATGGCATGAAAAAAAATTACCAACAGAAAAAAATACTTTTCCCTATATCCATTTGCTTCTAAGATATTTCATCTTAATCTTTGTAATGGTTCTCTTCTAATCCAAAACCCTTGAGGCATTTTAGAAGGTAAAGAGTGATTAGAGGCATTCCTGCTGTAATTTATATGCTTTGTAAACCCTAATTGTTCTGAGCCAAAGATTTCTTTTTTTCTGAAGTGCCAAGTTTAGTAGGTTTCAAGGTGTATAGCAAGATGTATCCAATAGGTTAGACGTGAATAGATGCTGACCTATCTGTGTGTGTGTGTGTTATGCTTCATAATTCGAAATACAGAGATTTAAGTGGTTGGGGGAAAAAAAAATTCAATTGATAACTGAAAAATGCTTTTCATCAAAATGAAAATTATATTTTGAATTTACAAAAATCTTGACCAGCTCTAATGTTAAGTAATTTCCCTGAGGTCACTTTAGAGGCAAAGACAAAAGAATACAGATATTAGATCTTGTACTTTGCTATTAAATTGTAAAGCAAACAAACCAAAACCAAAACCAAAACATAAAATGAATGTTGCAGATTCACTGACTCCACAATGGAGTAGCATAACATGGGATTTTCGGTGGCACTTGTTTGGAATGATCCATAAGAGCTCACATATTACTACTCATGTATAATAGGGACATTTTAAACCCTAATTGTTCTGAGCCAAAGATTTTAAACCCTGAACTAATAAAAATCTTTGTACTTTGTCAATGTGCACTCTACATATTCACACACGTGACTAAGGAGAAAACTCTGCAGGCATGATAAAACCATGCAAATCAGCAACACTAGGTGGTGGCTGTACGGCAAGAAGAAATCAGTTTGCATGGAAATGTACACATAATTTATGTGCATGAGCACACACTATGTGTAGAGATGGAATATCTCAAACTAACACGCAGGAAATTGAAATAATTTATGTTTTTGCTATAGATACAATATACTTATCTTTCTAACTAGTGAGCAGCTGAAATCTTGTTTCCTCAGCCCAACATAATTTCATGCTTAATTTACAGAAAGAGAATACCCAATGATTGTCTGAAGGGAGAGAAAACACGGGTAGTATAACAGTACAGGACCTGCTACTCTGCTGTTTGGCAACCAGAGGGGCCTGTGTAGTTTCTACCCTTCAGTGCATCAGAGTAAGATTCCAGCAAAACCACATGTTAAGGGGGGGAAGAAGGGAGGGCTGGGTGTTCAGCTGAATGAACTTACTGTTACCTTTTTTTTTCTAACATAAGACTTCTTTTTCCTGATACTGTCTGAATTTGAAACATCTAATTTAATACATTGAAGGGCCCCGTCTTCCTTTTATTTCCTGTCTGTACTGGAGCAGTCGCCTGTTTCAATTATGACTTTCTCCAGCTCCTACATTTTTCGTGCTCCAGCTGGCTCAAAGTGCACTTCCTTGGAAGGTAAAATGCACTAACTGTGCTGATCAGAGACTGATAGCTGGAAAGTCACAATATTTAATAGCTGAGCTGATAAGTGGAGGGGCTAACAAAAAAAAAAAAAAAAAGATAAAAAAGCCCCAACCCCCCCAACAAAATTTTGAGCCTAAACAAAAGGATATTATATAGCAGCATGTTCAATTAAGGTCCCATATATATATATATATATATGTGTATATATAATATATATATATACACACACATAGAACTGCAGACTGCTTACATAAATTCATACTTTTATGGTAAATTTCACCCACTTCTATGCTTGTGTGTTAAATGTTTCTTTCCTGCTTTTCAGTCAGTTAGTGCTGACTGGGGACTAACTCAGTGCAATTATTTTAAAGCAAAGGATTGTGGGATTGATATGGCACTACTACAAAACCCTGTCCAGCTAAAAATAAGATTGTTTTGTAGTCAAGATGGAGGGGGGAAAAAAAGTCTCTGAGCTGTAAACACCAGTGAATGTATTTTTTTCTGCTTTATGAAAACCACAAATCTTTTTTTTCCCTTTTCCTTCTTACTCATAGGGCAGTTTAATTACAGTTTAATCTCTTTCAGTAAGCACCCCTTGAGACCTTATTGTCAAAGTACTGTATTATCAAGGCTACAGCTACAATTTACTGCAGTAGGTGGGGGCTCCCTTTAGAAAGGCCAGAAGGTACCAAAGAAGTCAAAAGGAAAAAAAAAAAGAAAATAGAAAAGGAGTAGTTCACTTACTTTATTATTAACTAAGAGTGCAAAGCTTTACTGGACCCTAGAGGTCCTAGTTCAATAATTAGAGAAACTCTGTAAAGGCGATGGCCAACACTCCCCCTCTGTAACACTCTTGCGTCAGTACATCCGAATGAAAACGTGGAGGTAACAAAGTTGTTCAGTGCTCCATTTGCTGGGGCACCTTAGGAACATGGGCCTGGGGAGGCAAGGGAAGACGTTAATGAAGCATGCTGTGAGGTGTGAAATGCAAAGCAGAGATATGTTGGTTTATAGGGCAATACTGAAAATAAGCAGGAACTAGTAATTTAAATTAAAAAATAATCTACAGATCTTTGCCAGTTTTGTTTTTAAACGAACTTGAAAGTATTTCCCTGAGATGTGAGAATGACTTTGTGTGTAGAAAACCAAACTTAATTCAAGCTAGCAACACAGAGGATGTTGCATCAGCTATTTTCTCCTGCTGTTTATACTGGTACAAGTACTAAGAAACAAATGCAACTGAGAAGAGAAATGGTCCAGTATGAAATTACTTGTGTTATTAAGGAGAGCACGGCTACCTGATCTTTCAGGTATGGTTTAATTGTATATTTGCATAGGCAATCAAATTATAAGCCATGCACACAGGACATAAACATGGTGTAGTGAAATCTAAGTGATGCATTACTAATATCCAGGAATGATATTTTTCCAACCACTTTTTGTTAAAAAACCCAACTCTACCTTTCCCCGTCTGCTCTCTCACAAGTGTTTACTGCACATGGCAGGAACTTGTTGCCAAGCACACAGATATGATACGGTATGCAGACAGTGACCTAAAGGGAATATTTATTTCTGTGCAGTGTAGCAGGTTATGGTTACAGCTATCAAGCTGTTTCAGTCACTGATTTATTCACCCAGAAGAATAGAAACAATATTTTGCTAAATCTGTTTCCTATTAACTTTTCCTCCCCCCTGCCACGGCCACCCCCCTTCAAGATTCCTAAAATGGATGAAGTCTCCTCTCAGCCACAAACCAAGGTATACTGTATATAAGAATTCCCTCATCCTTGAGGCGATGATCAAGGAACAGGATATCCTGGTTAATACTAATGCAGGAAGAAGGTTTGCTCATTCTCACAGACTTTTCAACCCACTGGTGCCTTCTGAACCAGCCTAAGGCATGCTTTCCTTTTTGTCTCTGGGAAGGAAAAAAAAAGGGGGGAGGGGGCAGAGATTATTTCAAAAGCTAAATCTGCCATGTGACAAGGTAGAATGGCACTGCAAAGCCATGCTCTGTGACAGAGCACACCATATTTGATGGCAGCAAGGAGACACCTGAGTGCTGCCTGTTTTCCAAGAGCCATATGCATTGGTATGGTGGCCTACCCCTAAAAGTGCTGAAGGCCAGGCTGGATGGGGCTCTCAGAACCCTGGTCTAGTGGAAGGTTCCCTACCCACGGCAGGGAGTTGGAACTAGAGGATCTTTAAGGTCCCTTCTTACCCAAGGCATTCTATGATTGTATGGTTCTTTGATTGTATGATTCTATGAGCTGTGCTCCCATAGCCTGCACCACTTCTGGACAGAACTGCGTCTTGAGGCAAATATTGCTAAAAGTAATAACAGCAGCCTTGACAACAGAAAATGTTCCAATATCTGGCTGCAGAACATGGAGAAACAACCAAACAACCTGCAACTGTGGGTGACAAAAAAACCCCAACAAACCCCCCAAAAAACCCATCCACAAAAAACCCCCATAGAAATAGTAAGACATCTTCTAGTCCCTCTGGTATTTCACAGAGTTGGCCTCTTAAGAACAGAAAAGCAACCCATACAAAGAAAACTCAGTAGTACAAACCAGTGCAAACTATCCATTTTAACACATGCAAACACATACCTCACCATTTCAATATCCACTATCTTCTTGTTTCCTCCCTCCTGTTAAATTGCCATCAATTAACACAGACGTTGAGGAGATAAGGTTTTTAATAACTGCCTTTATTTTCCAAAGCAAATGTTTATGCCAGTAGCACAACACCTTGTTATTTTAATCCATTTAAAGGCATTATGCAAATATCAAGATCTAATCAAGTGACAAATGTTTAGCCACATGAACAACTGAGCAGCTTTTTGGTCTTACTCCTCTTTAACACAGATGATGCAGGGGGGCTTTGGTTATGCTTGTTTTATATTGGTATAATCTCACTAATTGAAGGGGAAATAATCCTGATTTATATCCATATGAGTCATGAGAGCAACAAGAACCACAATCATTTAGGCGTTTAAAAAAACAAAACAAAACAAAAAATAAAACCAGAAAAGCTTTTCCTGCTAGATACAAATCACTGCGAAAGAAATGAAGCCAAACTTATTTACCTACACACACATCTATGAACTCATGCAATGAGATTATATTAATTCCCCACAGTGTTGCAAGACTTCCTTCTAGTGAGTCAAACAACTCCATTAGGAGAATGCAGACAAGGTGAGAAAGGAATTAAACTTCCTCAATCAGATCAGGAATAGTGCTGAATTCATTCTTGCTTATCTCAGGGTGATTTTGCACTACTAATTTCTTTTTCCCCTCAATGTTATTTTCCAAGATTTTTTTATGATGATGTAAGCCACTAATATTTTGGCCATTTTCTGCACTGCCTAGACCTACTAAAAACCATTCCTCATAAAATGAGGATTTAAATCTTCCCAGAATAAATGCATTTTATTTCTCACCCTGCCCCCTCCTTCCCCACCCAAGGTTTCTAGTATAAATGGCTGCTAACAGCTCAATCGAGTGCATAAAAGCAATTGAATAAATAAAACTATGAAGTAAGTGTAAAATATTAGTGTCCAGACATGCAAGATGTATGCAGGTACTATGAAACTTCCACAGCTGTATGTGCCTGGAACTCATGCGGTGCCACAGGTTTAACAGGACCCGCTACCAATAAGAGTTTTATTTGCTTAATAAATTACATTCAAAAGCACAATAGTCCGGGCTCTTAGCTGTAAAATTGCCAAATATTGTCAGTGATTGCTCTCTGGTTATAAATAGTAAAATAATGTACAGCTCATTAGATTTTTGATTCCCTATGCAATTCTTTCTAACCATTACTCAGAAACATATAAAAAGCAACGCTACATGACATTTTATAGAGGTTATAAATTGCTATGAGGAGATGACATGGGATAAATCTGTAGGCAGGGTGAAAGGGACTCAGCCAAACCAAATGTGTAAATTAAGAGTTCGGGCAAAGTGTAGAACTACATGAAACAATACTGAAATCATAAAGACAGACGGATAAGGATTAACTGCAGCAAAAAGAGGTTTACACTGATGGAAAAAACACCAACAGACCTCTCTGCTGAAGACAAGTAAGTTAGCTGTGCCTGGTAGTATTCAAAAGTCTTAAAATCAAACCTATTTCAAGTAACTTTTATGTTTGAAATAAGATCAATCAAACCTGGAGCAGCATTGTGCAATGGCCATCTCACTTATATGAGAAAAAGTTGCAGGATTTTCTATTTACTTTTCAAGATGAGTTTTGGCAGCTCTACAATAATTTTACTGGTCCATAGGGAAGATAGTTTTTTCACTGGACAATGTTCCCAGAAAATTAAACAAGTTTCTTGTTTCTTTTTAAATATAAGAACTAAATATAAGAACTCTTTTTTTAAAGACACACGTAACAATGATTTTATTATGCATTTACATACTTAGTCAACATATGAAAAAATACTTTGAAACCTCCCAACACAGGCTTACAGGACCCATCACAGTATTTCCTTTTAGCATTAGGAAATCAGGCAGAGAAGCTTTTCTTTCAGTCCATATCTCAGTCTCCCTGCATGACAATAAGATTCAGAGAGTACTGCACAGGAATTCTTGCAACTTTTCAAAATTCTGGGTGCTTTTCACAGGCTAGAATTGCCTCAGCTCCCTGGATGAAACCCTGAGCCTGTGATCATTTTCTTACACCTTAATAGAGGTCAAAGTCAGTAGGGGCATCCATAAGGGACATGTCCATAAGGTTCAACAGGAACAGGTTTCACCTTAACATCGAGGCACGCGAGTAAAGCCAAGCACTGAGGTTTGTGTATTTGGTTCTTTCTGGATATTAAATTGAATTAATGAAATACAAAATTTCCCCGAGTAACAACTATATTGTCTCCCATGCTTCTCAGAGAAACTTTCAAAAAAAGAAGTTTTTCCTCTAGTATTAGAGCCCTCTTTGCTAGGGCTGAAGTTGGCATTTTCTGTTCAAATTACTCCATGTTCTCACTGCTATGCAATAAATGTGAACCCAAATATCTCGGCATACGTACTTCACTGCTTGGACAATATCTAATAAGCATCTCTCCAGTATGAAATGTGACAATTCTTTTGGAAAAAAACCATGGTGGAAAACTGGAAGATATTTTGACAACCTCTTTCAAAATAAAAGACTTCACTACACAGCTGTAGTGAAATGAGAGTAAAACAAGATACAGTTTTTAGGGAGAAGCTATAAATTTTATGAAGCCAAATGATTCATTCTGAAAAAAACCTATTTTTTTACACATACAGGTCTTTTTATAGGTCTTGTTCTACTTCAGTTAGTGCAATAAATGTTACTATGTTCTCCCTGCAAATTCTGCCTCATCCACAAACTTTCAACAAATATGCTTTCTCACACACTCTTCTCCCTTCTTAAATAGCAGAAAAATGCCTCACAACACGAAGCACTTTCCTCTGACAAATTAACAAGACCCAGGAAACACGTTCCCAGTGCAGTTGCACTAGCAGGGTAGTCCAGTGGCAGAACAACAGGCTGAATGTCAAGAGACTTTGTTCTATGTGTAGCTCTGCCATGATTTGACCTTTGGTACCTCTCTAACCCTTCTGTCTTTCATCCTTTATCTGGCCTGTCTATAACAGATTGACAGTCCTTTGGGGCAGAGTCTACTCTCTTCCTACATATTTGTGTAGTGCCTAACACAAAGGAATCCCAATCTGCTTTTAGCACTGTGCAAACACTCAACTGAAAATGCAGCTTCTTCCTCTGGGACCTTGCAATCTCAGCCAAGGGACAACAGAGAGATACATCAAACAGATGAAAAACACAAGTTAGCTCAGCACTGCAACTGGTCTGTCTGAAAAGGAGAAGCTGGTTTGCTTTGCAAAATATGGCTTTTTCCTGATTCTGAAGGCCACCATTAAAACTCTCCGAACACTCCACCAGTGGCCATTTTTCTATGCTCTTTAAGTGAAAACAAACCAACTTTGTGGTAGAATAAATGAGAGTCTCTCTCAGAAGATTTTTATTGCTTGTAAATTTTCATCGTGGAACTCCAAACTGAAAATATGATTTATTCAGTCTTCTTCCATTTGAGCAGTTGAGTTCCAGCCTTACATTACACTTTGTTGATGGTTGTTTTCATCTGTTGTCTCCTAGATCTAATCTGGGAACAGACTATCCTGCTGTTGTACACATACTGTGCCCAGACACCTGAGATCCAGGACTGGCAGACAGGTCCCAAAGTACCACCTCAACATAAAAAGGGAAAGGCAACAGTTTATGAAAAAGCTCAGTGAAATACCAACCACCATTCTTGTTCGTACACATGTGAGAGGGGAACTAGATTTGTGTCATCTGAAAACACCTGAAGCATTTGAATTCCCTAAGAGCTACAGTGGTTATCTAAAGAAGTCTAGAAAGTCCAAGATACCTGACAAGGAAATCATGTGGAATGCATGATAGATTTATTCTAAGGAGAAAAAACCCTGGAAAAATACCTGGTGTGAGCTGGGACATTTCCTCTGCTTGCACACAAGCCATGAATCCCACCTGAGGCAAGGGCGGCAGTAAGGGCAGCTCTGAGGGAAGAATTTTGTAACCTCCTAGTCGGCTAATTTTCTTTTTTCCACGTCCAAATGAATTGGGTCCTGTCACTCTAAGACCTCAAAAAATCAGGGCCTTTTAGAACTTGCTAACTGATGTCTCTCTCATTCATGAAAAGTGTAATCTGCTTGGCCAGTAAAGAGCTATAAATATAACTTTTACCCTGCTTCTTTTTCATATTCCTGGCTCCTGGCCACCTGGATTTGAATAAATCCATCACCGGAAGATTCCACATGTTTGCTATTTGAGCAAACATCTGTTGGTTAAGCTGCTGTTCCCTTGGGAGTATGGCCTGGCTGTTCCACCAGTCAGCTTGGTGGCTTGGTTTCCCTTGTATGCAAATGCACACTGGTTTTATGAGCTCATTCCTTTTCTCTCCAGCTATGGCAGAAGCCACATTGTGCTCTGACGTAAGCCCAAATGCTCAGCTCAGTTCTACTACTCCTTTGGAGGATTGATAGCTTGCTGATTGTCCTGCTGAGGATTTCACTGACAATTATTTTTTTCATCAAGCGTTTTCTGAAGGATTTACTCTTTTTTTAATGGCAGGGAATAGTCTAGACCAGAAGTCTTTTGGTAAACATGGTAATCTTAAAAAATAATTTTCCATTAATTATATGTAACTGAGTACCACATGAAGTCTACTTTCACGACTGCTCCTAAGGTCTTTCTCCCCTCTTCTGTTACTCCACTGCTCCACCTTCCCTTTTGATTCACTCGAAGCTTCTCCCCCTTATTATCTTTCTGTTCCTTCCTTTACTTTCCTTATAGCCTAGGATCTCATTAACCATCTCCCACTATCTAAAATTACTGGTAATAAAGTAAGAAAGGGTTGATTACAAAATCAACAGTTTGAAATCTCAAATGAAACACACACACATACACACATATCTATACACATACGTGCCTTTTTGAGCTATAGCTTCAGGAAGTTTGCAGACCCAAAAAGACAGGGTGTAATTAGTTATAGGCTGTGCATTCATGAGTCATATCAGTGGTCTAGACACCACTGCTTTAAAACTTTCCTTTGAGGACTATGAATGAAGTTAGGCTCTGTGTACACGGCAACATCAGGTAGACATAGCACAAAGGCTTGTATTGCCTTTCTGGCAAAAAAGAGAAGATACAGTGGGAAGAAAATGTTAATTTTATTCTTCAAATAAATCATTTGATTCTTCGAATCAAATGTTAATTTTATTCTGTCCCCTCTTTTATTGACTAGTCTATACCTACTGTCAACGTGCTACTTCTCCTGTCCATTCCATCTTTTTCACATATGCCTGCCCATTTGAGAAAGCTCTCATGCAGAGGATTCTGACCAAGTTTCTAGTGATGAAACACCTACAGCACCCCATTTCAGACAATGGATCCTCCATCTCCCATTACACAGCATGATTTTCAGGTTTAGAAACATGCTGAAATATCTGTTCGTTACATGTGGTTTGGAAGTACTGAGAGTGTCTTAAGAGAAGTTTTTAAAAATGCATGGTTTTTCCTCTTAATGTAGTAATGCTGGTTATTGTAATTTCAAGGGAAAAAATGATGAGTTCTTTGCAGAGCTGTTTCTGTTTTATTTTAAAAAGCAATGATGGTCCCCTTCTGAAGAGATTTGGAAGGGAGGAGTCTTCACAACAGGAGTCCCCAAGGGTCTTCTGATCAACCTGCGTTGGAGCAGTCACAAGATAAAGGCCAGAAGCACTGAATGCAGAATTTGCCCCATCAATCAGTTTATCTAAACAAACTCTTACTAGAGTCTGAGAAGGCCAAAGAGCAAGCTTTTATCTCCGTGGAAGAACTATTTTTCTGTTTGTAAATTTTTTGCAGTAGAGAAAAATCTGAAGGAAAGTAAAATACATAACTTCAATTTCCCCTTTAATTCTTTGTCTACTTTCAAAACATTAGTTTCTGGATTTTGCAGAAGAGAGAAGGAAACAAACTAAAAAAATAATTCCACGAACGGTTGACTCACATTTCTTCTAGCTATCAGAAGACATTTGCTAGTAGCCTGGAAATGGAAGCTTGTGTATCTGTATGAATACTGAAGGAAAAATCTCTGAGACATGTATCCCTTTGAGAAGGATACTTCCCCACATGTTTCTTTAGACTCGTGGCCTAATTTGCTGTTCAGCAGGGAGGGAGCTGCATCCAACTTCAGCTAATGTCTGCTTGTTACAATTTTCATACAAGGAGCCAAAAGCTTTGGCGCCCCACAATTCCTCTTCCTCATGTTAACTCACTTTTTGGCAAAGGGTCTTACAATGGTGCAGAAGACAGTACATTAACCAGACAATTAGCTGAATTCCAGAACTGACTGAGCAGGCAAAAATGAAAATTATAAATCCTCACCACCAGCAATGTATTTTGAGAGCTGAGTTGTCCATTAAGCACTGTGGCCACCTGGGTTAGACTGCAATGAGCGCTTGCTGCCAGCTGGCCTTGTCATCACTTTCCCTCTGTGGACCAAGGGCTGTGCAGCCACAGGAACAGACAGATGATAAATTGCAAAAAGAATTAGAGGACCTGTTGTCCCAGCAATTGAATTTTTTCAGGCCAAATAAATGAACGTTTTTCTCTTTGAAGGGAGCAAGGCAGCACATCTGCTTCAACCTAAGAGCAAGAATAACTGGGAAAATCTCACACCCTCACCACACATACGTGGAAGGGAGGTGCACCTATCAATCAAACACAGCTCTCTGTGCCGAGGGTGGGAAGCTCCAATGGCTGACTCAAGGAGTCTTTTTCTAAATTTATACTAGGTCTTATACTATTTTAAATAAGATCACTGTGGCCTTGTGAGCTGAGCAGATTTAAACCTATTTGGCAATGTATTCCCCCTCCACCCATTTAGGGCCAGACCCAGCAAAGCATTTCTGCTTGCACTTCTCTTTAAAAGTCTAATATAGGTCCCTTGAACTCAGAAAACTATTTTTGGGCTTAAATGCTTTGCTGAACACCAGCTGGAACAGCATCAGCTCAGCTCTGAAATGGTCCTCCAAGGGTTGCAGGGGTGTAAGTGTAGCTTCACTGCTGGCATTGCATTAGATGGACTCCTGGTCATCTCTACCAACATGAGAAGTCATAAGGGAGCCAGAAGATGAGCAGCTAATTTTAAGGGCTACAGTTATACGTGGTTAATTGGTCACTACTCACACTACACCTTATACTGCTGTCAGAATGTTATTTTTTTGCCCAGACTTCTTTTTCCAAAAATGCTTTGGCAGAAAATATCACAGGTTGGAAAGAGACACAGAAGCAATGGAGCCAAACTCCTAGAATCCAAATTCCTAAAAGGTGTGTTATGGAATGAAATCTTAGAATAACAAATGAGCGTGGCTGCTTTGGAGATACTTCCCCACAGCTTGAACCGGAGATGTGGGAATGTCTATGCTTGTACTCAAGCTGTTTGCATGTACATTTAGTAGAACTCTAATATTCATCACTCGGCAGAAATTGGGCTGATACTAAAGCAAATATTTCAAGAGAAGATTTATGCCCAAATCTGCTTCTACTTAAATTGTTTCTAAAATATGAGTTCATTCACCATGCGCCTAAAGCAAGGACCAAAACGAAACAGCTGGTGCACGGACCAGAGGAGAGAAGCACAGGCTCGATGAGCTGTGCTGCATCAGCACTCCTTTACATATGACTCTGCACTTCCGAGCATTTTGCCACAGACATGACACCAGTGGTGTAAATTCAGGTTGCTTCTACTCCTCTGATTTCCTCAGAATTTGGGATGGGAGGCTAGAGAGAGCAGGAGGAAGGTGCCACCATCATCCCCTTCTGCCACTGGGGTGTAGCAGAGAATTCAGACCAGAGAGAGTCACACATACTGCAGAATGATGGACTTACTTAACCTTTCAGCTGAAATTGATGCGAGTGATTTCATCTGCAACAAGCCTTGATCATTCAAAACGAGCAGAAATCCCCTCAGAACTCCTTTGTGGCGGTGAGATTTACAAAAGAGACATTAAACGCACATACAGTGACAGGGTCTTACTCATTTAAGCAGGACCTAAACCAGGCAAATGGTTGCATTAAGTTGACAGGGCTGCTTGCAGGGCAAGGCACACCACCGGACGAGGACCTTGCCTCACTTCTGGCATTAAATTGTCTTGCACTGTTCGATTCGGCACAGCACCCCTCGCCATGCATACCACTGGTAAATCACTGGCTGATTCATTAGATGGGCACACCTTTCTACTATCTTTTACAATTTTTGTCCTCGTAACATCCACCAACAACGAAGTTTTTCCAGGTTACAAGTTAACCACCTGCTGAGTGACCAAAATGCTGGCCCAAAACTTCAAACACATTCCATTACTTTCATATGTGAGTAATTTTATGCTCAGAAATAATGTCACATGAGTCATAATATCCTTTGAATTCGCTGTCTGAAGGATCAGAGCCCAAAAGTATCCTTAAGTTCAACAGTTGCCATGTTTTCCTCTCGAAGAAAAAAACAAAAAGAGAGGAATGCACTGCCTGTTTGCCTTTTTCATGAGGTAAAATGGCCAGAAATACTGGGTTTTTTTTTATATTTGACATGCAAGTAATAACTAGAAAAATTCATCCTGTACTTGGAAAGTTTTCCTCTTACTTATGTGGATAAAAAGATTAAAAGAGCAAATTTGATTGTTTTTCTTTAGCAACATAAAACTCAGCTCAGTTTCACATATTAGCACAGAAACAATTTTTCAAATTAATCCAGGCAAGTATTCAACTTATAAAATGTAAGTTACATTGGCATTCTAATAGGAAAACTTTTAATCAGAACATGATATTAAATACTTGAAAATCAGCACTATGCATGCTTGTAACTGTAACAACCTTTATTCAATTGTTTCTTTATTTCCTGTAACTTATTTGACAAGCTGGAATAGATCTTCTTATCTGAACATAGAAATATTCAGTGCTATTTCCAGGCCCTTACTAATACAAATTGTACAGTGAATTTCAGAGCAGTAGTGAGAAGCTGCAATTAATGGGGAAAAAAATAAATTAGTATAGTTCATGTGAGAAGACTGTTCCAGCATGACCTGCCCTGGCTCTGATTCAAGTAAGTCTTCAAACATGCAGTTAAGTGCAAGCACAGATGTTTTTGTAAATAGGAAAGGAGTAGGCTACCCTATGAGAAATTAGTAAACTGCATTGCCCAAAATTAGGAGCATTTACCCTGATCCACACCACTGTTAATACAGAAGCTGGGTATCTGGACCTCTAATCCAGCCATGTCTCCACAAATCAGATGACCAGGTTGATCACCCTAAGAGAGTTTGAAGGTTTAGGGATGCAGCCACAAGGACAGCCTGTGCCACAGAAAGCTATGTGTAGACAAAACAACTACAGTGGCTATTTCTTGCAAGAGTTACTCTGCTCCTGGGACAATTACAAGGTATAAGTTCATTAGCCACACATTCTTTTTAATATCTTCCTGACAAGTAGTAATGACCATATCAATAGTTATAATTAACTTAGTTACAGGATCCAAAGAGGTCCCGTAAATCAGTCATCTGGAATACACCTCACAGCTTAGCTCAGCTACGTCTGGACTTCTTCAAATAGAGTCAGTTTGGAAAAAATCTGCTTCTTTACAATGTGTGCTACCTTGAACCAAAATAGCTTTCCTCAAAGACTTCTTCTCTCTCACCACAAAATGCACAACACAGCTTGACCAAAGGAAAACTCTCCTGCCTAGGATGATGACGACTTGTTGTTCAAATCTTTTGAGTCAAGCTGCAAGTGGGCCTTCCAGGGATGAGAAAACAAATCACTAACTCTAATGCCCTTGAAACAATTATTTTTCTCATTTAATTTCCAAACTTAAACCAACAAATATTTCAAGAGACACACACTTCTAAGTTTCACACAAAATAAATTCATTTGAATGATGTTCTGTGCATATTTGTCTGAAGACTCTGCAAGAGGCTTTGTGTTTCGGAGAGAAGGTATGGGTTACTCTAGCACTGACAACTGAAGCAATATAAAAAAAAAAAGTCATAATTACAAATGAAAATTTGTTACAGAGATTTTATTTGCAGTATAAATGTGTGACTTCTTCTGCCCCATTATGAATAAACGTTTTACAAGCCAAAATTCACCAGAAGCCCCAGGAGGCACACTCGAATGGCCCTAAAACTCAGCTGTGCCATCGTATTAGTGTCTGAAGGGCATGACCTTACCATCCAGTGGATGCTTCCAAACTTTTACAGCACGTTCAAGTCTGGTATGAGACAGTTGTATGAGACAGACATGCTTGAAGTTGTTTAGAATGACACTGACAAACCCTCGGCCAACACATACGCCATATTCTAGAGGAGGCACAACCAAGGAAGTTTAAAGTCATGTTTGTGGTAAAGCTGGAAGACAGAGTACCAAACACTTCTCAGACATTTGTCTCCAAGGCAGAATTCACCTTTGTGTTAACCAGTGTACCCTTAGGAGTACAAATGTTGGTATCATGCATTCCAGATGTAAGACAAGACTAACATGCCAGTTCTGTGATGCAAGCCTCACTGACCCTTTAAAAAATGCTGGGAGGACAAGGGATGACTGAATGACAAGCTAGCATTCTTTCCCTTAAAGCTAAAAAAGACCTTCCAATAGAACCAAACTTCTGAATGCCATGGGTTAGCATAACCCCAGGTATTGTAACCTGTGCATCTTTATTGGTTAGAAGCTGCACCATCAACACCCAAGTTAGAGCTTTATCAGTTGCTTCTAGCAAATATCCCTTGCATAACACCTACATGAAATTTTAACTCCTCAAAAACTATTTGCAAACCGGGCCCATATTGGATGAATAGCTCAACTTGAAATATATTTTCTGCTATTCTGTCGACATTGACAAAACTTAAGGTGGACTTAAGAGCCTCCCTCTATGCCCCAGAGACCAGGCTTAGTGCTATCATGCAGTCATACAAGCCATTAACAACTGTAGTAGATAATAGTGGCTTTGAAAAAAAAATACTTCATGCATATATGCTAGCAGGTAACTGTTCTACACAAAATGCAAAAGTACCAGAAAGAAAAAGTACCTGTGACTTAAATATTTAGATTATATGCTTGAGCTGGGGCAGAGATGTGAACCAAGGAAGCTCAAATAAGAATGCAAGACTCTTGATTTCCATTTTACCAACAAAGAACAGAAGAAGAAAGTATGTTCAGATCAAGCTGCACAAGAACTTTTCTTTTTTTTCCACTTCAATCACAGTGAATGAAGAAAGCATTTTGTGACCATCTAGGAAAATCCCTTCTTTGCAGACATACTACAAATACTTTTGATGATTGTCCTGAAGCTGCAACTCTGTTCTTGTCTCCTTCATTTATTATTTGTCTGCATCTACTTGTGTTTCTATTCCATGCTTGAAAACTTTCTTGAGTGTATTTGTCCTTTTGTACTGAGTTTAACAGTGCAAATAATGGAATTCCATTCCAGGAATGGGTTCCCAATACTACTGCGAAACAAATAATAAATTAGGCTGACTGACTAGAATAGTGATCTGAACAAAGTTATCTGCATGTTCAGGATGTGGCCCATCAGATATAATGCAAAATGAGATAGCATGTGTTATCATTCTTCAAAGTAATTTATTTCTCTACCCTCTGAAAAAATAAAAAAAGGCTCTTAACTTTCTGTCTCTTGACTTGAGAGATTATGCAGGTTATGCAGGAAAAATCCAGACTGAATACTTTGAAAATAAAAGATTCCCCAATTTATAGAAAAATAAAAAATCTGAATGAGGAGGGCCTTTCAAAGTACAGCCCTATTTTTCAAAAATGCATGTTCCAGGGGATCACTAATACTACACTGTCCCTGATAGGGCCAAACTTTACAAGTAGTCATAATGCAGTAGATCAGAGATGATCTAGTAGTGGAAGCTTGATGATCAAACCAGGAAAATGGATGGGGCAGCAGGCAGGAGAGAAGGATGAATAGGGAACAGATGCAGTAGGAAAAGATCTACATATTTTTGGAAAAAACCAACAAAATTCAGACTTTATAGGCTCTAAGAGACTTTGTGAGAAACTAAAAGAGGTAATTGTTCACATTCCAAACATTTTGATATACAAACTGCACAACCATTGCCCATGAATAGCTCAGCTGTTAACAATTTTTTTCCCCCAAGAAAATAATCAGGCTTCATGCCAAGCAACTTTTCTCAAAGTGAATAATATTTTGAAAGCCTGTTCAAAACATAGCTGTGACACAATAAGTTTTTAAAGAGTGAAAGTGACTCTGAAGAGATCCCAGTCTGGGTTTGAAAGAAGACCCAGTTTATTACCCAATTAGAAAGAGAGCACTTTCAGACTTTTACTCCAGTGGAATTCTCAGAGAGTCTCCCAGAAAAAGCCAGTCCTACACGCACATCTGTTTCCAGTGTGATGCTGGTATGCAAACTATTGTCTATTGGAAGTGTGTTGTGGTAACGTTTGCCAGGGTTAAAGACTGGGTCAATTTGATCAAGAAGCTAAAATTAGCTTCTGTGTGTTTTCCTGAAAAGAAAAAAAAATACTGTAAAGCTCTTTGTTTTCCTTCAGGTCTTGTTCTCAGATTTCTGTTCGGCTGTGTGAACTACCATAAAGCAGACGGTTCCAAAAAACTACTTCTTTCTTACTTGTTGTTTTTAATTGATGCAATAACAGCAGCAGCCATTAGCTTCAACAGAACTGAACAGTCTGATTCTGTATTTCATTCATCACAAGAGTTTAAAATTCAATAAGGCACTCAAAATCCCTACAGTAGTAAGACAGATGCAAGGAAAAAGTTTTGGCTGGTGAAACTAAAACAAACAGAATAATTTTAGCTACTAACAGAATTGAGAAAAAAAAAACCTGTTACATTTCTGACAATGATAAAATTGCACATGTTCCTGGAAATGTTTTAGTGCTTTGTCTTTTAGTTACATGCACTTTGAACCACTTGTATGTGCTGTACTACGGTCATATATACAGGAATATTTTTATGTCACAGAATCACAGAATTGTTAGGGTTAAAAAGAACCTCTGGAGATCATCCAGTCCAATCCCCCTGCCAAGGCAGGGTCACCTTGAGCAGGTGACACAGGAACACATCCAGGTCAGTTTTGAGTGTCTCCAGAGAGGAAGACTCGACAACCTCCCTGGGCAGCCTGTTCCAGTGCTCTGCCACCCTCGACATAAAGAAATTCTTCCCCATGTTGAGGTGGAATTTCTTGTGGTTTCGTTTATGGCCTTTGCTACTCATCCTGTTGCTGGACATCGTGAAAGAGTTTGGCACCATCCTCTTGGCACCTGCCTTTGAGATATTTATATGTATTGATGAGATTCCTTCCCAGTCCTCTCTTCTCCAGACTAAACAGGGTCAGCTTCTGCAGTCTCTCCTCATAGAAGAGATGCTCCAGGCCCCTCACCATCTTTGTGGCCTCTGCTGGACCCTCTCCAGAAGCTCCTTGTCTTGTACTGAGGAGCCCAGAACTGGACACAGTACTCTATTTTCATAAGAAACACAACAATTAATTTATACTTAGAGTACTTAATTAAAGGAAACTTCTTTATATGGAAATATTTACTAAATTAAACACTGGTAACACTGTACCTGTTTATGAAAGCCTTTAATTAAAAATATTTAAATTACTTAAAGGTAGAATAATATTTTACAAATCACACTGAAACTGTACTTTTCATAGATCATTTGGTTCAATTTTTACTGGCTTCAGAATAGCACACTGAGTTTGTGAAGAGGACTCCCCTTCTTCAGAAAGTTAAAAAAAATCAAGGAAAAATAACATGCACAAATTGTTCTTACACACACTCTCTAAGTGAGGTTCCTAAAATGGAGACAATGGAAATGTTCATTTTAGAACACCATAAAGACAAAAATGAAAGGATGAGAACATACAATAGAATTAAAAGTGCCTGGGGCTAAAAAATACAATCACAAAAGGTCCCGATCCTGTAAGTAATGTCACCTGATTAGTTTGATAAGTATGAATAATCCCAAGAACTCTAGTGGGAACTACTTTACATGTGTCAATATTTCTAAGTTCAATACATCAATGCACTAAGTGTAACTGTAAACACTTACTGTAAATATTTATTGGTTGGAATTTCTGTAACTTACAAGACAAAGTTCTTTCTCTAGAACATGCCCTATTAAAGCAATTGGTCTTTAAACTGGCTTGAAATATGTCAATATTAATGTTCACAGCTTTTTACTAAAGACTAACTAATCTTTTAACACTTAAAAATTGGTTCATTCTCATAAGGCAGTGTGGAATTATGTATTTATTTCTGAATAAGCAGTAATTTAAGAACTCATTTGCTAACTTAGAACTAAAACGCAAAGGCAAAACAAAAAAATGCTAGTCTAACATAGTGTTCAACAGGCTACCTTGAATTTAGTGAATATGTTTTCTATTTAAACAGTTCTAGAAGCAGGACCAAACTGAAGTTAAATGAGGAAAAGAGAGGTCTTTTAAAATACTGTATGCTCATTAACAAGTCTTTGTGTTTGTTTTTGTATTAGCTGCACACATTGGCATACCTCAGTTGGTCCAAGTACAGACTTGTCCTCACACACTCACAGAAATTTATATAAACTTTCCTATAGTCCTTCAAAACTTGCAGGCAGTCTGTCTTTTAAAGACAGAGAAAGCTTAATAGGAAAGAAGTTAACATCTGTTTTTTCTGGCTTTTCCTACTGTATATGCTATGTTTCCCTAATTTTTAAACTTTTACTCTAATTTATGGATATCCCAAGTCTAGTGTATGGATGTGATATACTATCTATGTTAGTTTCACCATCCTTGAAAAGAGAACTTAAAAAACCCCAAAACACCTACTGAATTTTCAAATCTACTCCAATAAACTGGACTGAGAAGTTTACTCTTATCAGAGGTAAGGATTTTACATCTGATGTTGCATTTCTGCTAGTTCTGTGCAAGTTTGTTTGTGGTGAGCATTTTATGGTGTACCTTCCCCTATTTCTTACATAAAAGTTATGCTCTCCAGAGCTGACTGTGTAAAATCACAACACTTCTAGTAAAATCAAAGGCCACTTGCTAAAGGGCTTGAAGCATCTGGCTCTACATGAAA